>NC_087342.1:181918520-183168520 GCF_030014295.1 Loxodonta africana
TCTTTCCCTTTTTAGTTTTTTTCATTCTTCCTTGCACCCAAGGGGTGAGACAAGTGGAGTATCCTAGATGGCTGCTTACAGGTTTTTAAGACCCCAGATGCTACTCACCAAAGTAGAATTTAGAACATATTCTTTGTAAACTATGTTATGTCAACTGAGCTAGATGTTCCCTGAGACCATGATCCCCACAGCCCTCGCCCCAGCAATTTGGTCCCTTAGGGAGTCTGGGTGTATCTGTGGAGCTACCATGACCTTGCCTTGTACAGGTTGTGCTGGCTTCCCCAGTATTGTGTACTCTCTTACCCTTCACCAAAGTTTCCACTTACCTGCTGTCTGTTAATGTTTTTCCATCCCCAGCGTTCCCCTTCCTCATAACCATCAAAGGTTGTTTCTTTTTGTATATAAACCTTTTCATGAGTTTTTACAGTAGTGGTCTTATACAATATTTGTCCTTTTGTGATTGACTTATTTCTCTCAGCATAATGCCCTCCAGATTGGTCCATGTTAGGAGATCTTCAGAGATTCCTCATTGTTCTTTATTGTTGGATAATACTCCATTGTCTTTATGTACCACAGTTTGTTTATCCATTCATCTGTTGATGGGCATCCAGGTTGTTTCCATCTTTTTGCTGTCGTGAACAATACTGCAGTGATCATGGGTGTGCATGTCTATTTGTATGATGACTCATTTCTCTAGGATATATTCCTATGAATGGAATTGCTGGATCATATGGTATTTCTAGCTTTCTAAGGAAGCACCATATTGTTTTCCAAAATGGTTGTATCATTTTGCATTCCCACCAGCAGTGCATAAGAGTTCTGATCTCCCTCCAGCCTGTCCAACATTTGTTATTTCCTGTTTTATTGATTCATGCCAGTAATGCCGAGGTGAGATGGTACCTCCTTGTGGTTTTGATTTCCATTTCTCTAATGGCTAGAGATCATGAGCATTTTCTCATGTGTCTGTTGGCAGCTTGAATGTCTTCTTTAGTAAAGTGTCTGTTCATTTCATTGGCCCTTTTTTTAACTGGATTTTTTGGGTTTTTTTTGTTGTAGAGGTGTTGGATTTTCTTGTAGATTTTAGACATTAGACTTTTGTCTGATTTGTAATACCAAATTTTTTTTTCTTAGCCTATAGGTAGGTCCTTTTTTTACTCTTTTGGTGAAGTCTTTTGATGAGCATAAGTGTTTATTTATTAGAAGATCCCAGTTATCTAGCTTATCTTCTAGAGCCTCTGTGTTGTTGGTTGTGGTTTGTATCCTGTTAATGCTGTGTATTAGAGCCTCTAGCATTGATCCTATTTTTTTTTTTTTAATGAACTTCATTGTTTTTGGCTTTATATTTAGGTCTTTGATCCATTTTGAATTAGTTTTTTATATGGGTGAGGTATTGTCCTATTTCATTTTTTTGCTGATGGACACCCAGTTTTGCCAGCACCATTTGTTCAAAAGACTGTCTTTTCCACATTGATGGATTTTGGGCCCTTGTCAAAGATCATGTGACCATAAAAAAAAAAAAAGGGTTTTTTTTTTAATGGACTTTGGGCCCTTGTCAAAGATCAGGTGACCATAGGTAGATGGATTTACATCTGGGTTCTCAATTCTGTTCCATTGGTCAATGTATCTATCATTGTACCAGTACCTGGCTGCTTTAACTACCGTAGCTGTTCTGAGGTTCTGAAGTCAGGTAGTACAAGTCCTCCTACTTTATTCTTCTTCAATAGTGTTTTACTCATCCGGGGCTTCTTCCCTTCCTGTATAAAGTTAATGATGTTTTTCCACCTCTTTAAAGAGTGTTATTGGTATTTGGATCAATATTGCATTGTATTTGTAAATAGCTTTGGGTAAAATTCTCTTTTTCACAATGTTGAGTCTATCTATCCATGAGCATGGTATGTTTTTCCATTTAGGTAGATTTCTTTTGGTTTCTTGCAGTAGTGTTTTATAGTTTTCTTCGTATAGATCTTTTACATCCCTCCTTAGATTAATTATTATTTATTTTATTTTTTTTAGTGGCTATTATACAGGGTATTGTTTTCCTGAATTCCTTTTCATCGTTTTCTTTATTTATGTATAGGGATCCAATTGATTTTTTATGTTTATCTTGTATCTTGCTAATCTGCCAAATCCTTCTAATAGTACTAGTAGTTTTCTCATGCAGTCTTTTGGGTTTTCTATGTATAGTATCACATCATCTTCAAATAGGGACAGTTTAACTTCTTCATTACCATTTTGGGTGCCCTTTATTTCTGTTTCTTACCTTATTGCTTTAGCTAGGACTTCCAACACCATGTGAAATAGGAGTAGTGATAAAGGGCATCCTTGTCTTGTTCCTGTTCTCAAGGGGAATGTTTTCAGCCTCTCTCCATTAAGAATGATGTTGGCTGTTTGTTTTGCTTATATGCCCTATATTATGTCAAGAAAATTTCCTTCTACACCTATTTTATTGAGAGTTTTTACCAGGAATGGGTGCTAGACTTTGTTGAATGCCTTTTCTGCGTGGATTAAGATGATCATGTGATTCATTTCTTTTATTTGTGTGGTGGATTACATTGGTTGATTTTCTAATGTTGAACTATCCTTGCATACCTAGTATGACTCCTACTTGGTCATGTTTTTTTTTTTTCGATATGATGCTGTTTTCTATTGGCTAGAATTTTGTTGAGAATTTTTGCGTCTATATTCATGAGATATATTGGTCTGTAATTTTCTCTTTCTGTGGTGTCTTTGCCTGGTTTTGGTGTCAGGGTTATGCTGGATTCATAGAATAAATTTGGAAGTATCCCTTCCTTTTCTATTTTCTGAAATAGTTTAAGTAGTACTGGTGTAAGCTCTTCTCTGAATGTTTGGTAGAATTCTCCAGTAAAGCCATCTGGGCCAGGGCTTTTTTTTGGGGGGGGGGGAGTTTTTTTTATTACCTTTTCAGTCTCTTCTCTTGTTATGAATCTGTTCAGAATTTAACATCATTTTGTGTTAGTTCGGGTAGGTGGTGTGTTTCTAGAATTTTGTCCAATTCCTCTAGGTTTTCAAATTGGCTAGAGTATAGTTTTTCATAATAGTCAGTTATGATCCTTTTTATTTCAGTTGGGTCTGAACCAGTCTATTATTACTTGGTATCGCCTTGTCTTCCTCTCCATTAGAAAGTTCTATACCTTCCCTGTTTAGTTCCTCTTTTATTGTTCTGATGTTGTTGTCGTTTACAGATTAACCTCTCTGGTTCTCTGCTGCAATTCTGTTGGTTTTGAATAGTCCTTGAGAGTTCAGTTCCTAGGTTGGTATTTGGCTAGTACAATCTCGCATCCTAGGTTCAAGCTGTGGTCTGATGTTGCTTGTTCTCTGACCAAAGGACTCTCTTTAATAATTCTCACAAGTTTGGTTTGGTTTTTACATAATCCCTTAATTTATGTTTACCTGGCAATGTCCTAATTTCATCATCTTATTTGGATGATGTTTTTGCAGGATATATTATTCGTGGTTGACTTTTTTTTTCTTTCAAGGTTTTATATTTGTCATCCCATTGTATTCTTGTCTGCATGGTTTCTGCTGAATAATCAGAGCTCAGTCTTATTGTTTCTTCTCTGTATGTGACTTTTTGTTTTTCTCGAGCTGCTCTCAGGATTTTTTCTTTGTCTTTGGTTTAAGCGAGTATGATTATGATATGCCTTGGTGTTTTTCTTTTGGTGTCTATACTACATGGGGTTTTTTTGAGCTTCTTGGATGATCAGCTTTTCACCATTCATGATATTAGGAAAGTTTTCTGTTAGCAATTCTTCAATGATCCTCTCTGTGTTTTCCATTTTGTCTCCCTGTTTTGGAACTCTGATCATTCTCTAATTTTTGCTTTTGATTGGGTCCCACATAATTCTCAGGGTTTCCTCATATTTCTTAGTTTATTCTTTTTTTTCCTGATTTTCTCTCAGAGTTATAGCCAACTGTTTGTCTTCGATTTTGCTGATCCTGTCTCTCATCATTTCAAACCTGCTCCTCACCCCTTCTATGACATTGTCCATTTCGGAAATCTTGTTGTTTATCTTTTGGATTTCTAATTGCTATTTTTGTATGATTTCTAGTTGTGAGTTTATTTTGGCATTTTGTTCCTGTATCATTTTCCTGAATTATTCCATTCTGTTGTCTCTATTTTCCATGAATTTGTCTGCCTTTTCCATAAATTTGTCTATTTTTTCCTCATTTTTTTCTGCTTTTTGCTTCAACTTTTGGATAGCTCTGAATATTAGAGATTTGAATTCCCTGTCAGGTAGTTCTAGTGCCTTTTCTTCTACTGGAAAGCCATCTGGTGTTTTATTTTAGACAGCTAATGGAACCATCCTTCCTGTTTTGTTTTGTTTTAATGTTTTGATATTGTCTGCTGTCTTAGGGGCATTCAAGTAGCTATTTTCTTTGTTTCTTGATTGTAGATTTGTTTGTTTCATCCTGCTTTTTTGTCTTACTTGTTTATGTCTGAGCAAGTGAGCTGTGCATTCTTTGTTGCTTGGTTATCTGTAGTCACTATGCCTTTCACTTCCTTGCCCAATGGGCAGGGTCAGTTACTCAGGTACAGTGTGGCAGAGCAGGTCCATCTGAAGGGGAGAGGCTGGGAATGCACTGTTTCTGCCATGTATTAGGGCTGACAGCTCAGGCCAGGAATTACTGTTGGGCAGGTTCTTGTAGGCTGTGTCTGTGCTGCTCAGAGGTTTGATGCAGGTAGACAGGAAAGAGGGGAGAGGTTGTGATCTGTGGAGCTAATAGTGGTATGGGAAAGAGGAGAGAGAAACAGGAGCCAAAAACAAACAAACAAACAAAGGGGGGGGAACAAGAGTGCCAAGGGAGCTTGCCGTTGGAGTGAAGAGATGAAAAACCAAGAAATGGAGAAAATAACTAGATAAAATTTTGGAAAAGAAAAGCCCCAGGGGTCCCACTGGTGTGGCTGCAAAGACTGGGGAAGTGGCCAGAATCTTTTCTTTTTTTACTTCCTTGGTTTTAATTGGGAAGTTTGTATGATTTCATTTTCTCTCCTCTGTTAGTATATCAATTATATTTACTTGAAAAAAAATTTCTGTGGTTGTCCTAGAGTTTGCAATATACATTTACAATGAATCTAAGTCCACTTTCGAGTAACACTATATCATGAGTACTACAGGTACATTATAACAGAGTATTCCAAATTTCTCCACCCTGCCACTTATAATATTACTATCATACATTTCACTAATCCATAAGCTATAATTATCATAATCATATATTATTTCTATTATCATAATCATATATTACAGGTATTATTATTTTAAACAAGCTTTAATCAGTTAGATCATTTAAGAATAAGAAAATTAAGACTTTATTTTACCTTCTTTTACTCCTTCTTTAATGCTCTTCCTTTCTTTTTTTACACCTGAGTTTCTGACTTATGTAATTTTCCTTTTCTCTGAAGAAATTTTAACATTTCTTGCAAGGCAGCTCTAGTGTAACAAACTCCCTTGGTTTTTGTCTGAGAAAACCTTTATTTCTCTTTCACTTTTGAAGAATTTTTCTTTTTTTTTTTTTTTTGGCTGGGTACAGAATTTTAGGCTTTTTTTTTCCTTTAAACACTTTTACTGTTTCACTCCACTCTCTTCTTGCTTGCATCACTTGTGAAGAGAAATCCAATGTAATTCTTATCTTTGTTTCTTTATACATAAGATGTTTTTACACTCTGCTTCTTTCAATATTTTCTCTTTGTCTTTCTGCAGTTCCAATGTGATATACCTAAGTGTAGATTTTAAAATATTTATATTGGTTGATGTTCTCTGAGTTTCCCGAATATCTGGTTTTGCGTCTTGCAACAATTTTGGAAAATTCTCAGCCATTATTACTGCAAGTATTCTGTTCCTTTCTCTCTGTCTCCTTTTTCTGGTATTCTGTTTATGTATATGTCACACATTTATAATTTTAACCACAGTTCTGGGATATTCTGTTCCATTTTTTCAGTCTCTTTTCTCTCTGCTTTCCAGTTTGAAGTTTCTATTGATGTACCTTCAAGTTCATTGATTCATTCTTTGGTCATGTCTAATGAACTGATGAGTCCATAAAAGGCATTCTTCATTTCTGTTATGTGTTTTTATATCTATTTCTTGTTTACTCTTTCTGAGAGTTTCCATTTCTTTACTTGAATAACACATCTGTTCTTTTTTTTCTTGTCATACTTTAGATGGTTTACAGAGCAAACTAGCTTCTCATTAAACAATTAGTACATATATTGTTCTGTGACATTGGTTACCAACCCCACAACATGTCAACACTCTCCATTCTCAACGTTGGGTTCCCTATTACCAGCTGTCTTAGTCATCTAGTGCTGCTGTAACAGAAATACCACAAGTGGATGGTTTTAACAAAAATAAATTTATTTGCTCACAGTCTAGTAGGCTACAACTCAAACTCAGGGCATCAGCTTCAGAGGAAGGCTTTCTCTATCTGTTGGCTCTGGAGGAATGTCCTTGTGATGTATCAGCCTTCCCTTGGCCTGGGAGCATCTCAGCACAGGAACCTCAGGTCCAAAGGATGCGCTGTGCTCGAGCACTGCTTTCTTGGTGACATGAGGTACCCATGTCTCTCTGCAAGCTTCTCTCTTTTATATCTCAAAAGAGATTGACTTGACACTAATCTTGTAGATATCATCCATATAACTGTCACTAATCCATCTTATTACATCATAGTGGTAGGATTTACAACATTTCAGGAGATCACATCAGAAGATAAAATGGTAGACAATCATACAATCATACAAGGGAATCATAACCTAGCCAAGTTGACAGATATTTTTAGGGGACACAATTCAATCCATGATACTAACTTTCATGTCCCCTCCTGACTTCTAGTTCTTGCCTCTGGGCTGGTGTGGCCCTTTAGTCTCATTTTGTTTTATGGGCCTGTCTAATCTTTGGATAAAGGGTGAATCCCAGGATTGACTTCATTACTGAGCTATAAGTGTGTCCGGGGGCCATACTTCCAGTGTTTCTCCAGTCAGACCAGTAAGTCTGGCCTTTTTTTGTGAGTTAGAATTTTGCTCTAGAATTTTGTATTCTTCAGCTCTGTCTGGGACTCTCTATTGCGATCCCTGTCAGAAGTCAGTGGTGGTAGCCAGGCACCATCCAGTTGTACTGGACTCATGTCTGGTGGAGGCTGTGATAGTTGTGGTCCATTAGTCCTTTTGACTAATCTTTCCCTTTTGTTTTTGGTTTTCTGTATTCTCCCTTGCTCCCAACAGAGTGAGACCAGTGGAGTATCTCTAATGGCCACTCACAATCTTTTAAGACCCCAGATGCTACTCACCAAAGTAGAATGTAGAACATTTTCTTTATAAACTATGTTATGCCAATTGAGCTAGGTGTTCCCTGAGATCATGGTCCCCACAGCCCTCAGCCCAGTAATTTGGTCCCTGAGGGGGTGTGAATGTGTCTTTAGAGCTTCCATGACCTTGCTTTGGACAGGTTGTGCTGGTTTCCCCAGTATACTGTACTGTCTACCTTTCACCAAAGTTACCACTTATCTATTGTCCATTTAGTGTTTTTCCATCCCCCTCCTTCCCCTCCCTTGTAACCGTCAAAGATTGTTTGTTTCTTTGTAAAACTTTCCGTAAGTTTTTACAGTAGTGGGTTCATATAATTTTGTGCTTTTGTGATTGACTTATTTCACTCAGCATAATGTCCCCCAGATTCATCCATGTCATGAGTAACACATTTATTCTTGAATGCTGTCCACTTTCCCATTAGAGTCCTTAGCAAGTAAATCATAACCCACTGCGGTCAAGTTAATTCTGACTCATAGCAACCCTATAATACAGAGTCCAACTGCCCCATAGGGTTTCCAAGGCTGCAAATGTTAATGGAAGCGGACTGCAATATCTTTCTCCCACAGAGCAGCTGGTGGGTTTGAACTGCCAACCTTTTGGTTAGCAGCCAATTGCTTAACCACTGTGCCACCAGTACTTCTTATATCAATCATAGGTATTTTAAATTCCAAGTCCAATAATACCAAAATCTCTGCTGTATCTGAGTCTTGTTCTGATGCTTGTCCTGCTTATTTAAACAGTGCTTTTCACCTTTTAGCATGCCTTGTAATTTTTGTTGAAATCTAAACATGCAGTTTGTTAAAAGAAAATGATATATTTTAGTTCTAATTCATGTAAAGCCCTATTGATGTTAATATGGTGGTAAGGTGTGGTGGAAGAGAAAACATTCTATATTCTTACGATTAGGTCTCAATCTTAGTGAGCCTGGGCCTCTGGCTTGTGACCTTCACAAGTACGTCTCAGTTTTTTGGGTTTTTTTCTTTTCACTCTTAGGTAAATCAAGACAGCTAGAGGGCACTGATGTTGGGTGTTCCCTTCACCTCATCCCACCTGATATCGAAGACTAGAAGTGGGCTGGAGTTGGTTAATTCCTTCTCTCTGTGTGGAAGACTAGAGGTGGCTGGAGTGGGGTATTTCCCTTACATCACATTGATTGACTGTTGTTGTTAGCTGCTGTTTAGTCGCCCCTCAACTCGTGTTGACCCCTTGTACAATGGAACAAAATACTGCCGGGTCCTGCCCCATCCCCATTATGATTGCAGATTAGACCATTGTAATCCATAAGATTTTCATGGACTGATTTTTGGAAGTAGATTACCAGGCCTTCCTTACTAGTTTGTCTTAGTCTGGAAGCTTGACTCAAAGCTGCTCAGGATCATAGCAACACACAAGCCTCCACCGACAGACAGGTGATGGCTGTGCATGAGGTACATTAGCTAGGAATCAATCAAACCTTGGTCTCCCACATGAAAAGTTAGAAGTCACTTCTGACAAAACATGTTTGTTAGGCTCTGGTAAAGCAGTTTCCACTGAGGGCAGGCCATTGTTAAGGAGAACAGAGTACTATTTTTAAAAAGTTACTTTTCTCCTCCCTGTGCCAGAAGGATAAGATGATTTTTCTCTGAGCTTCACTGTGAGAACCTAGTGGAACTTGTGGAGGTAAAACTCTTAAAAATGTGGGGGCTTTTTAAGGCTGGTTCTCCAGATAGAAACTCCTAGAGGATAAGTAAACCTTATTCTTTGCTTTCTGTGTTTGCCTGTGTTTTATTGACTATGCAAAGGCATTTAACAGTGTGGATCATAGAATGAGAATTCCAGAGCCTTAATTGTGCTCATGAGGAACTTGTACATGGATGAAGAGGCAGTCATTTGTGCAGAACTGTGTGGTTTAAAGTTTGAAAGGTGTGTGTCAGAGTTGTATCCTTTCACCATATTTATTCAGTCTGTATGCTGAGCAAATAACCCAAGAAGCTGGACTATATGCAGAAGAACAGGGCATCAGGATTAGAAGAAGACTCATTAACAACATGTGATACGCAGATGACACAATCTTGCTTGCCGAAAGTGAAGAGGAATTGAAGCACTTACTGATGAAGATCAAAGCCTTCAGTATAGATTACACTCAACATAAAAAAAAAATCCCCACACCTGGACCAGTAAACAACATCATGATAAATGGAGAAAAGATTGAAGTTGTCAAGGATTTCATTTTACTTGGATCCACAATCAACACACATGGATGCAGCAGTCGAGAAATCATATGACACATTGCATTGGGCAAATCTGCTGCAGAAGATCTCTTTAAGGTGTTAAAAAGCAAAGCTATGATTTTAAGGACTAAGATGCACCTGACCCAAGCTATGGTGTTCTCAATTGCCTCATATGCATGTGAAAGCTGGACAATGGATGAAGAAGACTGAAGAAGAATTAATGCCTTATTTGTAATGTTGGTGAAGAATATTCAATATACCATGGACTGCCAAAGAAGGAACAAGTCCATCTTGGAAGACATACAGCCAGAATGCCCCTTAGAAGCAAGGATGGCGAGACTTCATGTCACATACTTTGGACATGTTATCAGGAGCGATCATTCCTGGTAGAGGGCCATCACGCTTGGTAAAGTAGAGTGTAAGAGAAAAAGAGGAAGTCTCTCAATGAGATGGGTTGACACTGTGGCTGCAACAAAGGGCTCAAGTGTAAACATGATTTTGAGGCTGATGCAGGACCAGGCAGTGTTTCGTTCTGTCATATACAAGGTTGCTATGAACCGATAGGATGGCACCTAACAACAAGCCTTAAAAGTCCCCTCCCCCTATATTTTTGTTAATTTTACTTAGGGATTTTTTATCTTTCAAGCTAGTCTATGCTCAGTCTACAGCAATTAGTGAATAACTTTTAAGTATTGCTCCTCGATTCTGAGTCCAGCTGCGGAGGTTTCTACTCCCAGTAAAAGTTGATTCTCTTTATCGGTATGTCTATTGTTCCAGGTTTTGGGGTGATGGTTTGTCCTGTGACCTCAATTCTTTGCTGGATTTCACAAGAATGGTGGATTTTCATTTTTTTCTTGTGTGAGGATGGGAGTGATCACCTGAAGCTTTTTACATGCCAAACAGGAAATCAGAAGTCTCTTTGCCCGTTTTTAAATTGGGTTGTCTTTTTATTACTGAGTTATGAAAGTTTCTTACATATTATAGGTACCAAAACAAAACAACAAACAGTCAAAAAAAACATTGCCTTTGAGTCAATTTTGACTCATGGTGACCCTGTACAAGTGCCATATCAGATTTACAAATATTTTTTCCCATTGTGTGGATTGTCTTTTCACTTTCTTGATAGCGTCTTTTGAAGCACAAGAGGTTTTAATTTCGAAGAAGTCCAATTTATCTATATTTTGTTCTTTTTGCTTTTAGTATCATATCTAATAATCCTTTGTTCAATCCAAGTGAGTGAACATTTACCATTATGGTTTCTTCTAAAAGTTTTATAATTTTAACTCTTGTGTGTAGGTCTTTGATCTATTTTGAGTTAATTTTTTTATATAGTGTGAGGAAAGAGTGAAACTTCATTCTTTTCTGTGTGACTTTCCAGTGTCCCAGAACGACTTGTTGAAAAGACTATTCATTCCTCATTGGTTTATAGTGTTATTCAATATTTCTATTCTTTGTTGTTCTTTGACCTACTTGTACCCATTATTGAAAATGGAATATTAAAGTCTCAAATTATTATTGTTGAATTGCCTATTTTCTTCTTAAATTCTGTTAAATTTTTATTCTGTAAGGTTTTTCATTTGTTTGTTTTTTTCACTTGGATTAAAATTACTGTCTGGAGTCATTGGATTTCACTTGAAGAATTTCTGCTAGTATGTCTTATAAGATGGTCTGATAGCAATGAATTTTCTCAGTTTTTGTTTATCTGTTTTCTTTGAGCACTTTAAATATGTGATCCCACTGTCTTCTGGCCTTCATAATTTCTGATAAGAAGTTAACTCTCAATTTTATTGGGGTTCTCTTCTGATGAGACATTTTTCTCTTGCTGATTTCAAGATGTTCTCACTGTCTTTTACTTTTACCATTTTTACTCTGATGTGTCTGTTTGTAGATCTCTTCCTATTTTTCCTACTTGGAGTTTATTGAGCTTCTTGAATGTGTAGATGAACGTTTTTCATCAAATTTGGGAGATTTCCAGCCATTAGTTTTTGAAATATTTTTTCTGATGCTTTCTCTCATCTGTCTTTCTGACATTCTGGTGTGCTCTTCTATTTTTCTGACATTCTCTGAGCTCTGTTCATTTTTCTTTATTCTTTTTCTTCTATTTTTCAGATTGCATAACCTGTATCAATCTACCTTGTAGTTCACTGATTCTTTCTTCTGCTAGTTCAAATCTACTGTTGAGCCTCTCTAGTGGATGTTTCATTTTAGTTATACTTTTCAACTTCAGCTCCAGATTCTATTTGGTTCTTTTCAATAGTTTTTACATCTTTATCAATATACCCTCTTTGATGAGACATGGTTATCAGGCCTTCTTGTAGCTCTTTAAGCATGGTTTCCCTTAGTGTTTTGAACATATTTACAACGTCTACTTTGAAGTGTTTTTCTTTTAAATCTGACATCTGGTTGCTCTCACAGCGGTTTTTGTTCTCTGCTTTCTCCTCTCCTTCCCCGCCCCCCCATGAATGGATCAGGCTTTCCTGTTTCTTCACATGTTATATGATTTTTGTTGTTGTTTGTTAGAAACTGAATATTTTAGATAACGTATTTTGGCAACTCTGGATACAAATACCCTCCCCTCATGTTTGTTATTGTTATTTGGTTATTTATTTGTTTAGTGACTAGGTGGATTATTTTAGTGAAGTCTAATTCCCTGACAATGTGGATCCTCTGATGTTGCTTCTTAGAGGATGCAGCTATGGGCATGCAGTCACCCTGAGATGACAGTGGCTTTGACAAGGCTGTAGTTGACTTTCCCTTTCCCTGATAACACCTGGCTGCTAAGCTGAACTAATTGTTCTAGTGTTTTCACTGGTCACCTGAAGCATAAATTTTCCCAGACTGATCCAATTAAATTCAAGCTCCTTTGCAGAGATAATTTTTGAAATCGTTATTTGAGATTTGGTCTGACCCCAGGAAGACTCTTCCTTGCTGTCTCTCTCCATGGTTATCTTTGGTAAACTAGCTGGCATATGGTTTGGCTTAGTTCTCTGATGAATCTACCACTCTCCTCTTAATTGCTCCATTGCTTTTGAGAGCATCCTTCAGTTTGAAATTTCTCACCTTATATTGAAAACAAAGTTAGTTTCTTTGTAAAGAGCTTTGGAGTTGTTTTGCAGCATGTCTCTCCCTCTGGGCCAAAACTTTGAGCCACCGTTCTGGAGCTGGGAACAGGACTATGGAGTACTTCTCTCTGAGTGACATCCCTGCTTTAGAAGCTGAGTGCTTGGCAAGAATGGGGAGGCAGTATCCTCAGGTCTTCTAGGCTTGCCTCCTCTGGTATGGGATGTCCCCGTTGTGAGTCAGGGGCCCAGTATTCTCAGTGTGCCGTGCACAGGATACATCCTCTGTTTCACATATGGGAGCTGGATGGAAGAAATGAGCCTCTGTCTCTTACTTGTTCTTACCAGGAACTTATTCTCTCCAACAGGTAGCCAGAAGCAGGATGAGAATTGCTAATGTTTTGCACTCCTGATAATATGCTCTGTCCCTCTGACTGGGAACTGGGAGGCGAAGAAGTTCTGTGTCTTGGCTGCACCCATCTGAAGTTTGGTTTCCACTGCACTAAGCAGGGAGGGGAGAAAGAGAGAGCAGACCATGATGTAAAAGCCACAGACTCACTGTTCTTCCTGAGTTTTAGTAACTTGTCTTGAATAAGTGTTTACTCATTTGGTATATGCTCTTAGGATTTTTTCAAAAGACTTTAAAAAGTTCTATGGGTTTTTTTTTTTTTTTTTTTAATAATTTTTACTGGTTTTGCTTTTGGGAGTAAGTTCATGGAGATCCTCATGTAGCCAGGCCATGTCTTGTGAGGCCTACATGCATTATTTTTTTTTAATTTTAAAAATAACTAATGAGGAAAATCAGAAAGAGAATTTCAGAACACAAAAATCACTTGTTCATGGTCATACAGCAAATAAATGAGTGGAATGGGCTTTAAACCAAGATTTCTTTTCTCCTTAGCCAAAGCTTTTTCATTGTGCTTTCTCTGTCAAATTTTATTTACTTATTTGTAGAACAACTAATTTGAAAATATCTGCTTTTCTCTAGTCCTGTGTATATGCCAGTGCCTTACTGGGCTCACCTGAAGGTATGGAAGAAGAGAATGTAATAGTACTCCTCTAATTTGTTTGGTCATCACTTAACTGTGAGTTTTAATTTTAATACTTATAAATTATATGGTGGCAGGGGACATGTCCCAACTGGAGCACCATGAGCAGTACTGTAAGAGCTCAGTGTGAAGATGTTATTGCGTAACTTAGAAAATGGTATGGTTTGAGAAAAAAGTCCAGTTGGAGACAGTATGGTTAAGATTCTTCTTGGGTCCAGGCTCATAACAAATCAAAACCTAGATGGGGACTTTGTCCATTCATCAATGGTGCTCTGTATATAAGTAAACATACCCCTTGTTGGAACATAATATCTGTGGAAGTATCACCTGCCGAATAATTCTTCAGATGCCCACTATCATCTCCAAATGCACAATTAAGCCAAGTATTCACACCACTGCCACAAAGGCAGAACCTACATGCATCAGAGAATGAACTTAGGGATTTTATACCTTGGGATTATATAACTGCTTTAGTAGTTTGTGTCTTGTACTGTGTCCGGCTGGAATAAAAGAAGCATGTCCAGAAAGGGAAGAATATGACTTATCCTTTTCTAGTACACTACAAAAAAAAAAAAACCCTGGTGATGCAGTGGTTAAGCGTTCGGCTGCTAACCATAAGTTTGGCAGTTTGAGCCTACCAGCGACACTGAGAGAGAAAGACGTACCAGTCTCCTTTCATAAATGTTTACAGCCTTGAAAATCCTGTGGGCTAGTTCTACTCTGTCCTATAGGGTCACTATGAATTGTAATCAACTCTGTGGCAATGGATTTGTTTGTTTGTTTTTACTACTATACTATGATCTCATATTTCTAGAGGAAAGTCACAAGAATGCTGCAAAGAAAAACCACATCTCCTTTAACAATATTATTTGATTTTCAATATTTACCACATTTTCTTCATCGTCATTTTTTTCTTTCTCTTTGTATGTATGTATACTTTTTCTGATGTGGGACCCATGAGCCCTGAATACTCCTCAAAATAAGCACACTCTCTTATATTACCACACTCTGAGATTCCAATTAGAAAATGAACATCAGTACGACACTGTCCTCCAACCTATTTGCTCCATTGAAATTTTGCTAACTCAACAAAATCTTCTCCATATGTTGATTTCATTGGCCTGTGTTATAAGTCCTTCTATCTGGAACATTTCATCATTTTTTTCTGTTCCATGCCCTTAACAGACTTGAAGATTTCAGGCTTTCAATTTGATAGGGTGATACTAAACCTGGATCCTTCTTTTGTTTCCTGATGGCCAGAGCCAGGAGTTTCATTATGGGATGGAATGCCACAGAAATAATGTTGTGTTCTTTTCAGCACATCATATCTGGGGGACATGATATCAGTTTAACTCTTCACTGCTAACATAAATTATATGGTTCAGTTGGTCCCTGCCAGGTGTTTTCACTTGAAGGTCACCATTCATACTATTGAATCCATTTGTATTTTGGAAGATATTCTGACATTATGCCAATATGCTTTTTCATCAAACTACCAATGACCAGTCTTAGAACCTACCAATGTCTCCTGCCTAAATCATCTACTAATATGATGGTTACTGATGGTGATTATCTATCTGAAGTATTTTTTCCTCATTTTTGAGTTGGATTCTAGGTATGAAGTTTACCTCTCTATTATTTATTCATTCATTTGTTTGTTAATTTACATATTTACATCTGCATGTTTTCATGGATTTATATTTTATTCAGTAGTTTGTAGCCCAATGTCCTCTGCATTTCTTTTGATGTTCATAGTGCTACGTATTGGTCAGTGGAAGCACCTTTAAGCTGAATCCTGTGTCCTTTTGAGTTGTCCCCATGATTCTTCAAATATTTCCTTATTTTAGAGCACAAAAAGATGTTCCAAACTCATATTTTTGAACCAGCCTGAGAGTCAGACATTTTCCCAATGAGCTCTGATTTTTTTTTTTTTTTTTTTTTAGTGAAGAATCATAATTAGCAAGCAAGATCTTGATTCTAGGTATCCTCTTTACTACCAAAGTTTTATTGCTTTCAGACTTTCTCAAAAGAAGTGGCAAGGAAATTCTTTCTCTTTTTCTCTCTCTCTGTCTCTCTCACACACGCAAAAACATATTTACTTACACACACATGTATTTGTAATAGTTTTGTGTGTATCTAAACATAAACGTTACCAACAAGTCATATTAATATTGCATATTTCAATTCAATACCTCTAGCCTTTTTTTCCATATTTTTGAGTCTATTTTTCATTGGGAAAATCGGCCCCCATTTTCTTCAATATGTATGTATTTCTCCAGTCTGTCTATTTTCCCAATGAAATTCATTGAGCAATCACTCCAATTTCCTTCTTTCCTCGTCTGTTCCACCCAACTCCTCCACGAGCAACCTCCACTATCCCCTTACCACCTCATTTGTTGCTATAAATTGACCTCTGAGTGCTGTCTTTGCTGTGTCCTAAACATTTTGGCATGATGTGTTTTCATTCTCATTTGATTGTAGGAATTGTTTTATTCCATCTTTTATTTCTTCTATTACCTATTAGTTTTTAAGCAAGACATTATTCAGTTTCCATGTATTTGATTTTTTTCCTTGCTCTTCCTGTTATTGATTTCTACTTTTATGGCATTGTGATCAGAAACAACACTTTGTGTTATTTTGATGTTTTGGATTTTAATGAGGATTGCTTTATGGCCTAAAATGTGGCCTGTTCTGGAGAATGTTCCATGTTCATTGGAAAAGAAGGTATTCTTTGCTGCTGTTGAGTGGAGTGTTCTATGTATGTCTATGTTCTGTCGTTTACTGAGAGTGATGTATTGAAGTCTCCTACTATTACTGTGGAACTGTCTCTTTTCAGTGTGTTAGAGTTTGTTTTATGTACTTTGGAGCCCTGTTGTTGTGTGCATAGATATTTATTAAGGTTCTGTCTTCTTTCTCCTGCCCATCTAGCACCGTATGCCACCTCCCCACTTTCCTGTCAGCCCCCACCACACTGCCATGGCTAGAGAGCCACTGGTCAGCCACCTCCCTGGGTCCGCCAAGCTCCTACCTGTCGGCTCTCCCCGTGATGCCATTTTTCTTTCTCTTTCCCACCTAGTTGTGTAAGCTATCCTCTCTTTCCAATGGTCCCAGGGTCTACCCTTCCACCACTCCCCAGCTTCCAACACACTACCATTTTTTTCTATTTCTCCTTTTTCCTTTCTTACTTTTCTTTTTCCCTCTAACCTAGCCCTGTACACTACTTCCCCCCTTTCTGCTGGCCCCTGCCATACCACAGTGGATAGAGTGCCACTGGTGCTCCAGCCTGCCACAGCCCTGAGTCTGCCTGGCTCCCTCTCACCAGCCCCCACTACTCACTCATTTATAATTTTTTTTTTATTAATTTTTTCTTTTTCTTTCTTTTTTTCTCCATCTCACCTATCCTTGTATACCAACTCCTCCCCCCCCCCATCCTTCTGGTCCCTGGATCTACCTCAACCTCAAACATTAGCTACTGCAGTGCTACACCTTCTTCTTTCTCTTTTCTTTTCTTTCTCCCTCCCACCTACCCCCATATGCCACATCCACACCTTCCCATGGGCTCCCGCTGCATCTCCATGGCTACAGCGTTCCCTGCACTCAGGACTACTGCCACACCAAGCATGCGTTACCCCTCCCACTACTCGACCAGCCACTGAACGGTGGGAAATGAGCCCATTTCATACCCTGTCCAGCAATTCACCCATCTGGAGAGAGGCTGTGAATGCTGTGACAGCACTGGAGCAGCATCAAGAGGCAGACAGCGCCTGCCCAGTCCACCCTCAGCCACCTTGTCAAACTACTGTACAGCAAAGCGGGCTCACCCTGTCTGCTGCTGCCCTGCCCACCCAGTCAAGGTGGTGAGAGCTATTGTGCCTACAGACAAGCAGGCCGCAAAGCATACCCATACTGACATATCAAAACAAAAAAGTAGAATAAAACAAACATTCAACCAATAAATAAAGAAAATACAATCAATAAATAAAGAAAATAATACCTTACTGCCTCCAGGACAGTGCCCAAAAAGGACAGTAGACGTTATCAAAACATAAAAAAAAAAAAATTACAACAAAATGGCCCCAGCAAGTGACCAAAACAAAGAATCAGATAGCCTTCTGTAGAGGAAAAGGCAGCGGAACTACCTGAGATGAAATTTAAGAGACTAATATTTAGGACTTTCTAAGAAATTAGAAAAGAGATTGAGGAAAACACAAATAAAACCAAGGATAAAATAGAAAAAATCATGGAAAACATAGGCAAAACCGATGAAATATAGCCAAAATCAAGGAAAACACAAAGTATAGAAGAATTCAAGAAAATAATATAAGAAAAAGAATGTCAAAAAAAAATAATAAGTAATCCTACAAAAACAGCAACTAGAAATACAAAAGATAAACAACAAAATTTTAGAAATGGACAGCTCAGTAGAAGGTGCTAGGAGCAAATCTGAAATGATGGAAGACAGACTCAGTTAGCTTGAAGACAAATCCATGGATGCCACTTTGAGGAAAAATCAGAAAAGCATGAAGAAAACATAAGAATTATGTGGGACACAAGCAAGAGCTAATATCTGCACCTGATCTGAATTCATCTGATTTCTTGGCTGCTGCTTCCAAGTACGTTAATTGTGGATCCATGTGAAATGAAATCCTTGACAGCTTCAATCTTTTCTCCATTTATCATGATGTTGCTTATTGTTCCAGTTGTGAAAAATTTTGTTTTCTTTGTGTTGAGGTGTAATCCATCCTGAAGGCTGTAGTCTTTGATCTTTTTCAGCAAGTGCTTCAAGTTGTCTGTGCTCTCAGCTAGCAAGGTTGTGTCATCTGCATATTGCAGGTTGTTAATGAGCCTTTCTCAAATTCTGATGCTGCATTCTTCTTCGTGTAGTCCAGCTTCTCAGAGTATTTGCTCAGCAAACAGATTGAATAATAATGGTGAAAACATGCACCAATGACACACACCTTCTCTGTTATTAAACCACACTGTGTCCCTTTGTTCTGTTTGAACGACTCTCTCTTGATGTATGTACGGGTTCTCCATGAGCACAACTAAGTGTTCTGGAATTCCCATTCTTCGCAATGTTATCCATAATTTGTTGTGATCCACACAGTTGAGCCTTTGCATAGTCAATAAAACACACATAAACATCTTTCTGGTATTCTCTGCTTTTACCTAACACCCATCTGACATCATGGATATCAACGATATCCCTTATTCAGTGTGCTTTTCTGAATCCAGTATAAATTTCTGGCAGTTTCCTGTGGACGTGCTGCTGCTACCATTTTTGAATTATCTTCAGCAAAACTTTACTTGCATGTGATGTTAATGTTATTGTTTGATAATTTCTGCATTCTGTTAGATCACCTTTCTTTGGAATGGACACAAACATGGATCTCTTCCAGTCAGTTGCCCAGGTAGCTGTCTTCCAAATTTCTTGGTGTATTCAAATAAGAGCTTCCAGCATTGCATCCATTTGTTGAAACATCTCATTTAGCATTCAGTCAATTCTTGGAGCTCTGTTTTTCATCAGTGCCTTTAGTGCAACTTGGATTTCTTCCTTCAGTATCACTGGTTCTTGATTGTGTGCTGCCTCCTGAAATGGTTGAATGTCCACAAATTCTTTTTGATGTATTGGCTCTGTGTATTCCTTCAATCTTCTACTGATGCTTCCTGCATCGTTCAATATTTTGCACGTAGAATTCTTCAATATTGCAACTTGAGCCTTGAATTTGTTCTTCAGTTTTTTGTTTGTTTGTTTTTTCGGCTAAAAATTGAGGAAGTTGCTATTCCCTTTTGGTTTTCTAATATCTTTGCACATTTCATTGTAGTATTTTACATTTCTTGAGCAGTCCTGTGATATTTTCTGTTCAGCTCTTTTACTCCATCATTTCTTTCATTCACTTTAGCTACTCTACCACAAGAGCAAGTTTCAGTTTCTCTGGCATTCATTTTGGTCTTTTCTTTATTTTCTCTCTTTTTGATGATATTTACTTTCTTCATGGATGATATCCTTGATGTCATCCCACAACTCCTCTTGTCTTTGGTCATTAGTGTCCAGTGTGTTAAATATATTATTGACAGGGTCTCCAGATTCAGATGGCTTATTCTCAAGGTCATGTTTTGTTTCTCACAGACTTGTTTTAATTTTCTTCAGCTACAACTTGAACTTGCATAAGAGCTATTGATGGTCGGTTCCACAGTTGGCTCCTGGCCTTGTTCTGACAGATGATATTGAGCGTCTGCATTGTCTCTTTCCACAGATGTTTATTGGATTCCTATGTATTCCATCTGACAAGGCACACATATATAGTTGCTGTTTTTGTTGTTGAATAAAGGAATCTGCAATGAAGAGGTTGTTGGTCTTGCAAAATTCTATCATGTAGCCTCTGACATCATTTATATCACTAAGGTCTTATTTTCTAACTACTGATCCTACATCTTTGCTTCCAACTTTTGCAATCCAATCACAAGTAATTATCAATGGATCTTGATTGCATGTTTGATCAATTTCAGACTACAGAAGTTGGTAAAAAAAAAAAAAAACCTTCAATTTCTTCATCTTTGGCATTAGTGGTTGGTACATAAATTTGAATAATAGTTGCATTAACTGGTCTTCCTTGTCAGGCATGTGGATATTATCCTAACACTGACAGCATTGCACTTAAAGATAGATCTTGAAATGTTCTTTTTGGTGATGAACTCAATGCCATTCTTCTTCAATTTGTCATTCTAGGCATAGTAGAACATAGAACTCTCTAATTCAAAATGGCCAATACCAGTCCATTTCAGCTCACTAAAGCCTAGGATATCTATCTTCAAGCATTTCATTTTTGATCACTTCCATTTTTTTTAGATTTATACTTGGTACCTTCCACATTATGATTATAAATGAATGTTTGCAGGTATTTCTTCTTATTTTGAATAATGCCACATCAGCAAATAAACATCCTGAAACATTTACTCCCTGCAAGTCATTAAGGTCAACTCTATTTTGTGGAGGTATTTCTTCCTCATTGGTATTTTCAGTGCCTTCTAACCTGAGGAGCTCATCTTCTGGCCTTGTATCAGACAATATTCCATTGTTATTCATAAGGTTAAAAAAAAAAAATTTTTTTTTTTTTTTTTTATTCATAAGGTTTTCACTGACCAATTTCTTTTAGAAGTAGACTACCAGGTCCTTCTTCGTAGTCTGTCTTAGTCTGGAAACCTGTGAACATGGATGAGTTTTAATGGATTGCTTTTTGCATGGCCTTTCTAGCCATGGTCTTGTAACTCCCAGGGTGATTGGGCAGGACTTGTGACAGGCTAGTTGTGGCCCACCAAGGGGATTGGTCAGTTTTGCCATCCTGCTGGGCTTAAAATGAGCCACCCCAGAGGCAGGAAAGAGAAGAGCCCACCACCGCCAAGGAAGGAGAGAAACCAGCAGGAGAGACCTACCAGAGAGACCCAGAGGAGAGACCTGAAGGAGACAATGCAGTGGACTTCTCAGCCCACGGAGTGAGAAAGCTGAGTGCCTCTGGGCAGACACTGAGGGCCATGTCAGCCTATGTCTGACCCACAAGTTTGGGACTTGCAGCCCCCATAACCATGTGAGCCATTTCCTTTATATGATTTGCGAGTTCTGTGAGACTTTGCAATGAATTAGGGAACCCAAAGATGCAAGGGGAAACCCTGGTGGCATAGTGTTTAAAAGATGCAAGGGAGAGCACTGAGGGGAGAAGGAGTAGCTGGTATTAGAGATGATAGAATGGTACAGAAGCTTGGAAAAGTTGGACATTTTCGACATCTACATCTTTAACCTCTGCCTCATAGGAACCAGCTTTGTTCTGATCCTTATAAAAAAATTATTCATTTAATTGATGACAAATGGTGGAACTTGCTGCAACAACTCAGACTCACTGGAATATGCAGTTTTGGAAAAAAGGAGATAAATGGGAAAATGAGAAAACTTTGGTTTCTGAATGGGTGAAAAACACCTGCATTTAAGCAGCTGTTACGTTTCAATCAGGTTACCCAAGGCAGAAGCTATTCATGGAATTTATAAGGGTTGGATCTAACTCTTGAGGAACTGGCTGTTTGGATGCATGTGGAAATACAGAGCGGTAAGGAAAGGACCAGGCATAAAATATCCTTGGTATTCTGTTAGCTGCAATGACAGGAAAAAAGAATGTAGGGGCTGATTTTAGCACTGAGCCAAGCCTAGGTCTGGTCCAATCAGAGCTATGACACCTAGCCTCAGAGCTGACCTAGAAAGGAAAAATTGGGTCAGAACAACAGGAAGTTCCTCTATGATTGCTGACCACCAAGCTGGTAATCTAGGAGGGAAATGGGCATAATCGAGAAACTATAGAAACGAGGGGGTATAGTGTAAAGAAGTTGCTTCAGTTTGTAGATTGGTATCATCACCTTCCTGAGGAACCATTACTAAAATGGATTGTAAGAGTGACGAATTTAGGGGCAGTGTCTTTTGTTTTGAATGCTGCAGAATGGAGGAGTATTTTTTTTTTTTATGCAAAACCCACAAGTCATTATGGAACAGTGAGGAATGATGATACAAGATCCATTGACACAGCAGATTAACTCAGAGGGGATGGCCAGTTTGGTGGACTGAATAAAATTTGCAATGAGATTTGTTTCCCCTGAGAAGGGAAACTGCCCTTCTCCCCCTCCAATGGAACACTCCAGAGGAAGCAGCTGATGTGCTGTTTATTCAAGCCTTGTTGGAATAGCTTTATATTGATCATGATATTGATCCAATGAGTACGTCCCTTACACAGGTTATGGTTGATATGGTAGTCAGGGGACACCCTTCTACATGGGCATCCCATGTAACCTTGCTCCTGTGCAACAAAGCAACAATCTGAGAAGCCTTGTCAGATCTGTGGCATAGCTTCCCCACATGGATATTATAGATGCAAGAAACAACAGTGATCTATAGGATAATGGAAAGAGGCAATGGGAAAAGAACTTACCCCAGCAGGACAGATATTTTTAGATGGTTACTAGGAAATGGGATGGATATAGTGAAGACTGATGGAGTTGAGACAGAGGTTCAAAGGCAGCACTACAGGAGGTTGGGTAGACCGATGGAAATTCCTGCTAGTCACCCAACATTAAAGAGGCCTAAACAAGCTGGTCCTGTTCACCCCAGCCAGGAAGCATTTAATGATGGGAATTCCCACCTGGGACCATTTGAACCAGAGCCTCAGCTAGTTGATCAAGATAAGGATTGATGAGGGGGCCAGGGTCTTCCAGGCCAGCCCCAGCAGGAGACCCAAGGCCATATGCACAAGTGTGGATGAAATGGCCTGGGGGTGGGGAAGAGACCCTCTTGAGGCTCCTAGACACCCAAAACCTGTCAATAAGATTTTGAAGGGGCCTAAGTTTTTTTTTTTTAAGGTTAGTCTGCGACATATGGGGATGCAACAGTTGATGGGACTAAGGTGAAACTTTGGATGAAAATTAGAAAATTTAAACAGATCTTGTATGAAGTAGATGCATCTCCATTGCCTGAAGGTATGATCGGTATGGATATTATGTCCAATTGGAAAACATTCCCTCTACCTGATACTGTAAAATTGAAGGCGGTTAAGTCTGGCCTCAGGCCAGTATTGATTGGACATGCTAACTAGGAACAATTAGAATTGCTCAAACCCACTCAGCTTGTTAATTTGAAGCAGTATAGGCTACCTGGTGGACAAAAGGAGATTACTGCTTTGATTAAAGACATGCTAAAGGCTGGAGTATTGGTGCCCCCATCCATAAAACCACTTGGAAGAAAACTGCATTCGAATGGGGGCCAGAGCAACAGCAAGTTATATCTGAATTACAAAAAGTGGTTTTATGTTCCCTGTCTTTAGGCTCTTATAAACCACATTCAGACATGATTTTGGAGGTGCTGGCCACACCTGCTTATGCAGACTGGGGCTTATGACAAAAACTTGAGAATGCTGCCCTACAACAATCACTGGGAACTGGACTATAAAATTTCCATATGCTGAAGCATGATACATGCCATTTGAGAGGCAATTACTTGCCTGCTATTGGACTTTGATTGAGACTGTCTCAATGATAGAAGGACATAAACTCCTCATGAGACTTGAAATGCCTGTAATGTCTTAGGTCATGTCAGAGAAACACTCTACTAAGGAAAGCAGTTCCCACAACAGCTCCGTAATAACTTGGAAATGGTTCATACAAGAACAAGCTACTGGAGGAATGCAGGGGGGTACCCACCATATCCATGATCAGGATTGACCTTCTTGCAGGCACTTAGGGCTTGGTGGTGATTATGCATTTTCTCTAGACAAGGGTTCGATTCTCCCTGGGTGCTTATATGTATTTTGCACTTAATGAGCTAACAGGTCACTTGGAGTACTGAGATACCATAGAAAGCCTGCTAAGACCAGTTGGGGCCAACTATGGCTGTTCTGTCATTATCTTGTCAAGGACAGTTTTTGGCCCATTCTATGGCTATCTTGTCAAGGACAGTTTTAGAAGAATGTGTGGACTATTTTACTCAGTGTAGGGGGATGAGCCAGATCAGATGCCTCTTAGAAGTGCTGAGCTCTGAGGCTGCCTTTATCTCCTTGAAGTGTTGAACTCTGAAGCTGCCTGTCTCAGCAGATGAAGAACCCAACTATTCTTGTATAATTTTTTTCACCTAATACAATGAAATGGTCACCATTCATCAGCCCATGATTTTTCAGGAGGGGCTTCCCATAAACTGGCTCAAAAGGATTTAATTTGAGCTGCTGTACGGTAAAATCATCACAAAGTTTAGTAAAGCAAAAAGAAAGTTTTATTTGGTATGTATTCAAAGAGGCAAAAGTGGGAAACAGACAACCATGCTGCCATGGTCATGTCTGCCTAAGCATGTTTCATACAGTCATTTTAAAGTTTTCTAATCTCTGCATTGAGAGCAGAGCTAGCTCATTGGTAGAATTCTCACTTTCTTTGTGGGTGACCCAGGATCGATTCCCAGCCAAAGCACCACATGCACAACTACCATCCATCTCTTGGAGGAGAATTGATTTTGCCGTGATGCTGACCTGGTTTCAGAAGAACTTGCAGACTAAGACAAACTAGGAAGAAAGGCCTGGCAATCTACTTCCAAAAAAGAAACAGGGAAGACCCTGTGGATCATAACAGCCCAATCCTCAATTGATCATAGAGATGACAAAGGACTGGGCAGTGCTTCATTCAGTTGTGCATGGGGTCACCATGAGTTGGGGGCCAACCGAATGGCAGCTAACAATAATAACAAACAACATCCTGTCCATGATCCAGCCTCCCATAGAGACGATTTCTCTCCCTTTGTCTTTTTCTTTTGAATCAGTCATCATTTCCAGTTTCTTTGTATGCTTTGTGATTTTTGTTGTTAAAACTAGGGTCTTAGAATCTTACACTGTGACAACTTTGAGCACGTCTGTGGCATTCTTAATTCTTTTGTGTATGTAGTTCTTTCGAAAGCATTAATTTCTGCAAGAAACTCTAGTCTGGGTTCTCCTTCAGTTCAGAGGAGTTACTTGTCTGCTTCAGTTGCACCATTTAATACCATGCAATTAAGGACAGTCGTGGCCTTTAGTTGTTTCTCACTGCTCCTTCCCCTGCCCTGTATAAGCTCTGAGTTAGGCCAGACTGAGGCTTCGGTCCTTAAGGCAGCAACCAGGCAGATCAGGAAAGTCTGCACTGCACATTCCAGAGGCAGAGATCAGGCCCCCTCACTGAGAAAGTTGACTGTGGTGTGTCTCTGCTGCAGTTATTGCCATGGCAACTGACAGACTGGGAGGGGGAAGAGCAGAAACAGCAGGAAAAAAAAATTTTGTACTATTTAAAAGTTACCTTTTTCTTGTTTTAGTATACGGTTAGTTGCTGCAGTCCTCTGCTTGCTTTTTAGAACTCTTGCAGAGTCAAGTTTACAAATTTCTAGTTGCTTTTCTCCTTGATTATGCTTCGAGTTTTAGATCACTGACCTACTCATGATACCGTCTTTCTGTCTCAGTCTAATTTTAACACAGGCCAGACAAGGACTGTCCATTTCCACAGAGGAACATAGTTAATATTATTGGGCAAATCAATACATCTAAATGGGCTTGGAGGCCATGACAATTGATTGGAAAGGCTCTGAAATTTAGGCTTTAGAATGAGAGTGACATTGGTTTGAATTTGAATCTACCAATTGCTACTTATTTGAATGTTGATCTCAGCAATCTCATTTGTAAAATTAGAAATAACCACAACTTTCTATGTGTTGTGAAGGTCAAGAATATTCATATTCATAAAGTTCATAACATAATATCTGGAACTTACTCAGGTCTTTGTCAAACCCTTGTTTTTTTTAAGTGAAGAAAATCAGAGGAATTCCTGTACAACTTTGTGAGGTGGTGGTGGTACCTTTTGTAGAATGACTAGGGACACCAGACTTAGAGATCAAAAGTAGGTTGTCTCCAGGTACAATGAATTAATTCCAGAGCCAGAACATGAAACAAAATCATCACTATCCTAATTCTAGGAAGCACATTGCTTCTCATTACCTCTCATTTTAAATTTGAGTGAGGAGGAGTATTGCATTAAAGTATGATTCCTGTGAGTACTTATTATGGACTGAATTGTGTCCCCCCAAAATATGCCCTGTAATTCTCAACGCTATACTGGTGGAAGGAGTCCTGGTGGCACAGCAGATATGAGCTCAGCCGTTAATCAAAAGGTCAGCAGTTCAAATCCTCCAGCCTTGGAAACCCTATGGGACAGTTCTACTCTGTCGTGTAGGGTCGCTATGAGGCAAAATCAATTCGACAGTAATAGGATTGGTTTTTTTGTTTTGGTATACTTGTAGTTGTGATTCCATTTGTAATAGGATTTTATTTGTTCTGTTAATGAGGTCATATCAGTGTAGGGTGCGTCTTAAGCCAATCACCTCTGAGACATAAAACAAGCATACTAAGCAAGCAAGCAAGCAAACAAGCACAAATGGAGGGAAAGATATACGCTGCATGATCACCAAGGAATGTAAGAATAAAACTGAAAAGAGACAAGGAAATTCCCTCAGAGCAGACAGAAGAAGATCACTTTCTCCCAGAGCAGGTGCCCTAAATTTGAAATTCTAGGCTCCTAATATAAGAAAAAATAAATCTCTGAACAGGAGTGTGAGAAGAACAAAGAAAACATCTCCACCACAAAAAAAAAAGAAAAGAACAAGCACTAAAAAAAAAAAAAGCAATAAACTCTCACCTATTAATAATTACACTGAATGTAAATGGCTTAAACGCACCCATAAAGAGACAGACAGTAACAGAACGAATAAAAAAAGCAGGACCCAACAATGTGCTCTCTACAAGAGACACACCTTAGAAACAAAGACATGAACTTATTAAAAATCAAAGGATGAAAAAGGCATATCAAGCAAACAGCTACCAAAAAAGAACAGGAGTGGCAATACTAATCTCAGATAAAATAGATTTTAAAACAAAATCCACCACAAAAGACAAAGAAGGGCACTACATGTTGCTTAAAGGGATGATTCATCATGAAGACTTAACCATAATAAACATCTATGCACCCAATGACAGGGCTCCAAAAGAAATAAAACAAACTCTAACAGTGTTGAAAAGAGAAATTGACAGTTCCTCAACAATAGTAGGAGACTTCAACACATCACTCTTGGTAAATGACAGAACATTTAGAAAGAAAGTCAACAAAGATACAGAAGATCTAAAGGACACAATCAGTCAACTTGACCTCATAGACATATACAGAACACTCCACTCAACAGCTGCAAAGTTCACATTCTTTTCCAACACACATGGAATGTGCCCCAGAATAGGCCACATCTTAGGCCACAAAACAATCTTCAACAATATCCAAAACACTGAGATAACACCAAGTATATTCTCTGACCACAGTGCCATCAAAGTAGAAATTAACAACAGGAAAAGCAAGGAAAAAAAATGAATTACATGGAAACCGAATAACACCCTGCTTAAAAATCACTTTTTTTAAAAAATCACTGGGAATAGAAGAAATCAGAGATAGAATCAAAAAATTTTTAGGATCAAACAAGAATGAAAACACATCATACCAAAACCTCTGGCACACAGCAAAGGTAGTCCTCAGAGTTCAATTTATAGCAATAGATTCACACATCAAAGAAGAAAGGAACAAAATCAAAAGATTAGCTACACAACTTGAACAAATAGAAAGAGAACAGCAAAAGAAGCCACAGCCATGAGAAGAAAGCAATAATAAAGATCAAAGAAGACATAAATGAAATAGAGAATAGAAAAACAGTAGAAAGAATCAACAAAACCAAAAATTGGTGTCATGGATTGAACTGTGTCCCCCCCAAAAAATGCGTCAACTTGGTTAGGCCATGATTCCCAGTATTGTGTGATTGGCTTCCATTTTGTGAATGTAATTTTATGTTGAGCAGACTAGCGTGAGATTGTAACACCACCCTTACTCAGGTTACTGCCCTGATCTAAGGTAAAGTGAATTTCCCTGGGGTGTGGCCTGTACCACCTTTTATCTCTCAAGACATAAAAGGAAAGGTAAGCAAACAGCGAGCTGGAGACTTTATACCACCAAGAAAGCAGCACTAGGAGCAGAATGCATCCTTAGGACATGGGGTCCCTGTGCCTGAGAAGCTCCTCAACCATGGGAAGACTGAGAACAAGGACCTTTCTCCGGAACCAACAGAAAGAAAGGCTTCCCCTGTATCAACCCATAATTTGCACTTGTAACTTACTAGACTGTAAGAAAATAAATTTCTCTTTGTTAAAGCCATCCACTTGTGGTATTTCTGTTATGGCAGCACTAGATGACTAAGACAGTTGGTTCTTTGAAAGGGTCAACAAAATGAACAAATCACTGGCCAAAGTGACAAAAAAAAAAAAAAAATAGGAGATTTCTCATATAAGCCAAATAAGAAATGGAATGGGGGACATTGCAGCAAACCCAACTGAAATGAAAAGGATCATAACAGAGTATTATGCAAAACTGTACTCCAAAAAATTTGAAAACCTAGAGGAAAAAATAAGGATGGCTCAGGACTGGGCAGTGTTTCATTCTGTTGTGCATAGGATCTCTATGAGTTGGAACCGACTTGATGGCACCTAATGACAACAACAGAGGAAATAGACAAATTTCTAGAAACATACTACCTACCAAACTAACACAAAATGATGTTGAAAATCTGAACAGACCCATAACAAGAGAAGAGACTGAAAAGGTAATTAAAAAAAAAAAGCGCCCCAAAACAACAACAAATAAAGCCCTGGCCCGAATGAATTCACTGGGGAATTCTACCAAACATTCAGAGAAAAAAACTACACAAGTGCTACTCAAGTTATTTCGGAACATAGAAAAGGAAGTGACATTTTCGATGTCATTCTATGAAGCCACCATAGCCCTGATACCAAAACTAGGAAAAGACACCACAGAAAAAGAAAATTACAGACCAATATCTCATGAATATATAAGAAAAAATTCTCAAGAAAATTCTAGCCAATAGAATTCAGCATCATATCAAAAAAAAAAAAGAAAGAAAAATACACCACAACCAAGTAGTATTCATTGCAGGTATGCAAGGATGGTTCAACATTAGATTTTCAAAATTAGAAAATCAATCAACGTAATCCACCACATAAATAAAGAAATGAATCACATGATCATCTCAAGTAATGCAGAAAAGGGATTCAACAATGTCCAACACCCATTCCTGATAAAAACTCTCAATAAGATAGGTATGGAAGGGACATTCCTCAACATAATAAAATCAACAGCCAACATCATTCTTAATCGAGTTAGGCTGAAAACATTCCCTTGAGAACAGGAACAAGACAAGAATGCCTTTTATCACCACTCATATTTAACACTGTGCTAGAAGTCCTAGCTAGAGCAATAAGACAAAAAAATAAATAAAGGGCATCCAAACTGGTAATGAAGAAGTCCTAGCTAGAGCAATAAGGCAAGAAAAAGAAATAAAGGGCACCCAAATTGGTAATGACAAAGTTAAACTGTCCCTATTTGTGTATGATATGATACTATACATAGAAAACGCAAAAGACTCCACAAGAAAGCTACTGGAACTAATAGAAAGATTCTGCAGAGGAACAGGATACAAGATAAACATACAAAATTCAGTTGGATTCCTATACACCAGTAAAGAGAATGATGAAAAGGAAATCAGGAAAATGATACCATTTATAATAGCCCCTAAAAAAATAAAATACTTAGGAATAAATCTAACCAGGGATGTAAAAGACCTGTGCAAAGAAAACTACAAAACACTACTGCGAGAAACCAAAAGAGGTCTACATAAATGGAAAAACATGCCATGGTCTTGGATAGGTAGACTCAATATTGTGAAAATGACAATTCTACCCAAAGCGATTTACAAATACAATGCAATTCTGATTCAAATACCAACAACATTTTTTAATTAGATGGAAAAACTAATCATTAACTTTTTACAGAAAGAGAAGAAGCTCCAGATAAGTAAAGGACTATTGAAGAAGGAGAATAAAGTAGGAGGACTTGTGCTAGCTGACCTCAGAACCTACTATACAGCTACAGTAGTCAAAACAGCCTGGTACTGGTACAATGACAGATACATTGACCAATGGAACAGAATTGAGAACCCAGATGTAAATCCATCCACCTACAGTCACCTGATTTTCGACAAGTGCCCAAAGTCTATCAAATTGGGAAAAGACAGTCTTTTTAACAAATGGTGCTGGCAAAACTGGATTCCATCTGCAAAAAAAATGGAACAGGACCCATACCTCCCACCATACACAAATCTAATTCAAAATTAATCAAAGACCTAAATATAAAATTAAAAAGCTACAAATATCATAGAAAAAATATAGTCAATGCTAGACACCAGAATACACAACATTAACAAGATACAAAACATAACAACTCAAAAACTCCAGAAGATAAACTAGATAACTAGAATCTTCTAAAAATTAAACACTTATGTTCATCAAAAGACTTCACCAAAGGAGTAAAAAGGAAACTTAGAGACTGGGGAAAAAAAATTTTGGCTATGATAAATCCTACAAAGATCTAATCTCTAAAATCTATAAGAAATTCCAACACTTCTACAACAAGAAGACAAATAATCCAGTTAAAAAATGAGCAAAGGAAATTAACAGAGACTTCACCAAAGAAGACATTCAAGTGGCTAACAGACACATGAGGAAATGCTAGCAATCACTAGTCATTAGAGAAATGCACATCAAAACCACAATGAGATGTCATCTCACCCTGGCATTACTGGCACAAATCAAAAAACATAAAATAACAAATGTTGGAGATGTTTCAGGAGATTGAACTCCCATGCACTGCTGGTGGGAAAGCAAAATGATACAACCATTTCGGAAAATGATATGAAACTTCCTTAGAAAACTAGAAATATAAATATCATATGATCCAGCAAACCCACTCTTAGGAATATCTAGAGAAATAAGAGCCATCACATGAATAGACAAATGAACACCCATGTTCGTTACAGCATTGTTCACGATAGTGAAAAGAAGGAAACAACCTAGTTGCCCATTAGCAGATAAATGGATAATCAAACTGTGGTACATACACACAACGGAGTATTATGCAACAATAAAGAACAACAATGAATCTACAAAGCATCTCACAACATGGAGGAATCTGGAAGGCATTACGCTGAGTGAAGTAAGTCAATCACAAAAGGACAAATATTGTATGTGATCACTACCGTAAAAATTCATGAAAAGGTTTACACACAGAAAGAAACAATCTTTGATGGTTACGAGGGAGGCAACAGGTTGGGATGCAAAAACACTAAATAGACAATGGATAAGTGGTAATTTCAGTGATGCGTAAGACGGTACACCGTACTGGGGAAACCAGCACAACTTCTACAAGACAAGGTCATGGAAGCTCCACAGACACATTCAAACTCCCTGGAGGACTAAATTGCTGGGCCAAGCGCTGTAGAGACCATAGTCTCAGGGAACATCTAGTTCAATTGGCGTAACATAGTTTATAAAGAAAACGTTCTACATTGTACTTTGATGAGTAGCATTTGGGGTCTTAAAAACTTGAGAGCGGCCATCTAAGATATTCCCCTGGTCTCACCCCTTCGGGACCAAGAGAGAATGAAGAAAACTAAAGATACAAGGGAAAGGTTAGTCCAAAGAACAAATGGACCACAATTACCATGGCCTCCACCAGACTGAGTCCAGTACAATTAGTTGGTGCCCAGCTACTACCACTGATGCTCTGACAATGATCACAATTGAGGGTCCTGGACAGAGCCGGAGAAAAATTTAGAACTAAATTCTAACTCACAAAAAAGACCAGACCTACTGACCCGACAGAGACTGGAGAAACCCTGAGAGTATGACCCCTGGACACCCTTTTAGCTCAGTAATGAAGCCATTCTTGAGGTTTACCCTTCAGCCAAAGATTAACAGGCCCATAAAAGAAAACAAGACTAAAGGGGCACTCCAGCCCAGGGGAAAAGATGAGCAGACAGGAGGGGACGGGAAACCTGGTAATAGGAAACCCAAGGTTGAGAAGGGAGAGTGCTGACATGTTGTGAGGTTGTTAACTAATGTCAGAAAACAATATGTGTACTGCTTAATGAGAGGCTAGTTTGTTCTGTAAACCTTCATCTAAACTACAATAAAAAAAAAAAAACTTTGCTCGGTCTGCCCCTATTGCAAAAAGCATCTTCATTTGCTTATGAGATCACTACAAAAAATGCTTGCCTCCCCACCCATGATCTGAAAATAAACAAATTGAGTGGGAGAGGCTCAAAGTGATCCTAAGGGAAATTAAATCCAGGCCCCAAACCCCAACATATGTAAACTCAGTGTCCAAAGAATCCGAGCTAATCCATTCTGTTCTCAGTGGGTGGGTCTGGTGGCTCATATACACATTCTCAGGTCTGAAGGAAAAGTTTTCAATAGTGAGCTGGATTTACACAAAGTGGAATCACTTTCATTTATCATGTCGCCATTTTTTCATTAAAAGTGAAAAAGAAAGAAAGAAAGAAATTAACTCAGTTTGGATCAAAGACCTAAATGTAAAATGCAAAACTATAAAAATTTTTGGAGAAAACAAGGGCAAACTACATGACCTTGGATTTGGTAATGAGTTTTTAAATATGACACAAATAGAATGATCCATTAAAGAGAAATTGATAAGTTGAACTATTAAAAGTATTATTCTCTGTGAACTACATTTTTAAGGGAGTAGAAATGCAAACCATCGTTTGAGAGAAAATATATGTAAAACTCATAGATGATGAAGGACTATAGCCAAAATGTATAAAGAACTCTTAAAACTCAAGAAAACAAGCAAGCCAAGTGGATGCATATACACTTATAGATATATGTGTATACATGGGTTAGTATACACACATATATCTTCTTGCTCTGTCAGCCAAGAGGTCCTAGAAGCAACAACATCTCAATAGTAATGAGCATACCTAGTGCCCAAATCTTGGTTTCTAATACTATTCTCCTTAAAAGAAACCAGGCTTCTTGGAGAAATGGCTGATTATTCTAGGACTGGGGCAATAAATGTACAAGAAGTACCTGGAAAACAGAAAGGATGCAAAAAAAAGTCCCCCAAATAAAATATAAAAATTAAACCACTCACATTGATGGGAGTATTCTAAAGGAATGCAAGAGCCACTTGAAAGACCTCACAGTGTTCAAAGCTGGAATAATTGGAACAAAAATAAAGTAGTACCGAATTATAACCCAAAATATTAAATATCTATTATTCCATACTGACAGAAATAAATGATTGAATTAATAGGCTTAGGAGAAGAATAGACAAATCTGTTGAGAAAAATTCTAAATAATTTGTGTAGATACTACACTCTTAAAGAGGCAGGGCATAAATTCTCACTTCTGAAGTGGGAGCTGTACATGGTGACTTTCTTTCCAAGAGTACACAGTATGGAAAAGGAGAAGAAAAGAAGAACTTTCCAGTGGAGAATCTTTACAAATACTATCTCAAGATTAACACCAATAGTGATAAGTGATATGCCATATTGATATTATGATATTATTGATATTATGGCATTTTATCTCAGTGGTCTCATGTAGTCTAGCTTCTTGGATTATTTGCTTAGCATACAGAATGGATGAGTATGGTGAAAAGCTACAACCCTGACACACTTTTCCTGATTTTAAACCACGCAGTATCCCTTTGTTCTGTTTGAACAACTGCCTCTTGATCTATGCACAGGTTCTCATGAGCCCAATTTAGTATTCTGTAATTCCTATACTTCCAATGTTTTATATAATTTGTTATGATCTACACAGTTGAATGCCTTTGTATAGTCAATAAAACACAGGTAAACATCCTTCTGGTATTCTGTGCTTTCAGCACAGATCCATCTGACATCACCAAGTATACCCCTCCTTCCACATCCTCTCGGGATTTGGCTTGAATTTCTAGCAGTTCCCTGTCGATGTACTCGTGCAACTGTTTTTGAGTGATCTTCAGCAAAATTTTACTTGTGATATTAATGATATCGTTCAATAATTTCTGCATTCTGTTGGATCATCTTTCTTTAGAATGGTCAAAAATATGGATCTCTTCCAGTCAGTTGGCCAGGTAGCTCTTTACCAAATTTCTTAACATAGATAAGAGAGTGTTTCCAGCACATCATCTGTTTATTCCTGACTTCTAGGTCAGAGATTTCCACAGAACTATAGAGAAAACAAAGTAGACTATCATTCCCCAAACCCCCCACCCAGGGTTATACTTTGGTGATTATTTGATCTCATTTTCAAATATAACACATTTCCCAATATTTTAGATTTTTTAGGAAGCATTTTCAGGTTTTTGAGGGGGAAGAGGAGAGTTCAGTGACTTATAAAAATCAACAAGACCACCAAAATCATCTCCTTCAAGTCAACTTAGAAAAGGAGTAGCCATTGCTGATTCAACTCAGCCAAACTGTGAGTAACAAAGGATTAGATCCTATTCTCTTATCCTCTCTATCCTAAAACAAAACTGTTTTTTTCTTTTTGTATACCCACATTGTGATTTTCTTTCTTTTCTTCACTGCTTCAAAGAAAAAATAATTTTTATTGTATCTTCCTTCTCATTTTTGTCATTCATTTTTTCTTCAACTCACCACTTAGCTTACAAAATTAAGCTTACAATGTTTCATACACTATATAAAACCTAGGATATAGGTAATATCAGTTCTGTTCTGCTTTACTATTTCCTTTTTTTTTTTATTGTACTTTAGATGAAGGTTTACAGAGGGAACTAGCTTTTCATTAAACAATTAACACACATATTGTTTAATGACATTGGTTGCCAACCCCATGACATGAAAACACTCTCCCCTTATTGACCTTAGGTTCCCCATTACCAGCTTTTCTGTGCCCTCCTGCCTTCACATCCTTGCCCCTGGGTTGGTGTGCCCATTTAGTCTCCTTTTCTTTCATGGGTCTGTCTAATCTTTGGCTGAAGGGTGAGCCTCAGCAGTGACTTCATTATGGAACTAAAAATGTGTATGGGGTCATACTCTCGGGGTTTCTCCAGTCTCCATTGGACCAGTAAGTCTGTTTTTTGTGTGTGTGTGAGTTAGAATTTTGTTCTACATTTTTCTCCAGCTGTGTCTGGGACCCTCTGTTGTGAGCCCTCTCAGAGAAGTAGGTGGTGGTAGCTGGGCATCATCTAGTTTTGCTGGAGTCAGATTGGTGGAGGCTGTGGTAGTTGTGGTCCCTTTGTCCCTTGGACTAATCTTTCCCTTGTGTCTTTGGCTTTCTTCATTCTCCCTTGCTCCAGATGGGGTGAGACCAGTAGAGAATCTCAGATGGCCACAAGAAGCTTATAAGACCCCAGACACGACTCACCAAATTAGAACGCAGAACATTTTCTTTAAAAATTATGCTATGCCAGTTGAGCTAGAAGTTTCCCAAGACCATGGCCCCCACAGCCCTCAGCCTAGTAATCTGGTCCCTCAGAGAGTTTGGATGTGTCTCTGGAGCTTCCATGACCTTGCCTTCAACCAGTTGTATTGGCTTCCCCAGTATTGTGTACTGTCTTATCCTTCAACCAAACTTGTCTTTTTTTTTTTCTCCCCACCATCCCCTCCCTTGTTACCATTAAAGATTTTTTTTCTTTTTGTGTGTAAATCTTTTCATAAGTTTTTACAGTAGTGGTCTCATACAATATTTGTCCTCTTGTGATTGACTTATTTCACTCAGCATAATGCCCTCCAGATTCATTCATGTTGTGAGATGTTTGGAAGATTCATCATTGTTCTTTATTGTTGGGTAGTATTACCTTGTGTGTGTTTATTCATTTGTTTGTTGATGGGCACATAGGATAAGGAGGGGAGCCAACATGGCGCTATAGACAGAAGCACCATGCTGTCCCTCCAAAGCAAAGACCCAAAAAACGAAGTAAAACAGATACAAACGTCAATCCTGAAACCCTAAGGGTCAAATGACAGGATAAAGAACTTATTCAAGCTCCAAATGGAATAAGAAACTGACAGAGAAGAGAAAGTTAGGAGAGCTACAACATGGAGGCCCCTTATCAGGTAACACAGCACAGTTCTGCCATCTTGGACCCCTTAGTTACCAAGAGCGGTGGACAGGGAGCATGGGAAGGCAGCTTCACAGAGCTTCCAGCAGGAAACACAGAACCCAGTAACCAGGGATGTGTGCTTTCCCACTCTCCACCATTTTTCACCCTGCTCAGCCACAGCCAACTGCTTTCTGGTGTACCACGGTCACTCCACCAGGGAGTTACCAGCTCCTTGCTGCTTGGATTCTCCCCACCCCCACTGACTGGCTCCTTCAGTGCCATTTTTTGTTTCTGTTGTTGCTTTTTGGGGCTTCTTTTGGTTTCTTGTCTCTCTCACATCATTCCTTTCCTGTCTCATGAACACCTGGTGCCATTTGCCATCTCTGCTTCTTCTTGATGGGCTGACCGCTTCCCCAGTCCACCCCGCCAAGCCAGTGGGCTCTCTGGGTACTTTTTTGTTGTTGTTGTTGTTTTATCTCTTTCTACCTTCCTTCATTTCTTTTCTCCTGAACACCTGGTGCTGTGTGCCATCTCCACTCCTTCTAGATGGGCTGTGCAGTACCACTTGGCTGGGGAGCCCCTTCCCTGGTCTGCACCACAATGCCAATAGGCTCCCTTGGATCATTTTTTTTTCTTCTTCTTTCCTTTTCTCTCTCTATGATCCTTCCTTTCTTTTCTCCCAAACACTTGGTACTGCGTACCAACTATGCTCCTTCTTAATGAGCTGTGCAGCACTGTTGGGCTGGGGAGCCCCTTCTGGTGGGCTTCATTGGGGCATATATTCTTTTTCTTTCCTTTTTTTTTTAATCTCAGTTGCTTTTGTCTCTCTACCTTCCTTCCTCCCAACCACTTGGCATTTTTTTTCTGTTTCTTATCTATCTCTGCCTTCCTCTCCTTTCTCCTGACCACCTAACATTATTTACTTTTCTCTCTCTCTCTTTTTTTTTTCCAGTTTCATACCTGTCTCGCCCTTCCTTCCTCTCCTTTCTCCTTCCCACTTTGCCTGGGCCAACTCCATGCCTCTTTAATGGGCAAACCACCCCTCCTTGATGGGCAAACCACCCAGCTAGAAAGCCACTGGTACATGGCTTCCCTGGGTCTGTGCCACTAAAAGGGTAGGCTTCCACAGCATCTTTTGTTTTGTTTTGTTCTCTTCCCCCCACCCACTTTGGCTTCAATTTATTTTCTTTCTCTTCTTCCCCATACCCACTTTCCTCCACATATCACATCCTTCCATTCCCTCCTGCCTACCTGAACCATGTGCTGAGAACTGGACCTCCACAGACCACAGTCATACACCACCAGACTCTGCCAGGCACCGCCCCCTGGTCGGCCACACTGTGTGCTGCAAATGACCCAACTCCACCCCACCCCTTCGCTGAACTTGCACCACTGCTCCATAGCTGAGCGATTGTCCCTGGCCATTGGAGAAGGTCGTGAGAAGTATCATGTCCACAGATGAGCAAACAACAAAGACCTCCCAGCCCGCCTGCCCAGACATAGCCAAATAAAACAAAAAAGCAGGATGAAGCAAACAAATCTGCAACCAATAAATGAAAAAAATAATTACTGAATGTCCCAAAGACAGCAGACAATGTCAAAACATATTTTAAAAAACAGGACAGAGTGGTTCCAATACGTGTCCAAAATAAAACGCCAGATGACCTTCCAGTACAACAAAAGGCACTGGAACTACCTGACCAGGAACTCAAAACTCTAATACTCAGGGCTACCCAGGAGAAGATGGGAAAAGCACACAAAAATAAAGAAAAAATAGATAAAATCATGGAAAAGACAGACAAAAGAGTGGAAGAATTCAAGAAAATAATACAGGAGCAAAATATCAAAATAAACACACAACAAGAAGTCATACAAAAACAAAAATTAGAAACCCAAATGATAAACAATTAGACTTCAGAAATGGACAATGTCATAGAAGGTTTAAGGAGCAACTTTGAAACAATGGAGGGCAAGATCAGCTAAGTTGAAGACAAATCCCTGGATGCTACTTTGTTTGAGGACAAATCAGATAAAAGAATGAAGAAAAATGAAGAAACCCTGAGAACGATGTGAGATACAATCAAAAGCAAAAATTTACAAGTGACTGGAGTTCCAGAAAAGGGGGAGAAATGGAAAATGCAGAGAGGATCATTGAAGAATTGCTTACAGAAACTTCCCTAATATCATGAGAGATGAAAAGCCAACTCTCAAAATGCTCCACAAACCCCATAAATGAGAGACAGCAAAAGAATATCACTAAGACACTTGCTAAAACCAAAGACAAAGAAAGAATCCTGAGAGCAGCTAAAAAAAAAAAAAATGAAGTCACATACAGAGGGGAAACAATAAGACTAAGCTCCAGTTACATGGCAAAAACCATGCAGGCAAGAAGGTAATCAGATGACAAATAAAGACTTGAAAGAAAAAAATTGCCAACCAAGTATAATATATCCTGGAAAACTCTCACTCAAATATGGTGGTGAAATTAGGACATGTCCAGATAAACAAAAATTAAGGGGATGTGTAAAACCAAACCAAAATTACAAGAACTATTAGTCCTTTGGTTAGAGAACCAACAATATCAGACAAGAGCCTGAATCTATGATGTAAGACCACATCAGCCAGATACCAAACTATGTAACAAAGTCTCAAGGATAAACAAAAACGAAAAGATTTACTACAAGGAAGTAGAGAGCTCCTAATATCAAAAAAAAACTTTACCCATCTTATCTAAGCTGAGCCAACTCCTGATCCTCAAGAAGGCTACTCATTGGCCAAAACAAACCCTGCTGGGTATATTTATTTGTCAGCAACCCATCAGTTTTTGTCCTCCCTAAACTTCCATCGGAGGTGGATTTTGCTGCATCAGCTGACACTCAACAGTGAGTATCCTTACAGCCTCTTCAAATCTCACCCTCTTTTAAGCATAACAAGTGTGTTTTGTTTTCTTCTCCTCAATTTTCTATCTTTCCCCCTTTTCCTTTAAAACTTCAATGAAAGAATAAAAGGAAGATATAAGACATCCTCTGTTTCCATGCAACCACTTTTTCCTTTATTCATCAGGGAGATGCAAACAATATATGACTTGCCGAAGCTGAGATCCTACTTGAATCTAGCCCACATTTTCCCCTTGCTTCTGGGACACAACAGCTAGTAGAATTCCTTCTCTCTTGAGACTGTGAAAGACAGGCTAGTTGAGTGCCTTAACATATGAAGTAGCAAAAAAAAACAAGGGAATGATGTTCAGAATGTTTGTATGGGCTGGTTGACTCTCTTTCCCCTTTTCTTAATATTCTGAGTTTCCAGAATCTGGGCTGTTTTTTTTGGATTATTTGTAGGTAGTATCGAGGGGTGTTAGGAGCTTGTGATAATGATTCACACCTTCATCCTTCTTTTTAACAAAACCTGTTTTTCCTCCTGTAATTCTTTGTTTTTCTCTGTTACACAGTGCAAATTCTCCCCCACCTCCTCCAAAGCCTGAGTCCTCCAAGGTATTTTCTGGAAATTTGTGATGTTAATATAAAATGACTCTCCACCCCTACTGAAACCATTCTTTGTGATTTATCAGCTAGGATGTTCTATGCCCAAGTCTCAATAGTTCAGGTTGCCTGGACTTGAACTATAGCGAGTAGAGCAAAATTTTACTCCTGTAGCCACTTAGTAGGGCCGTGTGTCTCTTAATTGGACATCAAGTGACACCCTACAAATGTTGAGATAAAACAGCTGTTGAAACCAAGAAAGTACTTTACATTATTTTGCTTCTCATTTTTAAGTGTGAATGGTGATATTGTTGAAATGCAAATTCCCTGGTACCACATCCCAGCAATTTTTTTTTTATTGTGCATTTGGTGAAAGTTCACAGCTCAAGTCAGTCTCTCATACAAAAATTTATACTTTCGTTGTTATGCGCCCCTAGTTCTATCCCTGTAATGTGACAGCACACTCCTCCCTTTCACCGCAGATTTCCCGTGTCCATTCAAACAACTCCTATCCCTTTCTGCCCTCTCATCTCGCCTCCTGACAGGAGCTGCCCATTTACTGTTGTGTATCTACTTGAAACAAGAAGCACACTCCTCCTGAGTATTATTGCACGTATTATAGCCCAGTCTAATGTTTGTATGAAGAGTTGGCTTCAGGAATGGTTCTAGTTCTAGATTAACAGAGAGTCCGGGAGCCACATCTTCTCGGCTTTCTCCAGTCTCAGTCAGACCATTAAGTCTGGTCTTTTTACATGAGCTGAGTTCAGCACCCCACTTTTCTCTTACTCCGTCAGGGACTCTGTTGTGTTCCCTGATAGGGTGGTCTTTGGTGGTACCCAGACACCATCTAGTTTCTCTGATCTCAAGGTGATGGAGTCTCTGGTTTATGTGGTCCTTTTTGTCTCTTGGGCTAGAATTTTCCTTGTGTCTTTGGTGTTCTTCCTTCTCCTTTGTTCTAGGTAGGTTGGGACCAATTGATGCATCTTAGATGGCCACTTGATAGCTTTTAAAACCCTAGATGCCACTTGTCAAAGTGGGATGCAGAACATTTTCTTAATAAACTTTGTTATCAATTGACCTAGGTGCCCCTGAAACCATGGTCCCCAGGCCCCTGCCCCTGCTACTCTGTCCCTCGAAGTGTTTGGTTGTGTTCAGGGAACTTCTTAGCTTATGGTTTAGTCCAGTTATGATGACTTCCACAGTGTTGTGTGTTTTCCTTCCCTTTACCTAAGATAATTCTTGTCTACTATCTAGTTAGTGAATTCCCCTTTCTCTCCTACATCACCCCAATAACCATCAAAGAATGTTTTCTCCTGTGTTTAAATCTTTTCTTGAGTTCTTATAATAGTGGTCTGTCTTAGTTATCTAGTGCTGCTGTAATGAAAACAACACAAGTGGATGGCTTTAAAAAAGAGAAGTTTGTTCTCTCAAAGTCCAGTAGGCTAGAAGTCCGAAATCAGGGAATCAGCTCCAGGGGAAGGCTTTCTCTCTGTCAACTCTGAGGAAGGTCCTTGTCATCAGTCTTCTTTTAGTCTGGGAGCACCTCAGAGCAGGAACCTCAGGTTCAAAGGATGTGCTCTGCTCCCGGTGCTGCTTGCTTGGTGGTATGAGGTCCCCAACTCTCTGCTTGCTTCCCTTTTATCTCTTGAGAGATAAAAGGTGGTGCAGGTCACACCCCAAGGAAACTCCCTCTACATTGCATCGGGGTGTGAACTGGTAAGGGTGTTAAAATCCCACTCTAATCCTTTTAACATAAAATTACAATCACAAAATTGAGGACCACCACAGAATACTGAGAATCATGGCCTAACCAAGTTGATACACACATCTTTTGGAAGACATAATTCAATCCATGGCATTCCACCTTCTGGCCCCCCAAAAACCACATCCTTGCAACATGCAAAACATATTCATCCCGGCATCTCATAGCAAAATTCTTAATTCAATTCCAAGTCTCCAAAATACAAAAATTCCTCTTCATCTGTGAAACTGGAGCACAAGTTATCTGCTTCCAGAGTACAAGGACAGAACAGACACAAGCTAGACATTTCCCTTACAAATGGGAGAAACTGGAGGGAAAAAAGGCATAACAGGCACCAAGTTAAACAGCAGACCACATTACATTAGCCCTCAAGGCTTTGCAAATAATACTCTGTCCTCTGAGACCATTTACACGATGGCCTGCCCTCTGGATTCTAGGTATTGGCCACACTCTCTGGATTCTGAGTGGAGGCCCGCCAGCTCTGGGCTTCAGCTCTGCTTTCCGGGTTCACTGGGATGGCACCTCTGCTCCCTCGGCTTTAGGCACACCATTCCCCCAGTCCATCTGAGTGACAACTCCACCCTTAGGAACACCTGAGGCCTTGGGTCCACCCTTTGAAACCTCAGAGGTCCTGGCCACACCTTTTGAGACCAAGACAGCTTGGCTTCTTGTGTTCCTTGTCTCTTGGCTTCTGCTTCCTGGTTTCTTGGCCTCTCGGCTCCTCAGGCCTCATGGCCGCATCTGCCCTGCTGGTGCAAGTGTTCCAAAGCTCTGTATCTCCACCGATAAGTGCCTGGAAACACATTACTCCACCAGTAAACTTTGCCTGGAAGGTACTCAGCTCTCTTGCTCCATAAGTCAGCAAGCCCAGCTTCACAGATAAGTGCCCAGAGGTACCCCACTCTGCCAGGAAGCCTCCTTCACACAGGCACTCACCTCTCTCACTCTATAGGTTGGCTTCAGCACCATCTTGCACTAGTCTCCTTACTCTGCTGCTCCTGCTTCTCTGCAGCTGCCAATCCTTTGCTGCTGCTGGTCCTCTACCCAGTCACAGTTTAAAAACTGCTTCCACATTTTAGATATCTCTTAGAGCAGCACCCTACCCTTGGTACCAAATTCTGTCTTATCTATCTAGTACTGCTATAACAGAAATACCATAAGTGGATGGTTTTAAAAAAGAGACGTTTATTCTCTCAAAGTCCAGTAGGCTAAAAGTCCGAAATCAGGGAACCAGCTCCAGAGGAAGGTTTTCTCTCTCTGTCAGCTGTGAGGAAGTCCTTGTCATCACTTTTCTCTTGATCTGGGAACATCTCAGCACAGGAACCTCAGGTCCAAAGGATGTGCTCTGCTCCTAGTGCTGCTTTCTTGGTGTTATGAGGTCCCCAGCTGTCTGCTTGCTTCCCTTTCCTTTTATCTCCTTGAGAGATGAAAGGTGGTGCAGCCACACTCCAGGGAATCTCCCTTTACATTGGATCAGGGATGTGAGCTGGTAAGGATGTTACGATCCCACTCTAACTCTTTTAACATAAAGTTACAACCACAGAATGGAGGACCACCACAGAATACTGGGAAACATGGCCTAACCAAGTGGATACACACATTTTTTGGAGGATAAAATTCAACTCATGACGTAGTACCATGCAATATTTGTCCTTTTGTGACTAATTTCACTCAGCATAATGCCTTCCAGATTTATCTATGTTATGAGATGTTTCACAGATTCATTGTTGTTCTTTATTGTTGTGTAGTATTCCATTGTGTGAATATGCCATAATTTGTTTATCCATTTGTCTGCTGATAGGCACCTAGGTTGTTTCCATTTCTTGCTTTTGTGAGTAATGCTGCAATGAACATGGATGTGTACATACCTATTCGTGTGATTGCTCTTATTTCTGTAGGATATATTCTAAGGAGTGGAATTGCTGGATCACGTGGTACTTCTATTTCTAGCTTTTTAAGGAACTGCCAAATCAATTTCCAAAGTGGTTGTACCATTTTACATTCCCACTAACAGTGTATAAGTGTTCCATTCTCTCCACAACCTGTCCAACATTTATTATTTTTTGTTTTTTGGATTAATGCCAGCCTTGTTGGGGTGAGATGGTGTCTCATTGCAGTTTTGATTTGCATTTCTCTAATGGCCAGTGATCATGAGCATTTCCTCATGTATCTGTTAGCCACCTGAATGTCTTCTTTGGTGAAGTGCCTGTTCATATCCTTTGCCCATTTTTAATTGGGTTATTTTGTGGTTGAAGTTTTGTAGCTTATGTTGTAGATTTTAGAGATTAGACCCTGACTGGATATCTCATAGCCAAATCTTTTTTTCCAGTCTGTAGGAGGTTGTCTGTTTACTCTTGTGGTGAAGTCTTTGGGCAAGCCTAAGTGTTTGATTTTTAAGAGCTCTCAGTTATCTAGTTTCTCTTCTGGTGTTTGTGCATTGTCAGCAATGTTTTGTATACTGTTTATGCCATGTATTAGGGCTCCTAGCATTGTCCTTATTTTTTCTTCCATGATCTTATCATTTTAGATTTTATGTTTAGGTCTTTGATCCATTTTGAGTTCGTTTTTGTGCATGGTGTGAGGTATGGGTCTTGTTTCATTTTTTTGCAGATGGATATCCAGTTATGCTGGCACCATTTGTTGAAGAGACTGTCTTTTCCCCCATTTAACTGACTTTGGGCCTTTGTCAAATATCAGCTGCTCATATGTGGATGAATTTATGTCTGGATTCTCAATTCTGCTCCATTGGTCTATGTATCTGTTGTTGTAGTAGTACCAGCCTGTTTTGACTACCACGGTGGTATAGTAGGTTCTCAAATCAGGTAGTGTGAGGCCTCCCACTTTGTTTTTCTTCTTCAGTAATGCTTTACTTATCTGGGCCCTCTTCTCTTCCATATGAAGTTGATGATTTTTTTCTCCATCTCATTAAAAAGACTTGTAGGAATTTGGATTGGGATTGCATTGTATCTGTAGATAGCCTTGGGTAGAGTTGACATTTTCACAATGTTGAGTATTCCTAACCCTGAGCAAGGTATGATTTTCCACTCGTGTAGGTCTCTTTTAGTTTCTTGCAGTGGCGTTTGTACTTTTCTTAGTATAAGTCTTTTACATCTCTAGTAAAATTTCTTCCTAAGTATTTTAATTCTTGGGGACTATTGTAAATGGTATTGATTTGGTGATTTCCTCTTAGATGTTCTTTTTGTTGGTGTAGAGGAATCCCACTGATTTATGTATGTTTATCTTGTATCCTGATATTCTGCTGAACTCTTCTTTTAGTTTCAGTAGTTTTCTTGAGGATTCCTTAGAGCTTTCTGTGTATAAGATCATGTCATCTGCAAATAGAGATACTTGCCTTGCCAATCTGGATGCCATTTATTTCCTTATGTAGCCTAATTGCTCTGGCTAGGACCTCCAGCACAATGTTGAATAAGAGTGGGGATAAAGGCTGTCCTTTGCTGATTCCCAGTCTCAGGGGGAATGTTTTCAGATTCTCTCCATTTAGGATGATGTTTGCTGTTAGCTTTGTATTAATGCCCTTAATTATGCTGAGGAATTTTCCTTCTATTCCTATTTTGCTGAGAGTTTTTATCATGGATGGGTTTGGACTTTGTCAAATGCCTTTTCTGCATCAAGTGATAAGATCATGTGGTTCTTGTCTTCTGTTTTATTTATGTGATGGATTGCATTGATTGTTTTTCTAATATTAAAACATCCCTGCATACCTGTTTTGAATCCGACTTGGTTATGGTGAATTTTTTTTTGATGTGTTGTTGAATTCTATTGGCTAGAATTTTGTTGAGGATTTTTGCATCTAAGTTCATGAAGGATCCCAACCCAGTGCTGTTGAGTCGATTCCGACTCATAGGGACCCTATAGGACAGAGTAGAACTGCCCCATAGGGGATATTGGTGTGTAGATTTCTTTTTTTGTGGTGTCTTTACCTGGTTTTAATATCAGAGTTATCTTCATCATCTAGTGGTGCTGTAACAGAAATACCACAAGTGGATGGCTTTAATGAAGAGTAATTTATTTTCTCACAGTCTAGTAGGATACAAGTCCAAATTCAGGGCATCAGCTCCAGGGGAAGGCTTTTTCTCTCTGTCAGCTCTGGACGAAGGTCTTTGTCCTCAATCTTCCCCTGGTCAAGGAGGTTCTCAGGCACAGGAACACCATGTCCAAAGGATGTGCTCTGCTCCTGGTGCTGCTTTCTTGTTGTTATGAAGTCCCCAAGTCTGTGCTTGCTTCCATTTCCTTTTACGTCTTAAGAGAGAAAAGGTGGTGCAGGCCACACCCCAGGGAAACTCCCTTTGCCTTGGATCAGGGAGGTGACCTGAGTAAGGGTGGTGTTACAATTGTACCGTAATCCTCTTAACATAAAATTACAATCACAAAATGCAGGACAACCACAGAATACTGGGAATCATGGTCTAACCAAATGAAACACACATTTTTGGGGAGATGTAATTCAATCCGTAACAAGAGTTATGCTTGCTTCATAGAATGAGTTTGGGAGTATTCCATCCTTTTCTATGCTCTGAAATACCTTTAGTAGAAGTGTTGTTAACTTTTCTCTGAAAGTTTGGTAGAATTCTCCAGTGAAGCCGTCACAGCCAGGGATTTTTCTGTCTGAAGTTTTTAAATTACCATTTCACTCTTTTCTCTTGTTATGGGTTTATTTACTTGTTCTACCTCTGTTTGTGTTAGTTTATGTAGATAGTGTTTTCTAGAAATTTGTCCATTTCCTCTAGGTTTTCATAGTATTCTCTTATGAATCTTTTAATTTCATTTGAATCTGTTGTGATATTGTCCATGACATTTCTTATTCAGGTTATTGCTTCCCTCCTGTTTGTCTTTTGTCTGTTTGGCCAATGGTTTAGCGATTTTGTTGATTTTTTTAAGAAACCATCTTTTGGTCTTGTTAACTCTTTCAATTGTTTTTCTACTCTCTATTTCATTTCATTCTGCTGTAATTTTTATTATTTGCCTTAAAAAAAAAAAATTTTTTTAAGAAAAAAATTTTTTTTTTTTCTTCTGGTGCCTGAAGGCTTCTTTTGCTGTTCTCTTTCTATTTGTTTGGGTTGTAGTGTTAATGTTTTGATTTTGGCCCTTTCTTCTTTTTGGATGTGTGTATTTATTGCTATAAATTGGCCTCTGAGCACTACTTTTGCTGTGTCCCAAGGATTCTGATAGGATTTATTTTCATTCTCAATTGATTTTGTGAACTTCTGTATGAACTTCTTTATTCCGTCCTTGGTATCTTCTATAACCCAGTAGTTTTTGAGCAAGGTGTTGTTCAGTTTCCATGTTTTTGATTTTTTTTTTTTTTTTTGCTTTTTCTATTATTGATTTCTACTTTTCTGGCATTATGGTCAGAAAAGATGCTTGAGTAATATTTCAGTGTTTTCCTCAGGTTTGCTTTGTGGCCTAATACATGGTCTATTCTGAAGAATGTTCCATATGCGTTGGAAAAGAAAGCATATTGTCTGCTGTTGGGTGGAGTGTTCTGTATATGTCTATGAGGTCAAGTTGGTTGATTGTGGCATTTAGATCTTCCATGTCTCTATTGAGTTTCTTTCTGGATGTTCTGTCCATCACCGAAAGTGGTGTGTTGAAGTCTGCTATATTATTGTGGAGCTATTTCTCTTTTCAATGCTGTTACAGTTTGTTTTATGTATTTTAGTGCCCTGTTGGTGGTTATGTAAATATTTATTATGGTTACGTCCTCCTGGCATATTGACCTTTTAATCATTATATAGTGTCCTTCCTTGTCATTTGTGGTAGATTTTGCTTTAGTCTATTTTGTCAGATGTTAGTATTGCCACTCCTGCTTTTTTTTTTTTTTTTTGATTCTTGTTTGCTAGATTTTTTTTTCCATCTTTTGAGTTTTAGTGTGTTTGTTTCTTTAAGTCTAAGATGTGCCCCTTATAGACAACCTGTGGATGCACTGTTTTTTTTTTTTTATCCATTCTGACACTCTCTGTCTTTTAATTGGTGCATTTAGTCCACTTACATTCAGTGTAATTATTGAAAGGCATAAGCTTGGTGCTGTCATTTGATGTTGTTTTTTGTGTGTTGTTGACAGTTTCTCTGTTCCACTTAATTTTCTGGGCTGAGTCATTTTTCTTTATGTATTTTCTTTTCATCTTTTTCATCGTTGTTGGTTTTTTTGTTTTATGAGTCTTTACTACAACCATGAATTTTTACTGAGAAACCCAGGCTAGTCTAATAAAAGTGATTACATTAACCCCTGACTTCTATTATTCACGTGGTTAAGTTGTTTGTAAAGGAGCTAAATGTAGTTTCTTGAGATGCAATTTAGACAAAGCCATATTTGAAGCTTTTTAAAAATTTGGTTTCTCTGTATGAATACAGATTTTTGAAAAATAAATAACAAGCCTAATTTTTTTTGCTGGTCCTAAACCTGTTATTAAAACTTCTGAGATTCCTCAACTTTAATATTTCAGAATAGATTTCTCAGGCAAAGCATATTTGTTTTCCATTTTTATTTTGCCTTTCACGTTTAGATTTAATCAGATTTCTACCAGACTGCTTCATCAAATCTTGGTTCTGTGTTCTGCTAGCAGAGCAACATTGAGCAATTTGCTTAACCACTCTGGGCCTTAATTTCTTCTTTTCTGTGTTTGAAATTATGATAATACCTCATTCAGTGGATTTTAGAGAAAGCTGTTTAACCTCCTAGAATCTCAGTTTTCCTCATCTTTAAAATAGTAGTAATAACAGTATCTACTTCATCAGCTTGCTGTGAAGATTAAGTAAATTAATATTTTTAAGATGTTGATAATGGTAAATGAGTTGAAAAAACCTTTCAGTGGTGCCCAGCACATATTAAGCATTCAATAAGTATTAACCCAGAACCCAGTGCCATCAAGTCGATTCTGACTCATACCGACCCTATAGAACAGAGTGAAACTGCCCCATAGAGTTTAAACCCAAAAACAACTTATTAGTCATTATTATAAAATACTGAGAACTAGATAAGAATTTCATGTTTTTATTTGTAGGTGAATAATTATGGGTGACTCAGACACATATTTATTGGAATTTAAAGGCTATTATTTTTTTCGCCCTTTGGTTGATGTTGACGTACTAGAAGATCTAGATAATTTCGAAATTAGAGATGAAGATGTCTTCCTAATCACATATCTAAAATCTGGTAAGTGTGAGAACCAGGGATCCTGTTATCTGTCTTTACTCTAGTTTGCTAACGTGTGTGTACACATGTGCCTTTTTCCCTGACATTGACAACAGCCCAGTCTATATATAGACATCATTGAGGAACAGAAGAAAAAACTTAAAAGAAACTTAAGTCTCTATGATATAAGGCCATTTACAATGCATATATTGTTATTTCTGAAGGCAAACATAAAGCAACTGAAAATTGAGTCAAGATTGAATACTTGGCAAATGATGACCTGTTGATTTGGGCTTAGAAGGGGAGAAAAAATATTTGAGAAAGTAGTAGGGTTTTTGTTAGTAATATATATCTGAGTCAGAGTTAATTCCTAATATGTTTTTGATTCATGCTACTTGCTTTACATTTATCTATAGTAATGAAGTAATTTTGAAGTCAAATGAATTGCTCTCAAATATTCTATTCCAAAAGCTTAGTTCTTAAATTCTTAGAAGACAGGATATATGGTGCCACTGAAGCAGTGTTGTCCAGAGTGGTTAATGTTATTCAAACTTATACTGGAGTCTAAGTCAGTATAATAGAAACTATTCCTTGTGCTCATAGAATTTCTCCAGTCCTTCTCTTTTACCCTCTTCTTTACAGTTCACAGCCTTGTTTAGTGAGAAACACATTGCTTTATCCCTGGATCCTTTCACTCTGTAAAACTTTTTGAGTTGATGATTCAAACCCATAAAGCTGAAATTTGTTATTTTTTTTCCTCCCTTAGATGTTTGTGGCATCTCAGTTTGCTCAGGTTTAGGTCGATCACTGCAGTCCATAGAAGAGTCTGTCCCTTTCCCTAAACCAGGCTGAAGCCTCTGGGACACGACATGCCAGTCCTCAGTCCATTGCACAGGGTTCTTGTTCATTTTGGAGGAGATATCAGTGAGTCTCCCAGGATTCAAAACACATTGTGTCAAATCCATCATGTAGATGAGTCAGTTAAGCAGTGACATTTGCAAGAATTTGACACTTCAAATCATGTTAGAAAGATGATGAACATAGATGCAAAAATCCTAAACCTAATACAAAGGAAACCAAATCTAGCAATTATATATATAATGACCAAGTTGGATTTATTTCAGGAGTTAAGACTGGTTAAAAAACTTTTTAACCTATTAATATAGTTCACTTGCTTTACTAGCCTGTAGAAGAAAGCCCACATTAACATCTCAACAGACACAGAATAAGCATTCAACAACATTCAGCATCCATTCATAATGAAAATGAATAGCAATCTTGGGAAAAAAAAGGACATATTTAACCCGATAAAGGGTATCTACCAAAAGACTACAGCAAGTATCACATTCAACAGAGAAGCATACAAGATATTTCATTTAAAATCAGGAACAAGACAAAAAGGCAAAAAAAAAAAAAAAAAAAGTGATAAAAGCAAAGCCAACGTAAAGGTAAACAAATAATTAAAATAATGTCGTTACAACAGGACATTTCACTTTAAAGAAGATGAGGTATGGTTAGAGAGCCCTTGGAGCACATGTTGTTGGTATCTCATCTAAACTGACCCATCCCGCCTGTTGCCAGCAGCTCCTTGTCCAGGGCAGCTGCAAAAGCTCCATGTGCTCTTTCTGTCACTCTTCTCTGAAGCTGAATCAGAGCTTCCTGTGGCAGCAGGGATGGAACTCTGTACAGAATACAGGGTCATCATCCTGGTAACTATTTCTTACTTTAGTGCTTCTCACAGTATATGGGATACTGGATGATTCCTTAGCATGGGTGTATGGACTCTGCACGTGCATCACATCAAGCCCTTGCTTAAACTATTGATGTTGTCGGATAGGGATCTTAGGTAGAGGAATGTATTGTGGCCCTAGAGCGATCAACGCATCTTAAAGTATACCTTATGGCTGGAAGTATCTTCAGGAAGAAGAATATTGTATCGACCACAGGGACAAAATAATGAATTGCCCTAGTTAACAGTCCGTAGTTCCTTGGTGTGTATAGAGATTATTACGTGTAATGACAATGAAATATCTCCCTGTTATATGGTTGGTTTTTTTAAAAGCAAATTATAGAATAGTAGGTTTAACAGGAGCCTATTTTTTAAATAAAAAACACTATTTTCATATTATTTACATATGCATATCAAAGTCTGGAAGGCTACACTTTAGCCTGTTAATAGCATTTATTCCTGAGAGTAGAGTAAATTTTGAGTGAGTAGGAGGAATTTCCACCTATTTAAATTTATATATTTAACAGTTTCTTGAAGTTTATTGAGCAAGAATATATGTTGTTTGTAATCTCAAATGAAAACAATACCAAGTTTTTTTTAAGTTTGCAAAAGAGAAGACTAGGAGGAGAATCTATGCTTACTAAACGGTGAATCTACACTTGCTAAACATTAACAGGAGTTATATTGGTACATCAGATTTGGCAATTTAGGAACATAGTCACCTGGATAGGCAGAACCTAGAGGAGAGCCCTGCAGTAATGTAAGATAACCTGGAGTCTGAGGTCATTGGACTGAATGTTAAGGCTAGAGATTTTATGCAGAAAAAGAGTTAAATAAGTAGTCAGGGAGATTAAATAGGGAAGAATGGTTTCTTAGTAACAGTATCCTTAGTGTTAGAATTACATTATGGCTTTGGAATATGACAGGTGTGTAATAAAATCTAGGAACCTAATCCAGTAAACTCCATCATTTGATATGTAAACATATTTTGGATTTACCAGGTTGGCCTTTTGTTCCAGGTTGGCAAACATATTGTTTTCCTCATGATGGGGACGCCTACTTCAGCACAGGGTGAAACGTGGAAGGCTTGGTTGATGTAGGCTAAGAAGTAAAGCTGGAATTGTTAAACTCTTGCATACAGTTTTATATTTGTTCATGGTGTGGGTGATCAAGAACACTATGAACAAGTTGGTCATCTGTGGTTCAGTCACAAGTGTAAATAAAGATGTTTTTCAAATAGATCACTCTGCTGACTTTACCTCCTGCTTTACACTTGTGACTCTGGAATGCATAAATATAGAATTTAAGAGGAACTTAAGTAGGTCATTTTGTCTTATTTGGAACCCAGGGTTCTGATTGTCAAGTTCTGTGAAGGGTCTTAGATTTGTCCTGCATGCAAGTTAACAAAAAGACTGCCACAGTTTCATAGATGATGAAAAACATGAGACTCTTGGGTCAGGGACAAAGGACTTCACTACTCAGGCACAGCAATCAGCATTAACTTCACGTCTGTATTGATTCCCTTTGAAGAATTGCCTAGCAGTACGGATTATCATCTTCATGGATCCCCAACACATTGAAAGCTCTTCTTGTGTTATTTTGATGAGACACAATAGTTTGTCTGAAATGAATTGTAGTAGACCTAAAGTGTGATCACACCAAGACCCAGGTCACTGCAACAATATCTGAGGTCATTGTTTATTGTATTAAGAACCAGCTGAGGTTCTTAACGTATTTCCATAGACTTTCCAACTCCAGTTCTGATAGCCTAGCTGTGGTGCAATTAATTACTTTGTGTGTGGCCTTTCTAGCCATGGTCTTGTAACTCCCACCGAAGTGATTAGATGGGACTGTGTGATAGGTTAATTATAGGGTACAAAGGGAATTGGTCAGTTTTGCCTTAAAAGAGAGTCAATTTCAGAACAGAAGGAAGGATCCTGCCACCACCAAGGAAGAGCCACCAGGAACAAAGATCACATCCTTTGGACCCAGGATCCCCGCACTGAGATGCTTCTGGAAGCGGGAGACCGAGAGAGAGAGAGAGAGAGACAGAGACAGAGAAACAGAGACCGAGAGAGACAGAGACAGCACGGTGGGCTTACTGGCCACAGAGTGAGAATGCTGAGTGCTTTAGGGAGAGGCATAGGGCCAGGGAGAGGCATGCCTGTGAGCACAGTTGGGAAAAAGCTGTCCTGATGAAAGAATTGTACCCTGAGTGTTCCTAAGCCTGAATTGTAACTGTTAATTCCCTTATAATAAACCTCATTTTTTGAGTATGGTCTTTGATTTTTGTGTGGCCATTGCAATGAATTATCAAAGCCAGCCGAGTAGAGAGTGCTGTGTGAGGGATGGTTGGTATCAGAATTAGTGAAGATGGCAGAGAGAGGAGGCTTGTCTGGCCTCTGCCTCGCTGTTAATCTTGGTTCCTCTTCCTCCTTGTGGGGTCGAAGGAGGTCAGTCACCTCCCAAGCTATTTTTACACTGGCCAAAATCCATTCTCCCAAGCAAGATTAAGACTTGGCAATGAGAGAAAAGTGCAAAGCGAGTACCTTTACATGGTCACCCGCCTGGTATGGCTACCAAAGGGCTCAATAATTAAAAAAAAAAAAGCCACCATTAAAATTAGGCGCTCTTGGAGGTGAGGTCCTGATCCAAGATCTGAGTGGGTGATGGGTATTTACAGAGGAGCAGAAAAGATACTAGGAACTTTCGTTGTTCACAGCCCTGGAGCCTGTGATTAAATAGCCTAACCAGTTCTTTCAAAGTGCCAGGTTCAATGCCAGCCTCGGATTCATAAAAGCAGTACTGGCTGTTTCCTGGATAGTTGAAATAGTGCTTTCAACTCTTTATATTACCACTAATAAATAATTCACAATAATCACTACTAAATATGACCAAACATTAGTACCATTATATTTTATCACACCTGTGTCCATTCTAAATCAAAATGGAACTATTCAAAACATTTCCATGATTCCCCAAAGCCCTTTATATATAGCCAATGACCAGGGTTGATTCAACCAGGAACCAAGAATCTGTAAGTACACTGAAATTTTTGGTCTGTCCTTCCCCCATAAAGTGTGTATAGGAAGTCAAGGACTATCCCTGGGCATCTGGTGTTCAAAAAAAAAAAAAAAAATCATAATATGAAGCCGAAAATGACAGGAAGCAAAAGGAGGGTGAGAAACAGAACACACTTTTGAGGAGGCATTTGGGCCTTGAGCTCTGAATTTGTCTAGACTTCTAAAAGATAAGCATGGAGACTTTTGAGATGGAGACTAAGGAAGTAAAAACAGGTATAGCCAAAGAAGATAGTAAAAAGGGACCTTACGCTACTAAGTACAGGAAACAGAGAGAAGGAGCTGAAACATTAATCTGAATCAGCACTACCATGGAAACTGAAAAAGTGACTCTTCGAAGTGAAAAAGGAACTAACAGTCCTTGATTTTAGCTTTACTGATTTTAATATAAAATAGAAGACAAATTAACAAACAAACAAAAACGAAACACCTGGACAAATTCATGGACATACTTAGGTGGTTGTTGTTAGGTGCCGTTCAGTCGGTTCCAAATCATAGCGACTTTATGTACAACTGAAGGAAATACTGCCATGTCCTGTATCATCCTCACAATCCTTGTTATGTCTGAGTCCAGTGTTGCAGCCACTGTGTGAATCCATCTCTGTTAAGAGTCTTCCTCTTTTCTGTTGATCCTTAGAGAGGTTAAAAGCGGGGAAGGGGGAAGATAGAGGGCATATCTACATTTACTATTAGAAATCAATAAAGAGTTGACAACAAATTTATTTTTACAGGTACAATCTGGACTCAGCAGATATTAAGCTTGATTTATTTCGAGGAACATCGTAACAGAACTTCGCATGTGGAAACTCTCGAAAGGGTCCCTTTCCTTGAGTATAATGTAGGCAAAGTGGACTTTCTGAACCAACCATCTCCTCATCTCTTCACTTCCCACCTTCCATATTATTTAGTACTGAAGGGTCTCAAGAACAAAAAAGCTAAAATATGTCATAGAGATATCTTATGGACTTTTTCCCCAGACATGTCTTGTTCTTTGGCCATACTCATCCAAATTCTTTCAAGTGTTTTGATTATTATGATGAAAAAATATATATGAAATTTTAAGTATATAATTCACATGTTGTTTTTCAGTGTAATTATATAGAAATATATCTTTCATGTCAGCACATAAAACTTCGTTCTGTTAATGATTTGATAGCATTTCAATGTAAGCTATGTATTTAATATTGATAGGTAGCAAAGGTGTAGGTTATATAGAAATAAGCAAATAAACATTCTTATAGATCTTTGGACATTTCTATTCTAGTGAAATGTTTCCCTAAAAGTGAAGTTTTTCTGTTAAAGTATCCAAATACTTTAAATGTTGATAATATTGCCTACTTGCTTTCTATAATGTATCAACTTATATTCCTTCAAATAGCATATAAGAATTCTTCTTTCCTCACATGCTTCCCAGTGATTGGAATGATCAATTTTGCTAATGTGCTAGGTTAAAAAAGAAATCTCATTCTTGAATAATTTGCATTCCTTTTAATTTTTCATAAAATTGAGTATCTCTTTTATATGTTCCTAGGCTTTTAAATACCCTTTGTAGTCTTTGACCATTTGTCTTTAGTTTGTCTTTTATTTGCTACTTTCTAGAAGCATTTATGGTCCCTGGGTGTCACAAATAGTTTGTGCTCAACTACTGACCTAAAGATTGGCTACTAACCTGAAGGTTGTGATTCAAACCCACCCAACTGCACCCAGGAAGAAAGGCCTGGTGATTTGCTTCTATAAAATTTACAGCCAAGAAAACCCTATGGAACAGTTCTATTCGATAACACATGGAGTCATCATGAGTCTGAATTGACTCTATGGCAATGGGTAGAAGCACTTTCATGTAGCAAATATTTTCCCTAAAACTTTTACCTCTAAAAGTTGTTGAAAGCTTTTAATTTTATATAACCAATCTGTTAATCTGTCCCTCATGGCTTCTGCCTCTGGTGTGTTGCTAAGAAAACACTGCCCCACCACAAAAATTATGCAAATATTCTCCAGGTTTTTTTCTAATTCACTTTTATTTTTTACATTTAGTTATATATTATATCTGACACTGCACATGAGGCATGAATATTGCATTATATTTGCCCAGCGGGTTAGCCCATTGCCCCAACATGATTTATTAAAGCATCTACTCTTTCCCCAGTATTTTGAGTCTACATTTTGATAGGCTAAATTTCCATAGTTCCCTCTCTTCTGACTTTGCATGCCTTATCCCAAATATTGATAGATCTTTTTAATCTGTGCCAATTCTTTACTGTTTTAAATACTGTAAATACATAAAACTTTTCTAACCTGATAAGGCAAATCCTCCATCAGCTTTATTTTTTAATATTTTAATCACTTAATGATTTCTAGATGCTAACTGAAATTTATTAAATACATGAATTAATTTTGGGAAAATTGTTAGCATTGCAATATTCCAACATTCCATCTAGTGTCATTCTATGACTCTTTATTATCAGGTCTACTTTTATGTCTTTCAGATGTTTTTCATTTTGTTGTTCATATACATCTTACACATTTTTCTAGTGAACCAATTCCCAATTTTTCTTTTTTTGTTTGTTCTTTTATTCTTTCTATTGCTATTATGAATTGGAAATTTGTTTCCCCTAATGGTTTCCTATTTAATTGCTTCTTTTATGAGGAAAAAACCACTGATTTTAATCTCTTTATTGGCTTTATTAATTTTCCCTTTATTCTCTCAAATATATTTCATCACCTTGAATAATAATAAATCTAATTTTTTTTAACTTTCCAATGTTTAAATTTTTTTCTATTTCATTATCTAAAATCTGCAGAAAAAAAAAAGAATAACAAAGGTAACAGGAAATATTCTTCTCCTCCTTGACCATCTAAATTTCTACTTAAATTTTTTGTTGTTTTTTCTATGGATTTCTAAGGCACATGATGGTGAAAAATATTTTTATTCTTAATTTACTTTGAGCTTTTATTTTTATTTTATTCACAGAAGGGCTGATAATATCAAATGTGAAGATACCGTGCATTTTATTTTCCTTTTAATCTACCATGCAATGAAATCCACTAATTAATAATCTTCCATTTCTGTAGTAAATCCTACTTGCTTATAGTATGATACTTCTTTTAACATCCTGATGGAGGGCTTTTGCTAATGTTTACCCAGTTTACCCAGGTTTTCTTTGTCAATAGTTATTTAAAAAGTTGATCTCTGATTTTCTATAGTTCTTTATTTGGTTTCAGTAAAACAAATTTCAAAGGTTTTGTATTTTTACAAAGTCCTAGGGTAGTTAAAATAATACAAATTAATGGAATTTTGGGGAAAATTTTGTTAAAGTATATCTGATTTTTTATATAACTGTGCCTGCTAGGATTTTAGTGGAAATTTTTAGCATTTTCATTTTTTCTCATCCATTTATTTAAATTAGTTTCCTTTCCCTGAACCAGTATTATCATTTATTTTCAAAATAAATCATCCATATTTCATCTAGATTTCAAAACTTCTTTAATCAAATTACAACATATTCTCTCATGATCTAATGAATTTTCTCTAATTATATGATTTTATCCTTTTCATTCATTTGTAACAATGAAAAATTTTAATTATCTCATTTTTACTTTTTTCAGAATTATAAAGAATTTTCATTTAATTGATCATTGCTATAGCTACCTTCTTTTTTGAAACAAAATTTAATGTTTTCTACATTATTAATTTCTGTTTTCATTTATTTGCTCATAATTTGTTTATATTTACTTTTTGTCATTTTTAGCTAAATAGCTGAGCTTTCAGACTAACAGGGGATAGGAAGAAGGATCCAGTGGTCTATTCTGAAAAGAATTAGCCAGTGAAAACCTTAAACATAGCACTGGAACATTGTCTGATATAGTGCCACAAGATGAGCCTCTCAGATTGGAAGACAGTCAAAAGATGACTGGGGAAGAGCTGCCTCCTCAAAGTAGAGTCAGCCGTATTGACTTGGATGGGGTCAAGCTTTCAGGACTTTCTTTGCTGATGCGACTCAAATGAGAAGAAACGGCTCCAAACATCCATTAATAATCAATACGTGGGATGTATGAAATATGAATCTAGGAAAACTGGAAATCATCAAAAATGAAATGGAACACATAAACATCCATATTCTAGACATTAGTGAGTGGAAATGGACTGGTATTGGTCATTTTGAATCAGACAATCACATGGTCTACTACACCAGGAACTTGAAGAGGAATGACATTGCATTCATCATTGAAAGAACGTTTCAAGACCTACCCTGAAGTACAACACTGTCAGTGATAGGATAATATTCATAAGCCTACAAGGAAGACCAGTTAATATGACTATTATTTAAATTTTTGCACCAACTACTAAGGCCAAAAATGAAGATTTTTACCAAATTCTGCAGTCTGAAGTTGATCGAACATGCAAGCAAGATGTATTGATAAATACTGGTGTTTGGAACGTGAAAGTTAGAAACAAAGAAGGATTGGTGGTTGGAAAATTTGGCGTTGGTGATAGAAACGATGCCAGAGATGGCATGATAGAATTTTGCAAGACCAGTGACGTATTCATTGCAAATGCCTTTTTTCACCAACATAAATGGCAACTATACACGTGGACCTCACCAGATGGAATACACAGGAACCAAATTGACTATATCTGTGGAAAGAGAGGATAGAAAGGCTCAATATCATCAGTCAGAACAAGGCCAGGAGCCGACTGTGGAACAGACCATCAATTGCTCATATGCAAGTTCAAGGTGAAACTGAAGAAAATTAGAACAAGTCGATAAGAGCCAAAGTATGACCTTTAGTATATCCCACCTGAATTTAGAGATCATCTCAAGAATAGATATGACTCACTGAAAACTAATGACTGAAGACTGGACAAGTTCTGGAATGACATCAAGGACATCATGGACAAAGAAAGCAAGAGGCCATTAAAAAGACGGGAAAGAAAAAAAAGACCAAAATGGATGTCAGAAGACACTCTGAAATTTGCTCTTGAAATCAAGTAGCTAAAGAGAAAGGAAGAGATGAAGTAAAAGAGCTGAACAGAAGATTGCAAAGGGCAGTTCAAGAATACAAGGTATTATAATGGCACGTGCAAAGACCTGGAAATATAAAATCAAAAGGGAAGAACACACTCAGCATGTCTCAAGCTGAAAGAACAGAAAAAAAAATTCAAGCCTCAAGTTGCAACAGTGAAGGTTTCTACGGGGAAAACATTAAATGATGCAGGAAGCATCAAAAGAGATTGAAGGAATACAGAGAGTCGCCGTAACAAAAACAATTTGTCGATGTTCAACCATTTCAGGAGATAGTGAGACAGGGAAGAGATCAGGCTGGCTGAATTAAATAAAGGCTACATTTCAAGGCCCTGTGTGCTTGACCAGCTATAATTAAATAGTCTCTGAATCTAAACCTAAGTATAAACCACCTTATAGCTTTTGCTACTGGCACCTGAAAACTACTTATAATTAACAAACTAAGTGCTTAGACAAGGTAACAAGCTACATTTCAAAGCCCTGTGTGCTTCACCAGCTATAAATTATTGATACTCTTCCTGAGTTGTTTTTGCAACGCCTCACCAGGTGCAAAGCATACGCAGTAAAGATCAACATGGCCTATGGATGTCCTTCCACATGAGACAAACATGAACAGAGACCCCTCGCCGGGGGCTTGAACCAAAATTCAGAGGCATCACACATGCACAACATCCCAGAATAAGCCCTACTCGACATCCCGGAAGCCTTTGTGACAGACTCCATCTTAGTTCCAGCAACCTCTGCAAGGAAGTCCATCTTGAATTCTAACTGCATGTGCATGTGATTTCCATAATCCCTCCCCTTCTCCTAGAAATCTCCACCCTTCTAATGAATAAGTATAATGCCTTTTTCCCACCTAAGAACTTTTATAAGCTGTATGAAATTCTTTGTCCAGGGAGAGACTGGAGGCTAGCGTAGGTGGAAACCCCTCTCCCTCTCTCCATCATGAGCCTTTTACTCTGTCTCTAATAAACCTTTTTTCGTGTGGAATCTCTGAGCCTCTTCTGGTCATTCTTGGTCAGGAGAAGGTAAGAACCTAAGCAGGGCTCAGTCCTGAGCTGGGAAGCCCTACCCTGTAACAGTAGCATATGATCAGGAACTGATGGTCCTGAAAGGAGAGGTTCAAGCTACAATGAAGGCATTTGTGAAAATCAAGGTTCCAGGAACTGATGGAATACCAATTGAGATGTTTCAACACACTGATGCAGCTCTGGAAGTGCTCATTCATCTATGCCAAGAAATTTGGAAGACAGCTACCTGGCCAGCCAACTAGAAGAGATCCATATTTATGCCTATTCCCAAGAAAGGTGATCCAACTGAATGTGGAAATTATTGAACAGTATCATTAATTTACACACAACTATAATTTTTCTGAGGATCATTCAAAAGTGACTGCAGCAGTATATCAACAGGGAACTGACAGAAATTCAAGCTGGATTCAGAAGAGCAGCTGGAACCAGGGATGTCATAGTTGATGTCAGATGGATCCTGGCTGATATCAGAGAATGGCAGAAAGATGTTTACCTGTGTTTTATCAATTATGCAAAGGCATGTGACTGTGTGGATCATAACAACTTATGGATAACATTGCAAAGGATGGGAATTCCAAAAACATTTAATTGTGCTCAAGAGGAACCTGTACTTAAAGAGACAGTCGTTTGAACAGAACAAAGGGATACTGCGTGGTTTAAAGTCAAGAAAGGTGTGTGTCAGGATTGTATCCTTTCACCATACCTGTTCAATTTGTATGCTGAGCCAATGGTCCGAGATGCTAGACTATATGAAGAAGAACAGGGCATCAGGATTGGAGGAAGACTCATTAACAACCTGTGTTATGCGGATGACACAACGTTGCTTGCTGAAAGTAAAGAGGACTTGAAGCACTTACTGATGAATATCAAAGACCACAGCCTTCAGTACGAATTACACCTCATCATAAAAAAAAAAGAAAACAAAAATCCTCACAACTGGACCAATAAGCAACATCATGAAAAATGGAGAAGAGAATGAAGTTCTCAAGAATTTCATTTTACTTGGATCCACAATCAACGCCCATGAAAACAGCAGTCATGAAATGAAAAGATGCGTTGCATTGGGCAAATCATCTGCAAAAGACCTCTTAAAAGTGTTATAAAGCAAAAATGTCACGTTGAAGATTCAGGCCCATCGGACCCAAAAAAATGGTGCTTTCAATTGCCTAATATGCATGTGAAAGCTGGGTGATGAATAATGAACACAGAAAAAGAATTTTTGCCTTTGAATTATGGTGTTGGGGAAGAATATTGAATATATCATCAACTGCCAAAAGAACAAAACTGTCTTGGAAGAAGTACAAGAACAATGCTGCTTAGAAGCAAGGATGGCGAGACTACGTCTCACATACTTTGGACATGTTATCAGGAGAGATCAGTCCCTGGAGAAGGACATCACACGTGGTAAAGCAGAGGGCCAGCAAAAAAGGGAAAGACCTTCAATGAGATGGATTGACACAGCGGCTGCACCAAATATGGGAATGCTGCAGGATCGGGCAGTGTTTTGTTCTGTTGTACATAGGGCTGCTGTGAGTTGGAATCAACTGGTTGGCACCTAACAAGAACAACAAGACTTTATTTACTTCCAAATTTATTTTTAAAATTTTACTATTTTAAGTCTGTATATCTGCAACAATGGGCTCAACATAGCAACGATTGTGAGGATGGCACAGGGCCGGCATTATTTTTTTCTGTTGTACTTAGTGTGTCACTGTGAGTGGGTCCCAACTCTACCACGCCTAATGACAACAAGGCTATTTTTTTTTTAGTATAGTTTTTGATATAATTTTGTTAATATTTAAATAATCTATAATTTCCATTTTAATCAGTCCAAGTTATTTTTATAATATTTTGTTTCTGAGCATTTATATTGTGTTTTGTATCATCTTCATTGCTTTTTTCATTGCTGCTAACTAGTACTACTATGGGACTATCATCAGCTTATGATGCTGTAAGAGTCCTCATCTTTGAAATTGATTAAGAATTTTTATGGCCAGTTTTATGCATAGTCTCTTTGTGAGATATTAATACACATACATGTTAAATTAACTCTATTAATTGTTATTCACATCTTCTTTTCCTTATGTCTGAAAAAAGTATGTGTAAGTTTGTCTATATGATTATTGTTAAATCAAAATCTTTATGCACTTACCAGAATTTGTACCATTTAAATTTCTCTGTTCTATTATTGGTCATTGCCAACAAATTGTCATCAGTTGGTCTTAAATTTTTCTTAACTTTATGTTTCTATTATGAATGTCTTCTTTTTGCCCTAAGCTTGGTTGTATGCTTTTGTTTGTTCTTGATTTTCAATATGATTTTCACTGCTGTATTTCACAAGTTGTGTGATTATATCACTATCTATCTATAATTTCCTTCATTAAATAACTAGGTTATTGTAGTACTCTGTATTATGGCACACATTGCTATCGACATTCATGAACATGTCCCCTGGCACACATTTGCTTGAGTTTCCCAAGGATATCTACCCAAGAATAGAATGGTAAAGCCACAAATATAGGAACACGCAATTTTACAAGATGGTGCTATCATTTCTTAACGAGGCAATTCTATGAGTTCGTACTGATCCTCATGCCCTAAAAGTTTGTCTTGTCACACTTTTTAATTTTTGTCAGTGTGATAGCTATAAAACAAATGCTATTTGAAGTTGACCTTAATTTGCATTTTCCTAGTCAATGACAAGGTTAAGTGCTTTTTCATTTGTTTATTTGCCTTAATTATTTCTTCTTCTGTGAAATAACTATTTTTGATTTTTACCCAATTTTCTATTAAGTTTTCTTATTGCTTTGTTTTATATATATTCTGGATACTAATCTACTCTAGGTTGTATGTATTCCTTCCATCACATTTTGTTGTGTGTAACTTTATTTATAGTACATTTTAATGAACAAGATTCTTAATTTCAGTGTAGTCCAACTGGTCAATTTTTTGTATTTTAAGTAAATTTTTCTTGTTTCAGAAGTTTTTCTGCTCCGAGACCAGAAATGTATCCTTCCATATATATTTTAAATGACAAATTTTCTTGTCATATTTAAATCCTTAGAGTAGGGTATGAGATACTCATTTTCATTTATTTTCCCATATAGATAATCATTTGCTCCAACACCATCTATTGAATGGTTTACTTTTTCCTCATTTATCTCCAATGCTACCTTGGCTATATATAAAATATCACATGTTGCTGGTGGACAGTCAATTACTACAACTTCTATGGAAGCCAGTTTTCAATATTTGTCAACCTTATAAGTAATCGATTACAGTCTAGGAATTTATTTCACGTACTTGCACAGATGTGAAAAGTCTGATAAATAAAGTCATTTATTTATTGCAACACTCTTTGTAATAGCAAAAAAATGGGAACAACATAAATATTCATAAATAGTAGACAGGGTAAATAAATTATTGTGCATTCATATAATAAAATATAAAGCAAATGTTAAAAACATTCTGAAAAGATAACAAAGGAATTGTTAAAATTGTTTCTTTATTGTCCCTGCAGATTGTTTACATCTACAGAAACCCTAAGGATGTTTTGGTTTCATATTTTCTTCATTCAAAACTTACAGTTGTGTTAGAAGCTGCAGATACTTTAGAACAATTCATGAAAAAGTTTCTAAATGGAAAAGGTAACTACGAATTTATTAATCAAATATCATGCTTATGAGGTAATGTTGATATTTAGCCAAATTCTCAAAGTTAGATAATACATTTTGGGGATGGAGAAGGGAGATAAATGAAGGTGGACTGCACGTGAGTAGTTACTACTGTATATGATTTATTCTATCACTCACTGGCCTTTCTATCTTTGCAAGGACCACTTTAAGGGATGTCAAGTTTGTGAAGGCATATATTTTAGGAAATATTTTGACCAGACCATGAAAGAATCACAACCATTCTAGCAATTGATATTAATTTATATTAACTATTTTTTTTTTAGACCCATAGTAGACTCCCTAGGTGGTATAAATGGTTGACACACTCAGCTGCTAACCTAAAAGTTGGAGATTCAAGTCCACTCAGAGGCACATCAGAAGAAAACCTGGCAATCTCCTTCTAAAAATTAGACATTGAAAACCCTATGGAGCAGAATTTTACTCCTCTGATGTACATGGAGTTACCATGAGTCAGAATCAACTCCATGGAAACTGGTTAGGCCCATAGCTCTACATGCTCCAGGATAGCTACTGTGCAGGGTGAGTAGTTTGTGTGCCCTGTTATGGATCCGTGGTAGGTCTCGTATGGCAGCTGTGAAATTTCATTCCATCACTGAAGAATGCAGATTGGGGCAATAAGTTTGCAGAATGTAGAATCAGGGCTGTCACTCATTTAGAAGATTATACTTACATCTGCCCCATTGTAGACCTAAAATTACTGTCCAGAGATCCTAGAATAGAGAACAGGAGGGCAAATAGAAACATGTGTTTTCAGGTAGAGGAAGTAGGAAAACGAAGGGTCTTTTAAAAAAATCTTCAAAATTAGATATTTGGCCATCTTAACTCTGCATTGCTGCTTTCCTACATATAAAGAGTACTTTTTCATAGGGAAAATCCCTATTAAAATCATGTGGTTGTTTCCCAAAGCACTAACCATTTTTTTCTTTTAATTTTTCTTGTGCTTTAAGTGAAAGTTTACAAATCAAGTCAGTCTCTCATACAAAAATTTATATATACCTTACTATTTACTCCTAATTGCTCTCCCCCTCCCCCATCCAATGAGACAGCACACTCCTTCCCTCCACTCTCTATCTTTGTGTCCATTCGGCCAGCCCCTGCCCACTCCACCCTCTCATCTCCCCTCCAGACAGGAGATGCCAACATAGTCTCATGTGACTACTTAATCGAAGAAGCTCATTCTTCACCAGTACCATTTTCTATCCCATTGTCCAGCCCAACCCCTGTCTGAAGAGTTGGCTTTGGGAATGGTTCTAGTCTTGGGCTAACAGAAGGTCTGGGGACAATGACCTCTGGAGCCCTTCTAGTCTCAGTCAGACCATTAAGCCTGGTCTTTCTACAAAAATTTGGGACCTGCATCCCACTGCTCTCCTGCCCCCTCAGGGATTCTCTGTTGTGTTCCCTGTGAGGGCAGTCATCGGTTGTAGCCAGGCACCATGTAGTTCTTCCGGTCTCAGGCTGATATAGTCTCTGGTTTATGTGGTCCTTTCTGTCTCTTGGACTCATAATTACTTTGTGTCTTTGGTGTTCTTCACTCTTCTTTGCTCCAGGTGGGTTGAGACCCATTGATGTATCTGAGATGGCCGTTTGCTAGCATTTAAGGCCCCAGAAGCCATGGTCCCCAAAACCCCGCCTCTGCTATGCTGGCCTTTGAAGCGTTCAGTTTATTTGGGAAACTTCTTTGCTTTTAGTTTAGTCCAGTTAGCACTAACCATGATAAAAGATGGTAACATGGATGTGCACGAGTAGGAGGTTTATTTTTTGCCCAAGGACTCTAAAAACAGAAAAAGTATAGTTTATTGTTCATAAAAACTGCAACATCTTTACCTTGTCACTTACTAATTTTTCCACAGTGGCAGGAAGCCTTTGGTTTGATCACATCAGAGGTTGGTATGAGCACAAACATGATTTCAATATACTGTTCATGATGTATGAAGAAGGTAAGATGAGATGGTTATTTTATTATTATTCTTTCCTTAAAATCCTTTTATCTCCTGGTTTCAATGAACAACATTCTCTTAGTTGTCTTTGGATCTAATTACGTACTCCTCAGGCTTCTTCTGGGGCTTAAATTTTCCACTCATCCCTTTATTAGTAGTCTTCCTCAGCACTCACTTCCAGGTCTCTTCTCACTGTACTCAGTCTTTTATAGTGAAGCTTTCTCATGTAACCACTTGTCACAATAAAGACAAACCTAAATGTCTGGAGCAGCAGGACATAAATATAGAGGGAGAACACTGTGGAGCACTGGGATGAGAAACCACTCCAAAGACGTGGCTAATTATTTTCATAGGTGAACGTGTGCCCTATAATGCACATACTTCCTGTTTTATAACAGAAGCTTGAAATATAGATTTCATGTGAAATCCCGCAGGATTTATATGTTATCAACCAACTCAAAGACGTTTTAAATATTGTGTAAACTAGACAAAACACATTTGAAGTTCACTATTTTATGATCTCTGATTCATATGTTAACTTGTTTATGTATTATTTATTCAAAAATTATTGCATGCCTACTACTGGGCAGTAGTTATTCATGAGAAAAAGAGGATTGTACCCTTTATTCATGGAGTTCATACTCTAAATTCATCAAGAAAGTATATATAATTAAAAATTTTGATAAGTTTTACAAAGGAAAAGTACAGGTATGCTGTCAGTTTATTTAACAAGGGGATATCAAGGGTAATGGGAATGTTTTCTGGAAGAGGTAACATGGGAACTGCAAGTTAGACAAACATAAGTTAAGAAATGGAAAAGAGGTAGATGAATAGTCCAAGCCAAAGAAATAGAATTTTCAAATTTTCTGAAACCGTAAAGTACATAGCTCCTGTCATGGATTGAATTATATCCCCCCTCCCCCCCAAAATGTGTGTATGACCTTGGTTAGGCCATGATTCCCAGTACTGTGTGGTTGTCCTCCATTTTGTGATCGTAATCTTATGTTGAGAGGATTAGGGTGGGATTGTAACACTACCCTAACTCAGGTCACCTCCCTGATCCAAAGTAAAGGGAGTTTCCCTGTAGTGTGGCCTGCACCACCTTTTATCTCTCAAGAGATAAAAGGAAAGGGAAGCAAGCAGAGAGTTGGGGATCTCATACCACCAAGAAAGTAGCACCAGGAGCAGAGTGTGCCCTTTGGACATGGGGTCTCTGCGCTTGAGAAGCTCCTCGGCCAGGGGAAGTTTGAGGACAAGGACCTTCCACTAGAGCCAACAGAGAGAGGACTTCCCCTGGAGCTGACACCCTGAATTTGGACTTTAACCTACTAAACTGTGAAAAAATAAATTTCTCTTTGTTAAAGTCATCCACTTGTGGTATTTCTGTCATGGCAGCAGTAGATAACTAAGACAGCTCCTTTGAGGAACTGAAGGAAGAACTTAAGGGAACTTGCTGGAAGTGGTGAAAGATGAAGATACAGAGGTGTGTAGGAGCCAGATTGTGCAAGGCCTATAGGTTGTATTAGTAATAGTGTTTGTTTTAAATCTTAAAACGGTAAGGAGAACTTTAAGAGTTATAAACAAGGATTAAAATGTGATAAAACTGATAGTTTTAGAATAACATTTTCATTAGTGTGTTGACAGTGATAATAGTGAATTTAGGCAGACCAGGTAAAGACCAGAGCATTAATTCAATGAAAAATAATAGTGCCTTGGATTACAGTGGTGTCCTTGTTCCTATAGAGAACGCAGTCAGTTACAAGTCATGAGGACCCCATATGTGTAGAGTAGAACTACTCCATAGGGCTTTCAAGTTTGTGACCTTTTAGAAGGAGATCACTAGGCCTGTCTTCTGAGGCACCTCTAGCTGGGTTTGAACTGCCAGCCTTTTAGCTCCTACGTGAGCACTTAACCATTTACATCACACAGAGATCCTATTTGATAACTAGAGTCCTATTATTTTACTCACCCCCACACTCAACATACCTCCACTATTACCTACAAGTATATAGACCAAGATACTCAGCCGGCTTACCAAATCCCTTTTTCTCCTCTCTTCAACAAACCTCTCCAGTTTCATTTCTCTTGAGTCCCTCAAGAACCAAGCACACTAAGCTTTAATTTTCATTGAATATGGAAGACGTTATAAGCTTCCGTAATTCGGGACTTACTTTTACAATCAGAAATGGATTCTCATTTCTTAGCCTTACTTCTTAAATTGGGAGAAATGTTTCTTCTTCTTGAAAATTGTAGTAACTCCTCCAAGGTAAAATTAATCTTTCTTTCCTATGAACTATCATTGCACAGTGTGTTTGTTTCTGGTAGCTTTTTTCCCCCAATGTAATTACTTTCTCTACTAATTTCTTCATGACACTGTGAACTGTGAACAGGCATTGATGATATTTTATTGTTCTCCAGCATCTAGCACAGTTTCTGAAACATAGAATCCCAAAAATGTTGGTTTCATGGATGAGTGAAAATGAGCTATCCTTCTAAATTCAAATAATATCCAAAAACCAAAGCCACCACTGTGTAGTTGATTACAACTGAGAGTAACCGTGTATGACAGTGTAGAACTGCCCCGTAGGGTTTCCAAGACTGTAAATCTTCACAGAAACAGACTAACCCCTCTTTCACCAGCGGGGCAGGTGGTGGGTACGAACCATAGACCTTTCAGCTGGCAGGCGAGTGCTTTAATCACTGCCCCACCTTTTGGTAGCAGCCAATTGCTTACCCGCTGCACCACCACGGTGCCAATTCAAACAACGGAAAGCTCTAAAAGAGCTCATAACCAAAGCACCCATTTTCAAAGAAGGGGTAAGGAAGTGATATATCGTTGTCGAATTTGAGACTTAGAACGAACCCAAGCACCATCACTTTTTCAAAATGTGGTAAAAATGTTATTCTGTAACTCATCCGTAAGCTGACTAGTTTCTCATATTCACAATTCCTTTAGGATCTCAGAAGTTCTGTGCTTAAAATCTGCAGTTTTCTTGGGAAGGAGCTGAGTGACGAGGCCGTGGATGCTATTGTGAGACAGGCTACTTTTCAGAATATGAAGTCCGATCCGCGAGCAAATTATGATCGAATTCTAAAATATGAACTTGGGAGAAGAACAGATGAGGGACATTTCCTACACAAAGGTGATTCCCAGGGTTTATAACAGCAAAAGTGCTGAGTTGGTTTTTGTTTTTTTTTTTTTTTGAGTCCGTGGCCCATAGGGGAAACACGGGGTATTTCCAACATGCCTCTCCAAGCGATACTGGCTTCTGCGCTCTAGAGACAATCTAAGGTGCTAACTAAAAATGACCCTCTAGAGTGTCTCAGAAAGCCTAACACTACATTAGTACAGAGACTGACTCCTAAGCCTGTTTAATAAATATTAGGCCCTTCCTTCTAAGCCATGTGATGCCCCTCTTTCAAATTTGTTAGCAAAGTTTTGTCTGAAGGTAATGGATGTATGTGACCATGAGAGCTCCAATTTTTGTCTTCCTTATATTGGAATCCAGCAGGTGCTGCGTGGAAACTCTATGGAGCAGTTCTGCTCTGTCCTATAGGGTCGCTATGACTCACAATCGACTCATGGGAGTGGGTTTGGTTTTGGCTTGGTATATCACCCCTAGAACATTCCAAAAGGTAAATGTAATACTTTGCTGTCCTCTGTGTGTAGGTCGGGGGGGAGTCGATCACTGTTGTTTCTCATGTGTTAGATTCTTCATCATACAAAGCACAGTGATATCTTACTAACAAAATCTGCTGTGAATTCAATTATTTAACAGCATGCAATATATTTTTCTTGTGCATCTACTGTGTATCATGAGGTATTGCTAAGAATGAATGTATTTTCCTCCTAACTGATGCCCCTTACGTTCAACACTGTATTTTAGTAATTTTAATGTACATCATTCGGAAACATAACTCATACTTCTCTATTGCATTCAGATTTTATTCTGTAATTTATTTATAACTTAAAATCATGATGATGGACATTCATTTATACTTACTTATCTAACGGTCTTAATTGAAATTGTTTCAGATATTGATATTTAAAAAAAATATTGTTTCTTCTTCCTCCTCATGTATCATTAACTCACTTCTCATTGCCCAACTAAATCTGACATGATGCAATTTTCATACCCATAGAGTCTTCTGCTTGCCATAAATGCCAATAAGAATGTATCCAAAAGAAAATCTGATAGATGACGATGCTAGATTACTAGTCTCCATTTAAAACAATTGGCTTAAGGGTGGCTTCAAACTTCTACCAAGTAAAGCTGCAGCAATGACAGCTCTGGGTAACCTCTGTGACCTTGAATTATTTGAAAACTCTTTAAGCTTCTTTATTTCAGTTTTAAGGAACAGGAAATATCTACATTGCATTGTTGTCTTAATTATATGATGTATGTAGTCTGTCTAGTATGGCGTCTGACACATAGTAAAAATTTTAGAAATCTAATCTCTTCATATATTTTAGAGTTATTTTTTCTTCTAAAGAAAGATTAGCATTCAATGGTAGTAGGTGGCAGAAGTTTAAGATAGGGCAGTGCACTATTAACTGTATTTACTCGGTTCTTGCATTCCCAAGTTAGTTTCTTCACTCATTCCTATATAAGGAAAGATGAAGTGCCAAAAACCTGTGAAGAGTTAACACAGATATTTAACTTGGCTTAGAGAAGAAACTAAAGTGGGTTGGGGATGCCTTTGCCTTTATAATGCTACTTCCTCATGTAGTTGATGTTCATGTGCGTATCCCACTAGGTACAGTTGGAGACTGGAAGCGTCACTCGACCGTGGAGCGGAGTGAAATGTTTGACAAGGTCTTCCAAAGAAAGATGAAAGATTTCCCCTTGAAGTTCATCTGGGATATAAATGAGGAGGAGAATTCTAATCATAGCCCAAAATAATCACATAAAAATCTACTAACCAGAAAACATGTTTTAATAAACATATTAATTCACGCTTCTCATGTAATTGTTATAAAATTTCATCAATTTATCAATTTAATAACTTCATTATTAATGATAAATATGAAGAAATTTAGATTAATTGAGATGACTTTGATTAAGTCTTTTAAAATTCAAAACATTTCAATCATTTGGGAGATAAATAGCTACATTGGCATCCTGCATGGCAATGAGAAAAATAGAAAATATGCAGCATGAATTGTATTCTGAGAAATTTTTCTGTAGTATGCATTTATTTCTTTATCTGTAATTAAACTGAGTAATAAACATTAAAATTATTTTATTCTTTCCTTAAACTTTAGTTTCAAAATCTCTGTGAATGTAAATGTTACAGTAAGTAGAACAAACAACAATCCAAATGTAAACACATGTATCTTTATGACAATACCAGATCACAAAGTTTTCACTAAAGATCAGTGGATGAGGGATGGATTGCTTAAGTTTAATGGTTCAATTATTTAACCGTTTGGCTATAAAGCACATTAAAAAAAAAAAAAAAAACCCACTGCCGTCGAGTCGATTCTGACTCATAGCGACCCTATAGGACAGAGTAGAACTGCCCCGTAGAGTTTCCAAGGAGCATTATTCACAAAAAAAGAAAAAAAGAAGAAGAAAACCATAACATATCATTCACCAAACAAATCCTGTATTTGTTTCTTAAATATTTATGATCAATACTTAATAAGTATAAAAAAAAGATGGGTCTATTTACAATTCCGAAATGAAGAAAAACTATTAAAGCACAAAAGCAGTAGAAAAAAAACAAAAAGGAAAAGTTTATTTACAGTCGTAATATTTCAGGGCAACACCATTCATAAAAGTGAACAAATAGAAAAAAATACAATGTCTATCAGCAGCGAAATAAATGAGTAAATTGCGGCATTTCTTATAAGGGAACTCTACACACATCAATAAGAATGAATAAATACAAACCACATGAAAACAAAAATGAATCTCAGAAACAATATTAAGTGGAAAAATTTAGGCATATACGGGCACTTATGATTGTATGATTCATTTTCTAACATTTGAATCCAGGCAAAAGTAATTGGCCCCTGGACACCTTTTCAGCTCAATAAAAAGGTCACCCCTGATGTTCACACTTTAGCCAAAGATTGAATAGGCCCATGGAACAAAATAAGACTAAGGGGAGCACCAGCAATGGGAAAGGGACTGGAAGGCAGGAAGGAACAGGAAAGATGGTAATAGGGAACCCAGGGTTGGGAAGGGAAAGTGTTGACATGTCATGGGGTTGTTAACCAATGTCGTAGAACAATGTGTGTACTAACTATTTGATGAGAAACTAGTTTGTCCTGTAAACCTTCATCTAAAGTGCAATAAAAAAAAAATTGCTTAGAAAAAAAAGTAATCTATGATCCTACCCACCCCAAAAATGATTCTAGAAGTCAGAAAAGTGTTTTCCTTTGAGGGATGGGGGAGTAACTGGACATGTAAATGAGACTGTCACTACAGTGTTGGTAATTTTTTTGTTTCTTAGTCTCACTGTTGGCTGCATAGGTGTCGTCACTTTGTGAATATTCATTGAGCTGTACATATAAGATTTGTGCATTTTTCTGTACTTTTTTTCATACTCCAATAATTTTTACAAAAAAAAACTCATAAACGTGGAAACTTTCTTAAGAATAGACAAACTGAAAACCTACAGGTTGTTAGACAACAAGTTAATTTATAGTGAGCAAAAGTTGAAAAACTGGGGAATGCCAAGTGTTAGACAGGGTAAGGTGAAATAAAAATTCTTTTATATTTTGGTGGAAATATAAACCAGAATTGTCCTCGTGAGGTTACTGGACCAACACTCTGTATTTTATTTAAACAAATTAAATTAATTGAAAGAATGAATCTCTGGAGAGCACATGTTCAGCTTGGCTATAATTATATGCTCTGCCTTACAGGTCAAACAAAGGGTATTTAACAAGTAGAGTTAGTACAGATGTCATGGATTGAATTGTGTCCCCCCAAAAATATGTGTCAACTTGGTTAGGCCAGGATTCCCAGTACTGTGCGGTTGTCCTCCATTTTGTGATGGTAATTTTATGTTAAAAGATTAGGGTGGGATTGTAACACCGTCTTTACTGAGGCCACCTCCCTGATCTAATGTAAAGGGAATTTCCCTGGGGTGTGGCCTGGACCACCTTTTATCTTTCAAGAGATAAAAGGAAAGGGAAGCAAGCAGAGACTTGGGAACCTCATACCGCTGAGAAAGAAGCACCAGGAGCAGAGCAGGTCTTTTAGACCTGGGGTTCCTGCACAGAAAAGCTCCTGGCCTAGGGGAAGATTGACGAGAAAGACCTTCCTCCAGAGCCTCCAGAGAGAGAAAGCAGTCCCCTGGAGCCGATGCCCTGAATTCGAACTTGTAACCTACTAGACTGTGAGAGAATAATTTTCTCTTTGTTAAAGGTCTCCAATTGTGGTATCTCTTTTATAGCAGTATTTTATGACTAACACAACAGATAACATTGTCACATCAAAGAAATGGCAGCAAAGGAGGTGAGATTTATAACGGTGGCTGTTAACTGTGAAACTTTGCATCAGTTCCTAGTCTAAACAAATCTGTCATCCTTGCTACATTTTAACTAAGGCAATATTTCTTAAATGAAAAGTATAAATAATTTTAATATGAAAGTTTAGTGATATGGAAGTTAGTGATATAATTGCAGCTGGGCTAACTTAATTGGAGTTTTTGGATACAGCACTGACCATTAGTCAGGAAAGTGTGGATAAACTCTGTTTAATTAGCTAAAAGAGAGAATGCCTAGGCACTTACTGGGGAACTTCTTAATAGTAGTCAAAACAACGTGTTTACCTATAGGCTCTAATTTATTTTAACAACTCAATGAAACTTTTTCTAAGGCCAACTGTAGTAACACTCTTAACAAAGGCAACTGAGCTTTGTTTTTCAAAGGGCGACTTAAACAGAAGCCTAATGATTACTAGTAGCATAGATGCAAAATCTTCAGTTTAATTTCTGAATGGAGCGCTTAATTTTGGTTCTGAAATCTCCCCAATTAGACCTACCGGCACCTCAATATTTAAAAGTTCTTCACACAGTTCAAATATTCTTTATAGAAATTTTGAAACAAAAATCTTAAAAAATCCACACCATTTGATTTTGTAATTTTACTTCTAGGAAACTTTTAAATTGATATTTAATTAATTCAGTCTTCTACAATAATCACTTTACCTTCAGTACTGTTACGTATCCTTTCTGTATGCTCTCAAATCACATCTGGTTCTGTAATGTTCTTAGAGCACATTATGTGTAAGTCACTATTATACACACTTCAATGCTTTTTACACTGTCTTGATGTTTTTGTAATGCTTCCAAATACCTATGGATAAGTCACTTATAATGTGAAGTTCTAAACTGAGAATTTCTAGACCTAGAATTAGAAACATATATATTTCTATACTGTTCTATAGCCATTAACTGGAAGTGTTAGAAAGTTGTTCTCACCTTGAAAATACCTAATAGAAGGAAGTGAAGTGAGTCATAAATAACTTTCTGAAAATTGTGCTCTGCACCTGCAGTCTGTGATAACAGAATGTAACATCAAATCTCTATAAATTAACAAACATAACTGTGTCACTAAGCAATTCCCATAATTTTTAATTAACTAAATTGACCTTGAAACATGTAGTAAATAAGCACGTCAATACGTCATGCCCTTAAAAAATACTGGTAATAAACCTGAAAAACCAAACCCAGTGCCGTTGAGTCGATTCCGACTCATAGTGACCCTATAGGACAGAGTAGAACTGCCCCATAGAGTTTTCAAGGAGCACCTGGCAGATCCAAACTGCTGACCCTTTGGTTAGCAGCCACAGCACTTAACCACTACACCGCCAAGGCTTCCAAACTGGCAATAAGACATACCAATTATAGTTGAGCATGACAGCACACAGGATATGTAAACCCATGGATTTCTGCTTATTTTTGGAGAAAAAGACAGAGCAAAAGTCTCTCTGACTCTCTGTCTTCAGATAAGGGAGACCTCGTCTGAGTTAGAGGGATAGTTGAACATCCTTCTCGAGACCACTAGTTAAAGGTGGAACCCTAAAGTCTAGAGATCTGGACTCTAACATTTAAACTAACATTGCAATTGTTAATTCTGATTCTCCACTGCTAAATGAATGTCTTGAGGTCTTACCTGTGTGCCTTGCCATGACTACCTTGCAAGAAGCTAAATGAAGTTTATGCATGACAAACCTGAGCATCTAGTTATTGTAATGATAAAATCCTGTGGGACAATTATATTTCTTATTTCAAATAGCATGATCTTCCATGGCTGTGCAATTGGATTATTTTTACTGCATAGATACAGCATTTATTTATTCTTTGTGAAGAAAAAAAATCTGAGGATTTATCTTACTTAAAAAACTCTGTCCTGGCACCTTCATCAAACATTTTATTATAAATTAAAAAAATCTACCTCTCCACTTATAGGAACATATCGTAGAGAAATAAGAGCTGTCACACGAATAGACATATGTGTACCCATATTCATTGCACCACTGTTCACAATAGCAAAAAAAGATGTAAACAACCCAGGTGCCCAGCAACAGACAAATGGATAAATAAATTATGGTACTTACACACAATGGAATGCTACACAATGATAAAGAACAATGACAAATCCTCGAAACATCTCACAACATGGGTGAATCTGGAGGACATTATGCTGAGTGAAATTAGTAAGTCACAAAAGGACAAATATTTTATGAGACCACTATTACAAGAACTCCGGAAAAGGTTTTAACACAGAAAAAAGTATTCCTTGATGGTTACGAGGGTGAGGAGGGAGAAGGAGGGGAATTCACTAACTAGGTAGTAGACAAGGATCAACTTCGTGAAGGGAAGGACAACACACAACACAGAGGAAGTCAGCACAACTAGACCAAAGCAAAAGCTAAGAAGTTTCCTGGACACATCGAACCACTTGGAGGGACAGAGCAGCAGGGGCTGAAGCCTGGGGACCATAGTTTCAGGGGACATCTAGGTCAATTGGCATAACAAAGTTTATTAAGAAAATGTTCTGCATCCCCCTTTGGTGAGTGGCGTCTGGGGACTTATAAGCTTGCAAGCAGCCATCTAGATGCATCAATTGGTCCCATCCCTCGTGGAGCAAACCACAATGAAGAAAACCAAAGACTCAAGGAAAATATTAGCCCAAGAGACTAAAGGACCACATGAACCAGAGACTCCACCAACCTGAGACCAGAAGAAGTAGATGGTGTCTGGGTAACACCAATCACCACCTGACAGGGAACACAACAGATAGTCCCAGACAGAATGGGAGAGAAGTGTGGAGCAGAACTAAAATTCACATAAAAGACCAGACTTAATGGTCTGGCAGAGACTGGAGGAACCTCCAAAACTATGGCCTCAAGACACTTTTAACCCAGAACTGAAACCATTCCCGAAGCCCACTCTTCAGACAAAGATTAGACAGGGCTATAAAACACATGAAGAATGTGCATTTTAGTTCAATCAGATACATGAGACCAAATAGGTGGCTCCTGTTTGGAGGCAGGATGAGAAGGCAGGAAGGGACAGTAACTGGTTGAATGGACACAGGGAACCCAGGGTGGAAAGGGGAGTGTGTTGCCACATTATGAGGATTGCAACTAACGTCACAAAACAATATTGTGACCCTAAATACCTCGCAACATGTTTCCTCCTTTTCAAAATGGGCAGCTGAGATCCTGACATAACTAACACCGTGATGATACTCTAATTAACCTGTAAGTTTTTACTTGCACCAGCTGCACTGGTCTCTTTCCAAAGGTGTGCAGGGCCTTAGCTCTTGTGGCCTCGTTCTCCCTCCTTTTCTTTGTTCTCTTGGGAGATGGCCTTCAGCCTGCAAGACAGCAGCTAGGAAGGCTGCCTGGTGCTTTTGGTCTATAACTTTCTTTCTTGCTCTTTATTTGGGCAGAGTAAACTTGGCAGGCCAGTTCCACTAGCCGACAGATTTTTGTATGTTTTTTTTTTTTTTTTTTTTTTGCCTGTTACACACATACAGATTAAAGTCTAGATGTCTGACATGCATATCTTTAGTTTAATAAAGAGTTTCTTTTAGTTGTGATGTATACTCATCTGACCATCTGTGGGCTATGTGTTTGAAATCATTATGTAATCCTTGCAAAAATGATGTAGGAGCTCTGATGTAGAAAATGCTTTTGGGGACTATATAAAGACAGCCTGCATTGCTGCTGGACTACCCATTGGTATCACCTCTTAGTAAACTTTCTCTCTCTTTCTGACTTGGAGTACCTTTCATTGACTCGACTGCTCTGGGCATGAACCCTATTCAGGTAACAAATTTCAGCGCCCAAAGAGGGGCTCAAATTACTCTGGCCCTGGTTCCATCTCCCTAAGGATCAAGCCCTGGGAAGGACCCGGGAAGACAGAATGTGCACCCCTCCTCAGGTAGTGGAGGTCTCTCAACCTCTGGTGGCCCAGAGGTTTGGCAATGAGGGAGGACCCCACGGCAGTAAGCTCCAGACAAAGGGAGAAAGTTTCTGTCTGCCACGGTAGGCAACTGAGCATCGGGTGGTAAACTCTCTGTAAAAACCAGAGTGGCGTCAGTTCTCACAGACTTCCTCCAAGAATGGGTGACTAGGCCCTGTGAGGTTGGATGACAGACCGGCGAGTTTCCCATTGCAAGTGGGTACCCAGGGAAGTAAGGTTCCGGCTGGGAATCCACTAGGAACAGGACTTAGAGCAGATCACTTAATAAGACTGGGGTGCCACCCAAAAGATTCAGGGCTGGAAACACACCCGTGACAGTAAAATTTTCATCCCTGCCAATCGAGTTTTTAATTTGATTTTTCATTTACATCAGGCTTCACATTTTGAGAAAGAAACCATATTTGATTGGGTAATAAAACTTATCTTGGGAAAAAAGCTCATTACAGCCATTCACCATGTGGTAGATACTTGTGTAATTTGCACTGTTAATAATCCAAAGACTCATGGGTGCAAGATTTCTGGCCCTGAAGGAATAAGACCCTTTCCAAGTGAAATATGGCAAATTGACTTTTATGAGGTGTTCAAAACTAAACAGCAGATGAAATCTTTACTGTTGTGTATAGATTTTTTTTTTCAGGATAGGTAGAGGCTTTTCCCTGCCGGACCAAGATGGCTAGAGAGCGGCACAGTAGGTTTCGACTGCTTTAGAAGTAAAGTGGAAACTCCACACAGCATGGAGACCCCAATCTAGTAGAAAAGTTAAACAAATGGATCAGACCAAAAAACATCATCTTAGTAAACTGTATCAAGAGACCAGACTGCCCTGGACGGATGCTCTCTCACTGGCCTCCTCTGAGTCCGAATTGCACCCCAGAGAAAACTTAAAATCAGTCCATTTGAAATACTTTATGGGAGACGTTATTGTCTCTACCAACTCTCCCCACAAGCCTCCACCCAGTCCCCTAACGTAATGCTATCTAAATATTTGCTTTCTCTAACCAAAATTCTTTCCCAGTTACATCAGACAGTGTGGGTCTGGCAGAAGTTCCCTCTTGAGATAGCTACGCACTCTTTGTAGCCCAGCAATCAAGTGCTTCTTTGAGCCTGGAAGGACTTCCCTTTACAGCTCAAGTGGACTGGACCCTTCACCATACTACTCAGCACTCACACAGCTGTGAAGCTTGCAAGAGTTAAACCATGGATCCATTATTCCCATGTCAAACCCTACCCAGCCTATAGTGACAAGAAGCAGAGGAAAACCCAACTTATAAGCAGCCTGAAGGTAAGACTTTCTAGAGTTAAAGTAAAAATGTTTTTGATATTAGCTTGAATGGGGTTACTGTTAGGTACCAGAGAGACTTCCGTCAGGGGAATCCCTATCCCTGAAATAGACACTCCCCCTGACCCTTGTTAAGGGATGAAAATTTTTGGATCTATATTACTAAAGAAGTGTTAAATATTACTGATTTCTGTCTGGCTGGGTGGTTGCATGCCAACTCTGCCCTCAAGTCCTGTCTCTTCAGGGTTTGCACTCCTCTAGAGGCTTTGAGAAATTTTACCGTTTTTAAGCATAAAGAAAGAGTTACTATACTCTGATATTTATAGTTGGGGGCCTGTTATGAGGTTCAAAGACAGATGTATACTCTTTAAGTTTCCTTGGTAACTAATGCCTCTAACCGTGTGATGTTCTCAAAATGTCAAACAAGCTGTGTTGATTTAGGAAGAAACAACCACATGAATTGTGGTTTCATTGACAGAGCGACTTAAGCAACTACTCATGTTAAGCTTCCTTCAGGTTGGTTCCTACTCTGCGCAACTATTTCTTATTCTTATATCCCTGCTATTGTTACCAGTGGGCCCTGTTCAATGGGGCATTTGGCTATGAACTTGCCTCAAAAGAGATTCCTCTGAAATAGGGTCACTAGAGAACTTGTCCTACATGCAACCTGTAATGATAATCTACGCTTGTTAAGTAAGGCTAAACATATCTCCCTTGCTACAATCTTTGTTGGTATCCCAAGTTTAACAGTTAGGGCTTATTGAGAAATAGAACATTTCACTTGCCTCACTACAAAATCACTGAATGCCACATCACAAGCCATAGACACTATTAGCCAGGAACTAGGACAAGTCAGGGAAACTGTTTTAGAAAATAGAGCCACCTTAGACTACCTGCTTCTATGACACAACCACAGGTGTAAGAGTTCAAAGGAATGTGTTGTTTTAACCTTACTGGTAACTCTGAACTCATTGAACAAAAGGTGAATTATGTAAAAACTGAGCTACAAAAATTCATGAAGGATTTGATTTTCCTTGGTCAACCTCTTGGCTGCCCAATCTTACCTGGGTAAAAATCTTATTCATTAGTAGAATCGTATTGGTTGCTATAGGCCTATTAATCTGTTGCTGCCTCTAATTCATGCCTATATGTGGGATGGCATTCTGTGTCTTGAATGGTGCAAACCCATGACAGGCAAAAGGCCCAATCTTTCACTCGAAATTTTCTGATTTAAGGGACAAGGTTGAAACTTGGGATAGATGTATATGGCCACTCAAGCTTCAAAAGGGGAGAATATGTGACCCTAATATCTTGCAACATGTTTTCTCCTTTTCAAAATAGGTGATCGAGAACTTGATATAACTAACATCATAATGACACTCTAAGTAACCTATAAGATTTTTTTCATTTCACCAGCTGTACTGGTCTCTTTCCAAAGGGGTGTGGGACTTTTTGGCTCTTATGGCCTTGGTTTCTCTCCTCTTCTTGGTTCTCTTGGGAGATGGCCTTCAGCCTGTAAGTCGGCAGCTAGGAAGGCTGCCTGGCACTTTTGATCTGCAACTTTCTTTCTTGTTCCTTATCTCAGTCAGAGTAAACTTCTCAGGCCAGTGCCACTAGCCAAGAGATTTTTATGTAAGTTATTTTTGCCTGTTACAAACATACAGATTAGAGTCCAGATGTCCAACATACATATCTTCAGTTTAATAAAGAGTTTCTTGTTGTTGTGATGTGTACTCTTCCACGAATCTGTGAGCTATGTGCTTGAAAATATTATGTAATCCTTGTAAAAATGATATATGAGCTCTGATATAGAAATTACTTTTGGGGACTCCATAAAGACATCCTGCATTGCTGCTGGACTACCCGTTGGTGTCACCTCCTAATAAATGTTCTCTCTCTTTCTGATTTGGAATACCTTTCATTGGCTCAACTGCTCCAGGGCACAGACTCTAATAGGGTAACAATATGTGTATAAATTTTTGTATGAGAAATTAACTCGAGCTGTAAACTTTCACCTAAACCACAATAAATAAATAAAATAATCTACCTCTAAGCAGCTTACGCAAAAAATTTTAGTTTATTAAAATGATTCGTGGAACAAGAGAAAATGAATTGTCTTGGGCTGCATGAAGAATTGGAACTGAGAACTACAAAGCTGTCAGAGATCCATGTATTTTCTCAACCTTTATTTATTCTCACTTTTTGTGGGACTTCATGGTCTCTCATCTCTGTGTTCTCCATGTGCAGCTCCATCTTCTCTCTGTCTGTGTACTGAATTCCTTTATGTAGCCTTTTGCCTTGGCACTTAGGAAAAACATCTTGGGATGTTTTTCCCCTAACCCTGAGGAGTTGTTGTTACCTTTGCCCTAGTACTACTGAGAAGCAACTTGAGGAACCTACCAAAGTGCTTTCTACCTCGGAGGATTTGTCTCTTTTGCCCTAGGGAGGAGCTAGTCTATGCCTACAGGAAAAGTTACTTTTGTACAAGACCTGAGTTAATCTGTGTCCTATGGGTAATTGATGATTGGTTGAACTCTGGTCTGCTGAGAGAGGCCCTGCCTTGTAACTGACAGGAACTATAATATATAAAACTGTGAAATGTGGAGGTTTTCAGGCACCTCCTAGTAGACAGGAGCCAGGAAGGGAGTGTGTTCTTGGGACATAGAGTCCCTTCCCAGTCCTGTAAAATAAATAAATAAACCTGCAGAAACTGCAAATAGTAAAAGGTATCCAAAGGATTACAAAGCTTGGAAGGTTGGAATGGATTTATCATGTAAGACCTGTTCACCCATGCAAGGAGTGTCCACAGGACACATCTTTCCCCACAACTGTGAGTAATAAATTTGTGAAGGGGAATCCCAGCATTTTTGAAGAGTATTGTGGCCATTCTTCTCTGTAGGTAAGATATTACAGTGGTGTGTTGGCTAAAGTTGTTGTCAACTGAGCTGGGCCATGATCCTCAATAGTTTGGCAGTTATGATATAGTTTGGTAGATTTTTAATGATGTAATCATTTCCATAATGAGATCTGGTATAATGTGAACACCTCCATGATGAGATCTGTTGTAATCAGGCAATTAGTTGAAAGGGAGTTTCCTTGAGGGTCTGGCTTGCATCCAATATAGGTGGACTTTCTGGTAAGGCACATGGGCTTTAGTTGGCTCTGGATCCTGCAGCTGTCTCTTGTTCATCTGACCACTGGTTCTTGGGACTTCAACTAGCAGCTTACCTGCTGTCTTGCCTGATGGTCTTGAGATTTATCAGTCTTCGCAGCCTATGAGCAAGAGCCTTTCCGTCTGAACTGTGATTCTTGGGTTTGCCAGTATCTGTGGCTATGTGAATCAGGAGAAACCTCCAGCCTGACCCACAGACTTTGGATGTCCTAGCTTCTACAACCACATGAGGCATTTCCTTGATAAGAATATCTCTCTATATATAATTACATGATATACTGGGTTTGCTTCTCTGGAGAACCCAGCTTAATACATTTGGTACTGAGAGTGGTTCTAGAGAAACAAAATTGTAAAGATGAGTTTCCCAAATTGGTTCTCAAGTCTGGTTGTCTAAAATATGTTGATGACTCTGCTTCCAGTAGTAAAGAGGGCACTGATAATCCATGGCATGAGGTGACAATAGAAATATGCAAAACATCACCAACGATAGATCAGGTATTGGTGAAAGGCAAGGCTCTGGGTGATTGCATGATTGACACCTTTCTACAATATTGTCATAATGAGAAGTATACGGAAGCTGGTTGGTTGGTCCTACTTTCATTAGACAAAGGTAGTGAAAGAAAGAGATGAGCTGAAGTCTTCAGAGGCAAATCAAGCACCACATAAACTACCTCAAAGTTTCCACTTGTGAACTGAAAAGAAATCCTTGTTTCTTGTAGTGACAGAGCTAATACTGTTGAAAACCAAATACAGAGTCTTACCATAAGAGTGGCTGAATTACAATGCCAACTGAATAGTCAACCTTGAGTTACGTCTTAAAGTTAAAGTGAGGGGATTGATTGGGAAGAAATGGGATCTTGAAACTTGAGATGGGGACATATGCGTAGATAATCAGGAAGCTGGGGACACTGAGTCCCTAAATTTCATTGAATCACTCCTGTCAACAGAACCAGTCTTCTTACTTCCATCTGAAGAGATTACTCAATCTTTGTCAGCGAAGCCACCCTCCACAGTAAAACCATTACCCCCTCTGTACCCATCTAGTTAGATTAACCCAGCTGTGTTTAAAGAACCTTTGCCTGAGTCATTACCTGGGGCATCACCTGAAGCAGATGCCTTACAAGACAATTATGAATGTCCTCAAAACATCCTCACCACCCATTTAGGCTTCTAGGCCTATAACTATTCTTAAGTCCCAGTAAGCCCAAAAGATGAACTACAAACTGTGACTGAGAAGCAGTTACACTACACTGTAAAATAACTGCACGACTTTTCTAATATATACAAACAGAAACCTGGAGAATATGTGCGGGAGCAGCTATTAAGGATGTGGGACAGTGGTGTAAGGAACATAAAGATGAATCAGCCTGAGCTTATTGATATGGTCCCATTAAGCACAGATCCTTCATTAAATGTTTCAGCTGGAGAAGTGAGGAAAGGACCTAGTAGTTAATTTAGTTGGGTTGCCAAAGCATGGATTATGCGATAGCCTACACTAAATCAAGTTGAAGTATACAGTAGAATGTATCCACAGGCTTAAAAAAATTGGCTCATTAGAGTAGATTTATTGGATTAGACCCACAGACCCACACATAGAGGGGCCAGAGGACATACCTGTTACCACAACAGTGAGAAACAAATTTGTGAAAGGAGCCCCAGCATCCTTGAAGACTGCCGTGATTGCTATTCTATGTAAGTCAGATTTGACAGTGGAAGCTGCCCTAACTGAATTAAGACACCTAACTACAATGGGGCTTATTGGACCCTGTGATAGTAGGGGTCTAGTGGTGGCACTCGATCGACAAACACAGATTGGGTGTGGTTGCTGTAATGGACAGCAGAATAATTAGAACAGTCTGACTCCTACGGACTTATCACATTGTCTACTTAGCCATGGTGTCCCTAGGAGTTAAATAGATAGGAAATCTACTAAATATTTACCTGATCTGTACAAAAGGATGAATTCTGGGTCAAGTGAACAGTAGTCTAACTCAAATTGCCATAATAGAGAGTCATGGCCCCTCAATTAACTCCCAGACTTGAGTGAGTTTACAGACCTACAAACCCTTGAATGAAGGGGAGGCTAGGTCTCCTTGAAGAAGGACTCTACTACACTGCCAAAAACTATACTGTTAGTCTTTCAGCCTTCCCCAAAGGGACCTACAACCTTTTTCTAGAGTGAATGTTCACCGGGGAAAAAGAAATAATCAGAAATTTCAAGGATTTTGGATACTGACTTTGAAACGACACTAATTTCACAAGAACTGAAACATCACCGTGGCCCACCAGCCAGAGTGTAGGCATACGGAGGTCGGGTTATTAGTGGAGTCTTAGCTCATGTCCATCTCACAGTAGGCCCATTGTGTCCTCGAGCCCATCCTGTAATGATTTCCTCTATTCCAGAATGTATAATTGGAATAGATACGCTGAGCAACTGGTGGAACCCCCACGTTGGATCCCTGACAAATGAAGTAAGGGCTACTTTGGTAGGCAAAGCCAAGTGGAAGGCACTAAAACTATCCCTACCTAGGAAAATAGTAAACCTGGAGGAATTGCAGAGATTGCTGTCACCATCAAGGACTCAAAGGATGCAGGGGGGGTGATTACTTCCACATCACCATTAAACTTACCTATTTAGCCTGTGCAAAAAGCAGATGGGTCTTAGAAAACAACAGCGGATTACTGAAAACTTAACCAGGTGTTGACCTCAATTGTAGCTGCTGTTCTAGATGCGATTTCATTTCTTAAGCAAATTAACACATTTCCTGGTACCTGGTATGCAGCTATCGATCTGGCTAATGCCTTTTTCTCCATACTAGTTTCAAGAGACCACCTAAAGCAATTTGCCTTTAGCTGTCAAGGCCAACAATACACCTTCAGTGTCCTACCTCAGAACTATACCAACTCTCCAGCCGTATGTCATAATTTAGTCTGCAGAGACCTTAATTGCCATTCCCGTTAATGACATCACACTGGTCTCTTACATTCATGACATTATGTTGATTGGACCTAGTAAAGAGGAAGTACCAATGACTCTGGACTTATTAGTAAAACATTTGCATGCTAGAGGGTGAAAAATTAATCAAAAAAAAAAAAAATTCAGGCACTTTCCACCTCACTGAAATTTCTAGAGATCCAGTGGTGTGGGGCATGTGGAGATAGTCCTCCCACAACTAAGAAGGAGGCACAATGCCTAGTGGGCCTCTTTGGATTTTGGAGGCAACATCTCTCTTTTGAGTGTGCTACTCCAGCCTGGTGAAAGGATACAACCCTGATGCACACCTTTCCTGACTTTTAACCATGAAGTATCCCCTTCCTCTGTTTGAATGACTACCTCTTAACCCATGTACAGGTTCCTCATGAGCACTATTAAGTGTTCTGGAATTCCTATTCTTCACAATGTTTTCCATAATTTGTTATGATCCACACAGTCAAATGCCTTTGCATAGTTAATAAAACACAGGTATTCTTTTTTTTATTCTAGTATTCTCTGCTTTCAACCAGGATCCATCTGACATCATCAATAATATCTTTGGTTCCACATCTTCTTCTGAATCTGGCTTGAATTTCTGGCAGTTCCCTGTCAATATACTGCAGCATTCACTTTTGAATAATCTTCAGCAAAATTTCACTTACGTGTAATACTAATGATACTGTTTGATAATTTCTACATTCAGAAATTGGATCCTGTCACCATACTTATTCAATCTGTATGCCAAGCAAATAATCCAAAAAGCTGGACTATATGAACAGGAATGCGGCATCAGGATTGGAGGAAGACTCATTAACAACCTGCATAATGCAGATCAAACAACCTTGCTTACTGCATGTAAAGAGGACTTGAAGCACCTACTGAAGAATATCAAAGACCACAGCCTTCAGGATTGCACTTCAACATAAAGAAAACAAAAATCCTCACAAATGGACCAATAAGCAGCATCATGATAAATAGAGAAAAGATTGAAGTTGTCAAGGATTTCATTTTACTTGAATCCACAATCAACACCCATGGAAGCAGCAGTCAAGAAATCAAAAGACACATTGCATTGGGCAAATCTGCTGCAAAAGACCTTTTTAAAGTGTTAAAAAGTAAAGATGTCACCTTGAAGTCTAAGGTGCACCTGACCCAAGCCATGGTGTTTTCAATTGCCTCATATGCATGTGAAAGCTGGATGATGAATACAGAAGATTGAAGAAGAATTGATTTGCCTTTGAATTATGACTTTGGCAAAGAATATTGAATATAACATGGATTGCCACAAGAACGAACAAATCTGTCTTGGAAGAAATATAACCAGAATGCTCCTTAGAAGCAAGGATGGTGAGATTATGTCTCACACACTTTGGATATGTTATCAGGAGGCATCAGCATAACAACAATTGTGAGGATGGTGCAGGACTGGGCAGTGTTTCCGATGTAAGGTTGCTATGAGTCAAAACTGACTTGACAGGCACCTAATAACAACAACACTCCAGCCTATTTATCAACTGACTTGAAAAGCTCCTAGTTTTGAGTGGGGCCCAGAACAAGTGAAGGCTCTGTAACAGGTTCAGGCTGTCATGCAAGCTGCTCTGCCATTTGGACCGTATGATCCTGCTGAACCAATGGTGCTTGAAGTGTCAGTGGCGGATAGAGATGATGTTTGGGGCTTTTGGCAGGCCCCTATCTGTGAACCACAGCACAAATCCTTAAGGTTTTGGAGCAAAGCTCTGCCATCCTCTGCAGATAACTACTCTCATTTTGGCTTGTTACTGGGCCTTAGTAAAGACTGAATGATTAACCATGGAATACCAAGTCACCATGCAGCCTGAGCTGCCCATCATGATCTGGGTGTTTTCTGACCCATAAAGCCATAAATTTGGGTGTGCACAGCAGCACTCCATCATTAACTGGAAGTGGGTATATACAAGATCGTGTCCAAGCAGGACTTAAAGGCACAAGTAGTTGCATGAGGAAGTGGCCCAAATGCCTATGGTCTCCACTCCTGTCACATTAGTTTCTATCTCCCAATCTGCACCTATGGCCTCATGGGGAGTTCCTTATGATCAGCTGACTAAGATAGTGAAAACTAATGCCTGGTTTACAGATGGTTCTTCATCACAATATGCAGGCACCACTCAAAAATTGACAGCGGCAGCACTGCAGTCCCTTTCTGGGATTTCCTTGAAGAACAGTGGTGAAGGGAAATCCCCTCCATGGGCAGAATTTTGAGCAGTGCACCTGATTGTTCACCTTGCTTGGAAGGAAAAATGGCCAGAAGTGCAATGTTTACTGATTCATGGGCTTTCACCAGTAATTTGGCTGGATGGTCAGGGATTTGGAACATGATTGAAAAACTGGTGATAAGGAAGTTGGGGATGAGGTATGTGGATAGACCTCTCTGAATGGTCAGAATACATGAAGATATTTGTGAACTATGTGAGTACTCACCATACGGTGACTTCAGCAGAGAAGGGTTTTAATAATCATGTAAATAGGATGACCATTCTGTCATTACCAGCCAACCTCTTTTCCCAGCCACTAGTGTCATTGCACAGTGGAGCATGAACAAAGTGTCCACGGTGCAAGAGATGGAGATTATGCATGAGCTCATCAACACGGACTTCCACTCATCAAAGCTGACTTGAATATAGCTAGCCACTGCTGAGTGCCTAATCTGTAAGCAGCAGAGACCAATACTGAGTCCCTGACATGGCACTATTCATTTGGCTCTTCTGCCAGCAACCTGGTGGTCAGTTGACTACTTTGGACTGCTTTCATCATGGAAGGGGCAGCATTTTGTTCTTATTGGAATAGACACATACCTTGGCTACAAATTTGCCTTCCCTGCAGAGTGCTTCTGCCAAAACTACCATCCATGGACTTACAGAATGCCTTCTTACCATCATGATAGTCCACACAGCATTGCCTCTGATCGAGGAATACACTTAGCAGAAAATACAGTGTGGCAATGAGTACATGCTTATGGAATTCAATGGTCTTACCCTGTTCCCCATCATCCTGAAGCAGCTGGTTTAATCAAACTGTGAAATGACCTTTTGAGGATATAATTATGGCACCAGCTAGGTGGAAATACTTTATTGGACTGAAACAATGGTTTCTAAAAAGCAGTATATGTTCTAAATCAGTGTTCAATATTTGGTACTATATCTCTCATAACCAAGATTCACAAGTCTAGGTTTAAATGATCAGAAATGGAAGTGGCACTACTCTCTGTTACCTTTAGTAATCTACTAGCAAATTTTTTGCCTCTTCTCCATGTCACCTTATGTTCTGCTGGTCTAGAGGTATTAGTTCCAAAGAGAGTAATACTTCCACCAGGAGACACAAAAATAACTTCATTGAACTAGAAGTTAAGGATGCCATCTGGCCACTTTGGACTCCTTATGGCTCTGAATCAGCAGCGAAAGAAGAGAGTTACTGTACTGGCTTGTGTGAGTATTCTTCATTATCAAGGGGAAATTGGACTGCTTTTACACAATGAGGGTAAGAAAGAGTATATCTAGAATACAGGAGGTACCTTAGGGTGTCTCTTAGTAATCATTTCCTGTGATTAAAGTCAATGGAAAAAAAAAAATTCAATTCAAGCAGGACTACTAATGGCTCAAATTCTTTAGGAATGAAAGTTTGAGTCATCACCAGACAAAGAACCATAACCAGCTGAGGTACTTGCTGGTGACAAAGAGTTTGTGGAATGGCTAGTAGAAGAGGTAGGTATAAATACCAGCTATGATCATGTGACCAATTACAGAAATGAAGACTGTAATTGTTATGAATATTTCTTCCTTATTTTGTTAAGAATTTATATATATACATATCTCTATATGCATATTTAAAAATGTATATATAAATATGTGAACCTATGTATATATGTGTACATATACATATGCACGTAACTTCTTACATCTTGATGTTCATATGTACATATCTCAAAATTTTTGTTTTCTGTCTTATTCTTTTACTTACCATATAATAAAAGTTGTGTTAACTTTACATCATAGTTTTTAAGTTACAGTGTATCAAGAAGAAGAGTAATATCACCCAAGGGCTTTGTATCCTCTTTTGGGAAGAGGGTTAGTATGTTTTTGTTTGTATGCAGGAGAGCTTCATCATGTTAGGTGGAAGGATGACTTTGTTATTGTATTTATTTCGACATTAAATATGGTTTAAGGAGATGTGTATGGATGCCAACTTGCACAGGGGTGGATTGTGATGGTTAATTTTATATATCAAGTTCATTAGGCCGTGGTGCCCAGTTATTTGGTCAAACACTAGTCTAGATGTTGCTATGAAGATGTATACAAGTGATTAACATTTAAATGAGCTTACCATAAGTATAGCAGAATACCCTCCATATTGTGCACAGGCGTCATTCAATCTGTTGAGGGCCTTAAGATCAACAGCTGAGATTTTGAAGAGGGAAGGATCCTGCCTCAAGACTGTAACATATACATCTTGCTAGAATTTCCAGCACACCACATGGCCTACCAATTTTGGACGGAAGACTGCAGAGTTTCCAGCCTGTCACCTGACCTACAGATTTTAGACTTGCCTGCCACCACAATAACCACCACCACCACAGCAAATTTTGGACCTCCAATATCCTGTGAAAAACAGAAGACAGAAATTAAAGATAGTACAACCTCTAAAGAGGGCATGCTCCTCAATGCTCATTTAAGATGTGTTTAAGGATGGACAAAGGAGTTTTTCCCAGAGAGAAGAATCAGAGCTGAATTAAGGAACTTTCCTTATCTTAATGGTAGAAGGTGTTCACAATTCTTGTCCACAGGATTTCAGCATCATTATGGACCATGACTTCTTACCATTTTGATTTTTCTGTTTTCTAAATGGGTTCCATACCAGTTAATCAATATTTTAATATTGCTTATTGACTATTGGCACTGCAATACATCAAGATTATTACTACATTAGTAGACAAAGAAGAATTTCATTCAGGCCTGACGGAGAAGACTGCCCATAATCCACATTTCCTGTATTTGTGACTGAATGAGTTGACAGGTAGAAACTATATATAATACACACACACTCCTCCCACTTAAACTTTAATTGTAATTCAATTGTAATTGTAGTTTAATTGTAATTCCTCCAAGGGAATGGACCTAATTCATTCATTGTTTACAGAACCAGTAATAAATAAGTCTCTAATAAAATTTTATTGTAATTTTTGTAAAATCTGTATGGGATATAAATTACACAAAAATGAATCATTTGGTTATCATTATCATGAGGTCTATAGCAGAAAATCAGAAAATTTTATAAGCAAAAATTCTATATTCTTCAAGCCTGGGGCTATATTTATAGCATTGTTTCTAATGTCAGTCATTACATGTAATTTAACCTTGTTGATGTCACCATCTTTTTGTAAAACTGAAATTTAAACATAATTTCTAAGTTTTCACTATGCCGAAATGTTTACATCCTTTTATTTAAGTAATTTATTACATTTATAAATGCTACATGGATTACCTTGGATTAATAGTAATTATAATTTAATATAATGTGAATGGATCAATATTTTATTGGTATTTGATCTTAGCTATTGTTGTTAGTTGCCCTTGAGTTGATTCTGATTCACAGCGACCCCATGTGTGCCGAGTAGAACTCCTCCACAGGGTTTTCAAGGCTGTGACCTTTCTGAAGCAGATCACTACGGTTGTTTTCCAAGGTGTCTCTGGATGGGTTTGGACTGCAAACCTTTTGGTTAGTAGTTGAGTACTTAACAATTTGTGCCATCCAGAAACTCTTTATATCTAACTAAGGAATTGAAAAATACATAATATTTACAATATTTTCTCAACACTTTAAAAACGCAAGTTGCATACTACCATTTTAATCATTATCATGGATATTACCAATATAATCTATTTTATATAGTTACTCCTATTTTCTTTCACTACCCTACTATTTGTCAGTTTGTCGTGCTGCGGGAGCTTGTGCATTCCTGTGATACTGGAAGTTACGTCACTGGTATTCAAATACTGGTAGGATCACCCACGGCAGACAGGTTTCAGCTGAGCTTCCAGACCAAGACAGACTAGGAAGAAGGACCTGGCAGTCTACTTCTGAAAACATTTAGCCACTGAAAACCTTATGAATAGCAGGAGGACTTTGTTTGATATAGCACCAGAAGATGAGCCCCTCAGTTTGGAAGGCATTCAAAACATGACTAGGGAAGAGCTACCTCCTCAAAGTAAAGTTGACCTTAACAACGTGGATGGAGTCAAGCTTTTGGGACCTTCTTTGCTGATGTGGCATGACTCAAATGAGAAGAAACAGCTGCAAACATCCATTAATAATTGGAATGTGGAATGTACAAAGTATAAATCTAGGTAATCTGGAAGCCATCAAAAATGAAATGGAATGTGTAAAGATCCATATCTTAGGTTTTAGTGAGCTGAAATGGACCGGTATTGGCCATTTTAAATCAGACAATCATATGGCCTATTATGCCGGGAATGACAACTTGAAGAGGAATGGCATTGTATTCATCGTCTAAAAGAACATTTCAAGATCTATCCTGAAGTACAAAGCTGTCATTGATAGTATAATACCCATACATCCGCAAGGAAAACCAGTTAATACTACTATTACTCAAATTTATGCAGCAACCACTAAAGGCAAAGTTGAAGAAACTGAAGATTTTTATCAATGTCCGCAGTTTGAAAAACATGGAACATGCAATCAGGAGGCAGACAAGCTGTGGGATGACATCAAGGACAACACACATGCAGAAAGCAAGAAGTCATTAAAAAGACAGGAAAAGAATAAAATGCATGCCAGAAGAGACTCTGAAACTTGCTCTTGAACATTAAGTAGTCAAAGCAAAAGGAAGAAATGATGAAGTAAAAGAACTGAACAGATTTCAAATGGCAGCTCAAGAAAACAAAGTAAATATTATAAAGACGTGTGCAAAGACCTGGAGACAGAAAACCAAAAGGGAACAACACTCTTGCCATTTCTCAAGATGACAGAACTGAAGAAAAAATTCAAGCCTTGAGTTGCAATATTGATGGATTCTAGGGGGAAAATATTAAATGACACAGGAAGCATCAAAAGAAGATGGAGGAAATATACAGTCACCATACCAAAAAGAATTGGTTGACTTTCAACCTTTTCAGGAAGTAGTATATGATCCAGAACTGATGGTACTAAAGAAAGAAGTCCAAGTTGCACTGAAGGCATTGACGAAAAGCAAGGCTCCAGGAATCGATGGAATACCAACTGAGATGTGTCAGTGAACAGATGAAGCGCTGAAAGGGCTCACTCACATATGCCGAGAAATTTGGAAGACAGCTACCTGGCCAACTGACTGGAAAAAAGAAGAGATCCTTATTTATGCCTATTCCCAAGAAAGATGATCCAATCAAATGTGGAAATTATAGAACAATATTATTAATAACACACAAGTAAAATTTTGCTGCAGATTATTCAAAAGGGGCTGCAGCAGTACATCAACAGGGAACTTCCAGAAATTCAAGCTGGATTCAGAAAAGGACATGGAACGAGGGATATCATAGCTGATGTCAGATGGATCTTGGCTGAAAGCAGATAAAATCAGAAAGATTTTTACCTGGATTTTATTGACTATGCAAAGGCATTCAACTGTGTGGATCATAACAACTTACGGATAACACTGCAAAAAATGAGAATTCCAGAATACTTAATTGTGCTCATGAGGAACCTGTTCATGGATGAAGAGGTAGTAGTTTGAACAGAACAAGAGGATGCTGCATGGTTTAAAGTCAAGAGAGGTGTGCATCAGGTTGTATCATTTCACCATAGCTTTTCAATTTGTATGCCAAGCAAATAATCCGAGAAGATGGACTAATATGAAGAGAAATGGTGCATCAGGATTGGAGGAAGGTTCATTAACAACCTCAGTTATGCAGTTAACACAACCTTGCTTGCTGCAATTGAAGAGAACTGGGAGCATTCACTAACGAAGATCAAAGGCTACCACCTTCAGTTTGGATTATACCTCAACATAAAGAAAACAAAACTCTTCACCACTGGACCAATAGGCAGCGTCATGATAAACGGAGAAAAGACTGAAGTTGTCACGGACTTCATTTTACTTGGATCCACCATCGACATCCATGGAAGAAGCAATCAAGAAATCAAAAGACACATTGCATTGCGCAAATCTGCTGCAAAAGACCTCTTAAAGTGTTAAAAACTAAGATGTTACCTTGAAGCCTAAGATCCACCTGACCCAAACCATGGTTTTCAATCGCCTCATATGCATGCAAAAGCTGGAAGATGAATAGGGAAGACTGAAGAAGAATTAACGCCTTTGAATTATGGTGTCGGTGAAGAATATTGAATACACAAAGGATGGCCAAAAGAACGAACAAATCTGTCTTGGAATAAGTACAGCCAGTGTGCTCCTTTAAAGGCAGGATGAAGAGAGTTTGTCTCCAATACTTTGGACATGTTATCAGGAAGAGTCAGTCCCTGGAGAAGGACATCACGCTTGGTAAAGTAGATGGTCAGCAAAAGAAAGGAAGTCTGTCAATGAGATGGATTGATACAGTGGCTGCAACAATGGGCTCAAACCTAACAAGGATTGTGAGGATGGGGAAGGTCTGGACAGTGTTCCATTCTGTGGTACATAGGGTCTCTATGAGTCAGAACCGACTTGACAGCACCCAACAACAATGACCATCTCTGCACTTAGAGCAGTGGTAGCTCATTTGTGGAATTCTCACCTTCCTCGTGGGCAACCTGGGATCGATTCCCAGCCAATTCACGTCATGCACAACTACCACCCACCTCTCAGTGAAGACTTAAATGTTGCTGTGATGCTGAACTGGTTTCAGAAGAGCTTCCAGACTAAGACAGACTAGGGAGAAAGGCCTGGTAATCTACTTCCAAAAATCAAACAGTGAAGATCCTATGGATCACAACAGCCCAATCCCCAACTGATCATAGAGATGGCAAAGGACTGGGCAGTGTTTTGTTCTGTTGTGCACGGGGTCACCATGATTTGGGGGTCAACTTAATGGCAGCTAAGAATAATAACAACATTCTGTCCATGATCCAGCCTTCCATAGAAACGATTTCTCAGTCACCAATTCCAGTTTCTTTGTATTTTGTTGTTGTTGTTAAAACTAGGGTCTTAGAATACTACACTGTGATAACTCTGAGCTTGTGTGTGGCATTCTCAATTCTTTCATATACATGGTGCTTTTGAAAGCACTATTTCTACAAGAAACTCTAAGTCTGGGTTCTCCCTTCAGTTCTTAGAAATTACTTGTCTGCTTCAGTTGCACCATTTAATCCTAGGCAATTAAGGAGAGTCACAGCTTTCAGTTGTTTCTCACTGCTCTTTCCCCTGTCCTGTGTAAACTCTGAGTTAGGCCAGACTGAGGCTTTGGTCCTTAAGGCAGCGACCAGGTAGATCAGAACAGACACACTAAACAGTCTGCCAGGAAAGCCTGCACTGCTCATTCCAGAGGCAGAGATCAGGCCCCCTACGGAGAAAGTTGACTGTAGTGTGTCTCTGCTGCAGTTATTGTCATGGCTGCTGCCAGGCTGGGAGGGGGAAGAGCAGAAACATTAAAGAGAAGTTTTTGTACTATTTAAAAGGTATCTTTTTATTGTTTAAGTGTATGGATAGTTGCTGTAGCCCTCTGCTTGCTTTTCAGAATTCTTACAGAGTTGAGTTTACAAATTTCTAGCTGCTTTTCTTCTTAATTACGTTTGGAGTTTTAGATCATTGACCTGCTCATGATACCGTCTTTCTGTCTCAGTCTAATTTTAACACAGCCCAGGCAAGGACTGTCCATTTCCACAGAGCAACATAGTAAATATAATAGGACAAACCATTATCATATCTAAAGGGCAGGGGAGGCCATGACAACTGATAGGAAAGGCTCTGAAATCTATAGGAAAGGCTCTGAAATTTAGGTTTTAGATTAAGACTGACATTGATTTGCATTCTGCCAATTATCGCTTACTTGCATGTTGATCTCTCTCGGCAATCTTTTTTGTAAAATTAGAAGTAATCACAATTTTCTATGCTTGTTGTGAAAGTCAACCACATTCATATACATAAAGTTCATAGCATAGTATCTGAAATCTAGTCAGGCCTCTATCAAACCCCTGAGTGAAAAAAGCAGAGAAATTCCTGTACAACTTTGGGAGGGCTGGTGGTGGCACCTTTTGTAGGAAGGCGGGGTAGGGGGGAGGGTACCAGGCCTAGAGGTCAAAAGTGAGTTGCCTCCAAGTACAGTGAATTAACTCTGGAGTCAAAATATGAAAGCAAATCACTATCCTAATTTTAGGAAGTTCATAGCTTCTCAGCACCCCTCATTTTAAATTTGAGTGAGGAAAACTATTGCATTAAGGTGTGATTCTTATATGTACTTGTTATCAATTGGATTGTGTTCCCCACGAAATATGTCCGGTGATTCTCAAACCTATACTTGTGGAAGGAGTCCTCGTGGCACAGTGGTTATGAGCTCAGCTGTTAACCAAAAGGTCGGCAGTTCAAATCCATCAGCTGCGCCTTGGAAACCCTAGCGGGCAGTTCTACTACATTCTATAGGGTCACTATGAGTGGTAATCAACTCTATGGCAAGGGTTTTGGTTTTCTGATTTGGTATACTTGTGGATGCAATCCCACTTTTAATAGGGTTTTATTTGTTACGTTAATGAGGTCATATCAGTGTAGGGTGTGTCTTAAGACATAAAACAAGCAGATTAAGCAAGCAAGCAAGAAAAAATGGAGGCAGAGGTGCACGCCACCTGATCACCAAGGAATATAAAAATAGAAGCTGAAAAGGGACAAGAAAATTCCCTCAGAGCAAACAGAGGGAGATTGCCTTCCCCCAGAGGAAAAAAAAAAAACAGAGAAGGTCCCCTAAATTTGAACTTCTAGGCTTCTAAACTGAGTAAAAATAAATTTCAGTTTGTTAAATCCACCCACTTGGGTATTCCTATTATAGCAGCACTAGATAAATGAGGCAGAATTTGATACTTGAAATCGGGTGCTGCTCTAATAAATTCCTAAAATGTGAAATGGTTTTGGAATTGAGTGATTGATGGAGGCTGGAAGATTTTTAAGATACCTAAAAAAATTTTTTTTTTTTTTTATAATAAAAGCCAAGAATGTCTCGAAGAAACTGTCGGGAGAATTATGGACAACGAATATAATCTGTACATGGACCAAGAGGCAGTCGTTCAAACAGGACAAGGGGATAATGCATGGTTTAAAGTCAGGAAAGATGTGCGTAAAGGTTGTATCCTCTCACCATACCTATTCAATCTGTATGCTGAGCAAATAATCCGAGAAGCTGCACTATATGAAGAACAGGGCATCAGGATTGGAGGAAGACTCATTAATAACCTGCATTATGCGAATGGCACAAATTGCTTGCTGACAGTGAAGAGGACTTGAAGCACTTACTAATGAATATCAAAGACCACAGCCTTCAGTATGGATTACACCTCAATACAGAGAAAACAAAAATTCTCACAACTGGACCAATAAGCAACATCATGATGAACAGAAAAGATTGAGGTTGTCAAGGATTTCACTTTACTCAGACCTACAATCAACACCTATGGAAGCAGCAGTTGAGAAATCAAAAGACACATTGCATTGAACAAATAGGCTACAAGAGATCTCTTTAAAGTGTTAGAAAGCAAGGACGTCACCTTGAGGACTAAGTTGTGCCTGACCCAAGCAACGGTGTTTTCAACTGCCACATATGCATGCAAAAGCTGAACAATGAATAAGGAGGCCAAAGAATTGACACCTTTGAATTGTGGTATTGGTGAAGAATATCGAATATACCATGGACTGCCAAAAAAAAACAAACAGATCTGTCTTGGAAGAAGTACAGTGAGAATGTTCCTTAGAAGCAAAGATGGTGACACTGCATCTCACATACTTCAGAAATGTTGTCAGGAATGATCAGTCCCTGGAGAAGAACATCATGCTTGATAAAGTAGAGGGTCATCGAAAAAGAGGAAGACCCTCAATGAGATGAATTGACACAGTGGCTGCAACAATGGTTTCAAGCATAGCAACAATTGTGAGGATGGCCCAGGATTGGGCAGCATTTCGTTTTGTTGCACTTGGGGTCCCTATGAGTTGGAGCTGACTCAACCGCACATAACAATAATAATAGCTATATATATATATATAGGCTTCGCTGGTTTTGTTCCTGTAGAGAACCCAGCCTAAGACAGTATCTAATTTGAAGTCCTTTAATCAAATAGAAAAATCAAGTTTCTACCTTTTCCAAAATATTACTAAGCTTTGGTAGCAGAGCAGCAAACAATGGCAAAAGAGACAAAAATAAAGGAAAATCATCATCGTTTGCTACCCTTTAAAGACTATAACTTTTGACACCCAAAAGCTGTTTCAAGTTTTATAACCGTCCTGGAAGGTTTTGAAATCAGAGACAGTGATGTGTTTGTTATTTCTTATCTAAAATAAGGTAAATCATGATTATTTTAATTTTCAATACACATGTTAATGTATATATCAATAATTGCTAAGATAATTATTTCCAAAAAAAATACCCCAAAAGAGGAAGGATGTGTGAATTTGTGTGCACCCTGATTGGTTTGAATAGAAGGTTTCATTTCATTTTCAAAAGTACAAATCATTTTTCTTTTGTGGCATTGAGGGAGGCTAAGAATTCCCAGTCACTGATTATTGACGTGAAAGACCTTAGAATGTGAGCTGGCACTACTCTAGGATGCAGACATTGTCTTCTGATTCCCATCCTTTTTCCTGAACTCAGTTCTGTGTGATCCTGTTTCCTCACTCACTGCCTCTGGCTTGTGGATATTACCCCTAGATCTGGTTAGCTTACCTAGATCATATAATTTTAGTCTGTAATATATTTGGAGCCTGTCTTCGCTAACTAGTGCTGCTGTAAAAGAAATACCACAAGTGGATGGCTTTAACAAAGAGAAATTTCTTCTCTCACAGTTTAGGAGGCTAGAAGTCCAAACTCAGGGCACAGCCCCAAGGGAAGGCTTTCTCTCTGTTGGCTTGGAGGAAGATCCTTGTCATCAGTCTTCCCCTGGTCTAGGTTCTTCTTAGCAGACGGATCTCAGGCACAAAGGACACGCTCTGCTCCTGAAAGTACTTTCTTGGTGTTATGAGGTCCCCCTGTTTCTCTGCTTGCTTCTCTCTTTTATACCTCAATAGAGAATGATTTAAAACACAACCTAATCTAGTAGATTGAGTACAGCCTCATTAACATAACTGCCTCTAACCCTGCCTCATTCAGATCGTAAGAGGCAGGACTCACAACACACAAGAAAATCATATCAAATGACAAAATTGTGGAAATCACACAATACTGGGAAGCACAGCCTAGCCAAGTTGACAGATATTTTGGAGGGACACAATTCAATCCATAACAGAGCCAAAACAAAAGCCTTTGAGACTGAAAAGAACGGCCAGGGATAAGTTACCATCATCCGCCCACTTTTAATTTCCCTCTCATAAAATATCCCCCTTTACAGTATACAATCTTTCATTAAATGTTGCTTTCTCTACTCTTGTATATTCTTTCCAGCAATAATTTTTAATGGCCAAATGAGAAACACTGTACTTATATCACTTTGGACTCAAGTTCTACCAAGATTACAAAGGGCCTTGCACTGGGATGGTTTTGCCACCTGTGCTCCTTGTTACAGCACAGATTGAGGACACGGGCTCTGATCCAAGCAAGGCTAATGAGATTTCCTGCCCTTGAAGTTTAAAATTTTAACAGAGAGAATGAGGCTAAAACTTGTCGAGTTCGTTCTTGAGGACTCTAGGGCTCTCCTGGTTCTTAGCTCTTTCTTCCAGCCCTTGAGCTTTTCCAAGACTCTTGAAATACATTCCTTCTCTAAAAACTGGCTGCCAGAGTTTCTGTTATTTGCCATTAAAAAACTTAACCAGTGTAAGAACTGCAGGGAGAGATAATATTTAAACCTTCTATCTTATTTTTAAATTCGGTAATAATGCAAAGTTTGGGATTTTTTTTTTTTTTTGGAGGGGGGCAGGTATTAGCTGGACTCAGCAGGTAGTGAACTTAATTTTGCATGATGGCCATCATGATGGAACTGAAAATTTGATAAACTCTAAGAGAGCTCCATGGATTTAACACAATAATCAGGAAATTGATTATTACAACAGACCATCATTTTACCTAAACCAGCCACATAACTTATTACTTGGTTCCCAAAGGTTTGAAAGCCAAAAAGGGAAAAGCAAGTTGCAATTGTATTATGCCTGGTTCAAAGAGACACGTTTTTATTAACTGAGTGAGCCATACTCTATTTCTGGAATAAATAAGCATAAAAACTGAATCCTGACAGCTATATTTACATAGATTCAATTAGTTAAAACCGGCCTTTACTAGCAAAGATTGTGTCTTCGCTAGTAAAATAACTTAATGGCAAATGATCCATCTTGTGTCTTCTCCTGTGGGTTTCTTCTCCTTTATTCCATCTTCTAGTTTTCCATTTGATTGCCTGCTTACACCATACAAGAAAGTAGCCAGTGATTAAGAGGAGACACCTCAGATGCAATGCTGTCATACTGAAATGTGAATGTGCTGGATGGGTCCCTCTTCCTCATCCTAGGAGAGCACAACAGCCTTTAACATTTTATCTTTGTGTGTCCTCTACAGTGGCTCATAACACCTTGTCAAGGCTCATCTTGAGCACTTTATACTCTGCCTTGTGTCTTGGGAAACACAGGGCAACGCATGGGGTCAGAGGTCTGAAACCTTCAGGTAGGGTTGTGGTGCTGCAGCCAGAATAAAAGATCAAACCCCTACATATATCTCTATATATCTTTCTCTACCTCTTTCTTCTTTTCAAAGTATAAGGGATGCCCAGAATGTCAAGAAGAATATCTTCCAGATATGGAGATCTGTTATCTTCTTTAAAGAATTGGATCAGAAGTAGGTTATAGACAGTCCTGAACTAGTACCACATTCTCAAGATCCTTAGAGGACCTGGGAGGAGGAAGCATGGCTGATAAGTGTAAAACTTGGAATTATGCTGGTGTATTTTAATCCTTATTTGGGTTAGGAGAATTTGCCTGAATATCCCTATTTAGTACTTAAAACTTCTTAAAAGTTTCATCAAATGTAATCTGTTTAATAACATTTAGAATTCTTGTATACCTAGAACAGCTAAAATTACCTTGTTTTACTTTCAGATTCTGTATGTATTGGAAACCCTAAAGATGTGATGACATCATATTTTCACTTTTCAAAAAGAGTCCCACTAATTTTGGAGGCAAAGACAAAGGAGGGATTTATGGAAATATTTCTCACTGGTGAAGGTAATATTTAACCTATTAACGAAATATAACGAGCATCCAGCTTGGTGACTTTCATGTAGTCAGCAAAGAGATTTTCAGGAAGAAAGTAACATGATCAGAGGACACAATATATGTCGTTTATGACATTATTCAGGATTCCATACCATGAAAGAGACCCTCGAAGGAAATGATGACAAGGATAAAAGGCCATGATGTGGAGACAAAAAATAATTTAGTGACTTCACAGAAATCCCAGGTCCTTAAAATTAGGAGAAGCATTATAACAAGCTACTTCTAGTTGTTTAAATAATGAGCACAGGAAGTATATATTGAATGCCATCTTGGTGTGATGAGTGCAAGTTGATACTACTTCTGTGATATTTTATTCCCCACCTCCTCAGAAGCAGATATCCTTACTACCTCAAGGTACATGAGGAAATGAGATTTCAACACAGATCAGTCCATCGACCAGGGTCACAGCAGGTAGATTGTGACTGTGAAAGGCCTGCTTGGGTCTTTGCTCACTCCTGTGTCTCTGCTGCATTTCTGTCCAGTGAGAGTTTGTATTTGGCCTTCTCTGTCAGGTAGAATAACTATTGGTTGGTTGAACACAAATCAGAAAGATAAAGGATATCTGGATAGTGAGCATGAATTGTACTGACCTGCAGGTCTTGCTATTAGATTTTTGAATTTCTGATTTATTTATGTCTGTTTTTACCAGTGTTGGGCAGTTCCTGGTTTGATCATATTAGAGGCTGGCACACCCATAAGTATGACTTTGATATGATCATATTAGAGGGTGGCACACCCATAAGTATGACTTCGATATTCTCTTTATCACCTATGACGAAATGAAGGTTTGTAATATGCTTGAGTGGACTCTAACAAAATTATTTGCAAATCACCTAGTGACATGGAAATAAAATATATACATATTTGAACTCATATTTTACTATGGCATATTTACAAATTTGGCATTTTTTAATTTTTATTTTGAAATAATTGTAAATTTATACAAAGTTGCCAAAATAAATGGACAGGGTGTCCCATGCAGTCTTAATCCAGCTTCCCCCAAGGTAACATCTTGCATAACTAGAGTACCTGAACCCATACCAGGAAATTGACATTGAAAAATCCCTAGGTCTTACTGAGAATTCATCAGTACTGTAAGCACATATTTGTGTGTGTGTGTTCTATGGAATTTTATCACTTGCGCAGTTTTATGTATCCACCACCATAATCCCTGACACCCAGTGGCATGATTTGATTTCAAAAATGTTATACAAGTATAATTATACAACCTGTAACTTTTGGATATTGACTGAGCACATACTTTTTTTTTTTTTTTCATTTCGGTAAAGTATATATAACAAAACATTTGTAGTTTCAACCATGTTCAGTGACATTAATTATATTCACTATACTGTGCAACCATTACCAGAGCACATACTTCTAAATTATACTCGCCTAAGGCCCTTTGGGGAAGCCCTGGTGGTGTAGTGGTTAAGTGCTACAGCTGCTAACTAAAAGGCTGGCAGTTCGAATCCACCAGGTTCTCCTCAGAAACTCTATGGGCAGTTCTACTCTGTCCTATAGGGTCACTATGAGTCAGACTCGATGGTAACAGGTTTGGTTTTTTGGAAGACCTTCTGGAGCCCTGATATTGCAGTAGTTAAGAGCTTGGCTGCTAACCAAAAGGCCAGTGGTTCAAATCCACCAGCTGCTCCTTGGAAACCCTATGGGGAAAATTTACTCTGTCGTATAGGGTCTTTATCAGTTGGAATTGACTCAACAGCAATGGGTTTGATTTTGAATGCCTTTTAGATTTAAAAAAAAAAAAATTAGGTTGTCAATGAGTGAAACATGACTAGAAGATTAAAAAATGCATTGTTTAAATTTATTCTTACGCCTCCATATTTCCCTTTCTGTTAGAAAACAGTAATTTATTCTTTCATCTAACATATATTTATTTCATGCTGAGTATATATTGGGCACAGTACTAAGTACTGAGCAAAACTGATAAAACTTTCTCTTGCAGCTAACATACTAGTAAGGAAAGATACACTGTAGAATAAATGTAATAAAGTAAGCGCTTCAATTTATTAGAAAGAAATGAATGCCCTGGGGAAAAAAAATAGAGCAGGCAGTGGTCATTAGGTGTGCAAGGAGGGGTGTTGGGCAGGTTGCATTATTAAATAGGTTGTCAGGTAGGCCTCATGCATGCAGAGGTAGGCAGAGATGAACGCAATGTGTTGTTAAGAGCTCCTTCTCGTATTTCATCTTGATTTCTCAGTATTTTCCTTACATTTTTTCAGTTGTATTGGATGCACTCCTATGTCTTTGACCTATATTTTGCCCTTCAGAATCCTTAGTCACACAACCAGTTACATATGGGCCTTTACTCTGATATGCATATTATCTTTGTCTTGGTATTCACGCATGATCTACTTAATTTTAGGACCTCAGAAGTGCTGTGTTAAAAATTAGCAAATTTCTTGGAAAGCAATTGACTAATGAGGATATGAAATCTGAAGTGAAACATGCTGCTTTCAAAAACATGAAAGAAGATCTCAAAGCAAATTATGTCCATACGGGCCATGAAAAAAAACAGACAGAAGACTACCACTAGATCCAAAAAGTTACTAATAAATTGTTGTGCTTTGTTTCAATATCATGAATATTGGCCTACTATCAAAATATTCTTTTAAATCTTTTCTGTCATGTAGATGAGTTTTGCTGAAGTCTTCTCACTCTCTCCCCAAATCTTTTGTGCCCAGTGACTCACTTTGGTAAGTCGGTTCACTATGATTTGACAGCTATTGGGTAATACTTGGAATTCTAATTGTTTCAAAAGATGTTGTTCTAGAAATTGCTGCAATCCTTGACTAACACAAGAATAGCAAATATATGTATTTATAATTTAGCAAGACTGGGCAAATAGATGACCAGGTAAACTAAAATTTTTAAGTTATCATATACAGTATGGATACAGTGTCTGGAATTAAAACAATTCTTGATTTCTAGTATCTTCTAGAATCTTTTCTAGTATCATGTCCAGTATGATCATGCTCCTATTACCTCTGATAATTTTGAAAAATTTTAAAGTAATATTTAGAAATTTATCACTTTTTCTCATTCATTTATGTGCCTGGGTACTACATAACATAGTACTCATGGAAGACTACCCAAGACTTTTCCTAACTTGGGTACTTTTTGTTTATCCTAAGTGTACCTTGACACTATCTTTCTTCTCCTTTATGAATTGCCAATATTCTTTACCCAAGAAAATACATTATTTTTTTATCTTTCACAAATCCAAGGCTGAATCCTTTATCTAAGAGAACACAATGCTTTAACAAGTAGTTTCGTTCTTTTTTTTATAGACGGTAACTTTCCCCTGAGAAAACATTGCTACTTTATCAATTGTTTCCCCTAATCTGGAGCTAGAGACTGAACAGCTAATATATCTCCACATTCAGTACTTCTCTCGATCTTTTTCCCACCTTCTCCATTAGAGCCAGATTTACCATAAAGCTAATGAAGCTTAAGCTTTAGGGCTCTGCCTCGCACGGACCATTTGCTAGCCCCTATACTAACTTTATAGTCATCATTTTGTATTCTGTTTCTGAGGGGGACCCTCCAAATTATACATGCTTCAGCCCCACAAATCATGAGACTATCCTACCTTTATACATGTCTTAAGAGGGGAAGTCTAATACAAATAAAAAGTAACCCAGTGTCCTGATTTAAACCAGATCATAACTTTCCACATGAGCTGTCTAATTCTCTTGAGTGGCCAACTTCCCTAGATTAACTTGCAGTAAATATCTGCACTCGCTTCTGGCTGTATGCAATGTTATGTGCAATCTTCTACAGGACCGTATTTTACAGTGAGGGATTAATGCTTTCAGGAGTGCCTAATTTTATGTGTTTTTGACATAAAATACTTTGACACTTACTGACACCAAACATTAAGAATTACGTTGAAACTTAGTCTAGGATTATTGAAGTAATTTTCCTAAGGTCTTCAAGCTTGAAAGTTTGCACCTGGGCTTCAGAACCTATACAGTGTGACGCTAAAGCTCATGATTTCCTCTGCACAACACAGTTGTAGTGGTCTATTTTCATTTTCTCTAAATTGATATTTGATTTTACGAACACCATTCATAGAATGAAAAGAGAGAATACAAAGTGTGCTGTATAAGATACTCAATAATTATCAAAATTAATTACTTAAATATGAAATCAGACATACTGCATTTTAAAATTTGCCTGAAGAGCAAATTGGCAATGAGGACTGTTTTAAATCAATGTACAACTGTAAGTAAGGTGTTGGTGGCAACACTTTGCTCTGCAGAATGATTTTCTACTTCCCTATACAATTAACGGAGCCCCAGTGGCCCAGTGGATGAGAGCTTGGCTGATAACCAACAGGTCGGCAGTTCGAATCTCTCAGCCACTCCTTGAGCACCCTATGGGGTAGTTCTACTCTGTCCCATCGGGTCACTGTGATTCAGAATCGCATGGACAGCAATGACTTTGTTTTGTTTCATTTTTTATACAATTAATACTGCTATTCTTCCACGATACGTGTCCATTGGAAAAAGTTGTCAGAAGTTTTTGCCAGGGCCAGAAGGTGAAAAAGAGAGCATGGCCTAATTTGCTCTCTGGCTAATTATGCACTGGTCTCTTGGGATGGATTTAGAAAATGTGGTTATAGTTTACTAAGCATCTGTGAGACTGCAGAAGTCCTTAATCCTTACATTAAGATTTCTTCCACATCTGTCCATGCTTTATGGTCATAGTCCCATCTATGACTCCTCTCCTCGTGGCTGAGGTGGGTGCTGGTTACAGTTCAGAAGGTCAGAGGGTCATGGTAGGCATAGCCCCAACAGCCTCTCTGAGTGCTGAAGGTGATGAACAGATGGTAAAACCGCCGGCAGAAACACCAGGATGCCAGTGACCAGGAAGAGAACAACCCAGTAGGCCCCCACTTTGCTGATGTAGCAAACCAGGAGGAGGCAGTCAGAGATAATGAGAAAGGTACCAATCAAACACTGCATACTAGTGCACCTAGTGGCTTCATAAGGGATCTTACTAGAATTTTTCTTAAACTTTAATAATAAATGACCTTTCACAACATATGGGCATCTTTTGAGATCAAAGCTGATTCACCAAGTAAAATTAATTTCTAAAGGTTAATGTGTCCATTGTCTGCACTGGAGAGCTTCAAATATTCCACTTTGCTTCTGGGGATTCCAGTAGCCACATTGTATGAGTGGACACCACAACTCACAGAGACAGTGGGGGTGTTCTCTTCAGGTGCAAAGGGGACAGAGGCAGTCAAGGCCCAGGCATATCCACCCAAAGACCTCCTGGGTCCAAGCAGCCCATTTTCAAAGTATCTCTCATTCATTTCCCTCCCCTATGTAAGTGTTTCTGGTAGACTTCCTATTCTGGATGAAATCTTTCCTTTATCACGCAAAGTAGTGATTACTTTGATAGATAGTCTGATGCTCTATTGTCTCCTTTTGCTGCTCTTTGTTCTTTTCCTAGACCAGTTCTAGTTCTAGTAAATTCCCAGATTCCTTTATAATTAAAATTTTTACATCAGTTCGATTACATTACGTTCACGAGATTATGCTCATTACTCAATTGTTTAGTATTTCCATTTTCTTTACATTTTCATACTTGTTTTCCACTCTGGCCTCTGTTCTCTTCCATTGGTCTTACATGCAGCAAATGTAAGCTAATTTGATCAGCCTCAAATGTTACTCGGGAAAGAAATTGTTAGTTTCAGAATCAAACCTGCATGAAATTCTGGGTTCACCTCATATTAACTGTATAAACTTGGCTTTAGTGCATGTCTAGGGGCCTGGTTTCTTCTGTAAAATAGGCATAATAATATCTGCTCAATCAAATTGTGAATATTTACTGAATGAAGTATGCAACCTGCCTAGAACACAGCAGGTACCCTCCATGGAACTCAGTTCCTAACATGATCAAGGACAAGGGGCTGTTCAAAGACTTCAAGGTCTTTCATGCCTAAGTTTTAGCTCATTGTAATAGATCAAAGCTTTCCTGCAAATTGTATTGCCTGAAAACTGTATTGACTCTTGCAGGAATGGTTCACCCTTTGGAATGCTAGGGTTTAATCAGAAACTGTGTGGTCTTCTGTTAGCCTATTGTGAAGGAGGTTCCCACATCATGAGAGGTTGAATTGGAGACCTCCTTGTTCTCTCTCAACTCTTGATTTTATGAACCTGAGCCATGGCCTCTGCTTCAAGAATCTTTACTAGTCAAATGTGTGGTTTCTCCGGTTTCTCATGCTCCATGCTTCTTACTAATCTAGTTCCCCTTAGAACTTTACAGTTCATCTTTAAATTTACCACCTACAACATTCATCTTGACATTTAATTCAATTGAACCTCATTTGGACATGCATTTTAAATTCCACCAGTGAGTTCTATTTCTTTATGTATTCTTTTATATTTGGAGTTACCTGATTATCCAAACTACAGTTTAAACTTCTTTAGGGAAGTAGTGATATTTCTTCAAACTCTCTAAACCATAGAGTGCCTACAGGTGATCCAATTGTCTTTCATAAACTGAGTGTTGTTGTGTAAAAAAAGTTACTACAAATTACAAATGTATACTACTTAAGATAGTTCTCCCTATTACTATTCAAACTTAAATTATAATCTTACCCTTATTTATACAGCATTTACTGTGTACAATCCCTGCCCCCAACATACCTCAGAAATATCAAGTTGGGCTGGTATTACTGGCCCCAAGGCCACAGAGCTAGTTAATATCAAAGCTAAGGACAAGGTCAATATAAAGAATCTCCCAGCCATTAAGAGCCAGAGGCAAAATCATTTGTAAAGGAGTTGCAACTTGATTTCATTCCAGATTATTGTGTTTTATACCTATGATCACACTGGGTATGAATTAGAAGATAAAGTAGGGTCTCAGGTCTATCAGTTACGGGTTGGTTGCTGAGATAGGACCTTTGCTTTATCAAAAGGCAAGATCTGGGTAAGAAGTGAGAGTTGAACAGAGATAGGGGAATACAGTTGTGACCAGGCTAGTCTTCAGATATATGCCCCTGTCTCAGTTGAGATCCTACTGGTGCAAAGGACTCTTGTGCCCAAGAGTGTAATTATGCTGCTGGAAAGCCAGTAACAAAGAAGAAACGGTGTGAAGAGCGGGGCTGTAGAGCAATGCTGACATATCAGAGTACAGATGAGTCTGATAATTCATCACAGAAATATATTTCAAATAGTTCGACTTTGATGCATTATATTACGTTCACTCAAGTGACCCATGTTGTCATTTCAGTAACATAGTTCATTTTCTTTATATATAACTAAAGAATCTTTAAGATGGAAATAGAAGTAATGTCAATATTCTTTTACTGAGGCTTTTTGACCATTAGTCCATTGTTATGTGAGATCATTAATGGAAATATTGAGTTTTAGGACCTGATTCAGGAACTACCTCAAACTTCCCAAAATTCAAAGTGGAAGAGTAGTAATAACATTGACCAGAAATATGAAGACTCAACAAAATATACGTTATTTAAGCAAAACTCACTTGAAACTCGAAACTCACTTTCACCCCTCACTATAACTTACATTCACTGATAACTAAAAGCAAGAAAATCATGTTTTACTGGAGTGTCCCCCTCTAATGCTTAGCATACAGAACAAATTCATTATAAAAACCAAAACCAAACCCATTGCCATGGATTCCGAATCATAGAGACCCTATAGGACAGAGTATGGCTACCCCATAGGGTGTCCAAGGAGTGGCTGGTGGATTTGAACTGCAAACCTTTTGGTTAGCAGCAGAGCTCTTAACCACTGTGCCACCAGGGCTGCAGATTCATTATAGGTAACTAAAAACTTTTTTTTAATTTTTTAAAAGAGCTGTCACTTACCTTCTGTAAATAATGTGTGTGTGTGTTAATGTGTGTTTCAGTTCACTCTACTCTACATGATGATAAATTGATAAATTCGCTTTTTCTCTTCTTCCAGGCACAATTGAAAAAATACATGATAGTTTCACAGAATGAGAGATTTGACAATGTATTTCAGGAAAAGATAAATGATCTTCCTACTAAATTTATCTGGGATATTAATGAAGAACTTCAAATCCGAGGCAGTAGAAAATCACCTATAAATGTATGCATTAGAATGACTTAAAATTACAGGACCAACAGAGTTCATTTTACTTTTTTGTTCCGTTTTTGCTTCTTTTACATTTTGATTTAAATCCTAGGCACAAATAAATATATATATAAACCCCAATGGCATAGTGGTTAAGAGCTATGGCTGCTAACCAAAAAGTCAGCAGTTTGAATCCACCAGGCGCTCCTTGGAAAACCTTTCAGGCAGTTCTACTCTGTCCATAGGGTTGCTATTAGTTGGAATCGACTCAACAGCGATGGGTTTGGGTTTTTTGGGACTTGAGCTAGAAGCTTACCTGCCAATATTGGGATTCTCAGCCTCTGTAGCCTGTGAGCCAGAGGCCTGTTGTCTGACCTGCCAGTCTTGGATTCATCAGCCCCTGCAGCTATGTGAGTGAGGAGAAGCCTCCTGCCTGACGCCTGATCCACAGACTCGGGACTTGCCAGCCTCTACAATTGCATAAGCCATTTCCTTGAGATAAATCTCTCTCTCTGTCTTTCTCTACATATATATACCAAAACAAACCTGTTACCATCAAGTCGGTTCTGACTCCTGGTCACCCTATAGGACAGAGCAAAACTGCCCTATAGGGTTTCAAAGGAGTGGCTGGTAGATTCAATTTGCTGAACTTTTGGTTAGCAGGCATAGCTCTTTATATATATATATATATATATATATACATATATACATATACACTTACATACATACACACTCTTCACTGGCTTTGCTTCTCTAGAGAACCCAGACTAAGACACACCCTTTAATGAACGGTCCCTCTGGTTACAGTTCAGTCTCTTTCCAGTGGAGCCCTTCACTCTGCTTCCTGTTTTTTTTCCTTCCATGGTAAAGAACGAATTGTTCTCACAACAAAATAATGCCAGAATCTGCCAGCTGCTTCTGTTTATTATCATCCCAAGGGTGTTGAATGCCTGTGTTTTCTTACAGTATTCCTTCTTCTTCCCTTTTATTGCAATTGCTGCATAGTAATCTTGCTTTGAAGTCCCTGGGTGGTGCAAACAGTAAGGAGCTTGGCTGCTATCCAAAGAGTTTTAGGTTCAGAGGTTCAAGTCCACCCAGAGGTGCCTTGGAAGAAAGGCCTGGCAAAGTACTTCCAAAAAATCAGCCATTGAAAACCCTATGCAGCACAGTTCTACTCTGACACACGTGGGGTCTCCATGAGTCGAGTCAACTCAATAGCAACTAATAATATATACATGTTACCAATATATATAAAATATATTTTTAAATAAGTATATGTTTAAATAAATTAATTAAATTCAATAAATAAAATTTATATATTTTAAAGTCTCCTTGGTTTGTTATTAATTTAATGAAAATATAAACATCTTTCAGCTGAAGAACACCAGGAACACACCTTTCTTTGAGTATTTGTTTTATTACTTGTTGCAGTGAAGGAGACCACACTCCACAGGGAATAATGTGATGCTCAGTAAGAGACCATTGGGAAGAATTTATTATAGGATTAGGGCTTTGTTAAAATGATTCTGAGGAGAATTTAAGTAAATGGGCTTGTGAGTTGGTAACTTTCAGGAAGCGGGGATAATTCTATGATTTACTGTCTTTGTTATCTAATGCTGCTATAACAGAAATGCCACAAGTGGATGGCTTTAATAAACAGAAATTTATCTTCTCACAGTGTAGGAGGCTAGAAGTCCAAATTCATGGTGTGGGCTCTAGGGGGAGGCTTTCTTTTTCTGTCCTTCTGGGGCAAGGTTCTTGTTTCCGTTTCCTTTGATATTTCCACTTGATTTGGCATCTATCTTCCCCTAAAAAAATATCCGCTTCTTTTATATCTTGAAAGAGATTGACTCAAGACACACCCTGGGTTTATCCTGCCTCATTAACATAACAAATTCAAACCATTCCCAAATGGGATTCTAACCACAGGCATAGTGGCTAGGATTTACAACACATACTTCTGGAGGACACAATTCAGTTCATAATATTGAGTATCTTAACTATTTCTGGAAGGAGAAAAGTAGACAATAAGTTTAAATCTTGAATTGGTTTGCACTGTTGCTATCATTCTTTGAAATTGATTGAGTCATACTTTTTGGCCCAATAAGTCACACATCTTAACAAATATTTTTTATTCTCTAATTTTATGTTTCAAGATTCTTTCGAATAAAGTTGGGCATAGAAATTCCAGGTATTGCTTTACTGTTGTTATTAATAGCAGTGTCTTGTATACAGCATATAGCTAGGATGTTGATTTATTCTATGTTTTCTGTCTTTTAACTGGCCTTTAAAGTAAATTCTTATACAATCATGTGTCGCTTAATATCCACGATGTGTTCCATGAAATAGAATGTTACACGATTTAGACGTTGTGGGAACACCACGTTATTTGCTGTACCATTATACACCTGGCTGCACAATCTCTTTATATACTAGAGACATGAGATACGTGTGTTGTGTGCTCTCTGTCTGGTTATGTCCACTATATCCCTTTCTCCAATCAGGAGTTCTGAGCTCTATTATAACCTAATGAGACCATGGGCCTATAGGCGGTCAGGTATTGCCCGAACGGACATGATGTGGTGCATAACTAAATTTTGATTTCTTTTAACAATCCTAATTCATGCTGTCTTTTACAACCCTGATTCTTCTATGCTTCCTTTTTTTCTCTGCTTTAATTATAATTTGCCTAAGAGTTCTAGGGTGGAAATAATTTTTTCCTCAGAATTGTTTTCTATATTCCATGTACTATTAAGAAGAATGATGCAAATTTGATTCCTGATCATTTATGTGTGATTAGTTTTGTTCTCTTTAGTATATTTTAGTAAATTCTCTTTTTCTCTAGGTTCTTGCATTCTTTCACCTTGTTGTTGTTAGTTGCTGTCCAGCCAGATCTGACCTTACATGTAACATTAGAAAACACTGCCAGGTCTCTACTTCCTCCAAGACTGAATCTTTGATCTTAAGACCTGGTAAATTCATATCTCTTCTGTTTCAGCTATAGCTATCTATACCTTTTGCAAATGTTTGTAAACTTACTTGATGCAAAAGTCATTTATTATCTGATTTTTCCTACCTTTTCAAACTAATTCAAACATATTCAGCCTTTGTTATACATAAATCAAACACTTGGAAATTTTTTAAAAATTCTAGACACATTTGAAATTGTTATCTCACTTTTTTTCTCATTTTGCAACCTTCATAACCCAATTTTTCTGTCACCTATAAGTCCAAAATGTACCCCAAATGTCTAACCCTCTTCCATTAAGACCAGGGGCAGATTCACCAGTCAAGGACAGTATCCACTGGCTTGCACTGCGCAAGGTACACACTAGCTTAATTGTATTTACTTGCTAATCTGTGGTGAGCAATTTCACATGGGTTTTACCACATCTTTCATGTGCATTGCATACCTTGCTTATTGGGTAATCTAGTCCTGATTAAGACCCTTGAACAAACCTCTATCTTTGCTCACCTGGAATATTGTGAAAGCCTCTCAATTCATATCTCTACTTCCACTCCTCTACAGTGTATTCAGAAGAAATAGAACTGATTTTTTAAAAAATATATATCAAACATATTTCTTTACTTAAACCCTCTAATGACTTTTGATTGCTTGCAGACCAAATTCCTATAGAAAGCATTTATTCTTACTGTAAACCTTGCTATAAAAGACTCTATCTGATGGTCTCCTCTCTGTCTCTCTGACCTACACTCCAGATATTCTCACTCAGACTCACTACATGCCATGTACACCCATACTTGCTTCTGTTCAAATACCACAAGCCATTTTCCATATAGGGTTTTGACAGTAGCTGTTCCCTCTGAGGAAACCCTGGTGGCGTAGTGGTTAAGTGCTAAGGCTGCTAACCAAAGGGTTGGCGGTTGGAACGTGCCAGGCACTCCCTGAAAACTCTATGGGGCAGTTCTACCCAGTCCTATAGAGTTGCTATGAGCACTGGGTTTGGTTTTTTTTTTTTTTGGTTTGGTTCCCTCTGAAGTGGAATACTTCATGATTCTTTCCCTCCACCATCATTTAGGACTCAATTTAAATGCTACTTTCCTAGAAGCTACTTCCTGACAACTCTGTATCCTTTTGTGGAAATAATTTTAAAAAACGATTCATTTTCTTTTATACATATAAGATCTTTTATGGATGTTCTACATTTTCTTGAGTGAGTTTCATAATTACTTCTAGGAATTTAATAATTTTACCTCTTTTAAAATTTATTAAATGTAAATTTCTAGTGATATCTTTTATTTTCTTCTCTACATCTGTAGTTAGGTTTCCATTTTCATTCTTATATATTGTTTACTTGTACTTTTTGTACTTTTTTCCCCCAAAACTTCTAGAGTGATTTTTATCAATTTATTTAGACCTTTTAGAAAATGGACTTTGGATTTTGTTTTCCTTTCTTTTGAATATTTGCCACATATTTTATTAATTGTTGCTCTTTATTTTAACATTTAATTTCTTCCAATTTCTCTGAGTTGTTCTTCTAATTTCTGTGCATATCAAAAGATACCATTAAGATCTCTTCAATAAATGATGGTGATACAACTGGATTTCCACAGGAAAAGAATAAAGTTGGACCCATACCTCAAACCACATACAAAAATTAACTCAATAGGGATCAATAACCCAAATATAAGAACTGAAACCATAAAACCCTTAAAAGAAAACACAGGCTTAAAGCTTTAAGACCTTGTTTTTGGCAATGGATTCTTAGATATGATACCAAAAGCACAAGCCACAAAGACAAAAAATATTTCTATCATTTTGATGGAAAGACATTCTATATAAGTTTTATAAAACTTGCCCTCTAACTCTGTCTCTTGGGTAAGGGTAACATTTGGTCCCATTTGGCCACCACTCTAACAGAAGGTCCCCTCTCCTGACCTTCAGAAGTGGTGTAGTTACTAAAGCAAAATAAACAAGTGGACTTCTGGTGAGGAGTCTCACAAATCAGTATGAGGAAACTTTAATGTTTAATTATATGCCTCAACACATGTATTAGAGCAGAATTTGGCTGAATGTGTATTTTTTTTAATAAACATAAATGATGAGGATGAATTAAATTATTAATGACAGGTGAAGAGAGGCAGGCATAAAATGCATATATACGTGAGTGTCAATTCTTCATACATTCTAACAACACCCTGCCCCACCCCAGCCCCTCAGTCATCCAGATTCCCTACCTATTTAGGTTTGTTACTCCTTAACGCACAAAGGGCAGGCTACTAAATCATAATTGCATGTGATTCTCCTGATATAAAGCTCCAATTTTGCATCATTTTTAATGAAGGGTTACTTCTCAGAAACAGATTGTGTAATGAAGGAGAAAAAAGAAGACAGAGAGATATGATGATAGAAAGCAGTGATCAGAGGGTGAGATATTTGACATCGAGACCATGTAAGGGCTGTGCTTATTGGTAATAACAAGATCCAAGACATGACTAAAGAGGAAATTTGCTGAGGTAAGAGCCCAATTCCACCACCCTTGATCTCTCCGGAAACCTAAAATCCATTTGCTTTATCATCTTTTACTGGCCTAACAGCCCCTTATAGCCTCAATTGCCTCCTCAAAAAAACAAACCTTAGCTGGCAAAAATTCCATGGACAAACATTATAATCATTCCCTTGCATGTCCCTCCTACTCCTTTGCCTTCTCTTGTATCATTTTCTCCTTTGGTTAAGCCAGAATTCTTGTTCAGTCCAACTCTTCACATTCCTTTGTCTGTACCTGTGCACTAAACAGAGAGAAAAACGCAGCAGTCAATTTTGTTCTTTGCTGTTCCTAGTGTATTTATTATTTCTGTATGAATTGTTTCAGATTTTATGGTTTTGAAAGGTCTCCTTGCTTATTTTTTTGTTTTTTCTTTCACCTATTTTTTTTTAAAAATTCATGTTCCTATTGAATCCTCAAGCATGTGAAGCAAGGTTTTCTTCTGTTCTCTGGGATGTATTTATTTTTTTGATCGGGCTCTTTGCCTATCCTTTGCATGCTATGTGTCATGGATTGAATTGCGTCCCCCAAAAATATGTGTCAACTTGGCTAGGTCATGATTCCCTTGTATGATTCTATGACTGTCTACACTTTTGTCATCTGATGTGATTTCCCTATGTGCTGTAAATCCTATCATTATGATATAATAAGATGGATTAATGGCAGTTATACCGATGAGGTCTACAAGATTGGGTAGTGTCTTGAGCCAATTTCTTTTGAGATATAAAAGAAAGAAGCGAGCAGAGAGACATGGGAACCTATACCACCAAGAGAGTGGTGCCAGGAGCAGAGCACTCCCTTTGGACCTGAGCTTCCTGCACTTAGATGGTCCCAGACAGAGGGAAGACTAATGACAAGGACTTTCCTCCAGAGCCAACAGAGAGAGAAAGTCTTCTCCTGGAGCTGATGCCCTGAATTTGGACTTGTAGCCTACTAGACAATGAAAAAATAAACTTCTCTTTGTTAAAGCCATCCACTTGTGATATTTCTGTTATAGCAGCACTAGGTGACTAAGACACTATGTTAATTTCTTTCATTGTTGTTCATATTTTAGTATGAGTACATAATTCCCACACATTTTACTATTCTGTTGTTGTTGAGGTTTTTGTTTGTTTTTCTTCCATTTCAGTCTTGGGCTCTGACCGAGTGTGAATGGTTTCTTGACTATGTATTGACTGGTGTATTTCCCACTTTCATAAGCCCTTCCCCTACCCTGACCCAGCTACATATTAAAAAAAAAAAAAAAAAATTATAAGGGCTAAATATTTGATGTATGAAACATTTTTCAGGCCTTTGCAAGACCCAGTGTGGGTTATGGGGGACTCACACTTGCTATGTGTAATTGTCTTACAATGCTTACAATCTCATCACGCTTCACAGATTTGTTTGAATGCCATATGCCAGGGTTCACACTTCCTAATTATGATGAGGTTGCAAGAGATATACCATTACTGCAGGAAGACACAGTAACCCTAGGTCCTTTGCTGGCATTTTACACATGTCCTTGGCATTTCTACCCATCAATAATTTCCACAGCACTCCTCAGTCAGAAGAGCAAAACTATAGAGATAACCACTTAAATATCTCCAGAACTGATTATATTACTAAGAATTCTGAGAAGCTTATCTATTCAGTAATGTAGCTTAGTGTGGTGCTAAGAAGGCAGACTAGATTTAGAAGTCCAGCTGTGCTATGCCACCTCTCTGTGCAGTGCTTCTTTGCTCCACTCCAGAATCTTATATTTCTGTCCGTGGTGTCATTTGTGATTCTTGTTCTTATTGTTAGCTATAGCACAAGATTTGCCACTGTCCCTGTTTGCTTGGTGTTGATGAATTATTTTACTACCTTTTATGATTTTTTGTTTCTTTTATTATGCATTTGGTGAGAAAAACCCTATAAGGAAGTTATAATGTGTTCCCCAAATCCAAGACTCTGTAGACAACTTTTTGTACATGAAAATGACCTCCTGGGTTGTAACACTAGGGAAATTCTCAGTCATACATTTGGTATCATAATTTCAGTCTCTTTTTTCAGTCTTCATAAATATATTAGTGGGAAATTGCTGAAGCCTGCATAGAATCTAGTGGGCCAATTCTATTTTATATTATACCTGAAGGTTTAATATTAGTTCTTCACACTGGCTTGGAAATCTTTTGTGATAACATTATTTAACTGATTCATGTTTATTTCTAAAAATATGACTTACAGAAAAACATTTTTTTATTTAGACTTATAAAATTTGTTTTAAAAATCCATGAAAAGCATACTTCACAGAATAGATAAATACACATGACTCAACTGCAAGCTATCAATAAGAAACTCACTTTAAATATAATGATATAAAAAGGTTAGGAGTAAAAAAAAGAAAATAGGACAAGCTCTACCATGATAACATAATTCAAAAATAAATGTTGTTGTTAGGTGCTGTCGAGTCGCTCCCAACTCATAGGGACCATATATACAACAGAACAAAATACTGCCAGTCACGTACTATTCTCACAAACATGGCTATATTTGAGCCCATTGTTGTAGTCACTATTGAGGGTCCTCCTCTTTTTTTCTGACCCATTATTTTACCAAGAATGATGTCCTTCCCGGGGATTGCTGCCTCCTTATAACATGTCCAAAGTATGTGAAAGTTTCACCATCCTTGCTTCTAAGAGCATTCTGTCTGTACTTCTTCCAAGACGAACCTGTATCTTCTTCTGGCAGTTGATGGTATATTCAATATTCTTCACCAACATCCATAATTAAAAGGCATCAATTCTTCTCTCGTCTTCCTTATTTATTGTCCAGCTTTTGCATTCATATAAGGCAATTGAAAATACTCTGGCTTGGGTCAGGTGCACCTTAGTCTTCAAAGTGATGTCTTTGCTTTTGAACACTTTAAAGAGGTCTTCTGCAGCAGATTTGCCCAGTGTAATATGTCTTTGATTTTTGACTGCTGGTTCCATGGGTGTTGGTTATGGATCCAAGTAAAATGAAATCCTTGACAACTTCAATCTTTTCTCCATTTACCATGAAGTTACTTATTGGACCATTTGTGAGGGTTTTTTTTTTTTTTTTTTCTTTATGTTGAGGTGTCATCTTTATGTAGAAGGCTATGGTCTTTGATCTTCATCAGTAAGTGCTACAAGTCCTCTTCACTTTCAGCAAGCAAGATTGTGTCATCTTCATATCTCAAGTTGTAAATGAGTCTTCCTCCAATCCTGATGCCGTATTCTTCTTCATATTGCCAAGCTTCTTGGATTACTGGCTCAGCACACAGTGTGAGTAAGTATGGTGATAGGATACAAGACTGACTCACACCTTCCTTCATTTTAAACCACACAATATTCCCATGTTCTGTTCAAAGGACTGCTTCTTGGTCTATGTACAGGTTCTGCATGAGTACAATTAAGTACTCTGGAATTTCCACTCTTCCCAATGTTATCCATAATTTGTTATGATCCACACAGTCAAATGCTTTTGCATAGTCAATAAAACACAAGTAAATATCTTTCTGCTGTTCTCCACTTTCAGCCAAGATCCATCTGACATCAGCAATGATATTCCTTGTTCTGCAGTTCCCAGTCGATGTGCTGCTGCAACCATTTTTGAATTATCTTCAGCTAAATTCTACTCACATGTGATATTAATGATATCGTATGATAATTTCCACATTCTGTTGGATCACCTTTTTTTGGAATGGGCATATATATGGATCTCTTCCAGTCAGTTGGCCAGGTAGCTGTCTTCCAAATTTCTTGGCATACAAGGAACCCCACCAGTGTTGCATCCATTTGTTGAAACATCTCCATTAGTATTCTTTCAATTCCTGGAGCCATGTTTTTCACCAATATCTTGGACTTTTTCTTTCAGTTCCATCAGTTCTTGATCAAGTGCTACCTCCTGGAATGGTTAAATGTCAACCAATTCTTTTTGGTACAGTGACTCTGTGTATCCTTCCATCTTCTTTTGATGTTTCCTGCATTGTTCAATGTTTCCCATGTAGAAACTTTCAATATTGTAACTCAAGGCTTGAATTTTTTCTTCAGTTCGTTCAGCCTGAGAAATGCCAAGCATGTTCTTTTCTTTTGGTTTCCTAACTCTGAGTCTGCACATTTCATTAGAATACTTTACTTTTTCTCCTCAAGCCACCCTTTGAAATCTTATGTTCAGCTCTTTTACATCATCATTTCTTCCATTTGCTTTAGCTACTCTACATTCAAGAGCAAGTTTCAGAGCCCCTTCTGACATCCTTTTGGTCTTTTCTTTCTTTTTGTCTTTTTAATAACCTTTTACTTATTTCCTATATGATGTCCTTGATGTCATATCACAACTAGTCTGGTCTTTGGTCATTATTGTTCAACACATCATATCTATTTTTGACATGGTCTCTAAATTTAGATGGGATATACTCAAGGTGGTACTTTGTCTCTCATGGTCTTGTTTTAATTTTCTTCAGCTTCAACTTGAACTCACATATGAGCAATTGATGATCTGTTCCTCAGTTGCCCCCTGGCCTTGTTCTGACTGATGATATTGAGCTTCTTCATCATCTCTTTACACAGATGTAGTCGATCTGGTTCCTGTATATTCTGTCCAGTTGGGTCCACGTGTACAATCACCATTTATGTTGTTGAAAAAGGTATTTCTAGTGAATAGGTTGTTGGTCCTGCAAAATTCTATCATGTGATTTCTGGCATCATTTCTTTTACCAAGGTCATAGTTTCCAACAACTGATTCTTTTTGTTTCCAACTTTGCAGTCCAATCACCAATAATTATCAATGTGCCTGGATTGCATGTTTGATTAATTTCAGACTGCAGAATTTGGTAAAAACCTTCAATTTCTTCATCTTTGATCTTAGTGGTTGGTGCATAAATTTGAATAATAGTTGTATTAACTAGTCTTTGTAGGCATATGGACATTGTCCTATCACTGACAGCACTGTTTTTCAGGATAGTTCTCCAAATGTTCTTTTTAACAATGAAGAAAACACCATTCCTCTTCAATTTTTTCATTCCCAGCATAGTAGACCATATGATTGTCTGATTCAAAATGGAAAGTATCAATCCATTTCAGCTCACTAATGCGTAGGATCTTTAAGTGTTCTATTTCATTTTTAACAACTTCCTGTTGTCCTATACTGGTTACACTGCATGTTCCAATATTAATGTATGTTTGCAGCTGTTTCTTCACATTTTGAGTCATGTCACTGCAGCAAATGAAAGTCTCAAAACCTTTACTCCATCCATGTCATAAGGTCAACTCTACTTTGAGGGGGCAGCTCTTCCCCAGTAGTATTTTGAGTGCCTTCCAACCTGAGGGGCTCATCTTCCAGCACTGTATCAGACAATGTTCTGCTGCTATTCATAAGGTTTTCATTGGCCTATTTTTTTAGAAGTAGATTGCCAGGTCCCTCTTCCTAGTCTGTTTTAGAATGGAAGCTCTGCTGAAACCTGTCCACCTGGGTGACCCTGCTGGTATTTGAAATACCACTGGTGTAGCTTCCAGCATCACAGCAACATATAAGCCACCATAGTATGACAAAATGACAGACAAGTGGTGGCAAAAATACATAGAAGTGCTGTTTTCATATCAGACAAAGTAAACTTTGTTGTTGTTGTTCTGATTCATAGCAACCCTATGTGCCACAGAATGAAACACTGCCCAGTCCTGTGCCACACTCACAATTGTTGTTATGCTTGAGCCTATTGTTGCAGCCACTGTGTCAATCCATCTCTTTGAGGGTCTTCCTCTTTTCTCTTGACCTGGTACTTTACCAAGCGTGATGTCCAAGCCTGATCCATCATCATGGCAAGGATGCATGCATGGTGAAGACATCAAAGTAAACTTTAGAGCAAAGAAAATTAACAGGAACAAAGAGGGACACTGCACAGTGATGAGAGGGTTAATTCACCAGGAAGATATAATAATCTCAAATGTGTATACACTTAACAACAGAGCCTCAAAATATGTGAAGCAAAAATTTACAGAACTGGAAAGAGAAACAGACATATTCACAATCATAGGGAATTCAATACCTCTCTCTCAATAACTGACTGAGAGATAATATTGACTAGACATAAAATCATTGAAATTGTAGAACATTTGAACAATACCATCAACCAATGGTATTGAATTGACATTTATAGGGTGCTTATTTTCAAGTGTACATTGCATATTCACCTAGATAGGTCATATCCTCTGTCAAAAACAAACCTTAACAAGTTTAAAAAGTGTAAATCAAACAAAGTATATTCTCTGACAGTAATGAAATTAAATCAACAACAAATAGAAGCAAAAATATCTCCAAATACTTGGAAATTAATCAACATATTTTACAAATAAAACAAGTATTTTATGGGTCAAAGGCAAATTTTCAAGGGAAATTAAAAATATATGCAACTGAAAAAAAATAAATCATATCGAAATCTGTGGGGTACACTTAAAGGAGTGCTTCAAGGAAAATATGTAAAACTAGATGCTTATATTAGAAAAAAAAAAATCTCGTATTGGTAACCGAAACTTTCACCTCAAGACAACAGAAAAAGGAAATTAAAATAAACCAAAAGTGAGCAGAAGGAAAGCAGTAATTGAAATAAGAGCAGAAATCAATGAAACTAAAAACATACAAAGTAATAGAGAAAATAAATGAAACCAAAAGCTGTTAAAAAAAAAATCCAGTGAAATTGATAAACTAAGAGCAAGGCTGACAAAAGAAAAAAAAAGAGAAGACACAAATTATCAGTATCAGGAATGAAAAAGGAGATATGAGTATAGACCTTGCAAACATTAAAAGCATAAGAAGGAAATACTATTCAGAACTCAACACACATAAATTCAACAACTTAGAAAAAAATGGAAAAAAGTCTTTAAAATTACAAAGTACTAAATGCACCCAAGATGAAAGAGATGATCTGAAAAGTCCTCTAACTATTTAAAAAATTTACTTTGTATTTAAAAACTTTCTGAAGTAGAACTCTTCAAGCCCAGACATGTTCACTGTAAATTTTACTGGATATTTTTTTAATAACACCAATTCTACACAATCTCCTCCAGAAAATATGAGGGAGAACTTTCCAACTCACTTTATGAGGCCAGCATTACCCTTATAACAACACAAAGACTGCACACACACACAAAGAAAACAACAGACCAATATCTCTCATAAACATAGGCACAAAAATTCTGAACTATTAGCAACAGAACTCAGCAGTAGATAAAAATAAGCATACTCTTCCAGCCAACATGGCACCATAGACAGAGGCACCATGACGTCCCTCCACAGCAAAGGTCCAAAAAACTAAGTAAAACAGAGACAAACAACATTCCTGGAACCCAAAGTATCAAATGAAGAGATAAAGAACTCAGCCAAACATCGAATGGTATAAGGAACTGACAGAAGACAGAGTGAGGAGACATGCGGAGGTTACATATCAGCTAACACAGCATGGATTGGACATCTTGGACTCTTGTTAGGGATTGGTGGTCAGGGAGCATGGGAAAGCAGCTTCACAGAGCTCTGAACAGGAGACAGAGCACCTGGTACCCAGCGATACCACCACCAATCCTCTCCCCACTGCTCTACTTTTGAGCTTCCTGGCTGGCTGCAGTGGCTTGTCTGGCAGAGAATTGCAGGGTCCATGCTATTTGGATGTGCCTCACCCACATCACACATTGGCAGATGGGGTATGGGAAAGCAGTTTCGTGAAGTTCCCAGCAGGAGACAGAGAACCCACTAATGAGTGATATGCACTTTCCTAACCCCTACACTTCCTCCTGCCCCCCTTCAGCCTCCTCTGCTCCCCACCAGCCACAGTCTCTTGGCTGGGAGGCAACTGTTTCTGCCCTGGGACGCTTGGATTCACCCCACCCACACTGGCCGGGACCCTGCGCTGGTGTTGCTTCTTTCTGTTTCTTTTGGTTTCTTCTGTACCTCCCACCAGCTCCCCTTCCTTTCTTTTGAACACCTGGATCTGTGCATCGTCTTTGTTTCTTCTTGAAAGGCTGTGAAGCCCCACTCAACCAGGGAACAACTCCCACAGCCCACGACACCATGCTGGTGGGAACTCTAGGGCTTTTTTTTTTTTTTTTTTTTTGCTTGTTTTGCTTTGTTTTTCCTTTCACAGTTTGGGAGCTCCTTCTAGCCAGGCTACACTGCACGGCTTAGGGGCTATTCAGTCTGTACAGCTACATAGGTGGGATTCCTAGGGGCATTTATTTTTTTCTTTCTTTTCTTTTTTTTCCTCTCTTTTTCCCTTTCTGACTTTCTTCATTTCTCAGTTTTCATCTCTCCACACTTACTTTCTTTTCCTGTCTCCTGAATACCTGGTGCTGTGTAACATCTATACCCCCTCTAGCCAGGCTATACTGCACAGCCTGGGAGTCACTTCCCCGGTCTTCATGGCCACAGCAGTGGGATCCTTATGGGCTTTTCTTTCTTTCTTTTTTCAAATTTTTATACATTTTTTTTTCTTTTTCCCTTTTTGCTTTTCTCCATTTATCAGTTTCTCATCTCTCCACTCCAGTGGCAAACTCCTTTAGCACTTTTTTTTTTCTTTTTCCTTTGTTTTTGGCTCCTGCTTCTCTCTCCTCTCTCTGTTCCTTCCCATACCCATCTTTGCTTCACACATCACAACCTCCCCCCTCTTTCCTGCCTATCTGTACCATGCACTGAACATCACACTTCTGAGCAGCACAGGCACAGCTACTGGAACCTTCCCAGCACTGATTCCTGGCCCTCCCTGTTGGTCCTAGTACATGCCACAAACAATGCATCCCAGCCCCTCCCCTTCAGCCAGACCTACCGTCCTGCATCATAGACAGGCCCTGCCCATTGGACACAGAGGTGAAAAGTATCATAACTACAGACAAGCAAACAACAAAGAATGCACAGCCTGCCTGCTGAGATATAACAAAATGAAACAAAAAAGCAGGATGGAGCAAACAAATCTACCATCAACAAACAAAGAAAATAACAACTAAATGTCCCAAAGACAACAGACAATATAAAAACATATTAAAAAACAGGACAGGATGAATCCAGTATGCATCCAAAATAAAACACCAGATGACTTTCCAGTAGAATAAAAGGCACTGGAACTATCCAAAAGGGAATTCAGATCTCTAGTGTTCAGAGCTATCCAACAGTTGAGGCAAAAAACAGACAAAAATCAGGAAAAAATAGACATATTCATGGAAAATGAAAAAAAAATGGAAGGATTCAGGAAAATGATGCAGGAACAAAATGCCAAAATAAATTCACAACTAGAAATCATACAAAAACAACAATTAGAAATCCAAAAGATAAACAAGATTTCAGAAATGGACAGTGTCATAGAATGGCTGAGGAGCAGGTCTGAAATGATGGAAGACAGGATCAGTGAAATTGAAGACAAATACTTGGATACAACTCTATTTGAGGAAAAATCAGAGAAAAGAACAAAGAAAAATGAAGAAACCCTGAGAATTATATGGGATACAATCAAAAGCAAAAATCTGCGAGTGATCAGAGTTCCAGCATAGGGGAAGAAAATGGAAAACACAGAGAGGATCATTGAAGAATTGCTGACAGAAAACTTCCCTAATAACATGGAAGATGAAAAGCTGACCATCCAGGAAGCTCAACAAATCCCATATAGAATAGACCCCAAAAGAAAATCACCAAAGCATATCATAATCACATTCACTAAAACCGAAAATGAAGAAAAAAATCCTGAGAGAGCAGCTCAAGAAAAACAAAGTTACGTAGAAAGGAGAAACAATAAGATTAAGCTGTCACTATTCAGCAGAAGCCATGCAGGCAAGAAGGCAATGGGATGACATATATAAAACCTTGAAAGAAAAACAACTCCAACCAAAGATGATGTATCTTGCAAAACTTTCACTCAAATATGACGGTGAAATTAGGAAAATTCCAAATAAACAGAAATTAAGGGAATATGTAAAAACCAAACCAAACTTGCAAGAATTATTAAACGGAGTCCTTCGGTCTGAGAACAAACAACATCAGACCTCAGCCTGAATCTAGGATGCAAGATTGTACCAGCCAGATACCAATGTAGGAAATGAACTCTCAAAGACTATCCAAAACCAAAAGATTTGCAACACAGAACCAGAAAGGTTAATCTGTAAATGACAGCAATGTCAGAACAATAAAAGAGGGAATCAACGGTATAGGTATAGAACTTCTAATGGAAAAGAAGGCAAGGCGATACCAAGTAATAATACTCTGGTTCAAACCTAGGAAGATAAAGGCATATTTCAAGGTAATCGCAAAGAAAGTTAACAAACTTACTATTGAAATAAAGAAGAAAAAACATAAAGTCTCAATAAAAACAAAATTTACAAAAACAAGAGAAATGAAAAAGCAATCCACAAACAAAAGGAATTCAGCATAAGAGAGTAAGAGGAACAAAGAAAATATCAGCACCACAAAAAAAAAAAAACTACAAAATGACAGGAATAAACCCACACCTATCAATGATTACACTGAATGTAAATGGCCTATATGCACCCATAAAGAGACACAGAGTGACAGAAAGAATAAAAAATAAAATAAAAAAAAAAGGATTCATCAATATGCTGTCTACAAGAGACACATCTTAGAAACAAAGATGTAAATTTATTAAAAATCAAAGGATGGAAAAAACATATCAAGCAAATAACTTCAAAAGAAGAGCAGGAGTGGCAATAGTAATCTCAGATAAAACGACTTTAACACAAAAGCCACCATAAAAGACAAAGAAAGGAACTATATAATGATTAAAGGGACAACCCATGATGAAGACTTAACCATAATAAACATCTACGCACCCAATGACAGGGCTCCAAAATACATAAAACAAAATATTAGCGCTGAAAAGAGAAATTGACAGTTCCACAATAATAGTAGGAGAATTCAACATAGCACTCTCGGTAAAGGAAAGAACATCTAGAAAGAAACTCAGCAAAGACACAGAAAAGCTAAAGGGCACAAACAGCCAACTTAACTTCATAGACATATATAGAATACTCCACCCAAAAGCTGCAAAGTACACATTCTTTTCCAAAGCACACGGAACATTCTCATCTTAGGCAACAGAGCAACCCTCAACAAAATCCAAAACACTGAGATAATACAAAGTATCTTCTCTGACCACAAGGCCATCAAGGTGGAAATTAACAACAGGAAGAGCAAGGGAAAAAAATCAATTACATTGAAACTGAATAACACCCTGCTTAAAAACCACTGGGTAACGGAAGAATCCAGAGGTAGAATAAAAAAAATTCCTGGAATCAAATGAGAATGAAGACACATGATACCAAAACCTTTGGGACACAGCAAAGGCAGCCCTCAGAGGTCAACTTATAGCAATAGATGCACGTATCTAAAAAAGAAGAAAGGGACAAAATCAAAACTTTAGCTACATGACTTCAACAGATAGAGAACAGCAAAAGAATCCCACAGCCACCAGAAGAAACGAAATAATAAAGATCAGAGCAGAAATAAATGAAATAAAGAATAGAAAGAATCAACAAAACCAAAAGTTGGTTCTTTGAAAGGATCAACAAAATCAAAAAACCCCTGACCAAACTGCCAAAAAAAAAGAGAGGATGAAAATACCCCAAATAAAAAACAAAATGGGGAACATTACAACAGACCCCAATGAAATAAAAAGGATCATAACAGAGTATTAGGAAACACTATACTCCAATAAATTTGAAAACCTAGAGGAAATGGACAAATTTCTAGAAACACTCCACCTACCCAAACTAACACAAAATAATGTTGAAAATCTGAACAGACCCATAACAAGAGATTGAAAAGGTAATTTTAAAAAAACCTCCCAATTAAAAAAAGTTCTGGCCCAGATGGCTTCACTGGAGAGTTCTACCAAACATTTAGAGAAGCGCTTACACCAGTACTACTCAAACTATTTCAGAACATAGAAAAGGAAATGATACTTCCAAACTCATTCTATGAAGCCAGCATAACCCTGATACCAAAACCAGGCAAAGACACCACAAAAAAAGAAAATTACAGACCAATATCTCTCATGAATATAGATGCAACAATTCTCAACAAAATTCTAGCCAATAGAATTCAGCATCATATCAAGAAAATAATACACCACAACCAAGTAGGATTCATACCAGGTATTCAAGGATGGTTCAACATTAGAAAATCAATCAAACATAATCCACCACATAGATAAAAGGAAAGAATCACATGGTCATCTCAGTTGACACAGAAAAAAGCATTTGACAAAGTCCAACACCCATTCCTGATAAAAACTCTCAAATAGGTATAAAAATGAAATTTCTCAACATAATAAAGGGCATCTATGCAAAACCAATGGCCAACATCATCCTTAATGGAGAGAGGCCAAAAACATTCCACTTGATAACAGGAACAAGACAAGGATGCCCTTTATCACCACTCCTATTGAACACTGTGCTGGGAGTCCTAGCTAGAGCAATAAGGTGAGAAAAAGGAATAAGGGGCATTCAAATTGGTAATGAAGAAGTTAAACTGTCCCTATTTGCGGATGATACAATACTATACATAGAAAACTCAAAAGACTCCACAAGAAAACTACTGGAACTAATAGAAAGATTCAGCAGAGGAGCAGGATAAACACACAAAAATCATTTGCATTCCTATACACCAACAAAGAGAATGATGAAAAGGATAATCAGGAAAACAATACCATTTATAATAGCCCCTAAAAAAATAAAATACTTTGGAATAAATCTAACCAGGAATGTAAAAGACCTCTACAAAGAAAATTACAAAACACTACTGCAAGAAACCAAAAGAGATCTACATAAATGGAAAAACATACCATGCTACTGGATAGGTAGACTCAGCATTGTCTATTGAAATGACAATTCTACCCGAAGCGATTTACAAATACAATGCAATCCTAATCCAAATACCCATGACATTTTTTAAAGAGATGGAAATACTTATCATTAACTTTATATGAAAAGGGAAGAAGCCCCAGATAAGTAAAGCACTACTGAAGAAGAAGAATAAAGTAGGAGGACAAACAGTACCTGACCTTAGAACCTACTACACAGCTACAGTAGTCAAGGCAGCCTGGTAGTGGTACAACAACAGATACATTGACCAATGGAATAGAATTGAGAACATAGATATAAATCCATCCACCTATGGCCACCTGATCTTCAACAAGGGCCCAAAACCCATCAATTGGGAAAACACACTCTTTTTAACAAATGGTGCTGGCAAAACTGAATGTCCATCTGCAAAAAAATGAAACAGGACCCATACCTCACACCATATACAAAAAACTAATTCAAAATGGATCAAAGACCTAACTATAAACCCCAAAACTATGGAGTTCATAGAATAAAAACTAGCATCAATGCTAGGGGCCCTAATGCACAGCATTAACAGGATACAAACCACAACCAACAACACACAAACTCCAGAAGATAAGCTAGATAACTGGGATCTTCTAAACATTAAACACTTAACGCCCATCAAAAGACTTCACCAAAAGAGTAAAAAGAGAACCCACAGACTGGGAAAAAAAAAATTTTGGCTATTAAAAATCCAACAAAGTTCTAATCTCTAAAATCTACAAGAAAATCCAACACCTCTACAACAAAGAGACAAATTATCCAATTAAAAAATGGGCAAATGAAACGAACAGACACTTCACTAAGGAAGACATGCAAGCGACCAATAGACACATGAGGAAATGCTGGCGATCACTAGCCATTACCCATTGTACCCGTTGCTGTCGAGTCAAATCTGACTCATTGCGACCCTACAGGACAGAGTAGAACTGCTTCATAGAGTTTCCAAGGAGTGCCTGATGGATTTGAACTGCCAACCTTTTAGTTCACAGCCATAGCACTTAACCACTACACCACCAGGGTTTCCAGCACTAGCCATTAAAGAAATGCAAATCAAAGCCACAATATCTTACCCTGGCATTACTGGCATGATTTTAAAAAAACAGGAAATAACAGATGTTGGAGAGGCTGCAGCAAGACCGAAACTCTTATGCAGTCTGGTGGGAATGAAAAATGATACAACCGTTTTGGAAAATAATATGGCACATCCTTAGAAAGCTTGAAATAGAAATACCATATGATCCTGGAATCCCTCTCTTAGGAATATATCCTAGAGAAATAAGAGTCGTCACACGAATAGACATATGCATACCCATGTTCACTGCAGCATTGTTCACAATAGCAAAAAGAGAAACAACCAAGATGCCCATCAACAGATGAATGGATAAACAAACTGTGGTACATACACACAATGGAGTATTACACAACGATAAAGAACAAGGATGAATCTGTGGAGCAACTCAAAACATGGAGGAATCTGGAGGGCATTATGCTGAGTGAAATAAAGGAATCACAAAAGGACAAATATTGCATGAGACCACTACTGTAAAAACTCATGAAAAGGTTTACACACAAAAAAACAATCTTTGATGGTTACGAGGGCAGGAATGGGTGGGGATGGGAAAACACTAAATACACAATAGGTAAGTGATAACTTTGGTGGAGGGTAACACAGTACAGGGTACTGGGGAAGCCACCACAACTTGCCCAAGGAAAGGTCATGGAAGCTCCATAGACACGTCCAAACCCCCTGAGGGACCAAATTGAAAAAAGGGCATTTTTCTTGGACTTCCACCGTTTAGGAGTTTATAGGAATAACACCTAGGCAACTTTCTGAACTTAGTAGGCTCAGTTTCTCATAGCTCAAATCATCTGCTTCCTGACAAGTTTGTCAAAAGATTAGGATTTGATTTCTCTTGTTTGCCACCGGCCAATACACGCTCCACGTAGGGGACTTTTCTGATATTACTATTTATCAGAAAGGAACTTTCACAGTTTTAACAGTATACACAGCGGGCAACTACACTTATGTATAAACGGCCCGAAAGTCGGTCTGGAGCTTCTGGGGAACAAAGAGTCAGGGTAATAAGCATCTAGGACACTTTAACTACTTGGATGGCAGGTGAGGATTTGTTGGCTTGAGTGTAAACTGCTTATTCAGTGGTCTAGTTGCTTTTTGTTAAAAATGGGAAATCAGTGAGGTCCTGACAAACAGTAAACTGGTGGGGGGTCCTGGCAAACAGAAATGCTACTGGTTTTACTTGGTCTTGGCTGGTGTGCTGATGTGGACTCAGCATGAATGCATCCATCTGGAGTTAATTATTTAGATTATCAGTTCCTGAGTTTTGATTATATCTCTCAAGTCCTTGAGAGATATGATCAAAATTTAAGGCAGAGCATCACTCTCAGTCACCACATTGTTGCTCCAATGTGATGTTGGCACAGTATTTGCAAGTCACAATGTGTGTGCACAATGTGTTTCACATCTCTTTTGTTTTTCCAGCCTTGGCAAGATTGTCTACAGATACATTAGAGGCTCTGAACACACATTTAAGACTTTTGAGAGGCAATGCACCAGAGAGACTATAACTACTAGGAAAACAATACAGGCAGTCCCTGGGTTGCAAATGTCCAACTTACATACAACCCATAGTTACAAACGAACCCCCATAAAGCCTGTTATATTAAAAACTTCAGGTACCTGAAAAAGTTCGTGATAACAAACAGGTGCTATTTTGTGACATGCATTGAAAATTATTATTATTATTATTGTTACTGTATTATTACATTAAAGATGTTTTAGTGTATCTGGAAGTGTTTCTTTAACCCTTTTTATGCATAGAAAGGTATACTATATACTCTATATTAAGACAAACACTTGACTAAACTTGACTAACTGACTTTCGATACGAACTGTACCTAACTGTTCTGACTTACGTACAAATTCAACTTAGAGACAAATTTAGGAATGGAACTTGTTTATAATCTGGGGACTGCCTGTACCCACTGTCTGGAGTGCACTTCAGAGCAAAGGTCCCCATGACCCAAACCCACTGAAAGCAAACAGATCAAAAATGACCCCAAGGATGATTTTACCTCTTCTAATTCTATTATAAAAAAAAAGTCTCTATTATTTTTTTGTGGCTTCTGGCAACTGCTCTTGCCTTTGTTGGGTGTTCTCCAGGGTTGAGACAATAACATTTAGTCCAATCTCACAGAACCGGTTTTACATTTTTAGCCCACAATCCAAGCGAAAACTCTCCTACTGTTGTAAGGAGAATCCAGGCAAGGTATCAATGCCCAGTATGTTTTCTAGATTAGCCAGTGCACAGATTCCTCCTTATTCAGCAAGGAAATAGTCAGGGTCTATCTTGTTGTCTAGGACAACATTGGCCAAGGAGTCTAAAGACTTTCCCTGGACTCCTATTGCCTTAGCAGAGGACTCTGCAATATTTTCCAAGGTGAAAATTAGTAATGGGAAGGGCCAATGGGTATTGGGAGTCATGAATAGAATGGGGCTTATAATGACAAGTCCAGCAGTTGGTAAGGTTTCTCCTTTGGCTATGGCTTCAAAGATGTGAATTACAGAGTTATCTTCCAAGGCCAAGCCAGGCAAAGGGAAAATGCATTAAAGATAAAGAAAATCCTCACTATAGATACCAGAATATCAAGAAAGGAAGGTATTAAAAAAAAAAAAAAAAAACTGAGAATGACAAGGGTAGGGATGAGAAAGGGGAATCTCAAAGGTTCTTGGTCTTTGATCTTGGGAGGAAGCTGTCCACCTTGTGACATTATCTACTTCTCTTCCTGTTTAGCTTGATTTTCAGGTCTCCAACTGGCATACAGGACTATGAGTCAGGTGAATCCAATTTAAGCTGGTAAATATTTACCCATAGTTCAATACATTGCAGTTTGACAGTAGTGTCAGTAGTTAAAAGAACCTGAAAAAGCCCCTTCCAGTACAGCTCAGGGGCTGTTTTTCTTTTACGACATCTCCAGAATACCTAGTTACCTGGAAATAGGTAATGGTGAACTTGATCTTCTGAGTCAGGAACAGGGAAGACTTCCATGATTTGTTGGGAATAACTTTTAGCATACTGCAGCAAGGCTTTACAATATTGAGTCATCTCAGCATGAGGCATCATAAGGTGCAGTGTAGGCACAATACCTAAAGACACGGGTCTTCCAGTCACAATTTCATAAGGGATCAGCTTATCTTTTCCAAAAGGGATACTGCAAATGGCCATAAGGGCCAATGGAAGAACTCTGGGCCAGGGAAGTCCAGTAGTTTCCACTGATTTGCAAAGTTTTAATTTGAGGATTCCATTGGTTCTTTTGATATTACCAGATAATTTAGGGTGATACGGACAGTGATAATGCCAATTAGTGGGCAGAATTTTGGTTAGTGTCCATATAACCTGTCCAGTAAGGTTAAGTACCCCCATCGCTAGAAATATTGACTGGAGTGTACCAAGTAGGAAAAACATTCTCTAGAAGCCTCTTTGCCATGGTAAGATTTTTGGCTTTTCAACATGAAAAAGCTTCATTCTACTCAGAAAATTTGCAAACAATAACTAGTACATAACGATAAGGCATAAAACCAAAAAATCAAGCACATTGCATACATTCCAACTCATAGCAACTGTATTGGACAGAGTAGAACTGCCCCATAGGGTTTCCAAGGCTGTAATCTTTACAGAAGCAGACTGTCATATCTTTCCCCTATGGAGAGGCTGGTGGGTTCGAACCACTGACCTTTCGGTTAGCAGCTGCGTGCTTTAACCACTGTGCCACCAGGGCTCCTGATGATAAGACATACTTGGAGGTAATTGGATAAAATCCAATTGTAAATGCTCAAGAGGACCTGAAGCGGGGGAGAGGAAAATCTTTAGTAACAGGAACAGATTTTCCCAGTTATGAGTAAGATAAACAGGTATTAGCTACCTGAATTGTAATGGATTGAATTGTGTCTCCCAAAAATATGTGTCAATTTGGTTAGGCCATGATTCCCAATATTGTGTGGTTGTCCTCCATTTCGTGATTGTAATTTTATGTTAAAGAGGATTACAGTAGGATTGTAACACCCTTACTAAGGTCATAGCCCTGATCCAATGTAAAGGGAGTTTCCTTGGGGTGTTGCCTGCACCACCTTTTATCTTAGATGAGATAAAAGAAAAGTGAGCAGAGAGGGGGGAAATCATATCACCAAGAAATCACCAATTACTGTGAATGAACTCACCTAATTAACTGAGGTCTGCACGCCATAATCCACTAGAAACACACAGGCTGTAATTCAAGGCATGGGTACTAGGAGATGGCTGAATAAATAATGGTTAGCAAAAACACTGGCAGTCCATTACAATTACAAATAGTGATCCATGCCATGAATGAAAAGTGTAGGGTGCTATGACAGCACATGACAGGGAAAATGGATCATCTGTGGGATCAGGAAAGATTTCTCTAAGTAAAAGAAAAGGGTAAAACATTTCAGGCAAAGGACACAGTATGAGCAAAGGGTCTGAGGTAAGAAGGAACATAGGACATTTGCAAACTGAAAGAAAAATCAGACTGACAGAATTGCAGAAAGAGAAATGGTGAGTGGTTCAAGATGAAGCTGGAAAGATAAATACTCTAAGACCTTTGGTTCTTAGCTTAAGAAGAATGATGGATTACTAGAGTCAGTCAAGCTAGAGCTTTAGGCTGAACATAAAGCTGAAATAAGGAATAGGTTATTAGATTATTCATTGTGCATATACCACTTTGTAACATTTCATTTGATTTCCCCCCCTAAAGTGAAGAGACAGGCAAGCTCTAAGCCTATTCCTTCACGTGTCCTTTCTCCTGACCATACCACCCTTCAAAAGAAAAAAAAAAAAAAAAAGCCTCTACCATATCATGCTAGTTGCAAGAAACAAGAGAAAGGACCACCAAGGGGGAACAAATGTTAACCCCTTCAATCCTTACATCAATTACCGGAAATCCCTAACTTACAGTTCTAGTTGATCTTTCATTTTGTCCAAGGCTCTATTCCAAGTGTTCTAAATCTAGGGAATCTGATTTCAATAAGTTCCTATACCAGCAAAAATTGTGCAACGTTTTGTGTGTGTGCACAGCATGTGTATTTTGGGAGGGGTAAAAGTTCACAGCTTTTATGAAATTATTCAAGGATTCCATGATTCTCCATGAAATTGGGGAGGAGGGGGCAAGTATTATGTTCTTCCTTGAAATTAGAATTTATTATTGACATTGTGCTTACTGGAAACCATACATAGTGTCAAATATCAAGTATTAGTTGGTTTATGAAAAAAGAGAGAAATACAGAAAAAATTAAAATTAAGAACTTTAGTTTACAGCGATATGGTACAATCCTCTAGTCCTTTATGTTGGAGACTATATAATATGAATTAATAATCATAACCATGACCTGAAATCGTTGCAAACTTATGAATTCACATTTTATGACCGAAAAAAGGTTATATTATGCCAACATAGTTTTAGGGTTAATTTGAATTTCAATGATTAGAAAACAGGTACTCATGAACTTTTTCTTTTTATGGGATAACGTTCTTTGTTGCTTTTTCCTTAAAGGTAGTATTCTGCCTACTCACACGGTGGATTTCATGTAAGGGGAAACGGCAAAAGTCGGGATTTCGTCCATTTTCCAAATGCCCCTCGAGTTTCATTGGCACAGGACAGACATCTTTGAGAGCTCTGTCAATCTTGGGCTCTGTACCTCAGCACACTGTGGTCCTCTTGGCACCTGCACCTCCAAGATTCCCAAGGAGTCCCTTTCCCTCTCCCTCCTCCTCTTTCTCCTTTCTCTCCCTCTCTCTCTCTCTCTCACCCACTCTCACACACACACCCTGTATAAATGCGTTATTCCTCCATTAATGCAAGACCTACCCCTCTCTGCGGAATCGACTGGACGCCACTCTGTTTTATCCCTCTCTGCAGAACTTGGATCGAACCATCCCACCCTTAAGATCCTCGCGCAGGGGATTGCAGCTCTTCCTACAAACGGCTTGGGGCGTAGGCCTCGGGGTTCTCAGGTTTCCAGCCGAGGCCGGCCGAGTGCAGGGCGGATTGGCTGCGTTAAGAAGAGGAGCAGGGATTCCATCAAATCACAAGACAAGCATTTTCATCTTTCTTTGTCTTCTCTCTAGAATTCTTGCAACAGGCACGCGTTGTTTTTTTTTAGAGGATCCCTGCCGGTGGTTGCTATGGAGAGAGGACGCTGCAACTAGCTGGGCAACCTGAGCCCTGAGATCACTTAGGAGGCCTCAGCAAAGGGATTGATTGCCTGCTTTGCCTCCTTGCATATCTACCGCCCCCTCATCCAGAGCATTTTCTCTTGACTCCTTCCATGGAAGACTCAACTTCCCTGAAGCAGGAAGAAGAAAACCAAGAAGGGGAAACAGGGGGGCCATGGGAAGAAATGACAGCAGCTTCTTCCCATGATCCAGAGCCTAAGTCACCTGAGCCTTTGGAATTCAAGCAGAGGCCAGAAACAGGACCCCAGCCCAGGAGCAGCCTGCCTTGGAGCCCCCAGTCTAGAGCCAGGACACCTGCAGATGATCTCACAGCACCAGGCGCATTGCCTGTCCCAGCCCCTCCTCAGGAGCTCTCTTCCAGTCCTCCTCCCCTGGATCTGGCCAGACAGGACTTTGCCACACCATGGCCATCAGACAAGACCACTAGTGTGATTCCGGAAGCTGGGACACCCCACTCTGATCGCTTGGAACAAACACCTGATAAAGAAGAATCAACTCATCAAACAATCCAGTTAGAGGGAAAAGCCTTTCAACAGTCTCAGCAACCAAATCTTCACCTACATGGGCCAGGGCATGTGAGCTATAACAAGTCTGAACAAAAAGAGCTGAGATTTAATATTTTCCAGGAGGAAGACGCAAGCAGTAACTATGACCTGGATCAGGCTGAGCCTGAGGTCTCTGAAGCAGCTCCCAGCATGCTTGAGATTGCTGTTCAGAATGCTAAGGCTTACCTACTGAAGACCAGTAGCAAGTCGGGCTTAAACTTGTAAGTCTTGGAGAGAAAAGTTTTGCAAAGCAAAATGGGGCGTGAGTATGACCGTGTGAGGGTGGGTTTCTGTGGATGAATGGAAATATATATTTGGAAAGATTGTATTAGCAAAAAGAAGTTAGGGACTTAATAACTCTTTTTATCACACTACTCAAAACAGATCGCTGATGGGGATTCTTTTGGCTTCTTTAAATACGCTTGTTGTTTATCTTGTGCCATCAAGCTGATTCCCACTCATGGTGTACCCATGTGTTACAGACTAGAAATTATCCATAAAGTTTTCTTGGCTGTAATCTTTATGGAAGCACCCTAGGCACACAGAAATAAACCCTAGGAATTACAGGGTCTGAGGCTTGGAAAAGACAATAAGAATACTGAAGTCCAAGCATATCGCCAAGATGCTTGTAAAAAAAAAATTGTCCACCACGAAAGGGAGCTCATATCTCCAATCTAAGCCTTCTAGTCCTTGCATGACTTGGGTTTGTGTTGCAACACAGGCTAGTACTGGGGTGACCAGCCATCCTGGTTTTCCCTGGACTATCCTGATGTTTACTCTATGGGGCATTTCTACTTTGTCCTATAGGGTCGCTATGAATTGGAATTGGCTTGGCGGCAACAGGTTTGCGTTTTTTTTTTTTTTTTTTTAATCGTGATGGCAGTAAACATCCTAGGAAACCTCTCAGTCGTAGGCAAACTGGGGCAGTAAGTCACTACAGATCACTCAGAATACAGTCTGTTTTACCCAAATCTCTCTTAAAATGTGGTAGCCAATAGTCCAGGCATGTTCTGGTCATCCCATTATTGCTTTAATTTCAGAACTCAAAACTGAGTACAGATTTTTAGAGATTCTTGCTTCCAGAGTTCCATAATCATAGACAGGGTCACAGAATTTCAGGGCAAGATGGGACCGTCTTAGAAGAAAACATCTAATACAACCTACTTGTTTTTAAAATGAGGGGACTGAGACGTAGAGAAATTCATTAATTTTTTCAAGATTGCTGACTCACAGCACTCACTGGCTCTCACCATGCCCTCCATCACTATGCTCCAACCACAGGGCCTCTTTTTTTCTTATGCTGCTCCCTCTGCCCAGAAGGCTTCTTCCCCAAGTCTTCCTAAGTCTTTGTCTAAGTCTTCCTCAGTCCTCATCCTTCAGAACCCAGCTTCCATGTAACTCTATTATAACCTGCTATTCTTTTTCTTCATAACACTTAATTCCATTTATAATTTTGTATATGTTTATAGACTTATTTTATAATATCTGACTCCCCCACTAGATTGCAAGCCTTAAGAGCTGAGGTATCGTGTCAGTTTTATACATCACTATATACTATGTGCCTCTTGTTGTTGTTAGGTGCCATCGAGTTGTTCTAACTCATAGCGACTCTGTGTACAACAGAACAAAACACTGCCCAGTCCTGCTCCATACCCACGATCGTTTTTACGCTTAAGCCCATTGTTGCAGCCACTGTGTAAATCCATCTTGTTGAGGGTCTTCCTCTTTTTCGCTGACCTTCTGCTTTACCAAGCATGATGTCCTTCTTCAAGGAAGCCTAGTCCAATAAATAGTTATTGAATAAAGCAAAGAAATAATGAATAAATAAATGGCAACACGGGGAATACAGTTCAGACCTTCTGAATCTAATTCAGTTCTCATCATATTCTGCTGAGGTGCTTCCTGACTAACCAGTAAACACTGAGTGCTTACTGAATACACAGCATGTGGCAAATGTGTGAAGCTGTTAATAGGCTTTTTAAAAGTATGAGATAAAACTCTATGGTCTAAACAATAAAAAAGCAATTAATGTTTGAGGTCAGAAATCTTTCACCAAACCCAAGATTGAACAATCTAAAATATTATTTATGTCATTTTTTTTTTTTTAACTACAATTTACTTAAGCTGAAAGGATGTGATTTGCTACTCAGTAAATGGAGCCGTGGTGGTATAGTGGTTAAGAGTTCAGCTGCTAACCAGAGGTCAGCAGTTGGAACCCACCAGCTGCAATTTGGAAACGCTAGGGGCAGTTCTATAGGGTCACTATCAGTCAAAATGGACTCAACAACTGTTTTTTTTTTTTTTTTAATGGATTCTACTTGAATTTCATGTATAAACTACTTGTCATTTAATGCTTGTTAAGTAACAAGCATGAATTTACAAACTTTGTTAAAATTCCAAAGGAGCTCACTTTAATACTTGGGAATTCACTAATAATTTAAAACCTGAATACAAAACATAAAATGGGAAAATTTCCTTTACTGAATTATTTTATAATTGATATTACTTAAATATCTAGATATAATTTCATTTCCAAATACTAAGCCTCTGAGGTAATAAATGAATATCTTCCATAATATTAACTGTCATCCTCTAAATACTTCAGAGACTACAGTTAAACACTGCTTGGTAAAGGATGGCTTTACTTATATGCAGATTTTATTTAACAACCATAAAAGCTATTTTTTTCAATTATAACAATAGCTAAAACGCAGGATCTAGTATTAGTTTTGCATCACTGAATAAAAAGTCTTCAGAAAAAAATTGCTTCCATCCTTTCTGCCATTCTATTAAAACAAAGTATTCATAAATCCAAATTTTTTTAATTATAGTTATGAATTAAAATATAATAAATATGTTTATAACTTGACATGAAGGCATTTTCAGACATGGTCTTCTTTTAAAAATATACATACCATATCTGGTCTGAAGAACTATATCTAAAGCACATATAGATGTTATACTGACACCTGGAAAGTAAAATTAAATTTGGACATCGTGTCCCTAATTTGATGTCAAACATAGCCTACATTGGAGAAAATTAAACACTCCAGTTAGAAACCCAGCTACTGTCTAGTGAGCAGTAATAATTTCAGTTGGAGAAGCTCTCCAAGAGTTTCAGTACTGTTCAATTGAGTTCAATACTCAAAACATAGTATTTTTTTTTTACATTGGTTGCCCACATAATCTACATCTTTGAAGTTCCTCAAATTCATTAGATAAATGCAGACAATAAAGAAAACACATAAAATAGTAGGTAGGGTCAATTAATGGAAAAGTAGGCAATTATTGAGCATCGATTTTGTTTAACATAAGGGAGGAGACATATGAAAAATAAAATCCTCATCTCTGCCATGGAAGAGCCTAATGCGGTTGCTGAAATAGGAAGTAGATAATGTGCCTAATTACATGGTAGCATATCAGTGATCTCAAAAAGATCCAGTCTGAGGAAAATTGGTTTTGGGGAATGATTTCAGTGGCAAAGCCTTGAGGATGAAATGGGTTTTAAATTGTTTCTTGAGATAAATGATATGTATGGGACACAGCAGGGAATACCCAGAGCAAAAACTCCTAGGGAGGACACAACACTTGTATGAAAGCGATTTTCAGTATATTTACCTCACTGTGGCAGAAGTTCTAAATGGATGAATAATTAGAAATGAAGTTGGAGAGATATAATGCATGTCTACCAGTCAGGCAATTTATGCAAGTTTCAACACTGGACAGATATTGGACAAATTCAGTCTTAGTGCTGCTGTAACAGAAATACCACAAGTGGGTAGCTTTAAAGAACAGAAATTTATTCTCACAGTTCTGGAGGCTAGAAGTCTGGTCTCAGCAGTGTCGATTCCTTCCTTGTTGGTGGCCCCCGGCACTCCTGGGTTCTTGGTGATCCTCAGGTGACATCTGTCTTCCCCAGTATTTGCACTCTGGAGCCGGGATGTCGACGCCCTTAGCTCATTCTTTTCTTTCCCCAGTGAAAGTAGGTATAACCAGCTAACATCATTATACTCGTCAGTTTGACAAAAATGTTCTAAGGTATCAAATATACAATCACCCAGAACTTTGTCTCTTATGATTAGGCTTGTCCAATGGCAGTATTTCGCATATCTCTATAGCCACATCACACCATGCACTAACGGTGCCCTCTTTACTAGTGTAGATGGAGCCACTAGTGCTTTTAAATCCAACCAGACTTGAAAACCAATTCCAGAAACCTCGGAACCAAATCAGACAACAAATCCTTAAGATTCTGTTCTTCTACAACCTCTCCTAGCAGCCTATTTAACAAGAGAATATTTTAACAGACATTTTAGGTTCTTTAACAGCAAAGTCACATTGTAAAACTGGTATCTGAAAAAGCGCAGTCTAGCAGTTATGTGTAGAATGTAATGAATTAAGGAGAGATTAAAGATAGTTTCACTAATCCAGGCATAAAATAAAAAGCTAGTCAGTGTTTTTCATGGAATAGGAAACAATATTAGCACACCCGACATTTCAGTAAAAGTGAGCAGCATCTGATGACACTCTTCTTTCAGTTGTGTGTGGGCAGGGGGGTTGCAATATGAAGTGTATTTCTTATATGTCTGGAAAACACTGACGTGATCATTGGCTTAGGAAATGGGAAGGAAGAGAACAAATCTTAGAGTCAACAGAATTGAGAAATCAAAATGGATTTGGTGAAGGCAGGGAAGGAGGATGAGAAAAAACTTAAGGTAAAAAAGTGAAAAATAACATTGATTACTTTTAAATATATAACCAAGAGAGTTTAATCTCAGATACAAAGTGTGAAAATGTAGTAGCTAATGTAGAATTCATGTCTTGGTGTAATATTTTTTTTAATAAGTTAAAAAATATATCATATTGAAAACATTTCCTAAGGCAAATTTTAGAAAATGTCCTTCCTGGTAGTGTTAGAAGTTACCCTAAATGTTTATCCATTTAAAATCTCAGAAGGCTTCAAGTTGTTGAAGTTCCCTAAAAGCCTTTTAACTGAGAGAAAAAAAAAAAATGGTTCTTCAAATGTGCTTGACATGGATATTCTCTGTAATTTTCTCTTTTGGGGTAGATATGACCATCTTTCTAACTTGCTGACCAAGATCTTAGACGAGCGTCCTGAAAATGCTGTCGAAATCATTGAAAATATTAGCAAAGATGTGAAGATGGCACGTTTTAGTAAAAAATTAGATACACTCCAAAATAAGAATGAGATGCTCCCAACATATGAAATAGCAGAGAAGCAAAAGGCTCTTTTTCTCCAGGGAAATCTGGAAGGAGCTGATCAAGATCTGGAAGATGAAATAGTAAGTTACTCTATAAATTTGAGTAGTTCAATTTTGGGGTTTTAAATTCATGCCAACTGTCTTTTATAACCTCCTAAATACAGTTTGCACTCAGCTACTAACTAAAAGTTTAGCAGTTGGAATCTACCCAGTGGTGCTGTGGAAAAAGGCCTAGCGATCTACTTCCATAAAATTCAAACCAAACCAAAAGTGTTGCCATGAAGTCAATTCCAACTCTACAGAACAGAGTAGAACTGCTCCATAGAGTTTCCAAGGAGTGGCTGGTGGATTCGAACTGCTGACCTTTTGGCTCAGTCGTAGCTTGCCATAGTTCTTTACCACTGCATCACCAGGGCTCCTTCATAATATTACAGCCTTTGAAAACCCTATGGAGCACAGTTCAACTTTGAAACACATGGGATTGCCATGAGTCAGAATTGATTCAAGGGCAATGGGTTTGGTTTTTGGAAACAGTATTTGAATTTTATTTTTTCTTAAATCTCTCCAGCTTTTCCAGTCAACCTCATTTCATAACACTCATTTCTTTGTTTAGGGGTTTTTCATTTTTTCACATTGTGTTTTATTATCTTACAGGCCTTAGTTGTTTCTTGTATGACTATGAGGCTAAGTTCCTTGATATCAGAGAAAATGCTTTCTTCATCTTTTATAATCTCCAGCAGACCTAGGACAGATCTGGGCTTAAAGCTCTTTCTTATTAAACATTTGTTGTATGAATGAATGAATGAATGTCAAATAATTGAAAGTTAGGCTTTATATCAAGTTGCATATTTTTCCCTTTAATTTACTGGAAAAGTTAGAAGTACTCCAAATGTCATTTGCATTCTCTTCCAAGGTGAGCTCTTCATATTATTTTTTGATAATATGCACATTATGTGTTCATATTATTCTTGATATTATGCACATCATATCAATGGGATATGATGCAAGCAGAGAAGGATAAAATATTTCTTTTATCCTCTATAGGCAAATTGTTAAAAGTATTTGCAGAGAAAGCTGTTGACAGAGGACAAAAGTCACAATTAGAGAATAAAATGTGTTGAATCACTGAAACCTTAGATTCAATTGTTTCAAAATAAAACCCAATATTCTGTTTCCTAAATGCCTTGTATGTTTGTAATTTATACATATTGACTGAGCTTCCACGATTTGTTACCACTAGATGGTTTAAATCTGTCTATATACTTGCGAATTTGTTGTTTGGGATAAGATATAGTCAGAAAATGGCTTAGTGTTAGGAAGGGCAGGGACCTAGACAGTAGGTGAACCTTCTAGGGCTTGGCAGCCTTTGGGGGAGGCCCACTTGACACAGTGAGATCCAGAGTACTTAGAGGGAACAGATGATAGGCGTTAAGGAGTTGACTGTTTCAGTTGACTGTTTCATCGGACTGTTTCAGCAAGGTGGCATTTGGCACTGTATGTACTCACGTACAGTGATGATGAGTCTGGAAGCAAACAGCATGTGGGTATTAGGCAGATAGGCAGGCAATCTCGTGGAGGAATTAATCAAAGAAAGGTCAGGCTCCAGCATAAGAATGGAGCATTGGGCTTTCGACCAGGCACAGCATTACAAGTTGGGGATCTGTGTCCTAGAACTAGGTTATGGAGTGAGAACACAAATAATCTCTTTTGATCCTGAAGCCTCTACCCCCAAATGGATTCAATAAATTCTTCCTAACAAAAGATAGGATTGGTTTTAGAGCCTACAAGATCTGGGTCAACAGGAGGACATTGAAAACTTCATCTCGGAGAGAGGAAGTATACAGCAACAAGAAGACAGGCAAGTCTCAGAAGCACTGAAATATGAGCTATGTGACCAAGTGTGTCCTGGACTTATATGCTTAGAGTGATCATGTTTCTATTCCTGTCTTTGGCTGCGGCAGAATTCCTGTGCTTAGTCTTCAGCATTCATTTATTCCTTCACTCATTCATTTGCCAACATCTGTGACTACCTATTTCATGACAAGTAGTGAGATACACACGTGATAAAGGTTTTTCTGACCTTAAGTTGCCCACAATCTAGTGAAAGAGGCAACAAATTAAAGCCATTTGATTAGTGTGGCAATAGAGATAGCCTGATGTGGTGGAAAGAACATGGCCTTTGGAGTTAGACCTGAGTTAGAATCTTAGCTCAATAACTTGCTAAATGTGTGACTTTCAGCAAGTGACTAAACCTTTCCAAGCCTCAGGGGTAATCAGGTATCAACAACCTGAATGAGAATGAGAGAAAGAGACACATAACAAGAAGTTACTAAAAGGTAGTAACTATTACGTTCTTTTAACAACAGCTATAACTGTGCTGTTTGGAATTGGGAAAGGGTTTGTAGTGGAGGTGATATTTCATTTAGGTCATGATGGTTAAGGATAAGTAGGAGTCCACCAGGTAAAGACTATAAGGAATAAAATTCCAGCCAAAAGGATCAATAAAAAGTTGGGAAATAGTACTTAATATTTAGAAAGGTAGATCATGAGTTTCTGGGAGTGAGTGACAGAAATGAAGCAAACAAGGTGGTGAAAGCCAGACTCTACTCTTTCTGCATTGATAAGAAATTTCTTTCTTGTATACCGTGGGAAGCCGGTAGAGGTTTTTAATAGAGAAAAACATGGTCTGACTTTGGATTTAGAAAGATAACTCTGGTAGTAACGTGGAGGAGAACGAAAGGAGTTAGAGTAGGAGTAAGGAGAGCATTAGAAGGCTTTTGTAACAGGACAATCAGTAAGGATGGGGACTAGGGTGGTGGGAATGAGTTGAACAGAAGGGAATGATGCCAAGAAATTTTAAGGTGGCAGAGCCAATAGGCACCAACTAATTAAATATGAAAGTTCAAGGGAGTCAGAGAAAGCAAAGATGACTGAACTTTTCAGTTTGAGAAACTGAGTGAATAGTGATGTCATTGGCAAAGATAAGGTATACACATAAAAGACTTTGAGAGAAATATGAATACAATCTTAACTCAACGTGTCTGTGAAATTTCTCGTATGTAGCTGGAACTACAAGTGTGGAACATGTGAGAAAAAAATCAGAGTTAAAGAGAGAAATTTTTTAAAACACTTATCACTGAAGTGGTGTGGGAAAAAATCTTCAAAGTATAAGATATTGAGAGATGAGATGATTGAAAAGGAAATTTGAGGGACAACAACTTTCAAGAGGTAATGAAGAAAAAAAGAAGCAACTGAAAAAACTAAGAAGAAATAGTCCTAGAGGATCAATAGTGAGTGGTACGGCAGATGCCAAAGAAAGAGTTTTACAATCCTATATCAAGGAGCTGAGAGTTGACAAAGTCTTTACACCTATTTTGACACTATAGTTAGAAATAAGACCAGGTCATTGGGAAGAATTGCAGTTTCTCCACCTTGAGAATCTAGGATTTGTCCTGAAGTTATCCCTCCCTCAGTTAAAGTTATTTCCTACTTTCTCACATTTTTTTTTTTTTTTTTTTAATTTCCAGTGTTCACTTGAGACTCTGCTTATTCATTTCCCTGTACCTCTTTTACGGAATTATTTCTTATTTTCTTCGTTATTTTAAATCTAAACTTATTTATTATAAGTAAGGGCAAGTATCTGATCACTACATTGTCTTCAAGTGTAGTCATGCCTTGTTCTTGTTATTACGTGCCGTCGAGTTGGTTTCCAACTCATAGCGACCCTATGCATAATGGAATGAAACACTGCCTGGTCCTGAGCCATCCTTACAATCCTTGTTATGCTTGAGCTCTTTGTTGTAGCCTCTGTGTCAATCCACTTCATCAAGAGTCTTCCTCTTTTCTGCTGACCCTGTACTCTGCCAAGCATCATGTCCTTCTCCAGGGACTGATCCCTCCTGACAACATGTCCAAAGTATGTCAGATGCAGTCCGCCATCCTTGCTTCTAAGGAGCATTCTGTTTGACCTTCTTCTAAGACAGATTTGTTCGTTCTTTTGGCAGTGCATGATATATTCAATATTTTTCGCCAACACTGCAATTCAAAGGCATCAATTCTTCTTCGGTCTTCCTTATTCATTGTCCAGCTTTCACATGCATATGATGCGCTTGGGGCAGGCGCACCTTAGTCTTCAGGGTGACATCTTTGCTCTTCAACACTTTAAAGTGGTCTTTTGCAGCAGATTTACCCAATGCAATGTGTCTTTTGATTTCTTGACTGCTGCTTCCATGGCTGTTGATTGTGGATCCAAGTAAAATGAAATCCTTGACTTCAATCTTTTCTCCATTTATCATGATGTTGCTCATTGGTCCAGTTGTGAGGATTTTTGTTTTCTTTATGTTGAGGTTCAATCCATACTGAAGGCTGTGGTCTTTGATCTTCATTAGTAAGTGCTTCAAGTCCTCTTCACTTTAAGCAAGGTTGCTTGCTGAAAGTCATGCCTTAGCAATTATTATATATTCCTTTTAATGTATATTATATATTTACCCTAAATGTAGGGCAGCATATTGCTTTTTATTTACCTTATATATCACCTACATATGAGATATATGTACTTAGGAAAATAAATATGCATTACAGAGAAAAAATGATACCACATATCTATACAGATATAGACATAACCAGTAAAAAATCAGTTGCCATTGAGTCAATTCTTACTCATGGCTACCCCATATGTGTCAGAGTAGAACTGTGCTCCTTAAGATTTTCAATTTCTGCTTTTTCAGAAGTCGATCCCCAGGCCTTTCTTCCAAGGTATCTCTGAGTAGACGCAAACCACCAACCTTGCAGTTAATAACCAAACCTGTTAACCATTTGCACACCCAACAACTTGATAGATATAGATATGCCATGAGTGTCTGTGTGTGTGTGTGTGTGTGTATATACATATATACATGGGAGTCCATACATGGGAGTTAAATATTTTTTTTATAAAAAAGGGATGTTGAATGGTTATTATTAATAATGATTATTAAATTATTTTTGCCTAAAATATACACATAAAATAACTACTACAGTATATTAATGAGTATAAAATACAGTGGTAGAAGTAATGAGAGGAATTTAAATTCATGAATTATCCCAGTTTGATCTAAATCTTTATAGAAATGTTGAACAATTAGTGGAGTGAGAAAGTAGAGCTAGTATCAACATGTGCAGAAAAGAAAAGGGAAGCAAGCAGTTCTCTTATGGATAAAATTTTAACTACAGTGTTCGTATTCCCAGGCAGAAAACCCTCTTCCAAATGTAATGGAGTCAGCTTTCTATTTCGAGCAAGCTGGAGTCGGTTTGGGCACAGATGAGACTTACCGCATATTTCTCGCCCTCAAGCAGCTCACTGACACTCACCCAATCCACAGATGTCGTTTCTGGGGCAAGATCCTGGGTCTGGAAATAAATTACATTGTAGCTGAAGTAGAATTTCGTGAGGGAGAAGATGAAGAAGAGGTGGAAGAGGAAGATGTAGCTGAAGAGAAGGACAATGGAGAAAGTGAGGCTGATGAGGAGGACAATGAATTACCAAAGTCCTTTTACAAGGTCCCACAGGCTGTACCAAAAGAAGAAAATAGAACAGGTGCCAACAAATATGTCTATTTTGTCTGCAGTGAACCAGGAAGACCATGGATTAAGTTACCATCAGTTACACCCGCACAAATTGTTATTGCAAGAAAAATCAAGAAATTTTTCACTGGGCGATTGGATGCCCCTGTCGTAAGTTATCCACCTTTCCCAGGAAATGAGAGCAATTACTTAAGAGCACAAATAGCCAGAATTTCAGCAGGGACCCACGTCAGCCCTCTAGGATTCTATCAGTTTGGAGAGGAAGAGGGAGAAGAGGAAGAAGAGGTAGAAGGTGGACGAGAGAGCTTTGAGGAAAACTCTGATTTCGAAGGCATCCCAGTGACTGATCTAGTAGAATCCCTATCCAACTGGGTTCATCATGTACAACATATTCTCCCTCAGGTAGGTGCTTTACAATTCTCAGTCTATCAGCTGATCAGGAAATATTTATTAAATTCTCTCTATAGTGCACAAAGATTAACAAAATGAAGCCCTCAAACTCTAGACAGAGAAAAAGACCTAAAAAATCAAGTAAGACCACAGACTACTATGTAATTGCCAAATAGTATGGATGAGACATTTTCAAAGAGATTTTTATTTTCAAATGGAGAATAAAATTAACTGTTTATATGCAATACTTGACAAATGACATAAAGATTGTATGTATGTATATGTATGTATGTTATTAAATTACTATTTTTATATGTTAAATATATACGGGTGCATTCATTTTAGAAACAGTTCTTTAATTCTATTTCTATAATACAGTGGCAGTAATGGAGGTTTTATCAAGAACAGTAAAGGTTTATAACAAAAACAAGCAAACTGTGCTGTATAACGCTTATATAGCCCCAATTGAGCCAGGTGCTGTTCTAACACTTTATATGTATTATTTCATTTAATCCTCACAATAACAGTATGAAAGTTGCACTATTATTACCCTTATATTACAAATTGAGATGCAGAGTTTAGGAAATGTGATAAAAGAAACACAGCTAATATGTAGCAAGGTCAGATGCGAGGCCAGGCAGAACAGGTCCAGAGTCTTCTAAACAATCTGCTATCTTGGCCCTCATTCACAAGTAGAAAATCATTATACTTAGATCTAGGTAAGAGATACCCTTAGACATCTCTAGATAAAAGATAATTAAAAGAAAACTTATAACCCCCAAACCTCCACACCTAGCCTTGTTACATTTTTATTGTATTAATAATCATATATAATGTATAATAGCCTCCTTCACAAAAACTATTTATTACGACCTCCCTGGTGGTGCAATGGTTAAGAGCTATAGCGAGCTATGGCTGCTAACCAAAAGGTTGGCAGTTTGAATCCACCAGCGACTCCATGGAAACCTTATGGGGCAGTTCTACTCTGTCCTATAGGGTCATTATGAGTCAGAATCAACTCAGTGGCAACAGGGTTGGAAAATGTATTACTCTTTTCATTAGGGTCCTGCTAAGTTTAAAATATAAATGTTTTTTAACTTCAAGAAGTTGACAAATTTACCTAGATTGAAATAGTACTTGGTAAATGTGTTGAATGAATGGATAGATGAATGAATAGTTTAAATTCTCATACAGTGGGACCTTTGCTTGAATCATGCTGATAACTGCCTTTACTCCAAGTGAATAGCCTGAGATTTTAAGGTCTTCATTAAAAATTAAATCTTGCAACATTCGTTCCCAGGGTCGCTGTAATTGGTTCAACCCCACACAAAAAAGTGAAGAAGAAGAGGAGGAAGAAGATGACGAAAAAGAAGAAGAAGAAAAAGGAGAAGAGCCTGACTACGTAGAACAGGAAGTGGGGCCTCCACTTCTGACACCAATCTCTGAAGATTTAGGTGATTTTCTATAACCAGATGCATAAACTATATAATATAAAACCAAAAAACAAACTCATTGCCGTTGAGTCGAATTTCCAACTCATAGCGACCCTATAGGACAGAGTAGAACTGCCCCATAGGTTTCCAAGGCTGTAAATCTTTAAGGAAGCAGACTGCCACAACTTTCTCCCACCGAGTGGCTAGTGGGTTTGACTGCTGACCTTTTTGTTAGCAGCCGATCACTTAACCACTGTATCACCAGGGCTATGTAATATGCTATGTATATTTAATGGTAAATAAATGAGAATTGGAAATCTCTGAAAAGCTAACAGGAGCCAAGGTTCCATCCCCTTTTTACTTCATGTGTTCTGGGATGGTGAGGAGCCAAGCATGCAGTTGGCTACACCAACTTTCTCTGACAGAGGTCGAAGGAATGATGCAGGGGAGGAAACATAAGCTGGTTGTAGCTCTTACTGGAGATGCTGATGGTTATTTTGTGTATCATCCTTGTGTGTCTTGCATTCTACAGGCCATAAACACTTGGCATTGTTAGTTACAATAAAACATCACATGAAGTACTGTTTTTTATCTACTACCTTCCCCATGTTTTGTTTCTTCCTATTCAATTTTAGAGTATATGTGCTTGTCTCTTTCATAATAATGATTTGACCTTTCATTTGGTCATTAAATATTACTCCCTCCATTCAAATTTCATTGTTCCAGAACAATGACATATAGTAGTCTCCTGATTTTATGTTAAGCTGTTAATGTTTTAACTTTTCGGTGTATAATACGTATGGGCATTTTCTTTTTTTAAGATTTAGAAAATCGACTTCTCTTTTACACACAGCTTTGTTTTAGATCTGTTAGGAACTAAGCTTTTAAATTTCTCTTTGGTCTATAGAGATTCAGACTACACCCCCATGGTCAACACGGCTATCCTCGAATCTCATTCCTCAATATGCTATCGCAGTCCTTCGTTCCAACCTTTGGCCTGGAGCATATGCCTTTTCCAATGGCAAGTAAGTATCTGGTCACTTACAAAGCCATTGTTGTGACTATTTAAGCTCTGGAAATTATGAATTATCATTGGAATGTTAAGCTACTGTCATTTTCCTCTTAGCTGTGTCAGGTATGGCATAAGACTGACTAAAATGATATTTATATTGTAAGTAAAGCATTAAAGTCAGGAAATCAGAGTAATTTAGGCTTCTGCCCTTTCATCTGAATTGTCCAGTTAATTAAGCTAAAATATTTCTTTTTTTCCTCTATGATTATTTGGATAATTGACTTATTCATTCACTTCAATGGATTTATGGTGGTAACACTAAAAAAAAAAAAAAAACACTAAGACATGTTTAAATTTTCTTCAGTCTAGGATCATTTGATCATTTTTGTTAGGTATTTTCATAAAAACAGTTAAAATATGAGTTATTTAGGCTATCATTTTCAAGGGAGTTAGGGTGAAGAGGATATTAATGCCCTTTTATCTCTCATCTAGGACATAAACGTCTATTTGTCTTATGCTTCCATATGCCTTACCTAATAATCCAGACAAGAGTTTGATGGATTAGTAGCTTTTAAATTCTTTTTAACTCTCCCGAAGTTGTACCTTTTTAACTCTTAAGTACTCTTGCACTCTTTTTTTTTTTTTTTTTCTGAAAATGAATTGTCTTGGTCATCTAGTGCTGCTATAACAGAAATACCACAAGTGGATGGCTTTAACAAAGAGAAGTTTATTCTCTCACAGTCCAGTAAACTAGAAGTCCAAATTTAGGAGACTACTCCAGGGGAAGGCTTTCTCTCTCTGTTGGCTCTGGAGGAAGGTCCACATCATCAGTCCTCCCTTGGTCTGGGAGCATTTCGGCGCAGGAACCAAAGGACACGCTTTGCTCCCAGCACTCCTTTCTTTGGTGGTATGAGGTCACCCTGTCTCTCTGCTTGCTTCTCTCTTTTATATCTCAAAGATACTGGCTTAAGGCACTATCTAATCTTGTATATCTCATCAATATTACTCCCACTAATCCATCTCATTTCATCATAGTGATAGGATTTACAACACATAGGGAAATCACATAAAATGGCGGACAATCACACAATACTAGAACTCATAGCCCAGATAAGTTGACAGATATTTTGGGGGGACACAATTCAATCCATGACATAAATGATCAAAGAGGGCCTTTTTCTTGTGGTCTAGGTGTAGGGTATGTTTTGACAGAGTCTGTCCCCATGGTTTTCTCAATCAGCTTAAGTAGTCTGGAACAAAATAACTCCCTGTGATCAAGAATTATTGGGAGATATTTCACCTCTGGCATTTTTTAATGGATTGTATTAAAAAATTATGGGTTGATAAAGTTGAGGTACTTTATCTTTATGGATCAATTTTTCTTACCAAAAAAATATATAATGATCATCTACACTTTTTTTTTTTAACTTACAGAAAGTTTGAAAATTTCTACATAGGCTGGGGTCATAAGTATAGTCCTCACAACTATACGCCACCAGTTCCACCACCAGTTTATCAAGAGTATCCCAGTGGACCAGAAATTACAGAAATGGATGACCCAAGTGTGGAAGAGGAGCAGATTTTCAGGGCTGCACAAGAAGCAGCTGCACTTGCAGCTGAGAAAAATGAGGAAACTGAAGATGAAGATGAGGATGATGATGATGACTAACAAGAATAAAATTAGCCCAGTATCTTATGTGGGGCTGATACATACACACTCAAACACACATCTTATGTGGGAATTGTTATATACATACACACACACACACACACACACACACCCCTGGTGGCACAGTGGTTATGGTTCAGCTGCTAACCAAATGATCAGCAGTTTGAATCCACCAGTTGCTCCTTGGAAACCCTATGGGGCAGTTCTACTCTGACCTATACAGTTGCTGAGTTAAAATTGACTCGAGGGCAACAGGTTTGGTTTTGTACATATACATATATATATATATATATTCATATGCAGAATTTTATTCCTTAAAAATGTCAAACTTGGAATTTTATATTTGAAACTACTACTAGATGCTTATGGATTTTCCAAAGGCTAAATGGCATGTGATTACATCATTGTTTTGATAACTACAGCTATAGAATTTATGCTTGTGTAGTCTTACGTTTTAAAAATGTCTCAAGTTTATGTACAAGGCAAGGTCACGGAAGTCCATAGACACATCCATACTCCCTGAGAGACCAAGTTGCTGGCCTGAGGACTGTGGGGATCATGGCCTCAGGGAACATCTAGTTCAACTGGCATAACATAGTTTATAAAGAAAATGTTCCACATTCTACTTTGGTAAGTAGTGTCTGGGGTCTTAAAAGCCTGTGAGTGGCCATCTAAGATACTCCAGTGGTCTCGCCCTTTCAGGAACAGGGAAGAATGAAGAAAACTAAAGATACAAGGGAAAGATTAGTCCAAAGGACAAATGGACCACATCTACCATGGCCTCCACCAGGCTGAGTGCAGTACAACTAGATGGTGCCCAGCTACCACCACTGACTGCCCTGACAGGGATCACAATAGAAGGTCTCAGATAGAGCTGCAGAAAAATGCAGAACAAAATTCTAACTCACAAAAAAAGATCAGACTTACTAGCCTGACAGAGCCTGGAGAAACCCCGAGGGTATGGCCCCCGGACACCCTTTTAGCTCAGTAATGAACTCACTCCTGAGGTTCACCCTTTGGTCAAATATTAGACAGTCCCATAAAACAAAACAAGACTAAAGGAGCACAACAGCCCAGGGGCAAAAGACTAGAAGGTAGGAGGGGACAGGAAAGCTGGTAATAGGGAACCCCAGGTTGAGAAGGGAGAGTGTTGACATGCCGTGGGGTTGCTAAGCAATGTCATAAAACAATATGTGTACTGTTTAATAAGATACTAGTTTGCTCTGTAAACCTTCATCTAAAGTACAATTTAAAAAAAATTTTTTTTAATTCTGTGGAAAAAAAAGTCTCGTATAATTTCTAATACAGTAAATATCAAAAGCTGTAATTCACACAAGCTTCTTGGTGATTTTGGTATTTTTTAAGTGTCAAGAGATACTGAGGCCAAAAATTAATAACTACTCATCTAGAGTATCTATTCTTAACAAGTGATATGGTCTGCAAATACCGTATGTGCATATATTAAATTTTTCTTCTCTCTCAGCAGAGGGTTCATAATTCCATCACCTGTTCAAAGACTGTAGGAACAGTCAAAATTTTATCTTTTACTAGTTACTTCTCAAAGAACTTTCTTAATCTGACTCCTCCTTTATCCCATAGAAACCGGTCTGGACTAAGGAAAAATGATTTGCAAATGGTTAGGTGGGATATCTGAGACCTCAGACTTGTATTTTCTACCACTGCTTCTCTAAAGCCAGTAATTATTTTCAATTACTTATAAAGTATTTCTAAGACCTCTATTTTCCAGGCACCCTGAGGCTACCACTAAAAACTAGACATTGCCTCTGCAATCACAGAGCTTATGTTCAAGGAGGGAATATGAAAACAAGTAGAAAATTAGAGCAGATTGTAATTTAGCTAGTGAAACAAATATCACCAGGTATTACAGAACAGTGTTTCTCACTCTCTCTGAAGGACCAATTTAAAAAAAAAAAAAAATGCAATTCATTACAGTTACTTTTGTAAAAGAAAATAAAAATGTCACAGCAACTCTCAATTGTCACAGACTTATGCTGTGACAGACGGACAAACAGTTCATGGACCACGGATCTGCATTGGTGTAATATTGCTTTTAAGCACTTAGAAAGGTACCCTCAATCCAGGCTTGAGCAGTCCAGGAAGTGCTTCTAAGAGTGATCAGGTAGAGTGCTATGGGGAGAAGTGTTCCAGGTAGCACCAGCTGTATTTTGGCAAAGGACTTTTGGCTGAAAGGAGTGGTGAGAGATAAGACTGCAGAGAGAAGCAGGGGCCAGATCAGGTAGGTTGTTTAGATTTTATCCAAGAGCAATGAAGAGGATTAAACTAGAAAATCACAAAATCATATTTGTATTTTAGAAGGTCTTGGCTTTAGTGTGGAAGATGGATTGACAGAATCGAGACTTGAAGTAGGGAGACAAGTTAGGAGATAACCTTAGAATCTAAGTAAGAGATAATGGTGGCATGAAACAGGATAAATGCAGGAAGATAGGAAGTAGAAAACTGGTTTCCATTCTGAAGGACAATTGGCAATACTATATCATTCTTGGAGTGCAACTTGGGAGTTTTTATTGGAGTACCTATAATTTATAACACTTCATTCAAGCAAGGTTTTTGCTCATTTTTTCATGGTGTAGTAGACACTTCTTGCTTTTCTTTTTTTTTGCTGAGTATCCCTTTACTCATCTGCCCTGATTTCCTTTTGAGGAACTGCTTATCCTATTAGGGTACCGTCTTGTACCTTCTCTGGAATCTGAATCTTGAGCACACATTCTACCTCAGCTCCTAAGCAGATTGTTCCTGCTATAAACTAGACCATATTCTAGCCTCTAGAGCTGCTTTGGTTTCAGTCCAAATCTCCAGTTACCTTTGGATTCTGTGAGCTCTTGATAATCTTTCAATGAATTCCCTTCTGTTTGTTTGCCAGAATAGTGTTCTTACTTGCAACCAAAGAATTTATACTGATATATGTGGCATATCTAATGTTTATCAACATCTATCTGGAAGCTTCTCTTCAACAGGGCATATTAAATATGAGATTCTAAATAAATAACAAAATATTTAGGATAGTAAATAATAGTGTAAATATTTAACAAAAGCAAATTCTCTTTTAAAGAGCTGTAACTATTAAAAGTCAAAGTTATTGTGAAATTGTGAGGAGTACATTATAGAACATCCTATATGTTCTATAACAAAAGAAAGCTGAATGGTATAATAGTAAAGAGTAGGAGCTTGGAAGTGAGACAGCCTGGGTTCAGATCCTGGACCACGATCATTTTCTAACTGCATTTCCTGGGCAAATTACTAAATCTTGGAGCTTTAGCTTCCTCAGAAGGCTAATAATAGTACTTGCCTCACAGGATTATTTTGAAGGTTAAACTAATCAGTATATATAAAGTATTGAGAAGAGTACCTAACACAGTTAAGGCCCAATAAATATTAGCTTATGGCTATAATAGAAAACCTGTTTCTGAAACATGAATAAGGAAAATAAAACCAACAATACAAGATATTTTACTGAAATAATTATTAAACATAAAGTACTAAAGGTATAATTTAATTACTGCAATTTAGAAATTTTACAAATGAAATTATGTTACCAGTTGAGTACATGAGATAACTGAGATTCATAAATTTTATTAAGGAGTTTAATATGTGAATTTGAGAAACAAAGTATAATTCTACAATCATCAAAATGCTCAATTCTTCAAGGAATCTTCTCTGCAGTAAAGACTTGAGAAGCTTGTCTTCTAGCCTTGAAAAGAAAGAAAAAACTTTATTGTAAACTAGAAGTCAATTAATTATCAAATATGCTAATTCTCATTCTAATATTTAAAAAAATAAAACCTGAAATTTTAAAATCAACAATAAAAATTACTAAAGTTACAAATTCAAATTTATGATACTAGGAATGTAAATTTTTAAAGCCAAGCCATAAAGAAATTAAAGTCCAGAAAAAGATAAAACAGAATAAAATAAAAAGAAAATGTTATTTTTTAATGGAAAAATGAATCAAAAGTAAAAATGATGGCTCAAAGTCAGACACTGGGGAAAAACAGAAAAGGAAAGCTAGATAGAGACAAGGCCATAAACAACAAGAGGCAGATTCTTTGAGAAAATTAAAGAAAAACCCTCATTATGATCTTAAAGATGGCACTTGAAAAACTTTCAAATTTTTGAGCTATTTTTACTTACAAATCAAGGCATATTAAACAAAGCTAAATTAAAGTTAAACTGAGTTGAGAGTGCAAGGATTAAACAACAGAGAACTAAGAATGCAGTGATGTAATTCACAACCTATTAAAATGTGAGAACTGAAGAACATGGCGGCTACATACATTTTTATTACTTAGGTGAATTTCATTAGGAGACATTTTCTAAAATAAATCCATTAACTAAACAAGTGGTCTAACATTTAGAACAGTCTGGAATTAGTGGATGCTGAAAAAATATTTATGGCAGAAATGTCTGTGGCAAATTACAAGACACTTGGCTAAAATAAAAAATATATATATTTAAAAATAATTGCTCCCTTGAATAACAGCTGCATAGATTATTAAAATATCATAACTAATCTTAAATTTAAATCTGATGAATAAAAAATGCAGTTATAAATATCTACATCTTGGGATACTTTAAAATATCAAATTTGTTCTAAAATTCCTACAATTGAAAAGAAATGTCATTATCATCTAGAAGGAAAAACACACTTCAAAAATGAGATATAAATACTAAACAAAATGAATGTAAAATTAATATTTTGTCCTTATTTACAGTTTGTTCCAATCATATCAGCAGGTTAGTCTGTACTCCAATCTTTGCTGAATTCCTACAATGGATAAAGCACTGTTAAAAAGGTCAAAATAACTTTAAGTCACATATGGTGAAAAAAATAAACAAAAACAAAAGCCTGACGGCAGCCAGAAAAAATAATACAGTAATAAGGTATGTTAAATTTGTTATATTAGTTTTTTTTGTTTTTCAAAACGCAATACCATATTTTTTTAAACAATAAATATAAAATTGTTCCCCAAAAGCTTAGCAAACATTAAACTACGAAGCCGTGTATCCTCACAGAAGAGGCAACAGAGCACAGAGTTCTGTTTGCACACTGCCTGGAGTCCTGCGTAATTTTTGGACTATAACAACCTCTCTGTGCCTCATCATCTGTACCTGTAAAATGCCTACCTTACAATGTTTTTGTGCAGATTAAACTAATATACATAAATATACAAACTAATATACATAGAATCACACCTAGCACAAAGTAAGCAAGTGCTATTTCTACTATAATTACAATAACTATAGTTATTATTCCTTTTCCACCTGACAGCATTATGCATTATTCTCCAAGTTGATTCTTATCCTCGAAGCCACAGCTACTCTCCATGACTCAAAAAAATCAAACAGCAGCAATTACATAGCATGGGAAGCACACTTTCAGTCTTCTAACACCACCTATCTCTCAGTTTCAAAACTACAAAGATAATGGGTAACTAAAATGTTCAGCTAGACTCCATGATATTTAACCCCATTCATTCTCTCAAAAGTCCTCTCCACAATCTGTGAGCAAATGTCTTGGGATTTTAGTAATAGTTAAATTAACCTCTAACTTTATCTGGCCAAATTAATGTTCTTGTTGTTACAGTTGTTAGATACCATTGATTCTATTCCAACTCATAGTGACCCCATGTGACAGAGCAGAACTTCCCCCACTGGGTTTTCTTGGCTGTAATCTTTATGGAAGCAGATCACCAGGTCTTTCTCCCTCAGAGTCGCTGGGTGGGTTCAAACCACCAACCTTTTAGTTAGCAAAATAAATGCAATTTTGGTATTTAAATCATTGCAAAGAAACCTTTACTGTATCATAATTAAATTGAAGAATCTCTTAAACAATTGATACCTTTATATCCCAAGTTATGAGGCTGAAAAGATTACTCCAGCTCTATCTCATTTAAAAAGCGAAGATGTCACCCTGAGGACTAAGGTGCACCTGACTCAAGCCATGGTGTTTTCAATTGCCTCATATGCATGCGAAAGCTGACAATGTAAGGAAGACTGAAGAAGAACTGACACCTTTGAATTGTGGTGTTGGTTAAGAATATTGAATATACCATGGACTGCCAAAAGAACGAACAAATCTGTCTTGGAAGAAGTACAATCAGAATGCTTCTTGGAAGCAAGGATGGCAAGACTGAGTCTCACATACTTCGGACATGTTGTCAGGAGGGATCAGTCCCTGGAGGACATCATGCTTGGTAAAGTAGAGGGTCAGCAGAAAAGAGGAAGACACTCAATGAGATGGACTGACACAGTGGCTGCAACAATGGGCTCAAGTATAACAATTGTGAGGATGGTGCAAGACCGGGCAGTGTTTAGTTCAGTTGTGCATAGAGTCGCTATGAGTCGGAACTGACTCGACAGCACCTAACAATAACAACAATAGTTCCATCTCACATATCAAACAATTTTAGTCCTTTCCTCTAAGATCTTATTCTCTACATAACTGTTCGTCTCTATTCCTCTGTCTCTTTCCTCTTTAGAGAAACAAATCAAAGTGAAATATTCAAATACAGGTACTGTTTTTTTAAGATTCCAGGACCTGAGCATTTTCTAAACTTGCTATATACCATCACATAGCTTCAGTTCAGACCAAGTGGAGGGTTTTCAATTCTTAGAATTGTGTCTGTAATGTACCACTCAACACTTAATTGCACCCTGCTAACTCAGAACTACAGCCACTCCAGAAGTCCACCTTTCAGCCATAGATTAGACAGGCCCATTAAAAAAACAATAACCCACATGAGGAACATGCTTCTTAATTCAATCAAGTTTATGAGACCAAATGGGCAACATCTGCCCCAAAGCAAAGACCAGAAGGCAGGAAGGGACAGGAAAACTGGACAAACGGACATGGGGAACCCAGGGTAGAGAGGGAATGGGGGAGAGTGCTGACACAATGTGGGGATTATAACCGATATCAGAAAACAATCTATGCATAAATTTTTGAATAAGAAACTAATTTGTGCTGTAAACTTTGATGTAAAGCACAATAAAAAAATAACAACAAAGAAATAAGAGGCAACGCGAAAAGCAAAAACCAAACCCACTGCCATCAGATCAAGGTCGACTCATCTACTGAAGTTAAATTCTAGAACTAAGTATATCCAATATGCCCAAGTGCACAAAACAGCACCTCAGGAATCACAAGAGCCGCATTTTAATAAACAGGAATTAAGACCTATATGGTTAGTTCTCCCTGGATTAAGAGGTTTTTCTTACCATATATATTTTCATTACTTGTCACTCACCTGACATTAAAAATTAAATATTACAAAATTAAATATATTTGTGAGGCTCTAAGTAAATGAAAGTAATTAGGTGCCATTTGGAATTTAAAGATGCCCATTCCAGAAATTAAATGGCATAAACACAAAATGTATTTGCCAACTTAATGAAACAGAAGGAGACATTGGGAGATACAAAGGGATTACACTGATTTTGAAGCTTCTCATAATAAATATTTAGATACTTACAACTTTCTCCTCTGGAGAAAGAACACCCTCTACTGTCACTATCTGGTACTGCTTATGTTTTAAATTTCCCACAAATTTCCGAAGTTGCTTGAGGCTGTTAGCCTCGATGTCTTGCTTTAATAGTTTTTGCATTTCTCGAGAAGGACACCCAGGATCAAATATTAGTAAACATAATGTTCGGTTTTTTCTTTCTTCAATTCCAACAACTGTTCGACTATGACCTATCAAAAAATAACACCTATACATATATCATTTGAATCTACAATACAGCTATACATACACAGATATGTTACTATATATACACATATCCCCCCCATGTATAGTGTGTGTTTAGAATATAGTCAGCCCCTCTTACATATATGTAGCTGAGCTCTCTCACTCCTAAGACACAAGAGTTGTTTAGTTCTACTTCCTAAACTTCAGTTGTCTTTCCTTCAACTTTATTTTCCTAAAGCCTTCATGACAAAAAAATTCTACGTCTATTCTGCCATATATTCTACTTTTTCTTTCCCAATCCCTTACATCCCTTTTATTAAAATTATCTCAAATGCAAGGATTTGAAATTTATCTACCCTAGAACAAAAACTCTCCTGGTTCCAAAGGTAAACAAAAGTTACATATACTAGAATTTATTGGGGAGGGCTTGTATTCCTAAACAATTAAATTTCTCACATTTACATCTCCTTATACCTGTCAGTCCAAATTATCCACTCAACAAAATTATCAAGTGCCCCTAACAGGCACCGTTCTGGGCAGTTATGGATAAAACAATAAACAAAGCATAGAAACATGCCTGCTTTATGGAGCTTAGAGAATTCTAACAGGAAGAGACATTCTATAAACAAGGTAAATAAGTAAAGTATATTTTATGCCAGAGAAATAAAAATAAAGCAGAGGCAAGAGGTAGGAAATGCTAGCAGTGAGGGGGTATAATTTTAAACAAAGTGGTCAGGAAAGACCTCACTGAGGTGACATATGGGTAAAAACCTGAAGAAGATAAGGAATGAACAACGAGGGAAGAGTGAACCAAGTAAAAGAACCTGAAGATTCCAAGAGTATCATCCTTTGTTACCCAGATATCTATTGTAATGACAAAGTAGCTCTGGAAATTAGACTAATGTTACAATACCTCACCCTGTTCTATCCCCGTTATCAGAATCTTAATCTGTCCTAAAGCAAAAGCCAATTCATTCATCTTATAAACATTATTATCTGTGATTATACTAACCTTGATGCTGAAGATAGATAGGAGGCTTAGATGTACACACGACCTTTGGACTTCCTTCCCTCTCTGAAGAATAGTAGTTTAATATCCACTCAAATAAGCGAGGGTGTGTACCCAAAGGACCAGTCGACTTATGAAAATCAACAATATGACACCTATAAAAAATTGACGAATTAGATTACTTAGAGAATATTTTAAAAATAATTCCATCAAGGGTATTACCAAATAATACAAAAAAATTCTCAGTTATGGACTAATTTTATTTCCTAAGAAGAAAGAAATTAAATACAAGCTTTTATAATTAGCCTGGAAAACTATTTTTGTGGAGGAAATAAACTATTAGATAACTATTCATAAAAAGGTAGATGACAAACATATTCCAATATATAAAATCTCCATGAATAGTAAAGGAGAACTATACTTGACTTTTAAAAGTCATCTACATATGGATTACAGCTTTTATTCTAAAGTCTCTAAACCTGATGATAAGTTAGAAGCTGGCTTCTCATTTTAACACCTTGAAAGCCACTTACAGTTATCAAAAATATCCTGAAAATTTTTCCCATCAGCTAAGATTCCAATAACAAGCAAGAAAAGAATGCTTGTAAAGATCTTAGAAAAACGTGTGTTCACCGACACCTATACATCTATCTCCCAACTACAAGAAGATCATAGTGGTACTCTTCCCTCAAAAGGAAGCTGTCATAGTTATCTAGTGGTGCTATAACAGAAATACCACAAGTGGGTGGTTTTAACAAACAGAAACCTATTTTCTCACAGTTTAAGAGACAGAAGTCTGAATTGAGGGTGCCAGTTCTAGGGGAAGGCTTTCTCTTTCTGTTGGCTCTAGAGGAAGGTCCTTGTGTCTTTGAGCTTCCACTCCTGGACAATCTTCATGCAGCGTGGCATCTCTCTCCCTCAGTACTGCTAGTCTTGCTTGCTTGTTTAATCTTTTATATCTCAAAAGAGACTCATTCAAGACACACCCTATACTAATTCTATTCATTAACATAACAAAGATAACGCATTCCCAAATGGGGTTGTAACCACAGGCATTAAAAAAGAAAAAAAAAAAAAAAAACCCAGTGCCTTCGAGTCAATTCTGACTCAAAGCAAACTATACGACAGAATAGAACTGCCACATAGTTTTCAAGGAGCGCCTGGTGGATCTGAACTGTCAACTTTTTGGTTAGCAGCCATAGCGCTTAACCACTATACCACCAGGTTTTCCAACCACAGGCATAGAGGTTAGGATTTACAACACATATTTTGGGGAGATACAATTCAGTATATACCATTCCACCCTTTGGCCTCCAAAAATTCATGTCCTTGCCACATGTAAAACACATTCACCCCATCACATCATCCCAAAAGTCTTAAATCAACTCCGAGTCCAAATTCCATTCTGGGGCCAAATTACTCTTCATCTGTGAACCTGTGAAATCTAGAATAAAATTTATCTGCTTCCAAACTACAACAGTGGAACAGGCACAAGGTAGACATTTCCATTACAAATAGGAGAAACGAGAGAGAAAGAAGGGATAACATGTACCAAGCAAATCTAAAATCTAGCAGAACAAATGACTTTAGCTCTCAATGTTTGAAAATAATCCTCTGCGCTCTGAGACCATCTGGACAATGGTCCCGCCCTCCAGACTCTGGGTGTTGTCCAGCTGTCTAGATTCCGGATGGAGACCTCTCAGCCCTGGGCTTCAGCTCTGCCTTCCAGGCCCTCTGAGATGGCAAATCTATTCCATCGGCTTTGGGCAGTCCCATTCTCCTAGTCCATCTGAGTGGCAACCCCACCCCCTCATCCTGGCAGGTCCTGTTCTTCTGCCTATGGGTATGGCAGCCCTGCCCCCTCAGCTCTGGGCAGCGACTCCATCCCCCTGACACCCCTTAACAGCAGCCCCACGCTCCAGAACTGAGTTGGCAAAGATCCAACTCTTTGAAAGCTAGGAGGCTGTGGCCCCCACCCAGGAGGCCACGGCCTCATCCTTTGATACCAAGAGGGCCCTGCTTCCCATGCTTCTACCAACAGTTCTACTGATCTCTGAGCTGCTCCAGGGATGGTCCTTTTCTTTTCCTGGAGGACAACAGATACAGCTCCTTTAGCCTGTTTCCTGCCTGTAGAATTCCAAGAGGCAGACAGCGTTCTTTTGTTTTGTTCTTTCTCTTGTCCCCTTCAGTCTAAGCTGATGGGTTTTCTGCTGTGATAGCTGGTTAAACCCATCAGTCACAGGCTTAATCTCTTTAACAAAAGATTGTGTAGCCATATCCTTGGTGAACACTCTAGGATACATGTCCTTAGTTTGTACAAATTTTCCAAATCTTTAAGTTGTGTTTTCATTTTGCACAGTTCATTTTTAAGTCCATCTCTTTCCTCTTACATTTTACTATAAGCGGCAAGTAAAAACTACACGGCCCCTTTAAGACCTTGCTTAGAAATCTCATCAGCCAGAAATCCAAGTTTATTACTTAAAAGTTCTACCTTCCACCAAACATGTGAACATAACTGAGACAAGTTCTCTGCCACTGCATAAAAGGCATCACCCTTCCTCTGTTGTCTAATCCCAGGTTCATCGTTTTAAAGCCATGCCAGACACACATTTAACAGCCACATTTCTAGCAACCTTCTGTTGCTGGTGCCATATGTGTTCTCTAAGAGGACAGAGACTTTCTCTATCACTTTCCTCACTTCCTTCTGAGCCAGAATCATCTTTGACATCCATAATTCTACCAACACTCTCTCCAACGCAATCTAGGCTTTTATTATTAGTCACCTTAAAACTCTTCCAGCCTCCACCCATTACCCAGCTCTGAAACTGATTCCACATTTTTTAGGTATCTGTTATAGCAGCACCCCATTCCCAGTACCAAATTCTATCTTAGTTATCTAGTGCTGATATAACAGAAATACCACAAATGGGTGGCTTTACCAATAGAAATTTATTTTCTCACAGTTTAGAAGACTACAAATCTTAATTCAAGAGTGCCAGCTCTGGGGGAAGGCTATCTCTTTCTTGGCTGTGGACAAAGGTCCTTATCTCTTTGAGCTTCTGCTCCAGGCCAATCTTCACGTGGCTTGGCATCTCTCTCCCCACATCTCTGCTTCTCTTGCTTGCTTGTTAAATCTCTTTTATATCTCAAAAAAATTGACTCAAGACACACCCTACACTAATCCTGTTTCATTAACATAACAAAGACAACCCATTTCCATGGATTATAACCACAGCCTTCCTAATCCAGTGGTTAAGATTTACAACAAATACTTTGGGGGTACACAATTCAATCCATAATAGAAGTCAACCTTGAATAAATGGAAAAAAATTTTTAATCAGAAGCACTGTTCACACTTCTCAACAAGCATTTTGAAAAGATCAGGTAAAACCAAACGCAATGAATAGCTTCACTATCAGTTCAAGCTAGCACAGATACCATGTTCTCATCTCTCTTAACAATAAAATCTCCAAATATGCCCAAGTTGTAGTGGTTGTTAACTTTAGCCTCAGAAAATTTTATGTTGATAACTTATAACTGGAAGCCCTGGTGGCATAGTGGTTAAGTGCTACGGCTGCTAACCAAAGGGTGACAGTTCAAATCTACCAGGCACTCCTTGGAAACTCTATGGGGCAGCTCTACTCTGTCATATAGGGTCGCTATGAGTCAGAATCGACTCGACGGCACTGGGCTTGGTTTGGTTTTGGTTAACTTATAACTAATGGCTCAATTTTAAGTGCTCAAGTGAATTTCTGTATAAATTGTTTAGAAGTAGGAACAGTGCTTATGGGTTTGCACGTTTAGATTTAGAATTTGAATTGTACCTTACAGCAAAAGAATGATATTTAAATAACTAGAAAACAAATTCATGATACAATAAAAAAGCTTTTCTAAGGACGAAACTATTTAAGGCACCAAGAAAGAAGCTAAATATACCAGACATTTTAGAAGAAAATTTTCATTTCCTGAAAAATCACTTAAAAGTTCACAAACATGACATAGTTTATAACCTGAAGGTGTGATTAAACTGGTAAAAAGAAAAGCAAAAATGAATTTAGAAGGCAGTAAAATATCCCTTTAAATTTAAGTAATTCAAGAAAGTTATTATATATGCAACAGTGGTTTTTTCTATTTAAAATGTAAGAAATATTTTTACCTCCAAATCTAATCAATTAATGTGGTAAAACTGACATAAACACTGGTTACATTACTTAGAAACAAACATAAAAGGAAATATAAAGCCACAAAACTCAAGGCAAACTTCCCATTAAAAGTGAACACAAGCATCTACCTCTGTTTCCTCTTGAAAGCCCAACAACATAATCCAAAAGGAAAAAATAATTTAAACACCTAAGGAAAAAGGGAATTCAAACAAACAAGAAATGGCCACTCATTTTTAGAAACTGGAAAGCAAAAGAAGAAGAAACATAAAAGTGAACAAAAAGAAAACAGACAATTTGTCTCACAAAACCCCAGAGAAGCTGGAAGCTTAGAAGCACCAGATACTGAGAAGAACAGCGAAGGGGCTAAAATATGATATTAATTGACAAGTCTGAAAAGAAGGCAGATCACCCTCCAATTGCCCTTTCCACCAATACAGGAGCTCAAGGAAGGAGAGTAGAGAGCACTTTTCTGAATGCCCTTTGACAAAAGACATTTGTAGACTGATACCTGAGAGTTTCCCAACCAAATGGCAAGCTTCCAACTAAAACCCTTCAAATGAAATCTGCTAATCTACAAGCTCCACGCAGTCAAATAGCACTTACAGCACTTTCAATCAGCTTTTTAATGCCTCATTCCTTACTGAATGGACAACTAAGTATGTACAAGAGTTAGAAGAAACCTTTCAAAAGGGAAAAAGATAAAATAAGCAGACATGAAAACAAATTAACATGGAGAAAACAGAAAAATGCAGGGAACAGAAAGAAAATTTTGGGAAAAATTTTATTGCAACCATAACAAAACATGATGCTATGAAATTACCCCTTAAAAATTAAGAAATATGATTGCTAACATAAAACTTCTCAAGAGAAGCTGAGCTATAAAGTTGAGTAAACTTAGAAAGTAAAACAAAAAGTAAAGATAATAAATAAGAGGCATTAGCAATAAACTTAAAAGATCAAAATTCAGTGGCCAACAGGAGTTCCAGAAAGAAAAATAAAGAAAAAATAGAGGCATCCTAATTATCCACTAACAACAGTTCACCCACGAGCTCTTATTACGTGCCCATCACAGTTTTAAGTACTTCAGAAGTATTATCTCATTTAATAATCACTGCAACTCTATAAAGTAGCTACTATTAATATCTTCTTTTATCAACGGTGGAAGTAGGGCACAGACTGGTTAAGTAATACATCTATTAAGTAGAAGAGCTAGAAGCAAACACAGGCAGTCTGACTCTAAAGTCTCAGCTCTTAACCACTATACTAAGATCTTAAAACTCACAATACCAAATTCAAATAAAGAAAATGTCCAACAAAATAAATCAAAGTTCCACAACTCATGGTAAAATTTCATAATATCTGGGCGAAGAGAAGATCTGAAAAAACATCCAAAGAGAAAATAAATTGGTTATATCTAAAGGAATGAGAATCAGATGGCATCTTATCTTCTTAACAGCCATACTGATAGCTAAAAGTTGATGGAGTGACAACTTCATTTGATGTGAAAATAACTTTGAATTTAGCATCAGATGTCCATCCAAACTATCATTTAAGTAATAAGGACTAGCCATCCTTTCTTACGGAGCTAATGAACAAAGCACTCGAGTAAAAGGGGATAATCCAAAAGGAGGAAGACAAGGAGTTAAGGCTTCAACACAAGAAAACAGTGAGGAAATACTACATGATGATAGCTGTGCAAGAAACCAGAAGGCAAATAATCCAGATTAGAGCAAGGAGAACAGAGAACTCCGAGGAGGTCTCCAGGAGCAAGGAGAGCCTCAGATCAGGTGATAAGGAGACTGTTTGGAAAAACTTAAGATTATGATAAAAGCACATAGTACTAACTCAGAAAATTTGTAAAAGCTTTTCAGGAAAGGACATAAAATCAGCAATGAACAGTATTTACAGTCAGGATGATGGGAACTCTGACTTTAATACAAACGTAGATAAAACCTTAGTAGAAGGATGGAGAGTGGGCAGGTGGAAGATATAAAAAGAATGCAATACACAATGTTTAAAATTGATAAACCAGGATACAACTGTGAAAACATGCTATTTAAAAACAACGGAAGTAACTGTTGCTTCTCAGAAATAGGATTTGAGAGTAAAGAGGAGCATGAGACAGGGAGTGAGTTGCCGGTTTTCATTATAAGCCTTTCAGTGCTACTTAGTTTTAATTAACTATCTATATACACAGTTAAAATAAATCCTTATAAGAAAAAGTAGTCTCCCAGGGACGACAATCACATTAACTTTTGTTTTTAGGTACATACTTTACCCTGAGAGAGGTCAGGAGTGTATATATTTCGCATGCTCCAATCCAGGCCTTTGTTCCCTGTAACCTGTTATTGAGTTGAGAGGCTCCCTGCGGATCAAACCCTTCCTTCCACGCATCTTCAATCATAGACTGAATTTTAGGAATGCAAGGAATTGACATACCTAAAATTATACAAGCAAACATGTTACATGAGTTAGTAAGGTGTTCAATAATATCATCCAGCAGTATACCAGGTACTAAAAAAATAACCTACAACACAGTTTTTAAGACTGTTACCTCCGACATCATGTAGTATATCATTTTCTTCTCCTCCCAGCAGAATTCGGATTTCTAATGTAAATACCCACTATGTCATTAAAGCTATTAATTGTGCTTGCTATATACAAATTCGGAAACCCTGGTGCCATAGGGGTTAAGTGCTACGGCTGCTAACCAAAAGGTCGGCAGTTTGAATCTGCCAGGCTCTCCTTGGAAACTCTATGGGGCAGTTCTACTCTGTCCTATAGGGTTGCTATGAGTCGGAATCGACTCGACGGCAGTGGGTTTGGGTTATACACAAATTCATTCATATCATATGTACTTGATCAGATGACAAGTTTAGAGTACTGTATGTCACATACCTTTCAAGCAGTCATCATAAGCATCATTTTGTAAAAGTGATGAAAGTAGCATTTGGAAATTTCTGTAGCCACAACCCCAACCTTTGTCACCTAAAGAGGAATGAAAGTGATCCACCGCTGCAGAAAACCACACATGTCTCACATCTGTGGCAGCATTCTGATAATGTCTATGAAGTGCTTCAATAATTCCTAAAGTAGAAAAGAGATTTAGAAGATTTAGAATGATGTGTTACCACTTTTAAATGGCTGAGTCTTAAATTTCTAATATCAACTTCTCCCTCAAGTTCCACATCTAAATCCTATCAATTACATCTTCTTCTTTACCTTCTTACCGCTACAACCTTAGTTCATGTCCTTGCTTATTACTACTATCCAAGTTTCCTTACTCCAGCATATGGCTTATTACACTGAATTGAAATTGTTTGCATCTTTCATCTCTGCATCTGCAGGGGAAAGCACATATAACTGTTGAATGAATGTTCTTCTTGTCTCTCCACTTCATTATACATACTGTCAGAGAGCTCTCTTTCTCTGAAGCTTAGTTCTAAATTAAATTGCTCCCAATCAAAAAATTTCAATAGCTCCCTATTACCTAGGGAACAGTCTTAATCCATTGTCTATAAAGCCTACAGCAAGCTAACTTCAAACTTGCTTTATTTTACACCATTCTTCTTGTCATAATTTTGGCTGTGGCCTAACTTAACACATTAAACATGATTGTGTCCATCGAGTTTTAATTCAGTTCCAGTGGTATATGGAATAAATACTACTCAGATAAAAAACCACAATAAGTATTTATTTTAAGTATTGCTATAAATAAGGAACAGAATTACATCCCTACCTTATGTCTCTCTCTCATAAACACACACACAGAGAAATAAATTCCAGGAAGATTAAAAATAAAAAATATGAAGAGTAAACTCTAAACATTTAAAGAAGATATAAAGAAATAGATTTATAACTTCATAGATAACGAAACATCTTAAACACGACTCTGAGAACACAAATAAAAGATTGAGAAGTATGATTTAAATTTAAAAATTCTAAATAAAAACACCACATACAAAATTTAAAGGCAAACCAAGGACCTGAAGAAGATATTTACATCTCATATAACCAAGGAAGAATTAGTACACTGAATACTTAAAGAACTTCCACGAACCAATTTAAAAAAAAAAAAGATGGCAAACCACCCAATAGAGAAAAGGACAAAGGAAAGGAACAGATAATTCGTTGAAGAAACTCAAGAGTCATTAGAGAAATAGAATTTAAAATATGCCTCATCTCACATGCCATTCAGTTACAAAAATTAAAGAATGTCACCCTATAAAGTATATGTGAGAATACATTGGTGTGAATGTAGATGAGTACAGCCACTTTGGAAAAAAATTCAGCAATACAGTAATAAAGTCAAAAATGTACGTGGCCTTCAACCTAGCATTTCCAGTCCTGGATGCACTAGAGAAACTCTAAAGGAAACTGGTTCATAATTTGTAAGAGTGAAAAACTGGAAATGATCTAAATGACTGTCAACCTGAAAACAGATAAATGTTGTATAATTCACACAAGGAAGTACTATATAGCGGTCAAATGGAATGAAGCACAGCTATAAAAATCAACATATTTGAACAAAACCAATTATAGCTTACATGTAGTATAATCATTTAAACACACGTAAGATATTACATGTTGTTTATGGACACATACATATATATCTGGCAAGAATATTAAAATACGTATGGGACTGATAAGTACCAAATTCAGGATAATGGTTACCTTTGTGTGCGAGGAGGGATTAGGATCAGAAAGGGTATACAAGGGACTTCAAATACATGTGAAAGGTTTTGCAGAATTTTAAAGACTGTACAAAGAATGTAAACTATCTCCTTAATAGTTTTAACATTGACTGAATGCTGAAATAATATTTTGAATACACTGGGTTTCAAATATTAGAATTAATTTCACCTGTCCCTTTTTACTTTTACTAATATGGCTACCAGAAATCAGAAATCACATACAGCTCACTTTACATAGAGCACTGGTTTGCATGGTAAGCACTCAATAAAAACTTTTCTTAAAGGTTCATTTTTAAATGTCAAGTAAATTAATACAATGTAAAAGTGAATTATTTTTAAGTGCATTATTTGCTGTAAAACTAAGAGTTTCCAAGTTTCAAAATAACACAAAGTTACTTTTTAAATAAACGGGCTCACCTAAATCTATACAAACCATGGATTATGAAAATTAAGCAGAAGTCAAATAATTCTTATTATTATTTCAGAGGTATATGAAATACTGAAAGCATAATTTTGATATTTAAGTACTTACCAGAAGTTTTTGTTTTTCCATCATCAATACCAATAGCTAATGATTCCATCATATCAGCTTTTCTTCTATGAAATTCAGATGGATGCATCCTTCCCCTATTTACTTCTATTTCCATATTTCGTAGTTGCTGTTGTTTATATCCTCCAGAATTATCTAAACCATATTGTCTCTATCAAGCAGAAGAAAGAATGATTAATTTTTATGTCCCTGTACCTCAGTGAAGATGGAAACTTACTATAATTTTATTTACTTGGAAATGTATTTTGAAACATTCTGACATACAGATTTTTATACAACTTAAATATTTTTGTGAAAAATATGTCATAAAATAATCCCTGACTCAATAATGGCCCTTTCATATAAACAATCACTGTGACAAGAAACTTGTTTTTCTTGTAGTAGAGAAAATAGGGGATCTTGTCTTTCTACTACAGACATTATGAAGGCAGACATGTTCCAAATATACTACCAATTTTTTCAAGGAAACTTGTCGGTCTTTGTTCTTCTCAGGCTAGCCCACAAATGCCTACTAAATCCGTAATGTATTCAGTCAAACATTTTATATAACAAATGAACTGTGATTTTGTAAATTGGACTGAGAATCTCAAAGAATATGCATAAAACTTCTACGGAAAAGCTTTCTGAAAGCCAGTTCTAAACAACTAGCAAAGTTATGTAATAAAACCCCCTTAAACATTGGAAATTTTTGTACTGATGTTCATAACTACATAAGACAAAGGCTAAGGAAAAAATCACATTTCCTTCTTCCTCTGAATCCAGGCGAGTGACTATTTTCCACGTAAATGAATCACCAGTGAGAAAAATAGTCTAAATTAGATATTCCAAAGTGGACTCCAAGGAACAATAACAAAATGTGAGATGTCTAAGAAAAAAATACAGATCAAATAAGTTTGGGAATATTACAATATGTACAATGCACATTAGCACGTCAAAGGCTCTGAGAAGTACTGAAGTATCCAAACCTATCTGACCATAACCAAAACCAAACTAAGCCCATTACCACTGAGTTGATTCCAACCCACAGCAACCCTATAGGACAGAGTACAACTACCCTGTAGTGTTTCCAAGAAGCGGCTGGTAGATTCAAGCTGCCAACCTTTTGGTTAGCAGTTACATCACTTAACCACTGCACCACCAGGGCTCCTATGTGACCATAAATCCTATTTATTCACATACTACCTACGAGTCAGAATCAACTCGACGACAACAGGTTTAACAGGTTTTATCTACTAACTCAGTATGGATTACATCTCAACACAAAGAAAACAAAAATCTTCACAACTGAACCAATAAGCAACATTATGACAAACAGGGATAATACTGAAGTTGTCCAGGATTTCATTTTACTTTGATCCACAATCAATGCCCATGGAAGCAGCAATCAAGAAATCAAATAACGCATTGCACTGGGCCAATGTGCTGCAAAAGATTTCTTTAAAGTGTTGAAAAACAAAGATGTCAATTTGAGGACTAAGGTGCACCTGACCCAAGCCATGTTTTCATGCATGTGAAACCTGGACAATGAATAAGGGAGACCAAAGAAGAACTGATGCCTTTGAATTCTGGTGCTGGCAAAGAATACTGATTATGGAATGCCAGAAGAATGAAGAAGTCTGTCTTGGAAGAAGTACAGCCAGGGTGCTCCTTAGAAGCAAGGATGGCAAGGCTTTCTCTCAAGTACTTTGGACATGTTATCAGGAGGGACCAGTCCCTGGAGAAGGACATCACGCTTGGTAGAGAGTTAGCAATAAAGAGGAAGACCCTCAACGAGATGGACTGACACAGTGGCTGGAAGGATGGGCTCAAACACAGCAATGATTATGAGAATAGTGCAGGACGGGGAAGTGTTTCGTTCTGTTGTACACAGGGTTCCTATGAGTCAAAACCAATCTGATGGCACCTTATAACAACAATCCTACTCACACAGAAAAGAAGCATTAAAAAACTTTACGAGCATTCTTAGCACAGATAACACCATAGTCCATAGCAAATTAGGACTGAAAACGTAGAAAAGTCTGTTAAAAATTTAAATACATTAATAATGTAACAGACGCTGCCAATTTAGTTCAATAGATATCACCACTTAAGATAACTGAAATCTCAGATACCATCAAAAAGCATTTTCCATTAAAGAGTTCTTTCTAAATGCCTGAAATTGACATCTTCAAGATTCTGTAAGACTTAAATGGGATATGTTAATTCTAAGTATAGGTTTCTTGTTTAAGTATCTGTACAAACACTTAAGGTCTGAGTCTTGGTTTCCTCATTTGCCTCATCAACTTACGTGGGTTTAAGCTCAGGCTTTACCACTTAATAGCTGCCTGACCCTGAGCAATTTACTTAACCAGTTTTTGTCTCCATTTCTTCATCTGTAAAAAATGGGTTAAAATAACTTCTTTAACTTCCTACTTGGTTCCCCCTTCTATTCTTGGGGATATTCAATTCACAACTAATTTTCAGTGCACTTCTGAGGCTATGTACAGTGACTTACTCAGACCCTTACTCATTACCAGTGACTTACTCATTACCAGTTGTTGGAAGGATTTTAAGATGCTATAAATGAAGTGCTTACATCAGTATCTGATCAGACTTGAGTACTTGCAAGTGTTGGCTGTTAAGAATTATAGAATATATACGTAAAAGAAATTTTGAATGATAAGGACAAAAAAACAACAGACTGAAGTTTTGAAAGCATGTTTAAAAAACAAGAACTCTACCAAACAAAAATATTATAGTTGCTATTCAACTTTGTACCTGCAGCTTCTGAAATTCTTCCAATTCTTGTCTTGATTCTTCAGATCTCCTCTTTCTGTCTTCTTCCTGTTGAAGCTGGTGAGCCAATTCTAGATCCCTGGAACACTGGGCTCTATCCATATCTATTAGATATTTTTAATGTTTAGAATAAAGTAACTGCTGCAATCAAAGCTTACTTACCAATTAATACGTATTTTTAAAATAGAGTAAAGGCTATTATTTTGGCATTTATTCACAACTCTTATGTCATGAAACCACTAAGTACAAATTCAGCAAAACTTAGAACTACTTCTCTAAGGGAATAGCCTCCATTCAAATAACAACTAATATCCACTGAGTGTTTAAGCTGTGACAAGCGCTGTTCATTAATTATCTCATAAGGAAGCCAGGGCTTAGAGAGGTTAAGTAATATTCTTCATCAGTGCTCCTTAATACAATGAAGGCAGACTTTCATTTTAAAGAAATACTAAGAGGAGGGAAAAAGAAATAAAGAGCATAAAATATACATTTGTAAAGTACAGGTGTTAGATCATAACTTAATTATAGCCTGGCTCCAAACAAACAGTACTTTGTAACATCTTTCCCTGCTTCCTCTATCCAGAGTCCTGTAGATCCATTAGTCAGTGGCTTCTAGCTAACATCATGTCTTTTGACCTCCCAACTTGATGGTTTAATTATGTATTATGTATTTCTTTATTTTCAAATCCCTTAAGTCTCTGCTACGTCTTCCTACTTGGTCCCCCCTTCTATTCCTGGGAATATTCAATTCACACTAATTTTCAGTGCACTTCTGAGACTACGTACAGTGGCTTACTCAGACCATAACTTTCTCTCATTACCCACTACAGGCTTACAGAATAAGAAATGTACCATACAAGGTCTATTGTAAACAAGAGTAAGAACTATCAGACATTCAACTTCGAAAGGTTTATTCTCCCATAGTCTTCTCTAGTTATCTTGTCCAAAGAAAGATGTCACATTAGGTGGAGTAGTAGTTAGTAGGGAACTACCAGAATAGAGGACTGCTCTATCTTTGCTCCAGGAATTCTCATTGTGGGGTTAGGGTGAGTAAGCAGGTAACAGTGTACATGAAGATCATTGACACTGGAATAAACCAAACCAAACCCATTACTATCAAGTTGATTCTGACTCGTAGTGACCCTATGGGATGAGTAGAACTGCCCCCACAGAGTTTCCAAGGAGCACCTGGTGCATTCTAACTGTCGACCTTCTGGTTAGCAGCTGTAGCTCTTAACCATTACACCACCAGGGTTTCCGAAACTGGTAATAGGATCATTGATATTGGACACTAAAGAGCCCTGCATCAACAGGAGATAGCTATGTTCCTTAGGAAAATGAAACCACGTAGAAAGCAATCAGTTTCTTTTAGAGTCTACATTTTGCTTCAGAGGGATTAAGAAATTTATACATGATCTTTCTACTTTTAAGTGACCTTAATGAGTCCTTATTTAATGGCACTATTAAAAAGATTCACCACTTGTCTGATAGTTTGTTGGACCGTGGTCACTTGCAAGTTGCTGTGATGCCGGAAGCTAAGCCACTGGTATTTCAAGTACCAGCAGCGACACAAATGGTAGACAGGTTTCAGGGGAGCTTTTGGGCTAAGACAGGCTACGAAGAACCTGGCAGTCTAATTCCGAAAAAACTGGCCTGGAAAAACCTTATGAATAGCAATGGAATACTGTATGACATAATGCTTGAAGGTGAGCCCCTCAAGTTTGAAGGCACTCAAAATATAACTGGGAAACACTTGCCTCCTCAAATGGAGTAAAGATTTCAAAAGCTTTATTTGTTGATGTGGCATGACTAAAAATAAGAAGACACAGCTACAACCGTCCATTAACAAACAGAACATGGAATGTACGACATGTGAATCCAGTAAAATTGGAAGTTGTCAAAAATGAAATGGAATGCTTGGAGATAGATATCCTAGGCATGAGTAAGCTGAAATGGACTGTACTGGCCATTCTGAATCAGACAATCTTATGGTCTACTATGCCGGGAATGACAAATTGAAGAGGAATGGCATCATATTCATCATTAAAAAAAAATTTCAAGATCTATCCTGAAGTACAACTCTGAGTTACAGGATAATATCCATACACCCACAAAGAATACCAGTTAATACAACCATTATTCAAATTATAAACCAACTACTAATGCCAAAGAAATTGAAGATTTTTATCAACTTCTGCAATCTGAAATTGATCAAATATGTAATCAAGATGCATTGATAATTACACATGATTGGAATGTGAAAGTTGGAAACAAGAAAGATCAGTAGTTAGAAAATATAGCCTTGATGATAGAAAGGATGCTGGAGATCACATGATACAATTTTGCAAGACCAATAACTTATTCACTGCAAATACCTTTTTTCAACAACATAAATGGCAACTATACATGTCGAGCTCAACAGATGGAAAACACAGGGATCGAATCAACTACATCTGTGGAAAGAGACAAGACAGAAACTCAATATCATTTGTCAGAACAAGGCAAGGAGCTGACTGCAGAAAAGACTATCAATTGCTCATAGCAAGTTCAAGTTGAAGCTGAAGAATATTAAAATAAGTCTACAAGAGCCAAAGGACAACCTTCAGTACCTCCACCTGAAATTTTGAGAACTCCTAAAGGATAGATTGGACACATTAAACACTGAAGACAAAAGACCAGACAGGTTGTGGGAAGACATCAAGGACACTGTACATGAAAAAAGCAAAAATTAATTAAAAAGACAGGAAAGAAAGAAAAGACCACAATGGATGTCAGAAGAGATTCTGAAATTTGATCTTGAATGTACAGTAGCTAAAGTGTATGGAAGAAATAATGAAGTAAAAGAGCTGAACAGATTTCAAGGGTGGCTCCAGAAGACAAAATAAAGTATTATAATGAAATGTGCAAAGACCTAGAGTTAGAAAACCAAAAGAAAAGAATACGCTCTGCACTTCCCAAGCTGAAAAAACTGAAGAAAAATTTCAAGCCTCAAGTTGCAGTAGTGAAGGGTTCTATAGGCAAAATATAGAACAATGCAGGAAGCATCAAAAGAAGATGAAAGGAATATACAGTAACTGTACCAAAAAAAATGGTCAACGTTCAACCATTTCAGGAGGTAGCATATGATCAAGAACAGATGGTACTGAAGGAAGCAGTCCAAGCTACACCGAAGGCGCTGGTGAAAAACAAGGGTACAGGAATTGAAGGAACACTATTGAAATGTTTCAACAAACAGATACAATGCTGGAAGTGCTCACTCATCTATGCCAAGAAATTTGGAAGACAGCTACCTGGCCAAACTATTGGAAGAGATCCATATTTATGCCTATTCCAAAGAAAGAGGATTCAACAGAATGTGGAAATTCTTGAATGAGTGGGAATTCCAGAACACTTCATTGTGCTCATGCAGAATTTGTACATAGGCCAAGAAGCAGCTGTTTGAACAGAATAAGGGGATACTGAGTGGTTGAAAATCAGGAAAAGTATGTGTCAGGGTTGTATCCTTTCCCCACACTCAATCTGTATGCTGAGTAAATAATCCAAGAAGCTGGGCTGTATCATGAAGAACGTGGCATCAGGATTGGTAGAAGACTCATTTAACAACGTGTGATATGCAAATGCACAACCTTGCTTTCTGAAAGTGAAGAGAACTTGAAGCACTTACTGATGAAGATCAAAGACTACAGCCTTCAGTATGGGTTACACTTCAACACTAAGAAAACAAAAATCTTCACAACGGGACCAATAAGCAACATAATGACAAACTGAGAAAATACTGAAGTTGTCCAGAATTTCATTTTACTTGGATCCATAATCAACGCCCACGGAACCAGGAGTTGAGAAATCAGACAATGCATTGCATTGGGCAAATCTGCTGCAAAAGACCTCTTCAAAGTGCTAAAAAGCGAAGATGTCACTTTAAGGACGAAGGTGCCCTATCTCAAGCCACGGTGGTTTTGGACACCTCATATGCACATGAGAGCTGGACAATGAGTAAGGAAGACTGAAGAATTGATGCCTTTGAATCACTGCATTGACAAAGAATACTGAATATACATACCATGCATGGTCTGTCAGAAGAATGATCAAATCTGTATTGGATGAAGTACAGCCAGAATGCTCTTTAGATGCAAGAATGGCTAGACTTTGTCTCACGTACTTTGGACATATTATGAGTCCCTGGAGGACATCATGCTTGGCATAGTAGAGGGTCAGCAAAAAAGAGAAAGACCACCAATGAAATGGATCGACACGGTGGCTGCAATAAGAGCTCAAACCTAGCAACGACTGTGAAGATGGCACAGGACAGGGCAGCATTTCATTATTTTTATGTAAGATCACTAAGAGTCGGAACCAACTTGACAGTACCTAACAACAGCACGAAAAAGATAGAATACAAAGAAAAACTTCATAAAGTCACTATAAAACTAACAAGTGGTAGTTTAAGAACCTGAGGCAAGCAGCTGGAAATGCACCTGAAATACTTTTAAATCATATAGTTTACACTTTCAAAAAAATGATATGTGTCATATGGCAGCATCCTATTTCAATACCAATTATTGCTGGCTAGATGCTAATTTCTGCTAGCTGCTGAGGGTGTGATCTCAACTTGTAAATAAAAAAGATTTTTTTTTAATTGTATATTATTTAAAAATCATTGTATTAAAAATCTGTACCCTCTAGATACTGGTGTTCTGGAGAAAAACCCTGAATGCATAGCCCTAGTTCAGGTCACAGTGGTTCATCCTTCACAATTTTTCTATGAAACAACTTCTAAGAAAAAGTTGAAGCTATGCAAGTAACAATCCAAGGCAAGACAATTGATCTCTATTTGTCTGAATCAAGACAGGAAGAAGGAAAGTCAGGAATAGGAGGAGGATATGGAATGTGTGGCTAAATGCCTTCATGAATAACTGCCTCCTTTGTCATGAGCCTAGAAGAACTGGATGCTGTCCAGCTACCATTACTGAACATTTTGATCAAAGATTCTATAGAAGAATCCTGATCAAAAGGGAGAAAATGTAGAACAGAATTTCAAATTCTCATGGACTCCAGACTTTCTGAGGCTATAGAGGCTGGAGAAACCCCTGAAACTACTGCCCTGAGATAACCCTTAAATCCTAATCCAAAAGTATCTCCTGAAGTCTTCTTAAAACCAAACAATAGCTTAGCTTAACTACTAAAAGTGTCTACCTTGAGCATTATATTCTTTGAAGGATTATCTATATGGGATCAAAGTGACAACAACAACTGGAAAGATGAGATAGGAACCTTAGGGGGAAGTGACTTTATGTTAATGGGGGAGGAACAACTCAGAAAAGGAGGGTGAGAATGGCGGTACAACTCAAAAACTGTAATCAATGTCACTGAACTGTACACGTGGAAACGGTTGTTTTGCTGTGTATATTCTCAACGACAACAACAACAAAATTAAAAAAAAAGGTGCAGCTAGATAAGAATTATTTAAAGGGACATAGGTTTTTAATCTGTATGATTTTTTCTTCTACATCACTAATCTAAAAGTTATATATGTGTCCTAGGACATGGATATTAAATCATGACATTCTAATCTTTAAACATATAAACATACCTCGTCCAAAGCTGCTTTCTTCCAAATGCAAGTTAACATGTTCCTGGAGAATATGGTAATTTGTACAGACGAGCCCACACATAGGACAGTCATAGAGTGGTTGATCACAGTCTGTATTAGAGACATAAATCAGCTGGCTTTATTTTTGAATCTTAGATTTTTCACCCTGTCTCCCATGTCAAAGACTGTCTACTACCCACTAACTTCATTATGCAAGTAAAAGCTCTTTATAATTGGATTTAAAAGCTTTTTTCTACTTTTAGGGTCAAGATAGGAAACTGAACATAAACATAAACCTCTCTTACTACTCCAACACTTATAAATAAAAGGAAATATTAACAGTAAACATCAGATGTGTAATCAAGAACAAAAGAAAAAAGTACAAAGGTAAATCAAAGTGATAAGTAGGGGCCAGTCCAGCTATGGGTTTTGGGGGCTAAAGTCTCATCACCCACCAAACTGACTGTAAGGTACTGAACTCAAGCATCCAGCATAAGCTGGGAATGGGGATCATACTCTTCATCTAAGAACAGGAGATCTAAAAGCTGCATCAACCAACACTGCAGACAGAAAATTGCAGCTTGCCCAGGACAGATGCAGCAGTATCTCTTAAGACCAAGACCTTCCCTATATTGAGCACCAAAGAGGGACCCAGAATTGTGCATATACACAGAGCAAAAGCACTGAATAATCCACACATGTAAGGCTTGGCTTGGAAGTGGAAAATGAACAGCTATAACAAGTGCCTATACAAGAAAGCCTCCACGGGGCTGAAAATCTCCTTTCCCACTGGGAGATACCGGGGTAAGAGGAACCAGGAGGAGGAACCTAGTCACTGTCAAAATGCCTCTTTGTTTTTGTGGATCTGAAAATTGTCATAGTAACTACAGCACACAACGTAGGCCAGGACCTGCATGCTAAATCTAAATAGGATGACTGCCTCCTAAAATAAAAGATTTAAATAGGACCCACAGTCTCCTAATATAATAGGTAAAATAACCAGGACACAGTAAAAAATCACCCACCATATGAAAAGCCAAGAGAATTATAACTTGAAGGAGAAAAGACAATTAACTGATGTCAATACTAGGATGAAGCATACATGAGAATTATCTGACAAGGATTTTAAAGCAGCCAACATAAAAAATGCATGAACAATCAATTACAAATTCTCCTGAAACAAATGAAAAAAAAAATAGAGAATCTAAGCAAAAAATAAAAAAAGAAGTTATAAAAAACAATGAAATTAAAATTATAGAAATAAAAAAACACAATAAAATTTTTTTTTAAATCTCACTGGATAGATGACAAAGGGCAAATAAAAGAATTCACCCAATTTGAACAAAAGAGAGAAAATCAACTTCTTTTTTAACTGATTGAAAAAAATTTTTTTGAACAGAGCCGCAAGCACCGACCATTCCCGTCATCAGAATCCCAGAAAAAAAAGAGGAGAAACACAGCAGGGCTGAAAGAGTATCTGAAGAAATAACGGCTGAACCTTCCAAAATCTGATGAAAGACACAAAACTGTAGACCTCGAAGAAGATGAGCGAGCCCCAAATAGGATAAACCCAAGAAATATTCTTAATTAAACTTCTGAAAACTAAAAACAAAACAAAAAAGTTTTTGAAAGTAGCCAGAGAGAAACAAGTATTATATATAAAAAAAAAAAAAAAAATATGGGGAACACCAATTCAAATGTCAGGGGATTTCTCATCTGAAACCCTGGAGGCCAGAAGGAACCGGAACAAAATTTTTCAAATGTTGAAAGAAAATAACTGTCAACTGCTTATTCTGTATCCGGTGAAACTATTCACTTGCAGACAAAGAACAACTAGAAGGATCTGTTACTGTCTGACCTCCCATTGAAGATTGACTAAAGAAGGTCTTTAAACAAAAATGAAACAAAAGGAAGAATTTTGGAGCATTAGCAAGGATGACGGAACAAAAGGAAGAACAAAAATATGGGTACGTAAAACAGACTTTTTCCACATCAAGTTTTATAAATCATATTTGATCGAAACAAAAATTTTAACACCATCTGGTACTCAAGACAATGGTATTTAAAAATGGAGAAGGTAAATGAAAGTGAGGTTTTCACTATTCATTCAAAATGGTAAAATGTTGATACCAGTAGATTGTGATAAGTCATACACGCACACACATAAAACTACACACACAAAGCAACCACTATAAAACTATACAAAGAGATATACTCAGAAGCATAAATTGAGATGGAATCCTAAAAAATGTTCTAGCAGGCAAGGAAAGGCAAGGGCGGCAGGGGCGAACAGAGGAATGACAACCAAAGGAAACCAAAGAAAACAAATGATAAAATGGTAGGCTTAAAAGCTAACGTATCGATAATTACCTAAATGCAAATGGTGTATACATACCAATCATAAAACGGAGATTGGCAGAGTGGGTTAAAAAATACCATGACCCAGTTACAAGAAACTCACTTCAAATTCAACAACATAGGTGGGTTGAAAGTAAAAAGATGGAAAAAGATACACCATGCAAACATAAATTTTTATAAGTAGGAGTGGTTATATTAATATAAATGTGCACACACCCAACAATTAAAAAAAAAAAAAAAAACAGTTGCCATCAAGTCAACTCCAACTCATGGCAACCCCACGCGTCAGAGCAGAACTGTGTTCCATAGGGTTTTCAAAGGCTGGTTTTTCAGAAGTAGATCACAAGACCTTATTTCTGAGGCACCTCTGAGTAGACTAGAACTTCCAACCTTTTTTCAGAAGCAGAGCACATTTGTAGCATCCAGGGACTACACTCAACAATACAGCCTCAAAACACATGAAGCAAAACAGGCAAAACTGAAATGGAGAAATAGACAAATCCATAATTATAACTGGGGATCCAACAACCCCCTCTCAGAAACTGACAGAACTACTAGAGAAGAAATCAGCAAAGATATAGAAGATCTGAACAACACAATCAAACACGACCTCATATAGAACACTATCCAACAACAGAATACACTTTTTTCTAAAGTGTCCATAGAACATGTATCAAGATAGATCGTATCTTCTGCCATAAAATAAATCTCAACAAATTTAAAAGAAATGAAATCATACACAACGTGTTTTCTGATCATAATGGAATCAAACTAGAAATCAATAACAAAAAGCCAGAGTAGGGGCTGTTCAGGTACTAACAGGTTTGTGGTAAATGAAAGAGCACGCCCCTGGAAACTGGATTCTTGGGTATATTTCTCCATAGAAAGATTCCAAACCTACTCTCAACGTAGCTGAAACATTTTACTGCAACAAAAATTTTTTCAATTACTCAATTTTTATATCACAATAATGGCAGATGAACAATTTTATACACGTAGACTAAATTTTAAAACATTTGTAGTAATCTGATTTACAAACCAACTTTTACAATACCAACTATTAAACTGAGACTACCATTATTTATAATATAAAATACTTTACCTTCTAAAGGAGTGTCTAAAAGATTGGCATGCTTCGTTTTCACATGAGTTTCCATATCTTGACTACAAACTTCTATTTTCCCACAGAATGGACATTCAGGAGGACTATACATTGTTTCATAAATTGATCCTTTTATTTCGGCTAGGTCAAATTGTTTTTCCCTACTTTTCAGGAATTTTCTAGATTCAGTTAAGTTCTCTGAATAAAAGGCTTTGTGTTTCAAAGTACTATCTTTAGGCAGGCTTTGAGCTGAACTTTTTGGATGATTAGATGCACAAGCTGAATGAAGACTTGAATTAACTTCTGTTCTACGCTGTGGAGTACTGTCCTTTTTGTTATCTGAAGTTTCATACTGCACTGTATTGATCCTCTCAAGGTTTCTTTCCAGTTCATTCTGCTCAAAATGAGCACTTTCAATATGAAAACACATTTCATCATAATTCACACCTGACAATTTGCAAAATGGGCAGATAACTTGATTTTCCATATGGACAATTAGAAGGTGAGTCTTCATGTCTGGTTCTGAGGCTACTGTTTCACCACAAATATCACAGGAAAACATGGTACCACGGGTAGCTGTAAAAGAACACAGTATTATTCTAAGTTTAAAAGTATGAGTTGAAAAAAATAAGATACATCTTATAATTTGGGACAATGATTCTTAGTGTTTAACATTGGATTATTTTGATGAAGTAATTTTCCATATAAGGAACCCTGGCGGTACAATGGTTAAGTGCTTGGCTGCTGACCGGAAGGTCGGTAGTTTGAACCCACCAGCCACTCAGCAGAAGAAAGATGTGGGAGTCTGCTTCCTTAAAGATTTACAGCCTTGGAAATGCTATGGGGCAGTTATACTCTGTCCTACAGGGTCACTGAGTCAGAATTGACTCAATGGTACTGAGTTTGGTTTTTGGTTTTAATTTTCTATATACTCGGTATTTGTCAAATATATAACTTATCTACAAGTCTCAACCAAAATTTCACTGCTGTATTTTAAGTTTACTGTTTCAATAAAACAAAGGTAATAGTAATGCAAACTGAAATAAATAATCTACAATAAAATATTTCAAAAAGCGTGCTGGCCTAAAGTAGAGAAAAACAACATTTAAAAAACTGCCCACATAAGTCAGGTTAGAGAAAACATAGAAAAGAAACTTATTTATCAATTGATATATCTAAATACAGACACTTACAGTTGATAATAGAGAATATAAGTAAACATATCTTAAAAATAATCTGAGAAGCTGGACTATATGAAGAATGGGGCATAAAGATTTGAGGAAGACTCATTAAAAACCCAAGATAATCAAATGACACGACCCTACTTGCTAAAAGTGAGGAGGACTTGAAGCCCTTACTGATGAAGATCAAAGACTATACCCTTCAGTATGGGTTACACCTTGAACAAGTCTGTCTTGGAGGAAGTACAGCCAGAATGCTCTTTAGAAGCAAGGATGGTGAGACTTGTCTCACGTACTTTGGACATGTTATCGGGAAGGATCAGTCCCTGGAGAAGGACATCATGCTTGGTAAGGTCATCGGAAAAGAGGAAGACCCTTAACAAGATGGACTGACACTGCAGCTGCGACAACGAGCTCAAACATAGCCAACGATTATTAGGATGGTGCAGGGCCGGACTGTGTTTCGTTCTGTTGTACATACAGTCGCTATGAGTCAGAACCAACTGGTTGACACCTAACAACACTTAAAGAGCTTGACCAATCCCTACAAAAGGACATCATGTTTGGTAAACTAGAGGGTCAGCTAAAACTAGGGGAAAACCCTCAATGGCATGGACTGACATAAGAACCACAACAATAGGCTCAAACATATCAAAGATCATGAGGATGGTGCAGGACTGGGCAACGTTTCCTTCTGTTAACACAGGTAGGAGCTGATTCCAAGGCAACTAACAACATCATTCCACACGTGACAAAACCCTGGCTCAGAGAGGTCACCACAGCTAGAAATCATGGAAGCCAAAATGTTAACCCAGTCAGGCTCCAGAGCCTGTATGCTCAACCTAAAGAATAAAAGTAGCATGGTAGAGCATGCTGATTTGAGTCATAATCTCAGATTTAGTAATTTTAGAAAAAAAATCTCACCTCTTTGAAGTAGGGTCTGTAAAATGAGTTATACTAGATCAGCAAGCACTTTTAGATTTTATGGATTAAGAAAGTACTGGCTACCAACATAAAGTCATTTAGCTAAGAACAATTTTTAATAAGCAACCACCGCCACTATCTTTCCACTAAACATCATCGTTCATCGTTCAGGTAAGATTAAACAAAGAAACAAAAAACACCGAAAAAAAATTAGTCTCTTCAATTAAGTAAATGCAGCTTTATGAGACCTCCCTACATTGTCCTTACTTTTTTTACTCTCTTCAGAGAAGCGAAAGTATGATTTTAGAAGGAAGTTCTTCCAAGCCTCTAGTAGAAAGAACGTCACACCCAGAGGCTTTCTTCTCTTCTGCTGGTTGCGACACGGCCAGACAGTGAAGAAAACACTTGGACTCCCAAACATCTGCGTCAAAAGTGGGTGAGAGATGTAAAGAGGCCCATGGCAGGTGCCGGAGGGTGTACGAGACTGGGAGGCCGAAAGGGCTGGAATGTCTTAAGGGCGGGAATGCCGCAAGGCCGAATCTGCCTAAAGTCCCGCTTCAAGTCCTAAGCTGGAACATGAAGCCAGCCCAGAAGCTAACAGGATCAAAGGGCTGGGACCACCAGATCCTACCGGCCGGGAAATACCGCCAACACAGGGCGCTCCGCTTGCCTTACTCTTCGGGTCCCGCAGCTACCCGCCTCCACCCCCACCGAGAGAGGAGTGCAAGCACAGTATTTAGTACCCCTCCTGGCCTGACAGCTGAGGCCAGTACTTCGCAATACCCGGAGATTCACAGTTAACCAAGTAAAGCATCAACGGATCCAGAAAACCTACTCTCCTGAATCACATTCAAAATCGCTCTTCCTCGGTCCCCCGGAAGGGAAGGAATCCCAGCATGCACAGTTCCAAGCCGGTCTGGGCTGTAATGCATTCTGGGGGTTGTAGTCATTTTTTGCCTCAGTCGCATACACCGTAATTTTCCACTTTTGATGACCAGAAGGGAACTAGACTCAAGTCTTTAAAACGTGAGCTGAATGAATTCCAAGAACAGGTCCTAGGGAATACACGCGTCTACAATGCCCATTGTCCAGGGCTTGGCGGACTAAAACTCCGTTGACTTGGTTAGTTGATGTGGAGTAAATTTCAACTCATGTCTATCCCATGTGTGCAAGGTAGAACTGCTCCATATCGTTTGTAAGGCTGTGACCTTTTAGAAGCATATGCCAAGCCTGTCTTTCCAGGCACCTCTGCGTGGGTTCCAACCCACAACCTTTCGGCTAGTACTTGAGCACTTAATCCTTTGTGCACTCCATTCTAGTATTAATAAGTCTTATAATGCTACTATCAAGCCCCAAACTAAGCTCTGCAGATGAAGGATTACTAAAGCAGGTTCTTTTCCTCAAAGTTACAAGTTCATAAGTATCTTATTTTTATGGTTGAGTATTTATGTCATTCTACTTTGAAACTGAGACTGCAACAGTAATCAGAATACACACAAACCCAACCCTTTCCGGGGGTGTTCCCCTTTTTTAATGACCCTGTACCTTACCAAGCATGATGTCCTTCTCCAGAGACTGGTCCCTACTAATAACATGTCCAAAATACGTGAGATGAAGTCCCCCCATTCTCACTTCCAACGAATACTCTGGCTGTACTTCTTCCAAGACAGACTTGTTAGTTCTTCTGGCAGTTCCTAGTTTGTTCAATATTCTTCACCAACACCAAGAAAATAAAAGTGTAGTATACCACGAGGCTCAGCTCTGAACACTATATAATACTACTTATATAAACATCAAATATTGATTTAACCAAAATAATTTTGATAGAACTATATGAGGATGTGAGATGAAGAAGCATGTGTGTGCTTGTGTGTGTGAGTGTGGTGGGAGGTAGTGTGGTTGTAAGAGTGATAAATCTTCGTCTTTCCTGGAAGGATAATAATAATGTCTAGCATCTTTTAAAAAGCCAAGATATAGTAGTTTAAGTACATGATTTAGAACTATAAATGTAGTCGAAAGTTGTTCTTCCCGAGGAGTGGCAATTCAGAGAACTGCTAATTTTTATTACAGATTTTATAATATTATTGGACTTTTTAAACCATGTACCTGTATTACTTTGATTTAAAAAAATAAAAATTTAATTTTAAATTATTCTGTCTTCTGGGCAGAGTATTGATTGTAGAGGAGTCAGGGTGGATACAGGAAGCTCTCTTAGGACACTACTATAATATATGGAAGAGGTGATGGAAGCTTGGAAGTGGTTTCACTAGAGGTAGACCAGACATATATGAGAACTATTTGGGGAGGTAAAACCAGAAGCCAGAGGGCATTGTTAAGGGAAATATAATGGATGATTGCTAGGTTTTTTAGCTTGAGCTTCTAGCTCTATGGTGTATAATTACAAAGGTAGGGAAACTTGAGACAGGAACAGAGTGGGGTTGGGAGGGGGTGAGCAAGATCAAGAGTTCTGTTTTAGCTTATTAAGTTTGAGATGCCTGTCAGTCACTGAAAAAGAGATTGGATATACGAGTTTGGATGTCAGAGGAGCAGTCTAGGTGGGAGATGTGAATTTGAGAGAAAACAGCTTGTAGGTGGCATTTAAAGACATAAGAGTGAATTATATTGCCTAGGGAGCTAATGCAGATAGAAAAGCAAGAGGCCTAGGGATTCAATATTTAAGGGTTACTTAGAGAAGTGGGGATAAGTAAGAAGGAAGAGAAAAAGCAGGCATGAATTGAATGAAAGCCATGTGTTTTCTTTGTCTCAAGAGAACTGAAAAAGCAGGTGTGGTGGAAGCTGTAGTACAATGCTCAGATCTCTTTTCAACACTGGGGCTCTTATCCACCAGCTGTTGGAAGACTGACTACTGAGAGCTCCAGGCCAAGCTCCTGTCTAGGAATTGCCTCCAGCTCAAGGAAGCTGCCTCATCCTAAACTAGGTCCCAGATCTAGGGATAACCCATTTCTAACACCAGCTTGAATCAGGGATATAAATGCCAGCTGCTAGCTTCAATAGGGACAATTCTGAAGGGCCAGCCCAGGTCCAGTGCTTCCTGTAAGATTGTCTGAGGACTTTGGTGCAACTGCATCATAGCTCAATCTATCTTCTTGTGGAATCCTGCTTCCCTCAACCTTTGCAGTTATAATTCCTGAAGAGTGTTCTCCAACAAACACCTGGAGATATATTTTGAATCTCAGTACATTTTCCAGGAACAGACCTATGACCTATTACAGAAATAAGGAGAGTTTAATAATAATTCCCAAATCTAATAATTAAAAAAAAAAAAAAAAGACCATGTGTCCGACTTTGCCCAGGACAATCTAATTATTGCCTATTGTTTCAGAAAAGTTATTAATAGTATCCCATTCCCTCTCAAAAACATTCTGGTTCAGAGAATAGGTTATATGGTCATCTCACTACTATTAACTTTTGAGCCTTGATTAAGTTCTCATTAATAAGAAGTTATTCATTCAGAATATTGTGGTGGTTAAGTGCACAGACTCCGAAGTAAGCTACTTAGTATTCCACCTGCTTCTCCTACTAGTACTGACTAGGAATTTTACTTATACGTTTCTTATTGCCTCAGTTTCCCCTAGTTTATGGAGTCATAGTATAATTAAGTAAATCATATTTTGATTTTGCACTGGTCAAAAGGATCTAGGAATAAGTATGTTCTGATTTTTAAATGTAGCTGCCCAAGTGAGAAAAAATAGTCAAAAGGGGTTGGAACCCTTTCCTTTTCCATGGCCTATGGAGTAAGTATGCCAATGAGGGAATAAACTCCCTACTTCTTCGAGGCAACAGCATATGGGGTAAAGAGACCACTGACAGGTGACTTCTATTTTGATAGGCAGAGTTGAGAAGGATGCCATAAAATGGCAGATTTTGGACTGAAATTACTGTGGTTGGCATGTTATACAGCCAACGAAGCTGACATCCTGATACCAAAACTATTCTTCCAGTTTTACCCTGGAAAGGAAAAGCACAGTCCCAGAGCCTGCTGAGCAATGATCCGGGAAACACCATTACCACTGCCTCTGCAACATCTATCTGGAGAGGAAGCTATACCTAGACAGCAGGAATCTTCTTTAGGAGGGAAGAAGAGGTAGGGAAATAAGGAGGACAGTGGGTTCTCAGGTGATTGAGTCAAATAAACTGCTATTAATATTTCAAAAGTTCTGTCTGGGTTTTCTTTGCCAGGCCTTGCTTCCCTTCTCAGCCACCCATACCCATAGTTAACCAATCCCTTCCCTCCTGTTTGTTTTTCAATGGTTGAATATAGCAAACTTTTTATAACTATTGTTTTCATGTTTTCCCCCTAATAAATTGTAAACTTATTAAGGGCAGGAATCATGCATTAATTTTCTTATATCTTCTGCTCCTAGCATTGCATCTAGAAAACAATCCAACCTGTTTTCAATGTTTGCTGAGCTGAGCTCCAGGGTGGATTACAGATTACAGGTGTGTTATAATAATTTACAGTACGAATTTATCTGGAGTTATTTCAAATATTAGTGACCACATTTTTGTCAAATATTCACAGATATTATAGAATCCAAAATGATAAATAAACGCCAATCTGAAAAGTTTGAAACAAATGAACACAAAGGAAGAAGGTAATGAAGCTGAAGAAGAGCCTCTGTGAACTCCGTGAGGCTGGGATTTTTAACCGTTTTGTTCACTGTTGGGGCTAGCATAGACTAGGCCCTCAATCAACACTATGATGTACGGTGAATGAATGCTTGATTGAATGAATGAATGAGAATGAATCAACACTATGATGTACGGTGAATGAATGCTTGATCGAATGAATGAATGAGAATGACAGCGCGCTTTCGGCACAGAGAGGACTAGAGCCAGGAGGTCAAACTCTCGCAGCAGCCACTGAGCCGGGATTAAAATCCTGGGGTCTGCGCAAGCACCGGCTCCTCCTCCGGTGGGCGAGGCTGGGGAAGCGCATTCCTCTCCGCCCCTCTGCTAATCGGTGTTGCGGCCGTCGCCGCCGCCGCCGCCGCCACGCGCAAGGGCTTATGGGCGCTGAGCTTCGGGGTCCCGGGGAAGGGGCGCCGGTGGCTGCCATTTTGAGTTGCGAACCTAGTCGCTACGTTCCACGCAAAGGGCGGATTGCCAAGCCCCTGTTACCAGCAGCAGACGCCGCCTCCAGGGACTGGGAAGTCGGGGTACCAAATAGCACCACGTTAATGGGTAAGTGGGAATGACACAGGCCAGGTTGGGTGGGCTTCGGGTATGGCCCCTTTTGGAGCTGCTAGTTCCTGGGGTCACTGTTTTTATTTACTCTTTTAACTTGCGAAAGGTTCAGGACCAGGCCATGCCAGGGTCTGTCTCTGGTTCGCCTGAGGGAGACGGCGATCGTGGGGGGCGTGGCAGCCAGGCCTTTCCCTTGGCGGATCGGGGGGCAAAGGGGGTCCAGATCCTCTCAGACAGCCAGGCTGGCCATCGGAAGAAGCTATTAGGCAGCTGATCTCACCCGTCTCGCTGTTCAATCTCCGTTTTTCGGTAGTTCCACTTCTCGGTAGATAGTATAGTCAAACGTTGTCATTCACTCCTGGGACCCAGCTATTGTCTGTGTCCAGCTTATTAAAATTCCACAGTGTCCGGAAAGGGGGTAGGTAGCGTTCATCCTGGGGGCTTCTGCCAGCTGCCCTCCCTCACTTGGATGCAGGTGCCTCGAAATGCTCAGTCCGACTCCATCGAGCTTCGAATAGTCTGTCAGCCCCATTCCAAGATGAAAACTTAATATTGTTTCATGGATAATGCGTGAAAAATAACAGGATTTGAAAGCTGTGAAACCGCATAGTGATAAGTCGAAAGAATATGGCACTGGCATTGACTGTCGGGCTTTTTGAATATGTTTTAAAAAAGCTTCTGACTTGATGTCTCTTAATTACAACATCCAGTGTAATTTATGATTCATGTTTTGTAGGAAAATGGCTTGCTTTCTTGGTAAACAAGTAACAACCCTGTCCTTTAGACCTTTAAGTATTGCTTGTTTGGTTGCAGGGCCTCTTTGTACAATCTCATAACTTTACTAACGACACCCCCAAAACCATAAAAACTGAGGCTTTACTAGCATAAGAAATTCCATTAGTTGAATTATTAATATTAGAAAATGAAAACTCTAATTTCAGGTTCCAAGTGTTTGCTCAACCTCAACACTGCTTTTCAGAGAGCTGGGTAAAAAATAAGCTAATGATTGATAAGACATTCCTGTATTGGGCGGCTTTAAAGTGCCTGGATAGTGTTTATTATGTTTAAAATGACTTATGAGACAGCAGCCTTTGAAATAAGGTTTTTAAAATTTATTTACCGGTGAACAAAGCAATTCCATTGGTTAAGGAAAAGATTATTTTCCTTAGACTTACCCAAAAAACCCAGTGCCGCCGTCGGTAGACTTACCAGTTACAAGTAAACAAACCAGTTGCCATCCAGTAGACTCATGGTGAACACATGTGTGTCAGTGTACAACTGCGTTCCATAGAGTTTTCAGTAGCAGATTTTTCAGACGTAGATTGCCAGGCCTTTCTTCTGAGCTGCCTCTGTGTGGACTCAAACCTCCAGCTTTTTGCTTAGCAGCTAAGCGTGTTAACTGTTTGCCCCACCCAAGGACTCCTTCCTTAAAACCAAAAAACCCAAGCCCATTGCCATCAAGTCAATTCCAACTCATAGCAGCCCTGTAGGACATAGTAGAACTGTCTTATAGGGTTTCCAAGGCCCTAATCTTTACAGGAGCAGACTGCCACATCTTTCTCCTGTGGAGTGGCTGGTGGATTTGAACCACCGACCTTTCAGTTACCACCCAAATGCTTTAACCACTGTGTCATCAGGGCTCCTGCTCCTTCCTTAAAAACTCCTTCTTTAGGTCCCCTTTAAAGAAATTGTAGGATGCAGGTGTTAAATAAGAAGCAAGAAGTTAGTGCTATAAAAGAAAAATAAATGATATATGAGTTGTTGGGGCTAGATTTTATTTGGTTGACAAATTTATATTGAAAGGTTATAGTTACCTAGATTAGTGCTTTCAGAAGTGACTGCATGTGTGTAGGGAGGCAACAGGTGATCTAAGCAGAGGTGACAAGAAAATGTCAGAAACTTCTGTTTTTGTTTTAAAAGCCATTCCTTTTTTTTTTAACTCTCGAGAATTTTATAATGAGGTCCTATATTAGGCAAGTAATACATGCGCGTAAATAAATAAACATTGAGGATGAATATTGAAATATTTTTTGCATGTGTAAGTATACATGAACAAAAAGTTTAGAGGCCAGTGGCTTACAGAATGCTTAAGTGGTAAATACTTTTAAAAGCTTCTGTGAACATTTCGTTTTGCTAAAATATTTTATACTTCTTAACCATAATTCAGCAATTAATGCTGAGACTCAGTTTGCTCTGTAATGAGCTCTGATCTATAGTCTTCCCTTCCATAGGCATTGGAAGGCTCTAAGAGCTCTTATTAAGGAAACAGAATACTTATGTATGAGACATATGTTTTATATATGAAATAGTAGAATAATGCTGGTCATTGTTATTATTAAAGTTAGACTGAACTGTTTCTAATGATAAATATTTGTAGGTGCACACAATATTCCTGAAATAAATTCATTAGGTGTGTTACAGAGGGATTTTGGTCAATTATAAATGTGTTTTAATTACTAAAATACGTGTAATAATTTCAAAGGCACAAAGTACATCTAAATCATTCTGAAATCCTTGGTTCATTCCATTCTACCTTTAGCTCCACTAATGAAATTTTCTTACAGTCTTTCCCAGTCACCTAACTACCAAATCTGATGCCTGGTATGATACTTGGTTTGTTGTACCAAATGATGAATGAGTTGTACCTGGTATGGTACCAAGTACTGGATGAATCAATGAATGAATGGAGTGGCCTGTTTATACTGCTGCTATTTCTTAAATGCTCCTTTATCTCTTGAATTTCCTTCTCCTTCAGGGCTCTTAATTTCTTGTGATTCTCCTACATCTCTGACCTATTTATCTTTGGTTTTCTTCACCCTTTCCTTTATCCACAAATTAAAATGTGAACATTTTCAGAGTTTCTTCTTTGATCATCTTTCTTTTGTAGCTCTCTACGTGACCTTGGGTAATCATGAGGAACCTTCTCCTGAGTTCTGATCCACCTTTTCAGTCATCTATAGATCAGAGTCTCCTCTGTGTGTGCCCCAAGTACTACGAATTTAACATGATTAATATGAAAGTCACCATACAGCTATTAGAATGGATACAATTAAGAAAAGCAACAATAACAAAAACCTGACAATGCTAAGCATAGGCAGGAACCCACATACTGGTATTGGGAATGCAAAATGGTCCAGTCACTTTGGAAAGAAATTTGACAGTTTCTTATAAAGTAAAGTGTACACTTACCGTATTACCCATTAATCCCACTCCTAGATATTTACCTGAGAGAAATGAAAATTTATTTTCACATAAAAACTGTTGAATCTTAATAACAGATTTATTCATAACTACCCCAAACTGGAGAAATCCCTAATGGCCTTCAGCTGGTGATTGGATAAACTTGTGTATCCATACAGTGGAATACTACTCAGCAATAAGAAGGAACAAACAATTGAAACACGCCGATGACATCGTTGATTCTCAAACACATTGTGTTAAATGAAAGAAGCCAGACTTGAAAGACTACATGCTATATGATTCCATTTATATCAAATTAAGGAAAAGACAAAACTTGGGCTGGGGAACAGTTAAGTGGTTGCCAAGTGATTAAGGGTTGGGAGAGGGCTAACGGAGCAGCATAAGGGAGTTTTTGGGAGGTGATGGAACTGCTCTGTCTTGATTGCGGTGGTTATATGTCTGTATATTTGTCAGATTTATAGGACTATATACCAAAAGACTGATTTTTATTGTATGTAAATTAAAAACATAACTTTAAAACAACTGAATTCGTTATTTTCTCAAAAACAAGCATGCAAACAAAAACAAACGAAACTACCACTCTGATCCTTCATCTGTTTTCCCTGTGTTGTGTTATTTTGTCATCATACTAAAATGGCTCAAGCTACAAACCATGGAGTCAACCTCAACACCCTTTTCTTCCTCACTATATATCCTTTAGGTTCACTTGGCCCCAAATTCTTAGTGAATCAATTGCAGAAATGTTTCTGGACTCCAGCCTGCTCTGTATATTTCCACGGCAGCTGCTAATTTAGTGCAGGTCCTCATCCTCTCCCTATCTTTCCCTTGACCATTTGAAACAGCTTTCTCTTTAATTTCTTTTATTCTGTTCTTTAGGATCAAGTTCAACTGGCATGCAGCACCATATATGGGCATTCTAGCCTTATCTCACGTCGCTTTTCCCACTCATCCTGGTGTTGGGGCACACTGAATTTCTTACTGTTCCATGGTTATGCCTGGCTTCTTCAAGAACTCTGCCTATGCCTGTATTCCTTCTTGAAATGCTTGCTTCTTCCCTTTTTGATCTCCATCCTTTCCCTGACAAATTCCTGTTCATCCTTTGAGATAGGATAACTGAAGCTTTTCAGAGTTCCCTAAGGTATGGTTAGTTGCTCAGTCTTCTGTGCGTTTTACTACTTCCAATATAACTTACCAATTCACCTGTCTATCTCCTTACTTCAGGGATGGCAGATAAATCCCACCCTCTCCTTTTGTGTCTACTTTACAAGTGCTAATTGAACACACTGTCCTGGCTAGATGCAGGTGCATCCTCAGAATTTATCAGTATAACGCTTTAGGCAGCCACTGTTTCTCACGTTAAACTGAAGCCCTGCCATATACTAGTTGTTCAGTCATAAATCCAGAATAGGTAATACTGGTATTTCAGTATTCATCTCAGATAATATCAAAATACCAGCATTGATGGCGATATGTTATTAACAACTTTATGATTCATTTTATAAAAGTAGAACTAGATATTCTGTATATTTCAAATACAAAATTTCATTTTTACGTAAAACATTTTGTACGTACTTAAAAATACCAATGATCATGAAGATGGCACGAGACCGGACAATATATCATTCTGTATACATAAGGTTGCCATGAGTTGGAGCTAACAACAGCACGAGAAAATATTGTGTGTTAATGTTTTTAAATACATTTATAATATTTAAAAATAAAGTGTCTGAGTATTACAGTACTTACAAAGAACTAATTATACTGAATTACCAAAAACTGGTATTGTAGTCATGACTCATTCACCCTTGTGGCCTCAGTTCTTAAGACAGTGTCTTAAGTATGGGAAAGGAGCCAAATGCCAATAAATATCTGAGTATGCTTACTGAAGCCTAAACCAAAAAAACCAAATTTCATTGAAAATAAGACATTTCACTGTTCGCTGTTTCTTCATCTTGCCAGAGCTGAAATGAGAAGTTTTTTCCCCAAATTTTATGATTATTTTCTGGGTGACAATAATTTGTAAGATACATTCTACTTTCACAGAGGTTAAAATGCTGGAGATGAGGTAGGGGATGACATTTTACAATCAGTGAAATTAGGGTAATGACCTTGTGTTTAAACCAAAATATATTATTTACTTAACATTTTATTCCTAAAATATTTGGGCATATTTCTCCAATCTTGATATAGGAGTGAGGGAATGTATTCTTTGTACATAATTTCCAGAATGAGATTTATTGGTCTAATTCATGAGCGTGAATTTATTAGCTCCAGAGTAAGCACCTTATATTTGTTTTGAGAGCTATCTGTGTCTGTTCTCTTCCCTCCTTCTGTTAAGATACCATGACTAGTTCAGGAAAAGATAACTACAGAATGAAAAATTACAAGAATAAAGCACTAAACCCCCAAGAGATGCGTAGAAGGAGAGAAGAGGAAGGAATACAGCTTCGAAAACAAAAAAGGGAAGAACAGGTAAGTTTTTAAATATTCAGTTCTGTCTGATGCAAATTTATTATCATATAGAGGTTTTAGAACTCTATTACTGCTAATTTTTAGATAATTTTAAATTGAAAAGTATTTTAGGAAATCAAATATAGCTAAATATATTCTTTATTTTATTGTTGTTGCTAGGTGCCGTTTAGCTGGTTCCAACTCATAGTGACCCTGAGTACAACAGAATGAAACACTGCCCAGTCGGTCTTGTGCCATCCTCACAATCATTGTTATGCTTGAGCCCATTGTTGCAGCCACTGTGTCAGTCCACCTCTTTGAGGGTCTTCCTCTTTTTTGCTGACCCTCTACCCTATCAAGCACCATGTCCTTCCCTAGAGACTGATCCGTTCTAATAACATGTCCAAAGTATGTGAGACTCAGTCTTGCCATCCTCGCTTCTAGGAAGTATTCTGGCTGTACTTGCAAGGCAGATTTGTTCCTTCTTGTGACAGCCCGTTGTATATTCAATATTCTTCACCAACACCATAATTCAAAGGCATCCATTCGTCTTCAGGCTTCTTTATTCCCTGCCTAGGCTTCATGTGCATATGATGTGATTGAAACGACCGTGGCTTGGGTCAGGCACACCTTAGTCCTTGAAGTGACATCTTTGCTTTCTAATGCTTTAAAGAGGTCTTTTGCAGCACATTTGCTCAGTGCAAGGCGTCATTTGATTTCTTGACTGCTGCTTCCAAGGGCATTGATTGTGAATCCAAGTAAAAAATCCTTGACAACTGAAGTCTTTTCTCTTTTTATCATGATGTTGCTTATTGGTCTGCTGTATTTTTGTTTTCTTTATGTTGAGGTGTAATACATACAGAAGGCTATGGTCTTTTTTGATCTTCATCAGTAAGTGCTTCAAGTCATCTTCACTTTCAGCAAACAGGGTTGTGTGATCTGCATAACACAGGTTGTAAACGTGTTTTCCTCCAATCCTGATACCCCATTCTTCTTAATATAGTCCAGCTTTTCAGATTATTTGCTCAGCGTATAGATTAAGTATGGTGAAAGGATACAACCCTGACACACACTTTTTCTGATTTTAAGCCATGCAATATCGCCTTGTTCTGTTCCAGTGACTACCTCTTGGTCTATGTTCAGGTTCCTCATGAGCACAATTAAGTGTTCTGGAATTCCTATTTGCAGTGTTATCCATAATTTGTTATGTTCCACACAGTCAATAAAACACAGGCAAACATCTTTCTGGTATTCCTTGCTTTCAGCTATGATCCATCTGACATCAGCAATGCTATCCCTGGTTGCATGTCGTCTTCTGAATCCAGCTTGAATTTCTGGCAGTTCCCTGTTGAAGTACAGCTGCAATCACCTTTGAATGATCTTCAGTGAAAGTATATTTGCGTGTGATATTAATGATATTGTTTCATAACTTCTGCATTCTGTTGGATCATCTTTCTTTGGAATGGGTACAAATATGGATCTCTTCCAGGTGGTTGACCAAGTAACTGTATTCCACATTTCTTGGCACAGATGAGTGAGCACTTCAGGGCTGCATCCGTTTGTTTCAGCCATCTCACTTGGTTTTCTGTCAGTTGCTGAAGCCTTATTTTTTGACAGTGCCTTTCAGTGCAGCTTGAATCTCTTCCGTTAGTATCATCGGTTCTTGATCATATGCTACCTCTTGAAATGGCTGAATGCCGGCCAATTATTTTTTGTACAGTGACTCTGTGTATTCCTTCATCTTCTCTTGATGCTTCCTGCATGGTTTAGTATTTTCGCCACAGAATCCTTCAATATTGCAACTCAAAGCTTGAAATTTTTCTTTAGTTCTTTTAGCTTGAGAAACGTCAAGCATATTCTTCCCTTTTGGTTTTCTGTCTCCAGGTCTTTGCACATTTCATTATAATACTTTACTTTGTCTTCTCAAGCCGCCCTTTGAAACTTTCTGTTCAGCTCTTTTATTGCATCATTTCTTCTGTTCACTTTAGCTACTCTACTTTCAAGAGCAAGTTTGAGAGTCTCTTTTGACATCCCTTTTGGTCTTTTCTTTCTTTCCTGTCTTTTTAGTGACCTCTTGCTTTTTTCATGGATGATGTCCTTGATGTCATTCCACAACTTACCTGGTCTTTGGTCATTAGTGTTCAGTGTGCCAAATCTGTTCATGAGATGGTCTTTAAGTTCAGGTGGGATATACTCAAGGTCATACTTTGGTTCTTGTGGACTTGTTCTAATTTTCTTCAGCTTCAACTTGAGCTGGCATATGAACAGTTGATAGCCTGTTCCTCATTCGGCCCCTTGCCTTTTTCTGACTGATGATGTTGAGCTTTTCCATTGTCTCTTTCCACAGTTGTAGTCAGTTTGATTCCTGTGTATTCCAGCTGGGGAGGTCGAAGTGTATAGTGCCATTTATGTTGTTCATAAAGGCATTTGCAATGAAGAAGTCTGGTCTTGGAAAATTCTATCATGTGGCCTCTGGCATCGTTTCTATCAGCAAAGCCATATTTTCCAACTACCAATCCTTTTTTTTTTTTTTTCTTTTTTCCTGTGCTTTAGATGAAGGTTTACGGAGCAAGTTAGTGTCTCATTAAATAATTAATACACGTTTTGTGACGTTGGTTGCCAGCCACACCACATATCAGTACTCTCCCTTCTTGACCTTGGGTTCCCCATTATCTTTCCTGTCACCTCCTGCTTTCTTGTCCTTGCCCCTGGTTTGGTGTGTCTGCTCAGTCTCATTTTGTTTTATGGGCCTGTTTAATCTTTGGCTGAAGGGTGAACCTCAGGAGTGAGTTTAAAGGGTGTCTGGGGGCCAACTCTCAGGCTTTCTCCAGTCTCTGTCAGAACAGTAAGCCTGCTTTTTTTTTTTTTTCTTGTGAGTTAGAATTTTGTTCTACATTTATCTTCAGCTCCGTCTGAGACTCTCTATTATTATCCCTGTCAGAGCAGTTGGTAGTGGTAGCCGGGCACCATTTAGTTGTGGTAGACTCAGTCTGGTGGAGGCTGTGGTAGTTGTGATTCGTTAGTCCTTTGGACTAATCTTTCCCTTGTGTCTTTGATTTTCTTCATTCTCCTTTGCTCCAGATGGGGTGGGACCAGTGAAGTATCTTAGATGGCTACTCACAAGCTTTTAAGACCCCAGATGCTACTTACTGAAGTAGGGCATAGAACATTTTCTTTATAAACTATGTTATGTCACTTGAGCTACAAGTTCCTCAAGACCATGGTCCCCAGCCCTTAGCCCAGTAATTCAGTCCCTCGGGGAGTTTGAGTGTGCCTCTGAAGCTTCCATGACCTTGCCTTGGTCAAGTTGTGCTGGCTTCCCCAGTATTATGTACTGCAAACCTTCTTTTTTTTTTTTCCAGCTTTTGCATTCCAATTGTCACTAATTATCAGTGTAGCTTGATTGCATGTTTGATCAATTTCAGACTGCAGAAGTTGGTAAAAATCTTCACTTTCTTCATCTTTGGCTTTAGTGGTTGGTGCGTAAATTTGAACAATAGTCGTCGTATAAATTGTCCTTCCTTGTAGGCATATGGATATTATCCTGTCACTGACAGTGTTGTGCTTCAGGATAGATATTGAAATGTTCTTTTCGACGATGATCATGATGCCATTCCTCTTACAATTTGTCATTCCAGGCATAGTAGGCCGTATGATTGTCTGATTCAAAATGCCAGTACCAGTCCATTTCAGCTCACTAATGTGTAAGATATCAATGCTTATACTAAGTTCCATTTCCTTTTTGATGATTTTCAATTTTCCTATATTCACACTTCATACGTTCCACATTCCGATTGTTAATGGATGTTTACAGCTGTTTCTTCTCGTTTTGCGTCATACCACATCAGCAAATGAAGGTCCTGAAAGCTTGACTCTATCTACGTCATTAAGGTCGCCTCTACTTTGAGGAGGCAATCTTCCCCCGTTTTATTTTTCTACTCGTTTTCTGTCATACCACATCAGCAAATGAAGGTCCTGAAAGCTTGATGCTATCCATGTCATTAAGGTCATCTCTGCTTCAAGGAGGCAACTCTTCCCCAGTTTTATTTTGAGTGCCTTCCAACCCGAGGGGTTCATCTTCTGGCACTGTATCAGATATTGTTCTGCTGCTGTTCATAAGGTTTTCACTGGCTAGTTTTTTTCAAAAGTAGACTGCTAGATCCTTCTTCCTAATCTGTGTTAGTCTGAAAGCTAATCTGAAACCTGTCTACCATGGGTGATCCTGCTAGTATTTGAATAATACCAGTGGTGTAGTTTCCAGCATCACGGCAACACACAAGCTCCCACAGTATGCCAAACTGACAGATGCATGGAGGAACTGAGTCTAACTTACCAGACTTCAGGAATCCGGTGCTATTTTTAGTGACTGATGAGGGAGAGTTCTCCTGTTTGTGATAAGATCTCATGAAATAATGTAGTGTAGGGTTATAGAATTTTAGAATGGAATTTAAATGTAATTTATGAGGAAGAATCCCATTATTTTAAAATTAATAGTGTCTGATTCCTCCACTGGAAAGTGACTTCCTTAAGGACTGAGTACCATTTCTTTTTCATTTTTATATTCCTGCAACCTTGTATAGAGATTGGAACATGGCACATATTTAGTATGTATTCTCAACATGAGTCAGTGGTAAAAGACCTGAGGTTAAGAATGGCCCAAAGCAGTCTGTGCAGGGCAGGAGGTAACCTATTCCTGAAAGTTTGACCTCTCACAGATCATTTAAGTCTTCTTGGTATAAGGACTGGGAAATACTCATAAGTCCAGAATTTTGAATTATAAAGTTGTTCATTTGTTTTCTTTGCTTAAATGAAAAATGTAATTTTATGGGCATTCACTGTTTCATGGAAAGCTCAGTGTATAAACTGATATTTTCTTTATTACAGTTGTTCAAACGTAGGAATGTCTCTCTCCCCAGAAATGATGAATCTATGCTAGAAAGCCCTATCCAGGATCCAGATATCAGTTCTACTGTACCCATTTCAGAGGTAGATTTTATAAAAATATGTTTTGAATTATACGTCAACAATATTTCAAAGATAGGGAATACGGCAAATATTCATACATAATATTTAAATGTTAAATTATATTTTCTTTTAGGAAGAAGTTATTACCACAGATATGGTCCAAATGATTTTTTCTAACAACGCTGATCAACAGCTAACAGCAACACAGAAATTTCGAAAGCTACTCTCTAAAGGCAAGAATTACTTTCAGTATGCTTATCTGATATTAAAAGATTTTATAGTAGTTCTATATATATTTTTTTAATTTTAAGACACTTTTTTCTGCCAGGCGTAAGTCTTAGTTTTTTTTCTTTTAATATATATTTTAAATGACATCTATTTTTTTAAACATTATTAAAGTAACACATATGTATATTTAACAATTGTGAAATGTAAACTAAAGAAATGAAAAAATTCATTAGTACCAGTTCTAAGAAACAAGGTTAGCGGTATAAATCTTTTAGTTTTTGTAGAAATATTTTGTAGTCTAAAACTTTTAGTATAAAATCATAAAAGTGAAATAGTGAAGCAGAAGGAATAAGCAGTGTATTAATTTACACTTCCATCTCTGGTTTGTATAAATATTTATTTCACTGTATTTTTATCAAAACTGACAGTTATCTTTAAAAAAGAAAACCTTAGTAATAGTGTAGCTCATTGTTTATCATTCAATTTTGATATTTAGTGAGGTTGAATATTTTTCTATAACTATTAAACCTTTGTAATTTTTTTTTTAAATTTTTAGTTCCCAGTTTTTGTGTTTTATCCAATTTTATATTGATTTTGTAAGAATTCCTATTAAAAATTTAACCCCTTAGTCTATCATGTGTTTCATATTTGAAATTTGTAGAATTACTAATTCTAATTATATTGAATTGTGTATGTGAACTGATAAGATTTGGAAAATGCTCATGAGGTCTTTGCTTATCCTTTGGTAGCCTGAGACACGTGTGGTCTTCATAGTATATAGCATAGTCCCACTGATTAGTGGGCCATTTTCTGTATTGACACAGCAGATGACAATTCTAACGTCTGTTACTCCTCTTAGACAGTCACTTGACTATGCTTGCTGAAAATGCGTGTTCTGTTAAAGTGAAGAGTTGACTTAGATCCCCATCTATTATCTGAACAAGCAGAATAATCATCCAGAAGTTATGCCTCATAACCAGGGCTTTATCCTCTCGTAAATAGTCCCTCTACACAACTTGACTTGATAGATAAGGTAATAAGGTTTTCACTGCCTAATTATTAGAAGTAGACCATCAGGCTTTTCTTCCTAGTCTGTCTTAGTCTGCAAGCTCTGCTGAAACCCGTCCACTGTGGATGACCCTTCTGCTACTTGAAATACTGATGACATAACTTCCAGCATCACACCTACACATAAGCCGCCACAGTATGATGAACAGATGAGTGGTGGTTACACTGATAAAACACAAAAACCAAATTCGTTGCCATCGAGTTGATTCTGATGGTGAATCCGTGTGTTACAGAGTAGGGTTTTCTTGGCTGTAATCTTTATGGAAACATCACTAGGTCTTTATTATGTGGCACCGCTGGGAGGGTTTGAATCTCCAGCCTTTAGGTTAGCAACTGATTGCAAACCGTTTGCAGGGCCTTATTTCTTGTTGGTTTAATTATTCATTAGATTTACTTCAAAACTAAAGCTTAATATTGGCTCAGCTGCCTTATTTTTCTGAGAGAGACAAATTTAGTAACATAGGAAGAATGAAAAATCTTGTAGTCAGGTGAGCAGTGATTATAACTTTTTTACCTTTAGTTTTTTATTATTGTACTTGCACATAAATAAATTTAACTTTTGCTTTTCATTCTTCATCTCCCAAGCTAAAGTAGCTATCTTAGTTACGTAGTGCCGCTACAATAGAAATACCACAAGCGGATAGCTCTAACAAAGAGAGATTTATTCTCTCACAGTCCAGGAGGCTAGAAGTCTGAATTCAGGGTGCCGGCTCCAGGGGAAGGTTTTCTCTCTCTGCCGGCTTTGGGGGAAGGTCCTTGTCATCAATCTTCCCAGGTCCAGGAGCTTCTCAGCACAGGAACTAGTGGTCCACAGGACGTGTTATTTTCCTGGCACTTGTTTCTTGGTGGTGTGAGGTCCCCCATCTCTCTGCTTATTTCTCTCTTTTGTATCTCAAAAGAGATTGACTAAAAGCACAACCTAATCTTGTAGATTGAGTTCTTCCTCATTAACATAACTGCCACTAATACCACCTCGTTAACATCATAGAGGTAAGATTTACAACACATAGGAAAATCACATCAGATGAGGAAATGGTGGACAATCACACAATCACATAATTCTAGCCAAGTTGACACGTTTTGGGGGGGACACAATTCAATCCAGAACAGTAGCTTAGCGGTGTTAAGAAATCCTTATACAGTCAAGAATGGCTTCCTTTTTCTCCCTATTCTTCACCATTTTTGTTTTTGTACTTGAGATTTTTTGACTCAGATTAGTATTTTTAAATTCTTTTTTTTACATTATCATATTCTCTTTCAAGATTTTTTTTTAACGTATGTATTGTATCATAAGCAATTAACAGCATTAGTTTATATTTGATTTTATTTTAAGAGTTTTAGAGTTTGCCATCAGTGTTTTTATACCATATGTCCCCATTATTGAATTCTTAATTTTGATTCATCTTGTTATTAAGGTGGAGCAGAGCTTGAAGGATTTTCCTTTCCTTTCTTTCCTCCCTGTCCTTCATCAAAGTTGCATTGATGCAATTCTTTTTAAGCTTTTACACATCTAAAAATACTTTCTGATGCCCTTGTTTTAGCAAGTTGTTTAAGTTTATATTTCCTTGGTCATAAAATTTTATCCTCATCTGCTGTAACTCCTTGGAAGATTCTTTTTCTTTTAAACAGTAGTATCTTTTCATAGAGCCGGTGACTTTTCTTTTTTCTATGTAGTGGGAGTGTGATTATGCAGGTTAGGGATATTGTAGGAGTTACAGATGTTTTCTTTTACTGATTGTTCTAAGTTTCTGCCAAATCTTATCAGGACTAGAAAAATTGTAGCCTTATTGTAATTGTTCTTGATCCGTGTAGGAAATTTGGGCAAGGAGTTAGTACTAGAACTGAAAGCAGAATCTGTACGAAACTGCTTCTTTTGGAAAAGTTTCTTTACTGTAATTAGTCTACATACTGGTGGCATTGGGGAGATATAAATATGTCCCTGGCTGCTCCACAGACTACCCCTAGCACTCGCCTTTAACTCATGATATAAGTCGTGATAGTGACCTGCTAGAAATTCCCATATACTTCCCTACCATTGCTGCTCTTGTGATATAAATCACACGTAGTCTCCTTCAATCCCATTTTTATAGAAATTTCTCAAAAGCTTTTTTGTTTGTGGATAACCCTTGCTTAGTTTTCAGTGCTGGAGCAGATATTCCCTTACTTTGCTTTTGTTTTCATTGACATATGGCTAATTTGTCTGTATAACTATCTGTATAATAGTTAATTAATTTTAATGAGATTATACAGACTGTTAAGATTCTGTCATTTAATGTAATGTCAGTAAAAGTTAACAGTTCATGGTACCTGTTATATTAGCTAATGATTCAAGTGTGCTTTAATTACTTTTTCTGGTAGATGAAGACAACCATAAATGTATTGCTTTTAATTCTTCAGGAAGAGACCACCTGTGGGTTCTTATGTTTATATGTATATGTAAAACATCTGTATCTCTACTATATGTATATACATATATACATACAGAGAGATAGATATATAGATACAGTCTCAATGCTCAGTTCTCCACACCCGGAAAAACCTACATTTTCTTCCTTCTCTCTACCTTCTCTCCATCTGTTCTTAAATAAAAAGAATGAGACAAAATTTCTTGCTTTTTTAAAAAAAGAGAAAATGTAGAGTTTTCTTTTAGAAAAAGGGAAAAGCCAGAAGGCAAAGGTAGTTACTAAACCTGTTGCCGTTGAGTCAGTTCTGACTTACAGTGACTCTATAGGACAGAGTAGAATTGCCCCATAGCATTTCCAAAGAGTGGCTAGTGAATTTGAACCGCTGACCTTTTGGTTAGCAGCCAAGCTCTTAACCACTGTGCCACTATGACCCAATAAATTTAACTTTTTTAAAGGTGGAGGGAAAGGTTTAAGAATATATGTTTTATCCCATTGAAGGTTTATAACTGTAACAACAATTTAAGCTAGGGTCTGTAATTAACATTTTGAAGAATCTGAACTATTTCGTTTAGAACACCCAAACAAAACTTTTTGGGTATAGTTATGTTAACTTTGCAGAGATCTCCTAATTTTCATCAAATTAAGAAGAATAGCAAATTTGTATTAAAAATAAAAGAAAAACAAGAAATGCATTCCTAAGTAAACCTTTATTACCAGTTGACAACGTGGTTTCTAAGATCTAAATTGACTTAAAACTTAATAATAAGGTTGTGTATACCAATAAGGAGTTGGAATCAACTCGACGGCACTGGGTATACCAATAAGCAGGTTTTGTACAAAAGTATTATGATTACAATTCGTTTATTGCTCTTATTGATTAAACACAATACGTCAGCATTTATAAATTATTGATTAGTAACAGAGGATGTAAGAAGAAAAAGAAGAGTCATGAGTATAAAAGAGATTTATCTTTTGTGTGCCTAGATGGACAGATAACTTTGTAATAGATTTAGGTGGTGGGTACAGGTCAAGGGGAAGGATTAAGTCTGGCGATATAATAAACTTGGTTTTGCTACATTTTAAAGAAGCTGTGGCAACAAAAATGTGTCTAATAGACACTTAGAAATATAGCCTGAAATCCAGGAAAGAAGAATTGAGCTATGGAGGTTAGATTTATGAATTATGAGCAAAAGTTAATGTGATACTTAGATTAGCAAAATGGGTAAATAGGAAGAAAACTACTGCAAAGAACACCTAGAGAAGTTACTGGAGAACTACAAGAGGGCACTTTTTGCTGAAGCCAAGGGAGAAGAAAGAGTTCTTGTACTTAGATTGCCAATATCTAAAATGTCTTTGTTTTAATTTTATGTTAATTTCCTAAAGATTTTATTATTCCCAAAAGCTTCTGCATTTCATGAAAATTTGTCAGAAATTCTAGATAGCCCAATAGTATTTCTATAAATAATACCCTGAGAAAATAGAACCTCACCTAAGAGACATTAGGCACTTCATGGTTGAAAGTTATGGAGACGTCTTTGGAAATTGAGTGCTATGAAAAGTTAGCGGAAACTTTATCCCTAAGTTGGTTTTTTGAGTATTGTACTAAAATGCTCTTATGTTATAAAGCTGACTTAAGAGAACTTTCCTCACCAGATAACCTTAAACTTATGAAATTAAGCATTTCTGTAAGAAATACTTTAGAAATTTCTTATCATTATGGTTAACGAAAAATAGAATTTGCTTTACAGTAAACATTGCAATTATGAGAACATATATCTTCATTTGCACCCAGTTAAGGGTTTTTAACTCTAATCAGTAAAACCTAAGAAAGAGTTATTTTGTGTGTTCTGTAATTGACACAGGGACCGGATCATTGTCTTTTTGTACCTATGTAATAACTTAAAGAAAATTCTTTTTAATTTTTAGAACCTAATCCACCAATAGATCAAGTTATACAGAAACCAGGAGTCGTACAGAGATTTGTGAAATTTCTTGAAAGAAATGAAAATTGCACTTTACAAGTGAGTTGTTCTAAAAATTTATTTCTTAATCTCTTTCTAGAAGTGTTATGTGATTAAAGTTTGTGGTGAAAGCAACTTCTGTTACACTGAATAAATTGTAAGCATTCAGGACCTACCTGGTGATTAAAGGAAAAGGTAGTACTGCCTTCTGGCCTTGGTCATGCATGGTTGCACTGTTAATTTTTTCTAGAAGCTGTTAATTTATTAAACATTTTTGGAAAAGTAAGTAAAATGATTCCTGATGTTAATAAAATTGTTGTAGTTGACAACCTTTAATAACTTTTTTTTTGTTTGTTTTAGAAAACCTCAAACTAAAATGTTAATTTAATGGTTAAATTTATTTTGGCTGTTCAGTAACTGGGATTGTGACTTTAGTATAAACTCTTAGCTGTTAAAACATTTTTATCTGATTGATTAGTTCTTTTTGTTTTTTTTAAAAAGAACAAATCAGTATAATGTACTAAAACGTGACTAAGAACGTTGCTTCTCAACCAGGCCGTAGGGAGTTTTAAGATGTTTTCCAAACAATTTGCTACTGATTATAAATTATGGAAGTTTATAAATATTTTGCAGTTAGAGAAAAAAAAAAAAAGATTGCTCTCACTTTCATTACTATGTGTTTATGTATCTATTGCTGTGTGTACCTGTGAGACAGATCAACTGCTCATGTGCAAGTTCGAGTTGAAGCTGAAGAAAATCAAAGCAATGCCACAAAAGCCAAAGTATGACTATGAATACATTACACCTGAATTTAGGGATCATCTCAAGAATAGATTGGACACACTGAACACTAATAACCAAAGACCAGAAGAGTTGTGTGAAGAAACCAAGGAAATCATACATGAAGAAAGTGAAAAGTCATTTAAAAGACAGGAAAGAAGGAAAATATCAAAACAGGTGTTAGAAGGGACACTGAAACTTGCTCTTAAGCAGAGTAGCTAAATCAAACAGAAGAAATGATGAAGTAAAGAGCTGAACAGAAGATTTCAAAGGGTGGCTCAAGAAGACAAGGTAAAATATGAAATGTGCAAAGACCTGAAGTTAGAAAACCAAAAGGGAAGAACACGACTGGCAATCCTCAAGCTGAAAGAATAGAAGAGAGAATTCAAGCCTCAAATTGCATTACTGAATGATTCTATGGGCAAAAAATTTAATGATGCAGGAAGCATCAAAAGAAGATGAAGGAATACATAGACTCATTGTACCAAAAAGAATTGATTGACATTCAGCCATGTCAGGAGGTAGCATATGATCAAGATCCACTGGAACTGAAGGAATAAGTTCAAGCTATACTGAAGGCATTAGCAAAAAACTAGGCTGTAGGAGTTGACAGAATACCAGTTGAGATTTTTCAGCAAATGAATGCAATGCCAGAAGCACTTGCTCATCTTTGTCAAGAAACTTTTAAGACAGCTACCTGACTGAAAGAGATCCATACATGTGCCTATTCCAAAGAAAGGTGATCAAACAGAATGCAGAAATTATCAAATAATATCATTAAAATCACATATGAGCAAAATTTTGCTAAAGATAATTCTAGAACGACTATAGCAGTACATTGACAGTGAATGGCCAGAAATTCCCGCTAGATTCGGAAAGAAGATGTGGACAAGGGAAATCATACTGATGTCAGATGGATCTTGGCTGAAAGCAGAGAATACCAGAAAGCCGTGTACCTGTGTTTTATCAACTGTGCAAAGGCATTCAACTGTGTGGATCATAACAAATTATGTATATCATTATGAAGAATGGAAATTCCAGAACATCACTTAATTGTGCTCATGTGGAACCTATGCATGGATCAAGAGGCAGTCAAGGTGATACTGTGCAGTTACAGTTTGGAAAAGGTGTGTGACAGGGTTGTATCCTTTCATCTTACTTATTCAGTCTGTATGCTGAACAAATAATCTGTGAAGCTGGGCTATATGAAGAAAAACACAGTGTCAGAATTGGAGGAAGACTCATTAACAACCTATGATATGCAGAAGATACAGCCTCGTTTGCCCAAAATGAAGACGATTTGAAGCACTTACTGATGAAGGTCAAAGACCACATAGCCTTCAGTATAGATTAGCCCTGAACATGAAGAAAACGAAAATCCTCACAACGGGGACCAATAAGCAGTATCACGGTAAATGAAGAAAAAAAAAATGAAGTTGTCAACGATTTCAGTGTACTTGGATCAATAATCATTGACGATGGAAGCAGGGGTCAACATATCAAATGACTTATTGCATTGGACTTATCTGTTGTAAAAGACCTCTTTAAAGTTTTAAAAAATAAAGATGCTACTTTGATGACTAGGGTGTACTTGACCTAAGCCGTGGCCTTTTCAGTTGTCTTATACTCATGTGGAAACTACACAGTTAACAAGGAAGATGAAGGGAGAATTGAGGCATTTGAATTGTGATGTTGGCAAAAAATATCGAATATACCATCTACTGCCCAAAGAATGAAAAAATTAGTCTTAGAAGAAATACAAACAAAACGTTTCTTAGAAACAAGGATGACAAGACTTCGTAGTGCTTACTTTGGACACATCATCAGGAAAGCCAGTTGCTTGAAAAGGACATCATGTTTAGTAGAGAGTCAGTGAAGACAAGGGAATAGCTGTAACACGATAGCTGCAACAATGGACTCATACATACCAATGTTCATGAAGATATCTCAGGACCAGGCAATGTTTTGTTCTGTTCTAAGTAAGGTCGCCATGAGTCAGAGCTAACTTGGTGGCAGCTAGCAACATACCTAGCTTATCAGTGCTATTGCTAAAATTATAACTTAGTGTAGTAAGTAGTAAGTATTCATTTATCTGAATAATTTGGGAAGGGCCCTCACGTTTTAGGTATAAACAAAGCAATGTGTTGCACAAGCGAATGCTATCTATCAGTTTTATGGCCAAATTTTATTGAGACGGTTTACAATAAAGGTCTCCGAGGAAAGGGGCGTTTTATTTGTGTTACAATTTTATTGGCAGTTAGTTTTCAGATTTCTTCAGGTGTTAGTGCTGATAAAGACTGGATTATAAAATTCAGACCTTGTATGACATTTAAACCCTGAAACTGAGGACTTTGAGTGTCTAGACATATAAGTAGATCTGTGACTGTTGTAACAACTATAAACAGAGTGCTTTGGGAGCACTGAGAACCTAGCAACTTTGTTTAGGGGAAGTCAAGGAAGACTTCACAAAGGTAGTGATGCAGGGCTAGTCTTGAGGATAAATGAGTTTGGCAGGCAGAAAAGGGAAAAAATAATTTCTGGTTTAGAGAATAGCATGTGCGGCAAGCACAGTGTATTCACGAACATTGGGGCTTGAGCATTTATCGATCACTATAATTAGGAGCCCTGGTGGTGCAGTGGTTAACCGCTAGGGTGCTAACCAAAAGGGTGGTTGTTTGAACCCACCCAACGGCTTCACATGAGGAATACTTAGTGATCTGCTCCTGTAAAGATTACAGCCTAGAAAACCCCATGGGATGGTTCTACTCTGTCACATGGGGTTGCTATGAGTGGAAATCAGCTTGACAAACCACCTAACAAAAATGTAAGTAAAACCATGGAGCCCCTGGGTAGTACAGTTAGTTAATGTGCTCAGCTGCTAACAGAAAGGTTAGAGGTTTGAGTCCACCCAGAGATGCCTCAGAGTGGCTACATGAGAGAAAATACCCGGCAATCTGCTCCCATAAAGATTACAGCCTAGGAAGCTGTATGGGGCAGTTCTACTCTGTCCTATAGGGTCACTATGGGTTGGAATGGCACACAACAACAGCAGCAGTGGAGTTCAACAGCTATAAGCTATAAGCTGTGCCACGTTACCTCAGTTTATATGAAATATGCTAGTTCAGACCATTGATCTGTGACTAATGGGCCTTAAACTGGGGATCTACAGGCCAGATTGGCCCAAAAATGAGTTTTGTTTGGCCTGCACATGTTTTAAAAGATATGAATTAGATGCTGATTAAAAAGTTAGAGGAAATAGCTGGGAAATTTCAAATGAAAATCCAGTTTTGGCTTCTTTTCACAAGTCAGAAGAGTTGGCATGGTTGCTACGTGGTATAGATGGAGTGGACCTGAGTAGGAGTTCTGCCTCTTTTAGTAATGACTGTGTTCTCCAGTTCACCACAGTTCCCACTTGCTCATATCATTCTTTTTATATTAATTGTCTACCCTGTAGGCATTTTGAATTTATGACTTCTTCACGAGAATTTTATGCAGAAATCTCATAGTTGTCTTTTAACTTATTTCATTATTTACATTTGGCTAGAACTATTGTCTCCATTGTTTCTGAATTAAAGTTTCTTTCTAACTTAAAAAATTTTGTAGTCCCACACATAGTAGTAATTGTACTTTTCATGTCTTTTGGTAACACTTGTTAGGTACATTTTTATTGTATTTATCATGATGACATCTATGTTTATGTGAAAAGTTATGTCTTTATACCAGATATTTTTTTAAACTCTAAGTCAGTACTTAGCTTGCCTGTGGATTTGCAGGCCACTTTCAATGATTTACTAGTTTACTGTTCGGGAACCAAGGGTTGAGTTTTCTCAGTTGCTTCTGTATGAATCCATCAGATAAAAGCATATCCAAATTAGAATTGAATTGTTATGATTAATCTCCCAGAGACTGCTGCTTAGAGGAAAACCAGGAGTCCTAGCCCTGGCTCTGCTAATAAAGAGTTTTTTGACCTTAAACAAATCACGTAACTCTGGACTTCTACTTTTCTTTTTTGTCATTGTTGTTGCTGATAGGCACTTGAGTTGTTTCCAGCTTTTGGCTATTGTGAATAATAATGCAAGGATCATTGGTGTACAAGAATCTATTTGAGTCCCTGCTTTCAAGTTTATTGGGTATAAATACCTAGGAGTAAAATTGCTGAGTCATGTGAAAATCATATGCTTAAATTTTTGAGGAACTGCCAAACAGTTTTTCACAGCACCTGTACCATTTTACAATTTTCTTATTTCTTAAATGAGGTCAGAACTAGATGATCTGTAGGGAAACCAAAGTACCTTTTATGATTCTAAGTTCCATAAATTTCCTATTGCTCTGTTAAGCAGCGCCTCTTAGGTGTTTTTAAACAGCTCTCTTTAGAACACTTGGCTCTCTAATTGTAGACATTGGTAGTTCTGTGAATTATAAGTTCAACTGTTCTTCATATATTGTTTGTGATTTTATAAATTTTCATTATATCCTTTCTCAGTTCTTGTTTTTCCAGAGGGAAGGTCCTTTTTTTTTTTTTTTTAAATTAAGGATTTTAATCAATGAAATCTGACTTAATGTTTAATCTTATTAATATGTCAATCTTTTTTCCAAAACTTAAGCTAAGTCTTTTCTTCCTCTCTTCATGCCTTCTTCTCCTCTCTGACATTTCTTTGCTGTGTTTATTTATTTATTTATTTTGCTTTTATTTTTCCTTAGTTTGAAGCTGCGTGGGCATTAACTAATATAGCATCTGGAACTTTTCTACATACCAAAGTAGTGATTGAAACTGGGGCTGTTCCAATTTTTATCAGACTCCTTAAGTCAGAACATGAAGATGTTCAGGAACAGGTAATTTTCTAATTTGAACTGATTTATTTACTAGGTCTTAATTTTTTCTTGAAAGTACCATTTGTGATTATGTTTTGACATTCAGTTTTGTGCCTTATTGTCTGTACATTGCATTTGTTAAAATAGTCATTTGTTTTCAACGTCAAATTAGAATGGAGGAAAATGAACTGTCTAAGGCATAATCCTAGGTTCTCTGTAATTATGATCTCATCTATGATAGGAATTACTGTTCCTCTTTATAAGGCAGCGTACTGGGACCCAGACAACTTAATAACTTATTCAAAGTCACAGTAAATGGCTGAACCAGATTTTAAAACTGGGCCTGTCCAACTCCGTGTAAATTCAGAGTTGACAAACTATGCTTTTTATTGAAAAGGATAAACATTTCACTGGTATGTAAGGAAATTAAAAAACAAAGAGCAAAAAACCCTGTCTTTCAATTTGTTAAAAATACTATTAAACTATTTTTAAAATTTCATTTTTTTATTGCCCTATTGTTGTCAATGTTGTTACCCTATTAGCATGTTCTTTTCTTTTTTTTTTTCTCATGTTGCTGAAGACTATCATTTTGATCATTCTGTCCTAAGGTCTCATTCTTAAGAGAGAGCGTCTTATTTAAGATGGTGGTGGTGGTGGTGTTGTGTGCTTTTGAGTCAATTCCTACTCATAGTGACCGTATAGGACAGAGTAGAACTGCCTCATAGGGTTTCCAAGGCTGTAAATCTTTATAGAAGCAGACTGCCACATCTTTCTCCTGCAGAGCAGCTTGTATATTCAAATGGCTGACCTTAATGTTAGCAGTTGAGCATTTAACCACTGTGCCACCAGGGCTCATTTTATGTAAGATATTGTACGTATTATTGGAAATGTATGTTGACATTGGCTTAACAATGTACATGCTGTCTTAGAATATTTTTTTTCTTATTTTTCTAAGGCTGTTTGGGCACTTGGCAATATTGCTGGTGACAATGCAGAATGCAGAGACTTTGTTTTGAATTGTGAAATACTTCCACCACTTTTAGAGTAAGTACTTTAAGTTTATCACAACTAAGGTAGTACTAATTTTGGAAAAGGAAACTATATTTGCCATTATATTTCTGTATAGACATTAAGTTCTTCAGTGATGCTTTTAAATTTCTTATATTTAGCCATGTCTGCAGTAGCTTGAAAGTAGGTTAAAACAAGAAAAAACAAGCCAAGATTACCTCGAAGAGACTGTCAGTAGAATTACGAACATCAAAGGCAATTCTGATGAGGGCTTGGAAGGAAGTGAGGAGAGCCATAGAGAAAGTATCTGTCATCTTAGAGAATACGTATGGTACCATCAATAGAATGTTGGTAGATGTGGACATTAAATGTGCTTCTGGTGAGACTTTAAAAGGAAATGATGAATATGCAGGTAAAGAATGGAGGAAGGACGATGCTTTTTATGCAATGGCAAATAACTTTTATGAATTATGTTCAAGTGTTTGATGGAAGGTAGAACTTTTAAGTGATGAACTTGAGTATTTGGCTGAAGAGATTTCTAAGCAAGATCTTTAATGGGCCTCATGGTTTTTCCTTGCCACTTAAAGTAAAATGAGAGAGGAAAGAGATGGACTTAAAATGAACTGTGCAAAATGAAAACAGACCTTAAAGATTTGGAAAATTCTGTTGTACAAACTAAGGACACGTGTCCTAGAAGCAAGAACATGGCTATACAATCTTGTTAAAGAAAGTAAGCCTGTGACTGGTGGATCTAATCAACTACCACAGCAGAAAACCCATCACCTTAGACTGAAGGGGGCAAAGATAGGAAGAAAAGGAGGAAGCTGTCTGCCTCTTGGAGTTCTACAGGCAGGAAAAAGGCCAAAGGAGCTACATCTGATTGTTCTCCTAGAAAAGGACCATCCTTGGAGCAGCTTGGAGATCAGCAAGAACTGTTAGAAGGAGCATGGGGAAGCAGGGCTGCCTTGGTTTCAAAGGGTGCAGCCATAGCCTCCTAGGTTTCAAAGATTCAGATCTCTATCAATCCAGTTCTGGAGTGTGGGGCTGCCATTTAGGTGGGCCAATAGTATGGGGCTGCTGCCCAAAGCTAAGGGGGTGGGGCTTCCATGCTCAAGGGGCAAGGGCCTGCAGGGGCCAAGGGTTTCAGATTGCCACTCAGATGGACTAGGAAAAGGGGGCCACCCAAAGCCAAGGAAGCAGATTTGCTGTCCCAGTGGACCTAGAAGGTGGGCTGAAGCCCAGTACAGTGAGGCCTCCACCCAGGATCCAGACAGCATGGCCACTACCCAGAGTCTAGAGGGTAGGCCCTTTGCCCAGATGGTCCAGAAGAACAGAGGATTCTTTTCAAGCCTTGAGAGCTAATGTAATTTGCTCTGCTGGTTTTGGAGGTGCTTGGTGCCTGTCATCCCTTTTTCCCCTCCTAATTTCTCCCATTTGTAATGGAAATGTCTACCTTGTGCCTGTTCCACCACTGTACTTTGGGAACAGATAACCTTATTGTAGATTTCACAGGTGCACAGATGAAGGGGAATTTTGCCCCAGGATGGAATACGCCTAGAGCCTCACCTATATTTGGTTTATATGATTCAGAAGATGAAATTTTGGGCTTAGAGTTGATATAAGACCTTTGGGATGATGTGATAGGGTGAACGTGTTTTACATGTGGCAAAGATAAGAATTTTGGGGGGCCAAAGGGTGGAATGTTATAGATTGAATGGTATCTCCCAAAGGTATGTATTGTAAATCCTAACCCCTATACCTGTAGGGGAGCGCTGGTGGCACAGTGGTTAAGAGCCCAGCTGCTAACCAAAAGGTCAGCAGTCTGAACTCACCAGCTGCTCCTTGGAAACCTTATGGGGCAGTTCTTCTCTGTCCCATAGGGTTGCTATGAGTCGGAATCACCTTCAGAGTTACAATAAAGTTGATTCTGACAACTAGTTTTGGCTAATTTTTTCAGTGTTTCTGGGGTGGGGTGGGCCCCCAGAGTTTTTACTCCACCCTTGTCATTGACATCACTCCAAAATAGGGATCTTTTAAACCTGGTTTTCTATACTTCTAGCAGGTTTGTGGAGGTCTTTAAATGGTGAACAAACTCCTGAAATTGCACACACAATTTTTGGTGCATGTGCTTTATTCTATGGTGAGAGTCCATTGTGGTCTGAACGGGGTCCACAAGTACCAAAAAGTTTTAAGGACTACCTCTTTAGAGGGATAAAAAAAAAAAATAGTCCAATTTAAATATAACTAAAATGTAATTTATTATGTTGTGAAAAACTTGTAAGTAGTAACTCCTTAAAAGCTAAGAACAAAAATACGTGTTTCAGATGCTCAGTTTCTTAGCAGATACTAGAGTTTATTGCGGACCAGATCAAAAATACTAAGACAGGCAATCTGTTAAAAAACAAAAAAACTTCCCCTTCTCAACAGTTGATCTTCATTTAATTTGACCCTGAATTCCCTCCTTTCTGAATTTGTATAATATATTTATTTTCATGATTCAAGTGAAGTAATCTAATACACTATTTAGAGTATATAGAAATAAATAAGTCTATTTCCCATGACAGCCTTTATTTTAACTGAACATATTTGTTTATTTTTTATGAATCCATTCAGAGCATAGATTTAAATAAAAGACTAGAGCTGTAATATGTTTATTTTTGTTTCTGAAAATGTAATAAATTTTAAAGACTCCTGTTTCCTGTTCTCCGAGCCCTGGTGGCACAGTGGTTAAGAGCTTGGCTGCTAATCGACAGTTCAGCAGTTCACATCCACCAGCTGCTCTTTGGAAACCCTATGAGGCAGTTCTACTCTATCCTATAGGGTCACTATGAGTCGGAATTGACTGGATAACAGTGGGTTATGGGTTTTCCTATTCCATCAGATCAGTTTGAACACCTTTCAAAATATATCGAAGATAATTTCTGTGATAGAAAATTGCTAAAGAAGAGAAATGAATGTAAAATGACAATTCCTTTTTTCTTTTTCTTGACAGGTTATTAACAAATTCAAACAGACTTACGACAACCAGAAATGCTGTGTGGGCCCTCTCAAATTTATGTAGAGGCAAAAACCCTCCTCCAAACTTTAGTAAGGTAGGAATAAAATACACAAATTAAGAAATTTGTCTCTGTAACCTTTTAAGGCTCTTTATAGTAGAGTTTTAGATGTGGAATGGCCTTCATTTTTTTTTAAATATTTTCTTTTTTGACTAGACAATATTTGCCACTTATACAAAATTCAAAAGGTGTACAGTGAAAAGGGAGTCTCCCTTTTCTTGCCCTCCTACCTCCATTCCTACCTACAACCCACATCTCTCCCCAGAAACAACAACCTCTGTTGCTAGGTGTTTATGTAACTTGGAGTTGTCTTTTAAAATCTTGTAGTCCAGTTCTTCTAATGTATAGGATGTTGAAGTTCCCCAAAAGATTAAGAGTATTCATCTAGGTTTTCTGTTACTTGTAAAATTGGAAAAGTAACAGCCCAGGGTGGTTTGTGCTTTCCCATGGTACGTTTTATCTGTTGCAATGTCTTCTTCCCCATCTACTAATATTGTTCTGCTAGAAGGGTAGATTATGAATAAATCCCCAAGTTACTTCTGATGTCTTCGTTACATTGTCAATAACAGAAAGTTACATGCATAAATTTTTAGGATATTTTACTTCTTTGGCATTTAGTGTCTATGTGAATTAAAGCAATGAATACAGCACTAACAGAAGCTTAAAATTTAGTAAAAACAAAAAAAACCCTAGTTGTAAAGTGTGTGGGGACAAAATATAATAAACTCTAATGCAAAAAAGATGATATATGAATTAGTATGCCTTCACATTTAAACTTTCACCATTCCAGTTTTAAGTATTCATGATTTAAACACACTTCATCTGACCCAAAACCATGACTTCTAGATCTGATCTTACCATGGACCCTTGATCTTTTACCATACTCCCTAGCATGTTACAGGTTCAATCATAGTTCATAAAACTTTTGCACAACTTCCATGCTTACTGTGTTCTATGTTTATTGACAAGTAGATAATATGAAGAAGCTGATTGAAAATATTGTAAAGTATGCTAAAAAGTAAAAGAGGGAACAAAATTATTATTTGAACCAGAAATTTGATTTAATAGTTATATATCTTAGAGAAAAAAGTTTTGAGTAAGCTGTACTTTATGGCTCCTCAAGGGGAGCATCCAATAGTGTTACAGCCAATACTTTATTCAGTTTAAAAGGATTTTGTGTGCTTTGTACTTTCTAACACAACATGTGCTTTTCTTATTATTGTGCATATTAATTTTAGGAAGTACCTTCCACTAAAATGTAAACTGCTTAGAGAGAAATCTTTGTCACTTTTGTTTACCTTATGTATTTCAAACTCAGAATAGTGTAACATTATAGGACTTAAGACTTGTTATATAAATTTTCTGAGAGGTTTTCCTTATCTTTAATTTTTTTGAAGTTTTTATTTCCACAATCACATTTTATATTTCCAACATTTCATTTTCTTGTTTTCTAACCACTTATCTTTATGTAGGATTGTATTTTTCTTTTATGAGTCTAGCAAATTGTATTATTTATCTGAGGATTTATAGTTTGAAGTTTTCTTGTGTCTCAGTTTTTTTGTACTTTTTTTGGTTTTATTTATGATTCATTTGTTTGTTTTAGTCTCCGTCTTTCCTACTGGAAGCTTTCCTCATATTTCTGGTGATCGTTGGCCGTCTGGATATATTTAGGAGAGAGACATTAAAAAGCTGATCGGAAGAAATGAGTATGTGGTTGGGGCTTTTCATTATGGACTTCATTGTAGGGTAATTGGGCAGCAAAACGGTATTTTCTTTGAAGAACTCCAATTACCAGTTTCTTCTCTGGGAATACTCCGTTTCTCCAGAGACATATTTTTCAGTCTCCTACTGGAAGGTGGGTAAATTAGGTTGCAGTGTGGCATAGGTAGTATACCTGGCCACTGGCGCTCTGAGAGCTGGGCATTGAAACAGGGCTGGAGGTTTTCACCAATCAGTATGTAGACTTTTACTTAATCTCCTTAGTTTTCAATCCAGTGCTTCATTTCAGCCTCCACTCTGCCTAATATCCCAAAGTTAACTTTTTGTGGTTCACTCTGTTACTCAGTTTCTCCTTAAAATAAACTTTCAGTCTTTGGTGAGATTGGGAGTGGTAGTTGCCTATCTGTGCAGTAGAGAACTAGAGTCTTCTTAACTACTTCTTATTCAAACTTTGAATCTTTCCCTCTGTTTTAGCACCGTGTCTCTCCCCTGCCGTCTGTGGTACTTGGTGTCTCTTGATTCCTAAGGCATTTTGTGATAGGGTGGTGGTACCAAATTAGCTTCCTACTTATTGGTAGCTCCTCTTTAGACATTGAGGCTCCACCTTTCTCTTGTCTTCTACAAGTTACCTTTCCTTCATTCACTTTCAAAAATGGAATGTATATTTCTGTTTCTTCTTTTCCTTGTTTATGAGAAGATGATGGGGGCAGACATATTTTACTTTGTTCTTTTAAACCAGAAACCTATAGTACTTTAACTCAGTAAGAAAATATTTATCAGCTACACTGATTTTTTAACTCAGAAATTTGTATTTGCTTAAAAAAAAAAAAAAGCTTCAAATATTTCTCTGTTCAAGGAAGAGTTGGCAGCAAAGGTGGGTATATGATTGTTAGGGAAATATCTAGTGTGCAGATTGTGTTTAGTAACTTAGAGATGGGCCATCTTTTTGTAAGCTAACTGACTTCTGTACCTGGACCCTATGGTCATCCTTAGAGGAGGGATACAGCAGAGAAGGTAAGTATTTTCAGAAGGTTAAACAGAAGGTAAGGGTAAACAGGGGTAAACAGAAAATGCGTCTAAAAATATCAGAGCATAAAAAAGCCATTAACACTTTTTGTATATGACATGTCTAACATTTAACAGCTAGTATCTGAGGAGAGTAAGGAATATGTTAGGTCGCTGATTTAAAAAACAAAAATTAAGGAACATTGGCTAAAAATGATCATGGCACTAAAAAGAGCCAACATTTGAGTAAGTAGTGTTTGGACTTCGGTTTGTCTGATTTGAAGGCTGGAAGAATTCAGCCCTTCGGAGTCTCAGAGAGATGAAGTGACTTGTTTACCCCTACAACTAAATTAATTATCGTGTAATGCTAGAGAGATTAAAAATCTCTCTTGTTGTGTAGTATTTTTTTTAGCTGAAGTTTTAGGGCTTCGTTACATTAAGGAGAAATACAGTTTTAGTGACTTCCATTTGTGACCCTTTTCATGATCCTTCAGAAATGTATTTTTTGTACTTTCTACATTTTTACTCCTCAAATGATTGATAAAGTTCTATTAAAATAACATGAGTAAAATGAGGATTGTTTAAGTTAGATCATATTCAATTGAAAGCTGAAACATTTTGACTTCTCTCAGTTTTGGTATGCCTTTTGGGGGGGCTGTGGGTGTGTATAATTTAGGTATAGACATAGGATCTCAAACATATTTCATTATTCTTAAAAAAATCTTGAGATACCATATCAGTGTATCTTAGTCATTATATGATTAATAGGAATCATAATCAGTTTCAAGTTCATAAATCTAATCATAATCTTAAAAAAATAGAATGTTTTTATTCCTCTGGTATTTTTATGGCATTGAATTTTAGTTTTAAAATGAATTTTTATACTTTCCTGAAGAAACTTGTTTTTAGATAGGAAAAAATTTAAACTTCCTTTTTTCTTCCCTTCCAGGTTTCACCTTGCTTAAATGTCCTGTCCCGATTGTTGTTTAGCAGTGATCCAGATGTGTTAGCAGATGTGTGTTGGGCCCTTTCTTATCTCTCCGATGGTCCCAATGATAAAATTCAGGCAGTCATTGATTCTGGCGTCTGTCGAAGATTGGTAGAACTTTTAATGTAACTATAATTTATTCTAAATAATTGTATGATTGTGTATTAAATTTAGCAATTGGAGTAGCAGCCTCATAAAGCATCTCAAAAGTCACTATCTTTAGGAAGGGTTGAAAAGAAACCAAATTCACACTTTACAGAACAGATACAATCCTGAGATGACTCTTAAACTTGTATTTTATATCTAATAAGAAAAAAATGAATGTGGTTTTATGTGATTTTTTTTTTTTTTTTTTAAATAATGAGAGAGGCCGGGATGCTGTGTAAGATATTGTTGGTGAAGTAGAACATAGGGCTTGCTCTCAAAGAACCTATGGTCTAGTTAATTATTCATTTCAATTTGTGTAAAAGTTCATCTAGTGAAAGTCATTTATTATTTCACTGTATTAAAGATAAAATATTTCTGTTTGCTGAACTGTTACTGCTACTTTAAAAAGAAAGGCTTTTCTACACAAAAAAATTTAAAAAGTTATTTTAAGAAGGTATTACAGCTTTTTTGTCCTCTTCTTTAAAAAACATTTATTGGCTTTCTTCCTTCTTTTATCAAAAAACCGTTAGGTAGGTCCATAGAGGGATCAGGACACAGAGCTGAGGGTGGCCCCTGCCAGAGCAGCAGATGACCAGGATAGTTGGAGCCAGCACATGATAGGATAGCAGCCTAGCTGGGTCAGGAGATTGGCCAGATACAGGGAGATTGTGATAATGGCAGCCAGATTTCTTACTTTCAGAGAATGGAGGTATAAATATGGAAGGGGAGAAGCCACAATAATCCTGTGGTATTAGATTAGGGTTGGAGGTATCAACGTGAACTCATGGCTTTTTACATAAAGAGACAAATGTAGAAATGTATGTGTAAATGCGTATGTGTGTATATACCCTTTGAAAGGGCATGGGAGCCGTGACACCCCTCTGGTAACACGCCAAGTTCACTGAGTGCCCAAGTCTTTGTTTTTAAACACTACTTTCCACTTAAAGGAACCTGAGGCTTTTGGAGAAATGATCTCTTCCAGGGCTAGGACTGAGATAAAATAGTATGAACCCAGAAAGGAAGATGTGACCAGAGAATGGAGAAATGTCAAAAAGACACAGAAGCCCACTTGAAGGGGCTCCCACTTTCCAAACCTGGGACAATTTGAGCATGGATTGAAATAAATTAATGTGTTGTAACTAATTTAAGTAAAATAGGAAGGTAGGTAGGTATAGATAAATAGATAGATGGAATGATGTTATCAGAAGATCATCATTGGATACCATACCAATAATCCAAAACCAAACCTGTTGCTGTTGAGTCAGTTCTGACTCATAGCAACCTTAGAGGACAGAGTAGAGCTGACCCATAGAGTTTCCAAGGCTGTAATCTCTATGGAAGCAGACTGCCACATCTTTCTCCCATGGAGTGGCTGATGGGTTCAAGCCACCGACCTTTTGGTTAGCAGCCAAGCGCTTACTAATAATTCAGACAATAAGTATCAAGAGATGCTAAAACTAGTAGTTAAAGTTGTTAAGGAATGGGATTTTACATAGTCTCAAAGTATCCCCTCACAAAATATAATCACAAAGGGAAAAACAATAATGTTACAGTGGAGAAATCTGGCAGATACCATTCGAAGTAAGTAACCAAAATCAGCACCATTATAGTGGGATAAAGTAGACACCATGTGCTACCCAACAGGGTATAAGGAAAAATATAGCACTTGTGATATTCTAGCCAAATGTACAGAACCTGGGTTGTAATCATGAGGAAATATTAGACAAACCCAAATAACTGGCTGATGTTCTTCAAAATGTCAAGATCATGAAAATCAAGGGAAGACTGAGGAGCTATTCTTGATTACAAGACTAGAGAGACATGACAACTGGGTACAACCCATGATCTTGCATTACAGTTTTTGTTATAAAGGCAGTACTAGGACAATTGGTGAAACTTGAATGAGATCGCTGAGTGAAGAGCATATGGGAGGTTTTTGTACTATTTCTGCTACTTCTCTGTAAATTTAAAATTCTTGTATATAAGTTCACATTTTCATTATTTTTAGGCACAATGATTATAAAGTGGTGTCACCTGCATTAAGAGCAGTTGGTAATATCGTGACTGGTGATGATATTCAAACACAGGTGAGTTTAGACTTTAATGTGATAAATTGTTAACGTAATGAGCTTTAAGAAGTTTATCATGTTTCATACCACTTGATTACATATTAATCAGTACTTTTGCATAACCATAATTGTACAAGAAACTATAATGTGAGAGTAAGCGTATTCTTTATAAGTGATCAACCTCAAACACTTCTACATGTAAGCACTGTCCTAGACCTTTACTGATGCAAAGAAGTACAAAATAGGCTTTCTGCTCTTGAGGAATTTATAATCTAATCAAACCCATTGCTGTTGAGTGAATTCTGACTCAGTGTGACCCTATAGGATAGAGTAGAACTGCCCCATAGGGCTTCCAAGTTGCTGTTAGTGAATTCGAACTGCCAACCTTTTGGTTAGCAGCCGAGCTCTTAACCACTGCGCCACCAGGGCTCCATAATCTAAATAGGGAATTTAAAAAGATATATATAGCAAATTATTCAACATGGTTGTGAGCTAATCAGTCAGAGGTGCTATAAACGTTTAAAAAATATTCCAGTGGGCTGAGAAAATATGTGTAAAATCTGTGTAGATTCCATAAAATAGTTGAAACTAGAGCTAGACCTTGAAAGTAGAAAAGAACTTGAGGTTTATGTGACTGTAAATACAGAGGCAGAAATGTGTGAGGAATGTTTAAGAGGCATTGAATTTGACTAGAATAGGAACTGTTAATGTCAGAGGCTCATTGATTAGAAATAGGTTAGAAGTGGAGTTGAAAATGGAAGGGCATTTTATATTAGGTTGAAGACCTGGATTATGAAATTGTCAGTAGGAATGGAAGGAAAAATGACAAGGAAGCATTTCCAGGATTGGTGATTCTAAGTACTGGTGTGTGTGTGTGCGTGTGTGTGTGTGTTGGAGGATGGTGAGATAACAAAAAAGATGTGATACCAAGATTGACTCCAGATTTGGGTTACAGCCTTTCTTGAAGATAGAAACTAAAGTATACTTTTCATTTTAGCCTACATATTTTCTTTCAGTTTTAATCTTTAAAGTCCTATTTAGATACTTTAGTTATTAGTTGGTCTTTAGTAATTGATAATCATTCGTTTCAAGTAACTATTTAGATGGAAATGGCCTCATAAACATGCACTGTAGTTTTCAGCTGAATTTCCAGTGCATGGTTGTGTACATTTCTTTACCAAGTGAATTAATCTAATGAAAATCATTTTTGAGTATTTTGAAAATAAGTACATAAATTAATCTTACCATGGAATAAAGAATATATGGAGATAAAGCAGAATTTACTTCTTTATAAAAGAAGAGCAATAAAAATTTTAATGAAATAAGTAAACTTATTCTAAACCTTAAAGTTTCTTAGTGGTTATAGAATTAAATATATTTAGACTGTTTCTATATATACATAATCTTTTTTCATATGTGTGTGTGTGTCTGTGTAGTCTTTTTTTTTTTTTTTTCCATTAATTCATATGGCAAAGCTAGAGGTTTGGTTGCTGACTTGAGTTACCAGATCTTCCCTCAAATAGCTGTATAGTTGAACTCTGAGTGTAGCTGTAAACTTGAAGGATGCACATCTAAGTGTCCTGCTTTTTTTTGCATTTTAGTGGAAACTGGGCACTACTTCACTATACCAGCGTTAGACAAGTTTTGGCAACAGCAGGAGGGTAGAAGATGGCAAGTGCCTAAGTTTTACTTTGAGAAAAATTTCTCTTAATTCACTCTTTCAGGGTGATTTTTGTATTTCTAAATAATTCATTAGTAGAGTTTTGTATAGTTTATTTGTTATAAAACTTTTTGTTTCTACTTCTTTTGTTTTAGGTAATTTTGAATTGCTCTGCATTACCCTGTCTCTTACACTTACTGAGTAGCCCAAAAGAGTCAATTAAAAAAGAAGCCTGTTGGACTGTTTCTAATATAACTGCTGGAAATAGAGCTCAGATTCAGGTAAGCACCTTTCAGATCTGAGGATAGAACAGGAAGGTCTAAGCAGCCAGTTTGGACAGAAGTCAGTATTTTATCAGTGATGTTTTTAAGTGAATTACTAAAAAAGTTTCTGAAAAGATTTTTTAAAGGAATTTTAAAGAACATGGCCTTTTCTCCTCTAAAATAATAATTTACCTATAGTATTCTTTTTTTTTATTCTTATAAGAATAGCACTTTTATATGTAAAAATACCTAGCATGGTACCTAACTTATGATGATCAGTCTTTAAAAAGGATTGATTTTCATTAGTTAAAAATAAGTTTGGCAGTGAGCTTTCTCTAAAAGCACTTACTGACTTATTGAGGTCCTGTGAAGCTCCTTGAGTCAGTGATTACTTATCTATATTGATAAATCATACGTTTTGTGCTTTGTCATCTTTAAGATTTATGTTCTTCTATCTTTAAAAAGCTAATTTCCTCTTTTAAAAGGGAAAAAATATGTGGAAGTTTGTGGACACAGTAGAAATAAGATATTTCCAAAAGCCCTGACATTTTAAAGCCATTAAGTTTCAACACATCTTTACTTCGTATTATTTTAAAATACTATTTGCAGTGATTCTGCTGTACCATTTTCCTTTTTTTCAGGCTGTAATAGATGCAAATATTTTTCCTGTTTTGATTGAGATTCTTCAGAAAGCGGAGTTTCGCACCAGAAAAGAAGCAGCTTGGGCTATAACTAATGCAACATCAGGAGGCACTTCAGAACAAATAAGGTATGCTGCATGCCTTCGAAAACTTTTTTTTTTTAAATATGAATGGGACAAATTTTGAAATAAAACATACTTATTATTTATTGATGAAACAAAAACATTATTTCTAAGTCAGCTTGATAAGCATTTCTAATGTGAAATGACAGCATTTATTATATCAATTATATGTCTATAATTTTTTTTTAATTTAAAGTGTAATTGACATCATTCTTGACAGACTGTTTATGGAAAAACAAAAGTCTCAAGAGAATAGTCTATGTTAACTTGTAAGATATACTATCATAGGTGTTTGATATCTTTTGAACCACTAAAATCACAAGACATGTACCTTTATTATATAGAAGTGGGCTAATACATTTGAATATCCAGTTATTTAAATTAAAATGGAAATAGACATTTGTTTATATAGTGATATTCTACTATGTAGTTGTTAGCCTTTTTTGTGAATGGTATCATACCTTTATTTTTCTAGATGTTATCTTGTTTTTCTTTATTATGGTAGCCTTTTAAATCTATGCCTTATTGTTTGTTTGTTTATTTTGGTAGCTATAAGTAGTAGATACATGGACTTTGAAGTAAGCATGGTTTCAAATCCTGATTTCTCAGTAAAAGATGCATGACCTTGACAAATTAACCTTTCAAATCTACAGTTTCTTCATTTCTTAATGGATTCAATCACAGCATCTTGTACTATCTTGAAAATTAAGAGAAATTTATGCATTTAAAGTGCTCAGCACAGTGCGTTAAATATCAGGTTCTCAACTAAGGTTAGCTGCTGTTATCATTATTATTTGTAATAATCACAATTTTTATTACCAGTATTGATGCCTAAGTTTCTCTTTTTATCACATGGTTTACACTTTTTCCCTCACTTTGCAAAGTTCTACTCTGCACCTTTATAAAACCCTTACTTCCTACAAAATTTTCTTGTTCCGAATATCCCTCCATGAAACCCAAGACTTTTTAGGTTTCTTGAAGTGACTATTTAGGAAATATTTTCTAATGAATGTTTCTTTGATTTGGTTTTTAATTTATAAAGCAAGAAGTCAAATTATAATGCTGTTTTACAAATCACAGGATTTTGAAATCTACCTGTTGCTCAAGATCATTATTTTATATTGCCTTCACTTTACACTATTATCTTGCTTTCTTGAGTTATTCGTAGCTCTGTATATTGATAACATCTATCTGCTTTTTAATTTTGTATTCCATCTCTTTGTTTTAAGCAATATTTCCACTTTATTTTTGTCATGAATGTAAGCAATAATAAAACAAAACCTTTTCTTTGTTTTAGCTTGCATTTTCCTTAAACCTAGTGTTAATTTTATCTGTTCTTGAGCCCAAAATTTATTTGCTCACCTTTCAAACGTAATTTTGATAATTATGTCTATTCCATGTGTTGTTCCTTAAATTTGTTAGTAGTTTTTCTAACCATTTTAACTACTTCATTAACTCTACATACATAGGGAAAGGACTTCTAGATCTCAGATTTGGTTCAGCATGCATTCTACTATTACTTGTTGACTGCCTAGTATTGCCAGTTGTTGTGCTAGATAAATCATTTCAGTTATTGAGTACCATAATATATCAGGCATTTTCATTTATTTTATCCCTTTAGTCTCACAACTCTGTGAGCTAGTTATTCATTCAGTAAATATTTTTGATCAGTTACAGTACAGTGTATGGCAAGTACTCCAGTGAAGTATGCACGTTTTATTAAAAAAAGAGGGATAGAAACTTTTGTTCAATTCCTCCTGCATGCCACATACTAATCTATGTAATGTACATTTTCTTATTTAATTATCATTACAAATCTGTTAAATTGTTAGTGTCTTTCTTTAATAAACTCAGAAACTGAGTCTCAAACCAGACGAAATACAAACCCATTGCTGTCAAGTTGATTCTGACTTAGGGAGAGTAATTTCCCTAATACCTACACAGTTAATTGGGTCACTTAGCTAGTAAGTAGCATAGCAGAATTTAAACCCAGATATTTTGGCACTGACTTCAGTGATGTTTACACTGTGTTTACTCATTTGATTCTCACAACAACCATCTGAGGTTGGTACTATTATTATCCCCAGTTTAAGATGGGAAAGTGAGGCACAGAGGTTGCCCAAGGTCACACATCTAGTAAGAACTGAAATTTGAGCTTGAACCCATGCATTCTGGTTTCAAGGACCCCTGGTGGTGCAGTGGTTGAGCACAGGCTGCTAACTGAAAGGTCAGTGGTTTGAACCCATCAACCACTCAGCAGGAGAAAGATGTGACAATCTCCTTCCATAAAGATTACAGGTAGTCCCAGATTTATGACAGAGGTCTGTTGTATTGGTTCTGACATAAGTCAAATACCTTTTTTTTTCATTATTATTGCTTTTTATTATCAATGTCTATAAATCATAACATCAAACATCTGAGAGTGATGACATCAACAAATTACGTGCTGCAACATTGTACGTAATACACATTACTAACAAGATGTCCAGAACAAAAAAGCAGACAGTTGTGAGTGCAGTTTGTTGTAACTCAAATACGTTGTAAGTTGGGGACAACCTTGGAAACCCTATGTGGCAGCTCTAGTCTGTCTACAGGCTCCTGTGAGTTGGAATCAACTCAACAGCAATGGGTTAGTCTGGCTTCAGAGCATATTTTTAACCTTTATGCTTAGTATGGACTTTTTGTTAGAAGAACAGATCAGCAGCTTATTTCATTTGCATTATAGACATTAGGAAAATAGCTAATGGCAACTAGAAAAAGACAAAGCGTTGGAAAATGAATAGAATAATTTTTCTGAATATAATTTATGAAAGTTTTCACAAGATGGCCTGTTTTACTCCTAGAAACCTGTGCTTCTAAAACACATCAAAGATTTCAGAACATTAGTTATGATTGTTTTGTGAGAAATTTCTTGATTTAGATGTCCTTTCTCCTCCCTCTTCATTTCTATCTCATATGACCCCTCCCCGGTGTGTGTATATAGGCTTGTCTTTAAAAAAAAAAAAAAAAATCCATGAACCCACTAGGCTTCATGCTCACATGCCATGCAAAAGCAGGTCAAGTACGTGTTTTGTAGTAGTTATAATACCATTTAGTGCTAATTATGTTAAATTATGAGGATAAGAGAATAAAGAATTAGGTTTTCAAGTTCTTATGTGAGAAATTAAATGTTTGTAATGTTTGAGTATATATAGGAGTACTTACTTTTTTATAGAACAGTTTCACTACGAAGAGTATTTTCATGCCGTTGTTACAAACAGTATTTAAGTCTTCCTTCCCCACACATTTTTTTAATTTCTCTGAAGGTACTTGGTAGCCTTAGGTTGCATTAAACCACTTTGTGACCTTTTGACTGTTATGGACTCCAAAATAGTCCAAGTGGCTTTAAATGGACTTGAAAATATTTTACGCCTTGGAGAACAAGAATCTAAGCAGAATGGAATAGGCATTAATCCATACTGTGCTCTCATTGAAGAAGCATATGGTAAGCAATCGGTTAAAAATGTATAATTATAGCCAATTCTTAATGATCTGCCATAGGAATTTTCCCCCTTTAGTTACTTAAAATTATTTGTCAAAGTTAAAATGTTCTTAAATAAGTTAAGCTTAATTTTATATCCCTAATAATTTATTTTCATTATTCATCTATTTTTTTACATTGTCTTTGTGCACAAATATTTTACATTGATTTAATTGCAATGTAGTATACAGTCATGTGCTGCATAATGTCCATTCAGGCAATGTCCTCCTTGGCCCATACTAGAGTAAATAGAGGTAGTCAAACATGTAAAAGCCTGAGAAGTCAGAATGATAAGTGGAGATGCATGATTTTTTTTTTTCCAGAAATGCGCTTTCAAATGCTGCCGAAAGTTCAAGCAATATGGGGAAGAAAAAAAAAAAAACCTGTTACATTTACTTGACACAGTGTCCATGCATATCTTGACATCTGCTATTTTCTAGTCTTTCCTTTATAGTGTAAATTTCCCATGAGAAGATGAGAAGAGTTGGCATTTAGAGTATAGGTGAAGAAACTGGCTTAAGGCAGGAGGAATTGCGGATCTTTCACTGTAACTAGAAGAAATTTATGCAGTTGTTGGTTTCATGGCTTCTCTTTACTCTGAGAAGTGGAAGAGAGTTACAAATGGAATGTTTGAGAAAGTGGAGGTTTGAAATTTCCACTGAGAAGTTCGTAGTAGCAAGAGGCAAAGGAGAAGTATTGTTTTCAAAGTGAAACCAAAAGTTACAGGAAGGTGGAAAATCAGTGAATGCTATTGCTTGCTATTTAGGAATGTTCACACAACATTCAACTCACATAACGTCCTGTTTCACAGAAAGTGTTGTGGACGTTAAGCGACGCATGACTATCTACTTATTGACACTTTGGAGAAATTTTACGTTTCTACCTGGTTTTTATGATTTGTAATAACCACACAATGTTATATTGAGTGACAAAACCACAGTTTTAGCCATACTATTAGTTTATTTCCAATTCGTTTATTCTTTTACATATGCCAAAGTTAGCATCTTCCCGCATAAAATCTTTTTTCTTCTGTTGAATTAATATCCTGGGATGAATTTTCAGGAATGCAGTTGCCAAGTCTTGAGTGCAGACTTCTTTTTAAGCTTTTAATACGTCTTCTCGTTTTGCTTTTCAAAGGCTTGTGTTACTTGACAGTGCCGCTGGCAGTGTGTGAACCTGCTGTACACCCTCATAATTGTTCTGCTGGTTTTGCAGATGTAAAGTGGTGCCTCACAGTTGCCTTTCTCTGCCTTTCCTGGTCTTTTCTCTGCCTTTCCTGGTTTATTCCACGTAGAGGCCTGTGTGCATTTTTCATGTTAGTGTATTTCCTCATCAGAATTTTAATATTGAACTTTGTCCAGTTACATATTTGGATCTTTTTGTAAAAAATTGAATTTATTTCATAGCTATTTATTGTGATGTGGCTTTTTCCCCTAGTTTTTACCTTTTTATTTTAATAAAACAAACCATGTTCATTGATACTTTTTTTTATTGTGCTTTAGGTGAAAGTTTACAGCTCAAGTTAATTTGTCATACAAACTTTGTACACATATTGTTTTTGACATTAGTTGGAATCTGCACAATGTGACAGCATACTCTCCCTTTGCACCCCGGGTTCCCTGTGTCCATTCAACCAGTTCCTGTCCCTTCCTGCCCTCTCATCCTGGTTTTGGATAGGAGCTGCCCATTTAGTCTTGTATATCCAATTGAACTAAGAAGCACATTCCTCACTTCTATTATTTTTTGTTTTATAGTCCTGTCTAATCTTTGTCTGAAGAATGAGCTTCAGGAATGGTTTCAGTTCTGGGTTAACAGTGTGTCCAGGGGCCATAATTTCAGGGGTTTCTCCAGTCTCTGTCAGACCGTTAAGTCGGGTCTTTTTATGTGAATTTGAGTTCTGTTCTGCATTTTTCTCCTGCTCAGTCCAGCACTCTCTGTTGTGTTCCCTGTCAGGGCAGTCATTGGTGGTAGCCAGGTACCATCTAGTTCTTCTGGTTTCAGGGTGGTGGAGTCTCTGGTGCGTATGGTCCTTTAGTCCTTTGGGCTAATATTTTCCTTGTGTTTGGTTTTCTTCGTTCTTCTTTGCTTCATGTGGGATGGGACCAATTGGTGTATCTTACATGGCCACTCGCAAACTTTTAAGTCCCCAGACATGCTCACCAAAGTGGAATGTAAACCATTTATTTTCTTAATAAACTTTGTTATGCCAGTTGACCTAGATGTCCCCACTGGAACTATGGTCCCCAGGCTGTTCACTGATTCTTAATAAACAACTCAGACTAATCTCTTCCTTCAAAGTTACCCCCACAAAAATTTGATGAAAATTAATTTTTATTGATAGATTTTTTTTGTTGTTTGTTTGTTGGAGTCTTAAAATATTTAAATGAACTCGCATGAAATTTAATTTGGGATAAGGCATGAATCTAAGTTACTCTTTTTTACTTCTAATTTTTTTTTCATTAAATGTTCATTTTTCTGTTTTCCTAGCTTTATTTAACCCCCTTACATCATATGGAGCCCTGGTGGCACGGTGGTTAAGAACTACAGCAAGCTGTGGCTGCTAACCAAAAGGTTGGCAGTTCGAATCCACCAGCTGTTCCTTGGAAACCCTGTGGGGCAGTTCTGTTCTGTCATATAGGTTGCTATGAGTCAGAATGAACTCGATGACAATGGGTTTGTCTTTTTTTTAACATCACATTGTATCAAGCTTTTATTTATGATTCTAAACCATGCCTTGGATTTCTCTTTACCTTTATTTCAAATTACATAATATCACTGGTCAAGACATTACATAAATAAACCCTGATTTAAGAATATTTCTTTATTGTATTCATTATTTTCACCTTGGGTTATACTAGAGTATAACTTATGTATAGATATGATTACTTTTCTTATTCTTAGGTTTCTTTCAGCCTATAATCGTTCAATTGAAGAGGTTCATCTAAGTAGAAAACGCTGGTGGTGTAGTGGATAAGTGCTATAGCTGCTAACCAAAAGGCCGGCAGTTTGAATCTACCAGGTGCACCTTGGAAACTCTGTGGGGTAGTTCTACCCTGTCCTGTAAGGTTGCCATGAGTCAGAATCGACTCAATAGCAACAGGATTGGTTTTTCTTTCTTTCTTTTTTTTTTTAATCTCTAATTAAATGAGAAATATTTTTAGCATTAGCCCAGATTTATGTGTAGAATTTTTTCTTATAAGCAGTAGAATACAAAGTGCTACAGATTGTTCTCATCCTTTCAAAATGGCTTTTTTAAATTTCACTTAGAAAATCTACTTTTGGTAAATCATATAGCAGCTATGTGTAGTACTTTATTGTGAAAAAGAATCATGGTTTTATAAATCATTTATTCCATACTGGTATCTTCTGGCTCATTCCGTGATTGTGTGTATGTGTTTGTGTGTATGTGTGTGCGTGCTTTGGTTTGTTCATTCATTTTGTGTTTTTTGCTTTCCCTTTTTGTGCTTTTGTTACTTAGCATAATTATTTCTGGGAAGGATCTCTCAAGTTGCTTAATCTAAAACTGTCATTTTAAAATTGAGAAACTAAATACGAGGTACCCGGCTTTCTTGGTCAAGATCACACAGATTGCAGAGTAGGGTCTGTGATCCAGGTTTTCTGTCTCCCAGTCCTGTGCTCCTTCCAGTATACCACATTTCCCCATATTCTTCATTCTTGAAGTATAAGGTATAGGTGTCAGCTTTCAGTACGCAAAAATTAGATAAAAATAACTGTCCTATTGCTAATGGATTGAATGTATGCTTTTGATACAGTATTTTGATTTAAATATATGCTGAAACTTGGGTAGCAATTTTATTTTTAAATATATGCTTTATATAATAGGTCTGGACAAAATTGAATTTCTGCAAAGCCATGAAAATCAGGAAATTTACCAAAAGGCTTTTGATCTGATTGAACATTATTTTGGTGTAGAAGAAGAAGACTCTAGCATTGTACCTCAGGTGGATGAAAACCAACAACAGTTTGTATTTCAGCAGCAGGAAGCACCTATGGAAGGGTTTCAGCTTTAACTATTTGGAGCTACAGAGTAATAGTTAAAAACGATAACTTCAGATATCTCTTCTTTGTTGCCAGTGTCAGTAGGAATGTTGGATGTTTTTACACAGAACAGAAAAGAAGGCAGTTGATGCACTTTTAAAAAAAGCAAAATGAAACAAAATTTCCATTCAGATGCAACTTTTCCAGTATAACTTTTTTTGGTATGTATGTTTATTTATGTCTTTTGTTTTGGAGTTTTGTATCTGACTTGTGAATAATTAAATACATTATATATTTAGTAACTTAGCTTGAAAAGGAGAACTTTGGTAAAGTATTACATAATGGTTCTGAATTTTTTCAAGCATTCTTGGAAGCTGCACATTAGCAGTACAGCTGTTGATAATTGCATTTTGGCAGTATGTCTGACATGCCCAGTCTCTACTAAATCTACCTCCAGCTTGAAGCAAAAATAATAATAATAGCAAAGCTTCAGAAGCATGAAATAGCATAAAAGTTCAATTAGAATGTGAAAATATTTATTACCTTAAATTATAAATCACTGTGCTATAGATTATACTTTGCAAAAAAAAGAAAACCTGTGAAATTTATTTATAAAACAGAAGAAATATTGTACTGATAATCAGATATCTATTAAAATGTGGCAATTGTGAAGAGAGAAGCTGTTCTTCATGGTGAACACATTAAAAGGTTATAAAACATTTAAATATTTGTTTTTAACTTAATAAATGCTGTTATATTAGTATATTTTGTATTTTGACCAAATATACTCTCATTTTTGAAATAGTTTTTTTATTATTTTTTCACTCTTCATTTTAAAGAGCATCATGACAGAGATGCAGTCATGAATCTAAAGTAGTGCTGCATAGCAAAAATAATACTGTAATTCTTTCTCTGAGTTTTTTCAGACTAGTAATTGAAAAATTTCACTTTCTGTGTAGTGATGAACTTAGGTATTTCAATGACAAATTATTTTGAAGAAATCACCTTGTTATTTATCAAATTTTATTAAATGCATTTAATGTTTGGACACGAAATAATATTAATGAACGTGGCTAAGAATTCTTTAATTTTGTTGACATCTGTATTAGAATTTTTTCTGCTGCTTGTTACAAAACAGCGTATTGAATTACGTTTGTATCAGATTGATCAGTATAATGTGTGTTGTTTCATGTTTTAACAGCAAAACCTCTTCAAACTATGAAACTTAAAAAGTTACAATAGAAAACATTATATTTATTTATTTATTTAGATATATATGTGTGTCTGTGTAGTATTCTCACAATACAATGCTCAATACAGTTTTCTAAGCAGGTATAGTATTATTGAACTCAAATCTTAATTTAAAGTTATTAATGCAGGCTATTTACATCTCCAATTATATACCTAGAATACTTATTTCAAAATATAGTTTACAGCTGTTCATGGTGGAAACTAAAGCAGTTTTGATATGATTCATAGTCTGTTCTGTAAAGAAAGATTTCATCTATGAAAGCATTTATAATGTTTCTACTGGAAATCAGAGGCATGTTACAAGTGGAAAATGAATATAGTATGACACTTTGTAAATTATATATCATGAAACTAAGCTTTTGGCAAGACACTTAAAACCTACAGCTATCAGGTACAGGTTTAAGTGGTGTCCATAATGCTGACTGCATCTGCCAAACATTTTTTATATTCTTAAGTAGAGGATTGTATCTGTGCCCTTTTTATTGTAGTGGAAGTATGATGTTTAGTGTAAACACTTTCTCTTTTACATTATGTACACTCTAAAGAACAGGGTAATTATATTAAAAATTACCACATTGATGGTGAATTTATCAGATAAACACTTTGTGGTACAGATGGTTCTAAGTGTCAGGTAACAGGGTATTCCACTCTTTCTAATTAATTTAATTTTGATAATGTAGCATAATTCAAAAACTAACCAGCTGTGCCTGCTTTTATTTTGAGGACCCTGTAGTCACTGTTAAGAGTCCTGGTGATGCAGTAGTTAAGTGTTCAGCTGCTAGCTGAAAGGTTGGTGGTTTGAACCCACCAGCTGCTCGGTGCTCCAGGAGAGAAAGATGTGGTAGCCTGCTTCTGTTAATATCACAACCCTGCAAACCCTATGGGACATTTCTCCTCTGTCCTATAGGGTCCTTATGAGTCGGAATTGACTCGATGGGAATGGAATGGGTAGTCACTGTAACAAATCTCTAAGCCAAATCTGTTAAACAAAATAGCTGTTATAGGAGGAAAAAATACATACGTATGTGTACACACAGAATGTCTTTGAAGGGAGGATTTTTTAATTTTTGCTGGTAAAACAAACTTTATCTCTTAATACAGAATATTATTCTTTAAGCATTGAAATACAAAATTATATTTGATTTCTTGGGTCTCTTGGGCAATTAATTTGATTAGAGTTGAATACAAAAGGCACTATCTAGTAGTTGGGACCAGCTCTTGACTTGGTGATGAGTTTATTGGATCAAGACTAGCAAATACGTTGTTCTTAAAAATTTTTTTAAATACGGCTACTCTTTTCAACGGTACCATTTAAAATGCTCCCAAAATGTATTTTTATTAATTTTTACTGACCTTGTAAAAAAGTTTTTTTTAACTTGCTTTTCTAAGGTTTATTTAAATCATAAACTATGCTCAAAAGAAAAAAGTATTATAAAGGGGCATGCATGGAACAATAATGCAAAAATCAGAAAAAATACTTGAAAGAGTCCTTTCTGTTCATTTGATTAAAGTGTTTTATTTTGTCTGGATTTAAATTTTTACAAGTTAATCTATGCAATTGTGCTTGCTTTTTTTTTTTTAGTATGTGCTCAACTCACTGATCTGGTGTTTTTACCTAAATTTTATTTTGAAAGGTTGTTCCTAGACCTTATTTTTTCATGCCATTTGTTCACTTACTAGAAGCACCAGAAAAATAAAGCAAAACAAATAAAAATCACATTAATAATGAAATCTGCTGGCACAGAAGTAACTTCATAACTTTAATACCCATGTGCAGTTTAAGGTTGATTTGTTGGATAAAGGACTAAAATAAGCATTACCTTTCCCTTCTTATTTTTTTCTTTCTTAAAATAGAGCATTATGGAAAAAGTAAAACAGTCTTGAATTTTTGTTGTTAAGTTCGGCAATCTGCTAGCTGCTTAATTGTGAAGTTGTGAAATCAAATAATTGTTAACCTTTGCTCAGTTGATAGTATAACTGTTTCATGTAATCTGACATTCTAAGAATCAGTATGATAGGGCTCGAAAGAGATGGTGCATCTTTAAAACCTCACTGGGGAGTGGAATGAAGGGAGGGTATTCTTGCCTAACTGAATAAACTAACATTTGAGCAGTATGCAATATTATGAAATGTTACAGCATTATATTAAAATACTATTTTACAATTGCATTTATATAAATGTGTCTTATTTGTTCTCACTTATAATTGTATATGCCTAACAGGCAGCAAAAATAGATGCCTTCACTGACTAAAATTCTGTCTACTTTCCAAAACCACTAAGATTTTTGTTTGTAGCATATCTGATAAAGCAGTATGTTGCTTTTATTTTAGAACTTATATACTCTCTTGTAATGGGGAACATGTCTAATTTATGTTTGTATCTCATGTCTTGGCAATTAGTGGACATTCACATGTTTTAATTGAGATGACATTTTCTCTTTTTGTTACTTCAATGCAATGCATTTAAGTAGTTTTTAAACCTAATCAGTTTAAAGGAGAAAATGTCTGGTTTAACTTTCTCAGTGAACTCTGCAACATAAGGCTACACAGCTAGTCCCGTAATCAAGGCTAGGCTTCCCTAGCTTAATTCGTGTGTTTTATTTCCACTACAATGTTGTCTGCTTTGACAGACTTCATTACCTTCAGCATCTGAAGCTATGTTAGAGTAGTGGAAATAATCGGATCAGTTATGGTTTGATACTTTGCTGTGAGTACAGGTAGTCCACGATTTTATTAGCAAATGAATTCCTGAAAATATATGGAAATACGATGTGTAGGTCAAATAATAAATGTGCAGTGGGATTCCCTCCCCAGAAATCCCTAAGTACACTCTTTAAGTACACTCTTTAAGACATTTTTGGAAAATGTATTTGCTTAACTTTATGTATGTTCTCTAATTGTCTTTTCCTTCATATTTGAACAGTTGACTAGTATCAGGGTTCTCCAGAGAAACAGATCAGTAGGTTTTATTTGTTTGTTTGTTTGTTTGTTTGTTTTAGGAATTGGTTGACATGACCATGGGCTCTGGCAAGTTTGATATTTGTAGGACAGGGCAGCAGGCTAGAAACCTGGGTAAGATTTCTTTATCACCATCTTGAAGCATAATTATTTCTTCCTTAGAAAGCCTCAATTTTTGCTCTTAAAGCCTTCAACTGATTAGAAGCCCATCCACATTATTGAGGGTATTTTCCTATACATGAAAACCTTGATGGCATAGTGGTTAAGAGCTACGGGCTGCTAACCAAAAACTATGGGGCAGTTCTACTCTGTCCTATAGGGTCGCTATGAGTTGGAATCAACTCGACGGCAGTGGGGTTTTTTTTTTTTTCCCCTTAAAGTCAACTGATGGTAAATGTTAATTACACCTACAAAATACCTTCACAACAGTATCTAGACTAGTGTTTGACCAAACAATTGGGCACCATAGCCTAGCCAAGTTGGTAGAGAAGATTAACTATCACAACTTATTGAGTTCAGTGAGCACAGGATGCTTCACTTTTAGCACATCTAATGATTTTTAGGTTTGTCTCAGTAGTTTGTTTTAGGAGACATAGTTGTGATCATTACTAATAGTACTTTAACATTTCAATTTTCTACTCCATTATAAAATGAAATAAAGTTCTCAAAATAATTGCACTGGCAAGCACTGCTGTACAGCACTGTCAGAACTCAGATGTTGATTGGAGGCAGCCCCACCAAGTAAAGAGCTTGAAATGCACAGGTTAATGCACAAACATTTGAAACTGGGAACAATAGGCAATTTAGGAAGTCTAATGTGTAATGCTCAAAGGGACCTGTATTTGAAAATTGAATGTTTCAAACTCGTGAATAACTTTATTTTTGAAGGAGTTCTCTTATTTCCTTTCAGTTATGGTTAACATATTTTTTTAAACTATTACGTATACTAGAAGAATCCTGATCAAAACGGGAAATGTGGAACAGAATTTAAAATTCCATGAAATCCAGGTGCTCTGGAGCCACAGATGGTGGATGAACCCTGAAAACTGTTGCCCTGAGATAATCTTTTAAACGTTAAACCCCTGAAGTTTTCTTAAAACCAAACAATAATTTAGCTTAATTAGTAAAGGATGTCTGTCTTGAATATTATGCTTTTTTAAGATCTATCTATATGGGATCAAAATGACAACAGCAGCTCTAAAGATCAGGTAGGAAATTTAGGGGGCAGTGAGTTTAAGTTAATGGGGGAGGAACAGCTAAGAAAAGGAAAGTAAGAATGGTTGCACAAGTTGAATATAATCAATGTCACTGAATTGTACCTGTATAAACAAATTGGCATATGTTCTGTGTATATTCTCAACAAAAAAATTAGATAAATTTTTTTTTTAAGTATGTGTAATTCACAGTACACTGGAAATTGTATCCTACTTACATTTATGATTTTAAAAATCACAAACAATGTTATGGATTGAAATGTGGTCCCAGAAAAGATAAGTTGAAGTCCTAAGCTTTGCATAGGTGAATGTGACCTTGTTTGAGAAAACAGAGTTTTTCTTTGCAGATGTTATCAGTTAAGGAAGTCATACTAGAGTTGGATGGCTTCTAATCCTAATCCCTTCTGAGTGGTCTTATAAAACAGAAGAACAGACACAGAAATAGGGTTACACACAGGAGAAGACAGCATGTGAGAATCCATCTACAAGTCAAGGGATGCCTAGAAACGACTGGGGTAACAGAAGCTGAAAAAGACAGGGATCTTTCCCTAGAGCCAACATACGAAGTGCATAGCCCTGATGACACGCTGAATTCAGACTTTTAGCCTTCAGAACTGTGAGAAACTACATTTCAGTGCCCTAAAGCCACCACTTGGTGGTATTTTGTTATGGCAGCCCTAAGAAACTAAGGTAAATGCTAAATTAAAATTGTGTGAGGGTATATTTCATTTTAAAAGTTGTTTTAAGGCTTTACTTAAATTTGAAGACCAATGATTTATACTATTTTTTTCCTTTCTCTAGTGTTTATCTTTTTTTAATTCCTTTTAAAATTACTGTTTTAGTATATTATCATTTTAGTAATAGATTTTTGAATTAATAGTTCTTAATTTGTAAGACTTTTCACCTAGCTGGGAGCCATGGAAAAAATGACAAGAGGGACAACCCAATTACCAATATAGTAGAACTTTGTTTGGAAATTAGTTTTGCATTGAAAGAGCTCTTAGTGATTTAGCTCAACCTCATTTTAATAATAAGTGTAAAGTACTCATTTTAGCACAGAGTGAATAATGACCAAAACCTGGACCAAATGTCCAGATAAATTGTGACATTCATACAGTGAAATACGATACAGCGGTGAAAATGTGTGAACTACTGCTACATACAATTTGTAGATAAATTTAACAAACATAATATTGAGCAAAACAATTCACATACACAAGTGCATATTGTGTGATTCCATTTATATAAAGTTCAAAAACAGGCAAACTTAGTTTATGATGATAAAAGTCAGAATAGTGGTTACCTTTGGGGGGTAATGACTAAGGATAGAAAGGAAGCATCTGAGGTCCTGTTGCTATTCTACAACTTGACCTGGACAGTAGCTACACAGGTGTATTCACTTTGTCAAAATCTATCACAGTGTATATATAGACTGTGTGCTTTTCTGAATTACGTTTCATAGTTTAATAAAATGTTTACTTAAAAAAAAAACTCACCAAAATAAAACCATAGCAGATATGTTAAATATTTTGCTTATCTTTTATTGTTGCTGATAATGGTAATGATATTCAAGTGAACACGGTCACTCAGAACATTATTTAGCCTTAGCCTGTGCAGCCAATGCAGCTTCTTCATGCCACTTAGCTTTCTTTGCCAAGTTCCAACTTGTTAAGGACTCATGTCGTTCTGCAGCCTGCAAAAAAAAAAAAGCAAAGCATTGTGACTCTGGAAAGAATCTGTATTTTAGATAGGAGAGACTTTGTGGAAAAGGAAGAAGAAAAATAAAACATCTGTCACAGATAATATCGAAAGAAAATGGTATGTAAAAAAATTAAGTTGCTTGACTTAACAGTGAACAGGACAGCTACATTGGAAATTCACCGCCAGCCCCTCTTAACACATGGGCATGCTTGCTGGGTACTGCAACTTCTAATACATAAAATATAACAAAAATACACCTACTCCTCACTTATCAACTATCTCGATACCCGACATTTGCCATTAACGACCTTAGAAAAAGCTACTATTCGACTATTTTGTGCACAAACAAGGCGGTGGGCACATAGGAAAAGGCTGCAGAGTGTCCCCTCCCTCAAACAAGGTCTCTGGGAAGCTGGGCCGCGCTGCCCTGCACCCTCTGCTCCCCCCTGCTGCTGGGGGTACTGTGTCCAGTTGGTGCGAGGGGCCAGCCTCCTCTGTGGATGCCCAGGCAGCGTGAGCCAGTGAGTGCTTCTGGGTTCTCAGCTCCCATGTGGCCTGAGGCCCTGTAGCTCAAAATTGCTGTGGGGTGGGAAGGGAGGAAAGAAAGAGGCATCGGAGAGAGTGTTTGGAAGAAATGCATGTGTGTTTAATGACACCCCAAAGTGAGCCAAAGTAGACCTGAAGCCTCTGCCTCGGTGGGCCAGGTGCATGGCCAGGCTCCCAGCTCCCTTGAAGGACTCCCCAAGTCTCTGTGACTTGCCAGGCCCAGCAAGCAGAGCAGGCTACCGGATCAAGAATGCAGGGCTTGCAGGGGTAAGAGTAATCCCTTAGAGGTGGCTCCAGGACAGAAGTTCTGACCTAGCACAGGACAAAGGTGAAGTGGTTAAGCTGTGGGCCCTCTAGTCACATAGCCTGCTTTTTATCCTGCTTTGTGTTTATTTTAGCTGTTATTATTTCTATGATCATATTTTCTAAATAAAAAAACAGTTTTTCATAAGGCTTATTTTTGCATAATGACCTGGTCTTTGGAACCTAACCATGTCGATAAGTGAGAAGTGGGTGTATTTTAAAATACTAAATTAAATTCAAAATTAAGAAAAGGAAATCCCAGAAATTAAAGGAACTCAAAGGCATGAACTGGCAGGGAATGGGAGAGACTGAAGCAGGGTGGTCCTGTCGGGGCATTAGGAAAAATATATAGGCCTTAACAGTTGTAGGCTGGGAGTTTAGTTCCTGCTCAAAATGGAGCATTCAGGATTCAAATCTTGCGTATGAAACTCAACGTCCTTAGAAAAATTCAAAAATGGTTGCAGCAGTACATCGACAGAGAACTGCCAAAAATTCAAGCCAAATTCAGAAGAGGACTTGGAACAAGGGGTGTCATTGCTGATGTCAGATGGATCTTGGCTGAAAGCAGAGAATACCAGGAAGACGTTTACCTGTGTTTTATTGACTACGCAAAGGCATTCGACTGTTCGTATCATAACAAATTACGGATAATGTTGCAAAGTTCCTGCAACTGAAGAGGACTTAAAGCCCTTACTGATGAAGATCAAAGACTACAACCCTCGGTAGGGATTACACCTCAATGTAAAGAAAACAAAAACCCTCACAACTGGACCAATAAGCAGCATTATGATAAATAGAGAAAATATTGAAGTTGTCAAGGATTTCATTTTACTTAGATCCACAATCAATGCCCATGGAAATAGTCAAGAAACCAATGCATTGCATTGGACAAATCCGTTGCAAAGACCTCTTGAAAGTGTTAAAAAGCAACAATGTCACTTTGAGGTCTAAGGTGCATCTGAACCACCCATAGTATTTTCAGTCTCCTCATATGCATGTGAAAGTGGGACAATGAATACGAAGACAGAAGAATTGATTCATTTGAATTATGGTGCTGACGAAGAGTATTGAGTATACCATGGACTGCCAGAAGAAGGAACAAATGTGTCTTAGAAGAAGTACAACCAGAATACTCCTTAGAAACAAGGATGGTGAGGCTTAGTCTCACTTACTTTGGACATGTTATCAGGAGGAACCAGTCCCTGGAGGAGGACATCACCCTTGGTAAAGTAGAGGGTCAGCAAAAAAGAGGAAGACCTTCAACAAGATAGATTGACACAGTGGCTGCAACAGTGGGCTCAAACATAGCAACAATTGTAAGGATGGTGCAAGACTGGACAGTGTTTCGTTTTGTTGTACACAGGGCTGCTGTAGTTGGAACTGACTTGATGGCACAAACAACAATAACAGCCCTTAGAAAGCTGGAGGAATCAGGAAAAGGCGTTCCTATGAAATGACTAAAACTCATCTCGCCAGCCTAGGGAATTGGCGAGTAAACTAGCCATTTATCTGGGGGAAAGTCCCCTGTTCAGAGAACAGATATTAAGCATGCATAATTAAGAAGTCAGAATTCTGGCTAGAAAATAGATCTGAAGAAATCATCCAAATGCAGCATGGAGATAATGATACCCCCCCCCAAAAAAAAAAATTAGAAAAGAGATGTTAAGAGACATGGAGATTAGAAGTTGCAATATACAGTCACAGTAGGAACAGCGAATAGAAGAGGGGAAGTGGCAATATTTGAAGTCAGGACAGCTTAGAAGGAGAAATTAATGATGAGAGCAGAAATCTGAGAATTCCTGGAATGAAGTCTTTGAGAAGGCAAGATGGGATGAATTGGAGCAAGGATATTTTTAATAACCAGAAAGGCAGAATACATGAGTTGTGTGTGGTGAGAATGCTAACTTCTCTTTTGACTGCTTCATTCTTCAGTGAGGTAGGATGAAAGGTCATCCACCGATAGAACTGTGGAGGTCTTAAGTCTGAGGAAAGAGAAGGCCTGAAATTGTCTAAGAGGACTGGGCTTCTTTTACTGTGTTTAAAAAGATCCGTACTGTATTTTTTTGCAAATTACGTGCCCACGTAAATAACACACCCCAACATATAATGTGCATAGCTGGCCTGGGAAAATAATGCATGAAGAATTTGTGCAGTTTGCAAAAAATTTTTTATAACACACACTTCATTTGCATAAAATACAATATTCTATATTCTGTGAACTTTGTCTCTTTGTCTCTTTTGTCTCTTTTTCTTTGGTGTTACTGTGGAGCTCCTTCTAAGTTAAGGAAATTAACTCTTGATCTGTGATATAATTTGCATCAGTCCCAGTTTACCATTTGCGTTTTGCTTTATTTATTATATCTATTGCCATGCAGAATTTTTTAAATTTTTACAAAATTTAATTAACAGTCTTTTCTTGAGGCGTAGTGGTTAAGAGCTACAGCTGCTAACCAAAGTGTCAGCAGTTCAAATCCACCAGGCACTCCCTGGAAACTCTATGGGGCAGTTCTACTCTGTCCTGTAGGGTCTCTATGAGTTGGAATCGACTTGACGGCAATGAGTTTGGTTTTTGTTTTTTCTTGTATAGCTTCTGCATTTTGTACATATTTAGAAATGTCTTCCCAACTCTAAGATTATAAAAAAGAATTTCCACATATTTTCCGCTGGTTCTTTTATGATTTCACATTTAATGCCTAAATTGTTAATCCAAATGCAATTTATTTTGAAGTAAAAAGTATGGTTGTGATGTCCTAGCATCACTTATTAACTAATGTAATTTTTCTCCACTCATGCACAAAGTCACTATTTCATATATTTTATATTTTTAGTATTTTCTTATATATCTTGTATATTTTTCTATTTGAATTTTAGAGTCAGTTTTTCTGTCTAAAACAAATCTCATTGCTATTTTTATTGCAATCCTGTCAATTTTATAGATTTAAAGAAGACTGCCATCTTTAAGATGTTGAGTCTTTCGATCCAACATCATGGAATTTCTTGGGTTGTCTTTTCTCGTGGACATTGATAGCATTTAATCATACAGATTTTGCACAATTTTAAAAGTTTATTCTTAAGTATTTTATGTTTTTTGTTGCTGCATTTTTAAGTGGGGCCTTTACTTCTGTTCTCTTTTCTAACTGGCTGTCGAATAAGCAGCAGAGTGAATTTCTAAAAATCTTATTAGTCTCATGCTTAAAATTCTCCATTGGGTTCCTAATGTGCTTAAAATAAAACCCAAACTCTTTGCAATGACTCTGAACCCTCCCTGTCTCATACCATCTTCTCTTTGCTCATCTAGCTCCATCCCTGCTAGCTCTTTTCTATTTCTTAACATAGCAAACTGCAGTGCAATGGATCGCTTTTATATGGCTTTTCCCGACATGGTCTTTTAACTCCCACCAAATGGACGGATGGGACTGTACAAATGAGGTACTTGTGGCCCACCAAGGGGACTCAACAACTTGCTAATAATGCGAATAAGGCGCATGGCACCCTTGTAGGTGTGGGACCATGCAAAAGAAGTATATGGAACTCTAGTGAAGGATTGGTTAGTTTTGCCACTCCACGAGGCTTAAAGTGAGCCATCCCAGAGGCAGACAGAAGAGATCACACTATCACCAAGAAAAAAGAGCTAGGCGTCGAACATATCCTTTGGACACAGGATCCCTGCACTGAGATTTCGTAGTCCCAGGAGACAGAGAGCTGTAACCCTGGAGACAGAAGCAGCAGCAGGGTAATGACAGCAGCAGAGGCAGCAGAACCAGGAGACTGGGAACAGACACAGTGGTGGGCTTCCCAGCCCATGGAGTGAGAAAGCAGAGCACCTTTGAGGAGGAGGCTTGCTGGCAGAGTGTCTCCGGGTACTTGGTGGAGTTAGACTTGCTGACCTATGGAGATAGAGAGCTGGGTGCCTTTGGGCCAAGGCTTAGTGGTGGAGTGGGGTGACTCTGGGTGCTTACTGGTAGAGCTAAAGATCTTTGTAACACTTGCCTGAGCAGCGCAAAGGCCGGGCAAGCTGGAGGTGCAGAGGGGCTGAGGGCCAGGGAGAGGCCATCCTGTGGGCACAGCTGAGAAGAAGCTATCCTGATCGACGGACTGTATTCTCAGTCATTTCTGATCTTGGATTGTAACCTGTTACTTCCCTAATGAACCCCATAATCATAAGTATGGTCTGTGGGATCTATGTGACCTTTACAATGAATTATCAAACCCAGCAGAGGAGTACAGAGAGCTGTGGGAGGGATGGTTGGTGACAGAATTGGTAAAAAAGTTAGAAAGAAGAGGTATGTCTGACCTCCACCTCATAGAAATCAGGGCTGTTGATCTTGACTCCCCTTCAGCCTTGTGAAGGTAGAGGAGGACAGATGCCCTGCTATGCCATTTTTGCACAAACTCTTTGTCATTTCTGGGCTTTGTATATTCTGTTCCTTCCTTCCCCTGCTCTTGCCATGGCTGGCTTATGCTCTGAGAGGGCTTCCTTGACCACCCCATCCAATATGGCTTCTCCCAGGTGGTGGTGTTGTTAGGTGCCTGTCAAGTTGGTTCCAACTCATAGTAACCCTATGTACCACAGAAGGAAATCCTGCCCGGTCCTGTGCCATCCTCACAATCATTGCTATGATTGAGCCCACTGTTGCAGCCACTGTATCAATCCATCTGATTGAGGGTCTTGGTCTTTTTTGCTGACCCTCTACTTTACCAAGCATGATGTCCTTCTCCAGGGACTGATCCCTCCTGATAACATGTCCAAAGTAAGTGAGATGAAGTCTCGCCATCCTCACCTGTAAGGGGCACTCTGGCTGTACTTCTTCCAAGTTAGTTCTTCGGGCAGTCCAGGTATACTCAATAGTCTTTGCCAACACCATAATTCAGAAGCATCAATTCTTCTTTGGTTTTCCTCATTCATTGTCCACCTTTCACGTGAATATGAGGCAAATGAAAATACCATGGTTTCGTTCAGGTGCACCTTAGTTCTCAAGGTGACATCTTTGCTTTTCAACACTTTAAAGAGATCTTTTGAAGCACATTTGCCCAATGCAATGCATTGTTTGATTTCTTGACTCCTGCTTCCATGGACCCAAGTAAAATGAAATCCTTGACAACTTCAATATTTTCTTCATTTATCATGACGTAGCTTATTGGTCCAGTTGTAAGGATTTTTGGTCTCTTCATAATGAGGTGTAATCCATACTGAAGGCTATGGTCCTTGATCTTCATCAGTAAGGTCTTTAAGTCCTCTTCACTTGCAGCAAGCAAGATTGTGTCATCTGCATAACGTAGGTTGTTAATGAGTCTTCCTCTAATCCTGATGCCCCTTTCTTCTTCATACAGTCCAACTTCTCCAATTATTTGTTCGGCATACAGAATGAATAAGTATGGTGAAAGGATACAACCGTGACACACATCTTTCCTTTCTTTAAACCATGCAGTATCCCCTTGTCCTGTGCAAACTAGGGCCTCCTGATCTATGTACAGGTTCCTCATGAGCACAATTAAGTGTTGTGGAATTCCCATCCTTTGCAATGTTATCCATAATTTGTTATGATCCACACAGTTGAATGCCTTTCATTAGTCAATAAAACACAAGTAAACATCTCCCACCTACTCACCATTTTATCATTCTGTTCATTTCCTCTATTGCATGTATAACTCCCAATTATATTTTAAATTTATTACTTGTTTACTCTCCATTTTTTCCTACTAGTAAATAAACTCCAACCTGTCTTTTCTGCCCACTGTATCCTAGCAACAAGCATATAGTGCCTGGCATGCTCAAAAATATTTTCATTGTATTAGTGATTGAAAATCAATGTGTCTGCTATCACAATTTTGGAGAGGAGGAAATGGTATTACAACCAGCACCATACACAGAACTTAAGTCTCAGTTGCTATTTTAGTAAAAGCTGTTCGTGTTATCTCCACACAAAAAGATAGAGGGCCTCTGTGATCATTTCCAGGTTTTGCATTTCCAACTATTTCATGATTTTCTGCAATAGCCTAAGTTCATGATTTAAGAAGTTATCTAGTCTAGGTAGCTTTCACACAACAAAGATTTTAACCAAGTTATTTAAACTGTCCTGTTTTTGTTGTTTCTCCTATAAGTGGGAACAAGCTTGTGTCCCTCCTGGCCATCTATTTAATTTGTTGACTCAAATTTCCATGAACAAATTTGTTACCAAGTATGATAGACAGACATGGGTGATTCCAGGTCCCAAAGACTAAATTGTTCTTACATTGGCTGAACAGCAATAATCCTCAAATTGAGAACAAAGCCCATAATACTTCTTAAATTCATAACTCTATATTTTAAGAGGTACTCACCCTTTTGGCTGATGCAATCACTGCAAAGCAGGCAATAATTGTGAGCCCAATCATTATGTAGCAAGCTTTCACCCGAGCTTTGTTTCTTGCAGCATCTATCATTTCTGGCCTAAACCAAGATGTGTATTTTATTAATTATATTAAAGTAATATGGTCTTCTGACAGGCATGATAGATAATTATTTGTCATGCAAACATTCCAAAAACTTCCCTGAATGCCAGGGATGGATTACCCAAGAAACAAGGTATGCACGGGCTGATTTGTGCTTACTAATCTGTAGTGCACACTTTCACCTGTTTTTCACCACATCAAAGACACGGTGAAACCCATGTGAAATTGTGCACTACAGATTAGTAAGTAAACACAATTTAGACCGTGCACACCTTGCTTACTGTAAGCTGATGCATACTTTGTTTACTGGTTAATCTGCCCCCGCTGAATGCAAACTACAGATGTGAAAGATTTCTAAATGCTAGCCCATTATTTTAACAATTTCAGTTAACAGGCAGTTATGGAATCTTTTTATTTTTTATTTTACTTTAGGTGAAGGTTTACAGAACAAACCAGTTTCTCATTGAACAGTACGCATACTGTTATATGACACTGGTTAACAACAGTAATGGAATTTTAACTGTGGCCAGTTGAATCAATTCTGACTTATGGCAACCCCACGTGTGTCAGAGTAGAACTGTCTCCGTAGGGCTTTCAGTGGCTGATTTTTTGGAAGTAGATTGCCAGACCTTTCTTCCAACCTTTTGGTTAACAGCAGAGATCAGTTAACTGTTTCCACCACCTTAGCCACTATGAAGCCATAGTGTAGTATATTTAGTTTCTAATTACTCAAAATATCACCACTAGTGATTGTGGTCTGACTTTCCAACCTTTTTTTAACTGACCATAAAGGTTCCGGCATATGTATATCTGTGACTTTTATTCCTTAAAAAAAAAAAAAAAACTGTTGCTGTTGAGTTGATTCCATCTTACGGTGACCCCATGTGTTACATAGTAGAACTGCTCCAAAGAGTTTTCTTGGCTGTAATCTTTATGGAAAGCGGATATTCAGGCCTTTCTTCTGTGGCACTGCCAGGTGCATTCAAACCGCCCACCTTTAGGTTAGTAGCCGAGTGCCACCCAGAACTTGCAGTGTTCCTTTAGCCCCTATATTATTAAGTAGGCTTTGTTTTCAGTTTTGAATAGTTTTTTTTTAAACTCATATTCATCACTTCGTGTTTCTAATGGCTCTCTCCCTCCCATCCTGTTCCAAGTAAAGATGCTATTATATATTTTGTAAGAATGACTGTTAGAAAAAGGGTATTTCCTTCATGGATTTCACATGAAGTCTTCAAAAGAAGTGTTAAAAATCAAAACTATTTGTCATGAAAAAGACACAAAAACACCCACTCTTTCTGTTATTATTCTGAAATTTGATATGCTTATTCAAGTCTGTCAATTTGTCCTGTGGAGGCTTGCGTGTTGCCATGAGGCCGGAAGCTATGCCCCTGACATTTCAAATACCATCAGGGTCACCCGTGGTGGACAGGTTTCAGCTGAGCTTCCAGACTAAGACAGACCAGGAAGAAGGACCTGGCAGTCTACTTCTGAAAAAAAATTAGCCAGTGCTAACCTTATGAATGGAAACCCTGGTGGCGTAGTGGTTAAGTGGTACGGCTGCTAACCAAAAGGTCGGCAGTTCAAATCCGCCAGGTGCTCCTTGGAAACTCTGTGGGGCAGTTCTACTCTGTCCTACAGGGTCGCTATGAGTCGGAATCGACTCGACGGCCCTGGGTTTTTTTTTTTTTTAACCTTATGAATAGCAGTGGAATTGACTCAACGGCACCTAACAACAAAGTTTGAGTATTGGGTGGTCTTATTTATTAATAAAGTGATATGCACATCCAAGACTTTAGGAATATGACTTACAAAGTAGTATTACTTACAAAATAGTATCAGGAAGGACCAGTCCCTGGAGAAGGACATCATGCTTGGTAAATTGGGGGGTCAGCGAAAAAAAGCAAGACCCTCAATGAGATGGATTGACACAGTGACTGCAATAATGGGCTCAAGCATAACAACAGTTATAAGGATGTGGAAGACCAGACAGTGTTTCATTTGTTGTACATAAGGTCAATATGAGTCGGAACCAACTCCAGGGCACCTAACAACAGCATTACAAAAATTATCATACCTGTGGGGCTTTTATACTGAAATAAACTTTAACAACTTGCAACAATATGAAATGTCAGTTTATAAATATACATAATTAAAGTACTTGGTTTTTGAGAATGTGTTCAGCAGCATTCTTTCTTATCTAATGTCTAGTTGAGAGTAATTACATAAAAAAATACTCGACAGATACGTTGTAAGATCTCTTAAAAATTTAAAACTGGCACAGAAAACCAGTATCTAGCCTGTTTTCCTTAGATTTTAAGCAGAATGATTTAAGTTTTAAGATGTTAGTTGAAAACAGGTTCAATTAGTGAATATGAAGACATTATTAGATTATATTAGTTATTGACTTTGGTTCTAAATGGAACCTAAAAGAGCTGATCTTTTTATCCATCCATCTGGGGTTGATCTGTTATACCAAATTAGTTTAGCACCAAAAAAAAAAAAAAAAAAAACCTCAAGAAAAATTACAATTATTATTAAACGTCATTAGTGTGTGGTAGAAAAATTACAGGTCACTTATTAATTATATGGAAACCCTGGTGGCACAGTGGTTGAGAACTCCAAAAGGCTGGCAGTTCAAATTCACCAGGGGCTCCTTGGAAACTGTATGGGGCAGTTCTACACTGTCCTATAGGGTCACTATGAGTAGGAATCAACTTAATGGCTATGGGTTTGGGTTTTGGTATTAATTATATGCCCATTAAGAACATAAAAAGTGAAAGCTGTTTACACTGTAAGTCTAACACTTAGGTGGGTGGGAAGATCCCTCCTAAATTGCAATTCTTAAAAAAAAAAAAAAAAAAAGATTACAGAAAATTATAAAATGAAAAATATTTAAATACTTTTATGTTTTCAACCCTAAACCACAATGCTTTTTATAGGCATGTTTTCATGGTTAAATCCTCATAACTGTTGACTACGATCCTAGGAAAATTAAATTATTTCTGTAAAATATATCTTTCTCTCACACACAGCTATATTAACGCAATACTGGGCATGGTGTATCTCGATAAGCATTCGTTTACAATAATGCTGGTTCTTGTACATTCTTGATCACTCTGTTATAGCACTAGAAGCCAAAATCCAAAAAAACTGAGGGTGGTGTTTTATGTTGCATTTTGTATAGGCCCTCTTCTTTATCTTGCATTTAAAGTATTAAGTCCTCAGGTATCAATTAAAATTTGATAGCCAGAGCTTGTAATAATGAAGGTTTTTCTGAGGCTAATTTCTGCTTTGGGCTAAGAAGTTAGCCCAATTTATTCATAATTTCCAAAAATTGGATGCAAACAAGATGTTCTTCAATAGGCGAATGCAGAAAGGAACATGTATATACATGGTTTAACTCTATGGAGTCTGTAGATGTTAAGGAAAGCAAATAAAATATTTTATAATTTTCAAAAATGTCTCTGTAGTTGAATAAATGCCAAAAGCAGATTTTAAATTACACGTTATATGCCATTCTTTATTAACTAACCTGATCCAAGAAAACAATAAAAATGTTTAAGAATTTATTACTAAGTGAACATTTTCTACCACATGTTCCTGGCCATTTATTTCAGATGCTTTTGGTAACTGCTAAGCTAATAACCAATAAAACTGTAGACAATATGTGCAAAATAAAATGTAGGTACAGTTTCCATGATCCTTTTTAAGCAGTCATCGATTACACTGTGCAAACGTAATACACAGAACATCTGAAAATGTTGTTTGACCTGATTTTAGTCTCCCTATTTTTTTTTTAAGGAACCCTAATGGCACAGTGGTTAAAATCGCTTGGCTGCTAACCAAAAGGTCATTTCGAACCCACCAGCTGCTGGCGGGAGAAAGATGTGGCAGTCTGCTTCCATAAAGATTCACAACCTTGGAAACCCTATGGGGCAGTTCTACTCTGTCCTATAGCGTCGCTATGAGTTGGCAGGAAACCCTGGTGGTGTAGTGGTTAAGTGCTATGGCTACAAACCAAGAGGTTGGCAGTTCAAATCTACCAGGTGCTCCTTGGAAACTCTATGGGGCAGTTCTACTCTTTCCTATAGGGTCGCTATGAATCAGAAGCGACTCGATGGCAGTGGGTTTGGGTTTTTAGTTTTATGAGTTGGAATAGACTGGATGGCAGTGGGTTTGGGTTTATTTTTTTAAGCTCAGTTTAAAAACAGTAATAGTTGCTAAGAAGTTTTTTAGGCTTGGAATAAACTGAAATTCTAGGATTTTTTTTTTTTTTTTTTAATGGTTTACTTGCCAGGAGGTGAAGTTGTTAGCTTGAGTTTATCATTTAAGGAACTACTGTCTTGGTGGGTTTAGGATGGTGAAAAGGCCAGCGACGCTGAAGAGCCCGCGGGTCCCAGCTGGAGTAAACCCCGTGGAGAGACAGCTGCAGAACCTCGTCCGCCTGGAGTCTCCCACCCGCAGAGGGGAGACTGCCTGGATGCGGCTTCTTCCAGGAGAGCCGCTAGGTGCCCCAGGAGCGATAGCCCTCACGTGGAGCAGGGAGTTGCCCTGGCGTAGAGCCTCTCTCCTTGTCTGCCGCCCCTACACCCACCCGGGTGCCTTGGGTTTGGCCTAAGTGTCTCACCGCGTCGCCACTCAGAGCTCGCTGGGGACCGGCATCTGGGCAATGATGGAAGCGTCCAGTGAACTTCTGAGTTTCCACCCAACTTCAACAATCTCCTTCCAAGCTCAGCTGCCCACTATGCAGTCAGTGACTTGGAACAAGAATATTTAGCCGCACTAGGATAGGATAGGGGGTCGTAGGTAAATTCCTTATTAAGGTGGGGCGTGTTAGGGAAGAACTGGGAGCACTGCAGCCACCTTCGTTCCTGGGTGAGCTGCAGTCGGCGGTGGATGTACCCCTCACCCTTCGCCGCCCTGACCCGACTCTTCCCGGCGCGCTTACGGGACCCGAAGAGGGATCTCCTCCATCGATCTGAAACGCCCGGTCCACAACAGGATTTTCTTGTCGAATTGCGAAAGTCTGTGTTCGGCGGAAGCCCTGCGAACCTTCCCTGCTGAGAAACGGACCGACAGACCGACGGCATAGCGTTATCAGCGCGCGCTCAGGTCTGGGCCCCCCGCCCGGACCTCAAGCCTTTCACCCGCCCTGCTGCGCCTCCCTCCTTCCCAGGCCATTCCGGCTGGACGAGGCGCCCCTCCGTATTCGTGGGCCACCCTGAGTCGTGCTCACCGGGACCTTCGGGTCCAGAGTCGCTTGGGGCCCCGCTGCTGGAGTAGCGGGGGAGGCCCCCGGGCGGCAGAGCTGCGAACAGACGCCGCGCGGCATTTGGAGGCTCTCCCGGGAAGCAGCGGACGCTGAGCCCCAGGCGGAGGCACCGGAGGCTCCCGACTGCCGCGAGCATGCTGCACCCTTTTCCGGCGCCGGCTCTGGTCCACAGAGCCCTAGAGCCGCCTGCGCCCCTCCCGGTCCCAGGCTCCAGACCCCGGTCTCCGCCCCCGCGGTGCTCCCAGGGGAGCCCAGAAAGAGCAGCAGGAGGCTCTGGCACGTACATCCTTGGCTCCCCGGCCCCTGCCCGGGGACCCTGACTGGGGCGTCAAAGCCCTACGGATTGATTTCCTCTGCCTCCGCTTGAAAACTCCAGGTATCAGACACCCACCTCCTGAGACGGATCGCAGCTTGTGTTTTAAAATCAAGTCTTTGTGTTAAGTAGATTTGCATTTCCATTAGGCTTTGATCTTACTGTTTGGTGCCCAGGAGAATAAACCTAAACCCTCTCCTTTAGGAAGATCCAACAGTCTTTTAAGTTCATGACACTGAACTTAATGTTTATCAACACTCAAATGTTTATCAGATAAGTCTGAGGACATTCAACAAACTTGGAGTGTTCCCAGAGATTGTTTGAAACGAGCTCCTAACCCCACAGCTCCCCACCCTACACTTTTTTCTTGGCAAAACAACCTCAGCTCCTACAACTGTTTTTCTCACTTCCGCATTTTTCTTTCCAAGTTGCTGTTGTGAATTTGATCCCGCATAGTTAGTTCTTTGAAAGAGCACAATGCTAGAAGCAGACATGCTTTACTAATTAGGTAAACTATTGTTTGGCTGAAAGAAGACCTCAGGGGATATTTTGGTTTAAGGCTTAAAGATTATCTCAGGGCAATAGTTTTTTGGGGGGGAGGTTCATCTAGCCTCGGCTCCAGTAAGTCTGGATTCTTTGAGAATTTGAAATTCTGGTCTACAGTTTCCCCCTTTTGATCAGGATTCCTCTACAGAGTCTTTGATTAAAGTGTTCAGTTATGGTAACCAGACATAACCTAGTTCTAGTCTCATGGCAAAGGAGGAAGTTGTTCATGGAGGCAATTAGCCACACATTTCATTTTTTCCTCCTATTTCTTACTCTTTTTCCTCTGTTGCTTCAGGTGACTAGAGGCCAACTGTTGTACTTTGGACTGCCATTTGCAAGCTTTTAAGAACCCTGGCACTATGCAATGAACTTAGGAGGTAGAATAGAAAGCACTAAAAAATGGTGTTCGGCCAGTTAAGCTCATCTCCCCATCTCTTAAGAAGCCCAGGAACTTTCCAAACTCCCTTCAAAATGTGCCTTTCTTCCACTTTTCACAATCTCCCATCTGGTAACGGGGGTGAGAATCTTCAATTCTCTGGCATCTAAATGGCAACAGGGACACAGACACAATGGTTGGAGAGAAAAGGGTTATACAAAAGCTGTCTACTTTGAAGGAATTTACTCACTGGTGTTTAATAGGGAAACCCTGGTGGTGTAGTGGTTAAGTGCTACAGCTGCTAAAAAAAAAAGGGTCGGTGGTTCAAATCCACCAAGCACTCCTTGGAAACTCTATGGGGCAGTTTTGTCCTATAGGGTCGCTATGAGTCGGAATTGATGCGACAGCACTGGGTTTGGTTTTTTTTTTTTTTTTAATTTATGCCAATAGACCCCTGCCAGGGCAAAGTGGCTTTCAGGGCCCAGCACAGGCCCACTGCATCCTCTCTTGTTTACTGCCTCTGAGGTTCCTTCCATACTTAGACACTGTCTTACACTTTTAGCTTGATTTCCAGATATTTCTTTTCATTCTAGCTACACTTTCAGGCTCTTGAAGGCTGAAACTTCTTTGTAACACTGACTGTCTTTCACATAGTGATGTTTAACAAAAGAGGACAGATTAATACTGCTGTAAAGAAATATGCATTTAAAGGACTGATTGTGGAAAGAGCATGGGCTTTGCCGTGGCCAGTTGCCATCTAGTCAGCTCCAACTCATGGTGACCCCATGTATGTCAGAGTAGAATTGTGCTCCATAGGGCATTCAGTTGCTGATTATTTGGAAGTAGATCACCAGTCCTTTCTTCTAAGATACCTCTGGGTAGACTCAAACCTCCAACCTTTCAGTCAGGAGTCAAGAGTGTTAGCGGTTTGTACCACACTTCTAATCTTTATAATACTTATGACTTAAGAATTGTATAATCATGAGCATGTCATTTAAGCTTTCTGCCTTGGTGTCAATTGTAAAACAAAAATTCCTACCTTTTAGGTTCATTCAGGAAACCCTGGTGGTGTAGTGGTTAAGTGCTACAGCTGCTAACCAAAGGGTTGGCAGTTCGAATCCACCAGGTGCTCCTTGGAAACTCTATGGGGGAGTTCTACTCTGTCCTATAGGGTTGCTATGAGCTGGGATCAACTCGATGGCACTGGGTTTGGTTTGGTTTGGTTTTAGGTTCATTCAGGCAGTAACTACTTATGAAAAACCTACTCTAGCCAGTTATTTCTGGGAGCTAGGGATAGAGTGATGAACAATGTCAGATGGCTATTAGTAAATAAAGAAAAATAAAGCAAGGTAAGCAGAGGTGGAGTGGGGAAGCTACTTTAGAAAGGAGGTTTAGGGTTGCTCCTGCAAAAGTGTGCTCAACACAGGGGCAGATTACTCAGTAAGCAAGGTAAGCACGGTCTTACTTGTGTTTACTTACTAATCTGTAGTAAACAATTTCATCACAAAAACATGTGAAATTGTTCAGTGCAGATTAGTAAGTAAGCGCAAGCGAGCCCGTGCTTACCTCACTTACTGTATCATCCATCCCTATCAGGGATTGTAAATTCGAAAAGAGGCTTTGATTCTGTCGGAAGGTGCTATGGGGTTGGGAGAGAGAGAGATGCCAGCCATACCTAGAAGCAGAATCTTTGATGTGGTGAAAAAACATGAAATTGTGTTCACTACAGATGATCTGGTAAACAAGGTAAGCACTGTGCTTACCTTGCCTATTGGATAATCCGCCCCTGCCCTGGCAAATACCACTTCAAAAGAAGTTATAGTTTCTTTCCCTTCACATAGCCTGTTTAACTAGTCCCAAAGCACAAGGGTATTTTAATTCATGAACTCTCCCGTAGGGTCGCTATGAGTCGGAATCGACTCAACGGCAATGGTTTTTTTTAGGTTCTCCCATAGGGAACTGTAGGAGGCTGTGAGCTCCCTGACATTAAGGATTTTGTCTTATTTGCCACTATATCCCCAGGATATAGTTGGAAAATTGGCATTTGGTAGATACTTAATAAGTCTTTGTTTAATTAATTAGTAAATGAATGCAAGTCTTCAAAAACAGAATGGACTCCCTCTGGGATGGTTTAAGAAAGGACTGAAATGCTTGAGGACAAAGAGTGTCCCCTTCAAGTTTGTATCTCCAGTGCCTATCATGATACCTTACACACTAACCTCCAAATAAATATTGAGTGAATTCTTGCCTGAGAAAGTATGTTATATGATATTTGATTATAATACTTGCTTGTTCCAGCATTATGCTACTAGAACATTCTCCCACTATTCAACTGCGTTATTTTTCTTTTAATATTTTATTTTTCTTAATGTCACTGAGAGGGAATGTCCACGGAGCTAGAAAAAAAATCTCTGAGAAACAACATATCATTAATAGTTCACCAAGGAATGTTAAACTAGCTAAGTAAGTTCATTTCCCTGGAAAAGACCAAACATCATGCATCTACACATGAGTTTCTCTCAAGCTTTTCTGGTATTGCAGAACTACAGGACAAGAGAATAAAGGGCTTATGTCATGAGAGAACAAACAATCTGCATTCTATTCTCTATCCCTGATGAGATTAAGATATCACTATTTAGTAATGGTCTACATAAAATAATTTACAGCTGCATAAGAGATGTATCCTTTAGCTCTGGAATTGGAACAAATTAAAAAGAAAAAAAAACAAGCTCTAACCAAGTTCTGAAGGTCCTTAGGTGGCGCGAATGGTTTTCTCTCAACTGGTAACTAAAGGTTGGCTGTTCAAACCCACCCAGCAGTACTGTGGAAGGAAAGGCCAGGTTATCTGCTTCTGTTAAGGTTACAGCCCAGAAAACCCTATGGAGCAGTTCTACTGTATAACACATGGGGTCGCCATGAGTTGGAATCGACTCAACGGCAACTAACAAAAACAATAATCAACTTTTTTTTCCCTTTTTATTGTACTTTAGATGAAGGTTTACAGAACAAACTAGTTTCTCATCAAACAGTACACACATTATTGTATGACATTGGTTAACAACTCCGCATGTCAACACTCTCCCCAGGGCTGGTGCGCCTTTTTAGTCTTGTTTTGTTCCATGGGGCTGTTCCATCCTTGGCTGGAGGATGAACCTCAGGAGTGACCTCATTACTGAACTGAAAGAGTGTCCAGAGGCCATACTCTCAGGGTTTCTCCAGTCTCTGTCAGGCCAGCAAATCTGGTCTTTCTTTTTGAGTTAGAATTTTGTTCTATATTTTTTTTTCCAGGTCTGTCTGGGACCCTCTATTGTGATCCCTATCAAAGCAGTCAGTGGTGATAGCTGGGCACCATCTAGTTGTAGTGGACTCAGTCTGGTGGAAGCCGTGGTAGATGTGGTCCATTTGTCCTTTGGACTAATCTTTCCCTTGTATCTTTAGTTTTCTTCATTATTCCTTGCTCCGGAAGGGGTGAGACCAGTGGAGTATCCTAGATGACCTCTCATAGGCTTTTAAGACCTCTGATACTACACACCAAAGTAGAATGTAGAATATTTTCTTTATAAACTATTTTATGCCAATTGAGCTAGATGTTCCCCAAGACAATGGTCCCTACCACCCTCAGCCAAGCAATTCTGTCCCTCGGGGAGTCTGGATATGTTTATGGAGCTACCATGACCTTGCCTTGTACAGGTTGTGCTGGCTTCCCCAGTAACAACCAACTTCTAATAGAAGAAAAAGACTAATCGTATTCCTTTATATGTATAAACTTTTTAAACCAGGATAGCACATTCGTTCATGCATTCAACAACTATTAATTTGACTGCTGCCTATGTGCTTTATATATATATAAAATACTGTTTTTAGTATTGTTCTTTCAAGATTTGTTCTTGATTAGTATGGATTACATTTCTATTTCCTACAGTTAATTTAGTTACTTGTTAAGATGGATTGTTATAACTACGAAGGGTTTTAAGGCAGTGAATGTAAAGATGGAGCTGCAGAGCTGCCCCTAAGAAGCTCCAAACCTGGCTGGGATGATGCTCCCTCATTAGGAAATGCTGTGATCCCATGAGGGTTTGAGGATAGACCTGAACTAACTTATTTTCTAATTCCCTACTAGTCTTTCCATAAGTAAAGCTCTAAAGTGGTAGTTTACCTACAGACCCAGCTCACAGTAGTCTCCAGTGCTTCAAGCAACCTTATCAGTGGACAGTCCAGGTAAAGGCTCGATTACTCACTAGAGTCTAAGTTTTGACTTAGTGGTTTTGGTTTTATAAAATTTCTATTATAGCTGTTATGTTCTGAGTCTGAAGTGCTTCCTAGCTTCCTCTCACGGGAAGCCCGAGCGTGTCGGGGTAAATTGTGCTCCATAAGGTTTGCAATGGCTGATTTTTCAGATGTAGCTTGTCCGGGCCTGTCTTCTGAAGGGCTTCTAGGTGGACTTGAACTTCTGACCTTCCACTTAGCAGCCTTTACAGTCAAGAGCATTAATCTAGCAGCTGAGTATGTTAACTGTGTGTACTGTACCACCCAGGGACTTCCGATTACCCACTAACAAAAAATCCAAACCCGTTGTCGTCAAGTCGATTCTGACTCATAGCAACCCTGTAGGACAGAGTAGAACTGCCCCATAGAGTTTCCAAGGACCCACTAGGGACTAAGTATTCACTTAGGACACCAGAAAAGAAGGGATGCCAAAAAATGGGGGAGCATTTTGGAATTGTTCTAATATTTAGAACTTTGAAAAATCTCCTGATGGAAAAATCAGAAGTTTATTGAATGTCTATATTTATGTGGTAAATATATATTTACACATGAATTTCAGAAGACCACAACATATTCAATGCTTGAGGATGCCAAAAATCTGAATCTGGCTGGGTTTTTACAGCCAGTGCTGGTGGTAAGACCAAAGCCTCCTTTGGTCTTTAAAAACATATATTGGATATCGGATAATCTCTCTATCCTGATAGTCTTTCAATGCTTTCACAGTGTGCTCAGAATAAAACTGAAGCTCTTTATCAAGGTCAGGAGCCCCGGTGGTGCAGTGGTTAAGAGCTCAGCTGCTGACCAAAAGGTTGGCAGTTCAAATCCATGAGTCACTCCTTGGAAACCCCATGGGGCAGTTCTACCCTGTTCTATAAAGTCGCTATGAGTCAGAATTGACTCGACAGCAACGGATCACAGGTTTCTAAGGTCTGCGGAGCCCTATATGATCTGGCCTTGCCTACCACTCCAAGCTCCTCTCCAACCACTCTCTCCCTTTTCCACATGTGCAATCACAATGGTCTCCTTTCAACAGGCCAAGCTTGCTGTCATCTCAGGGTCTCTGCATTTCCTTTTGCCTTACGTGCCCTTCTCCTTCTCATTTTTTAGGTCTCAGAATAGCTGCCAGTATCTCATAGAGATGTTTTCTGTCTATCCTAGCAAAAGTAGCCCTGCCTCTGCTCCACTCTCCCCTGCATAGTCACCCTCTGTTTCATTATCTCATTTTCTTCTTGGCAATCACCACTCCATATACATGTATATGTAATTTCTTTCTGCCCCCAGGATATGATCTCCATAACTAGAGGGACCTGCTTGTCTTGGGCATCAATCTTATAGCAACATGCTAGCATGTTTGCAGGTTCTCAAATATGCACTGGACGAAGGAGTGAATGAATGAATGATACTTCCTGAACAAGTTGTCAAAAAAGAAGCATATTTTTACTGCCTCCATTTTGTCTCTTCATACTCACTGCTCAGTGCTCGTCAGTTTGCAGTCTTTATTCTCTATCAGCCATCCTATTATAATGACCCCCAAACCATTTCCCCCTGTTCTAGTCAATTCTTCGTCCAGTCATTTCTCTGCATAGCCTCCAGAAATAGCTTTCTAAAACACAGATGTAATCATGTATAATTTTCCATAGTGACAACCGCTTCCCTATTCCTTTAACTCTGTACCCTATATCCCTACCCACAAACTACAAAAACGGTTGTGGAAAAATATCAGGATGAGGTAGGAGGATCCTTTCAAAAATCAAATGTCAAAGTCTCCTGCTTTGATAGTTTGCATAGCCTGATTCAAATTCTCTGCCCTTTTCCCATTTTTAGACTTTCAAAATAATATTTTATCCTTAGTCACTAACCACAGGTAGGCAGGTCACACTGAATTATTCTATGCTGCTAATAGTTATATTACCCTTCCACCCCCCAAACAAAGAACATTGCCATCATGTCAATTCCAACTCATAGCAACCCTAAAGGACAGAGTAGAACTGCCCCATAGGGTTTCTAAGGAATGACTGGTGAATTTGAACTGCCGACCTTTATGTTAGCAGCCAAGCTCTTAACCACAGTGCCACCAAGGTTCCATAGCTAGGCTACCCAAAAATGAAACATTAAAAATATAAAGGCACATGTATCCTTGAATATATACTTAATTGTTATTGGCATGTCTATTTTTATGTGTACTTTCACTAAATTTCTAATTCTAAAAAGAGAATTTATCACATGGACAGGATAAGATATATTGATTCAATAATAAAGTTATGTTTACCCATCAACCCGCTGCCCTCAAGTAGTTCATACAAAAGAGTAAATGGGGATGGTGGCTTATGCACCTAATTGTTAAATTGTCTTTATTTCTATTATAGCTGTTATGTTCTGAGTCTGAAGTGCTTCCTAGCTTCCTCTAATAGTCATCAAAAATGTTGAAATCTAGTTCATAAAAAGCTAGACTGCGCTAAGAGATCATTAAAGAAGTGCTTGCAGCTGTGCAGCTGTGTAAAAGTTTTATTAAAAAATTTAATTGTAAGGTCATTTTTATGTATGTGATCTTAGTTGCTTTTATAAAAAATATAAACTTAGTTCCATATAAGTGAAAATTATCCTGCCTTAGATAGTAATTTTTTTTTGGGGGGGGAGTTATATAGTAATTGGCTGCAATTAAGCACAAGATGACTATCACGATGTGTAATAAAAGGACAAATTTTAGAGAAAGAATCAGATGTGAATCCTAGTATATTTTAAAACTTTGAAGTTGGTAATAGATCCCTAAATACATAATTATGGCTATTCCAATTTTAGAGTATTTGAGGAAGCTCAGTAAATTACACCTCTATTTCCTTCCAATTTTAAACCAGTTGAGAAATAAAACAAAAGAGCCTACAGGTGGGAGACCAAAGTTTTTCCTTTATTATTTTCAAAGTTGATTGGAAGGTATGGCATCTGTCTTCCGGGAAGTGGACTTCCTAATACTGAACCCTAGAGTTAAATAGACTAACGCATCAAGTCCCAGGCCACTGGGACCTGACAGGCCTCCCAGCTGAGCCAGTCTGCCCTGTGAAATGTATGATGTGGGGAACAGACCAGGCTGTGTGCCCTCTGCAGGCTACATGATCCATAGAAGAAGGAGTTGAACCAGGCAGAATCAATATTTAGACTCAATCACTCCTCCTTCTCTGGGGTGAGGTCATAGAATACATATCCTCCTAACAGATGCTTTCGTTACTCAACAATACATCTCTGAAATGTATTTACTTGTAGCACTACTTGACTGTCTCCTTGTAGTGCTAGTTCATTCATTTTGCCTACTCTGTAGCCTTCTATTGTTCATCCACAGTTTATCTAGTCCCTTGTTTTCTTATTTTTTGCTATTATAAACTATGCTGCAATGAGCATTCTTATTGAGTCCATGTGCTATAGTTTGTCTTGGGGTATTTACCTAGCAGCAGAATTTCCAGATCAAAGTGAATGAAAATCTTCACTTTGTCCATTATAGGTTAAAAAGTGGAACTTAATAGAGACCAATAATCAAGAGACTTTATTCTCCTAATCCCTTTCTTCCCAATTTCCATACCAACTTTTAATCTATTCTCTGGACTCTTCTCTGACCATTGGATGAAATCGTGGGCAGGCTCTGTACTTTTTTTGCTTACTTTTAGAGTCCAGTAGTTACTTGTATAGGGTCACTATGAGTCAGAATTGACTTGATGGCAGTGAGTAAGTTACTTTTAAGGAGCCTTGGTAGTGCAATGGTTAAATGCTTGCTAGTTTGCTAACTGAAAGGTTGGTGGTTTGAACCCAATCAGTGGCTCTGTGGGAGAAAGACTGGAGATCTGCTTCCATAAAGCTTACAGCCAAGAGGCAGAGCCAAGATGGCGGAAGAGACAGACGCTTTCAGTGAGCCCTCTTTACAACAAAGACGCCTCCCCCCCCAAAAAAGAAACAAGTGAAACAAGTATATTTATGACAAGCTAGGAGACCTGAGCATCAAAGGCAAGCTTAGAAAATGAACTGAGGGGCAAGGGGAGGAAGAGACGGTTCAGAAGCGGAGAGGAGTTACCAGACCTGAATCATGGGGAGCCCTCAGGCACCATTCCCGGAAGCAGTGGAGGCAGGCTGGTACTAGCGTTTGGCCGCAGTTTCCTCAGGGAGAAGCAGCCAGCCACACAGCCTACTCAAACCTCTAGAACCAGAGAAGAACAGCATTCTCAGCAAAAGCTAAGTACTTACATACATTTTACCCTGCCCCTGCCCCCGCCCGCAAGCTGGCTTCAGTGGCTGAATTCCCTGGGCCTGAGATAGGCCCTGTTGAGTGCCTAGAGCCATCCTTCTGGCCTCAGAGAAGGAAAAAATTGCAATTGGAGGAAAAGATAATTTGTCAGCTCCACCAACCAGAAGAGCTCAGGACAGAAGTGGCTCCTGTCCAGGCATAAACAGTCAATGGACTTTGAGTACCATTCCCCTCTGCATGGGCCTGTGTGGGCCTATTTCAGGAGAATAGGCTCTTGTTAGTAGACTACAATCATTTCAGCTGTGCAGCAGAGAGGTGGGTGCTTTGCCTATTAAACAGGACCCTCACCTACCCACATCAGGGGCCTAAGTACTGGTAGCTCCACTCGGGTCACCCAGCAACCTGCAACAGGGGTCCAAGGATAACTGGTACCTCCCAGTCCTTAAAACCAAAAACATTGGGTGCCCATGATCCATCTGCAGAACCCACCCACCTGTACACTGTAGGGATCAGGGACATGCTTTCCTCAGAGACATGTGGGGGATGATCCTCAGCCCCCTGCCTTGTTCAGAATGTTACTCCCTGTTGCAACCAGATAATGGTACCTACACCAATCACCCCTGCCCCTCTAAGACTGTAGAGCCTGTACTGCACACTTGATGATCAGCTACCTGGACACCTGAGCTGAATTCATACAAGAAAAGTGAATGGACTCCTAGACTGATATACCCGGTAACAGCTCTAGCCATCTGGGGACAGGACATCAGAGCTCCAAAGGCAAAAATAATCAAACTAGCTGACTCAAGCAACCCATTTGGGCATACCAAAACAAAACAAAGCAAGAAGCTACAACATAGTAAGCAAACATAAAATAAACTAATATGATAACTTATAGATGGCCTGGAGACAACAGTCAATATCAAGTGACATAAAGGAACAGACCATGATCACCTCGACAAGCTCTCAAAACAAAGAATCAAGGGATCTTCTACATGAAAGATGGAATTACCAGAGGCAGAATACAAAGATTAGTATACAGAACCTTTCAAAACATCAGGAAGGAAATGAGGCAATACACAGAACAAGCCAAGGAACACACAGATAAAGTAATTGAAGAAATTAAAAAGGTTATTCAGGAACATAATGAAAAATTTAATAAGCTGGAAAAATCCATAGACAGACAGCAATCAGAAATCCAGAAGATTAACAATAAAATCACAGAAGTAGACAACTCAATAGAAAGTCAGAGGAGGAGAATTGAGCAAGTGGAAGGCAGAACTTCTGAACTTGAAGATAAATCACTTGGCACTAATAGATTTGAAGAAAAATCAGATAAAAGAATTTAAAAAAATGAAGAAACTTTAAGAATCATGTGGGACTCTATCAAGAGAAATAACCTACGAGTGATTGGAGTACCAGAACAGGGAGGGATAACAGAAAATACAAAGAGAATTGTTGAAGATTTGTTGGCAGAAAACTTCCCTGATATCGTGAGAGATGAGAACATATCTATCCAAGATGCTCATCAAACTCCACATAAGGTAGATGTTAAAAGAAAGTCACCAAGACATAATCAACTTTGCCAAAACCAAAGATAAACAGAGAATTTTAAGAGCAGCTAGGGATAAACGAAAAGTCACCTACATAGGAGAGCCAATAAGAATAAGCTCGGACTACTCGGCAGAAACCATGCAGGCAAGAAGACAATGGGATCACTTATTTAAAAAATTGAAAGAAAGAAACTGCCTGCCAAGAATTGTATATCCAACAAACTCTCTCTTAAATATGAAAGTGAAATTAGGACATTTCCAGATAAATAGAAGTTAAGAGAATTCATAAAAACCAAACCAAAATTGCAAGAAATACTAAAGGGAGTTCTTTGGTTAAAAAATCAGTAATATCAAGTATCAACCCAAGAATAGAACACTAGGCAGAGCAATCAGAAATCAACCCAGACAGGGAAAAAAAAAAAAAAAACCCACAAGATTTTAAAAAACACTCAAAACATGGTAACAGCAATGTTATTACGTAAAAGAAGACATTAAAACAATAAAGAGAGACTAAGAAATGTCTTAGATCTTCCATATGGAGAGGAAGATAAGGTGATACAAAGAAATAAAAGTTAGGTTTAAATGTAGAAATGTAGGGGTAAATAATAAGGTAACCACAAAGGAGACAAACTATCCTACACATCAAAACAAAATACAGGAAAAAAATAGAGACTCATCAACAACAACGAATGTGAGGAAAAGACAATATATAAAGATAATCTACTCAGCACATAAAATTAAGTGGGAAAAGAAACTGTCAGCAACACACAAAAAAAAGACATCAAAATGATAGCACTAAATTCATACCTATCAATAATTACGCTGAATATTATAAATGGACTGGAAACCCTAGTGGCATAGTGGTTAAGTGCTAACCAAAAGGTCAGTAGTTCGAATCCGCCAAGCACTCCTTGGAAACTCTATGGGGCAGTTCTACTCTGCCCTACAGGGTTACTATGAGTCGGAATCAACTCGATGGGAGCAGGGTTAGCAGGTATAAATGGACTAAATGCACCAATAAAGAGACAGAGAGTGGCAGAAAGGATTAAAAAACACGATCCCTCTATACATTGCCTACAAGAGACACACCTTAGACTTAGAGACACAAACAAACTAAAACCGAAAGGCTGGAAAAAAACATATCAAGCAAACAACAATCAAAAAAGAGAAGGAGTGGCAATATTAATTTCTGACAAAATAGACTTTGTAGTTAAATCCATCATAAAGGATAAGGAAAGACACTATATAATGATTAAAGGGACAATATACCAAAAAGATATAACCATAAAAATATTTATGCACCCAATGACAGGGCTGCAAGATACATAAAACAAACTCTATCAGCATTGAAAAGTGAGATAGCTCCACAATGATAGTAGACTTCTACACACCACTTTCAGTGAAGGACAGGACATCTCAGTAAAGACACAGAAGATCTAAATGCCACAATCAACCAACTTGACCTCGTAGACATATACAGAACACTCCACCCAACAGCAACCAACTGTACTTTCTTTTCTGGTGCACATGGAACATTCTCTAGAATAGACCACATTTTATTAGGTCATAAAGCAAGCCTTAGCAGAATCCAAAACATTGAAATATTGCAAAGCATCTTCTCTGACCAGCAGGCCATAGAAGTGGAAATCAATAACAGAAAAAGCAGGGAAAAGAAATCAAAGACTTGAAAACTGACTAATACTCGGCTCAAAAAAGACTGGATTATAAATGACATTAAGGATGGAATAAAGAAATTCATAAAATCCAATGAGAATGAAAACACTTCCTATCAGAACCTTTGGGACACAGCAAAAGCAGTGCTCAGAGGCCAATTTATATCAATAAATGCACACATCCAAAAAGAAGAAAGGGCCAAAATCAAAGAATTATCCCTACAACTTGAACAAATAGAAAGAGAGCAACAAAAGAAACCCTCAGGCACCAGAAGCAAACAAATAATAAAAATTAGAGCAGAACTAAATGAAATAGAAAACAGAAAAACAATTGAAAGAATTAACAAGACCAAAAGCTGGTTCTTTGAAAAACTCAACAAAACTGATAAACCGTTGGCCAAACTGACAAAAGAAAAACAGGAGAGGAAGCAAATAATCCAAATAAGAAATGAGATGGGTGGTATTACAACAGACCCAACTGAAATTAAAAGAATCATATCAGATTACTATGAAAAAATTATATTCTAACAAATTCGAAAACCTAGAAGAAATGGATCAATTCTTAGAAACACACTACCTACCTAAACTAACACAAACAGAGGTAGAACAACTAAATAGACCCATAACAAAAGAAGAGATTGAAAAGGTAATCAAAAAACTCCCAACAAAAAAAAAAAGCCCTGGCCCAGACAGCTTCACTGCAGAGTTCTACGAAACTTTCGGAGAAAAGTTAACACCACTACTACTAAAGGTATTTCAGAGCATAGAAAAGGACAGAATATTCCCAAACTCATTCTATGAAGCCAGCATATCCCTGATACCCAAACCGGGTAAAGACACCACAAAAAAAGAAAATGACAAACGTATATCCCTCATGATCTTAGATGCAAAAATCCTCAACAAAATTCTAGCCAGTAGAATTCAACAACATATCAAAAAAAATAATTCACCATAACCAAGTGGGATTCATACCAGGTATGCAGGGATGGTTCAACATTAGAAAAACAATTAATGTAATCCATCATATAAAAAAACCCAAAAGACAAGAATCACATGATTTTATCAATTGATGCAGAAAAGACATTTGACAAAGTTCAACACTCATTCATGATAAAATGTCTCAGCAAAATAGGAATAGAAGGAAAATTCCTCAACATAATAAAAGGCATTTATACAAGGCCAATAGCCAACATCATCCTAAATGGAGAGAGCCTGAAAGCATTTCCCTTGAGATCGGGAACCAGTCAAGGATGCCCTTTATCACCACTTTTATTCAACATTGTGCTGGAAGTCCTAGCCAGAGCAATTAGGTTAGATAAAGAAATAAAGGGCATCCACATTGGCAAGGAAGAAGTAAAAGTATCTCTATTTGCAGATGACATGATCTCATACACAGAAAACTCTAAGGAATCCTCAAGCAAACTACTGGAACTAATAGAAGAGTTCAGCAGAGTATCGGGATACAAGGTAAACATACAAAAATCAGTTGGATTCCTCTACACCAACAAAAAGAACATCAAAGAGGAAATCACCAAATCGATACTATTTACAGTAGCCCCCAAGAAGATAAAATACTTGGGAATAAATCTCAGCAGAGATGTAAAAGGCTTATACAAAGGAAACTACAATGCACTTGTGCTAGAAACCAAAAGAGACCTACATAAGTGGAAAAACATACCTTGCTCATGGATAGGAAGACTTAACATTATAAAAATGTCTATTCTACCAAAAGTGATCTATACGTTTAATGCAATTCCCATCCAAATTTCAATGACATTCTTTAATAAGATGGAGAAACAAGTCACCAACTTCATATGGAAGGAAAAGTGGCCCAGATAAGTAAAGCATTACTGAAAAAGAAGAACAAAGTGGAAGGCATTACTCTACCTGATTTTAGAACCTACTACTGCCACACTTTTTTTTTTTTTTACTGCCACAGTAGTCAAAACAGCCTGGTACTGGTACAACAACACATACATAGACCAATGGAACAGAATTAAGAATCCAGACGTAAATCCATCTGGGTTTTTTTTTTTTTTTTTCACAAGCAGTTGATATTTGACAAAGGCCCAAAACAGTTAAATGAGGAAAAGACAGTCTTTTTAACAAATGGTGCTGGCATAACCAGATATCCATCTGCAAAAAAATGAAACAGGACCCATACTTAACTCCATGCACAAAAATGAGCTCAAAATGGATCAAAGACCTAAATATAAAATCTAAAATGATAAAGATCATGGAAGAAAAATAGGGACAATGTTAGGAGCCCTAATACATGGCATAAACAGTATACAAAACATTGCTAACAATGCAGAAGAGAAACCAGATACTTGGGAGTTCCTAAAAATCAAACACCTATGCTCATCCAAAGACTTCACCGAAACAGTAAAAAGATTACCTACAGACTGGGAAAAAGTTTTTAGCTATGGCATTTCCGATCAGCACCCGATCTCTAAAATCTACACGATACTGCAAAAACTCAACTACAAAAAGTCAGATAACCCAATTAAAAAAATGGGCAAAAGATATGAACAGACACTTCACTAAAGAAGACATTCAGGTAGCTAATAGATACATGAGGAAATGCTCACGATCATTAGCCATTAGAGAACTGCAAATCAAAACTACAATGAGATTTCATCTCACTCCAACAATAACAAAAAAAAAAAACTCAAAAAACACAAAACAATAAATCTTGGTGAGGCCGTGGAGAGATTGGAACACTTATACACTGCTGGTGGGAATGTAAAATGGTACAACCACTTTGGAAATCGATTTAGCACTTCCTTAAAAAGCTAGAAATAGAACTACCATACGATCCAGCAGTCCCACTCCTTGGAATATATCCTAGAGACGTAAGAGCCTTTACACGAACAGATATATGCACACCCATGTTCACTGCAGCACTGTTTACAATAGCAAAAAGATGGGAGCAACCAAGGTGCCCATCGATGGATGAACGGATAAATAAATTATGGTATATTCACACAGTGGAATACTACACATGATAAAAAACAGTGATGAATCTGTGAATCATTTCTTAACATGGGGGAATCTGGAAGGCATTGTGCTGAGTGAAATTAGTCAGTTGCAAAAGGACAAATATTGTATAACACCACTATTATAAGAACTTGATAAATAATTTAAACAGAGAAGAAAATATTCTTTGATGGTTACGAGGGGGAAAGGGAGGGAAAGTGGGAGAGGGGTATCCACTAATTAGACAGTAGATAAGAACTACTTTAGGTGATGGGAAAGACAACAGACAATACAGGCGAGGTCAGCACAACTGGACTAAACCAAAAGCAAAGAAGTTTCCTGAATAAACTGAATGCTTCGAAGGCCAGCGTAGCAGGGGCAGGGGTTTGGGGACCATGGTTTCAGGGGACATCTAGGTCAATTGGCATAATAAAATCTATTAAGAAAACATTCTGCATCCCACTTTGGAGAGTGGCGTCTGGGGTCATAAGCGCTAGCAAGCAGCCATCTAAGATGCATCAATGGGTCTCAACCCACCTGGATCAAAGGAGAATGAAGAATACCAAAGACAGAAGGTAATTATTAGCCCAAGAGACAGAAGGGGCCACATAAACCAGAGACTATATCAGCCTGCAACCAGAAGAGCTAGATGGTGCCCGGCTGCAACCGATGACTGCTCTGACAGGGAACACAACAGAGAACCCCTGAGGGAGAAGGAGACCAGTGGGATGCAGACCTCAAATTCTCGTAAAAAGACTGGACTTAATGGTCTGATTGAGATTAGAAGGACCCCAGTGGTCATGGCCCCCAGACCTTCTGTTGGCCCAGGACAGGAACCATTCCCAAAGCCAGCTCTTCAGGCAGGGATTAGACTGGACAATGGGTTGGAGAAGGATGTTGGTGAGGAGTTAGCATCTTGGATCAGGTGGACACTTGAGACTATGTTGGCATCTCCTGCCTGGAAGGGAGATGAGAGGGTAGAGGGGTTTAGAAGCTGGCGAAATGGACACGAAAAGAGAGAGTGGAGGGAGGGCGCAGACTGTCTTATTAGCGGGAGAGCAATTGGCAGTATGTAGCAAGGTGTATATAATTTTTTATGTGAGAGACTGACTTGATTTGTAAACTTCCACTTAAAGCACAATTAAAAAAAAAAAAAAAGTTACAGCCAAGAGAACTTCATGGGGACAGTTCTACTCTGTTTCACTATGAGTTGAAAAGGAACCCTGGTGGTGCAATGGTTAAGCTCTTTGCTAACTGAATGGTCGGCAGTTTGAACCCACCACTCACTTCGTGGGAAAAAGATCTGGCAGTCTGCTCCAGTAAAGATTACAGTATAGGAGACCCTATGGGTCAATTCATCTCTATCGTATAGGGTCACTGTGAGTCAGAATAGGCTCCACAGCACACAATAACATGAGTCGAAAATTGACTCAACAGCACCAACAACAGTTGTTTTTATTCCTAAGACTAGTGTCATTTTAGAAATTCAATACCTAATTCAGTGTAATAGTAAATAGTCTGAATTTTATTTAAAATTAAATTGCCTCCCTCTCTGAGCTCGTGTCTATTTCAAGATGGAAGCCTACAGTGGAGAAGAAATGTATGGTCTGTTTCTTTCCACTCACCTCCTCCCTTTATGCTTCTCTTTATCCTCTGATCCTCTCTACTGCTCTCCCCTTCACTAGACCCTCTCTGGCTCCCTCAGATACAGATGGGTAAAGGGTTGGGAAGACAGAAAGGCATAAGAAAGATCTCTGGTGACCTGGTGTTGGAGCTCTCTGTCTTCTGTGGGTGTTGAAAACAGATTGTTTTTCTTAGGGAGTGCTTTATGTGGGTTCCTGGGAGATCCCTCCTGCCCCACCACCACCAAGGCAATGGAGATAGATCTCTTCCTGATGTAGCCATCTCTGTTCTCTGTTGCTGGACAGACCGCTTTATTCACAGCCTTTCATCTTTAGATTTCTCAGTCATGGGTCAAACTCAGGGAAAAAACTCCAGAGTACACGTATCAGATTCTCCAAGTGGTTCTTTCTGAAGTTCTCTCCCTTGCTTTGAGGTGAGGGAGAAGAATCCTTCCCCTGCTGTGAGCATTCTTGACACATCTTATGGGTACATAGTTTGTCTTGAGGTACTTACCAAAAGTGGAGTTTCTGATCAAAGTGAATGAAAATTGTCACTGTGTCCATTATAGGTTAAAATGTGGATCTTAATATTAAAGTAACTATTCTCCTAACTCCCCTGTCTCCAACCCCTGCACCATCCATTTAAATCTGTTCTGTGGACTATAGTCTGTACTTTATTTTGGGGAACTTTATTTGGAAGTGGATTCTTAAACGTCTTAGACAGGTCTTCTCATTTCCTTTCTACTATTTTCCATTTATTTGTCCTTTGACTTACTTTTTTGAGATTTTCTCGACTTTGTAATCCAACTGAACTATTTATTTTAAAATACTTATTGAGTGTGTATGTAATAAAGCACTATTCTAGGAACTTGTGATATATCACTAAATAAAACACGATCTCTGCTATCTTGGAGTTTATAGGCTATAGGAGACAGACAGTAAACACTAACCATTATGAATAGGAGAATTATATAGTATGGTAAAAGTGGTATGGAATAAATTTTAAAAATCAAATTGAGGGGAAGTGAGGCTGCCTGGACGGGGGTAGATTGCATTTTTACATAGGGTGATCAAGATAGGACTCATTGAAGAAGTGACATTTGGACAAAGAGTTGAAGTGAGAGAGTTAGCTGTGAGGATTTCTGGGGAAAAAAGTGTTCTGTGTGGAAGAGCCAGTGCAAGGAGGGTGTGTACTTGGAGAGTTCAGTTAATGGCAAGGAAGCCAGTGTGTGTGCAGCAGAGTGAGTGAGGGCTGGGGTAGAAGGAGGAAGATTATGGAAGGCCTTTCAAGCCAGTATAAGTTTTACTCTAGTGAAATTGAGAAACGTTGAAGGATTTTGAAGAGAAAAGTGACATGCTGTGGCTTAAATTTTAGCAAAATCACTCAGGCTATTGTGTTCAGAATAGACTTGTGAGGTAAAGATGGAAGCAGGGAGACCAGTCAGGAGGTCTTTGCACGTCGTCTATATCCAGATAATCCAGGCAATTGATTACAGTGACTTGGATCGTGATGTTAGTAGTGGAGGTGGTGAGGAGTGATCAGATTTTGGATGTGTATTTTAAATGTTGTATCAATAAGATGTCCAGATGAAATGGCTATGGGGCATGAGAGAAATTGGGAATTTAAGAATCAAGAAACTTGAAAGATGTAGTTGGCAATAAATGAGATGGGGAAGACTGTAGGTTTAAAAGTTTTTTTTTTTTCTTTTTTTCTGTTCTTAAATTTTGGATGTAAAAAAAAAATTTTTTTTATTAGATATACAAGTGGAGATGTCAAGGAGACACGTGAATACGTAGGTCTAGAGTTTAAGAGATAAGAGAGCTTTCAGCATACAAAAAAAATAAATAAGAGAGCTTTTTTCAGCATAGGAGGTATTGAAAAAAGTCTGAGGTTGGATGAGACGACCAAGGAGGTGAGTGTAGTTAGAGAAGAGGACCAAGGACTGAGTCCCGGCCAATCCAACATTAGGATATCAAGGATTAGAGGAGGAACCAGCAAAGAGTGAAAAGAAACATCTACTTAAGTTGGAGGAAGAAGGAGTGTGGTGTCCTTCGAGCCAAGTAAAGAAAGTCTCTTAAAGATACTGCTGTAGGTCAGGTAAAATTAGGACTAAGAATTGATGGTTATATTTAACAACATGGTACCTTAACAAAGGGAGCCCTGGTAGAGCAATGGTTACGAGCTCGGCTACTAATTGAATGGTTGGTGGTTCAAACCCATCAGTGGCTCCACGGGAGAAAAGACCTGGTGATCTCTTCCTGTAAATGTTACAGGCTAGGAAACTCTATGGCGCAGCTCTACTCTGTCGCAGTGGTTTCTCTGAATCAGAATTGACTCCATGGCACACAACAACCTTAACAAGAGCATTTTTTGGTGTATTGGTGGGGATTGAGTCTGATCGAAGTGGGTTTAGGAGCGAATGGGCTGAGAGTGGGATGACCACACATCCTAGATTTTCTGGGAAAGTTGGTATGCTTATTGTCCTGGAATAATTCTTATTAGTGCTCTCTTTCACTTTTAAAAGGCTCCTCCTTGAAGATAAAGTATATGGTCACCCTGAAGGAGAGAAATTGGACACAAGGAATAGAAATATCTCTTTAAATGAGATTTGCTGTAAACTAGAACAGAAAAATGGAATGCTAGCTGACGAGGAAGTAGGGTGAAGAGAAGGTACTTTTTTTTAAGATGGGAGAAAGAACAGTATGTTTGCATGCTGACATAAATGATCTAGTAGGGAGCAAGAGACTGATGTAGGAAAGAGAAGGGGGAATTGCTGGAGGCAAGAGGGGATGGAATCTAGAACACACGTGAAGTGACTGGTGTTAGATAGGAGGAGGAATAATTTATCTAGGGTAACAAGGAAGAACTCAGAGTCTTTTGGTGCCGGATTCTGGTCGGTGGGTTAAGTGTGGTGTTGTTAGGCTACGGAAGTTCTCTTCTGATTGTATTTTCTTGTTTAAGTAGGAAGCAAAATCATCAATTGAGAATGAGATGCTTGGAAGAGGTGTTTGAGGGGAAAGAGGATATGAACAGTCATCTAGGACCGTGTGAGACTGTGTGAACTAGGGAAATAATACTATGTGGACCAGGTACATTGAAGCCCCACTTGAAGTTTATGACTGAGACCAGTCAGTCAGACTAGGTGAAGTTTTTCCTTCACCTGTGTTGGTAATGATTATGATTGACCATGGAATCTTAGCTGAATAAAATGGGAGGAGAGGACATTAAGGATGTGAGGGACAGAAAAATGTGGCAGGATTGATGGATTGTGGCTTCTAGGTTGCTGGAGTTAGGATACCAGAGGGAGTAGAATGGAAAATGGGAGTTCGTGATGGGAAATAGAAAACAAAATTTAGATGATGGAGGAGTCACATTTATGAGTCTTTACAAGAACTACGCTGTGACCCCAGGAATAGTAGAGGACAAGATCATTGGAGGAGAAGAGTTTAAATTTTAGACCTAATTTTACTTGACCTACAGCAGTATTTAATCACACTTGATCATCGTCCCTCCTTAAGGTACTGTATTTGATTTCAGGGATGCCACACTCCTTCCTTCTGAGAGGCCAGTATGTTGGAAGGCTCATCAGTGTTTGTGTATAAATTATCAAGAGTTATAGTACTGGAAAGAGGACAGGGATGCAAAAGCTAACATAGTTAAATTTTTCATTTCATATATCTTAATTTCCAAGAGTCCCTTCTCTGTATAAATGATCTTTAAATAATATTATCTCTTCCACTCTTTTTCATGGGTGTAATGTCTTATCATTCAATCTTTGGATATGTTATTTATATCTTTTTTTTTAAGCTTTTTCTTTATTGCATTATAGTCTGTTTCCTCCATATTTGTTTTTGTGGGGAGAAGATGTTTTCATTGTTTGGCTTGGTTTGATTTTCATTTCCATCTTCCTCGTTGAATGCTTTTTTGCAAATATCTGATGACCCTAGGCTGTCAGCTAATATTTAAGAGATGGTCACTAAAAAATTGATGGGTGGCTCTCTAGGCAGGGATGGGGCTTTGTGACAATAGGCTTCCAATGGGGTATGATTTGTCTGTGTTGTTTCAGTGAGGAACCCCGTATCAACAACTTTAGGTTGTTTCTCTCAGGCTGGTCAGATTCCCCAGAAAAGACTGTCACTTCTCTGCCAGTGGTCTGGGTATTGGGAGGAGTATCCTTTATGCAATAAAGGTTGGATGAGACGACCAAGAAAGTGAGTGTAGTTAGAGAAAAGGACCAAGGACTGAGTCCTGAGCAACCCAACATTAGGATATCAAGGATTAGAGGAGGAACCAGCAAAGAAGAGTGAAAAGAAACATCTACTTAAGTTGGAGGAAGTTGGTACCCCAGGTTCAACTGTCCCCATGACCCTTAGTCCAGACATGTTTTGTTTTACCCTTTCAGACAATGGACTTCCAGGCTGCATCTGCAGGAGGGGAGGGAAGGTTGTCTAGGTACTCATACTGAGAGTGATAAGGGGGAGGAGTGCGTCTAATTTTTTCATAAGCAGAACTTTCAATTGATCTTGGTTTTGGCTCTATCTATACCTCCACTTCTGGAGATACCTGTTGCCACAAATTCCTGAGCACATAAAAGGTTCTGCAGTGTAAGTTGGGTAGCATCTTGGCAGCTTTGAATTTGCCAGCTTAGCATTCACATTCCTCAGGGCTACTTATCAGTTACTAGTTGACTGTCTGCTTTCTAGCTTCTAAAATTATGTTGCTATTGTCTCCTCTCCTATTTTATCTAACTTTTGATTTATACCTTTTTGTTTCTCTCTTAATTGTCACTTTAAGGTGTTTGGAAATGAACAGAGATTAATATGTGTTTAATCTGCCAACTTTTCTGTATTATAATTTAATTATACAATCAGATGTTAATTTAATATTTTTGAAAACTTTTCAGTAGTAAGACGTGTTTTTAAAATTTTCTGGTTTTACTTTCTGTATCAGTTTTATCATTTTTGCTCTTCATTCTATGAAAAATGTTTGAAGTTCTAGGCCCAAATGGATCAATATCTACTTAAAATCATTTGGACTCAGAGGCAGTTATATAGGTATGTATATATTTTTGTTTATGTGTATCGTACCTAGTTTGGCTAAGCTTTCTCTGGTCGAGGATCTTCACGGTAACTTAATTGAGATTTCATTTATTTCATCTTACATGTATTAAAAAAGCAAAACATTTCCATTGTTAAAATAGGCCACTGACATGTTTAGAAATCAATGTTTTTATACCTAAGAATAAATTTTCTTAAAGAAAAATATAGAGTTGAGTTTCAAGAGTAACATTGACAATATGGCTCGTTGATCAATTTGCACAGAGAGTATCACTGAGATATGATGATAGAGCAGGAAATCCCTCAAACATTGAATATACAACTGTTACTTTATTTTTAATCTTAAATTTTAGTGCTTTAGTCTGGGACAAACGCTAGGGCATATTTACTCACCAAGAATCCAGCTGCAATTCATTGGAGAAAATATACAGTACTTTAGACAACTCTATTCTTCATTTTGTTATTCCCTATGCTCCTGTCCTTCTCATCTTCTCATACTCCAGGAAGAGCAATGTGTTCATCTGGGGAATGCAAACTCCTTCTGGTCCCAGCAGGAGTCACCTAGTCAAACCTAGGGGTGGATTAACCAATAGGCAAGGTAAGCACGGTGCTTACTTGCTTACCAGATCATCTGTGGTGAAATTGCTCACTACAGATTAGTAAGTAAGCACAAGTAAGCTCGTGCTTACTGTGTTTACTGGATCATTAGTAAAATTTGAAAAGAGGCTTTGAATCTGTAGGAAGGTGCTATGGGGTTGGAAGAGAGACAGCCGGCCACACCTAGAAGCAGAATCTTTGATGTGGTGAAAAAATGTGAAGTTGTTCACTACAGATAGCCTGGCAAGCAAGGTAAGCACTGTGCTACCTTGCCTATTGGATAATCTGCCCCTGGCTCAAAGCTAAGAACAGGTGCATCCTCTGCGGCCAATGCCACGGTAACCGTAACGCGTTATTGGCCTGATGGTCAATAGCATGTGTTTCTCATTAAACTTTTCCCGGGTGGGGACCGTACCTCATTTTTCTCTAAAGCCCCAGGATTTCACATCCCCGGGAGCCACATGGGTCACAGTTAGGGTTAGGGTGGGGCAACTGAGGCATTGCTCTAGGATACCAAATTTGGATGGTGCAAAAGTTTCTAATATTTTAAAGACAGTGAACTGTTAACTTTTCTTTCATTTATATGTTGAAAGCACAAGCACTCCTTTAGCATCAAAGAAACATTTGATTTTAGTACTGAATTAGCATAAATAGTTAAGCTAGGAATACAGGGTGCTGTCTGACAGGTTGGAGGTTTGAGTCCACCCGGAGTCTTGGAAGCAAGGCCCGGAAATCTATTTCCAAAAAATTATCCACTGAAAACCCTGTGGAGCACAGTCTACTCTGACACGCATGAGGTCGCCATGAGTTGGAACTGACTCTGACAGCAGCTGGTACTGGTATTCTATTAATAAAAAGTGAAAATATAATTTACCCACCAGGTGGCAGCAGTATCTTCAAATTGTTCTGCAAACGCTCTAGTACCTGCAGAGCTGGTGCTCTGTAGTCAGTCCCAGGGAAGTGAAGAGAATGTGCTGTGTGTCCCTGCCCTCAACTAGCCCACAGTCTGTATTCTGCAACTCATATATATATATACTTTGTGTTCTTTTTCTTTTCACTGATCTCTCAGTTAAAAATTCTAAATATAGACTCTTCTCAAGTGTTAGAACCCTGGTGGCGTAGTGGTTAAGAGCTACAGCTGCTAACCAAAAGGTTGGCAGTTCAAATTCACCAGGCCATCCTTGAAAACCGTACGGGCCAGTTCTACCCTGGCCTATGGGGTCGCTATTAGTTGGAATCCACTCGATGGCAAAGGGTTTGGTTTGGTGGTTTTTTCAGTGTTAGAAGAAGAAGTGAGGCTGTTTTTTGCCCCTGTGGCATCTGAGCTACCAAGTGGTTATCTGACCTACCGGGAGTCAGATCATGATTTGTGAGGTATACCACCGTTCTCCAACCCCATTCAAGTGACAGACTTTCCACTAAAATTATAAGTGGTTTCAGGTGTTGTGTTTTTTTTTACAGCTTCCAGAAAATTCAAGCTGGCATTTATTTACCTGAAAATGATTATGCTTATAGGGCATACAGCTCACATTTATCACATTCGTTTTATACTCTACTCTCCCAATAGTTAGTGGCAATAGAATTGGAAGTTCATGGGAGCAATCTTACTCTTATCATATTTATATTTCAATACGTTCTATTAGGTTATTTAGATATATTATGTACTGTTAAAATAAAATTAAAAATAATATAAAATGATCCCATATTTCCATATCCTGAACACAAATACAGTACTCCTCATTTCTCTATGCTTCTTTAGAATCTTTATCCACATTTATACAGAGCTGTAGAGTATCCATAACAGTTTTTAAAATTTCACTTATTATTTCATAAACCATGTCCATTTTGCAGCATAATCTTTATATTTCTATTTAAACGGCATCTTATATTTATTTAAGAAGATATGTTATAATTTACTGTATTTCCAATGTAAGTGGATATTTCATTTACTTCTAATTTTGTTTGTTGTAATTAATTACAGAACTCGTGATGTTCTGGGTGGATTTGAGTTAAGATATTTTGTTTAACTCTCTTTGTAAACACTCTTATATTTTTCAAAACACAAGTCTTGATTTTGATTCTCAGCACCTGTCAGGAACCATGAAAATGTGTATATGTGTGTGTGCATGAGTGTTTGTTAATAATTTTACCCTGGGAACTTGATTTAAGTAGGTAGTTCAAACGAAAAATGAAATTGAGTAATTAGATATTTCTTCATACTTCATTTAAATTCTGAGGATGTTAGCATAGCTTCCTTTTTTGTAACTAATGATTTTTATTTTTTAAGCATCTGTATGACGAAATAATTGACATGGAGTTCATTTGGTGGGTATGGTAAGTTTTAGACCTAAATCCATTTTCTCTGTATTAACTCTATAGTTATCCCTCTTTGTTCATTAAATAATGCTCAGTTTCCTGGAATTTGGCAATTCTTACTTCATCATACATTTAAACATCTAAATGGGTTTACTTGGGTTTTAAAAATTCTATTTTACTTTTTTTTATTTTTACATCAGTCTTGCATTTTTAATTATCGCTACTTAATCTGGAAAAAAAAAATTTTAAGACTAGTGTCTTCTGGCACTTCTCCCAGCTTTATCATTATTCTTTTTTAGAATACTTTTAAATGTTTATTTATTTATTTTTTATAATATAAAGCATCTTTTTATTACTTTTATTGAAATAGCACCAAATCGGTAAATGGACTGCTTATGGCATTTTTAGTTAAGTTTTCATTCTGAAATGAAACATACTATAATGAAAATTCAAACAACCATGAAGCTGGTGCTTATAATGAAGGTCTAGCAGAAGCTGAGAAAATGGAAGTTACAAGTGCAAAAATTGTATCAGTCTGCAACTGCTTTTATTCATTCACAATACATGGCAGGATCTTTGCATATCAGTTCACATAAACTTAACTCATTTGTTTAAATGGCTGAAGAGTCTTTCACTGAATAAATTGAATAAATGTCCGTGTGTTATTTAACTGATTCTTTATGGATATTTCAGTTGTTTGCAGTTAAAGAAAAAAAATTGTTGTCACATTATAAGCAATGCTGCGAAGAACGTTCTTTAAGTAAATATATCTCTGTGTACTTATTTGAAATTTATTTCTGAGGTCTAAATTCCTAGCAGTGGAATTGCTAATTGTTACCGATATTGACAGATGGGCCTCCAAAAATCGTTTTGAAATATGCTTGTGTCTATAGTATAGTGATTTTTATTTGCAAGCTAGCAGCTGTAACATTTTGAAGGTCTGAGAATATGTCTCTTTCTGACTGAGTAAACACCCTGTGGAACACACCCTTTCCTCTTGCTCCATACCTAATTCTGACTGATTCACTGGAGAAACAAGTTTATGATTCTAAGCTGATATTTTGGCTTGGTTGTCTCTAAGATTATTTTCTCTTTCTCTCTCTCTTCTTTTCTCTTTCTCTCTTTCAACATTTTAGGTTAAACAACCAAAAAACCAAACCACCTGCCCTGAAGTTCATTCCGACTCATAGTGATCGTATAGGACAGAGTAGAACTGCCCCGTAGGGTTGTTGAGGCTGTAAATCTTTACAGGAGCAGACTGCAACATCTTTTTCCTGTGGAGCCACTCATGGGTTCGAACTACTGACCTTTTGGTTAAAAAAAAGAAAAAACTTTCTTTTAGCAGCACTTAATTAACCACTGTGTCACCAGGGCTCCTATTTTAGGTTAGAGGCCTGGAAAAAAAACACTCATATAAAATTGAAGAAATCTTGTTTCCTCCTGATTTTTGGTATACACAAAGCGGGGTGGCCCAGTAGCACGTCAGGGTGTCTGAATTTATATCAACTTGGCCACAAAATAGCTGTGTGATTTAGGCAAGACACTTAACTTTTCTTCATTTCCTCCTCACTAATAACAACCTCACAAGATCGTTGTGAAAACAAATAATAACAGTGATGAGGACAGTAATAATATTTTGAATAGTAATTTATAGCTTTCAAAGCGTTTTAATGTGCATTATCTCTTTTGATCTTTATAATAATAACTTTACATAGTAGACGGGGTAGGCATTTTTATCATCATTTTTCATATAAGAAAACTAAAGCAGTTCAGGTTTGGTAACATTATCAAGAAAAGTTTCTGTGAGAAGTTAGAGGTACTGAAGAAACGTAACACCAAGGACAAGGAAACACATAAGTTTTTCCTGGCAAAGAGCTTCAGGAAATACTGTGTGTGTATGGTATTTCTTCTTCCAGTGTTCCTAAGGAAATTTACTGTAAGCAAAAGACAAAATCAGGTGTGTGGCCAACCCTTCTCCCCCTGCTTTTTGTACCACAACTCTTTGTATAAGGTTATACAGAAAAGTTTAATTATCAGAAAATAATTAAAATATGTGTGTGTTTTTTTTTAAAGTTTTTATAAGTATTTATAAATACTGAGTATTTGTGAACAATCTGTGTATAGCAATTCATCCCACCCATGCCTGCTGAAAATGCTGTTGTTATTGTTAGGTGTGATCAAGTTGGTCCTGAATCATATCAACCATATATACCAACAGAATGAAACACTGCCTGGTCCTGCACCATCCTCACAATCATTCCTACGTTTGATCCCCTTATTGCAGCCATAGTGTCTATCCATCTCGTTGAGGATCTTCCTCTTTTTCGCTGACTCTCTACTTTGCCAAGCATGATGTCCTTCTCCAGGGACTGGTCCCTTCTGATAACATGTCCAAAGTATGTGAGATATCCTTGCTTCTAAGTAGTATTCTGGCTGTACTTCTTTCAAGACAGATTTGTTCATTCTTCTGGCAGTCCATGGTATATCTAATATTTTTTGCAAACACCATAATTCAAAGGCATCAATTCTTCTTTGGTCTTCCTTATTCACTGTCCAGCTTTGGCATACGTATGAAGCGACTGAAAATACCACAGCTTGGATCAGGAGCACCTTAGTCCTCAAAATGACAACTTTGCTTTTGAACACCATAAAGAAATCTTTTGCAGCAGATTTGCCCAATGCAATGTGTCTTTTGACTTCTGAAGACTGTGATCTTTGATCTTCATCAGTAAGTGCTTCAAGTCCTCTTCAATTTCAGCAGCAAGGCTGTGTCATGCGCATATCTCAGGTTGTCGATGAGTCTTCCTCCAATCCTGATGACGTGTTCTTCTTCATATAGTCCAACTTCTCGTATTATTTGCTCAGCCTACAGATAGAATAAACATGGTGGAAGGATACGACCCTGACGCACACCTTTCCTGACTTTAAACCACGCAGTATCCCCTTGTTCTGTTTGAATGACTGCCTCTTGGCCTTCGTGCATGCTCCACACAGCACAATGAAATGTTCTGGAATTCCCAGTCTTCTCAATGTTACCCATAATTTGTTATGAAAATAGGAGTGTTCAATTTTTTCTTCCTCTGTCACGACTGGAAGCGTTTGTTATATGTCTGACTTATAATCTCTGTTTCTTCAAATTCTGTCAGAACTTCGTTACCGGTTGCTGTAGAGTTGACTCTGACTCATGATGACACCATGTGTGTCGGAGGAGAACTGTGCTCCACAGGGTTTTCTTTATATATGTGTGTATATATATACACACACACACATAGTGCCTTAAGTGAAAGTTTAGAATTCAAGTCAATCTCTCATACAAAAATTTATATACACCTTGCTATGTGCTCCTAGTTGCTCTCCTCCTAATGAGACAGCACACTCCTCCTCTCCACCCTGTATGCCCCGTGTCCGTTCAGCCAGCTCCTGTTCCCCTCTCCCTTCTCATCTCTCCTCCAGACAGGAGCTGCACACATAGCCTCACGTGTCTACTTGAGCCAAGAAGCTCACTCCTCACCAGTATCATTTTCTATCTTATAGTCCAGTCCAGTCCCTGTCTGAAGAGTTGGCTTTGGGAATCATTCCAGTCTTGGGCTAACAGACGGTCTGGGGACCATGACCTTTGGGGCCCTTCCAATCGCAGTCAGACCACTAAGGGTGGTCTTTTTTATGAGAATTTGAGGTCTGCATCCCACTGTTCTCCTGCTCCATCAGGGATTCTCTGTTGTGTTCCCTGTCAGAGCAGTCATCGGTTGTAGCCAGGCACCATCCAGTTCTTCTGGTCTCAGACTGATGTACTTTCTGATTTATGTGGCCCTTTCCATCTCTTGGGCTCTTAATTACCTTGTGTCTTTGGTGTTCCTCATTCTCCTTTGCTCCAGGTGGGTGGCGACCAATTGATGCATCTTGGATGGCTGCTTGCTAGCTTTTAAGACCCCAGGCACTACTCACCAAACTGGGATGCAGGAAGTTTTCTTAATACATTTTGTTATGCCAGTTGAATTAGATGTCGCCTGAAACCACAATCCCCAGATCCCTGCCCCTGCTACTCTGGCCTTCGAAACATTCAGTTGTATTCAGGAAACTTCTTTGCTTTTGGTTTAGTTCAGTTGTACTGACCTCTCCTGTATTGTGTGTTGTCTTTCCCTTCACCTAAAACACTTCTTGTCTACTATCTAATTAGTGAATACCCCCCTCCCTCCCTCCCCATCCTGTAACCATCAAAGAATATTTTCTTCTGTATTTAAACTATTCTTGAGTTCTTCTAATAGTGGTCTCATACAATATTTGTCCTTTTGCAACTGACTAATTTCACTCAGCATAATGCCTTCCAGATTCCTCCACATTATGAAGTGTTTCACTGATTCATGGTTTTACTTTATCATTGCATAGTATTCTAATGGGTGAATATACTGTAATTTATTTATCCATTCATCAGTTGATGGGCACCTTGGTTGCTTCCATCTTTTTGCTATTGTAAACAGCTGCAATGAACATGGGTGTGCATATATCTGTTCGTGTGAAGGTTCTTATTTCTCTAGAATATATTCCAAGAAGTGGGATTGCTGGATTGTATGGTAAGTCTATTTCTAGCTTTTTAAGAAAGTGCCAAATCGATTTCCAAAGTGGTTGTACCATTTTACCTTCCCAGCAGTGTATAAGTGTTCCAGTCTCTCCACAACCTCTCCAACATTTATTATTTTGTGTTTTTTGGATTAATGCCAGCCTTGTTGGAGTGAGATGGAATCTCATTGTAGTTTTGATTTGCATTTCTCTAATGGCTAGTGAGTGAAAGCATTTCCTCATGTATCTGTTAGCTGCCTGAATGTCTTCTTTGGTGAAGTGCCTGTTCATAGCCTTTGCCTATTTTTTAATTGGGTTATTTGTCTTTTTGTAGTTGAGTTTTTACAGTACCATGTAGATTTTAGAGATCAGACGCTGATTGGGATTGTTGCTGCTAAAGATTTTTTTTTCCCAGTCTATAGGTAATCTTTTTACTCTTTTGGTGAAATCTTTGGATGAGCATAAGTGTTTAATTTTTAGAAGCTTCCAGTTTTTTGTTTTTTTTTTTCTGGTGTTTGTGCATTGTTAGTAATGTTTTATATACTGTTTATGCCACATATTAGGGCTCCTATCCACAGGGTTTTCAATGGCTGATTTTTTGGAAATAGATCAGCAAGCCTTTCTTTGGAGGTACCTCTGGGTAGACTGGAACCTCCATCCTTGCAGTTAGCAGCCCATCATGTTAAGTGTTTGCACCATCCAAGGACTCCAGAACTTCATTACAAGCACTATTAAGACCTTCCAAAATCCACTCTGGGTGAGTTGTGCCTTAAGTATCTTACTGTTGGCTCCAGAGCACAGCACACACTGTGTCTTGGAGAAGAAAAAGGAAAGACATATGGGTCTCCATTTTTTTTTTTTTTTAGCTACTCTCACTTCTATTCACTATCATGAAAGGACTTAGCTATTTTTCTGATAAGCTGGATTCCACTGGTTTTACATTGGGAACTTCCAGGATGTGGCTCCTATGTTTTCCCTTAGTCTGGATATTTACAATGGATAGCTCTTTAGATGTGAAAAATTCCAACGTAGACTCACTGGCAGAATGGATTTCATATTTTAGGCTTATACATTTTCTAGTCATACGCTTCTATGTCTAAAAAGCATGAGACAGAACAAGCCCACATATTTATGAATATAGAAAATAGTTATTATTTTTGTGAAAATGAAAAGCTGTTTGATTAACATGTTTTTAGGTCTGAAATTCTCAAAAAAATTCACTTTCTGATCATCTAATTTTGGCTAGAAACATAATATCAGATTACCAGGAAAATTATGTAAGAGAAGAACATAAGAAAAGTAAGAAATTTCAGTCACCTGAGATTTTCCTGTAAGAGGCTCTTGGACGTGAATGCACCTACTTGCTGTGTTCAGCCTTCCAGCTTTTCACATTGTTTTTGTGAATGAGTGGCTTGGCCACACATTAAAGCAGACGGGCAGTCCATACCTGAGTTTAACAGGCTGTTTCCTCTTCTTTCATATGCTCTAAGCAAAAGCAATCCAAGACTGATAAAGCAGCTCAGAGTGTGGGGGACCAAGGTCTCTTCAGTTTTCTTAACTCTGCCATCCTCACCTTGCAGATTTCATCTTGGGGTCTGTCTTAGATTGAATTGTGTCCCCCCCAAAATATGTGTTGACTTGGCTAGGCCATGATTTCCAGTATTGTGTGGTTGTCCTCCATTTTGTCACCTGATGTAATTATCCTATGTGTTGTAAATCCTAACCTCTATGATGTGAATGAGGCAAGATTAGAGGCAGTTGTGTTAATCAGGCAGGACTTAATCTACAGGATTAGGTTGTGTCTTGAGATATAGAAAAAAAAAGAAAGCAGAGAGGTGAGGGACCTCATACCATCAAGAAAGAAGAGCTGGGAGCAAAGTATGTCTTTTGGACTCAGGTCCCTATGCTGAGAAGCTCCTAGACCAGAGGAAGATTGATGACAAGGACCTTCCTCCAGAGATGACAGAGAGAGAAAGCTTTCTCCTGGAGCTAGTGCACTAAATTTAGACTTCAAGCTTCCTGAACTGTGAGAGGATAAACTTCTCTTTGTTAAAGCCATCCACTTATGTATGGTATTTCTTTTATAATAGGACTAGATAACTAAGACAGGGTCCAGCATAGGAGCCAGCAAGAAGGGGAAAATAAAGTCAGCAGAGGGCATATTCCTTTCCTTTTAATGTCACGATGGATGTTCCACCAGTCATTTCCATGTTTAATTGTTTACATGTTTATTCTCTATCCTCCTTCACTCCCATTTTGAGAATTGTGAAATTAAATTTTTTTTTTTACTTTAAATTTCTCTGAGTCCTATTTGACTCACAATGACAGTAGGGGCCCATCTAAAGTTTTGGCTTAAAGACACTAAGATCAGAAGTTAGGGTTGGCAAAAAGTCATTGAGTCACTGTGCTGACCAAGATTTCAAGAATTTTTGTGAGAACATGAAGTTACTCCTTGACTATTGGATATCAATTTTGGACTGGCCTTGTACAAAACCCAGAGGATACAGATAGCAACTATGCTTGGACTTTGATCTTGAGATGCTCCCAACCTGGGCTGACTGGCTCCTGATATCATCCTGCCAATAAAGCCTGTGGGATATTTTGTATTATCTCCTATCCTCCATTTTAGCAATCAAGTATTTTATTATGCATGTCTCTGTGGGCAGGGTAAGGGGATAACTATATGAGTCAGTCTCACACTAAATTCTAAATACTTTTTCCCCTCTAGATAAATTTATCTTGATTTTTTTTTTTAATGGGAAAGTTTCTGCCTGAATAATGATTTGGACTTTACCAAGACATTCTGTAAAGAGTTGAATATTTACATAATAGAGGAGTTGTACATACTTTTTTGTGTGTTCCTTTTGGCTGATTTTATTTTTTTGTTTCTTTATGATATTTATTAGTTGTCTCTATTTTTTAAAAAACAGGGGGATCTTTATTCCAAGAAAATGTAAAAAATAATTTATTTCCACACAATTGAATTTAAAAGCTTCAAAAGTTAAAGGAAAAATGAGATGTGAAATAGTCATTCTCTTACTTGTTTGCTTTCTACCACGGCAAGGATGTAGTTTTGGCTTCAGGGAATTCAGAACTTAATTTCGTATGTTTAATAGTATTTTTCCCTCTCTGAAATAATTGTCTAAAGCTATGTAACTATAGTAAAACTAGCAACTTTTATGAAACAATATTTCTTTTATTGTTCTATTGACACAATAGTGCTGGGATTTTTGTTTTGTGTGACCACACTCAAGGGCCCGGAAGCCTTTCTACAGCTTTGCTCTTATGTCAATAGGAGAAACTCTTTTCATAATAACAGAGCAATGAGTAAGTGAAATCATAAACAGAATACTAACTTCTTAACACTTTCATATATGTCAGAATTTTTTATCCCCTTAGAAATTTTTGAGATTATTATCACCATATTTTATGTGAATAAATTTAGCTTAAGAGGCTACAATGGGGTTAATATCTTCTTTTTCCAAAAACATTTAGTCTATGTTTAGATAAGACTGTGGAAGGTCTTAATAAGATAAGGAAACAGAACATAATTCTGAAGGTAAAAAGAGGTTATTAAATTTTTCCAAATAGGAGAATTATAGTATTGGGACGCATCTGAGGAAGCTTGATTTTTGATGACGTACTCTGTTGTTAGAGTGAGAATCCTGGGGTAGGTCACTAGTTTGGAATCTTTCAACAACGAAGGTGTGACTTCGTAAAAGCCTATATCTGCCTGACAGTACTGTGATGATAGTAGCGGTAGTGGAGAGGAAAGAGTTGTTTGATATTAAAGAATTGACTGCTACCGCAAACTAGTGAAAACACCAGGAGGTAAACCCCTTGAAAGCAGAGACCTCATCTGTTATTTGCCTTTATTCTATTCCTTGTGCATGCAATTATGTCCGGTACATAGTAGGCACTCGATAAATGAAGATAAAAGAAAGTAAATGTGGTAAAGTGTAATAGAGGCAGAAAGGAAGGCTTCATCAGAAAGGAGCTGTTGAATTGTACCCAGTGAATTAATTAAAGTGGTTTTAAAATACTTGAGTAACAAGAACAGATTTTTTTACTACAGAAATATATTGAGTAGCAATGAGCACAAGGTGGAGAGGAATAAAATATTGGAGGACCAGAGTCGAGTTTGGAGGCTATTGCAAAAATCTATGAAAAAGGTGATGAAAGCCAAGATTAAGGAAGTATTGGCAGGGATAGAGACCATGGCAAGGCTTAGAGAAAATGTAAAAAAAAAAAAAAAAAAAGAGTTATAAAATAAAAGATAGATGAGAAGTAAAGGTACAAAAGGTAAAACAGACAGTGGAGACAAGGACACACTTGGCTTCTGACGTGTCCAAAGGTGGTGCAACGACTGCAAAATGAAAAAGAAGAGGAGAAGGGGGAAATTGTTGTTGTTGTGTGCCATCTAGTCAATTTCCACTCCTAAGCACCCTGTAATGACGGAGTAGAACTGCCCCATAGAGTTTTCTAGGCTATAATCTTTACAGGCGCAGATTGCCCTGTTTTTTCTCCCATGGAGTAGCTGGTGGGTTCAAACCACAGATCTTTCGGTTAGCAGCCAAGTGCTTAACCATTGTGCCACCAGGGCTCCTTAGGAGGAAGTTACCCAAATGAAACAAAACTCATTGCCATCTGTTTGAATCCGACTCATAGCAACCCTTTAGGATAGAGTAGAACTAACGCATAGGGTATCCAAGGCTGTAAATCTTTTTTTTTTTCATTGTGCTTTAAGTGAAAGTTTACAATTCAAGTCAGTTTCCCATATAAAAATTTATAATCCCATTGTTATGTGACCCTAGTTGCTGTTCCTGTAATGTCACAGCACACTCTTCCTCTCCACCCTGTATTTCCCATGTCCATTCAGCCAGCTCATGTCCTCCTCTGGCTTGTCATCTCACCTCCAGACAGGAGCTGCCTACATAGTCTCATGTGTCTACTTGAGCTAAGAAGCACACTCCTCACCACCATCATTGTGTGTCCTATAGTGCAGTCTAATCTTTGTCTGAAAAGTTGGCTTTGGGAATGGTTTTAGTTCTGGGCCAACAGAGAGACTGGGGGGCTGGGCATGTCCTCTGGGGTTCCTCCGGTGTGGTCTTTTTACTAGAATTTGAGGTCTGCATCCCATTTTTCTACTGCTCCATCAGGGATTCTCTGTTGTGTTCCCTGTCAGGGCAGTCATTGGTAGTATCTGGGTACCATCTAGTTCTTCCAGCCTCAGGCTGATGGAGCCTCTGGTTTATGTGGCCCTTTCTGACTCTTGGGCTCGTATTTTCCTTATGTCTTTGGTGTTCTTTATTCTCCTTTGCTCCAGGTGGGTTCGAACCAAATGATGCATCTTAGATGGCTGCTTGTGAGCTTTTAAGACCCCAGATGCCACTCATCAAAGTGGGATGCAGGACGTTTTCTTAATACACTTTGTTATGCCAATTGACCTAGATGTCCCCTGAAACCATGGTCCCCAGACCCCTGCCCGTGTTACCCTGTCCATCGAGGTGTTTGGTTATATTCAGGAAACTTCTCAGCTTTTGATTTAGTCCAGTTGTGCTGACTTCCCCTGTATTGTGTATTGTCCTTCCCTTCACCTAAAATAATTCTTGTCTACTATCTAGTTAGTGAATACCATTCTTCTCACCCTACCCTTCTAACCATCAACGAATGTTTTCTTCTGTGTTTAAACATTTTCTTGAGTTCTTATAAAAGTGGTCTCATAAAATATTTGTCCTTTTACCACTGACTAATTTCACTCATCATAATGCCTTCCAGATTCCTCCCTGTTATGTTTTGTGGATTTATCATTGTGTAGTATTCCATTGTGTGAATATACCATAATTTGTTTATCCGTTCACCCATTGGTGGTACCTTTGTCGTTTCCATCTTTTTGCTATTGTAAACAGTGCTGCAGTGGACATGTGTGTGCATATATCTATCTGTGTGAGGGCTCTTATTTCTCTAGGATATATTCCAAGGAGTGGGATCGCTGGATAGTATGGAAACTCTATTTCTAGCTTTCTAAGGAAGTGCCAATTCAATTTCCAACATGGTTGTACCATTTTACATTCCCACCAGCAGTGTATAAGCGTTCTGTTCTCTCCACAGCCTCTCCAACATTTATTATTTTATGTTTTTTGGATTAATGCTAGCCTTGTTGGGATGAGGTGGTATCTCATTGTAGTTTTAATTTGCATTTCTCTAACGGCTAATGATTGAGAGTATTTCCTCATGTGTCTGTTAGCCACCTGAATGTCTTCTTTGGTGAAGTGTCTGTTCATATCCTTTGCCCACTTTTTGAGTTGTTTGTCTTCTTGTTGTTGAGGTTTTCCAGTACCTTGTAGATTTCAGAGATTAGACGCTGATCAGATTTGTCATAGCCAAATTTTTTTTCCCAGTCTGTAGATTGTCTTTTTACTCTTTTGGTGGTCTTTTGATGAACATAAGTGTTTTGTTTTTAGGAGCTCCCAGTTGTCTAGTTTCTCTTCTGGTGTTTGTGCATTGTTAGTAATGTTTTATATACTGTTAATGCCATGTATTAAGGCTCCTAGCATTGTCCCTATTTTTCCTTCCATAATCTTTATAGTTTTAGATTTTATATTTAGGTGTTTGATCCATTTTGAGTTAGTTTTTGTGCATGGTGTGAGGTATGGGTCTTGTTTCCTTGTTTTGCAGATGGATATCCAGTTATGCCAGCACCATTTGTTAAATACACTCTTAATGGACTTTGGGCCTTTGTCAAATATCAGCTGCTCCTAAGTGGATGAATTTACATCTAGATTCTCAATTCTGTCCCATTGGTCTATGTATCTGTTGTTGTACCAGTACTAGGCTGTTTTGACTACTGGCAGTGTGAGGCCTCCCACTTTGTTTTTTTTCAGTAATGCTTTACTTACCTGGGACCTCTTCCCTTTCCGTATAAAGCTGGTGATTTGTTTCTCTATCTCATTAAAAAATGTCATTGGAATTTGGACCAGGATTGCATTATATCTATAGATTGTTTTGGGTAGAACAGATATTTTCACAATGTTGAGTCTCCCTATCCATGAGCAAGTATGTTTTTTCACTTATGTAGGTCTCCTTTGATTTCTTGCAGTAGTGTCTTGTAGTTTTCTTTGTATAGGTCTTTTATATCTCTGGTTAGATTTACTCCTAAGTATTTTATCTTCTTGGGGGCTATTGTAAACAGTATTGATTTGGTGATTTCGTCTTCTACGTTCTCTTTGTTGGTATAGACGAATTCAACTGATTTTTGTATGTTTATCTTGTATCCTGATGCTTTGCTGTATTGTTCTATAATTACCAGTAGTTTTCTTGTGAATTATTTAGGGTTTTCTGTGTATAAGATCATATCATCTGCCAATAGAGATACTTTTACTTCTTCCTTACCAGTTTGGATGCCCTTTATTTCTTTTGTAGTCTAATTGCTCTGGCTAGGACCTCCAGCACAATGCTGAATAAGAGTGGTGATAAAGGGCATCCTTGTCTGCTTTGTGTTCTCAAGGGGAATGCTTTCAGACTCTGCATTTGAGATGATGTTGGCTGTTGGCTTTGTATAAATGTCCTTTATTGTGTTGAGGAATTTCTATTTCCATTTTGCTGAGAGTTTTGATCATGACTAGGTGTTGGATTTTGCCAAATGCCTTTTCTGCAGCAATTGATAAGATCATGTGGTTCTTGTCTTTTGTTTTATTTATGCGATGGATTACATTGATTGCTTTTCTCATGATAAACCATCCCTGCATACCTGATATGAATCCTTCTTGGTCATAGTGAATTATTTTTTTGATATGTTGTTGAATTCTATTGGCTAGAATTTTGTTGAGGATTTTTACATCTATGTTCGTGAGGAATATTGATCTGTAATTTTCTTTTTTCTTCTGGTGTCTTTACCTGGTTTTAGTTTCAGGGCTATCCTGACTTCATAGAATGAGTTTAGGAATATTCCATACTTTTCTATGCTCTGAAATACCTTTAGTAGTAGTGATGTTAACTCTTCTCTGAAAGTTTTAGAATTCTCCAGTGAAGCCGTCAGGGCCAGGGCTTTTTTTTCATTGTTGAGAGTTTTTTAAATACTTTTTCCATCTGTTCTTTTGTTATAGGTTTATTTAGTTGTTCTATCCCTGCTTGTGTTAGTTTAGGTAGGTAGTGAGTTTCTAGAAATTTGTTCAATTTCCTCTAGGCTTTCAAATTTGTTAGAGTACAATTTTTCATAGTAATCCGACGTGATTGTTTTAATTTCAGTTGGGTGTGTTGTGATATTGCCCATCTCATTTCTTATTTGGGTTACTTGCTTCCTCTCCTGTTTTTCTTTTGTCAGTTTGCCCAGTGATTTATTGATTTTGTTGATCTTTTCAAGGAACCAGCTTTTGTTCTTGTTAACTCTTTCAATTGTTTTTCTGTTCTCTATTTCATTTAATTCTGCTCTAAATCTTATTATTTTCTTCCTTCTGGTACCCGAGGGCTCCTTTAGCTGCTTTTTTTCTATTTGTTCAGGTTGTAAGGATAATTCTTTGACTTTGGCTCTTTTTTCTTTGTGGATTTGTGCATTTATTGCTGTCAATTGAGCTCTGAGCACTGCTTTTGCTGTGTCCCAAAGGTTCTGGTAGGAAGTGTTTTTATTCTCATTTGATTCTGTGAATTTCTTTATTCTGTCCTTAATGCCTTCCGTAACCTAGTAGTTTTTGAGCAAGGTGTTTGGTTCCCATGTGTTTAATTCTTTCCCTTGCTTTTTCTGTTATTGATTTCTACTTTTATGGCTGTATGGTCAGAAGAGATGCTTTGCAATATTTTGATGTTTTGGAATCTGTTAAGGCTTGCTTTATGGCCTAATATGTGGTCCATTCTGGAGAATGTTCCATGCGCATTGGAAAAGAAAGTACACTTGAATGTTGTTGGGTGGAGTGTTCTGTATGTCTATGAGGTCAAGTCGATTGATTGTGGCATTTAGATCTCCTGTGTCTTTATTGAGCTTCTTTCTGGTTCTGTCCTCACTGAAAGTGATGTGTTGAAGTTTCCTGCTATTATTGTGAAGCTGTCTAGCTCCCTTTTTAGTGCTGTTGGAATTCATTTTATGTATTTTGGAGCCCTGTCATTGGGTGTGTAAATATTTATTATGGTTATATATCTTCTTGGTATAAAAAAAAAAAAAATACTGACCCTTTAATCATTATATAGTGTCCTCCCTTATCCTTTATGGTAGATTTTACTTTAAAGCCTATTTTGTCAGAAATTAATATTGCCACTCCTGCTCTTTTTTGATTGTTGTTTGCTTGATATATTTTTTCCATCCTTTGAGTTTTAGTTTGTTTGTGTCTCTAAGTCTAAGGTGTGTCTCTTGTCAGCAGCATATAGACAGATCATGTTTTTTAATCCATTCTGCCACTCTCTCTTTCTTGGTGCATTTAGTCCATTTACATTCAACGTAATCATTGATAGGTATGAGTTTAGTGCTGTCATTTTGATGTCTTTTTTTTTTTTTATGCTCTTGACATTTTCTTTTTTCTCCTTAATTTTCTGTGCTGTCATTTTTCTTTATGTATTGTCTTTTCCTCTTTCTCATTGTTGTTGCTTTTGTATTTGCTGAATCTTTATGTTTTTCTTGTTTTTTATTCTGATATGTAGGATTGTTAGCTTCCATTGTGGTAAACTTAATGTTTACCCCTGCTTTTCTAAGCTTAAACCAATCTTTTATTTCTTTATACAGCCTTGACTTCCTCTTCATATGAAAGATCTATGCCTACATTTTTTAGTCCCTCTTTTGTTTTAATGTTGTCATCTTTTACATAATGATGTCTCTGTTTCCCTGTTTTGAGTTTTTTAGCTTTGATTTATTTTTGTGATTTCCCTATCTGGGTTGATATCTAGTTGCCTTCTCCTGCGTTCTAGTCTTGGATTGTTATCTGATGTTATTGATTTTCTAACCAGAGGACTCCTTTTAGTAGTTCTTGTAATTTTGGTTTGGTGTTTGGAAATTCCCTAACCTTGCTTTGTCTGGAAATGTCCTAATTTTACCTTCATATTTGAGAGACGTTGTGCTGGGTATATAATTCTTGGCTGGAATTTTTTTTCCTTCAAGGCTTTATACATGCCATCCCATTGCCTTCTTGCCTGCTGGGTTTCTGCTGAGTAGTACAAGCTTAGTCTTATTGACTCTCCTTTGTAGGTGACTTTTTGCTTTTTTTTTTTTATCCCTAGCCACTCTTAAATTTCTCTCTTTATCTTTGGTTTTGGCAGGTTTGATTATAATATGTCTTGGTGACTTTCTTTTGGGATCTACCTTGTGTGGGGTTTGATGAGCATCTTGGATAGATATATTCTCGTCTTTCACAATATCAGGGAAGTTTTCTGCCAACAAATCTTCAACAATTCTCTCTGTATTTTCTGTTCTCCTTCCTTGTTCTGGTATTCCAATCACTTATAGGTTATTCCTCTTAATAGAGTCCCACATAATTCTTAGGGTTTCCTCATTCTTTTAAATTCTATTATCTGATATTTCCTCAGATATGTTGACAAATGCTTTATCTTCAGTCTCACTAATCCTGACTTCCTTTTCCTCAATTCTGCTCCTATGACTTTCTATTGAGTTGTCTAACTGAATTTTTGTTAATCTTCTGAATTTCTGTTTGCTGTCTCTCTATGGATTCTTGCAGCCTATTAAATTTGTCATTATGCTCTTCTTTAATCTTCTTAAGTTCCTCTACAGTTTTGTCTGTGTGTTCTTTGGCTTGTTCTACATTTTGCCTGATCTCCTTCTTGATTTCTTGAAGAGTTCTGTGTATTAATCTTTTGTATTGTACCTCTGGCAATTCCAGGAAGTTCTTTTCATCTGAAATATTTCTTGATTCTTTGTTTTGGGAGCTTGCTGAACCCATCATAGTCTGCCTTTTTATATGATTTGATATTGACTATCGTCTCTGAGCCATCAATAAGATATTGTATTTATTTATTTTATGTTTGCTTAATATGTCCTAGCTTCTTGTTTTGTTTTGTTTTGATATGCTCAAATAGGCTGCTCGAGTGAACTAGTTTGATTATTGTCACCTTTGAAGCTCTAACATCATGTCAACAGGTGGTTAGAGCTGTTACTAGGGCTATGAGCCCAGGAAGTCATTTATTTTTCTTGTATGGATTCAGCTCAGGTGTCCAGGTTGTCAGTCACCAAGTGTGTGGTGCAGGTTCTCACCTACAGTCTTAGACAAGCAGGGGGGATTGGTGTAGGCACAGGTATCTGGCTGTAGTAGGGAGTCATGAGCTGAGCAAAGCAGGGGGCTGACAACTGCCCCTGAGTGTCTGTGAGCAAAGTATGTCCCTGTTCCTTAGATCACATAGGTAGGTGGGTTTTGCAGTCAGACTATGGGCAGTCAGTGCTGTTGGCTGTAATGACTGGGAGGCACCACTTATCCTTGGACCCCTGTTGCAGGTGGTTAGGTGGTGTGGGTGGAGCCACCAGCCTACAGGTCCCTGATTTGGTTAGGTGAAGACCCTATTTAATAGGCAGAGTGGTATCAAACATCACCAACCTGTCTCTCCACCATATAGCTGAAAGAGTTGAAGTTAAGCTTCAGGGATATACCCTGTCGTACTGTGCTAATGAGGGCCTATGCTGTTGAAATAGGCCCACATGGGTCCATGCAAGGGTGAAAGGCATTCAAAGTCCATGAACACCTTATGCCTGAGCCTAGGCAAAGGAGCTGCTTCTGCCCTGAGTTCCTGGCTCAGGGAAGCCAGCAGATTATTTTTTCCATTTGTTAATTTGTTCCATCTCCAAGGCCAGGAGAATGGCTCCGGGTGAGTGACGGGTCCTACTTCTGGCCCGGGAAAAGCAGCAATCACTGAAGCCAGCTTGGGACTCAGTGCAGAGCAGGAAGGGGTCAGGTAAATGAGAGAAAGTTTTTTCCCAAAGGTGTGTTTTTTTGGTCCTTGTGGTAGATTAGAGGCACGCACTTATCTTTTGCTGAGAGTGCTGCTTTTCGCTGACTCTGGAGCCGCAAGTGGGTTCTTCACGGCTTGGTCTCTCTTAATGTGGAAAACGCATCCCGAATGCCACTGCTTGCCTCACCACACTTGTGCCAGCAGTTCCATCCTGTGAGGTGCTGGTTCCTGCTGGATCAGATGTGGCAACTCCTCGCTGCTTCTGAACCGTCTCTCCCCCACCCGCCCTCGCTTGGTCCAATTCCTCAGCTTTGCCTTTGATGTTCAGGGCTCCTAGACTGTCATATATGTAAGTGATTCACTTGTTTTTTCACGTTTGTTTTAAATGGGACCACAGGAAGTGTCTGGCTACTCCGCCATCTTTGCCCCACCTTCTAAGGCTGTCAATCTGTAAGGGAGCGGACTGCCACATCTTTCTCCTGTGGAGTGCCTGGTGGGTTTAAACTCCTGACCTTTCAGTTAGCAGCTGAGCACTTAACCACTGCTCCATCAGGGCTCCTAGGAGGACCCAAAAAAACAAACCCTTTGGCATTGAATCAATTCTGTCTCATAGTCACCTTATAGGACAGAGTGGAACTGCCCCATAGGGTTTCCAAGGCATGGTTGGTGCATGTGAACTGCTGACCTTTTGGTATGAAGCTGAGCTGTTAACCCCTTCACCACGAGGGCCTCAGGAGGAAGTTAGGAGGAGGAAATATTTTATTTAATTTTAGGCATAATGACTAAATTGTCAGTGGGACAAGAATGTGAGTTTGTGGGTAGTAACCTGGTAGATGGCATCAAGTTTTTTTTTCCAACCTTTCCCAGAAATGTGGTTTTGGGAGTGTGTCAGGGGAAGTTTAAGACATAAAGATGGATAAAGTAGCAAGACAGTGTTTAGAGAGAAAGATTCAAATTGAGGATAGAACTCTGGGAAATTCCTACATCAAAGTGCCAAGTGGAGGAAGAAGAACCACCAAAGGAGACCAAAATCTGAATGGTCAGGGATATCAGAGTAGAAGCAGATAAGCCTTTGCATCAGGCTGAAGAGTTTGAGTCATTAAAGGCTTTAAAAATCATGGAGAGAGCCAAAGAAGGAGCATTCCAAGAAGGAATTAGACCACAAACACTCTTAAGATTCAAAAGAAATAAACCCTTAAACATTCCCTGGGATCTTAAAAGCTTGCAAGTGGCCGTCCAAGGCACAACAATTGGTCTCTACTCACCTGGAGCAACAGAGGAAGAAGGAGAGTCAGGAATAGGAAGAAATGGAATGTGTGGCTAATTGCCTCCTTTGCCATGAGACCAGAAGAAATGGATGGTGCCCAGCTTCCATTACTGAACATTTTGATCAAAGAGTCTGTAGGAGCATCCTGTTAAAAAGGGAGAAAATGCAGAACAGAATTTCAAATTCTCACGGACTCCAGACTTTCTGGAGCCGTGGAAAGTAGATAAACCCCTGAAACTATTGCTCTGAGATAATCTTTAAACCAAAAGTATCCCCTGATGTCTTCTTAAAACCAAACAGTAGTTTAGCTTATCTAGTAAAAAAAGTCTGCCTTGAGCATTGTGGTTTTTTTTTTTTCTTTTGCATTATACCCTTTTAAGAACTATCTATGTGGGACCAAATTGACAACAGTGATTTGAAAGATTAGGTGAGAACCTTAGGGGGCAGTAAGTTTATGCTAATGAGGGAGGAACAACTCAGAAAAGGAGGGTGAGAATGGTCACACAGCTCAAAAGAATGTAATCAATATCACTAGATTATACATGTAGAAACTGTTGAATTGGTGTGTTTTCCTGTGTATATTCTCAACAACAATAAGAACATAAAATTTAGAAAAAAATGATCATTTAATTTTATAGAAAGAGGTCATAGGTAACTTTTCCATGAACTATGTCAGCAGAGTAGTGAACTAGAAGCCAGATTTCAGTAGGTCTAGAACTAATGGGTCACAAGAAAATAATGATATTATTTCTTCAAATATTAAAAGGAGAGAGAAACAGAACAGTAGCTAAAGTCAAGGTTGGGAGCAATGCTATTTTGTATGTTTTTCTGTTTTGTAAGGAAGGAAGCAATGTCAGCATGGCACCCAAATCTATATCACTAGCCCGGACCTATTCCCTGATTTCAGAGTCTTGTATCCACACTAATGCGTAACACATCTTGAAATTACCCCAGGCAACCCAAATTCAATATTTGATCATCTTCTCAAACCTCCTGTATTCCTCGTGTATTCTGTATCACCTCTAAATAAGTCAAACTAGAAGCCTATAACTCATGCTTCACCAACCACGTCAAATAAATGACCACCTCCTATGTAGCTGAAATACATTTCCATATCCTCTTTCTATTCTCAAGTACAGATCCTAATCCTCTCTTAAGTGGTGTCCAGCCTCTAACTTGCCTCAGAGTGATCTTCCTAAAATGGGACTCTGGGGCTCTCACCTGCCTGCCTCAGATGACCACCTACTACACACAAGATATTATCTAAGCTCTTGAACAAGGATCTCCAGTCTGTGGCATTCATTCATGACCTAATCTCTCACTCCCAAAGAGGACTTCTCTCTACTAATACCAGCGTGACTGCAGTTCCCCGAACATAGCTCTTCCCACTTTCTGCTACTGTTCCTGCTTTTCTTCTCTATCTGGAACACGTTTGTTTGGCTAACTCCTACTGACTTTTCAGAACTTCACCTGTGCTAGGTTTTTATGGGTGCCGTAATAAAGCATCACAAACTTGGTGGCTTAAAACAACACAAATTTATTCTCTTCAGTTCTGGAGGCTAGAAGTCTGGAATCAGATTCATTGGGCTAAAGTCAAGGTGCTTACAGGGCTGTGCTCCCTCCAAAGGCTCTAGGCAAGAATTCGTTTCCTTGTCTTTTCCAGCTTTTAGAGCTGCATTCCTTGGCTCATGGTCCCTTCCTCCATCTTCAAAGCCAGCAGTGTAGCATCTTTCTTCAGTCGTCATATTGCCTTCTTCTCTGTGATACATTTCCCTCTGCTTCCCTTTTAGAAAGACACTTGTGATTACATATAGGGCTCAATCAAATAATTCAGGTTAATCTTCCCATCTCAAGATTCTTAATTTAGTTACATCTGCAATGTCTCTTTTGTCATATAAGGTAACAGTCACGGGTTCCAGGGAATAGGACCTGAATATCGTTGGGGGCCATTATTCAGACTACCACAACACCTAACTACTCTTAAACCCTTCATCACACACCAGGGTGATGAAGAGCCACTTATACTATTGTAGTGCTTACACATTACAATCATAGAATTCCCCACATTAATTGAAAATGCCTACATAAGACTCTTGCCCCTTGGATTTTGAGCTCCTTAAGGCTAAATTTCTTTTCTTGCTTCTTCTTACACCATTGTATTTAGCATAATTATCTGGCACATGGTAACTACTCCAAGGCTTGTTGAACTGGACTGAGCAGTGGGAAACCAAAAAAAGAAACCCACTGCCCTTGAGTTGATACATAGCGACCATATAGGACAGAGTAGAACTGCCCCAAAGGGCTTCCAAGGAGCAGCAGGTGGATTCCAACTGCTGAGCTTTTGGTTAGCAGCTGAGCTTTCAACCACTGTGCCACTAGGGCTTTGAGCAGTGGAAAGAGAAAGCAAAGATGCCCAAGAAAGAAGAAGGTATGCAAATGTAAAGAGGTTTGAGAAGAGACAGTAAGGGACGGAGTAAAAACATAACATAGTGTGAATTAACTTTGAATAGAAGAGATACCTTTAACTGTGAACCTAAGAGGAAGCAGGTAAAGATAGAGGCAGATATAAGTGGTAGGGAATGGGGAGAGTTTCAGGTTGAGGGGCTTAATTTCTTTGTTAAGCAAGCAATTGGACCATGTAAGTGTTCAAGCAAAATTTGGAGAAGATAGTGGCAGTTGAAGACACACATAGGACATATTTGCTGGGAAAGTAGGTGCACATCTTAAATGTGAAGACCCTGAAAACATTTTATTCAGGGACTTGGCAGCTCCCAAGGGGCTCATTCATATACTTGAAATTCTTTTTCGAGGCAAAGTTTTAGATACTCCTGGAATATTTTCTCTGCATATATCTGCAAACGCTTGTGCCTGAAGGGCTTTGTTTTTCTGTGAGGCTGCAGACTTGCCGTCAGCATTGGGGTTGGTCATTCCCAGACTGCTGTTGGTGGAGTCCAGCGAAGCTTGGCTCATGGCAAGGCTGCCTGCACTGTGGGAAGAGTAACTATAAATCATCTTGAGGAAGGCAGATTTTGTGTTGGTCTCTTGCTTCCAAAGAATAACATAACATTTGGGAAAGAATGTGCAACACAGGATCCCATAATTTGATATCAAAATGACAATAATCTCTATTGCAGGTAGGTATTTGCCAAATGTGGTCACATAGACAGGGATGAATGTAATCCAAGCTATGAAGTAAATGAGCATGCCAAATGTTATGAATTTGGCTTCGTTGTAATTCTCAGGTAACTTCCTGCCTTTGAAGGCAAATATGAAGCAAATAAAGGCCAAGATGGCAATATAGCCCAGCATGGAGCCAAATGCAACCATGGATCCTTCCTCACATTTCAGGATAATGACTCTAGGCAAGGAGACATTCTCCTCCACTACAGGTGCAGCAAAAATTAACCAGAGAGTGCAAATGACAACCTGGATACCTGTGCAAGTGAAGATAATGGGGATGGGTTTGTAGAGGCGCTTCAGGAAGTTCTGCAACTTCGGATCGAAGCTGAAGGCTAGCAAAATTTTCAGGGACTTCATCAAAATGCAGGAGATGCAGAGAGTAAAACTCACACCAAACAGTGTCTGCCTGGTTTTACATGTGAAGCTTTGTGGTTCTCCAATGAAAAAGCCCGTGCTGGCAAAGTTGAGGAAATGACTGAGGAGGATTACATAGCAGACTGTCAATCCCCCGGATGATTTTACAATGGGTGTGTTCAGATTTCTTGTAAATATTATGCCAATGGCCAGAACAAACATGATTCCCAGTAGGGAGAGGCCCAGGAGTAGGATAGCCAGGGAGTCATTCCAGTTGAGATACTCTACTTCCTTTTCATAGCACGTGGTGCTCCTTACAGGGGCCCAGTGAGTTTCGTTGTTGCATAAAAGGCAGTGATCCATATCTAAAAAGACAGAGGAAAGTCAGTTAACTTTGTGAACATTTAAACTAGGTGATGGCTCACAATACTACAAATGAGACTCCTTGTATGTAGTAGACCTGACTGAAAACAGATACATGTTATTGTCATATTGATTACATATTAAAATAAAGCGTGCACAGAACTCAAAGAAAGTGAGAGAGTAGGCCAAAGGTAAGAGAAAAGGTGGAGGGGAAGAGAGAGAAAGAGAAAGACCAAACCTTAGCTGTGCTGCTAGTCATTAGGAAATTAATATACATACTCAGGATAGACACTAGTCTTTTATGAATTTATTACTGGTGGCTCTGTTAAAAGCGTGAGCTGTGGAATCAGGTGTATCTCAGGTTCTTGTTCTGGTTCTACCACTTACTATTTCTGTGATCTTGAAACAGCTAGTTGACCTTTGCAAGCCTCTTTCCAAATCTCTTAAAAAAAAAAAAGACTCTGCTAGATTGGGTTGTTGCATTCAATAAGATAATGCATATAAGACGCTTTGCATGGAGCTTGGCACGGTAGACACTCAGTACATGGGAGCTGCTGTTATGAATAAGGTTGCTGGTCTTTTAAAACTAAGAGCCATACAGCTAGACCACACTAAAAGCTCAAAGTCTCTTCCTGAAAGTGAGATACCACAAGATTATAATTAATGGCTGCTGATGAAGAATTAAAGTTTATTTTTCCCCAGGAAGCTAGTAAAATTAAGTGTCTCACTCTGGTATTGATCAGCTCAAAAATTATTTATGCTGATTCTGACTGCATGTGTGGCATGAATACTTGGTATTAGAGTGGAGCCTTGTTGGGTGTGATTGCATTTTCTCCCTGTTTCCACCCCCTGAAAATGGTGGGTCCCAACTGCTTCCAAAAATTTTATCTCAGGGCATCATGTGATTAAACTCCCCAGTGCCCATTCAACTTTTTAAATTTTCTATGTTCTCTTCCTTATTAGCCTCACAATCAGGCTGTATTTCTATTTATAAATTTCATGACCTTTCTAGCATACTTCCCTTTCCAAACCCTAAACCCACTGCCACTGAGTCAGTTCTGACACACGATGACCCTATGTGTATCAGAGTAGAACTGTGCCCCATGGGGTTTTCAGTGGAACCCTGGTGGTTCAGTGGGTAAGAGCTATGGCTGCTAACCAAAAGGTTGGCAGTTTGAATTCACCACCCACTCCTTGGAAACCTTATGGGACAGTTCTACTCTGTCCTATAGGGTCACTATGAGTCAGAATTGGCAATGGGTTTTTTTGTTTGATCTTTGAGAAGTAGATTTCCAGGCCATTCTTGTGAGGCACCTATGGGTGGAAGTGACTTGCCAACTGTTTGCACTCAAACCATTTGCACAAGGAGGGACCTTTCTCCAAAACCTACTTTTTTACAAGTAACTATTTTTCTCCTGTCTACCCCTTGACCACTGCTGCCAGTATCTGCTGTTTCATTCATTCAGTGAGTACTTACTAAACTTTTCTATGTACTAGAGCCATGTTTGGTGTTGGATACATAGAGAAGAACAAGATTTCAGATCATCATAACTGCTTTTCCTCTAAAGTGTACTCAGTTTTCAATTCTTGTTTATGAAAGCAATTTTTCCCGGTTATAAGAAGACAACCCAGCTTAGATCTTGAAAGATTATTGTACATCTTTTTGGGAAATAAATGGCATATACTTCTCAGCGTTTTTATTTATCCCACTTGGCAGATAGTTGCTAATCACTCTATTGCCTGGAAATACCCCCATTCCCCCGCAATTATCTAATTATTTAGGCAGCATGATCCATCTCAGGTTGGAGTAAATGCCATTTTGTGAGACAGTGACAGAACATGAATATTGGAATCTTGTTAAACTTCTGCATCCTTGAAGCTAATAAGAAAAAAAAGAAGAGCCATTTGGGTCCTATTTCATCTCTGGGGTGCTCAGCTTTTGTAGAAGATGAATAGGAATGCTTTTAAAGTAGGTTTAACTCTAGGGAAAGTGCTGATAGCTCCTTTTAGGGCTCCTAAGGCTGCTGACCTCACTCCTGTTCTTTAATTTGTGTATTTTGCTGTGATCTGGTAAAACTGTTAAAGATAGGGTTGGCAAACAATCAGTCACTAGCGCCTCATCTCTGTCAGTAGTTGGTACTCTTGTCTCAAAGAAGGTTCTTTCTTTTCAGGCTTAACTTTTGCTCTTTGGTAAGTAGGCGTAGTGAGATCTCCAGGGTATGCACACCTGTTTCTTAACCTCTGGATTTCTGTTATGCTGAGTTTAGTTAATTCGCCATTCTTTTTATTTATATTAATTGTGGTCCAATTACAAGCCAGGCATGTCTGTATGGAAACACATAGATATTGCCTTGTATTTTAAGAGTTGCTGGAGCAGGGATGGTGGGGGAATGACATTTTCCCCTGGAAGTGAAGTTACTTTTAACTTTTTTTTTTTAGTTGGCTGTGCTATTGATATAATAGAGCAGATTCTAAGATCGAATGAAATTTCATTGTAATTTAAATTATCAAGAGCATGGGAAGCTTTTTTATCAAATGAAAAAATAAACCAAAATAGGATTCAAGGAAAATTTAAAAAAAAAAAAAATCCTAGGAGAAAGGCTTCAGGTGCACCACCTTGTGTTGTAGTGACTGTAATTACCTGTCTGATTACTGTAGTGATTTTCAGGACAGTTCACACATTCATAGCAACAAATATGTTGACTTCTTGTAGTTTTCTTCATCTGTCCAGGGCTGCATTCCTTGGAGCATTTAGATGGAATTTGCTATGTTAAAAGTGGAAAGAAATCCCAAATAGATTTTTTAAAAAGAATTATCGTAACGAACTTTGACACAGTATAAAGGTGTATTTACTAAACAGTATTTTGATCTTTTTTCAGAGAATAGACTTTTTTTGCCATCTGGAGGAACGTGAATGACTTTAAGAAATATGAAATGTTTCTCATGGAGTAACTGCTTTAGGAAGAACACAGTTTTTGTCACACTAAAAACTTCTGTAAGCAAATTATGGAAATTAGCTATTTGAGAAGTCCCCAGCAGAATGAGAAACGTGTAGTGGTGGAATGAAAGAAGGAAATGATGGTATGGAAATTTCTGATTCTGTACTTTAGAAGGAGTTCAACTCTATAAGAAAATGGGAAATTATCAGGCTCTTATATTCTTTAGGAGAAAATAATCATGCTGTGCAAAGGTCCTAGTTCAAGGACCATGTTCAGTTTAAACCTAAAAAGCATAACAATGGACCACATTTAATTTAAAACTACTAGAGTGGAAGTTAACAAGACAACCTTTGAGATATAAATAATATTTAAATCCTTCTGAGAATTTAGGTTATAATTCTGCATGTCACAGTGTGAACCACACACAGCAACATTCTACTTGTATGGAACCCTATGCTTCCTATTTAGCTAATAATTCTTAGCACTTCAGCTATGTTACTATTTTCCATTCATAGTCCCTTTCTTGTGGCATATTGTGAAATGAATTGCTGTCATCGTTTCACCCTTACCCTAGGAAGCCAGGGCTGAATGGTTAAATGAGGCTTTCTCAAGACTCTCTGAACGGCTAAGGCTGAGGCTGGAACACAATCAAAGCTCTAAGCTCACCAGTCTTTCCTCTGAGAGATTAGAAAGATCTGAGAGAGAAAAGCAGCCAAGATCATGGGCCCTGTGTCCACAAATAGTTGCTTTCTTCTTCCCAACATAATTATTGTTGACCTGGGTTTTCAGCAAGGAGAATGTCTGCCTTGTGGATTCCCCAGGGCAAAATTTTAATCTGAAGTACCCACTCTCTGGAAGGGTGCACAAAGGACACAAAAAGATTTGACTGTTAGATAAAGCCAGACATCATTAGGGATAAACGTGCAATCTTCTTTCCCAGCAACACCATATCCTTTCTCCATCCACATCAAGAGACAGCAAACACATTCTAAAGTCAGGTATTGATAACTCTGAGGTATCAACAGATTTAGGTTTATCACATGTTTTGGACTGTGGGTTTTGGTGATTTACCAGAAATGTTAATACTCCCGTTTAGCCTGTAGATTGATAAGAGGATCTTGAAATCCCACCTAATTGATCTCAGGTTGGCCGTTTGAACCCACCAGTGGCTGTTTGGGGAGGAAGATGTGGCAGTCTGCTTCTGTAAAGATTTACAGCCTCGGAAACCCAATGGGGGCAGTTCTACTCTGTCCTGTAGGGTCACTATGAGTCAGAACTGACTTGACAGCAATGGGTTTGATTTTTGGTTTTTATTGTTTATTGTTAGCTTCCACTACATTCTTGAAATATGTGTGTGTGTTTCCTTTAGAAAGGAGGACTTGTCCTCTTTCATGGTTGTCAGTCCCTTCCATGTAGTTATTAAAAGCTCTATTCAGTTCTTAGTCATTTTGTCACCTCCCTCTCATTGAGTGTCTTCCCTATAGTCAGGAGATAAGTCTCAGTAATAATTAAAAACAGTTCTTTCTACAAAAATAATACAGAATCCTTTCTGTGTTTAATAAGAAAAGGAGTCACAGCGTAGCCAAAAAGGTTCAGTTTAAGTTAAAGTTAAAGCAGAGTACTGGGTTCATAAGGTGCTTATGGGGATAATGGTGAATTAATAAAGATGATGATGAAAGTTTGAGAGCATAGAAGGAAAGCTAAATTTCTGTCTTCCAAAGGAAAAGTATTTTGTTTTACTGAAACTTCTGACAGGGAAACTTAGACTACGGACAGTGATTTACAACAGAATTCATTCTTTCACACAATAAATATTTGTTGAATGCCTACTATGTGCCAGCCCCTATTCTAGTTGTTTGTTCATCATATTGTTCTGTACTCTGGTGGTTTGTTGTGTTTTTTTTTTTTTTAAACGCTGGGAGCTGTGCTACTGGCATTTCAAATATGAGCAGGCTCACCCATGGTGGAGAGGTTTCAGAAGAGCTTCTAGACTAAGACGAACTAGGAAGAAAGGCTTGGAAATCTACTTCTGAAAATTAGCCTATGGAAACAACAGAATATTGGCCCACATGGTGCTAGAAGATGAACTCCCTAGGTTGGAAGGTACTACACAATGGCCACAAAAATGAACTCAAACATGCCAGTAGTCATGAAGATGGAGCAGAACTGGGCAAGATTTTATTAGGTTGTCCATAAGGTCACCAAGAGTTGGAACAACTCAATGGCAGCTAACAAAAGCTTTCTAGTTGTAGGAGATACAGCAGGAAATGAAACACAAAAATCCCCGCTGACATAGACCTTAAGTTCTAGTTGGCAAGGCTGGTTGACCCCATGTACAACAAAATAGAACACTGCTCAGTCCTGGCCATCCTCAAGCTATGCTTGGTCCCATTTTTGCAGCCACTGTGCCAATCCATCTCATCGAAAGTCATCCTCTTTTATCAACAAGATAAAAATAAGCAAAATGTACAGAATGCTAGATAGTGATAAGTGCTAAGGATAAAATAAAGACAGGACAGTGTATATGAAAGGATGGTGAGATGTTGCAATTTTAATTAGGGTGGCCAGGGAAGGCTTCACTTAAAAGGTGGCATTTTAGAAAAATCAAAGGAAAGTGAAAAAGTAAACCATATGGACATCGTTGAAGATTATTACAGGCAAAGGAAACAGGAGGTACAAAGGGCTTGAGCTCGGAGCAAGGACGGCAGGTATACAATAGCGGGAAGACCTGTGGGGTTATAAGAGATGGGCAAAAGTAAGGGGGATAGTAGGAGATAAGGTCAGAGAGGTATTGAGAGCAGGTCACGTAGGGCTTGGAGTCTTTAAAGACATTGGCTTTTACCCAAATAGAAAATAGGATGCCATAGAAGGATTTCTGAGAATACTGTATTTTACAGGATTATCCAGGCTGCTGTTTTGAGGACAGGCTGAAGGGAATAAAAGTGGAAGCAGAGAGCAGTCAAAAGCCTGCTGTAATAATTGGGATGAGAGAGAATTGTGGCTTGGGGTGCGGTGGTAGCAGTGGAGTAGAGGGTAAAAAGTGGTCAGATTTTGGACACATTTTGAAAGTACAGCCTAGATTGGACATGGGGTGTGACAGAAAGAAAGGAAGCCAGGATCCTACCAGGCTTTTGCATGAGCAACTAGGGGAAGGAAGTTGCCATTTGTTGAAATCGGGTAGGTTTTGGAGAGAATATCAGCCGACCAGTTTTGGAGATATTAAGTTAAAATGACTATTAGATATTTAAGTGTTGTGTTTGTTAGGTACCCTTGAGTCAGTTCCAATTCACAGTGACCCCATGTACAACAAAATGGAACACTGCTCAGTCCTGGCCATCCTCAAGCTATGCTTGGTCCCATTTTTGCAGCCACTGTGCCAATCCATCTCATCGAAAGTCATCCTCTTCTTCACTGACCCTCTACTTTACGAAACATGACATCCTTCTCCAGGGACTAGTCCCTCCTGATAACATGTCCAAAGTACGTGAAATGAAGTCTTGCCATCCTCGCTTCTAAAGAGCATTCTTCCTGTACTTCTTTCAAGACAGGGTCCTTTGTTCTTCTGGAAGTCCATGATATATTCAATATTCTTTGTTAACACCATAATCCAAGTAGAGATGCCAAATAGGCAGTTGTATATTTACTTGGGATAGAATCCTGGAGCTAAAAATCTAGGGGATGGGGGCATCAGCATATAGAAGGCATTTAAAACCATGAGAATGGATGAGATCACTAAGGAAAACTGCAGACAGAAAAGAGGATCAGTTACGAGCCCTGGGGAACTCCAATATTTAGAGGCAATGAGAATGATAAGAGCCTTGGTGGTGCAGTGGTTAAGAGCTCAGCTGCTGGCCAGAAGGTCAGCAGTTTGAATCTACCAGCCACTCCTTGGAAAACCTATGGGGCAGTTCCACTCTGTCCTATAGGGTTGCTATGAGTCAGAATCGACTCTATAGCAATGGGGTTTTTATTTTTCTAGGGAATGATAAGGAACCAGCAAAAGAAGAAAATCAAGAGAGTGTCGTGTCAAAAAGAAACAATCTTTGATGATTACAAGGGAGGGGAAGGGTGGGGATAGAAAAACACTAAATAGACAATAGGTAAGTGGTAACTTTGGTGAAGGGTATGACAGTACACAATACAGGGGAAAACAGCACAACTTGTACAAGGCAAGGTCATGGAAGCTCGCTCCATAGATACATTCAAACTCCCTGCGGGATAGAATTGCTGGGCTGAGGGCTGTGGGGACCATGGTCTCTGGGAACATCTAGCTCAGTTGGCATAACAGAGTTTGTAAAGAAAATGTTCTACATTCTACTTTGGTGAGTAGCGTCTGGGGTTTTAAAAGCCTGTGAGTGGCCATTTAGGATACTCCACTGGTCTCACCCCTTCAGGAGCAAGGAAGAATGAAAACTAAAGACATAAGGGAAAGATTCATCCAAAGGACTAATAGACGACATCTACCACGGCCTCTACCAGACTGAGTCCAATACAACTAGATGGTGCCCAGCTACCACCACCAACTGCTCTGACAGGGATCACAATAGAGGGTCCCAGACAGAGCTGGAGAAAATGTGGAGCAAAACTCTAACTCAAATAGAAGGACCAGACTTTCTGGCCCGACAGAGACTGGAGAAACCCTGGGAGTATGGTCCCTGGACACCCTTTCAGCTCAGTAATGAAGTCACTCCTGAGGTTCTCCCTTCACCCAAAGATTGGACAGGCCCATAAAACAAAACGAGAATAAAGGGGCACACCAGCCCAGGGGCAAAGACTAGAAGGCAGGAGGGAACAGGAAACCTGGTAATAGGGAACCCAAGGTTGAGAAGGGAGAGTGTTGACATGTGGTGGGGTTGTTAACCAATGTTATAAAACAATATGTGTACTAAAAAAAAAAAGAGAGAGAGAGTGTGTAGTGTTATAGAAGCAAGCAAACAAAGCATTTCATGGGGAGGAGAATAATTATCTGGTAAGTGAAGTAAAGTGATGTTATGGATTGAATTGTGTCTCCCCAAAATATGTGTTGGAATTTACTCCTATACCTGTGGATGTAATCCAGTTTAATGTAATGTACATATTGTACAGTAAAGAGGTTGAAGGATCACTGAGGGTCCTGGTGGGGTCAAGTACTTTTGCAGTTGCGGGGCCAGTTGATTTTGAATGAGTCAAGCTTAATGCTACAAAGCAGTCTACCACAAAGTTACCTTAAGATTCCTGAACTCATTTTTTGTTTCTTGGTCTGTAAAGATGAAGACATCCTTCTGCAAGTCATATTCTGCCATCTTGGTGATAGTCATATGGCCATTGATCTCCTTCCAGAGCAAAACATCATATCCAGTATTCAAATCCCCATGAGCATCAAAATGAAATGAATTCTTTCCATCAGTGAACGTCACATTTTTCAGCACATCAAGTAACTATAAAAGATAAAAACAGAAATGAACACTGAATGCACACTGTAAGTGTATTCGTAATCCCAATTAGAGCAGTCTTACAAGGAATATCACTTAAAAATTAGAAGGAAAAAAAGGCATTTTGGATCAGTGAGTGCACTAACTGGTTAAGAGAGGTTCTTAATGATATGGTAACCATTCAAGAATGAGTTCTGGCCTCATTTTTGCCAAAGCCTTCCTATGTGAATTTGAGAAACCAAGCTAATTTCTATGGATGGTGGTTTTTCTAGCCCGTAATACTAGAATCTGAGCATCTGTGTTTATCCACATGGCAGCATTTCAGAATGTGTCCTATAAAGAAGAATCCTGGATTCCAATTCTGGCTCTCTATCTCATGGTGTGATCTTGACAGTTATATTTTTTCTAGGCCTCAGCTTCATCATCTGTAAAATGAGGATAGTAGAAATTACCTTATACAGTATTGTAAGGATTAAATATAATTATACCCGTAGAGAGTTTAGCCCAGTATCTGGAACAGATTAAAAGTTAGGTATTAATAGGTATTATTATTATCTAATAAGGACATTGTGCAAATAAATAACATTCATCTATTACTTATTAATAGTCATATGTTTGATGCCCTTTTATCCCATAACAACTCAGTGAAGCAGGCATGTAGGGATTATCTTCCTCTTTCTTAGATGAGATCCCCCAGGCACTGAGAGGTGAAGTGATTTATCTGAGGACACACATCCTGACTTTCATTCTGGGGTCTTTCCAACACATCTAACAACACATTAATTCAAAATCTTCTTCACTATTTTTTCTTTCTGACTCCAGAGTAATCACCAACATGCCTTCTGGAGTTATGGAAGGGAGGAAAATTCTTCCTTTCCTTCTAGAGTCACAAACGACTTGGTCTGAGCAGGTAATCCAAACCAGCAGTTATCATGTTCACCATCTCCAAAATGAAGGCAGAAGAGACAGCTACAAACAGCATCCTACTCCTCAGGCCTACTCTGAGGAATGTCTCCACCCGAGAAGTTTAGTTGGTAGATGTAAAGCAGCTGCTGGTGCCCACCCTTTAAGACCATACTTAGTTACCCATTTGGTGGGAGGTGGAGCCTTGTTGTCTCCAGTGGGTCTCAAGTCTGTTTCAGTGATTGAGTGCATCGTAAAAACCAAAACAGTGGCCATGGAGTGGGTTCCAATCATGGTGATGAACGGTGCCACCCAGGGACTCCTACTATGCACAATAAACCCAAACCAACCAAATCTGTTGCCGTTGAATCAATTCTGACTCATTGCAACCCTGTAGGACAGGGTGGAACTGCCCCATGGGATTTCTAAGAATCGGCTGGTGGATTCCAACTGGCAACCTTTTTTGGTTAGCAGCTATGCTCTTAACCATTGCACCACAGGGGCCGGTGCATAGCGAACAAACAAACAAACAAAAGCCTGTTACCCACAAGTCGATTCCGACTTACAGTGACCCTTTAGGGCAGACTAAAACTGCTCCAAAGGGTTTCCAATGAGTGCCTGGTGGATTCGAACTGTTGACATTTTGGTTAGCAGCCCAACTCTTAACCGCTATGCCACCAGGGTTTCTGTGCCTACTACAGTGGCCTCTAAATTTTACTTCTAGTTGAATTCATAAAATGATTTTCTTTTTTTTTTTTTTTAACTCAAGAGCCAAGAGCCAAGAAATATGATGAACAATTACTTGTCTTGCTACCCAATTTGTGTAGTGAGAACTTACATGCAATACAGCTAGGAGAGGAAATGTTTTACTTACAAATGACGCAGCTGTAATGAACTTGTGCTGCAGTGAAGTAACACTGATAGGAAAACAGGTTTCGGTTCTGGTGCTACCAGTTGAATAGCGCAGTGGTTAAGTGTTTGGGTGCTAACCAAAAGGTCAGCCGTTCAAATCCACCAGCAGCTCCTTGGAAACTCTCTGGGGCAGTTCTACTCTGTCCTGTATGGCTGCGTGAGTTGGAATTGACTCGAGGGCAATGATTTTTTTCTGAATGCTTTGGGTCCACTGATTATTGAAATCTATGATCCTATGTGACTGTTGTTGGCTCAAAATCTACAGAATGAGGCAGAAAGTATTCTGTTTAGCTTCCTTCACATTTACTCTTTTATGAATGTTTCTTTCCTTTAATCTTTTTTTTTTTTTTTTTAGTGAATAGAATATTAGAAAATGAAGTAATGTTTTATGGTAAATCTATTAGCTAGAACAGTCATGTCAATGACTGAATACCATTTTAGCAAAATCTCTAAATGGGCCTATTTATTTTATTAGTTCTTCTAACAAATGTAAATTAATTAGTATTGCGTTAAAGAAGCAAGACTTAACATCTCGGTGGACTAACATCTATGGTGAAATTAACCAACAAAACCTTACCCTAGCAATCGCCTGGAAGAAAAAAGTAGAATTAAACAGAAAAAATACATAAGGGCCTGCCTGCAATGTTTCCACCTTCACCTGTATACCGGTTTTTCTTCTGATGCTTCCTTAAGCCCTACGCACATTTAAGCCCCAGTAACATATCCTCTTTCACTTTTGTGTTTGAACTATAATTTCCATCTGTTTTTTCCTGCATTTAATTAGGTTCTAGAGGGTAAAGTTCTGACACATACACATTCTGTAAATAACGATAACATTGAATAGTGTAAATAAACTAGAGCAATTCTATGCTTGTTCTTACAGGAAAGAAGGTGGAGGCAAATAAACAGAGCCTTCATTACTCATTAAACACGGTAGAACATTTGCTTTGGATTAAGGTAAATTTTGAACATTAACACTCCAGTTATTAAACTGTTAAATTCTTTTTTCGTCAATCTTTTATTACTTTTTCATGACGACTGAAATTCGTTGTAAATTTGACACTAGAAAAACAAAGAGAATGGTATTCACGTTTCCATTATTATGTTTTTCTCCTATATATGGTAATGTCCTGCTTCTAAGAATGCAAGGCCTGGAGGCTATGCCGTTTAAGTTCTTGTGGTTGATGTTTTTCATTTCCTTAATTGCTCTATCTATCCATTCTATCCTATCTATCCACTCTGTCCTCACAAGTGAGCTGTGCTTGTGGAAAGAGGTATTTATGTTAGTGAATTAGAGAATAGCAGAGAGAGCAGTCTTACATCTCTGTCCTAGTGCCCAGACTATGCTCTTTTCTTTTGTGAAACTTTCTGAGGGGTAGCAGAAAGCACCCTGAACTAAGGCTAGGGCAGCTTTACTGCTATGTGAGCAAATGTGGGCCAAACCCTTCCTGGCTAAAATCCCTTCCATCTCTAAACTGCTGCAAGTTTGGGTCACCAACAGCGCTCTCTCTTGCCACTTCTTTAGGATGGAATATAAAGAACGTGAGTGCTGTAGACCTACCATAATATTATAATGACTAGAAGAGTGGTGCAAACCGTTAACATGCTCCACTCCTAACTGAAACAAAGGAGGTTCAAGTCTACCCGGAGGCTCCTTGGAAAACCTACTTCCAAAAAATCAGCCGTTGAAAACCCGACAGAGCACAGTTTTCCTCTGACATATATTGGGTGGCCATAAGTCAGAGTCGACTTGAGAGCAACTGCTACTTCTGGTAGTACAGCAGGCCTTAAAAAGTGTTAGCTATTTTTATCCATACTAATCCAAAATCAAGCTTAGCTCAGCACACATCTCTCCTGACTACTGAACTAATACTCAAGTGTTAGACTGCTACACTTGGATGTCGCATAAATTCTTCAAACTCAACATATCCAAAATGGAATGCTTAATATTTCTTCTCCCCACCAGATCGCCATTTATGTCTATTTCCATCTGGACAAATGATAGCAGTTGCTCAAATTTGGAATCATTGGCAACATCTTTGCTACTCTCAGTCATCCTTTAAATCCGATCTACGTTCAAATGCTCTTTATCCTTCCTCTTAGTGTCCATGTGTACATCTCCCATCATCTGTGTCACACTTGTAGTTTAAGGCACCCTCCTCTTAAACCTGGATTATCAAATTGATCTTTTCACCTCCAGTCTTGTGTCCCTTAATCACTTCACATTGCAGTCTGAATTCTGTTTCTGAAATAGAAAACCACTCTTCTGCTTAAAAATATCTTTAATTGGGCCCCGTTGCTCTATCAAGTCCAACTTCCCTCATTTCAGTTAGGAGCCGATCTTTCTGTTTAAAGGATGAATCTAATGCCAGCAGTGTCAGCAACAGTATCAGTACTGGGAGCTGGTTAGAAATACAGACTCTCAGGTCCCACTCAAGAACTACTGAACCAGCGTCTGCATTCTAGCAAGATTCCCAGGCAATTCAACTGCACATCAATGTTTGAGATGCTTTGGTTGACAAGACCCTAGTGATAAGTCCTTCACTAACCCCTCCAATCTCAATTTACCTACAGCTTCCATACAAGACTCCAGCCCTATGCTGCCATTTTCTGGCTTGAGAACGCCATGCTTTCTCTCCTCTCTGGGACTTTGCTAGAGGTTTTTTTTTGTCTAACTCCTACCTGGCTAACTCCTACCAGCTCATCATATTCATCAGAGATGCCATTGTTCTTTGGAAAGTGTTTTCTGAACCACTAATTTTGAATTAGCTGCTTCAATTATGTGCTTCTCTGCCATCTTGTGTTTAAATGAAGCATTGTAATGCATCATCCTGCATTGTAACCAGCTCCTTTAGTTGTTCAATTACATGCTCCAGTGCAAAGGAAACTTCATTAAGGAAGGAATTCTTTCTTATTGCCCATAATAACTTCAACACTCAACACAGTGCCTAGAACATTGAAACGCCCAACATATATTTGCTAAATAATTACATGAATAGCAGTTTGACATTCTCTTCTCTCATATACATCACCTACTACCCTATATATCATCAGAAGTGGAAGGGCAAAAAATAAAACCAAAATCACTAGTGGCAAGGGGGTAGTATCCTCACACACACCTGAGAAACATTAAAAATCTATTGAAGTAAAACAAGTGTGACTGTGATACCCCTGAGTACTGCTTACAGATGTCACTGAAATCTCAAGCCACAGTATTATTCTTAAGCACTGGGAAAAACTAACCCCTTCAAAATAATTTGACTCCAAATAATCATTGAGAAAATGTTGTTTAAATTTTTGTGAATTTTGTTAGGGAACAAAATAATCCTCAAGAACATATCTTTGATTAAAACCAAAAACCAAGCCAGTTGCTGTTGAGTTGATGATCTTTGAAATTTAATGTCTATGCAGGTTTCTTCATAAAAAGACCATTGTTTGCATTATTTGCCCCACTGAATCTGACAAAGATGTGGCTCATGCACATCGTGATCAAAGGAGCTAGTCACCCACAGTCCTCCTTTCCAGTCTGTTTCTGTTTGTTTCTAGATAAACAGGCTCTCAGGGGCATAAAGAGTGACCCCAGGCGCCTGGTGTTTAAATAAAAAGTTTTAGTAGATTTGGCTTAGATTATACTTTCTCAAGTCTTTTCCTCAGAATGTTCAAGACTTATTCCTGATACACTTTCCCTGATCTTTAGGAAGTAAAGAAAGCTCTTGCTATTTGTATTTCTCTTTCCTCATGAGGCTCGTTACATCCTCTCCTCTTTACGCCACCAGTGTCTATAATTGTCTTTTTTCTTCCATTCCTCCTAAGCTCTCATTTCTAAAATTCCACATGGTGGTTTCAGTATGGTAGTCCACATTTTAAAATGAAACATGATTTTCTGCAGTGTACCAGACAAAAACTATTGAAATATGTTAGAAAAAGTCTGGCTGAATTTAGAGGCTAGTGAAGAGTGTTGGCGATTTGAGAAAGATAATTTATAGCTTATACTCATTTTCTATTAAAGTTTTACACTAAAAAGTATTCTTTCAACCAAGTGTTTTAAAAATACTATATGATATGCAAATGTATATGAGAGTTTTAATTGAAATATGATCTTAATCTCTAGTCTTACCTCTTCATCAAGGAGCCCTGGTGGCACAATGGTTAAGTGCTTGGCTGCTGAACAAAAGGTTGGCAGTTTGAACCCGACTCGAAGGCAATGGGTGTCAATGGGTTAGCAGCTCTGTGGGAGAAAGATCAGGAGATCTTCTCTCATAAAAATTATAGCCTAGGAAACCTTCTGGGGCAGTTATACTCTGTTATATAGAGTTGCTATGAGTTGGAATTGACTCAGCAGCATACGACAACCTCTTAGATTTTTGGTGGTGGGTGGTATTTAGAAGCTGAAAACTAGTTTAAAAATGAGCGATTTAAAACACTCTCTGGCCATTACTTGATCCACCCAAACTGGTCACCTCAAACCTTGGAGCTTGTGTTTTTGGGTGCTTATAGTTAAAAAAAAAAAAAAGAGCCTGGTGGCACAGTGGTTAAGAGCTTAGCTGCTAACCAAAAGGTTGGCTGTTTGAATCCACCAGCTGCTCATCAGAAAACCTACGGGGCAGTTCTACTCTGTCCTATCAGGTCGCTATGAGCTGGAATTGACTTGACAGGAACAGGTTTTTTTTTTTTTAGTAGTTAAAATGACAAAGGTAGAAATAATATGTACTGGATATCTACTTTTACCATCAGAAAAATTGAACCTTATTCCATTTTACCTTCTTGCCCCTTACAGATTTAAAATAAATATATTTTTTGAAGATGATTCTCCCTTAAGACATGTAAGTTTGTCTTTGAATGCACATTATTGAGAAATTTATTTGTCTCTAATGAGTAGAATTTATCATCTTTTAAAGAAGCAATTTACTTTTAAATGCCTTGCTCACAGACATTAAAAAGCACAATGGAAAAATTTTCATTAAATAAGACCACATTAAGCTTTGAGCTTCTACAAGCTACAGACTTGAGGGTACCTAAAAACAACAACAGGCTAATCAGAGAGAAGAAAGGAAAGACTTCTATTACACACAACTGATAGTTCATTTGAATGTGTATGTCATTGACATTGCTATGATTGACCCAACAACATTCCATTGAAGAAGGCTGGTGTTCTAGGGAGACCACCCTCAGTTACCATAAACCACCAATGGCACAGTGAAAAGCAGTGGGCACGAAGTTAGAAGACTCAGACTGGAGTCTTGCTTCTGGTACTTTCTAGCTTTAGTTTCCTCATCCATAATAATTAGGAATAATAAAAAACCAAAAACCAAACCCGTTGCCCTTGAGTCAACTGTGACTCGTGACGATCCCGTGTGTTACAGAATAGAACTGCTTCATAGGGTTTTCTTGTCCAGAATCTTTACAGAAGCAGATTGCCAGGCTTTTCTTCCACAATGCCACTGGGAGGGTTCAAACCACCAGCCCTTTGGTTAGCAGCCGATCACAAACCACTCATGCCACCCAGAGACCTAGTAATAATAAAAAGGGTCATTAAACTTGCCTAGTCTAACTCCTATGTTTGTTAAGAGAATTGAAAGAGATAATTCATATGAAGCATTGGAAAACCTGCAAGGTCTAATACAAATCTGTAAATGCAAGGAAAGGAAAAGCACACAACTTTGAGGAATCAGAGTAGCAGGTGAAGGTAAAATGACAATTCTATTTCCTCAAGAACAGTGAGCTATGATAGAAATGCAGCTTACTCAAACACTGAAGGTGTTATAAAAGGGATAAGATTAAGAATAGTTAATATAAATCTATTTTGAGTTAAGGAAGGGAGGGAAATGGGGAAAATGATGGAAGGGGTTTTTTTTTTTTTGGATGTATGAGTTAGTACCTCCCATGGTTGAAAGGCGTTGGGGTTCTGACAGTCTCGAGCTTGGCACAGATCCCGAATGGCATAACCAAGGGCAAACACTGCCAGCTGAATACTGTGAACCACTCCTGGCTCAGTATAATCCCACAGGAAGTTATTTCTCAGGGAGAAGTTCCTTTCTATAGCCTTGTAGGCCAAAGTCCTCAGAGAACGGTTGAAAATGCATTGACTCAAATCACTGTCCTTGGCATATGCACAGGCAGACAACAGCATGACATATTCATTTAAGGGTTTGTTCTTGTGCTTGGGGAACATCGGCAGATTTTGAAGGAAGGCGTGGAAAGAGGACATATTCCCTCTTCTAAAGGTAAACCCCACAACTTTGCCAACCCTTTTAATGTTAGGAATGGTGGCAATGTTAGTGGCAGTTGACCAATTATCACTAGCAATCCATATCTTATTTATATTCTTTTCAATGGCTTTATTGAAGAGATTGAAAACATGGAATTGCCTCAGAAATACCACAATGACATTAACTTGAGCTTCTGCAATGATTTTCTCAAGTGTCTGATTGATCCTGACTTCAATGGTGTTATCTGAAAGGAAAGCTGGAAAAACCTCTTTGAAGGCTATGCACACATTTTTTGCAGCAGCCTGAATTTCAAAAGTGTTGAGCGCCAAACGTCCATAGTCATCATCTGTAGTTATCATGCCAATCCAGTTCCATCCAGATTTCTGAATCAGGTGGGCCATTGCTTTAGTTTGATAGAAGTCACTGGGCACAGTCCGGAAAAATGAAGGAAAGCGACTTTTGTCACTTAGAATTTCTGCAGTTGATTCGTAACTCACCTGGAAATTGACAGAATCTTTTAGTTATGGCGTTCATGAGTTCCAAGTGACCGTTCGTGATAGGTGTTCCTCTCTTTGATTTCTGTAAATATCTTTCTCTAAATTCTCTGGTCCTTTCCATCCTTCTCTTTCAATGAACTTCTACTTTACAAATAGCTCAAGACATGATACCACTTTGTCATGGGTTTAGATTCACTGGTCTCTAATCATTTCATTTTGTGTACAGTATAAGCCCCTTGATGGTTCTGGTTCTATCTTATATCTCTATCTGTACCTCTATATCCATCTATATCTAACATCTCAGGCCAGGACCAATCATAGATACTTTAGAGGTAAATAGAGGAAAAAATGCAGCCAGACAAGTAAGCAAAGTGTATTTTGGAACACCTAATATGTTCAAAATTTTGTCTAATTTAGAACTTTGGTGATTTTATTCCAGGTAAAATAAACCATCCAGTCAAATAATCATCTAGTCCAGGGGTGAGAAAAATTCAAAATTTTGTCTAATTTAGAACTTGGGTGATTTTATTCCAGGTAAAATAAACTGTCCAGTCAAATAATCATCTAGTCCAGGGGTGAGAAAACTTTTTCTGTAGAGCCAGATAGAAAATATTTAGGCTTTGCGAGTCACTTGTGGTCTCTGTCATAAATTCTTTGTGTTTTGTTTTGTTTTTATAACGCTTTAAAAAACGTAAAAAAACCGTCCGTGTAGCTTGAGAACTCAAGAACTTGAGAGCCACATTTGGCCCACAGACTGCAGTTTGCTGACCCCTGATCTAGTCAAATAAGCATCGGCGTTTTGGGAAACCTAATGTGTGCTCTATGAGTCGAAATCGACTCGACAGTGATGGGTGATATGTGCAAAGTTTTGTCAGGTTTACATCCTTGGTGGTTTTATTCCAGGTAGAATTATTACCTTCCCTAGCTGCAATAGCACTATGTCACTTGCTCAGTCAGTCAGTACTCAGTTTTTTGTTTTTTTTCTTATTTACCGTTTACAGCAGCCACAAAGTATGGTAGAAGGACATTAGGCTTTGGATTTGGAGTCGGACACAATGTTAGCATTCTGGTTCCAGTTAATTTGGAAGAGTTACTGAACATATATTTACTTGTAAAGTCATAGGGTTTTTTAACTGTTAAAGGAGGAAATTTGAATGTATACTAGAGCATGGTGGACATTCCCTGCACCTTAGTTATCTTCCCAGTATGGACATGGCTGTGCTCAGCTGCGTTGTAAGGACTGGACTTGTGTAAAATCAGTGTTATGCCTAAAGGGGCCCCTTCCCTTTCGTGTTGTGTATCACGGAAATCACTTTTTTGCCTTAGCCAACTATTGCTAAATTAGTCTACTTTTCTTACTTATCACTTAACTAGCATTGTGCATAACTCTAGAAATTTTGAGCCAAAGCCTTATCTCTGATATGGTTGGGGAATTATTCTTTTTGCTTTTGCCATTTAAGACTTAAACTTCCTGTTCTTTTGTTTTTGATGCATCCTTTCTAAAATCTCTTATACTCTCATCCTTCTACATTTTACTTGTTAGAGTTGTATAAGTATAATAAAACAATAAAAGAAAGATAATCATCTAAAATTGCACCAATCCTAATATGCCAACTATTGTCCTTATCTCCTCTTCTCTTTCAATCTTTCACCATATATACCATTTAATTAATTAAAATTTTAAAATAAAATTCAATTAACTTTATGACATAAATACTTTTTTGTGACACACCATAGTCATCAGTTATCTCTTTAAATGATCTTTTTTTTGGTAGTTTATATCTTATTGGACTTCTAGCCCTTCTTTATTTTATAATGAAAAATAACTACAGTATTATTTTTGCCTATGTATAGCTTTCAGCCTTTTAAAAAATAATTTTCTTATCTGCTTGTCTTTTTAAATAGAGATCATTAAATATAATTTTAACATTTCTTGATAATTTGGGGTTTTGATTACAAAACTTCACTGGGTTATAATATAATGGAATTACCAGGCTTTTTTATGGTTATATGATTTATTTACTCAAGTTCCAGAAAGTTATATATTTTGAATTCTTATGCACATTTATTATGTTATATATACATGTATTTCCTGTTTTCTCACTTCTACCAGATAGTTATTTCTTGGTAGTATGACAATAAATCTTTTTCCCTTCTAACTTTGGCTTCTAATTTTCCTTGGACTTTTTTTTTTTTTTTTTTAGGTAGCAGGGACATGAGAAAGTTACAGAATGGTTGAATACGAAGATACCAAAAACTAAAACCAAACCCACTGCCGTCAAGTGGATGGACTCATAGCGATCCCGTAGGGTTTCCAAGGCTGTAAATCTTTATGGAAGCGTACTGCCACATCTTTCTCCCAGGTATGAAGATAAGTAGGCTGAAAATAAAAGCCAAGGGGGGCTTGCCTGACTCTTGAGTGTGGTCATGCAATGTCCGACGACATAGACGCCTGTGGTCCCATAAAGTTTGGATAGAGTTCAGAAATCCCAATTGGAGAATGGAATGTAACTGGCTGTCATGAACAATAGCTTCCTGGTGGCTATTTCGTCAGTACGGGCACACTAAAATCAAAACCAAACCCATTGCCATTCAAGTTAAATTTCGACTCATAGTGGATCTGTAGGACAGAGTTGAACTGCCCCATTGGGTTCCAAGGCTGTAAATCTTTGTGGAAGCAGACTATCACATCTTTCTCCCAAAGAGCAGCTGGTGAATTGGAACCACCGGCCTGTCAGTTAGCAGTTGAGTGCTTAACCACTGTCCCACCAGAGCTCCTTATAGGTACTAAGTAAGGCAGTCCCTAGGTTAAGAATGCCCAATTTATGTACAACCTGTAGTTATGAATCAACCTCATAAAGCCTATTATATTAAAAATTTGAGGTAATACAATGGTCGAAAATAACAGATGGGTGCTACTTCATGACACACATCAAACATTATTATTATTACCATATTATTAAAGATGTTTTAGAGTCTCTGAAGTGTTTCTTTAATGTTTTTTATGTGTAGAAAGGCACACTATATACTATATACTAAGACAAACATTTGACTAGCTGACATTAGATACAATTTGTGCCTAAGTGTTCTGACTTAGGTAGAAATTCTGCTTAAAGACAGACTTAAGAACGGAACTCGTTCATAATCCAGAGACTGCCTGTATATAATATGGTGTTTGCACAACATCCAAATCACAGAATGTTCTATTTCACAGAACGTCTCATGGATGTTAAGTAACGTATGATTGTGGTGTGCAGGAACTTAGCGCATGGGGTCTCCAATGTCTGTTTTGGTTATTCAGAAGTCTTTTGGCTTACAACCTGATTATTGGCTTGTATCATATGGAGATAAGCAGCTCAATAGTCTCTGCTGAAAACCTTCCCATCACATTCAGAACAAATGCAAAATGTACTATGGTGTTCAAGATACTCTATGACCTAGTCCTTGCTTGTCTCTACAAATGCTTCTCTTACTCTACTCCTTTCTTCTTAAACTGATTTAGCCATAGTGACCTTTTTAAATATTCTTTGGGCATTCCAAACTTTGCACTTCTTGCTTCCTCTGCTTAGAGACTCTCCACTCTTCCTCCATTTTCCCTTGACTGCCCTTCTCATTCAAGTTTCACGCTCAACGTCACTTCCTTAAGAGGCCTTCCTTGACCATCATTCTCCTGTAGCCCTTACTTCCTTCACTTTTCTTCATATCATTCAACTGATATTTTCTTCATATTATCCAATGAATAATGTGTTGATACTCTCAGACGTTTGCATCTTATCTAAATTATGCTGAAAACTGTCAGAAACTAGACCTGACAGATTGAGGGGTAACTACTTACCGAGTACTTTTTTCACTATACCGTTCATAATAGGGCACATCCTTTCTTTGACTGATAAGAAATATTGAAGTAAAAGCAACCCCCTAACTAGTTTTCTAAGATTACCCTGATTCTTTCATAATAAGGAATATGATCAAGACCCCTGTATGGAAATAGAAAAAGACCTACCTGTGGCATGAGCTGTAAATTCAACATCCTGGAGACAGCAATGGTTATTTCTGAGTAACCAGCACCTATGACAGCCTTAACCCTCGGCAAGTAGCTGGAATAATCACACTTAAACTCCATGATTTCTCTGGAGCAGTTGAGTTTAGAAAGAAACCTGAGAGTGGCTGCCATTGCCACTGTAACTTCTGTACAAGTGTCATAGATTTCATACCCCAGTGTAACTCCAGATAGCAGTGTTGAATTATTGATCATCTCAATGCTGTGTATCATAGCAAGAGTTTGAAGAAAGATTGATATTTCGAAGCTGTTGGGAAACAAGTATTTTTTTGAATCAGAACATTTTTGCAATCAGAACTCTTTTATAGACATGCTGATGTCTCATTTATTCACATCTCTGTTTATAATTAGATATTTCTGAATAAGTGAAGCTCATCTGTTGAAGACTATAAATTTTATTTATTTAAAAATAATTTTTGGTAGAAATCTTTGTAAAGGGTAGTATAGAAAGCCACAGTTTCTTAAACATAGTATATGAAAAAAAAAAAAAAGAAGTATATGAGACAGGACTAAACATTTTCCTGATAAATTCTGGGATCATTTTGAACAATTAGTTTAGAATATTCTGCAATATCTAAACCAAACCCATTGCCATCAAGTTGATTTCTACTCATAGTGACCCTATAGGACAGAGTAGAACTGACCCTAGGGTTTCCAAAGAGTGCTTGGTGAATTCAAGCTGCTGACCTTTTGGTTAGCAGCTGTAGCTCTTAACCACTGTGTCAGCAGGGTTTCCTTCTGCAATATAGGGATCTAATTTTTAAATTCTTTTTATAGTTAGATGTCAGCGTTTTATTACTGCAAAAGTACCTGAATTTTATGACTCACAAGTCATTATTTTAATTTTCTGATTCTCATCTGCTGTGTTTGGAAACCAGATAAATTAAGACTCTTAAGAATTACATGTAAAACGTCTCTGGGTAAAAGCCCAACAACCTTCTCCTATATTAAATGCATTATTTTAGTTTTGAAGCGTAGCTGTTTCCACATTCAGAGGCCTTTTCCAGTTTACTTCTTGATTTGTGATTATTCCAGAACATTTGGTTGTTTGACTACTGATTTGCTGTTAAGTTTATCTCATCCACCACTGTATACAAAGGGTTACAAACATTGCCTAATACATAATAATGGTTCACTAATTTTTTTTTTTTTAATTAAGAAAGCAGGATATTATTGATCAGGCTTTGATAGTCTGAAGTTTCCTTTTAGTTCATTGGTAGTAATGATAAATAAAACCATTTGAATAAAAATATCATTGTGGATCATCTAAATACGAAGTTTGGCAAATAAGTGTTAACATTTTGGGTTAAAAAAAATAAAGAAGAGGGACAGGTTAAGGTAATAGTTTGTCTGATAATTAAGTCTTATAATATTTTCAGGGCCCTCCACATGCAAGCCATATGGAAGTCAGGAGCTGTCTAGTGTATTCACCTCTGTAACCTCAGTGCCTGGAATAGGGCCTGGGTAATGTAAGCATTTAGTAAATAGTTGTTCAATGTGGAATGAATATTATCTCTCTCAAGAAGTTTACATTTTATTAAAACACTTCAGATGCTAATATAAATAAACATATTACATGTCCTAGTCCTTTGATAAAATCTTGAAATCTAAGTGTGTTCTCTGAGGCTTTACTCACCCAACACACTTCTGGATTTCTGGTCGTCTGGGATATTCTTCTGAGGACACGGTTTTTTCATGAATGGCAAACAAACCTCCAATCATGACATGTCCTGGAGAAGTGGCAGCCACAAAGTCATCAGGGGTCTGGCAAGGCTGGGAAGTAGCAAAAATAATCACAAAGCAGGTAATCAGTATAATCAATAGTGCCATGTTTCTGTCTCATTTGCTCACTTCACGAGAGTTCTTAGGAATCATTAAGCTCACAGAGGGCCAAAAAGATGGTTCCTATTTCACCTGTAAACACCTGGCAAGGTATAGGACAGTGCCAAGGGCCAGAAACACTGAATATTCAGATACTTGATGATAGTCAAAACAGTTTTTTCACCAGTGAGAACACGTCAGAGTGTCTCTGAACACTCTAGTATTGGAGATGTATGAGAATAGTAACGTTAGGTGAATGCTGGTAGAATCAGAAGCTCAAGCACCACGGTGTGATAGCACTCTTTTTACTCCACTGATAGGTTAGGGATTTGAGTCATGTTGACATTCCTTTTGAGGCAGAATGTAGAATCTTCAGGAGGGAACAGTTTGGGAAAGTGTTCCCACTTTAGAAATAGACAGTTGCACATTTCCAAAGTTATCACATTCAAGATCCAAAGGCTCCCATGTTGTTTATAAACTTATTAGAAAAATAACTTCCTGTTTTTACTTTTCTTGAAAAGTTCTGCTTAAAAAAATGAAATATAGTTAAGTTCAGGAATTTATAGTTTCCAGTTTATATGTGTTAAAAATAAGTAGGTGTTGTGGTGCTAGGCAAAACTTAAGATGAGATGACACTTGCTTCATATAGTGTTTTGCTTCGAACAAGAAGAGCCTGTTATAGATCCTTGGCATTTCCTCAGTTGTACTATTTTACTTTTATAGATTTGGGACTAATTTCAGGCTACATGTTCTTGAATGCTTAGAAACCTGAACTAACACGGGTATCTCTTGGAATTTAATGGTAGATAGATATATCTGTGACTTAAGCACCACTAAGAAAAAGTTCAAAGTTTATGAATTTATCTTTCAGTATAAATTTTCGAACATTGAATTAAGAAGGATTATCTCAATGACAAGCAGCTCCAAGCCCAATTCATCCATTTGTTTGATGGATAGTGGATATATTTAAAGGAATTTCTGAAAATAAAAGAGTACAGTGACCATAGTGATATTTTTCATTTTCCAAATGAAAAGAAGCATTTGCATTAGATTCCATGAACCTGTGGGGTTGTGTCAACTGAACAATGGAAAAGGCACATTTCATCACACAGCATCAATTATTTCCTTACATTTTACCGTTATCTCGTTTTTCTGTTAGTATCCAAACTGGTTAACTTCAATTGCCTAGAAAATTTAGTAAACATACTATATTTTTTACGCAAATAACACGCACATTCTACATTTGTTTGCCAACACTCCCCCCCGCCAGGTGTTTTCATAAGCACCACTATGCCAATTTTTTTTTTTACATGTTGCTGTAAAAAAAAGTTAGTGTAGCAAGTTAAGAAAACGTCTGTGGAGGGGGGGCACAGTTGGCAGACAAATGCCGAAGGGGTGTGTTATTTGCGTAAAAATATGGCATGTGAGTTTGAAGACTGCAAAACTTTAGCAATTTCATTTTACCCATATTAATCTTATTAATCATTTGTGTGTGTGTGTGTGCTTAATTGGATGTATTTATATTTTTGTGTATTTAGTTATTTTGTTCAGATAACCTCAAAGGTCTAATGTAACTACAAGTTCAAAGATGATGTGAGATAAAGATATATTAGAAGGTAAAAATAAATTCAGGTAATTGTACAGCAAAAGTACTTAAAGGTGTTAAACAATTCAGAGTCATTCTGAAGACATGTCTCTCATGTGACCAGATTTCTCAGACCTGACATTTATTTGAAAAGTCAGTGAAAAAATTATCCCAATGATCTCTTTAAGTTGCAATGTTTTAAATATTTAGGATCTTTGTAATCAAATTACTCTTCACTTTTAAAAATAAATACTGACAAATATAAACTGTGTTTTGTATTTTCATAAATACAATCTAAGATTTGAGGATCTATTTCTATAAATGAGCCCCCTGAAGGTAGGAAAACAAAAGCTTTGAAAGCCCTTTGCTCTATAAAATGCAGTGTCATGTGGTGGAAAGAGCTCAAGCTTGACTCTGCCCACCACTTACTAGCTATGTGATCATAAGCAAGTTGCTTATCTTCTCTGAACATTAATTTTCTTATCTTTAAAATAGGTAAAATACTCTTTTTCATGGGTATTTTGTGATATTTGAGATGGATCAATTTGTAAAGCTCTTGTATTCTAGTAGGCACTTAATGTAATTTTGGCTCCCTCCTTTCCTTTTCCAAAACCAAACTGAAAGCTAAAAATTCCTAAATTGGGGGTAATTTCTACAACTTGTTCATTGTTCAGAGCTCTATTTTGAACACCTAAATGCATGTCTGGTAGAAATGATGATTTTTGTAATAGTACCTTTACTTGATTATTTTCTTCCTAGAATGTAAACCTACTTTTGGTATTGAGTTAAGCTTGAAGGAAGAAGTAAAGTATATTAATTACTTCAGGATTCCATTGAACACATTACCTTCATTGTTATAGTGTCAATTATTGTTATCATCAAGATTTATTTTAAACCAGGGATAGAACTTTAAGCCATAATTAGAATCTACAACTGTTGTTAGGTGCTGTCGAGCCAGTTCCCACTCATAGCGACCCTCTGTACAACAGAACAAAACACAATCTTCAAAATTCTTGTTATGCTTGAACCCATTTTTGCAGTCACCGTGTCAATCCATCTCATTGTGGATCTTCCTCTTTTTCGCTGACCCTCTGCTTTACCAAGCATGACGTCCTTTTCCAGGGACTGGTCTCCCTGATAACATGTCCAAAGTACCTGAGATGAAGTCTTGCTATCTTTGCTTCTAAGGAACCTTGTGGCTGTACTTCTTCCAACAGATTTGTTCATTCTTCTGGCAGTCCATGGTATATTCAATATTCTTTGCAAACACCATAATTCAAAGGGATAAATTGTTTGGTCTTCCTTATTCATTGTCCAGCTTTCTCATGCATATGAGGCGATTGAAAATATTATGGCTTGGGTCAGGCACACCTTAGTCCTCAAAGTGACATCTTTGCTTTTAAACACTTTAAAGAGTCTTTTACAACAGATTTTCCCAGTACACCTTTGCCCCATGCAAATCTACAATTGCTACATGTTTTCTGGTATTTAAAAGCACAAATGACAATAATGATATAACCATCACTATTCCAAAAGATTATGATTTTTACCTTGAACAACTCTCTCTGGAGGGTATAGCTTCTTTTTAGAAATTTTGAGAGATGAATTCATATACTGATGAGACAGCTCATTCCTCCTTTTGATATCAAGTTTCTCTATCTTTATAATTATTTTTATGTGAGGAGATATCTAGTATTTAAGAGGCATAGAGTAGAAGTGATATCACTACGTAAGGAATTCTCATAAAGGTACCGTGGTCCTTTGGTCACACCCAATAGAGAAGTATAATCAGTGATTAATGTGCTTTCTTATTTTATGTGTGTGTGATTTTTATTATTATTGTAAAAATATATACAGCAAAAGATATGCCATTTCAACAATTTCTACATGTACAATCGAGTGACACTGATTATATTCATCAATTTGTGCAGTCGTTCTCGTTATCCTTTTCCAAATTATTCCACCACCTTCAACTTAAACTTACTGCCTCCTAAGTTTCTCATCTCACCTTTCAAGTTGCTGTTGCCAATTTGATCCCACATAGATAATTCTTTAAAAGGGGCACAATGCTCAAGGCGGACATACTTAAGCTTAGCTATTGTGTGTTTTTTATTGTGTGGTTCAAAGACGACTTCAGAGGATAGTTTGATTTGAGGTTTAAAGTTTAAAGGTTATCTCAGGGCAATAGTTTTGGTGGTTCGTCCAGTCTTACTGGCTTCCCAGAAAGTCTGGATTCCACTGAGAATTTAAAATTCTGTCCCACATTTTCCCCTTTTTGATCAGGATTTTTCTCTAGAAGGTTTGATCAATATATTCAGTAATGGTAGTTGGGCACCATTCAATTCTTCTAGTCTCATGGCATAGGAGGCAGTTGTTCATAAAGGCTACCAGACATGCATTCCACTTTCTCTTCTGATTCCTGACTCTTCTTCTTCCTTTGCTATTCCAGGTGAATGGTGATCAATTGTTGTAGCTTAGATGGCCACTTGCAAAAAGATGCTTTGTTCTAACATTATTGGTTTGTAGCAAAGAATATGAAATTGCTGGCCCCCTGATGAAAGGCTACATTGAAAATATAGTAGAAGTGGTACATAGAAGAAATAGTACTCTAGGACCAGAGGCACAGAATACAGCATCAGCACTCAAGAAAACTCTCAAGTCAATGAGATTTGACATCCTTTTACCTCTTCTTTTAGTGCATCATTTTTCCTTCCACATACCAGGTTCCTATCCACCCTACCCAGCTCCACATTCTGCTTTTATACTTCATTACATTTTGTTAAATTTCATACTGATAATGATACCACAAAGTTGTTTTTAGTGCTATTTGCATTTGCAATGAGATTTTCAAAAAACAGAAATTTCTTCAAGATTAAAGGAGTAAATTTAAAACAGTGGGATCTCAGTTCTTGGCAAGAGGGCTTAGAGGAGATATGGCATGGCAGGGGGTCATGTTGAACATTTCTTCCACACTAGCCAGGCAGCTGACTATTCTGCCCATACACAGAGCCAACCTGACAGAACAGGTCAGAGTGTGAACTGTGAAATGAAAGAAGAAACCAACACCAATGTTATGAAGGTACGTGCCAACGTCTACAACCTAGGGGAAAATAAACAGAATTTAAGGATAAGAACTCGGGTCCATCATTCCATATTGTCAATCTTCTTCAGTCTGTACACCCCTCCCCCCACCCCAAGGCTGAACAAATAAAAATATATTTAGCTAAAACAAGCAGGTATTCAGAACATGAACCACAACTACAGTTTTGTTTGATCAACATTAAACTTGAATGCATTTTTCTTTGCGGGCTGCTTCTTTCCCACAATGATCTCCTATCAAGGAGCCACAATAGGAAAGATTGTACCCTAAGAACACAACCCTAAAGACTGAGCCATGAATCCCATAATTAGGCACTTTGAACTGGTGTCTATTGTGTTAATGCCTTACAAGTTTATTTAATCTTCTTACTATTTTTTAACTTTTTAATGTGCTTACTAATACCTCTTCAGCTAGATTGAAGGTTTTTGAAGACTGAGATAGGGTTTTATAATTCTTCTTGCATTTCATAGCACAGTGTTTTAAAAAATAGATACCAAGAGGGAAAAATAGGCCCCTGTAAGCTCGTTACAGTACTAACTAGATATGATCATTATCATTTACAGTGTATGCTATTATCATCCCCTTGTAAAAATCAAAATATCAATTCATATTCCTTAATCTGCATTTAATGCTAGAAAGTTATGATTTTACTGTAAATCATAAAGTTCAGCAAACCCTGGGCTACAGGCAAAATTACAAGACAAAGTCCTGAATCTCCAATGGACCCAGTTGTGTCTATAGCCAAATAATTTATTTCATTTCCTTTGGTTTCAAATATTTCATTCTGGGTTGATACTTAATGAGGTTGCAAAATAATTGAACAAAATTTGGTCCGCTTGCATCCTTTCCCCCTCAGATACCCCGTTCTCCTGTCCCTACCCCCTTAGCTCAGTGGTCCAACACTGCTATTCCATATTGAGTTGTCATTTATCTCTACAACACTTCTGTTCCTTTACTGTACCATTTTCTTCTCCCACTATACTCCTTCCTGTACTAGAAATTTCCACCCAGTTTTCATTTTTGATTATGTAAGATTTAATATTAGATAATTAATGTACAATTTAGAGGATATTATTTCACTAAGAGCAGCCTAGGAGGTTATGTATGGGTTTAAAGAAAATCTGTGAATCCCTTGAAACTACAAAAAATTTTTGTGGATTCTTCTGGGGAGAGCACCCACTGCTTTTATCAGATTATCAGAGGGGTCTGTTACCCCCCACCGTTTCTAGTCCCTCCCCCCAAAAAGTTAAGAGCTACTATCTATTGGAACAAATCTGAGCCTTGGTTCCCAGGAAACACAAGAATGTTTTCTGAGATAATGATCCTGCCTTTGTTTTTCCCCATTTGTAACTCAGATCATCTTCACCAATGCTAGTTGTTTGCCTTCCACCAACATCATGTGCTTGATACACATCACTATTTAACAGTCAAAAGATTATGTTAATAAAGCATAATTACCAACAAAACACTTCTTATCCATCTCAGAGTAGACTATAACTAGATCACTACCCTGAAAAGACCAGGTCTACTTACCTTACCACATATGAAGTGAAGGATGGTTGTTTTCTGATCAAGTGGCAGGAGCCATCTATAGTATTTTTTTTTTTAATTTTTTATTGTTGATAGCATTTTATTAGCTCAGAACAGGCCTAGTGTTCATATCACAAAGCTATTTTCTTTTCCTTTATTCCTTTCCACCAATTTAAAAAAAATGCTGACTGTTCTTATAATAATTATTTTGTTATAATCTGAGGGGGTGTGTGTATGGAGCCCTGTTGGCCTAGTGGTTAAGAACTTGGCTGCTAACCTAATGCTCAGCAGTTCAAATCCACCAGTCACTCTTTGGAAACACTGTGGGGTGGTTCTACTCTGTCCTCTAGGTTTGCTATGAGTCAGAATTAAAAAAATCCACATATATATGTAAGTATTATTTATTATACATATGTGTGCTTGTGTATACATACATATACACACTCTCTTAAGGAAAGAACTTTAGTATTTTAGGTTACCGTTTAACTTTACCATTCACAGTCTCATATGGAATGTTAGTCATCCTAGTCTTTAGCCCTGGTATTACAACTCTGGTTATAAAAATACTTTTCTTGCCATCTCAGCACCAATTATAAAGCATACAAGGAAATCATAATGTCAAAGGATCTACCAGTTATCTACCTCGGTATCCAACTATTGCCTCAACCTCCTCTTTGTGTATAAACTGATTCTCTTATATTACAACCTAAGCTATTATATGTATACTTTATTTCAATGGTATTATTTAAAAAAAAAAAACTGGAATGTTTAGTCTTTTGTTTACCTAGTTGCATAAGCTTGAAACAACTTTTGATGCTAAGCTAAATTATAAATTCAATGGAAAAACAAATCCACTAAATCCCTACTTTAGTGCTGTTGATACAAAATGAGTCAATTGAATGAATTTCTCTTTTCAATTTTTGATGTGCATAGACACAGCCCAAGTTAACCACTTAGCTCTCTTTTCCCCATAGTAAGTAAGTAAAGCAGAATTTATAAAAGAACTCATTTTTTCTTCAGAAATTTGAAATTGTCTTCCTTATATCCCCATATTCCCTAATAGGACATTCTACACAGAACAGATGCTTAAATCGTTGCGAAATCTATTCCTTCTTACCCATGTTGCTGAGTTGGGCTCAAAGCTGAGGAAACAAAGATTTTCTTTTACTCTGCAAATGTTGATACTAGAGTATTTGAGGTCTTTTTGTATTTGATTTTGGCTTAAATAACACTTCCTCAGAGAACTAACTCATTTCCTTCACAGTTTTTTTTTTTTAATCAATATCTGCTGCTTTAGTTGTTTGTTTACTGCCCATCTCCTCCATTATATTGTAAAGCTCTATAAAGATAAGAGATTATGTGCATATATTTACTAGCATATATCTAGCAGCAGTTATAAAATCAAAAGATGTATTGCATTGGGAAAACCTGCTGCAAAAAACCTCCTTAAAGTTTTAAAATACAAAGATATCACTTTGATGACTACAGTGTGTCTGATCCTAGCCATGGTTTTTTTCAATTGCCTCATATGCATGTGAACACTGGACAGTGAAAAACGGAGACAGAAGAAGAATTAATACATTCTAACTGTGATGATGGAGAAGAATGGTGAATACACTGAACTGCCAGAAGGAATAAATCAGCCTTAGAAGAAATACGAACAGAATGCTCCTTAGAAGCGAAGATGATGAGACTTTGGCTCTCTTACTTTGGATGCATTAAAAAAAAAACTGGATGCATTAGGAAAGATCAATTGCTAGAAAAGGATATAATGTGTGGTAGAGTAGAGGGCCAGTGAAAATAATGGAAACCCTCAATGAGATGAATTGACACAATAGCCATAACAATGGACTCAAATATACCAATAACCACAAAGATGGCAGAGGACTGATGTTTCATTCTGCTATACATAAGGTCACCATGAGTCAGAGCCAAGTCAGTGACAACTAACAACAAATCCAGTGTTTTATGCAGTTCCTAGGACACAGTAGACACTCAATAACTTATTGACTAAATGAGTACATTGGAAGATCATGGAAATGGGTAATTACAGCTGAGACTGCCCTTCTTACCTCCGTTATTATGACTTTGATACCTGGAGGAACTCTAAAAGCTGAACACTTATGAAGACTACTCAGAAGCTAAAAGCAAAACCCCAAATTCACATAGGTTTTTTTCTGGTTTGTGAAGTCTGAATGAGAACTTGTTTGGGGAATGAATGACACCTACTTCCCTGTTTACTCATTTTCTGGTCTTCTCTTCTAATGAGCAATGTAGTGAGCACCTGGCTGAGTGTAGGCCCAACAGACTGCTCACTACCTCCTTGTTATTTGTTTACCATAGACATACCCCACCAGGTTCACAGTTCATGTTGTGAGTGTGGTATATTTGTGTTTTAAGGATAAATAATTTTTTATATGTGCTACATATGCAGCTCTTAGGCTTAGTTCAGTAGCTAGAAACAGGCCACGGAGAAGGATAAGTAATTAGGCAACAAGCTCAGAAACTCTGTCATAGGAATGGGCTATCGGTGAAAAGATTGCAAAGAGATTGCTCAGGAATAGGAGTACTTTTTTTTACAGGTTTCTACATCAATATAAGCAAAACTAAGAGGTGGGTAATTTGGAGTGGAAAATAGGACATGTGTGAGAGAGAAGATCAGGCCTTCTTTGAGAGTCTAGACAATCTATGGATTTAATCCCTCAAACAAAGGCAGACAACTATGTTTAGACCAGGTTGGTGAATTATTGCAGATCTGGCTGCTTTGGTTGGCAAGCAATCATTGAGTTGCCCTCAAAAGCTTACTTGTAGAAGAGATAATAGAGCTATTGAAAGCAGAGAAAACCTCTGTCTTTTGAATGAAAAAGACAGTGTAACAGATAACTAATTAAAAAAAAAGATAACAAATCTACCAATGCCAGTTGTATAGAACCCTGACTGGTTAGATTCTTCAATTGACAAGTAGTTTAATAGTTTAATTTAGCACTTTGATCAATTTGTCCTCAAATACTCTACAAGCACACACGCACATACACATCCATATACATACATTTATAATCTTTCAATTTTGTAAAGTAGAAGAGGGGAGCTGGAAACAAGAAATGAGATTGAATCATAAATACACTTGTGGTAAGGTGTTATCAAAACACTACCCATGACATGCTGATTATGGATCACTTCCGTGCTTTGAGGAAGTATAGAGAGAACTCAGATCATTTATATTTACAATTCTATTCAGAGGCTTGTTTTACTAAATTTGCCTCAGAGAATTATCTGACAACTGATAATTTCATTTGCCTGTAGATGTTTTATTTTCTTGGGGAAGAGGAATATTGAATTATGCCTATGTTGTTGTTAAGTGCTGTCCAATTGGTTCCAACTCATAGTGGCCCCAAGCACAAGAGTACTAAACACTGCCTGGTTCTGTACCATCCTCACAATTGTTGCTGTGTTTGAGCCCATTGTTGCAGCCACTATGTCAATCCTCGTTGAGGGTCTTCCTCTTTTTTGTTACCCTCCACTTTACCAAGTATGATGTTCTTCTATAGGGACTCATCCCTCCTGATAACAAGTCCAAAGTCAGTGAGATAAAGTCTTGCCATCCTCACTTCTAAGGAGCATCCTGACTCTACTTCTTCCAAGAGAGTCCATGATATATTCAGTATTCTTCAGCAACACCATAATTCAAAGGCATCAATTCTTCTTCAGTCTTCCTTATTCATTGTCCAGCTTTCCCATGCATATGAAGTGATTGAAAATACCATGGCTTGGGATCAGCTGCACCTTAGTCCCTAAAGTGACATCTATGCTTTTTAATACTTTAAAGAGGCCTTGAAGCAGATTTGCCCAATGCAATGCATCATTTGATTTCTTGACTGCTGCTTCCATGGTCATTGATTGTGGGTCCAAGTAAAATGAAACCCTTGACAATTTCAATCTTTTCTCTGTTTATCATGATGTTGTTTATTGGTTCAGTTGTGAGGATTTTTGTTTTCTTTATGTTAAGGTTAAAATATGCTAATAGTATGTTCATTTCTGTAACAAGTACTCATTGAATATCTGTGGTGTTTCTTGAGGGTATCTTTTTGTATAGCTTTTTTCAGCATTTGCTCTAGGGATTACATTATATATATGTAACTTACCACAGTTTTCTGGTGTCATCATATCAATTCGAGCATAGAAATCTCCCTTGCTGTTACATAATTTTAACCCCCTTTATAATTGTCTTAAATATTTACTCTATATACATTTAAAATGATACCACATGGTGCTATTTTTGCTTCTATTGTCAACCATAATTTAGGTAACTCTGGGAACAGAAGAAAAAAAAATTTTTTTAACCCATATTTTTACTCTTCCTGTTGTTCTTTCTTCCCTGATATTTCAAGATTCTTTCTTTTAACATTTCCTTTTAATTTAAAGAACTTCCTTTCGGAGGCAAGGCCAAGATGGCAGAGTGGTCGGGTGCTTCCTGTGTTCCCTCTCACAACAAAGACCCCAAAAAACAAGTGAACCAATTATATATGACAGTCTGGGAGCCCTAAACATCAAGGGCAAAGTTGAGGAGTCAGACTGAGTGTCAGGGGGAGGGAGAGATGGCTCAGAAGCAGCAAGGAGTTGCCAGAACCTGACCTGGTGGGAACTGATGCCCCACAGGCTGGATCTGTTAGCACGAGTGTGGTGAAGCAAGGAGTGGCATTTGGAAAGAGCTTTCCACATTGAGAGACTCGAAACAGTGGAGAGTCCACTCAAGACTCCAAAGTCAGCAAAAGACTGCACCCAATCAGCAAAAGATAATTAAGTGTGTCTAATCTACCATGTGGATCAAAAAACACTCCTTTGGGAAAAAACTCTTTCCCATTTACTTGACCCATCCCGGCTCTGCACTATGTCCTGAGCCAGCTTTAGTGATTGCGGCTTTCCCTGGCTGAAAATAGAACCTGTTGTACACACTGACCCATACTCCCAGCCTTGGAAAAGGATCAAATTAGCAAAAGGGAAAAAATAATCTGCCAGCTCCCCTAAGCTGGGAACTCAGGGCAGAATAATTTCTTGGCCTAGGCACAGGCATAAAGCGTCCATGGACTTTGAATACCTTTCACCCCTACGTAGACCTGTGTGGGCTCATTTCAACAGCACAGGCCCTCATTAGCACAGTACAACAGGATATGTACCTGAAGCCTAACTTCAACTGTTTCAGCTATATGGTGGAGAGGCAGGTCCGTGACATTTCACACCTCTCTGCCTATTAAGAAGTTTCCTCATCTACCCAGATCAGGGGCCTAAGGACTGGTGGCTCCACCCACACTGCTTAACTACCCATGACAGGGACCAAAGGATAAGCGGTACCTCCAACACAGAATTGGGTGCCCATGGTCCGGCTGCAAAACCCACCCACTTACTCGCTCTAGAGGAGAGGGACACACTTTCCTCACAGACACTCATGGGCAGTTGTCAATCCACTGCCTTGCTCAGCACATGGACACTACTGTAGCCAGATACCTGTGCCTACACCAACCACCCCTGCTCATCAAAGACTTGTAGGTGAGAGCCTTCACCACACACTTGGTAACCGACTCCCTGGACACCTGAGCTAAATCCATACAAGAAAAGTAATTGGACTCCTGGGCTCATATACCTAGTAATAGCCCTAACCACCTGGCGACAAGATGTTAGAGCTTCAAAGGCACCAATAATCAAACTAGTTCACTCAAGCAGCCTATTTGGGCATATCAAAACAAAACAACAACAAAAAAAGAAGCTAGGACACAGTAAACAAACATAAAATAAATAAATACAATAACTTATTGATGGCTTGGAGACAATAGTCAATATAAAATTGCATAAAAAGGCACACCATGGTGGTTTCAGCAAGCTGAAAACAAAGAATCAAGAAATCTTGATCAGGCAAAATGCAGAACAAGCCAAGGAAAACACAGACAAAGCATTAGAGGAACTTAAGATTAGAAAAGAGCATAATGACAAATTTAATAGGCTTCAAGAATCCATAGAGAGACAGTAAACAGATAATACAGAAGATTAACAATAAAATTTCAGAATTAGACAACTCAGTAGAAAGTCACAGGAGCAGAATTGAGGAAATGGAAGTCAGAATTAGTGAGATTGAAGATAAAGCACTTGCCACCAACATATTTGAGGAAAAATCAGATAAAAAAATTAAAAAAAAATGAAGAAACCCTAAGAATGATGTGGGACTCTATCAAGAAGAATAACCTATGAGTGATTGGAATACCAGAACAGGGAGGGAGAACAGAAAATACAGAGAGAATTGTTGAAGACTTGTTGGCAGAAATCTTCTGTGATATTGTGAAAGATGAGAAGATATCTATCTAAGATGCTTACCGAACCCCACAAAAGGAAGATCCCAAAAGAAAGTCACCAAGACATATTATAATCAAACTTGCCAAAACCAAAGATAGAGAAATTTAAGAGTGGCTAGGGATAAACAAAAAGTCACCTACAAAGGATTGTCAATAAGACTAAGCTTGTACTACTCAGCAGAAACCATGCAGCCAAAAAGGCAATGGAATGACAAGTATAAAGCCTTGAAGGAAAAAAAATTCCAGCCAAGAATTATATATTCAGCAAAACTGTCTCTCAGATATGACGGTGAAATTAGGACCTTTCCAGACAAACACAAGTTTAGGGAATTTGCAAAAAAAAAAAAAAAAAACCCAAAATTACAAGAAATACTAAAGGGAGTCCTTCGGTTAGAAAGTCAGAGGACGTTATTGTCTGGTTGCCATTCTTAAGGGAAATGCTTTCAGACTTTCTCCATTTAGGATGATGTTGGCTGTTGGCTTTGTATAAATGCCCTTTATTCTGTTAAGGAATTTCCTTTTTATTCCTATTTTGCTGAGAGTTTTTATTATGAATGGGTGTTGGACTTTTTCAAATGCCTTTTCTGCATTAATTGATAAGATCATGTGGTTGTTGTCTTTTATTTATGTGGTGGATTACATTGGTTGTTTTTCTAATGTTGAACCATCCCTGCATACCTAGTATGAATCCCACTTGGTCATGGTGAATTATTTTTTTGGTATGTTGTTGAATTTTACTGGCTAGAATTCTGTTGAATATTTTTGCGTCTAAACCCATGAGGTTTATTGGTCTGCAATTTTCTTTTTTTGTGTGGTGTCTTTACCTGGTTTTGGTATCAGGGTTATGCTGGCTTCATAGAATCAGTTTGGGAGTATTCCATCCTTTTCTATGCTTTGAAATGCCTTTCGTAGTAGTGGTGTTAACTCTTCTCTGAAAGTCTGGTAGAATTCTCCAGTGAAGCCGTTGGGGCCGAGGTTTTTTTTTTTTTTTTTTTTGGAATATTTAATTACCTTTTCAATCTGTTTTTTTGCTATAGGTTTATTTAGTTGTTCTACCTCTGTTTGTGTTAGTTTGGGTAGGTAGTGTGTTTCTAGAAATTTGTCTATTTCCTCTAGGTTTTAAAATTTGTTGAAGTACAATTTTTCAGAGTATTCTGATTCTTTTAATTTCATTTGGGTCTGTTGTGATATTGCCTGTCTCATTTCTTATTCAGGTTATTTGCTTCCTCTCCTGTTTTTCTTTTGTCACTTTGGCCAATGGTTTATCAGTTTTGTTTATCTTTTCAAAGAACCAGCTCTTAATCTTGTTGACGCTTTCAATAGTTTTTCTGTTTTCTATTTCATTTAATTCTGCTCTAATTTTTATTATTTCTTTCTTCTGGTGCCCAAGGGATTCTTTTGGTGCTCTCTTTCTATTTTTTTTTTTTCTATTTGTTCAAGGTGAAGGGATAATTTTTTGATTTTGGCCCTTTCTTCTTTTTGGACGTGTGAATTTATTGCTGAGCACTGTTTTTGCTATGTCCCAAAGGTTCTGGTAAAAAGTGTCTTCATTGTCATTTGATTTGTCTCAACCCACCTGGAGCAAAGGAAAATGAAGAACACCAAGAACACAAGGAAAATATTAGCCCAAGAGACAGAAAGGGCTACATAAACCAGAGACTCCCTCAGCGTTAGACTGGAAGAACTAGATGATGCCTGGCTACCACTAATCACTGACTTGATGGGGAACACAACAGAGAATCCCTGATGGAGCAGGAGAAAAGTGGGATGCAGAACTCAAATTCTAGTGAAAACACCAGACTTAATGGTCTGACTGAGACTGGAGTGACCCCAGAGGGCATGGCCCCTGGACTGTCTGTTAGCCCAAAACTAAAACCATTCCCGAAGCCAACTCTTCAGACAAAGCTTAGACTGGACTATGAGACATAAAATGATACTGGTGAGGAGTGTGATTTTAGCTCAAGTAGACACATGAGACTATGTGGCCGGCTCCTGTCCGGAGGCTAGATGAGAAAGCAAAGGGGGCAGGAGCTGGTTGAATGGCCATGGGAAATACAGGGTGGGGAGGAGAAGTGTGCTGTCACATTGTAGGGAGAGCAACTAGGGTCACATAACAATGTGTGTGTAAGTTTTTGTATGAGAAACTGACTTAGATTGTAAGCTTTCATTTAAAGCATGATTAAAAAAAAAAGTGGGAAGTGGACAAGCATGCTGCCACAGCCATGTCTGTCCGAGTCCAAGGATTACAGAATAGGTAAGAGTGGGAAAATGGACAAGCATACTGCTAGAGCTGAGGAACGTCACAGAATCATCAGTATATATTAACATTACAAATTGGCAAAACCATTGAAAGTTTCACCTTTTCACTGATTGGCAAAAAACTGCTAGATCAAAATGACTCTACATTTTGAATCATCTTTCTTAATAATCATTGGTACATGTTTCAGTAACAACAGTCAGAAGGGTCTTCACTGGTCCAAAAACTTTTCTATTCACTAAATGCAAATAGAAAAAGAAAAAAAGAGCTTCCTTTAGACTTATTATTTTTTTTTTTAGGATAGGTCTGCTGGAGATAAATTTCCTTCAGCTAGAATATCTTGATTTTCTTTTCCTACCCAAAAGATATTTTCACTAGTATAGAATTCTGGGTTGACAGTTCTTCTTTTTTTCAGCACTTGGACAATATTGTGCCAGTTCTTGTTCAGAAGTGGAAGCCAGTACTTCTGTTTTAATACATGGTGCATGGTACTGTATCAGCTTCCTATCTCTCTGTGATTTCTACAATACTTGAATTCCTTGAGGTTTTTTTATTCAAGTTTACAGTTCCCAAATGTCATGTACAATGTTTGGCCAATACTAGGTATACCACAATTTTTAGGACAAATTGCTCTTAAATCAATTATATTCTGATACTTAAGTAGTATTCTATTCTTGCTTTGCCCAAAAAATTCATGTTATCAGCCCCCTAGTAATGACCAATTTTGATTCAAAATAACTTTTCTATTGAGAGATGTATTTCTATGAGACAAATACAATTTATACTTTATGAAAGGAAAAGAAGGGTGAATTTTTGTTTCTGCTTTATTCAGTAGAAAAATCACCAACTCTAAAAAATTTTTTTTTTCCTTTATCACTTTCCATCCACAGATTCACCAAGGACGGTGAAGCAGATTCAGGAAGCCAGATAACTAGGTGTTAGAGACTATAATTTGAAGTAGAGAAAAAGTTCAAGAAAATTCTATTTAATTTTTTGATATTTTTTGTACAATATTAAATTTATCTAGTATATTTAGATAAAGTGGGATGAAGATGAAATGCAAGCTGCTTACTTATCTTTTCTCCCACTAAATATGTAAATATTATTTTTAATGAGTGAGGCTGAAATATTTAATTTGAACTTCAAAAGATTTTGGTTCTCTGTCTTTAGCTAACAATAACAGGCTATATACATATTGAGAAATACGAAAGATAAAAGCATTTCCCCATTTGTCTTCAAAAGGAGTAAAATGAAAAACAGAAAAAGAATAGTAATTGGTATTTTTCAACTTTTGAACCCTGTTACTATCTCTTACTTAGTGTACTTTTACATTTCAATTTTATGACTAGTTTAAAAGCACTATAAGAACTAGAAAGAAATTTGCTTTCGTAAATACAAGATGATGAAAGCATTTTCTTGTGATCATGAAGTAAGCAAAAACTTAACTCCACTGTAAAAAATTTGTATATTCCAGAATATACGAGAAGAGCAAAACCGATGAGTTACAATTTCAGTGAATGACAGAATACTATCAGAAAAGAAGCTTCTGAAGACTTCTTAGTTTTGGTGCCAGGAAAATCTGATTAGAACAGTTTATGAGTGCCACTAGAGAAAAGGAGCCCTGGTGGTGCAGTGGTTAAGAACTTGGCTGCTAACCAAAAGGTCAGCGGTTCAAATCTACCAGCCACTCCTGGAAACCCTATGGGGCAGTTCTACAATGCCCTATAGGGTTGCTATGAGTCAGAATCAGCTTGACAAGGGGTTTACTAAAGAAAAGACAAAGAATTAAAATTGCTGGGATTACCCAGGATTACCCAAACTATTCTTTAATGTATTATAGCTTCCCTTTGATAAGAAAGGTTTTTTGTGTTTAAGATGGGAAACACTGGGTTAAACTAAGTTGTCAGATGTGTTCTTTCTGTCTGTCTTTCTCTGTGTCTCTGTCTCTGTCTTTCTGAATCTAGCTTCTCAGCCTTTATTTAGCTTTCCGAGAGAGGGATATAGCCTGGAGCATTTTCCAAACCTAGAATGTGAAATATGCTGCCATTGTTTCTCCAATTGTTACTTTCGACTTGATGGGCTGCTGCTTCTCACAGAGGCATAATCATGCTGGGCAAACATTTCACAATCCTATTTTCCAAAGTATCTTTAACTTTTTCAGTGTCCAGGGGACAAAAAGGGTATTTTTTAAAACTAGCTTTTTATTGTGGATTATAATTTAATGGCATTGTGGTTAAGGAATATGACCTATATAGTACTGATTTAAAAAAAATTAGTAAGACTTTCTTTGTGATCTAGTACACGGTTAATTTTTGCAAAAAGCCTACATATGCTTAAAAATGACGTAAACTCTCTTTTTGTCAAGCATAAAGATATATATGATCAGGCTTATAAATATTCTTTATTTTTACCAGTGTTTTTGCTTGAGCTATCAGTTTTTGATAGAGGTATGTTAAAATCTCCCATAAGGATCCTTGGTGGAGCAATGGTTAAGTGCTCTGCTGCTAACCAAAAAGTCAGCAATAGGAACCCACCAGCTGCTCCACAGGAGAAAGATGTGGCAGACTGCTTTCATAAAGACTTACAGCCTTGGAAACCCGATGGGGCAGTTCTATTCTGTCCTGTAGAGTCGCTGTAAGTCAGACCAATTCGATTCGACTGGCAGTGGGTATGCTAAAATCTCCCATAGTTGCCCAGGTCTTACAAAGTACTCATGTCTACATCAAAAAAAACAAAACAAAGCAAACCAAACCACTTGCCATGGAGCTGGTTCTGACTCATGGTGACCTCATGCATTCTGAGTAGAACTGCATTCCGTAGGGTTTTTAAGGCTGTAAACTTTCAGAATCAGATTGCCGGGACTTTCTTCCAAGGTACGTCTGGGTAGGTTCAAAACACCAACCTTTCAGATAGCCATTGAGCACTTAACCATTTGTGCCAGGCAGGGCACTCATGTCTAGAATATATTTAAAAAAAAAAGAAAAGAAAAGAAAGAAAAAACCTCTTACAAATCAACTAGAAAAAAAAAAAGACAACCCACTAGAAAAATGGACAAAAGGCACTTCACAAAGAAGAATAGTTACAGAATCCCTAAACATATTAAAAGAGGCATGACTACATTCACAGAAATGTAAATTAAAACCATGAACTCCTCAGAATGGTTAAAATACAAAAAAGTCTTGACAAGGACGTGAAGCAGTGAGAACTCTTATACACTGATGCTGGGAGTATAAATTGCTATAGTACTGGAAAAACTGCCAGGATCTGCTAAAGCTGAACAAGTACATACCACATTACCCAATAATTTCACTCCTGGGAAAATCCCCAAGACAAGTGCACATATAACTTCACTAGATGACATGTACAAGGATATTTATAGCAGCTCTAATTGTAAGAGTAAAAAATTGGGAACAACTCAAATGTCCATCAACAGCAGAATAGAATACGTACTTAAATTGTGGTGTGTCCACCCATGCAAACTACACCTACCTACATGCAACAACTGTTTGCAGCTCATAACATAAAGTTGAGTGAAAGAAACCAGGCACAAAAAAAGCTTAGTATATTATTCTACTTATATGAAGTTTAAAAGCAAGTAAAATGAATCTGTAGTTAGAATTAAGAATAATGTTTTCCCTTGGGTAGTAGTAACTGAAAGGAGCCCTGGTGGTGCAGTGGTTAAGTGTTCAGCTGCTAATCAAGAGGTCGGCAGTTCAAATCCACCAGCTGCTCCTTGGAAACCCTGTGGGGCAGTTGGAGCAAAGGGGGCTTCTACAGCGCTGGTGAAGTCCTGGGTCTTGATCTGGATAGTGAGTATAGGGTCATGTTCAATATATGAAAACTCACTGACTCATGTACTTATAATTTATTTACCTATATGTGTGTGTGTTATACATGGAAAAATTGTGTTAAAAATAAAACATTCTACTATCGTGGATTTGTTAATGTCACACTGAACGTATGCCGGTTTTTGGTGTATATATTTCCAGCTACATTACTAGGTGTGCACATAAATGTTCGTGAGAGCAATATATCTTTTGCGGATTTTTCATTTTATCCCTCTTAATGTGTTTTGCCTTAAATTCTATTTTGTTTGACCCTAAAATTTACTAAAATTATACCAGTAGCACAATCATTTTTATAGTAATTCTGAGGCCTTTATAAAGTGATTTATACTTGCTACTTTATTTCTTGGAGACTCTGTCCATCAAAAGTTATGTAGCAAAATAGGGCAGATGTTTATTTACAGGCCTGATTTTTTTTTTGGAGGTAGGTAGAGGGCAGTCAGGAATAAGGCTTGCAATATCCTAGAAAAATATTATTCAACATCCCCACCTACTGGTAACCCTAAACAATGGTATTATTTAATTAGTGAAAGAAATGGAAGTTCCTTGTTTAAAAGATATAAAGTACTACTAATAATGATAATGACTAATGTGTATTGTATTGAACACTTACTTCATGTTACAGACCCTTCCAAGAGCTTCATGTTATGCTGGATCACAGAACAATAAGTTATATTTTGTTTGAGCCAATATGACCTAAGGAAGAAATAATTTTCAGCATTATCAGTAAGGAAGAGAACAAATGGTTCTCTCAATACAAAGCAGAATCTTGGGTCTACCTTCTCTTATGCCTAGATTATTGCAACAGTCTGCTAAATTGCCTCTATACCTCTATACCTCTGGTCTGCTAAATTGCCTCTATACCAGTCCAGTCCATCATGCACTGTGACATTAATCTTCTCAGGGGGATAAAAAGAAATGAGTTTCTGAAGAGAATTTTAAAAAATAGGTTTAAAGCTGAAATAATAGTCTTGAAAGCCAAGACTTCCAGTTGCTAGAGTTGGACTTATAAGAGAAAGGATTCAAAAGTGAAGCCCGGAAGGTAGCAGGGCATGACATATTTACCTCATAAAGTTCACTTGAAAAAATACATCATGGCATCAAAGCAGTTCCCTATCTTGATTAGATAATGATATCACAGGTTGAAGAAGTCCAAGATTGGGAAAGGATATCATCTAGATAATGACATCCTGGGTCTTAAGTCTGAGACTGATGCCATGAGGAGATGAGGTGCTCAGGAGTTTTGAGAGGAGCTGAGTGTATTTTACAAGTGGGAGAAATGTAGGTAATTTGCGGCATAGCTGATGAACCCATAGCCATCAAGGCAATTCGAACTCATAGCGACCTGATAAGACAGAGTGGAACTGCCCCATACGGTTTCCAAAGCTGTGATCTTTAGCCACATTTTTCTCCCGTGGAGTGGCTGGTGGGTTCAAACTGCCCACCTTTCAGTTAGCAGCCAAGCGCTTAACCCATGCATCACCCGGGGCTCCTTATAGTCAATTAAAGCTTGCCGCTAATTCTTTAACACTCCTCCCACTGAGAGGTGAGGGTCTATGGTCCCTTTGTGTGAGTTGTGATAGGCTCCATAACTTCTTTGACCCATAGGATATTACAGAAGTGATACTGCCAATTTTTAGGCCAAGTTCTTAAGAAATGGGGAGTTTTTACTTTCTGATTCTTGGAACACGCTCGTTGGAAGCCCTGAGGCTTCCTGTAAGAATCTGACTACCATGTGACAGCCATAGTGGAAAGGCCATGTGTAGGAGCTCCAGTTGACAGTCTCAGTCCAACTTTCCAAACACTAGGGACGGAAGGGAAGCCATCCTGGACTCTTGGAGCAGTCCTTCTACCAGCTGAACAGTACTAAATTGCCTCAGTCAATGCTGTCTGAACAGACAAATTGAGCCTTGCCTGAATTTTTGACTTATATAATCAAGAGGTAAAAAATAAAATGGTGGTTATTCAAAGCCACTACATGCCTCTGCCTGCAGCCCATTCTCAACACAGCAGCTAAAGTGAACATTTAAAATGTAAGTCAGATCAAGTCCCTGTCCCTATCTCTATCCAAAATTCTGCAATGGGTACAACTCAAAGTTTTTACAGTGGCCTTCAAGGCATTATATGATCTGGCCCCTATTACTTCTTTAATTTCATTCCCTGCTACTGTTCCCTTCACTTACTCACCTCCTGCCACGCTGGCCTTTTGCTTTCCTGGAACACACACAGTATATTCTTGCTTACGGCTCTAGCACTTTCCTCTGCCTGAAATACTCTTCTTCCACATAGCCACTTGGCTAACTTCCTCACCCCCTTTAATTATTTGTACAAATGTCACTTTCTCAATGAGACCTCTCAGGGAAGCCTATCCCGATCAACTTACTTAATGTTATTATTTATACTTGTCACCTTCCCTTTTGATTCCATGTATCCACTGTACTATTTTGGCTTTTTTCCATACTTAATGTCCTTTTTGATATACTATACAATTTATTTATTCCTAATTTTATTCAATTGTGTACCTTTTCAGCTAGAATATAAGCTCCTCAAAGGCGGATCTTTTTCTGTTTTGCTCTCTGATGAGGCCTAAGTGCTTGGTGCATACTAGGTACTTGTCTTGCTTACCTAGAGCTGCTGTAACAGAAATACCACAAGTGGATGGCTTTACCAAAGAGATATTTATTCTCTCTTAGTCTAGGAGGCTAGAAGTCTGAATTCAGGGTGTTAGCTCCAGGGGAAGGCTTCTCTCTATTTACTCTGGAGGGAAGGTCCTTGTCATAAGTCTTCCCTTGGGTCTAAGAGTTTCTCAGCACTGGGACCCTGGATTCAAAAGACACAGTGTTCTCCTGGCTCTTCTTTTTTTGTGGTATGAGGTACCACTTCTCTCTGCCTGATTCTTTCTTTTATCGCTCAAAAGAGATTGACTCAGAATACAACCTAATCATGTAGATTGAGTCCTGCTTCATTAACATAACTGCCTCTAATCCTGTTTCATTAACACCATAGAGGTAGGATTTTCAACACATAGGATAATCACATCAGATCACAAAATGGTAGACAACCACACAATACTGGGAATCATGGCCTAGCCAAGTTTACACACATTCGATCCATAACAGTACTCAAAGAATATTTTTTGAATATTTGAATGACTGAGTTTACCTTGAATTAATAAGATTACATTATCTACTGCTGAGCAGGTATAGGGCCTCTAGTGGTAAGTTTTAGTCTACATTGGTAACTCTCCTATTCATGGTAATTCTATAATTAATGTAGTCATGCCCAAGTATGTACCTATTGAAGTACATATTATTTATTATAAATTATTTTTCCTTGATTTCTTCTTTATATTAGAGCTAGTACATTACATTGATTTAAAAATGTAATCTGTGAAACTCTTTTAGTGTAATAAAAATAGTATCACAAATATTTATAACAAAAAAATATTTGTTATAAAAAAGTGTGGGGATGTGGCTTGATAGAAATGAGAACCACTGGTCCAAGCAGGTAAGAGACAGAGATCTGGTTCTTGTGTTAGGTAGGAAGCTTGATACTGTAGTGGTTAAGAACATGGGCCTTTAAATTAAACGAGGCTGAATTCAATCCTGCTCCTTCTTACTGACCATTAGAGCTTGGGAAAGTCACTTTACTTTTACAGTCTCAATTTCTTCATCTGTGAAAAGGTCATATTTGTACTTAACTGATACAATTAGTGAGGACAACATAACATAACATATAAAGTGGTTAATATAGTAACTCCAAAACCAAACCAAACCCAGTGCCATCAAGTCGGTTCTGACTTATAGCAACCCTGCGTTTTTTTTTTTATAAGACAGAGTAGAACTGCCCCATAGAGTTTCCAAGGAGCGCCTGGTGGATTCGAACTGCCGGCCCTTTGGTTAGCAGCCATAGCACTTAACCACTACGCCACCAGGGTTTCTATGTAGTAACTAGTGCATAATAAATGTTAGGTATATGATAAGTGCTATTTTTTAAATGCAATAAATTTATTAATTTCTATACTGAGTATTAAGTACTAATTATGATCAAAGTGCTGTATACTATTAATGATTTAGATATTGATAAATGCTTTGCATTTAATCTTTCACACCCAAGGAAATTTGCACCTCAGTTCTAGCTCAGCTACAGGATTGAATGTGCTGTTATTCCACCATGTGTTTTTTCCAATCATGTGAAATTCTACCCTTTCTGTTAATCTTGATTATTTCCTGTAGATCTTGAATCTGTATTCAGGTTATTTCAGACTGCTAGTATTTGCTTCTCTATTTCCTTTTCTCTCATTCTCCCTATTCTCATCAGCATTTGGCACAGGTGAACACGAGGTTCACATCTCTGTGTTTGTCATCAATCCGCTGTGCAGATGAGGCAATTTTGTTATGTCAGACTAACAACAACAACAAAAAAAACAGTGGCGCTCCAGTGAATTCCAACTCATAGTGACCCTATAGGACAATGCAGAACTGCCACATAGGGTTTCCAAGGAGGGATGGTGGATTCGAACTGCCGATCTTTTGGTTAGCAGGGGAACTCTTAACCACTGCAGTCAGGTTGGCAGCCTGTTTTCTCAGCAAGCCTGGATTTATCCTGTCACTGCCAAGAATTATGTAAATCCCTGACACAGAGGGACTTCACTTCCCGCAGGGTCTTCTGCAAAGTTACCTACACACAGAACACTCTGTACCTATTGCTCTCTGAACGAAGCAGTGCAGACATGGTATTCTTCCATCCCCCGATGCAATAAATCTTAATAAAATACAGGAAGGCCATGATTCTGAAAAAGTCATATACAATCTTAACTTTTATGTTAAATGTTTAATTTCATTCTCTCTGGCACAATTTCATCGTCTCTTCCACAATGTTTCATGAGTGCTAATTATTCTAGCTTAGACAGCTTACACGCATTCACATCAAAGTGGATGATGAAATAATTTGAATGTGAACATATGCCTACTTTTGGCACAATGGAATTACTTTTCTCTCTGTAGGCTTGTAATTATCAATATACCTGAGCAGAGTTAGAACAGAAATCAATCCTTACCATGACACTGATTCTACTAAAATTCTTATTTTTACCTTAATCACTTCCTGCCTCAACTATTGCAATTTCCATTTTTATGGTCTTCCTCAATTCTTTTATTTCTAATATTAAGTGAATGTTGAAAGCAGCTGACAATTCATAGAGTAATTTGATGGAGAATTTTCCATTAGTTTAATTTTCCTTATATAGTCAACCAGCAATTCATATAATGACGTTGATAATTTACCTAATAACTCTGCAGGGACCAGTTGACATTTATGTCTCCCATACGCTCCTTCAAAATTAAGTCATAGTTATAGACAGATAATCAACTACCCTTTTGATGTGATTTAAGTTATAGATCGGTAGTTGTAATAGCTATGCTGTAAGGATGAAGGCGCTATTTATTCACTTCATAAAATCGAAGCTTAGTTCACATTTACTGCAAGCCTATGAACAGACTTAATATGGTTTTACATCTGATTTTATGTTGCCCTATTTGTCAATGAGTTAAGTTTCTGGAAATATGAGCAAGCAGAAATTCAAATAGATCAGCCCAAAATGTGCAATCATATGTAATTATTTGCTTTCCATGGTAGTACAAATGTTATTACAGTTTACTTTTAGCAGTGTGCCATTTAATTGTCTTAAAAATTGATACAATTTTCAGTTACATGTTTCCTGATTTATTTTGCAATATTTTGAAGTATCCAACTAATGCCGAAAGAATATTGCTGAAATTCAACATAGTTTTATATATTGAATCAATTCAGCAGAGTTTGATACATTGAATTTGATATATATGTATGTATATATGTGTGTGTATATACCTATATACATGTCACACATATATATCCACATTTTAGTACAATCAGAATTTAGGAAAGTGATCAATAGGACTTTTATTTGTAATATTATCATTTGATATTTTTAGTAACACTTTGATTTTATAAAATATGATAGCAAAGCTGTCTTAACTTCTCTGTCTCTGATTTACTCCTCCCCTCCCCTTTGTTCTTTTTAACCTGGAAAGCTTTTTTTTTTTTTGTAAGCTGCCAATGTGATCAACAATTTTCATTTAAAGATAACAGGGAGCTCTTTTTGGCACCTTTCTATACATTTTGCACTTATATCTTTTCTCATTTTATATAGACTAATTCAAATTCTCTTAAAATTTTACTTCCTGACATCATAGACTGCTAACTGAAAAGACAACACAGGAAATTGTAAGTACTTTCTGATATAGTATCTATTAAAATATTTTATTCAAATGTAAATCAAATACAGTGATCAAGAAAAATATTCTACATGAAATGTCATATAATTTAACAGTATTCACTGACCTACTGTGAAAATAAAGTATCCCTTATCTCTCCTAGTGACTTCCTGGTATTGATCCCCCACTCTGCAAAGTAGGAAAGGCAAAACCAGCACTGAAGAATTGCTAAGAGCGTGTGGTGATGCACACACAAAGAGAGAATGATGGATGTTTTCTGGAGCAGTTTCCCAATGGTATGTCCCCCAGGGGAGTGATTATTATTGATCCACTCAGTAGTTTTTGGGATGTCCAGGGTCTCTGGACTGCTTACAGCTGGCGGTAAGCAGACTCATCTGTTTACCCCAGTATGTTGTATAAAACATTAGCATTTTCTACATGTGCCGTGATATGAAGAACGAGGAAAGCACTTCTGAGACTACTGAGGGAATGTGATCACTCATTCCTCAACCTGCCCCGTCCTGCTCTCTTTCCTCCTTTCCTTTAGCCCACTCTTCCACATTATTCTTATAATAAATTGTAGAAAGAGCCAATAATAAATTGTAACCCTGCTGAAGGCATCCTTTATTTTAATTCAAAGACTCTATACTCTGGTTTAGGCTGGGACACATTCTCCTCCCTCACCTTTTCCAAAAGCCACTTTTCCTTGTCTTGATGTGAGAAATTATGACACTATATTGGTAAAATTCATTTCCTGCATTAATTCCCTAGTTTTGAGGTGGGAATCTGTGTACTTCACAAGGACCTCTAGTAATTCTGTTTCAGATGGTCCAACTTCAAGAAGCACTGTTTTAATCCTTGAATTAGAAATAACCAACCACCTCTTCTTTTGATCTAATCCTGACTTACTTATTACATTATTCTATTGTTATTTATCCTCTACTGGCACCTTAAAGCAATGTATTATTGAAAGAGTAGTGTTTACTCAGCTCCTCCATTTGATAAATGGTTTCATAAGGATGATATATTGGGCTCAAAAGCTTTCGAACAGAATGAGGGATGAGGAATAAATGCATTGTACACACAGCCTTAGAACCACAGCTTGGAGTTAGTAGGCATAGTTGTCCATTCGATGGGGTGACATTTTACAAAACTAGTGATTTAAACAAAACTAATTTTGTTTAGCTTTGAGGAAATTACACAAGTTCTGAAAAGAGTTATTGATTTCAATAATACATTAAAAAGCAATGTATTTCATCAAAACTATTAGAGATTATTATGATATACAACAAAGTGATTACAATCAGCATAGTCACGTCAGTTTTACAAAATACAAAAAATTGGAAGGTTGAGAAAAAAGGAAAGCTACAATTGTAAATATTCATGGGGCAAAGATTCTAAGTGTAGAATGTGTTTCACACCTGAGCAATGATATAGAGAAGTACATGGAGAGGAAAACAGATTTATAGCCAGCTATTGGTCACAAGAAATTGATCACAACAATTTTATGACAAATCATGTGGGTTGCCTTACATTTTAGATGAACTAATTTCTTCTATATTGTCCATGATCATAGATAAAACATGACAAAAATGTATGCTTATAAGATACTTAATTTTCATTACCTGCCTTGTTATTATAGGAATATTTAGACTAAAAATTATTCTGCTTTTTCCAGTTTCTGCTAAATGAGCACTAATATGGCACAAAGCAATTTATTGTCCTCATCTTGTAGATTTCACATTGTGTTTTACAATTAAATGTTTAATAAAATAGCATATCTTGTTATATAAATTATTTCATTGAATAATAGGCACTTCCACCCCGAGGTCACTAGGGAAGCATGTTGTGAATATTATACTGTAACTAAGAAGTTAGAAAGTGAAGAAGTGTTTGTTTAGCTCTCAAATATGCCTAATTAATTACCGGGGATTAGGGTTCATACTTCGAACGTCTTAATCTCTTTACACCGTAAAGTGTGTCTCTGTTTGGGTACCTCATTTCAGAGAAGCAACTGCAGAATTCTCTCGGTTTGGAGGTAGAAGGAGAGCTCTACCTGTGAAAAATTACATTTTACCCACAGTCAGAAACTTCAGGGAGTGTTTTACAGGGTAAAACAACTAGGGTACCCCAGTTGTTTCTCCACAAAATGAGATGTGTATGTCCATATGTGTATAACCACTTACTCACATGTGTTCTATAAAAAAAAATTAAATAGAAGATAAAATATACACAGTCTACATACAGACAAACTTGTAGGGTAACAATTACCTTTTATTTACTGTTTTTGTATGTATTATAGCATTTGATCTTTATATGAATCCTTTGAAGTAAATTTTATTATTCAAAATCTCCCTCCCCTTTGAGTTTTATTTTTTCTCATCTAAAAAAAAGCAAATAAAAGACAAAAAATTTCCCAGCACTTACTCTCCAAACTGCTTTCCTCACTAGGTATTCCTATCTCTAAAGTACAACCAGTTATTGTGACATGCAAGGTTATAGCCAAATGCATTATCATATTAGTGTTTTCTGCATAACAAATTAAATGTTAGTGACTTACTTCAACTGTCATTTGTTAGCACATGGTTCTATGGGTCAGCAATTTGGGCTGGGTTCAACTGAGCTGGTTTTCACCTGGGTTCACTCATGAGACTACACTCAACTGGCAGGCGAGCTGGAGGCTGGTTATTGTAGAATGACTTCATTCACATCAGTCACGTGTCTGGAAATTTGTTCTGATTATTGATTAGTTCTGGCTGTTACGTGGGGCAATGGGTTTGACATGTCTCCAGCAGGCTAGTCTGGACTTAGTCACAGGATCAGCAAGAGAAGTGCAGACCCAATGCACAAGTGCCTTTCAAAGCACCACTTGCACTTTGTTATTACACGGCCAAGCTCAGAACCAATACAGGACGGGATTACACAAGATCTTGGATGGAGGATGCATGAATTATCAGGGGCTGTGTTAATTTTCTAGAGCAGCTTTAGCAGTTACCACAGATTGGGTAGTTTAAAACAATAGAAACGTATTGTCTCACAGTTCTGAAGACTAGAAGTCTGAATTCAGGGTGTCAGCAGGACCATACTGTTTCTGAAGGCACCAGAGGATGATTCTCCCTTGTCACTTCGGTTTTTGGTAGCCACAGGCATTCCTTGGCTTGTGGCGGCATGACTCCAACCTCTGCCTTTGTTTTCACATTGTTCTCTTTCTCCTATGCCTGTCTTCTCCTTATAACGACACCAGTCATACTAGAATAAAATCCAGATAACCAAACCCATTGCTGTCGAGTTGATGCTGACTCATAGCGACCCTATAGGACAGAGTAGAACTGCCCCATACGGTTTCCAAGGAGCCCCTGGTGGATTCGAACTGCCAGCCTTTTGGTTAGCAGCCATAGCTCTTAACCACTACACTACCAGTGTTTCCACACTGGATTAAGGCCCACCCTAATGACCTCATTTACTGTATATATTTATTACAACATTCTATAAGAAAGAGTTCTCAAATACACATAAAGCTGCACATTATTTCCTTTTGTGCACTGACCAACCTAATCTATTTTCTTTTCTTCACTATTGCAAGCATACAGTTGATTTTATATTAATCAAAAAAAAAAAAAGACCAATAGGTTACCTCTTATTGGAATGGAAAGAAAGGTAAGTAGTTATTTATATATGAAGGATAAAGTTGCTGGAGATGAAGTGGCCATCTATGATGCATCAACTGGTCTCAACCCTCCTGGAGCACAGGAGAATGAAGAACACCAAAGACACAAGGTAAATATGAGCCTAAGAGACAGAAGGGGCCACATAAACCAGAGACTCCATCAGCCTGAGACTGAAAGAACTAGATGCTGCTCGGCTACCACCAATGACTGCCCTGACAGGTAACACAACAGAGAATGCCTGATGGAGTAGGAGAGCAGTGGGATGCAGACCTCAAATTCTTATAAAAAGACCAGACTTAGTAGTCTGACTGAGAGTGGAAGGACCCCAGAGGCACAGCCCCTGGACCCTCTGTTAGCCCAAGACTGGAACCATTCCCGAAGCCAACTCTTCAGATAGGGATTGGACTGGACTATAAGACAGAAAATGATACTGGTGAGCAGTGAGCTGCTTGGCTCAAGCAGACGCATGAGACTATGTGAGGAGCTCCTGCCTGGAGGCGAGATGAGAAGGCAGAGGGGCACAGGAGCTGGTTGAATCGACACAAGGAATACATAGTGGAGAGGAGGAGTATGCTGTCACTTTAGGGGGAGAGCAGCAGGGGTTACACAGCAAGGTGTGTATAAGTTTTTGAATGACAGACTGACTTGAATTGTAAACTTTCACTTAAAACAAAACAAAAAAAAAGTTGCTGGAGATGCTGGATGTTGAGGTTCAATGAAATAATTTTCAATGAAAAGTAGAGTGATTTTATTATAATTTAAGAAAGTAACATTAAAATATTTTAAATGCACTCTTAATTTTTTAACAGTAGCATTATAACGAAACCCTTTATCTTTCCAAGTTTGAAAATAGTTTATGTGTATATATGCACCCCTAAAACCAAAACCAAACCAAATTATTGCAGTTGAGTCGATTCTGACTCATAGCAACTGGACAGAACAGAATAGAACTGCCCCATAGGGTTTCCAAGGAGCAGCTGGAGGATTTGAACTGCAGACCTTTTGGTTAGCGGCCAAGCTCTTAACCACTACGTCACCACAGCTCCACATATGCATCCCTAGAATAATGTAAATCTCTTTCATTAACTAACAACCATTGGTCAACTTTAACTAAAGATAAAAAAACTTATTCTTTTAAAATTTTATTTTGAAACAATTTCAATCTATAGAAAAGAAAACAGAGTAATGCAACAAACACCTCTGTACTCTTTTAAAACAGCACATCAATAAGGAAGGAACATGTTCAAATCAGTCATTCATTTAGGGTTGATAGTATGGAGCGTTACAAGGGAAAAAGAACATCTTCTCAGTGACCTGAAGAAAATCCAATGAGATGTTTAAACCCGGAATGTGTCTCAGCAGCACACTCTGTCTACAGGGACACTTGTGGTTCAAAGCTGAATTCTTAGCTCCATGCCCAATTCAAGCTGAAGCCTGTGCCCTGGACGTAAGACATGTGTCTGTCTTTGGAATGATAACGCTAAGAGAGGTAGCTGTTCCTCATGGAAGTGTCTGGTAACAACATTTAGTAGTGATTCTGAGTCAGAATCTACCCGAAGGCATACAATAACACAACAAATAGTTGAGTTCTGCAGTCCCTGCGTGGTGCAAATGGTTAAGCACTTGGCTACTAACTGAAAGGTTGGCAGTTCGAGTCCCCAGAAAAGCCTTGGAAGAAAGGCCTATGTCTGAAAAACCAGCAACTGAAAACCCTGTGGAGCACAGTTCTTTTCTGATACACAAGAAGTCTCTGTGAGTCAGAATGGACTCGATGACAATAGGCTTATAGTGAGTTGTGGTACAGAGGTCAGAACAACTAGCTGAGTAATTATTTTATGTAAAAGTATATATTTCCCTTGAAAATTCCTGAAAACTTCAACCTGGGAGATAACTTATCCCTTCTGTGCAAGACCTGCTTGTTTGTCACCAGGCAATGCAGATTTTTTCTTTAAATAATATTCGTATCTGCCACTCACCCCATTACCAAGCACACACACCCTGTATGGCCCCTGATCACTGCCCAGATGGAGTCTGGCTACAGATTCCTAGAAAACATCTTTCCTGGACATTTCCCAAAACAATTTACTTTTTACGTTGATTTTCAGTTATGGGAAAAAAGGCTTCTGCCCATGTGGAGCCTGGGGCCATCAACTTGATCTTCTAAGTTCTAACCAAATGGGTAGGATATATTTTCTTTTTTAATTGACTCCCACACCTCTCCCAACCATTTCTTGACTCTTCTTTTTCTTTCTCTCTACTCTTCATTCTGTTTCCCGTTATTTTTATCTCATTCTACATTCAGTGAGGACAGAAAAAATTAACATATGGCACAGCCAAAATTGAGGGAGGAAGAACTTAGACGTGAAGAAGAAATGGAGACATAATTAATTAAAATTTACAGGACAATAGCAAAACTGATAGCTCATATTTTAAGAAGGACAAACCTAGGAAGTTTATCCAGATTTTGTAAATTTCCTTCACAGCAAAGTCTTGGATTAAGTAGTAATTCTTGCTTGGTAAAGGAGTCATAGTGGCATGGTGGTCAAAGTGCTAAGGTGCTAACCAAAAGGTTGGCTGTTTGAACACACCAGCCACTCCATGGGAGAAAGATGTGTCAGTCTTCTCCTGTAAAGAGTTACAGCTTTGCAAACACTATGGGGCAGTTCTACTCTGTTATATAGGGCCACTATGAGTTGGAATCAACTCGATGGCAATGGGTTTTGGGTTTGGTCTTACATGGTAAGAATATAATAGAGGCTTACGTTGTTTCTTTATAACCTGACACATTTATTTATTCTGTGTTTATTTTCATTGAAGTAAAGTTCATAGAACATTAATTCTCCAGTGTACAATTTGGTGATTTTAGTACAGTCACAGTGCAACCATCATCTCCATCTAATTCCAGGACATATTTTTTTATCATTCAAGAGACTGAACAGACAATGGGCATTTGGGTTGTATCTGCTTTTTGGCTATTATGAGTAATTTTTCTGTGAACATTTGTGTACACATTTTTGTGTTAACATATGTTTCTAGTTCTCTTGGGTATATATCTAAAGCCTGTAGTCATCGAGTGGATCCCAACTCATAGAGACTTTATAGGACAGAGAAGAACTTCCCGGTAGGGTTTCCAAGGAGTGACAGGTGGATTCAAACTGCCTGCCTTTTGGTTAGCAGCAGTAGCTCTTAACCACTTACCACTAGGGTTCCTGGGTGTGTACTTAGGAGAGCAATTTGCTAGGGTACGTAGTAACTCTAGGTATAACTTTTTAAGAAACTGCCAGTGTTCCGCAGTGGCTGAACTATTTTACATTCCCAGCAGCAATGTACAAGGGTTCCAATTTTCCCACAGCTTCACCAGAGCTTCTTAAATTTAACTGTTTTTTATTTTAGCCATACACATGGGGTCACCATGAGTCCGAACTAACAAAAACACTGGATGCATAGTGGTATCTCATTGTGATTTTAATTTGGCTTTCCCTAATGATTAACAAAGGAGCATTAGTGGTGCAGTGGTTAAGCTCTTGGCTGTTAACCGAAAGGTTGGTGATTCAAACTCACCAGCCACTCCACAGGAAAAAGATGTGGCAGTCTGCTTCTGTAAAGATTTACAGCCTTGGAAATCCCATGAGGCAGTTCTCCTCTGTCCTGTAGGGTCGCTATGGGTTGGAGTCGACTTGACAGCAACAGTTTTTGTTTTTTTTTTTTTTTAAATTACTAATGATATTGAGCACCTTTTCATGTGCTTGTTGGCCATTTGTATATCTTCTTTGAAATAATTTCTATTTTTAGCCTTTTGGCCATTTCTTAATTGGGTTATCTTTTTATTGTTGAATTTAAGAATTTTTTATATATCCCAAATATATGATATGCAAATATTTCTCCCATTCTGTGTGTGGATTGTCTTTTTATTGACAGAGTTTTCTTCTATTGATTTCAGATGTCTCTTCTGTTGAGTGTTTTTTATCATGAAAGTGTAGTAGACTTTATATAGTACTTTTCCTGTGTCTATTGAGATGATTAGGAGATTTTTATTTTTCTCTTCATCCTACTAATATGGGGTACTACTGGGTGCTGGGTACTGGGACACTGATTTTTGTATGTTGACACACCCTTACATTCTTGGAATAAATCCAACTAGTGATGGCGTATAAATATTTTAATGTGCTGCTGGACCTAGTTTGCAAGCATTTTATTGAGGACATTTGCATTTGTATTCATAAGGGGTATTGGTCTGTAGTATTCTTTCTTGTGTTGGCTTTGGTATCAGATTGATACAGGCTTTATAGAATGAATTAAGAAGTATTCCCTCCTCTTCTATTTTTTGGAAGCATTTGCAAAGGACTAGAGTGTGAATTCTTCCTTAAACATTTGCTAGAATTAACCAGTGAAACTATCTGGTCCTGAACTTTTTTTTGTTGGAAATATTTTGATTACATTAGATTAGATTAGGTGCCATCAAGTGGATTTTGACTCATATTGACCACACGACAGAATAGAGCTGCCCCATAAGGTTTTCTAGGCTCTAATCTTTACAGGAGCAGATTGCCGGGTCTTTCTCCCTCAGAGCCACTGTGTGGGTTTGAACCATCAAACTTTCAGTTAGCAGCTGAGTGCTTAACTGTTTGTGCCACCAGGCTCCTTAGTGTTTTGTGTTTTGATTACTTGGTCAATTTCTTTCTTTTTCATCAGTCTAGTCAGATTTTCTATTTTTTCTTTAGTCAGTTTTGGTAGTTTGTGTGTTTCTAGAAATTTGTTCATTTTTTCCTCATTTTTTCTGGGTTATCTAATTTCATAATATTTGCTTATAATTCTTTTTATTTCTGTCAGGTCAGAAATAATGGCCTTGCTTTCATTCCTGATTTCAGTTGTATCCTCTCGCTCTCTTTTTTTTTGTCGCTCTAGCTAAAAGTTTATCAATTTTGTTAATCTTTTCAAAGAATCAACTTTGGGTTTTGTCTGTTGTTTTTCTATTGTCTGTTTCATTCATTTCTGCTTTCATTTTCATTATTTCCTTCCTTTCTACCCGGTAGGGTTTAGTTTGCTCTTCTTTTCTAGTTTCTTAAGGTAGAAGATTAGCTTATTGATTTGTCTTTTTTTTAACGTATGCATTCACAGTTATAAATTTCACTTGAGCTTTAGCTGCATCAAAAAAGTTTTGCTATGTTATGCTTTCATTTTCTTCCATGTCAAAGTATTTTCTAATTTTCTTTATGATTTCTTCATTGTCTCATTGGTTCTTTAGGAAGGTATTGTTTAATTTTCACATAAATTTGTGGATTTTCCAGTTTTTCTTCATTATTGGTTTCTAATTTCATCCTATCACGTTTAGAGGACACACATTGCATGATTTTAATCTTTTTATGTTTATTGAGACTTGTTTTGTGGCCTAACATATGGTGCATCCTAGAGAATGTTCCATGTGTCCTTGAGAAGAATGTGCGTTCTATTGATGCTGGGTGGTATACTGGGTTGAATAGTGTCCCCCCAAATTATGTGCACTTATAACCTCAGAATATAACCTTATTTGGAAATAAGGTCTTTGCAGTTGTACCCTGTTTTACGCAAATGATGCACACCTTCTAAGTTTATTTGCCAACGATACCCCTCCCCCCAGCTATTTTTGTAAGTGTCGCTAGGCTAATTTTTTTTTAACATGTTGTTGTAAAAAACATTAACATAGTGTGCTTTCAAAATACCTCACAGCAGGAGGGTGAGTTGGCAAACAATTGTAGAAGGTTTGCTTTATTTATGTAAAAACATGTCAATTAGTTAAGATGAGGAAATAGTGGGTTAGGACAGACTGAAATCCAATGACCAGTGTTCTTATAAAAAAAGAGACATATTGACACAGCTGTCACACAGAATGGAGACGGCCATGTGAACACCAGGGGTAGAAATTGGACTGATGCAGCTACAACCCAAGGAATGCCAAGGATTGCTGGCAACTGCCAGAAGCTAGAAAGAGGCAAGGAAGGATTCTTCCCCAGCAACCCTCAAAGGATGTATGGCCCTGCCAACACCTCCAGAACTGTGAGAGAATAAATTCCTGTTGTTTTAAGTACCCGTTTTGTGGTAATTTGTTACAGCGGCCCCAGAAAACTAATAAAAGTGGAGTGTTCTAGAAATGTCTATTAGGTCTAGTTGGTTTATAGTGTTTAGGTCTATTTCCTTGCTGATCTTCAGTCTAATTGCTCCATCCATTATTGAAAGTGGAATATTGACATCTCCAATTATTATTATTGAATTATTTATTTCTCTCTTCAAGTCTGGCCGTATTTGCTTCATATATTTTGGGGCTTTGTTGTTAGTTGTGAAACCTGACTTTACTTTTATTTGGAAGGAGAGGCAACATGAAAACTATTAACAGAAGGCAGAATATGAAGAACTTGTATTAGCAAAGTAAACTTAATGAGCAGAAAAAGCAATCAGGGGAAATATTCACTTCCATAGCAGAAAATTTCCTAGTATATGATCACTCCAGATCATGCCAATCCCAGAAATAGCCTAGGCAGGAGAAAAATGTTTCTCAGAACCCTTTTGCAGTGAAAGAGAGAAAATTTCTTTACTTGCTTATAAGAACTAAAAGGGACCTAAAGAGTCGGAATAAAAATATTAGTCACTTTCTGAGGGTTTACTCTTTTCCAGGTACTGCGCTAGATTTTTCCTTATAATGTTTCATTTAATCCTCACATCAACCCTATAAGGTGGTGTCTCACGTTAGAAGAATTTAAATTAAGTATTCGTATACAAGGGTGATTTTTAAAGTAAAATTTCCCAGAAGAAACAGGTAAGGGGTTAGCAGGACAGGGAAGGAAAAGAAACCAAGTGAGAATGAGATTTTAGGAATGGTCCAGCAAAGGAAGATTTCAGCCTAGTCATACAGAGCCGCCCTGAAGATTTACCTACCATGAAGCCAGGGAGATGAGTTTTTATTCGCCCTAACCATTAGTTATTGGATAATGGCTACTCAGGGAATATATAAACTCTTAAACACTAGAGGTGTCTTTGCTTATGAGCAAAGGTGGTCTGGTGGCCTCCAAAGGTTCAGGTGCTCTCAGGTAGTGGTGTTGGGCTGGTTACTGGAAACAAAACGAGACAGAGGTAGGGGGAGGGGTACTCAGAAAAGGTGTGAGAGATCAAGGGGATCTGGGTAGAGCACCCACAAAGTCTTCTACAGCTAGGTACTTTTTTTTTTTTCCTGTTTAAAAGGAAACTTAGGCACAGAAAGGCTAAATACGAAGAGTCACACAGCATGAATTCACGTGTATCTGACATCAAAGTCTTTTTCCTTTGCCCTTTAATGTGGTGACTTTAGTCATCAAGATACTATCATTTAGGAACTTCCGAGAATCTCCTTTTTCAGATGGCATTGTGCTTTGTTTCTTAAAACAGAATCGACTTAGTCAGATGTTCTTTACTTGGGATCTGTCAAACTGTATGCTGATTTTTTTATGGATGTACATGGATGAGAGGATTCATGCTTACACTAATTTCTCAAAAGGAATACACACACACACACACACACACGCTTAAATAGGGCCACTATACATATAAAGGACTACTATTTTAAAAGACCAATGTCCATATTTACCTACTCAGCACTTTATCACTGTAATTTCTCTACAAAATATTTGAGCACAATTTGAGCAAAATATTTGAGCACAAATTCATTATAGTAATCACAAATGGCAATTTGGAATTATGATAGTACCACCCTCCCCCTGCCCAGTACTGCTTTCGCTGCATTCCGTAAGTTTGAAAGATGGCATTAATTCTTCTTTAAACATTTGGTAGAATTCACCAGTGGGGTCATCTTGCCCTGGGCTTTTTTTATGCCAGAAGACTTTTTTTTTTCTTTTTACTAGCATAATTATTTTACTTGTTATAGGTCTAGTCAGATTTTGTGTTACATAATAGAAGCATGAAGAACTTTACATGTCATTTTGTTAGGCACATGGTTCACTTAAAATTAAGGCAAAAATATTCACTTACAGACTTAAATAATCTTGTTTGTGTTTCCATTGATCAATTCAGTTGGATAATGGCCAGATATGCACTTAGTGTCTGTATGACTTACACACACACACACACACACACACACACACGGTCAAACTGGGTGGGTATCAAGTGGTCAGTATTTTTAAAAATTGAAAAAGAGATCCCAGTAATTTGTCTGACTTCTTTCTTCTGGCTGCGTGATGTAAAAATACAGTCCTCTGTGTGCACACAGTTAATCAACAGGACTTCTATTATTGAAGAGTCTGGGGGGGAATATTCTAGACTTTGGTATTGTAGAGCTAAGCCATATGGACTGGGAAGGCTTGGAGGCTTTCAGGGGACAGGTGTGCAAAGTTGTCCTAGTGGGGTATAGCCTCAGAGTTTGCCGTGTGTGCTGGAGGTACCAGGTAAGGAGGAAACTGATGACAGAGAAGTGATAACCTTTCCCAATGAGTGGTGCTAAAAAAAATGGGAGAGATTCAGATACACCTATAATTTTCATTGCTTAGGCAAGGTAATGGAGCCCTGGTGACAAAGTGGTAAGCATCTTGCTGCTAACGGAAAGGCAGCTCACTGGAAACCCTACCGGGCAATTCTACTCTGTCCTACAGGGTTGCTGTAAGTAGGATTTCTCCAGCATTTTTTTTTTTTTTAAGGCAAGATAACCCTTTTTGACTGTATTACTCCTACGAGTAACTCACCCTCAGCTACCCTTGGGTCTCATTTGGTTTCCCAGATTAAGTTTCAGTGTAATCTAACTTAATATTAAATTCAAGAGTGATTTCTCCCAATAGAGAATGACTACGTGGTTGTAGTGAGGCAGTGTGAACAAAAGCAGGGTTTTTGCTTTTCCTGGAAAGCCACTGTGCATATAGTAAACACAGGGCATATTTGACAAAGGAACAAAGGATGAAAGGAAGAGATTTTGTAGCAGTTAGTCAACACCAACTCCAAGTCTGTCCACTGCTCTCCCTTAGAGACCACAAGTTATCACATGACTCTTGCCATTATGGCTTGGAAATTCATTGAGATTTCATTTCAACAAACGTCCGTTGCACTACACGTTTTAATCAGAGAACACTGTAAATGGGAGCCAGTGCAAGTTTTCCTCCAAGCCCAGGGCCAGACGCCCAAGGGCTGCAAGGTCCATGTGTACCAGGAAACTGTACCCTGTGCCTGCGACTAGGGCAGTCTTGCAGGTGTGTGATGCAATGGGGTCTGTCCTCAAGCCACTGGGAAGAGGTCCAACCAGACCTTAGGCTTATTTTGGGAATAAAATAAACCTGTCCATGCTGCTCAAAATGTGAGCGGTAGTCTGGGGGCTCAACGCCCGCTTCCCCGGAGGCTCACGGTGCCAAGTTTGCCAGCCGAATGCGTCATTTCTGTCTCAAGAGTAGAGATGGGGACAGGTGCATCTGTCCCCCGAAAGAAGAGTGGAGTTGTCTGGGAAACAAGGACCTTGGATGTGAAAAGTGTCCTCGGTCCCAGCGCAAGATGAGAGAAAGAGGAAGGAGAGGAACGGGGTGTGGGATATGGGACTCCATTGCTCGGGGCGTGACTGGGGCGCAGGTGAGGAAGTGAGTTCTGAGTTGAGCATCTGCCGGGACAGTGGACTGGTGGAGAGAGGCAGTTGGTCCCTTCTCGGCCCACCTCGGCCCCGGGCCGTTCTGAGTCGTAGCTGCACTCGGCGTACCTCTTGCGCGACGCCCCCGGCTCGGGAGCCTCCAGCCTCCTCCCTCGCCCCGGCGGCAACAGGTCCCCAGCCCCGCCCCGCCCCGCCCCACCCGGGGCTAGGGGCTCCCGGCTCCCGGGGAGCCGGCCCAGCGGCGGGTGCGGAGGTCTCTGGCGGCCAGAAGGATGGCCAAGGTCCCGGAGCTGGAATGTTCTTTCCTGCAGACGCAGCCTTCGCCCCAAGTTTCCCCTGAGATCCAGGAGTGTTGTGTGCAGCTACTGAGCAAGGGCTTGCTCGCCTACCCGGAGCAAAGGGTGTACCTGACGGCTGGGGTGCAGCCTGGGGGCCCGCTGGGCGGCGAGGAGAAAGAGGAAGACCCAGAGTTGCCGGTAGGAGTTAAATCAGGTGAGTGCTCCGCTCCCTCCGGGAATGTGATCGAGACAGGAATATACCCTAAGAAGAGCGTCCAGTAAGAAAAATAAACACACCTCAAACACACACATATATGTAGAATGTCCAGAGCTTTGTGTTTCCCCGGGAAAATGTCAACTAGAAGCTGTGAAATTTAGGGGATTTCGCAGAGCTGTTTCCACATCCCTTGGCCACCCTGTTTGACCCAAACTCAAAAAACACTTTTTTTTTTTTTACCCAAAGGTATATTAAAGTTTACTTAACTGATTTTATATTCTGCTTTTCTTTATCATCCTTTTAACTTGCAAACAGAAATGCATTTAAGCAATGGTAACTTTTCCTCTGAAGAAGAGGATGCGGACAGTCACGACAGCAAACCCAACGAAGCCGATCAACACCTCTCTCAGAAGAAAACCATTACTCAGATTATGAAGGATAAAAAGAAGCAGACTCAGCTCACGCTGCAGTGGTAAGACTCTCCCCGCGGAAGACTACGGGGATACATTTAAGCACCTGTTGAACTTTAAAAGCCACTGTCTCTCAGTTGCTTTTCCTAATTCGCTTCTCCCTCAAACTTTTTTGGAAATTATACACATTTTTTTTCACTGAATATTTGGTATACAGACAGATTCTGGTATTGGTCAAAAATGATATGCACTGTAAATAAACATGTTACTTTGTTCATTAGTGACTGAAGCCACGATTTCTTCAAATATAAGCAATAATGAATGTTTTTATCATCACTTTTTTGCTTAACATGTAATCATTTGGTCCTTGTATGTTTGATATTTGGCAGCTTGTGTGTTTATAGAACATGGTTTTTAAAATAACTCTAAAGGAGGGTTGATCTTAACTTTAACATTGCCTTTATTATAAGAGGGCAAATTAAAAATAGTGTATTGGCCATAAGATGAAATATATTTGAATTAGAAGACATAGAGAAATCATGTAAGATATCACTATTAACTAGATAAATGTTCAAATGTTTTGTAGCACATGTCATATATGGTTTTTTTTTTAATAGTAAATATCACAAATTGGATTTTGTGGCAAATTCTTGAAAACCAAGAATTTATCAATAGGCTCTGTACATATAGAGAACGTTTTAAAGGATTGATCTAAAAGTAACAAGGACTTAGAAAAATAACATTAAGCTTCCCTCAATGTGTGAAGAAACAGGAGTATAAATGTCCTCCTAAATTCCAAATAGTAAACAAATCAATAAAAAGCGTTATTTACTTAGTTATATTCTGCTTGTATGTAAAATATGATCTAAATCTTAGAAAATACAATAGAAATAAAAAGTAGTATCCAAAAAACTAGTAAATTTTATTTTTATGTATTTAAACATTGAATTATAATTTACATAATCTAAATTTTTATGATTTTATAATTCAACTCTTTCAAATATTTGAACTATAAACTATTCCTCTAAAGCTATAGCTTATCTGTTGAAGTTGGTAACATGCTTACTAGTTAAAAATACATGACAGCAGTAAATTAACTAACTATCTGAAATATTTAGGACACAACTCTCTATAGGATAATGGGATAAAAGTGTTTTGATTTCAGATATATTACAAAGGTGTTTCAAAATGATCACTTCCATATTTTTCAGTTCAAACTGAGTGAGTGGAAACAATCTTGAGTGTTTATTTTATAAATATGCATACATTAAGATTAAAGAAAAACTGCCATACCCAACATTAAAGTTCTAACTATGTCTAGGATTACTCAGTATTTTGAAGACAAAGACAGTGCCTACTACAATATCAGAAAAGCCAAGTGAAAAGTGGGTGTTATGTGTGTGCCATTAAAATATAAGTTTTAAGTAGCTCACAGTTCTTAGTGATTTTTATGCTTTTTGAAACTATACAATTCTGTCATTTTTGTTTGAATTTTCTACACTCTTAAAAATATGTGTTTAACATTAAAAAAAAACATGAAGTGAATTATTTGTATTTTGAGAATTTTCTTAAATCCCTTGAGGTAATAGATTATCTTTGGGATGTTAAAAGTTAGAAATGAAAATCAGAATGAAAAATCTGATTGATTAACCCTAATTTTCAGTATCAGTTATAGGTTTAGTTTTATGTATGCAAACTGATTTTATGTTTTAAAATACTAGATGGTACCGGTTTCTAATGCTTTACCTGCTCAGAGAACATTTTCTTCAGCTTTTATCTCATGCACATTGGAAACATGTTAAATCAGAATTCTTGTGGGTTCCACCCAATTTTAATGAATGTGTACTCTATATGTCATTGTTTCTGTATTTTATTCATTTTGATTTTACTATACATAAGCTATGAGTGAGTTTTATCCCAAATTAACTACTGAATTATTAGAAAAGTGGGGAATAGAATCTAGGAGTTCTGATTTCTAGGTTGATTGCTGTTCAGGTACTTGTAATACGTCAATATATATTTATTGCATTTATATAAAGTGCATTTAATTGCAGTTGCAGACATCTAGATTAAATGGAGTTATCTTTAAATGTTCAAATTCTTTGATATTCATAACAGAGTTGAAGATATATACGTCATGTTTGGAGGTATCTATGAAGCATTACATGTATGTTTCAAATATGCAAGATGTCTTAGATAATTATAGTATTGATCACAGTAAAAATGTGAAGGGATAGAAGCAGACCAAAATGAGTTTACCATATGTATTTTGAAAATAATGGAATGTCAGTAGGACAGTGGTTAAGCATTGGGCTGCTAACCAAAAGGTTGGCAGTTTGAATCCACCAGCCGCTCCTTGGAAAGCCTGTGGGGAATCGACTCAACAGCAATGGGTTTTTTGTTGAAAATAAATACATCAATACCTTTCCTAACTACTTGGGGCTCAGTACTTGTTTGTGAATGAAAGAGAGTGTAGGCAGTTGATAGTCTGAAGCCTGGCAGCCCTTTTGTGTTGACGATATTGAGTTCTTTAGAAACACTATCATCTTTGATTTCATCATTCACGGTTCTGTATTACAGAGCAAACCATGATGAAGAGTGAGGATTTACACAGAAGTAAGCCCTAATATTTGGGATGCTGACCAGGCAGAAGTGATTTTATGTGAGCCATAATATTTTAACTTCACTAATTGAAATTCAGGTGGTCCTGGGTGGTGCAAACAGTTAAGCACTTGACTGCTAACCTAAAGGTCAGCAGTTTGAACTCACCCAGAGGCACCTCGAAAGAAAAGCCCAGCATTCTGCTTCTAAAAGGTCACAGCCTTGAAAACCCTATGGAGTGAAGTTCAACAGTGCAACATGGGTTCTCTGAGTTGGGATCAACTCAATAGTAACTAGTTTAGTTTCGGTTTTTGCTTTAGTAGAAATTCATTGTGAGTTCTTGTGCTTCTAATATTAATGCTTGTGATCCAATTTGTAGTAATATCCAGAATAGAGGAAGTTTATTCATGAACTCATTTGTATAGAGTCTGGATTCAAAATGGGCATTAAATCAATATGAAAGGAGAAAGGGAAGGAGAAACAAAGAAAAGGTTAGACTTAATTTTTTGCCTTTTTTCTTAGGCTTGAAGAGAATTATATTGTATGTGAAGGAGTTTGCTTACCACGGTGCATCCTTTATGCACATTATTTAGATTTCTGCAGGAAAGAGAAATTGGAGCCAGCCTGTGCGGCCACTTTTGGAAAGGTAAATGACACATAGTGGTTATGCCATCTTATAACCAAAATCATGTGAGGCAAACAGTATAGAAACAGACCCATCCATTCATGTTCTCTTACATAATATTAAAATATTTGTTTCTCAAGAATAAATGGAATCTCTTAAGAGCTGTGCTTGGAGCTGCTAAATGTTTATACCTAGATTTTGAATATTACAACCCCAGCTATCAGAAGATTTAACATGATCTTAAAGCAAACTTCACTTGAGTAGTGGCATGTCCCTTCAAAGAGAGATGCATTAAAAGGCATAGTATGGCCTCGTGTTAGGAAGCAAATTAAGTGGAGGCAATGTACCTTGTTAATGCAATTAGCGATTACCTTTATTTAGCTAGTCTAAGTGTATGAGTGTATGAGATTTTCAATCAATTTTTAGTCTATTATTTAAAGAATTCTCTTAATTCTCCATTTCACTCTGAGTATCCTTACACCTCAAACTTCCAAGATTTTGTAATGGGATTGATTAAATTTCTCCTATTTAAAAACACTCCATTATACCCAACCTGTATGGTTAGGATGTAAATCTATAGAATTGACTATACTATACTTGTACATATTGATTTCATTTGAGAATCAGAAAAGAATATCAATTTCCTGGGGAAGTCTTGTTCATGTGAGATTCTGGTCAATATTCTGTTGTCTGAGGACATCCTAGGGACAGCCTAGAAAAACTGTAGAAGCTTGGGTCTCAAATACTGCATCCCATGTAGACTGAAATCCAAATTCTAACCTGTAGAGGGACTCATTGTCCAGAAGATAATGAATGCTATGGTCCAGATTTCAATTTTTTTTTTCTTTAATTAAATAACTAAGAAAATCTGTCTGTCTATGGGAGGCAGTATAATATGGTTCATGGCAGTCAAGCAATCTAGGTTCTAGCCTAGACTGTTACTAATATGTTGTGAGCCCTTTTGAGAAGCACTTAACCTCTTTGAAACTCAGTTCACTCACTCTATAAAATGAGGAGGTTGAAATTAAGGAAGTCGAGCTTCTAATGTCCATATTAGCATTATCATTTTATGAGAACATCTTATGGTTGTAATTCTTAATTGAGGGGGTCAAGAGATACCCTGAGACTCTAATAAAAACTGTAGATAGAGCCAGTCTCCAGGAAATTAACACATACGTTAGGTTTTCCCATGAACTCCTTCGAAGTTCATGTATAGATCTCCCCAGGTCTGAATATAAAACTCCTGTTTTATATAGAAGACATTTTTGTCCTTTAATCAGATCCTAATTTTTAAAAAAATTACAGAAGGGATAATACCAAAGAAAAAAATTTATGTCATTATTGTGGAGATCCAGTAAAGCAGAGAAAGGGCTAGGAAAGGATTGTGGATGAATCTCTGGATGGTATTATTAAAAAGAAGCTCAAATCTTCTCACTAAGTGCACAAATAATGTAATAACTGCTTTGGTAGCAAAATCAAGCAATGCACATAGTATTACTGTCTGCCCTGGAAATTGAGACAAGGGTAATAGAACATACCAATCAAAAAAGGACTTCCTTGCCTCCGCTGAGGCATCACCTGTCAATATGTACATGATATTACTTTTTCCAGACTAAATGTTTGCTGGCAGTTCAACCTTCACTTTCCTGAAGTATTGATTATGAGTGGATTGCAATAGAATGACATCTTTTTCAAAAACTGAAGTAATTGACTTTCTTTTTAGACAATTCGCCAGAAATTTCCCCTCCTAACTACAAGACGACTTGGAACAAGAGGCCATTCAAAGTAAGACCCATTGATGAACACATAATCAAATCTGTCCTTACACATGAGAATTGACACAAATGTAAAACACGCATTGACTTTATCAGTAAAAGATCAGTTGGATAAAACCAGGTATTATCTTCTTGATGAGCCAGACTTCTACCAACTGTAAGAACAAAAAAGAAAAGTGGATTTTAGAGCAATGTTGAGAAAGCAAAATTTATACAGAAAAATCATAATCATAAAACATTATTTTTTCTGCTGAAATACCCTAAATAAATCATTTTTATAATCATAAAGCCACTACCAAAGTCACCATCATCATGAAAGGAAAATATATATGGCTAATTAAGTGACAAAATAGAATCCACAATATTCCTAAGGAGCTGGGCCAAAGCCATGGAGTTGAAGAGCTATGAGTTGAAAGGAAGTGCCTTAGCACAGTTCAGGTTCTTGCTGTAGTTTCCTTTCCTAGGTAATAATTTCTTAATATTACCTTCTTTTCCGTTAAAGAAAATGACCTTTTATCTTTGGTCCTGTCAATGTAAATATAAGCATAAACTATCATATATTCTCTCTTGCTATCTTTAGTTTCTCTTTTGTGGCAATCTCTGTACAATGCCCAGTTTATAGGTTCTTGTTCATCAATTATTTCCCCTGTCCACTGCCTCTTCAGTTCCTCTTTTCCCTCTGCCTACAAGCATACTCTGCTATATCAAAAAAAAAAAAAAAACCTCAAACCCACTTGAAAAAGTAGCTATTTGCTCAATCCCCCCACCACTGACCACTTTGCTCTTTCCTGGTCCATTTCTTTACCTGAGCAAAACTACTATTGCTCATTTTTACTGTTTCTCTTCCTTGGCACCTGTCTAGCATTTGAACCTGTTGATAATACCCTCTTAAAGTAATTAAATGAATAAAATTTCCCCTATGGCTTCTCTGTCCCAGCACTGTCCAGGTTCTCTTCCCTCTTCTAGTTCCTTTGCTAGTTTGTTCACTGTCTCCTTCTGCCCTGATATCTAGTCCAGCACTGTCCAATTGAAATATAATGCAGCCACATGTTTAAATCAGAATTTTTCTGCTGTTGGGTCGATTCTGACTCATAGTGACCCAATAGGACAAAGTAGAACTGCCCCATAGGTTTCCCAAGGCTGAAACCTTTACTGAAGCAGGCTGCCATATCTTTTTCCTGCAGAGCAGCTGGTGGGTTCAAACTGCTGACCTCTTAGCAGCCGAACTTTTTAACCACTGCACCAACAGGGCTCCTTAGTAGCTATATTAAGGAAGTAAAAAGAAACAGGTGAAATTAATTTTAATACTATGTTAATTAACCAAGCATATCTAAAATATTATTTTACCATGTAACCAATATACAAATTATTAATGAGATATTTTACATTCTTTTTTCATACTAAGTTTTTGAGATCCAGTGTACATTTTACATTTATAGCACATCTCAATTCAGATTAACCACGTTTCAAGTGTCCAGTACCTACGAGTGGGTAGTAGCTACCCTCCTGGATAGCACAACTCTAGTTACTTGCCAATAAATAGGTCCTACTTTTTGAATTCTCTTGAATGTATCTCTTCTCATTCCTATCTTCATAACCTAGCTTTGACTTTCTTTTCATTCCATTCTACGGAAGTTTTCCATGTTGATCTTCTAAGGTTCAGATTCAATCATATCTCGCTCCTGCTTAGTTACTTTCACTGGCTCATAATTTCTAGTAATTGAAGACAAACTTTTCTCACCTTGACATTCAAGGTCACTATGATTTAGTCCCAATCCATTTCCTATCTTATCATTTACTCCTCCTCATTAATCAGCATGTAGCATATGCTCTCGCCAAATTATTCCCCCAGGACCCTTTGTTTCATTCTCAACTGTCATTCTTTTGCTCTGTCTGTCTCCCTCCTATATAACATTGAAATCTTAGCCATTTTACAAGAATGTTTTATGAAATTCCTCTTCTTTTAAGTCTTTTCCTAGTCTCTTGATTTATTGTAGGCTCTTTCTTTGTACCCTCATAGTAGTTTGTTGGTACCTGTCTTAATGTGAAATTAACTTATCTCCTGCCCCCTACAGATAATAAGCACTTTGAGGATAGAGGCTGTCTTGTGCATTTTCATATCCTTTCTCTTGTCTGGTATATATGAGATTATCAATCGCTACTTACTTAGTTGATTTTAATGCTAACAGAATTGTGGCCAGGGAGGAAGAAATAAAATGCTAGGTTGAAAAAGACAAAATTCGTCCATGCCTTCCAAATCAGCTTTGTTTCAAAATTGACTCATCTTAACTGACTGATTTCTGCTGAATTTGATTCCCACTGAATTGTGTAGGTAGAGAAGAGAGCAGATAGGGTTCGAGGTAAACAGATAGTGGAAAAAGAGGCAAAGCAATGGAGGGAAATCCTCTTCACAGGATCAACAAAGGGGCAGTGGGCAGACTGCAGGGAAAGTCATTTAATCCTTGAAGGAGCCTTTAGGATTACAGATGAATCATTAACCCTGTCCATTGTGACACACTGAGGATCTAGTGTTCAGGCTTATGTGAGAACATGTGGTGACATCAGGCAATTTGATATCTAAGAGCCATAGATATGCCCCAAAGTGAAACATTAATAATTCTTTGAATTTTTTCTGCCTTAATGATATGCTATTTTCTTTTTATTACTTGACTATTAGATTTTTGGTATTTTGATATTATGGGGGAAAAGACATCCTCCGTATGTAAACTAAGTATGTTGTAGGATATAGTAAGATATAGAATTTGTGTTTCTTATAATGGATAATATTTTGATGTAAATATTAATAGCAAGGTGGCTTTCCTGCTTTTATCTTGAAAGATAATATATCAAAAGGCATCATAGCTTCATGATTAAGAGCATGGGATTTGAAGCTGAACAAATTTGAACTTGAATTCCATACTTCCCTATAAAGCCCTATGACACTGGACACATCACCCAGCTTCACATCAGTAAAGTGGATATGTAATACCTATCTCACAGGATTATTGTGAGAATTAAGTGAGATAAAATCTGAGAATGAATGGAGAGATGAATATGTTTTCAACTTCACTACCTTAATAATATGAACTTAATCATTCAACACATCAAGATTTATCTGGCTGTAAAGCTTGTGCGTTATGAGCTAGTAAGACCTAATTCTTTCTGGTATCAGTCATATCAACAAAATAATTATTTAATTGAAATTTTTTTTGAGGTACACGTTTTAGATTGTTTGAACTGATTAAACAATTTTTAAAATTATTACTATATCATATTTTTCTTCAAAAAGCTAATAACATTTCTCAACCCTCAAGCATAAGATATTTTTAATTATTTTATATTTATTTAAAGATACTTATGTTTTATGTAAAAGTAAATTTGCAACACAAACACAATTGTGCTTTCTGCCTTTTCAATTTTTCTCCTAACCATTTCTCTATGTTGGTGTATCATCTGTATAATGATCATTTATACTGGCTGTTTAATATTTTCAAAAATTTATATTTTATGAAATGTACTTTTATGTATGTAGAAATAAAAAAGGAACAATTAAATGAGACAAATAATAAATGAAGAAGCAACATATCTTGGAGAATCAGGAATTCACAACTTCTCCCAATTTTACTAGTAATTTTGCAAAACTTGTTTTATTGCCCTTGGAGTATTTAGTACAGTACCCTAAACATACTGTTGCTAAGTATTTACTGAATTGTTTAAAAAAAAAATGAATTTGTATTAATGTATTTTAACTTCATTGGATGGTATATTAAGATATATTAGTATTCTATAACTGTTCAGATGAAGGTTAAAGAATGAGTTCTCAATTTTTGCAAAATTCTCATAGAATAGTTATTACACGTCCAATCATTTCAGTTGGGGCTCTCAGATAGAATTTCCTTTTAGATTATGATTGACTCAAAAAGTTCTTCCATATTCTGGGCACAAGATTGCACCACTCTTTCTAAAACTATTGTTAGATGCCTTGGGGCTCATGGAAGAATTAAAAAAAAAAAAAAAAACCCATTGCCGCAGAGTGATTCCAACTCATAGCAACCCTGTAGGACAGAGTAGAACTGCCCCATAGAGTTTCCAAGGAGTGCCTGGTGGATTCGAACTGCCAACCTCTTGGTTAGCAGCTGTAGCTCTTAACCACTACACCACCAGTGTTTCCAATAGCATGCTCCAAATTTTACTTGTTCATGTACGAAATCCAGAAGATTGGGAAACAGTGATCTATAGGACAAAGATATGGTCATTTGGGTCTAAAGGTTATGAATGGATTCTGTGTGTGTTATCAAGTTCTGTTTCCCTAAGCTCTGATCCATCCGGGCATTGTAATGATCAATCCTCACAGCATTCACCTTGTGCAGGCGTCAATTCTTTTCCTCGTTAAAAAGTGGAAAGTGAAAAAAATTTAACTAAATAAAATGAGCCAAAAAGTGTATTCATCCGAAAGGAAGAGATAAAATATTTAAAACAAACAGACGTACTAAAAGCATAAAAATCTAAATGGTTAGACCCACCGCCTAGGACCAGATATCATCCACTGTCAAAACTAAAAACAATTAAAAATGAAATAATTTGTTTCCAGTGGCTAGCCCAGTGTTTCACATAGGAAGCCACTGCCGCTGATGGTTACAGATGAAAGTCTCTGAAGGTTACCATGTTGGGTCAGAACACCTCACCCTAGAGGGCCTAACCTAAGTGTGTTTTGGGTACGTTCAGTTTGCAGGTGGCATTGACAGCTCAGCTCCCCATCCCTTCTTTCACTTTTACCTTCTCCTTCCTGCCAAAAAAACCAACAGTCCCAATGGCAGACTTCATACATTCTCATAACCAAGCTAAAAACTGGCTTTGCTTTTGTGTTTCTTCTTTTTCCCCCCTTTAATTTAGCACCAATGCCAAAATATACATTTAAATTTTTTTCTACATAATATTTTTTAAATTTAGGTTTTGAGTAAATAAAAATGAAACATTTAATAGTAAAACAGTATATCTAATAAAAAGTAAATCTTACATATTTCATGGTTACAGATGATGTTAAGTATAATCAACCCATTCAGATTTATATTGATGTACAAAGTATGGTGCTAAACAGTGTCTAAGATGCCAGGAACTGCAAGGTAGGGTAGCTGCTATCAAAAAACAGTCACTGTTAATTGTCATTTATTTAACAAGCATTTTACTGAGTGTCCAGGTGCTGGTGAGATCCTAGGGATACAATAGTGAGAAAAAAAGCCTGTATCCCATTCATGCTCAGAATAGCTCAGCAGAATAAGAGAGAACACAATTCAGCCCACCTAGTAGAGTTCATGTACATGGAAGACTGATTTGAAGTTACATTTTAATTTCTTGTAGACTTTGATCAGTTAAATCTTAGTTTTTAAACATGATGGACAAAAGCTATTATCTTATTTATTAGTAGTGATTTAGTGGGTTAATAAAACTGATATGGCAGCTGCTCTTATCATAGCAAGTTATTGCAAGTCCCTGAGCAGCTTAATCCCATCATTTCCTTATCAGTTATCATTCGTGTAGTGTAAACTAACATCAGGGCTACTAGCTCAGTGGAACATATGTTTCAGGAATTCTGTATGGTGACTGAAATGGAAAAGAAGAAATATAGGTACAGGTATAAATTGGTCAGCAAATGAAGAAAAGTATTAGACACAAGGTAAATATTTTAGTTGTAAAAAAGAGCAGCAATAATTTCATTTGTCCTATTAAAAGTGTCGTATTTTATAACATATTCACTTTAAAATGTTGACACACATTAATTATTCCACTTTGTTCCAAAATCATAAATGATATCTGTCACTTGACATAGGCTCAGGACTGTCGATGCTAATGAATAAACACAGTTGTGTTAGGTAATCGCAAAGGCTACTATCATGAGGCAAATAATATCTTAGAGAAATTAGCTACTAACACCCAGGATTTTTGAGCATTTATCATACATCTTATTTAATAAAAATGGGTGACTAATCAAATAGGAAGAAAGAACTGTGATGTGTTTGGGAATCTTTATTCAGATTAACCTACGAGGTAGGCATTAGGTAATGGTATATGAGTTAAACAATTGGCCATCCCACATAAGGCAAACCTTACTTTTTATTTAACATGTACCAGCATTTGTCCTTATTATAACATAATATTTTTGGAAAATATTTCCTAGCAAGACTTACAGTAGGGAAATATATTAGCAATAAAAAATACAACGAAATATTCCAAGTCAGATGAAAAATAAATGTATATGTTGCATGAAATCACTCTCCCCAGTTTTATGAGGTGTGTCTTTAGCTGCCAGGAAGGCAGAGAGCTGCTCATTTATTAACTCTTCTCTGTTCTCAAAGACACTAATTCATCACTCAGATGATAACATGTATCTAGTAAGACTAACAGAAGGATTAAGGGGAAAGATGATTTCACTGGTTTTAGGAGAAACTGGATATGAAATGTGCTAACTTAGTACAGTCGTCATCACAAATCATTAAATTTGTATTCCTAGGAACAGTCTTTCTGCCTAAATACACTGACTTCATGCCCTTTATATGCATTGTTTTTATGTACATGGAATTTTGTAACCAAAAGATCTGCAGTTTGAGCCCACCAGCCACTCCTTGGAAACCCTATGGGGCAGTTCTACTCTGTCCTATAGGGTCGCTATGAGTCAGAATGGATTCAACTGCAACAAAAAATTTTTTTTCTAATCTTTTATTTACAGCCTGTGGTGGTCACTGAAAATATTTGGCTTTAAGAGGATTTTTATCAGTTTCTGAATTCCTAGCAGAAGAACACATTGAATCCTCCAATAAATGCTTGAGGACTTTTTCTTTACAGTAATTTTAAGGGGGAATACAATGAAGAAAAAGATAAAATCCCGTTCCTCCAAATCTTATAGTTTAGTAGGGGAGGCAAGCTAGGTCCACACATTCCAATGATACAAGGGATAAAACTACAGAGGTAAATGACCAAGAGAGAAGTGAAGGGACAGAGAGATTAGTTTTCCCGGAGAGACCAGGCAAAACGTCATGCATTAAAGCTATGCTTTGAGAGGTGGGTAAGAAATTAGGACATGAAAGAACAAGGGCATTCCCAATGGAGAGTTCAACAAGATAAACAAGCACCCGGGTGAGAAAGCCCAAGTTATTTACGGAGAGTGAGTAATCCTAATAGTAATAGATAAGGTGATACAGTGCTTGTAGTAGATTTCTTTGCATCATGTTAAGCAAGAGATACTTTATCATCTACCAGATTTAAAATTGGGTTGATATGTTTATGAAGACTACGTGCATGCCCTTAATTGACAACTTCTTGTTTATAAAGTTTTTTTTAGGGCAAATTGTTATTTTTAACTTCTTTTCATGTTGTTCATTCATTTTTTCATGCTTATGGATTTCCAGTTATAGAAAGCACATAGTCTAGAGGGAGGAATGTCAGATATGAAACGTCCAGATCAATGGCGTAGTACATCTTAATGATTTATGTCAATTGTTAATGCTTACTGTGATTCATGCTGAACTAGAAGAGAGAGTGTATGTGCGTGAGTGGAAACGTATTTTAACTGTATTTCACTTGAGGGTTTCTAATTGTAAAAAATTGAGAAATAACATTGCATATATATACACATAAATATATATGTACATATTTGCATCTTGAGTATGGAGGCAACATGGTCTGTTGAAATAAAGAGTGCTCTGCAGAGCTTGCAGATCTGGGTTTGAATCTTACCTCTGCCATTTACTAGCTGGGTGGTCTTTGGCAAATCACATGACCTCTTTGACCCTCTGCTTTGATTGAAGTAGAGATGAAACTTGTAGGCTGCTGTAGAAATTTGAGATCATGTAAAAATAAAGTTCTTGGCATATAATAGGTGCTCAATGAATGTAACTATTTCTGTTATTACCTGCTTCAATTATAAAAAAAAAAAAGCACATATTAATTTAGTATTGCAATTTTTTCTCTGCATGCTTTTCTCTCCCACAAGACAGTCAACTCCTCGAAGGCAGAGACCCTCTCCTACCTCTCTCTGAATCCTTAGCACTTAGTACAGAGTAAGCACTGAATAGATATTTGAAAAAACAAAAGAGAGGATGCCCTTCCACTGGTTCCCTATAGGTTAGGATTGGTTTGTAAGACTGAATTGATAGAATATGCTCAACTACACTGACATATCTGTATTAAGAGATATTGCCAATGGTATTTCTGATTTGTAGTGCCTAATGTAGCTGCCCTGGTCACTTTCCTTGAGTGTCAGTGTGTTTCTGGGTTGACAGTGTCATCTACATTTGACCTATGAATGAAACACATATATTGCTGAATGTAGATATAAGAGTTTGAATGTAGGTAGAGGCACTAAATACTTTTATTTTAAAAGATATTCTACCCTAATGATTTAAAAATAAACAAAAAAAAAACCAAACCCATTGCCGTTGAGTCAGTTGCGACTCATAACAACTCTATAGGACAGAGAAGAACTGCCCATAGGGTTTCCAATGAGCTGCTGGTGGATTTGAACTGGAAACCTTTTGGTTAGCAGCTGAATGCTTAACCACCGTGCTACCAGGGTTCCAATGATTTAGAGGGAGAGGGCAAAACAACAGTCATTTTATAAAAATAAGGAACAAATGAATTGTGTAATAAAAAATAGCCTCTTTAAAAGCCATGAGAAGTACATATTAAAAAAAAAAAAATTAGCCAATCCACATTAACCAGTATTTCCTGAGTCCTAAAGAATGGTGCATTTAAAAATGTTATCATTAGGTGGTTTTAAAACTAGAAGTAAAAGTGTATCAGTGCTGGATACACATTTAATGTGGTTGCTGCTTTATTATTAGTAGGTGGCCTTTTTTGGTTCATGAGACCATAAAGTAGGGTGGAATTCAGAACACATGTTCTTGACTTGATTTTCCATGTCTGTTTTGTTCATCATTGTATTGACACCTAGCAGAGTGCTTAAGACATAGCATACACCCTAGTTAATATTTGTTGGGTTCATGGTCTTCTTTTTGACCTACTTCATGATTTTTGTCTACCACCTGTCAAGGCGATGTAGCATCTTCTCAGTCTGAATGGCAAATCACTTTACCATGTATACCATATTATTTAAATATTAAAAAAAGGATTCGGGATGAGAAACAAGAAAAGTTATTATAAATGATTATCAACTTTTAAAGCAATACGGAACATATATTGATTCAGCAAATGGCTAAAATGCAGTTACATAAACTATAAAATCTATAGAACAAACAAAAAACTTTACAAAAGGACATTAAATTGCAATATCTTTTTATTGCAATACATCCCTCCTATTCTCAAACATCACTTGTTTTACTTCTGCTAATAAAAAAAAATTCCTTTGGTATCTTAGTTCTAAAAGCTAATAAAGGGAATATTAATAATTATTTCAGACTCTAAGGTTCATTAACTAATTCTTCTAATATACTTGGTTGAATATCATCTAAAGCTGCTAATTTTTTTTCATGGTTTTTAGGTATTTTCCTTATCTATTTCTTTACTATAGCTGTTTTTGATAAGATCTTTATGGCTTAAATAAGCTTTCCTCTTTTACTTTGTAATTAGAGACATAAATCAGTTCAATATTTTGGAGTTTCCATAGGTTTTATATTTCCTTCATTTCTTATTTTGTTTCTCTACATCTTAGAGGTTCTTCTTCCTCATTTACCACAGGATTTTTTTTCTGTAATATAAAAATGGAGGAAGCCCTGGTGTAGTGGTTAAGTGCTACAGCTGCTAACCAAGAAGTCAGCAGTTTGAATCCACCAGGTGCTCCTTGGAAACCCTATGGCAGCACTTTTACTCTGTCCTATAGGGTCGCTATGAGCCAGAATCAACTCGATGGCAATGGGTCAATGGGTATAAAAATGGAGCAGTTATGAGGCTCATCTGTTCAGGTTAATAGACTATTGTTATCTTTCTACCAAAGTTGAGTATATGAAAAATTGTTCCCAGTCTGCCACAATCATAAAATATCTTCATTTATCTTGATCAGCCCCATTACTGTTTCTCACATGTAAGGACTCTTTCTGAAAATGTTCCTTGTTATGATAGGTATTTTTTTAATATTTAAAAATATGTGTATATCACATATATCCCTCTCCATCTTGAATGTCTTAGGGTCATTAGAGGCACTTCTCTGCCACATTATTGCGCTTAGAACCTGGCAGAAGAGAGCCAGTGTCTGGGCCTTGTACTTAGAGGGTTCTGTCCCAGCTGCTAACCTCTCTGTGAGGCAAGGAGATCATAACCTGAGTGAATGCGTCCACCCAAAGCCCACATCTTCCTTTTAGACCACTTCCCAGTTCCAGGCCTGTGGGGCCCTGGAATTCCCTGTCCAAACAGCCCCAGGCTTGCTCCAACAGCCCTGTGATGCTTAGAAATGAAAATTTAAAATATAGCTAGACTGGAAACTCCATCAGTAACTTTTATTTCATTCCCTTCTTAAAAAACAAACAAACAAACTGTTGCTGCCAAGTTGATTCCGACTCATAGTCATAGGACAGAGTAGAACTACCCCACAGAGTTTTCAAGGAGCTGTTGATAGATTTGAACTGCCAACCTTTTTGGTTAACAGCCAAGCTCTTAACCACTGAGGATCTTAGATGAGTGTAAATTAAAGGGTAGGTAGGTAGTGGTATGATTACGGTGGGTGGGAGAGTGGGGACTGACCACTGAAAGCAGATGTTAGCAGGCTTTGGCTCCACTCTCCAAACACCCACTATTTGACTAGCTTTTGTACATTTGCAGCGTTTGTATTCGGGTGTTCAATATGTTAGGAGTCTGCGGTTTAGGAGAATAAGCCAGAATTTGAGAATTGATGAGATGTTATGTTTGTCTTGTGGCTCATGATCATTGGTACATTTATAGCAAATTATTTATAACACTTACTTTCCATGTGTCATATTTCTGTTTATTCATGACACGAATACATTGTTTTTTCCATTGTTCCAAAAAGTTTAACGTGAAAATGTCAGTAACTTGGGCTTCTCATACCTCCTAAGAAACATATCTCTTAAAAGGTTACACGCTTCATACCTATTCCTATGCATGACATCAGTGTTTTCCTCACACATAATGCCATATTCTTCCTCCATCCAATAGAATATACTATAAAGGAGACCATAACATTTTTTTGTTCAGTTGACTAAATTCAAGTTGAACCAAGCAGTTTGCAAACAGACATTGTAAGAGCCAGTGCCTATATTTGCTTTTTGTGTGTGTGTGTGGAGCCGAATATTTTAAGCTGGAGCCCTGGTGGTACAATGGTTAAGCACCTGGCTGCTAAGTGAAAGGTCAGTGGCTTGACCTCACCAGTGGCCTGTGGGAGAAAAGACCTGGTGATCTGCTCCTGTAAAGACTGCAGCCTAGGAACCCCTATGTGTAAGTTCTACTCTGTCCTATAGGATAACTATGAGTCAGAATCGATTTGAAGGCAAACAACAACAACTCTTTAGGGTCCAGGGGATTACAGGTAGATGGCTCTTTTATCTTTCTTGAGACTAGAGCCAGAAATATGACCATAAATAAGATTAGTGATGGTCAGAGAAGGGATTCAGCATGTTTATATGCTATTTGAAAAAATTAGGAAAGGAAGATAAGGAAGAGATTACAGTTTGTACTTGTGGTTTACTTCAAATATACATTAGTCTCTTTTCTTCTTCAAATATACCCCTTAGTAACACAGATCTGGTTCCTGTCCTTGCTATAGGTATCATTATTATGGGATTGGCATCAAAGAGAGCAGTGCATATTACCACTCCGTGTATTCTGGAAAAGGCCTGACAAGGTAGAGTTCCATCATGATCAAGACAGTTTCTCTGCATTTCTTTAAATATGCATGATATCTATTGAATAAATTTACTTATTAATTTTGCTTTTTGAAATGTTTTCTTTTAATTGTCAGACTTTAATTTTGACTGTGTACGAACACTTACAATTATATGCTCCAGATTAATGAGTAATTTAGATGACTTGCAATCATTTATGAGAAATTAATGGTAAACTAGGTGTCCCAGAGAGATGAAAAGTGGAAATCGGGGAAGCAGAATTGCTTTTAAATTAGTATTTACTCATAAGTCTGTGTCCATTTTCAGGCTAGATTCAATAAAACAAAAGTAAAAAATGTAAAAGCCTCATTTTTTTCCTCAGAGAAAAACTGTTTTAAAGATCTATGTACTTGACCAGAAGTTTACAAAGACAAAAAATTCATTATAATCATCTCTAATCACATACGCTTTGACTATCAGCTCACCTTAGTCACATAAATTTATTGGCCTGTCTAAGTGTCTGTGAAAGGAAAAGCACAGACTAGTATAAAGAACACATTGCTCTAAGTTGGTATGAAATATTGGGAAGAGGTTATGGACAAATAAGATGACACCCAATAAAATAAATGATAATATACTATACATATATTTATATATATTTTTAAAATACTGGAACTCTAAATAACTAAATCCGTATCTGAGATTGGTATAATTTACCAAGAACTGATTTTAGCTCTCAAAAATTAAAAAAAAAAAAAAAGCTATCTTGGGGAAAAGATAACTTGTTATCAGAACTGCACTAAAATGAGCTCAGATACTACAAGGAGAGGAAGCCACTGCCCACTGTAAAGGATAAACATACGTTGATGTCTGAGAAGCCAGATTAATGCGACAGGCTCAGACTAAGCTGGAGCCCAGGTCTGCTGCTGCCTGAGCTTGGACTTCAACGCCTTAACCCTGTTGTGATCCATGAGCTTATCAGTAAAGGACAGAGTGAAGGCTGTCTCGTAATGGAGGGTGTGTTAATATACGGAGTAATATAAATCTCATATGGAGGGTGTGTTAAGACATGGAGTAATATAGGTGAATGTTTCTGAGCCCTACACAGGAAAAAAAAAAAAAAAAGTAACCTAGATTCTATGCATTGATATTATCATTTTAAACAAAATCCTGCTGCATTCAAAATAGGGTTAAGAATTGAATATGGAGCAGTATGTCCTGCAAAACTGTTAAGGAGAGTTAAAAAAAATATTATGAATATGGCTCTGTCATGATCTCATTATCACATTATTTTTATGAATTTTAGAAAATTACTATTATTTAGTAAGCTAAACAAAATTTCTTTCAGGAATATAGTAGACAAATGTTTAATATCAAGTGTTCTTTGCCTGCTTCAATTCTTACTTAACTTCCTAAAATATCTCCCATTTTACTTTCCTCTAAAGAACATTTTTCGAGTAAGTTGAGAAAGACGCTTGAGTCCCTTTGAAAAACCGAACACATTTATCAAGATTTATTTCACTAATCACAGTATGCAGTCACTACTTTTTTTAGGTCCTCTGCACTTCTTTGAATGCTATAACTGTAATCTTTTTTTGAACTAATGGAAAATGTAATGATTTTTAAGGTTTTCTGGAAGCAAGCTGAAGAATGAGGTAAGAATTATTTCCATCTCTATTTTACATTTGCTTTAATGTGTCTTATAAGCTAAACAATCACTCTTAACCATCCTCTTTGACAAATTTAGAAATAAGTGTTATTTGCTAGGAGTACCTGGAATGAGTGAGAACTTTAGATACAGCTAAGTTAGATTCGATGGCAAATATTGATTCTTTACATGGACCTACTGCACAACTTCCAATTAGCCGATGAGTGATAATTTTCCAATTATCCGGAATCAACTCGACGGCAGTGGGTGGGTGGAATATTAAATACTTAGGAGATTGCAAAAAAGACTATGATTGAGCTAAGAAGTTCCCAAGCTTACTTAAAGATATAGAAATCGTTGCTATTTGGAATATAGCCATTTTAACAAAACCTTTAATAGTTATCAAGAAGCCCAAAGCCCAAATGCTATGGTCTATTTTACCACTTTTTGAACATATATAATCTTTAATGATATCTTCCTAGTGACCCCTGCCCCTAGCACCTTAGTCGAGAACAGATCAGTAAACTGACTTTATCTAAATGAGTTAGGCTCCCATTACAGACTGCATGGCTAATTAGACACATGATAAGGCCTTCATTTTCCTAAAGTGAACTAATCATTAAATAGAGGTGCCATCAAGCTAAGGGCACATAACAGTGTGTTGTGTGGTAAATCTGTACCTGAGATAAATTGTAGCTCCATTAGTTTGGCGAAATGATGCAAGCATATTATCCAACCCTCCAACGTCTGAAATAATATAAAACCCCCAACCCTCTGAAATGACCAGTTTCTTTCCACCAGTGCTTTTAATACAGTTAATGGCTAATTATATAATAAAGTCCACCAGATTGCTCTTCTTATCAATGAAATAATAGCTCTTTATTAGATAAACAATTGTGAAACTGCAAAAATATTGACTCAGAAATAGCATTTCGGTTGACTAAAGTTTATGTCAATAGAGAATTCAAGTAATTTCTCTCAGGTATTCTTTCTATCAGTTTGATGAAGCTGGTGGTACGAGTGAACCAACAGCTGAAGTATCATGCATGTGACAAACCTCTTTTATAGAATAAAAGAAAAAATGCTTCTTAAGTCTACTTGTTCCTCATGAGAAGAGTATACAACAAATTCAGGTGTAAATTTTACTTGTAAAGTGAAAATAAAATATTTTGAGTTAAATTATATAACTTACAGATTTTCCAAAGATACCTGAAGCAATGAGAGAATACCATCATCATCATCATCATCATCATCTTTATTATCATAATAGAAATTAACACAATTAAGGGCTTTATAAAGGCTCAGCTCTACTCTAAATACTTTTTTTTTAATGATAAAATAATTGTATAACAAACTTTAATATTTATTTTTTCATATTTAGGGTGACCAACTGTCTCTGTTTGCTCAGAACTGGAGTTTCCTAGGACATGAGACTGTCAGTGCAAACCAGGATGGTTGGTCACTCTACATGTACTTCAGGTCATTGGAACATTGATAACAGTGAGGTAGGGAAAGTAGGTGTTAACATTGCTAATTTACAGTTAAGGAAACTGAGGTCTAGAGATGTATTTGGTTTTTTGAAAATTCAAAGTAAAGTTCTATTTTTCTTAAACCCAAGGTCAACATATTAATCAAGAGATATATACAGGTACTGGGGGACACAATAGTGAGTGGATAGATACGGCTGTGCCCTCACAGAGCTTTATAGGAAAACATATCTTGAACAAGTAATTATAAAGGGTATCGTGGAAATTAACCTTGTTTATTGGGTTAGGAGCATTTCCCATAGAAAGTGACATTTAAAGTAAGAATTGCAGATAAGTGGGAGTTTGGCAGAGGAGTGGAGTAGGGGAAGAGAGGATTAGTCCAGACAGAGGGGACAGCATAGGTCAGTCTTTCTCAGCCTCACCACTATTGATATTTTGGGTCAGATAATTCTGTATTGTGGGTGATGTCCTGTGCATTGTAGGATGTTTAGGAGCATTGTAGTATCCGTAGCCTCTACCCACTAGATTCCAGTAGCGCTGCCTTTCCCACCGGTTGTGATAACCGAAAATGTTTCTAACATTGCCAACTGTCACATGGGGGGTAAAACCGCTCCCCACTGGCATATGTGAAAGCAAACAAGAGAAACATAATTTTGTAGAAAAATATAAAAGAAGTTTAGGATAGCTTAACATAGAATGAGGTGGAGAATAGAGCTGCGCGGTAGGCATGACTGGATCATCCGCAGTCTTATTAGGTTAAGGATTCTGGAATGAGTAGCCATGGTAGGAGAATGGTGTGATCAGACTTGTGCTTTGTAAAACTCAAATGGAGAATCAGTTAAAAGGTATAAGAAAAGAAGCTGGTAGATCCAGTGGATTGTTTAGTCTGGGTATGAGAAGATCCTGTCTAGTATAATAGCTCTGTGGATGAAGACAAGTAACTTTTCTAGCTGTATCTTCAAAGTAGAATCAACATCCAGGACTGACTTAAAAAACTAACTGATATGATTTGCCATAACTGGCATAGGAAACCTTGGAGGAGGAGCAGGTAGAAAGACAATGGGTTCTCTTTGGGACTTGTCACATTTGATGTGCTTGTGAAGTGTCCAGAGTAGATTCGATGTAACTGGAACAGAGGACTTAAATAGAGATATAGTTTGATGGTGACTAAAACAATGGTAATGAGTAAAAGCCCAAATGTCTTAGGCTGGGTTCTCAGAGAAACAAAACCTGTGAAGGGTATATACATAGATATAGAGAGATTTATCTCAAGGAAATGGCTCATGCAGTTGTAGAGGCTGGCAAGCCCCAAATCCATGGGTTAGGTGTTAGGCTGGGGGCTTTTCCTGACTCACAGGGGCTGCAAGGGCTGACGAACCCAAGATCAGCAGGTCAGACGGCAGGCCACTGGCTTAGAGGCTGCGGAGGCTGACAAATCTGAAGATCAGCAGACAGTGTGGAAGGCCACTGGCTCAAGTTCCAAAACTGGAGGTCAGATAATGACAAAACAGATACAGGATCCAGAGCAACCCACCACTCGCCTGTCAGTTTGTCACACAGAAGTGTCTTTCATGTTGCTGTGATCCTGGAAGCTACACCACCAGTATTTCAAATACCAGCAAAAGGACCTGTGATGGACAGGTTTCAGAGGAGTTTGCAGACTAAGACAGACTATGAAGGAGGGAGCTGGAAGTTTACTTCTAAAAAGCTTGGCTAGTGAAAACTTTATGAATAGTAGTGGAATATTGTCTGATATATGCCAGAAGATGAGTCCCTGAGGTTGGGAGGCACTCAAAATACCACTAGGTAAGAGCTGCCGGCTCAAAGTGGCATAGACCTTAATGATGTGGATGGAGTAAAGCTTTCAAGATCTTCATATGCTGATGTGGCATTATTCAAAATGAGAAGAAACACCTGCAAACATCCATTAATAAATTGAAACATAGAATGTCTGAAGTACAAATCTAGGAAAACTGGAAACTGTCAAAATGAAATAGAAAGGCATTCAAACAGGAGCTTTTTTTGGTTAGTAGCTCGGTTCTTAGGAATTCGTGAGCTGAAGGCGACAGGTATTGAACATTTTCAGTCAGATAATCATATGGTCAATTATGCTGTGAATAACAAATTGAAGAGGAATGGCATCACATTCATTGTTAAAAAGAACATTTTGAGATCTATCCTGAAGTACAATGCTGTCTGTGGTAGTATAATATCCACACACCTGTGAGGAAGATCAGCTATTACAACTATTATTCAAATCACACACCAACCACTAATGCCAAAGATAAAGAAAGTGAAGATTTTTACCAATTTCTGCAGTCTGAAATTTATCAAACATGCAATCAAGATGCATCGATAACTACTGGTGATTGGAATGCAAAAGATGGAAACAAAGAAGAAGGATCAGTAGTTGGAAAATATGGCCTTGAAGATACAAAAGACGCCAGAGATTGCATGATAGAATTTGGCAAGACCAATGATCTGTTCATTGGAAATAATTTTTCAACAACATAAACAGCAACTATACACATGGACTTTACCAAAAGGAATACACAAGAATCAAAATGAATATGTCTGTGGAAAGAGTTGATGAAGAAGCTCAATATCATCAGTCAGAACAAGGCCAGGGGCTGACTGTGGAACAGACCATCAATTGCTCATATGCAAGTTCAAGTTGAAGCTGAAGAAAATTAAAACAAATCCACAAGACCCAAAACATGACCTTGAGTTTGGAAATCATCTCAAGAATAGATTTGATGCATTGAACACTAATGACCAAAGACCAGACTAGTTGTGGGATGACATCAAGGACATCATACATGAAGAAAGCAAAAGGTTATTAAAAAGACAAAAAAGAAAAGACCAAAATGGATGTTAGAAGAGACTCTGAAACTTGCTTTTAAAATGTAGAGTAGCTAAAGCGAATGGGAGAAATGATGAAGTAAAAAGCTGAACAGAAGATTTCAAAGGATGGCCTGAGAAGACAAAGTAAAGTATTATAATGTAAAATGCAAAGACCTGGAGTTAGGAGACCAAAAGGGAAGAACATGCTCTGCATTTCTCAAGCTGAAAGAACTGAAGAAAAAATTCAAACATCGAGTTGCAGTGTTGAAGGATTCAATGGACAAAATATTGTATGACATGGGAAGCATCAAAAGAAGATGGAGGGAATACACAGTCACAGTAGCAAAAAAAAATAGTTGATGTTCAGTCATTTCAGGAGGTAGCATATGATCAAGAATGAATGGTACTGAAGAAAGAAGTCCAAGCTGCACAGAAGACATTGGTGAAAAACAAGGCTCCAGGAACTGATGGAATGCCAATTGAGATGTTTCAGCAAACAGATGCAGTGCTGGAGGTTTTCACTCGTGTATGCCAAGAAATTTGGAAGACAGCTACCTGGCCAACCAATGGAAAAAAAATCCATGTTTGTGCCCATTCCAAAGAAAGGTGATCCAACCAAATGCAGAAATTATAAAAAATATCAATATCACAGACAAGTAAAATTTTGCTGAAGATAATTCAAAAACGGTTGCAGCAGTACATCGACAGGGAACTGCCAGAAATTCAAGCCAGATTCAGAAGAGACGTGGAACCAGGGATATCAGTGCTGATGCCAGATGAATCCTGGCTGAAAGTAGAGAATACAGAAAGATGTCTATCTGTGTCTTATTGACCATGCAAAGGCATCCTAACAAATTATGAATAACATTGTGAAGAATGAGAGTTCGACAACATTTAATTGTACTCATGGGGAATCTGTACATGGACCAAGAGGCAGCTGTTCCAACAGAACAAGGGAGTACTCTGCGGTTTAAAATCAGGAAAGGTGTGTGTCAGGGTTGTATTCTTTCACCATATTTATTCAGCCTGTATGCTGAACAGATAACTTGAGAAGGAGGACTATATGTAGAAGAACGAGACATCAAGATTGGAGGAAAACTCATTAATAACCTGTGATATGCAGATGACACAACCTTGCTTGCTGAAAGTGAAGAGGACTTGAAGTACTTACTGATGGAGATCAAAGACTACAGCCTTCAGTATGGATTGCACCTCAACATAAAGAAAACAGAAATCCTCAAAACTGGACCAATAAGCAGCATCCTGATAAACCAAGGAAAGAATGAAGTATTCAAAGATTTCATTTTACTTGGATCCACAGTCAATGCCCATGGAAGCAGCAGTCAAGAAATCAAACGACATATTGCATTGGACTAATCTGCTGCAAAAGACCTCTTAAACTGTTAAAAAGCAAAGAAGTTGCTTTGAGGACTAATGTGTGCCTGATCCAAGCCATTGTATTTTCAGATGTCTCATATGCATGAGAAAGCTGGACAATGAATAAGGAAGGCCGAAGAACAATTGATGCCTTTGAATTATAATGTTGGCAAAGAATATTGAATATACCGTGGAGTGCCAGAAGAATTCACAAATCTGCCTTGGAAGACCTACAGCCAGAATGTTCCTTAGAAGAGAGGGACTTTGTCTTTCTTACTTTGGACATGTTATCAGGAATGCCCAGTCGTTGGAGAAGGACATCATGCTTGGCAAAGTAGAGAGCCAGCAAAAAAGAGAAGACTCTTAATGAGATGGATTGACACAGTGGCCACAACAATGGGCTCAAACATAGCAAGGATTGTGAGGTTGGCATAGAACTGGGCAGTGTTTCATTCCATTGTACACAGGGTCACTGTGAGTTGGAACCAACTTGACACCACCTAGCAACAACAACATCAATGAATAAAAATGCTTAGGGAGAAAAATGAATTGGAAGAAAGAGTGAGGAAGAGAAAGAGGATCAGTAATGTAACTGTGAACAACCCAAAGAGGTAAGAAGAAAAGGGGGAGAATGTGGTGTCACAGAAGCCAAGGGAAGAGAATGCTTCCAATAAAGGAAATGGTCACTACTATTGAATAATGCTGAGAGGTTATCAAGATAATGACAGGGAAACCTATGGAAATAGTTTTAAAAAAAAAAAATTGCCATCGAGTCAATTCCGAATCATAGTGACCGTATAGGACAGAGCCGCACTGCCCCATAGGGTTTCCAAGGCTATAATCTTTATTGAAGTTGACTAGCAGCAGAGTGGCTAGTGGGTTTGAACTGCTAACCTTTTGGTTAATAGTGACAGGCTTAACCACTGGACCACTAGGGGTTCTTATGGAAATATTTAACTGGGGATAATTAATTACTTTGGGGAGGGCATTTTCAGTGAAGGGTTGGGGCTGGGTTGGTTTGTAACATGAGTGGGCACTGGCATTCAGTAAAGAAAATTTAATGAAGTTCAGGATAACAGCTGGTGGAAAATGTGAAATTTAATTTTGAAGGACAATTAGACTGATGTTAAAATGTTTTTGAAACAGAACCAATAAATAGTAGAGACTGGAGATATGAAAGAGAGGGGGAAGTTGAGAATACAAAGTCACTGAGCAAGCAGGAAACATAAAGCTTCAGCTTGTAGGTGGAGGAAGTGACCCTAGAGAGAAGGGGTAATTCTTTCATTAAAACTGGAAAGAAGAAAGGTTAAGTTCAGGTGCATGTCAATTTGTAGATTTTGTGGGAGAAAAATCCTGTTTGGTGGTTTCAGATTTCTCTCTGAGGTAGGAGTTTAGGTCATCTGTTGTGACTGGAAGTAAAGGGAGAAAAGTAGCTCTTCTCAACCAAGATGCCCAGGGAGAATGAAGCCCTAATGCCCTAAGGCACCTGTTGTGTATAAGGAATGAACTTGTCTGTACATCTAGATTGGTAGTAGCTAAGTAATGTCCTTAGGAGACTTGATAAAGTGGTCACTCAGTTCCTTTTCTGTAGAGCTTAACTGTCTTTGTGGAAGATTAGAAAGGTAGGAAAGTACAGTAAATATTAAATGACAGGAATCAGTGAAAAATGCAGAATATTTAAGAGCAATCATAGTTTGAGAAGCATAGGACCTGCTTGAAAAAAAAAATTCAGGTTTAAAAGAAAAAGATGTACCTCATGCTTGAATAGGAATGCTAGATATTACAAATATGGCAATTCTCCCTAAATTAGACACTCAGTACCCTAGTAAATATTTGAGTGGGCAATTCATTTTTGGAATAGAATAGCTATAAGCTCAATCTAGATGCATAGACAAAATGTAATAAGAGAGATGTAAACAAGAAGAGTCAAAAGGAAACTTGTCTGGCAGATATCAAAATATTATGATATGCTGCCGACTCAACTGTAGATAAAACAAATCAACAGCAGAGATTAGATGCTTGAAAAAAGACCCTAGCATATATATAAGAATTTAGCATATAATCTAGGAGATTTTCCCACCAATGAAGAAAGAAAATATTTTTCGATAAATGTCTTAAATCCTTTCCAAAAGAAATGGAGCACAGAATAAATAAATAAAAATTCTTCAGAGCATAATGTTAAAAATTTTTTTTGGAAAAAATAAATTTTGATACTTCATACCTTATGTCAACTTTATCTAAATTATTAAATGAAAAATAATACTTAGAATGAAATACATGTATCTCATTTCTTGATAGAGAATGACTTTCTAAGCATGCAAATAGTTTGATACATCTCAAGGAGAAAGGTAAATACAGGAATTTAAAATGCCTTTTTTGTTTGTTTCAAAAGCATCATGTACAAAATTAGAAGTCAAAGAAAAAACTAGGAAAAATATTTTCAGCAAATATGACAGTGGGATAATGTCTCTACTGTATGAAGAAATTCTAACAATTTATAAGTGATATGTGAAGACCGCAATAGATACATGGTGAAAAATAGAGACGATTCACATAAGGAAAAAAGGCAAACGGCTACTACATGCATGAAAAATGTGCTATCACAGAAATAAAAGTTAAAATAACATCTTAAAATATAAAATAATCAAATATTAATAAATTATTGTGAAGCTGATGAAGGTGTGATGGGATAAGTTCTTTCGCATTCTGCTGGTGAAAGGAGGACAGGCTTTCTGGAAAATAGTTGAAAGATCTGTGTCAAGAATCTTTAAAATGTTCATCGCCTTTTTCCCATTAACTACACTTTTTATGAATCTTACATAAAGAAATCACAGGAAACGCAGGCAAAATTTTATGGACAAAAAGTTATTAACTGCAGAGAAAAACTGCACACAATGTAAATGACCAATAATAAGGAAATATTTATATAACTTATAGTACTTTTATGAAAGGGAATATTATTTCATTTATTAAGAGGCTGTTTTAATAACAGAAATGTTTATTAGAAAGAAAAAAGGACAAAAATAAATATATCTCTCATATATACAAATATGAATATATATATAAAAAGAGCCTTGGTGGCACAGTGGTTAAGAGCTCAGCTGCTAACCAAAAGATTGGAGATTCGAAGCCACCAGCTGCTCTGCAGGAAAAAGACGTGGCAGTCTGCTTCCATAAAGATTACAGCCTTGGAAACCCTATGGGGCAGTTCTACTCCGTCCTGTAGGGTCATTATGAATCGGAATCAACTCCACAGCACCGGGGAGCTATGTGTATAAACATCAGTTTACTCATCCTTCCAAATTAAATTTCAAGTCTTCCTTTACCTATCACCCTCAACTTAACTAAATTTTCTGTAGGAGTAAAGCAAATAACAAAAACTAATTCCAATGCTTTGTCCTGCCTGATCGGAGAAAGCTTTTTTTTCCCCCTATGTATCGTCTACTGTGGGGCCAAATATTATATTAAATAGCTGTAGGAAGCTGCCATCATTTCTTAGGGATAAAGTCCTTGATTTTATTCAACCAGGAAGTTTCCCTGATAGCCTGAGTTTCCTTCTCCTTAACGTCAATCCTCCATGGCCAACTTTGTACCAAGATAAATGACAAATCCCCCTCCTTCGTATATGCTTTTCAAATATTTGTAGACTGTTATCATACTCTCCTTTAGTAATCACCTAGCCAAGCCGTGCAACTTAACTCCTTTAATCTTTTCTCATAAATCAGACCCTCTTGCCTTCTAATCATATTTGTTTCTTTTCTATAGGTTCCTTCTTGTTTTCTTTTGAAAATAAGATTCTTAATAGTTCACCCAGGAATACTGAAGCCATTTCACCAGTTGAGAGAGAGAAAGAAAAAAATAGAAAAACCTCTTAGCTGGCCATTGAGTTGGTACCTTCTTTAGTACAATAAAAATAGCAAACATATTATTGCAATTAAAATTATCATATTTTACTTTTTTTCCAGCTGATCAGTCCCTCCTTTTTTTGTGTTAAACATTACGGACATTATATCCTCATTTGATTTATACAACTTGTATCATCTTTGTACACAACTGTTAACACATTCAAAGAAATTTAATATGTTAAAATTTTCTTTGGGTTGTTTTGTCTCTTGGCGATGCTCCACACATACTGCGAGCTTCTATTACACAAAATTTTATTTATTCATATGAGTATTTTAAGTAACCATTAAAATAAAAGACATATACTTTGTTCCTTAGGAGCCCTGGTGGCACAACAGTTAAGTTCTTGAGCTGCTAACCAAATGGTTGGCGGTTCAAATCCAACCAGCAGCTCCATGGAGAAAGACCTGGCGACATGCTCCTATAGAGATTACAGCCAAGAAAACCCTATGGGAGCAGTACTACTCTGTCACATGGGGTTGTTATGAGTTGAAAATCAATTCCATGGGCTCTAACAACATTTTTTTTTAGCACTCCAAGATTTATCTGGAAGCATATTATTTATAACACACACAGTTTAAAAAATAATCAGGAGATGAAAACTTGAATACCTAATACATAGAAATCCTCTTTGTGCCCCACCCCAATCACTTCCCCTTCCCTCTCTACCTCTATCCAGATTTTAGTGTTAATCACTCCTTTTCCTTTCCTTAAAATTTTATCACTTATGAATGTATCCCTAAACAATGTATTGTTTAATGTCGCCTGGTTTTGCCCTACATGTAATTGGATTCATCTGTGTGCATTTTTCTGTGACTTTAAGTTTTCATTCAGCATTTGATTTGTGATGCAACTGTATTGATACGTGTAGCTCTAGTTCTTTTGTTTGTACTGCTTTATAATATTCCATTGTATGGAAATATCACAGTGCATTTTTCATTCCACTGATAGTTGGATTTTATCTTCAGCCTATGAACAATCTCTAGATGCACGTGTGCAGAAGTTTCTCCAAGTTATATATTCAGGGGTAATTCTAGCTCCTAGGATATGTGTATGAATCAGAATTGACTTAATGGCAATTGGTTTGGTTTTTTGGTTCTAGTTTTGGGCCAAAGCTGTTTCCCAAAGTGGTTGTATCAACTTATATTCTCTCTAGCAGAGTGCAAGAATTCTTTTGTTCATATCCCACAAACACTTGGTGTTGAATGTTTTCATTTTTGCCAATCCTGTGGCTTTAAGATTGTATCTGTGGTTTTATTTGAAACATTGTTTGATTGTTTGATAATGAACTTCAATATCTTTTTTTGTATGTTTATTGACCACTTGTATTTTTTCTTCTGTGACACCCTTGTTTAGATAACACTATTTTTCTATTTATAAAATTTGATACTTAGAAATTCTTTATGTATTCTAAACACTAATATCCTATAGGTTATGTGTTATAAATAACTTCTCCAAGTTGGTGGCATGGCTCAACACTTTACAGTGTGTTTTGCTGAAGGTGAATTTTTTAGTTTTTGGTTAGTGCTTTTTGTATCTCCTTTTAAAAAACTGTGTATTCGAAAATCATAAAGATATTATCTTATATATTTGTCTAAAAATTTTAAAGTTGCTCTTAACATTTAGGTTCTTATTTCATCCATAATTTATTTTTGAGTGTGATATGTGGTAGGGAGCTATTTTTTTCTCTGCTAATCTGCCATGCCAATTCATGTATGTAAGGGCCCTTTTCTGGGCTATTTCATTCCAGTATTCTTTTGGTCTATCCCTGTGTCGATATCACTGTGTCAATTTATTAAAGCTTTATAATACTCTTTTTTTTCTTTTTAAAAATAAGTAGTAGTTTATTATTATTTTTATTGCAATATTTTATTGTGGTTTTGGCAACATTTACACAGCAAATTAAGTTCCCATTTAACAATTTCTTTACATATTGTTCTGTGACATTGGTTACATTTTTCACAATGAGTCAACATTCTCATTATTTCCCTTCTAGTTGTTTTGTTTCCATTAATTTAGCTTCCACATCCCCTCCCACCCCTCTTACTTTCTCATCTTTGTTTTAAGATAAATGTTGACTATTTGGTCCCAGATAGATGTTTTTTTAAAGGAGGACAGGCACTGGTGATATTGCTTATTTTATGAGCCAATCTATTATTTATCTAAAAGGTGACCTTCAGGTGTGGTTCCAGTACAAAGTTTAAAAGGTGTCTGAGACGAATCTTGGGGGTTCCTATAACCTCTACCGGTTCAGTAAGTCTGGACTTTATTAAGAATTTGAATCTTATTCTACATTGCCTCCAGTTCTATCCAGGACCATCTATTATGTCGGAACAGTGGGTAGTGGTAGCCGGTCGCCATCTACTTCTTTTGGTCTCAGGGTAGATGAGGCCATGGTTCGTGTACGCTATTAGCCCTATAGACCAGTTTCTTCTTTGGGTCTGCTTTACTTCTTTCTCTTTTGCTCTAGACAAGTAGAGACCAATAGTTTTATCTTAGATAGCTGCTCTCAAGTAAAGCTTTACAATATTTTTTACGGCTAATCATGTAAATTCTACTGTCAGGTTCTTTTTATCAGGAGTGTCTTGTCTATCCTTGATCCTTTGCATTTTCACATAGATTTTAGAATCAGCCTATTAAATTTCACGGAAATCCTTGTTGGGATTTGGATTGAAATTCATTGAAGAAACAGATCAATTTGTATTGAACTGACATTTTCACAATATTGAATATTCTTATTCATAGCTTCTTGAATACCTTTTGATAAAGTTGAATCATTTTTTTAAAAGTTTTGTGCATCTTTTATTACCCCTGTTTTTAGACATCCTCTAATATTTGTTGCTATTTGCAAAGTTTTTTTTTTTTTTTTCCATTGAATGTCCTTAGTGTTTGGTACTTGGTATTGGAAATTCAATCGATTTTTAAACTGACCTTATATCTAGCAACTTTACTAAAATACTCTTTTGTTAATGGTAAATGTTGCTATGCATTTTAGTTTTTTAATGTAATCAACCACATTGGTTGCAAATAATGCTAATTTTGTTTCTTCCTTTTCAATCCTTAATATTTCATTACATTTTCTTGTCTTACTTCTCTGGCTAGGAACTCTAGTACAATGTTGAATAAAATGGTGAAAGTGAGCAACTTGATCTTGTTCATGATTTTTAAGAGAATGTTTATCATATTTTACCATTGAGTATGATATTTTCGTAGCTGTTTTTGATATTATTAGTCAAATGATTAAGAAAGTTTTCCTCTATTTCTATTTTACCCAAAGTGTGTGTATATGTACAGAAAATGGTGGTTGGATTTTTAATAAATGCTTTTCTGCATCAGTAGAAATATTTATGTAATACATGATATTCTCCTTTTTCTGTTAATGTGGTAAATTTAAACTCAGCTTGGCTATGATCATTCTTATACACTGCTGGGTTTGATTTGCTCATGTTTTGTTTGGCAGTCTTACAAATCTGGTCATAAGTGAGACTGATCTATAATTTTTCTTTCCGTTTCTGTACTTGTCTGGTTTTGGCATAGATCTTGTAAAATGAATTGTGAAGTAGTCTACTTTTATTTTCTGAAAGGCATAAGTTTGAACTTATCTGCTGAATGCTTGATAAAATTCACCTGTTAAATCTTCTGGGTCCTTTTTTTTTTTTTTCTTTTGTTCCTTCTCTTTGTGGAAAGGTTTTTGGTTACTAATTATATTTCTTTAATGGAAATGAGATTACATCCATGTTCTTTAAATTTAATACAGTATTATATATTCCCCCCCTTTTTTTTTGGTTTCTATTTCTCTGTCTCTCTTTCCCCATCTCACCAAATTACATATTGGGATGAATAAAAATGAGTTTACATCCAAAAGAAAGGTATAAGAAAATGTGTAAACTTTTCTAAAATTAGAATTTAGGTGCATTTTTTGCATCTTCATCAAATGTTAGTTTTGTATTTTGCCATTCTTTTTTCATTCTTTAAGATTAAATTCTCTTCTCTCTTGCACTCTATATTATATAATTTTTCTATATATTGATAGTATCATCCTTTGACAGTGAAATAATAACGAGTGTTCATAAATGGCAAACCCAAAGCTTTGAAAGTCTTTGAAGCACATCTTAAATTATTAAGACAGATTAAATCGAGTAGGCTGAAATCAGCTGTGCTGTTATATCATTCTTATGAAACTTAATTATTTATGTAGTTGTTTATTAATTTTAAAAAGTTATTTAATCAGAATAACTCATTTTCTATCCATACTTAAAACCTAACCTGAAAGAAATGGATTTCTACTACATTTTTAATATAAAATTTGTTTAAACGCTTATATGGAATCAGTCAGTAAGAAATCAGTGCTTGTAAATTTACCTCCAGACTCCTTCCCCATTTACCACACAAGGCTACAAGGATCAACACATAAAGCTTGGGAATAAGACAGGATGTGTAGTAAGCTTCTTCAATATGACAGAAACAAACCAACAAGAACAAAAATTCTAAAAACAAATGTGGCAAAACTATTGGAAAAAATGGAATTCGGTCCCTGGCATGAAGACTTCATTCTCTTTACCATATTCACAATTTCATTCTTTGCCCAAACTTTTCATGACAGTTTGTCAAAATTTTATTCGTGGAGCAGGAACAATCAGTTATGCCCAGGGAGACTGATTTGCTGAGATTCCGGTTGTGTCATGAATATGCATTCTCTCTCTCTCTGCTTCTTGGAGCCACCTAAGCACTATAATATTATGTATTGTTATTTGTCACTTTCTCTAATTTTCTGAAAACTGCTAAAGTGGTGCCTTCCTGAAGAGAATAGAAAGGTCCACAAATATCTGAAGTTAGGGTAGGGGAAGGTTGAGTAGGAGAGAGAACTAGTTTGGGAATTAGAACACTTTGACAACAGTCACCATTCTGCCACTGATTATCTTTGAGACCAAATAAATTACTTAACTTCTCAGCATCTCATTTATTTAATCCATAAATGAGGGGGTTGAATTTGGCAATTTCTGAATCTTTATAGTTCAGATCATTTCAATGGTTCTCAAGGTAGATTTTCAGAAACCTACACCATTAATAAATATGAACTTAAATTCCTGAAAGTTGTGAAAACTAACAAAAGTTTAAAATGAAAACCTGAAGTTATATGAAAGTTTCCTGACTATGGAACTATTTATGATTTGTAAATTATAGTTCTATTGACATGTCCAGTTTATTCAGTTACACAATCTAAATAGTTTACTCCAATGTCCTCATTTCTCATGGTTTGTGGGATGAAGAAGAATGAAATTTTGTGGGTTTCTATTTTATTAAAATTGTGTTTGAGAGCCATATAGTTGATAATGATTTATTTCTTTTCATTTTTTTTCTAAGGGTGGCTTTACTCGGAAATACTCACTTAGCTCAAAAACTGGAACACTTCTTCCAGAATTCCCGAGTGCACAACACCTTGTGTACCAAGGATGCATTTCTAAAGACAAGGTATCAATTAAAGATACTTCTCTATTGATTTTCTGATATGTTGGTTCCATATCTCAGTTTCCTGGGAATATCATAGCCCTTGGAGGAAGCAGTCAGAAATCTGCATAAACAAACATAATTGACTGATTTATATGAGGACAAACGTTTACTAACATTGATTAAACACTTTCCTATTAATTATTTACCATCTCCATGATAGTACATAATCAGAAGGTGGTAAAATAAACCTCAAAAGATTAAAGGCTGTTTTTATTTAAAACTCCTTTATATTGAGGAAGACAATACCAGCATGAGTTTATCACATCCATTTTCTTCAGTTATAAACTTTATGTGTTGAATTAGCTCTATTTTATTTTAGTAGGTAGCTGTCAAGCACTTCTCTAAGACAGGCTCTGTGTCTGGTACTGGGGGAAGATACCTAGGTAAAAGCCAGGACTATACTAGATGATTGCAAATTTCCTTTCAATTCTAAAACTCAGTGCTTTCTTATACTTGCAATTTTTTTTAAGTTAACAAAGAGATATTTCCATAGGATCCAATTTATAAATAATTCTAAAGAAAACTTTTTGATGCTGATGTAATAAAGTCTAAGGTTAAATTCTCCTAATTATTTCTGTACCTTTAGAGCTGTTTTGGGGAGGCCTATTGGCTGACTAATAGTCTATTATTAAATCACAGCATAACTGATTTATACATTTTTCTTTCAACTAACGTTCATATCTCATTAGCATTTGAGGAAAATACTTTTCATAGCTCACATTTTTGAGGTGCAAAGACAGATTAATCAATGCCCAGCTGTTAACATGGGCTCTGTATCAAAACAGAAAATAAATATAGCACATTGATTTAAAAAAAAAAAAGGATCTACTGATGGGTAAGTAGGGATGGACAGTAACTTCCAGGTTTCATTCCGAAGAGAGACATACCCTCCAGTTAAGAATAGGCAGAGTATTGAAAATAATTCTCAGATGCCTATTCCAAATAAGCCTTCTGAAATATTTCCACTTCCTACTATTCTCCTCCATCGCATTTCTCAAGCTTATCAAAAAACATATTTACCTTATAGATGCAATGTGTAATATTATGACTTCAGATTTGAAACACTGGCAATAAACTTCAATGTGTAGCAGCTTGTGGGAAACCTGTGTAAATCAGAGGGAGATCAGGGAACACAGGATTTTGGGAGAAGGTATTTTTTGGTTCACCTTTGTGGAGAAAGTTGCTTACATGCAAATATATTATGTAGATGTTTACATGGTGAGAATAGGAAAGAGAGAGAGTAGCAAAAAAAAAAAAAAAAAAGAGCTGAGGAACTTGTTCCAATAATTCATTTCAGTTTCTCTGCTAGCCTCCAAGGAATTTCTTACCTATCAACTTAAAAAACTAGCCTGTAGATCATTTTTCACTCAGGTACCAAGGTGCTTATATAAAACCCTTGGTTTCTAAGTTCATTGCCAGTGGAACCCATTATGAACACCAATGACTGACATACCTCTTTGTCTCTTGAAGACAGCTGGGCCCTGTGTTTCACCTTCTTGGCCAGTAACCGATTTCCCCAAATAACTTGTCAGTACTAGAAAGAGGGGTGAGCTGAAGCTAAGCACTTTAAGCACCTCCTTTTTGAGGCAGAAAGGATGCAGAATGCCTGATGGGGTGCTAACTCCAGTGAAGGGTGTTAGCTAAAGCTGGGGGACCTACTTTCTGCCTCCTCATGGTGTCAGCCAAGGCAGCTGCCACGCCTACCACTTGCTCACTGATTTTAAAGAAGGTAAGCCTTGCCTGTGTTCTTGAGTAAAATTCTTGTTAAAGAATACAAAATACTGTAATTAAAATTCATTGTTCTAAGACTGTATAAATACTAAATAAACAAAGGCAGTACCAAGAGTAAGATTACACATTTTTGATGATTTGTGTATAAAGAAATAAATCTTGACATAAAAAAAGGAGAAATACCTGTGACAATAAAACCTTACTTGTATTTTAGTAAATTTCAGGGCTCAAAGGTTTAATTTTTAACAACAGTTATGAACTTTGAGAACAGTTTTGAAGGCATGACTCACACCTTCCATCTTTCCTGTTGTCCTAATCCTCAACTAAGAAGTGTATGTTGGTGACCCACCTGAGAACATAACGATGTTGCCCAAAGAACAGAGCAAGTCTCATTTGCATTGATGGTGACACATCCTGTTAGAGGTGTCCTGTATTCAGCATACCTTCTTGGAGGTAGATTGGTCATTTGCATGTCATCAGTGTACAACTGTGAGCTAGATCACAAAGACTTGCGATCTTACTGGGCTGCAGGAATATAGGGAGGAGAGCAAAGATTATGGTAGGATGCCTCCATCACTCCCACCACCCTAGATGCCATTGGGAATAAAAATACTAACATCTGTTGATTTCCTAATATGTACCAAGGATTATTCTAACTGCTTTACATGTGTTGATCCATGTAATCCTCATAACAACCTTATTAGTTACTGTTATTATCAGCTCTGTCTTAGAAGTGATGAAATGAACTAACACAAATGTTATCTTGCCAGGCGTCACACCGCTAGTAAGTGGCAGATCTGAGCTGGGATTAAATCCAGGTGGTCAAAGAGCAAAGCTCACACTTTTAACCTATACACTATGCACCTTTCACATAGTGCACAAAACAAGTACTAATAGATATAAATATTTCAAGTATATAAAGTGAAGATTTATTTTGCATATTATTAAATTGCTGGAGTATTAATCTAGTTCTAATCCATGGCAAATTAAGGATGTTTAAAACTTCTTAAACTATATAATTTGCGTATTTACAGTAAATCAGAAACAGATATTTCATAATAGACACTCAATGTTGAATCTTTTTCAAGTAAATGAGTCATTTGATATTATTAGTAATTCTAGGTAATATTTAGTGAGGTCTTACTGTGTGGCAGGCACTGTACTATGTATACCACATCTTATTTTATTTAATCTTCTTAACATGATATGAGCAATGTGTTATTCCCCTCCTTAAAGATGAAAAACCTGAGGTTCAGAGACAAAGCAACTTGTTCAAAGCCACACCTGGTAAGCAGAGCAATGGAGCTAGTGCTCATGCTTAGACAACTCCAGAACCAAAACTGGAAACCACCGTGCCACACTGTTCCAAGCATTCATTTAATAAAACCGTGTGAAGGGTTAACATATTTTACCATTTTCTGTTGATTTCCCCAATCACAGGTAATTTTATTAGGCAGAAAATTACAATGTTGCTTTTGCACACAGCTTCCTGCTACCTTTTTCACTGTTCTTGTCCTACTACACTGCAATTGTGGATTTACTGAGAACCATACCTTTATCTTGGATTTCTCAGCATCAAACACAATGCCTGATACCAAGCAGAAGCTTGAAATGCATGTTGAATGAATGAACAAAAGAACAAGTGAAGGAAGTGTTAAAAGGACACTTTGGTTAAACTTTTTTCTTCCTTGAAATAGGTTGATACTCTCATAATGATGTACAAAACCCATTGCCAATGTATCCTGGACAATGCAATTAATGGAAACTTTGAAGAGGTAAGAGTGACAAAGAATGCTTTGTTGACCAGGTTATATAAACTTTCATGTCCTGTTCTTTATCTGCATTCGTGTTAAGGAAAAAATCTTAATGCCACACTTTGTTCTGCAACTAGATCCAGCATTTCTTATTACACTTTTGGCAAGGAATGCCTGATCATCTTCTTCCCCTGCTTGAAAACCCTGTTATCATTGACATTTTCTGTGTTTGCGACTCAATTCTTTATAAGGTAAGCTCTTCTTGCATGTCTTAAAGGTGAGCCATGTATTTCTTTAAATAGTGTTCTATTTAAATTCTTACAAAATATTTTCAATTAATTTGTTGTTTCTGGCTGGAGATACAGTATCATTTTTATTTTTGATGAGAAAATAATCAGTTTAAATTTACATTAAATAAAACAAAATCAGTTTCTGTTTACAACTAAAAAAAAGATGATTCTAAATGTGACATAGTTACTAATACATGAAAACTTAGCTAACTTTTATTAACTGTTTAAGGTGTTTCAGATTAAATAACACAATGGCTTTTTCACAATATTTTGGGCAAAAACAGAATTAGGCATCCTCATGGGATTAATAATTTGGAGATCTTGAGCATCGCTAGCTTTAATCCGGTAGTGTCCAGTTCTGATCCCAAACTGAATTAACAGTCCCCAAGTGTCTACAGAAGGATCATGATGACATCCTGAACAAAGACAAACTATCTGGCCTCTAGCCAAATACCTTATGGAAAAGGTAGTGAGACTAATACACTTATGGTCTCTTCCCTGTTAGACTGGCAAAAAAGTCCAAGGTGAGGGAGAAAACTAAATTGCAATCTGAGTACTTTAAAGTGAGTTTGTCCAAATTTATCTGTTAAATTAAAATAGAAAAAAAAAACTTTCATTTTAAAAAACATTCTGAGCAAGAGAATCTAGGCTGGAACTCTATTAAGCATTTAGGAAATAAAAACCTAAATGAATTACCACTCTCAGTTTTGCAGAGAAACGAGGCAGAAGCTAGGCAGACTCAGTCCAGAGGTACTTTTTCAGACCAAGAATTGAGAGACCTCAGCCAGAATGAGGGAACTCATATTTTCATCTGCTGTTCAGTCCTTGCTCATTACACGATAAGAGAGTGAAGTAGCCAATGCAATATATTCTCTGTCATCAGTTCAGGTTAGAGCTTAATAAGGACAAAAGAGGCGAAACATTGTCTCATTTTTCTGGGTCAAATAAAAAAGTCATTATTTAGGGAGAAAAGATTCAGTTACGCTAACAGAATGAATATCTGTGATACTTACCAGCTGAGGACGCAACTAGAATCGAGGAAAGGAGTGGCTCTAAGAGGTGATAAGAAAAGTCCTGGGTTCATGCACTCACCTGAACCACCACCAAGGCAAAGTCATTGGGATTATTATTCAGCTCCTTCAAGGAATACCCATACAGCATACTTTTTTTTTCAAATAATCTGTTTCTACCACTCCCCCCGCCCCCACCTTTTTGGAGTCCAACACAAAATTCCTGCATTTAAGTGTTTTAGTTTCCTAGCTTTGCTGTAACAGAAATACCACAAGTGCGTGGCTTTAAAGAACAGAAATTTATGTTCTCACAGTTCTGGAAGGTAAAAGTCCAAATCAGGGTCTCAGTCTTCTTGATTCCTTCCAAGGTGGTAGCTCTAGGCATTCAGGTTCCTTGGCGATCCTTACATGGCCTATGAATTCCTCTGTGTGTGTGTGTCTCTGTGTCAAATCTCTTTTCGTAACTCAGAAATGGTTAGATTTAGAACCTTTCCTAATGTTAAATGATCTAATTAATATAATGAAGAAAATCCTCTTTCCACACAGGCTTATAACCACAGGTATAGGGATTAGGACCCCAACACATATTTTAAGGGGACACAGTTTAATCCATAATATCAAGCATCTTTAAATGAACCTGGTTTCTCCTCCTCAAAGTGGCCCAAGGAGGCACAGTGAACACTGTAAGTAGAATAGCTTCTGTTGTAAAATGAGCAAGATCTTCATCATCCTCCCGTAGGGAGTGGCCAGCTTTTGTCCATAAAACAGTTGTTTTTACTGTGTGCAGTGGATTCCAACTCACAGCAATCCTATATAACAGAATAGAACTGCTTCACAGGGTTTTTTCTCCTACAGAGTGGCTGGTGGGTTCGAACTGCTGACCTTTTGATTAGCAGCTGAGTGCTTAATCATTGTGCAACCAGGGTTCCGTCCATAAAACAGTACTGTATTTTTATGCAAATAACGTGCATTTTCTGTGTTTGTCTGCCCTCAGGGCCTTCCTCCTCCCCTTGAGGGGCACCCTCACAAATGCCTCCATACCAACCGTCTTCCACATGTTGCTGTAAAAAAAAAAAAAATTAGCATACCACGTTTATGGAAATACCTGGCAGGGGGAAGGCACAGCTGGCTAACAAGGGCAGGGAAAAAAAAAAAAAAAACCTTGCTATCCAGTCAATTCTGATTCATAACACGACCCTAGAGGACTAAGTAGAACTGCCCCATAGGCTTTCCAAGGAGCAGCTGGTGGATTCAAACTCCCAACCTATTGGCTAGGAGACAAACACTTAACTACTGTGCCACCAGGGCTCCAACCTCCAAAAAACGCAAAAGGCATTCATTAAACCAAAAAAAAAAAAACCAAACCCAGTGCTGTCGAGTCAGTTCTGACTCATAGCGACCCTACAGGACAGAGTAGGACTGCCACACAGAGTTTCCAAGGAGCTCCTGGAAGATTCAAACTGCCAACCCTTTGGTTAGCAGCCATAGCACTTAACCACTATGCCACCAGGGTTTGTGTAAAAATACAGTACATGATAATTAAAGGTTAATCCCTTGGTAATCAGCATACTGGGCATATTTGATACTCTCTCATACATATGGAGCACACATGCATTTTGCTGGTAGGCTATAAGGATCTTGTAGATTAGTGTCTATCTACATTTTGAAATTTCTTCTCCCCTAGATCTCTGGGTCCTCTTCCCCAGTTTATGAGCCAGCCTAGGGGATCTTCGATGCTCTTGTCCTATCCAGCTTCCCACCTCTTTTATTAATCATAGTTTTTCCTGAGCTGGAATCAGTCAACATTTCCTAATTTGTCCTTTCTATTAGTTCTCATCAAAGACCTACCCACCATCTCAACCGCTTTCAGGGCTCAGTCAGTCTAGCCCTTTCATTTCAATGCCCTTTCTGTTCTGATAATCAGCTCTCTGTACCGGGTACCTTAATGTCACCTGCTTAATTGCCCGTGTTTTTAGATCCCTTATCCCACTGACTTTTACACACATACGACTCATACAAATATTCATTCTAGCAACAAAATTATAACTTTCAGAAAGGAGTTAACATGTTAGACTCTAGGAAACTGGTAAGAAAAAGTAATTAACAAAAAATAAGTGTCTTTTTATAGGAATACAAACAGTAAAGATTTACACTAACTTTCTTGTGCTGTAATTAAGGTTCTTACAGAGGTACTCATTCCTGCCACAATGCAAGAAATGCCTGAAAGGTAAGTTCAGTCAATAAAACGTGTTAGCGTCTTAGTGTAAGGTTTAGTAAAGGAAAATGTTAGAAAGTAATTCCTTTGTTTACCAAGAAGATTGCTTTCTTTTTCTTGTCCCTTTGTGTTAGCTGGGAGAGATGTGTCTCCATCCTTATATTTAAAATTTGTTGTACAAAATTTGTGGAACAATCCTGAAATCTCTTTAATTTGAAAGCTGCCAATTGCAAAATGGGTATTTAAGTGAGATTGACCATCACAATACTGAGAAAATTCTTCACTGGAAACTGGCTTCAGGAAGATAAATAGTAATGATAGAAGGAAAATAGCCGCAATAATAAAGACTATACTGAAATTCTTATATTTTTGTTATTAACTTTAGTCTTAATTGCAAACATCAGAAAATAGCATTCCCAAGAGACAGAAAGGGCCACATAAATCAGACTGCATCAGCCTGAGACCAGAAGAACTAGATGTTGTCTAGCTACAACCCATGACTGCCCTGACAGGAAACACAACAGAGAATCCCTGATGGAACAGAACAGTGGGATGCAGATCTCTAATTCTCATAAAAAGACCAGACTTAATGGTCTGACTGAGACTGGAAGGACCCTGGAGGTCAATGGTCCTTAGACCTTCTGTTAGCCCAAGACTGGAACCATTCCCAAAGGCAACTTCTCAGACAGGGATTGGACTGGACTATAAGATAGAAAATAATACCAATGAGGAGTGAGCTTCGTGGCTCAAGTAGACACGTGAAACTATGTGGGCAGCTCCTGTCTGGAGGGGAGATGAGAAGGCACATGGGGACAGAAGCTGGCTGAATGGACTCGGGGAATACAGGGTGGAAAGGAGTATGCCGGTCCCATTAGGGGGAGAGCCACTAGAAGTACATAGCAAGGTGCACATAAATTTTTGTATGAGAGGCTGACTTGATTTGTAAACTTTCACTTAAAACCAGAAACCCAGTGCCCTCGATTAAAAAAAAAAAAGCATTAATGGAGTTACTACCTTATAACAAAAGAATAAGATCTCAAATAGTTTATTGAAGTGTTAGCTGAAGACCTTTTACAAAGCTTTTTCCAATGGGAGAACAATAGAAATTTGAAAAAAGAATCAAATTTTCTTTTGAAAACAAAATCTGATGAAATAATAAAATTTATTTTAGGATTTGGGGGCAAAAATACATGTAGGACTGGACATAGTTGTTGTTCAGTAAATATATGCTGATCAATAAAATAAATTTTATGTTTTACTTACCTTTTCTTTCAAATTGTTTTATGTATTTGTGTAATAGTTGGTGTTGGCCTTGACAATAGTTCTTTTTAATCATCAGTTTGAATCCTTTAAACCCCTAACCCGTGCTCTGAATCAGATAAGCTTACATTTCTATGTCACAGACGAATGGCTATGCTTACTTTGTGTCAGATATCCAGCTTCGTGACTATTTATAGTAATGATGATTAAAAAAAAAAAAATTGCCGTTGAGTCAATTCCGACTCATAGCAACCCTATAAGATCGAGTAGAACTGCCCGCTAGTTTCCAAGGTGTGCCTGGTGAATTCAACCTTTTGGTTAGCAGCCGTAGCTTTTAACCACTATACCACCAGGGCTTCCAATAATGGTGATAGCTAACCTTTATTAAACACAACATGGGCTTTGAGATTTTACATAAATTATTTCATTTAATTCCTACAATGACCCTGAAAGGGATTATTTATATATGTATTTATCTTTTAAATACACAAGCATTTCATGTTCATTGTAGAAAAATGAAAACATTAGTTAAGTGCAATTAAAAAAATCACTTCTAATCTCATGACATTGTTAAAGCTTTAGATTATTATCTCACAGAATTTTTCAGGGAATATCTCTAAATATACTATACACGTTTTAGCAAATAGAATCATAATACACATACTACAATACTGTATTGTGAAAATCTTTCCAAATCAATAAATATAGATTAACATTTTTTTTAATGGTTGTATAGATTTCCGGTATATGGAAAATACTGTATTTAATCAAGTCCTCATCGTTGAACAGCTATGTATAGATTTTTTATGTTGAGGTAAAGCATGTAGATTGATTTTTTTTTTTCTTTTTATACATTCTCACAACCAACTGTTGGAATTTTCTAAGTAGAATCCTAACTAATTCAGCATGAAAAATTAATTTGGATTATAAAAAATATGGTCTCTTAATGTCTCAAAAAGCTGAGAGTTGTAAAGTCTAGTGCACACTTACATTGTCATTGAAATGTTTTGTAGAAAATGATTGAATCATGAGTTAATAATAATAATGGTATAGTTAATTGAGCACTGACTGCATGCCAGACTTGAAGCGCCTTCCATGAATTCTTTAATCTCATCCTCACTATAATTCTATGAGATAGATACTATCCTTAGCTCCATCTAACAGATGGGGAAACTGGAACTTCAGGAGGTTGAGTATTTTGACCAAAACGATAAATGGCAAAACTAGGTTCAATCTGACTTCAAAAGTCATGCTTCTGGAAACATAGAATAAATAGCATACCTCTGTTAAACTACATTTGTTAAATGCATTTTTGAACAATTTGGTATTTAACACGTAGTTTTCTTTATAGCCTCCTAGCGGACATAAGAAACTTCGCTAAAAATTGGGAACAGTGGGTTGTTTCATCCTTGGAGAACTTGCCAGAAGCCCTAACTGACAAGAAAATACCTATTGTGAGAAGATTTGTATCTTCTCTGAAACGACAAACATCTTTCTTACATCTTGTTCAGGTAAGTTGGTAAGCCTAGGGTTTTTAAGTCACCAAATGAAGAATGAATCTACTGGTGAGGAAAACAGAAACTTTCGTAGATTGTTCGGAGACCCTAGATTGAATCGGAGAACAGAAAAATGACATTAGTGGGAAAATTGGTGAAATTTGAATTGGGTCTGAGGTTAATAATATTGTACCAATGTTTTCTTAATGTTTATTTCCTGATTTTGTTAATATACTGTGGTTATATAAGATGACAACATGGGGATGTTGGGTGAAAGGTATATTGAAACTCTGCACTATTTTCACAATTTTCTATAAATTTAAAATTATTTCAAAATAAAAATTAAAAAGAAAAAAATCCCCTGAATGCAGTCGAAAAGTGAAACACTTATTTGCCATATGAATCCAATTGGTAGAAATTAAGTCTGTGATGAATGAGACCATGTGATATTTAACATTGTGAAACACACAAACTCAACACATTTTAAACTGCCTACTAATTATGACTGTCTTAGGTAGGGAAAAAAAAGTAATTCTTAACTTAGGAATACCATGTTAAAATGTAATACCCCTGTCCATGATCATTTGCTTTATGAAGGCTTGTAGCCCCCTAAATTTTTAAGGACTAACGAGATAATTCCAGATAAGAAATATAACATTTAAAAATCCTAATTATGTGACTGTGGGTGAAAAGATTCTAAGTTCAAAAATATTTTTCAAACCTTAGCATATATGATCATGAGCCTCAACTATTTGTTTTAGTTTTAAAATAAGGGGAAAAAAAGTTATTTGTGATATTTTTCCCTCTAGGAACTATTATTCTAGAAGCTAAAATTTTAAATAGGATATAAATGATATAGTTTAGTGCCTTTTTTACTTTCTTTATGCAGATTGCCAGACCAGCTCTCTTTGACCAGCACGTGGTGAATTCTATGGTATCGGATATTGAAAAGGTTGACTTAAATAGTATTGGATCTCAGGCCCTTCTCACCATTTCAGGCAGCACAGACACTGAATCTGATATCTACACTGAACGTAAGTCTGGTCTCTTTGTTTGGAGCAGGGTTTCTCCCCCTTGGTACTGTTGGCATTTTGCAACAGGTAATTCTTTGTTATGAGGGGCTGTCCTGTACTTTATGGAATTCTTGGTAGCATCCTTGACCTCTACCCACTAGATGCCAATAGCAGTCTCCCACCAGCTGTCACAGCCAAAAATTCTTCAGACATTGCGGATGACCCCCAGGACACAGAATTGCCACCTGTTTGAGAACCCCTCACTTATAGAAACATTTAAAATAAAAATTTTATAAAATTGTTTTCTTAAAACAGTTTATTTACTGTGAAAACCTAGAAAATACTGAAATATTAAGAGTGAAATAAAAGTCATCCATAATCTCATTGCCTAGAAATCACCCTGGCTTTGAGCTTTGTGAGTTTTCTTACACTATGTATACACACATTCATATACATTTTAAGGAATCCTGGTGGTGCAGTGGTTACAGTATTTTTAGGCAAATAACATGCACCTTCTACGTTTTTTGCCAACAGCTCTCTCTCCCTGCGAGGTATTTTTATAAGTGCACTAAACCGACTTTTTAAGCAGCAATGGCTAAAAAAAAAAAAAAAAGGCATAGCAATGTTTAATAAAATACCTCACTGGGGAGGGAGTGGTTGGCAAACAAATGTAGAAGGTGCTTGTTTTTTTCGTTAAAATATGGCAAGTGCTCAGTTGCTAACTGAAAACTCGGCAGTTCGAACCAACAGTTGCTCCACAGCAGAAGGATGTGGCAGACTGCTTCCATAAAGATTATAGACTTGGAAACCCAGTGGGGCAAGTTCTACTCTGTTGTATAGGATCTCTGTGAGTCGGAATTGACTCAATGGCGACAGGTTTATGTGTGTTATACTATTAGTATCATGTGGTATATGATGCATATCAAAATTATATCTCAACACAAAATTGTTTTTCAAAGCAGAGGCCCTCTGCTAAAGTTTGGATTATCTGATAAAACTTAGCAAAGCCAGGACACGTGATTAAACAACTAGGCTTGATTTCCAAGGGATAATAGTCCAGTCTTTCTCCCTTGGAGTCCCTGGGTGGTGCAAAGGGCTAATGCTTGGCTGGTGGTTGGGCTGGAATCTGCCCAGAGACTACTTGGAGGAAAGGCTTGACAATCGACTTCCAAAAAATCAGCCACTGAAAACCCAGTGGAACACACTTCTACTCTGATGCACATGGGGTCGCCATGAGTAGGAATCCATTCAGTGGCAACTGCTCTTTTTTTTTTTTACATTTCTCCCTGTCTTCTGAAAATATAAAAACCACAGCCTCTTATAGGCTATAGCAGAAATAACAGACTACTGTCAGGCAACAGTCCAACCTCAACTCCACTTTGTGTTCCCTAGCATAAAATTATATTACCCTGATTCAGTAACCCTCAAAGACTTTAATAAAATGATAGTTCTAAATTGCTCCTTTACATTTTACATGATTAAATATTATTCATGTAACTGGCGCAATCCTGCAGTGCAAAATTTAATTTCTGCTTAAATGAAATGACATTTCAGAAGGCAGGAAATCAAAACGCTTAGCTCAGTTTATTTATTAGCTTTTAACTAATCTTTTCCATTTAATGAAAGCATAGAATTCAAAGTGAACATTTAACTATACTGACAGCTTCACTATTCTTGCCTAGTATATTCCTACATAAATACCTATATTTATATATATGCCAAGATTCATACACTTATGATTAAAATTTTGACTGGTAAAGGACTAAAGTTTTTTTGTTATTGTAGTTATTCTCAGGATATGAAGTTAATTCCTTTCCCCCATTTAATTTAATCTGCCTAACTTTCCCTTTTATGCTATAAAATTACTAATCATTCCTAGTTATAGGTGTTCTCTTGAGTCCAAAGTAGAGTGCAATATTCTGTTTTCTTTTTTTCATGACAGATGACTCTATCACAGTGTTCCAAGAACTGAAGGATCTCCTTAAGAAAAATGCCACTGTGGAGGCTTTTATTGAATGGTTGGATGCAGTGGTAGAGCAGAGAGTTATTAAGGTACCTTTCAATGACATATTCAGAAAACAAATACTTTTGTTAAGACTGGTGAAGGAGGGATGGCAGGTTGTGTATAAAAAGGCTTCACAAAGCTTTTGTAGCCTTACAAATAAGGCAGCCCAAAAACCAAAATCAGGAATAGGTGCCAGATTTGAGAACTTTGGGCATGGATTCAATTCTCTTCCTCCTTTGTTGACCAGGGGATGAACTATGCCCTTGCTATAGGTCGATAAAGTCACGACTGAGTAATATCAATAGTGAAAGGTAAACTTAGAAACTGGAACAATATAGATCTTTTATATATATTACCGATAAATATTGATAGAAAATATGGTTTTAAGTACTTGCCGCTCTGAATTCCGAGAGTTCAGTATTTTGCGTCTCCTACATGGTTTCTTCAACTTTTTCAGTTAACCTTCAAGTCATTCATCATGAAGCAAGGCAATAAGAACAAATATATCCATCACTAGTTGGTGTTAGTCACTCCATACAAGGAAACTAGTTATAGTTTAGGGACTTGCTTTCTTCTGGAGGGAGAAGAGATTATCATTCAGGACCTGAGAAGGTGGGTTAATAATTCACAGAAACATATAACCCTTCCTTCACACTTCACATTCTGTTCTCTTTAAAGTTCTGTCAAAGGAAAATTAAAACTACTTTATAAACTATTTCATAAACTATTTCATTTTGTTGTCTAATTCTATCAGGTAACAAAATCATATAAAGACCTATTAGTCTTAAAATTATAGTAAAGAGGGGCCAAAATTAAAATCCCAGGCCAGGTAATTTTACTTGATGATATAAATGGTATGGCACACCATCTGCCCATTTGTCAGTTTATCTACCTCTTGATCTAACTTAGGATGCATGTAGCAATGAGATGACAGGTTTTATAGTTTTGTTTTTTACTCCCTTTACTTTTAGACCAGCAAACAAAATGGAAGATCATTAAAGAAGAGAGCTCAAGACTTTCTGCTGAAGTGGAGCTTTTTTGGTGCTCGAGTAATGCATAATCTCACCTTGAACAATGCATCCAGTTTTGGTATCCTATGTGCTTTATAAAACTCTTCTTAGGTGGATTATATCATTTGTCCTGTTAATTTTTAAATACGTGGCACCTTCATTTGTCAAACCATACCTGAATATTGAGCAAGTAGATCATGGCTTTTGGAGCCAGACCACATGCAGGGTTAAATCCTAATGCTGTTTCTTGCTGGCTGTGGGCTTTACCCAAGCTAATCTGCTCATCTTAGAAAGCGGAGACTATACCCTTTACAAGATTGTCTCAGCACTTTAGTGAGATGTCGTATATAAAACCAGATTGCCTAGAACCCTGTAAACCCTTAATGAATAGTGGCTATTATCCTTACATTCTACCAGTCCTTGGGTAAATTGTCTTTGTTAAACAAACAAATAAGCAGTAATTAAGACATTATTTTTCAAAGGCCCTACTCATTGCAATATGGCAAATTTCTGCGTCTTTTCTGGGCAACCACATAGCTGCACTCCAGGAGTCAAAGAGCAGCTTAGAAGATATACTCTCATATATGTATCTGAACCATCTTTCTTGATCTGTATGACCTGTGGAACAAATTGAGTCAAGCTAGCTTTTTTTAAAAAACCTTGCTACCTTCTTTTCCATAAAATTTCTATGATTCTTATTATTCTACAGATAGAATGTTAAAGTCATGGACAATACCTTAATATTTAAAAGTTGTGCTTTGAGAAATCTTCACATCACAAAATAAATAAAAATTTAACTAAATTGTTATTTAATTTTCGGTGGAGTTAATAAAATCAGTGAATTTATGTTGAGGGATGAATAATATGTGCTGAATCTATTACTTGAAATATCAGTTAAGGTTTCTTAAATCATACAGCAGTGAAGCCTAACTTCATCATGAAAAAAAGGCTTTTGTTGGGAAATCTGTTGAATAGTTAAAACAAGTTTACATTTTTTTTTCCAGTACATCTTTCACATAAAATTTATTCTTTTTTTTTTTTTTTTTAAATCAAAGAGTATTTTGTTTCAGGCTAAAAAAACATCTCCTTACATGATTTTTTTTTCCCCCAGATCATGTTGGCCATTGTCTAATTATTTAGTACAAAGTAAACGAAATAGAGCAGAGTAGAGCTTGTTCTCCCCAGGTTAAAGCTTATCACACTCCAGTGTGTGCCCTCTTAAAGCATAAAGCATGTCTCACTTTCATCCGTATTTTCCTTTGATGTAATTAGTGGCCAAAGAGCTGGCAAGACAGTGCACACAGTGAGCTGGGCAGGCGGTACACAGAAAGATTAGAGACTCAAGTTAAGCATATTGGTCTTAGCAGGTCATTTAAAGTCCAACAAGTATTTGTTTATTTCAGTTGCTCCTTGTAAAGTGTTGCGAGATGGTCACAGAGATAACTTGACTTCTCTTTCTCCTTTCCTCTCTGTCGCTCCCTGGTTTTCATCTTACAATGTCCTCTTCTCGTTTCTGAACCACAAACAAGGTTCTTTCCATTTGATCCGAATGCTCCTCGATGAATACATTCTTCTGGCCATGGAGACCCAGTTTAATAATGACAAAGAGCAGGAGTTGCAAAATTTATTGGACAAGTATATGAAGAATTCAGGTAATTTAACATATCTGTCTTTTTTATCTTCTTCTTGGAGCCCTGGTGGCACAGTGGTTAAGTGTTAGGCTGCTAAACAAAAGGTTAGCAGTTCAAATCCACCAGCTGCTCCTCGGAAAGCCTATGGGTCAGTTCTACTCCGTCTTACAGGATCACTGAGTCAGAATCAACTGGATGGCAACGGGTTTCGCTTTTTGGTTTATCTTCTTATTCATACATCTTTGTTTAAACCTAGGAATTTGTGACTGTATGTGTTAGTGGGTTTATAATAGTCTCAGAGTCCCCTCCAACACATCGCTATTTACAGTGTGCTAAGACTACTGGAGCACTTATTTTTCTTTCTTGAATTTATTCATTAAATAGTCAAAGTACAAGAGCCCTGGTGCTTGGCTGGAACCGAAATTTCAGCTGTTTGAACCCACCAGCACTCTGTGGGAAAAAGACTTGGTGATTTCCAAGACCACAGTCTTGGAAACCCTATGAGGCAGTTCTATTATAGGGCTGCTATAAATTGTAATCAACTTGACGGCAACAGGTAACCAATAGTCAAAATACTGAAAACTCTTAAGGGTATAAATTGGTGTACTTAACTTCTGGGAATTGTTTTTTTCTTTTTTTATTGAACTTTAGATGAAGGTTTACAGAACAAACTAGCTTCTCATTAAATAGTTAGTACTCATATTGTTTTATGATATTGGTTAACCCCACAACATGTCAACACTCTCTGTTCTCAAACTTGGGTTCCCTATTACCAGCTTTCCTGTTCCTTCTGCCTTCTAGTCCTTGCCCCTGGACTGGCGTGTCCCTTTAGTCTCATTTTGTTTTATGGGTCTGGCTAATCTTTGGATGAAGAGTGAGCTTCAAGTGTGACTTCATTACTGAGTGTCCAGGTGTCCAGGGGCCATACTCTCAGGATTTCTCCAGTTTCTGTCAGGCCAGCGAGTCTGGTCTTTTTTTGTGAGTTAGAATTTTGTTCTACATTTTTGTCCAGCTCTGTCCAGGACCCTCTATCGTGACCGTGTCAGAGCAGTTAATGGTGATAGTCGGCCACCATCTAGTTGTACTGGATTCAGTCTGGTGGAGGCCATGGTAGTTGTGGTCCATTAGTCCTTTGGACTAATCTTTCCCTTGTGTCTTTGGTTTTCTTCATTCTCCCTTGCCCCTGAAGGGGTGAGACCAGTAGCGTATCTTAGATGGCCCCTCACAGGCTTTTAAGACCCCAGATGCTACTCACCAAAGTACAATGTAGAACATATTCTTTATTAATTATGTCATTCCAACTGAACTAGATGTTCCCAGAGACCATGGTCCTCACAGCCCTCAACCCAGCAATTCAGTCCCTCAGGGAGTTTGGATGTGTCCATGGAGCATCTATGGCCTTGCCTTGTACAAGCTGTGCTGGCTTCCCCAGTATTGTGTACTGTCTTACAACTTCTGGGAATTTTGATGCAGTTGGAGAGGTGACTATAATAGAAGAAGTAAATATAATTCAAAGTAACACATGTGGTATACTGCCTTATAAATGTTTAAAAATAAGATCTATAGCCCTGGTGGCACAGCAGTTAAGAGCTACAGCTGCTAACCAAAAGATCAGCAGTTTGAATCCACCAGCCGATCCTTGAAAACCCTATGGGGTGTTGTATTCTGTCCTATAGGGTCACTATGAGTTGGAATCAACTTGACAGCAATGAGTTTTTCAACGGGTTATATGAATTAAAGAAGGCAGGGCACATATCCATTTGGGGTATGATGACTTGCATTTTGATGACTGTTCATTCCAGAATGGATTATTTAGTGCCCATCAGAACACACCTATTCCCAGGATCACACAGTTAACAAAACCACCATTGCCGAGACCAAAGATCTGCCAGCCTTATTTCCCACAGAAAACATTTCTCAGGAGTTTCCAGATTAATTACTCAATCGTGAAATATTTTCGGTTTCTTTTATTTGGGCTAATCTACTGGGAACATGGGAATGATTTTAGCTTTTCCATTTAAAAAAATCTTTCCAGATGCAAGTAAAGCTACTTTCACTGCTTCTCCAAGTTCGTGCTTTCTGGCTAACCGTAATAAAGGGAGCACAGTTACCAATGACACGGTGAAGAATGAAAGCCACGTAGAGACAGCCTATCTTCCTCTGTCATCCAGTCAACCTGGAGGTTTAACCCCTGCTCTGCATCCATTCCCAGCTGGGAATACAGATAATCTGCCACTCGCAGGTATGCTGTGAAATAACCAAGAGAACCGCTTATATTTCGACAAATCTTAGGGAAGCCTATTCCTTTGTTTTTCTAATAATTAGATTCCAGTAATAAAGAAGCTTATCTTAACTGGCTTCGTAATAAGTTGTGATTTCAGCAATTGTCATTCACATCTTTATTAATACTATTATTAACATAGGTATACATCTTGCTAAGTTATATCATAAAAAAAGTATGAACAATTAGTTATCTTCATTTAATGGCAAAAGAAAATAGGACAAATTTACAAAAAATCTTTAAGATGTTGAAGACTAAAAAGAAATAGATTGCTTAGTTATTTTTGACTTTTGAGGAAACTTTATTCTCTTCCATTAAAAAGTTAATTTGGCCATGTTAAGATAACCATTACAATAATTTTTCCCATTTGACCTAGGGTCCCCTTTGTGCCAAACTAAATGTATAGTGTCTTGAACTAGTTAATAGGTAATACTTTACATCTAATTATTGCCTTGTGTCTTTTTTGAAGTCCTTCTATATATATTGGAGTCCCTGGGTGGTGCAAATGTTTAATGTGCTTGGCTGCTAACTGAAATATTAGAGGTTCAATTCTACCCAAAGGTGCCTTGGAAGAAAGGCCTGCTGATCTACTTCTGAAAAATCAGCCACTGAAAAACTCTATGGAGCACAGTTTACTCATGGGGTGGCCCTCAGTCAGACTTGACTCAATGGCAAATGGTTGGTGTATATACATTACTTCATTGAAAGCATAGACTTTAAACCTCGAAGAGCTTTATAGTTGAGGTCGCTAATTGCACCAATGGAAAATTGGAGCCCAGGGAGTTAACGGCATTCCTAAGTCACATTGCTCATCAGTGGTACTTGCTGATGTTTCAAATTGGCTGCTTTGAAGTCATAGCCATTTTGACATTATAGGTGGTCCCGAACTTATGATGCATTTGAGTCATGATGAACTGCACTTATGACAGTCTTTTTTGTACCTCTTATCGTTAGTAATATGTACTACCTGCAATGTTGCATGGCATAATTTGCTGATGTTATCATTCTTACGCCAACCCACAAAGACAAATAAAGATGGGATTTACAAAGATACCAATGATAATAGGCAATAATAATGAAAACTAAAAAAAAAGAAATATTAGACTTACGTCAGAGCTGACTTTCGATGGAGTTGTTGGAACAGAACCCAGACATAAGTTGGGAACTACCTGTACTGCATTTTTTTTTTTTTACCATAAAAATCAAACCATCAGGTTGTTTTTTAATCATGGAGAAATGTGAACAGCAGACCCACTTGCTCTCACCAAGCTTGAACTCTAGCCATTCTCATTCCTGTGGGAGCATGAGCCATCACAGACTTTCCTCAGTAGCTGCAAACTCCAGAAATCTCCACCATTGTGAAATATACACGTATAGTGGTGGTATTTTTAAAATTGGGATTTTTGGTATTCCTCGGTTCTATTACTTTTGGAAGGTGGGGTGAACCAAGTTGGAAAAAAGATATATTAATAACCAATTCAAATATGTATTTTAAATGTGAGCCAGTCTACTTTAATAACTAATTAAAATGCCACTAAGTAAATGGCCACTAAGTGAATGCTCTGGTAATTTTTTTTCCAGGTCAAATGGAGCTTTCCCAGAGTGCTGGTCATTTGATGACACCACCCATTTCTCCAGCCATGGCAAGCCGAGGAAGCGTCATTAATCAGGGGCCAATGGCAGGGAGACCCCCAAGTGTGGGCCCAGTACTGTCAGCCCCATCACACTGCTCAGCATACCCAGAGCCCGTTTATCCTACTCTTCCTCAAGCCAATCAGGACTTTTATGGGACCAACTCTAACTATCAGACTGTGTTTAGATCACAGCCCCATGTCCCATCGGGACTCTATTCTCACCGCACTGAACATGGTCGATGTATGGCCTGGAGTGAACAGCAGCTTTCTAGAGACTTCTTCAGTGGCAGTTGTGTGGGGTCTCCCTATAGTTCCCGGCCACCTTCTACCTATGGACCGTCCTCACATGCCCAAGATTCACACAGTATGCAGTTTCTAAATACAGGAAGTTTCAATTTCCTGAGCAATGCAGGAGCTGCCAGCTGCCAAGGAGCAGCATTGCCTCCTAATTCACCAAATGGTATTGACATTTTTGAAGCAATTTTCCTGGCTTTTGAGATGGTAATAAGGCAAAATTAGACATTGAAATCCACCCCTGCTGAGTAGCATGGGATCCCATGTAAGACTTCTGAAGATCATGGTATTTAGACATTTGGAGCTGATATTTGCCACACAGAAACACGTCCCCTCATTCTTGTGGCTTCATTAAAGTTGTTCTTCTAAATATTATATCAAATCATATGCCTGAGACCCAGCTTGATAGCCAAAAAGAAGAATGTTCGGTCAGTTGAAAATATTTTTAATGAGTAATGTTTGTTCTAGAAAACTAAAACAAATTTTTAAAGATCAGGTCTGAAACGGTACCCCTTGTTAGGCAATAAAACAAAGGAAGTTAAAGGAGGTTGTGAAGACCTGCTGACTCCTTCAACCACCAAAATAGGCTCTATGTATAGGCTGCTCTGATGCCTCTATCCTAAGCGTAGGTCAGTCTTTCTCCCACAATCATGAATCTGTAAATAAAAATGATTTTGAAAAGTAGAGTAATCTCTGTGAGAGGCTAATAGTGTTTTTTTCTTCATAGGCAGATCTTGCTAATTTAGATAAGGGAGACATGAGAGGGGCATAGTCTATATCTCAAAATGAGTACTAGCACAGTGCCTCTGATTTTTTTTTTTTTAACAAGATACCAGCATGGTGAACCATATTCTATATAAGCCTAACTTCAACCGTATAGTAAATGTAGATACAAATGTAATATTTACAATTTGATATCACTTTAAGGCTCTACCCAATTACCTTGACCCTTTTTCCCTCCCTGGAATGTTCTTTAGAATAAGTTAACAGCACATTCTCCATGCTTTCTGTTGTAGGATACTATGGAAGCAATGTAAACTACCCAGAGTCACATAGACTTGGATCAATGGTGAATCAACATGTTTCCGTCATCAGCAGTGTTCGCTCACTGCCTCCCTACAGTGACATCCATGATCCACTTAACATTTTAGATGACAGTAGCAGAAAGCAGACCAGCTCATTTTATGCAGACACATCACCTTCGGTTGCCTGTCGGACTCCAGTAGTAGGTAAATTATTTTAGTAGTTCTTGAAAACATTTTAAAAAGTCATTAAGCTCAGGTATGCAGCATTACTCTGGAGGGAGAAGTGTTGAGGTGAACTGGGCACTCCTGTTGCCACAGTTAGTTTATCACTTTGGATCTGAAGTTATATTTTTGTATCTGAATATACAGTGGTAGCAGCTAGCTGCCTGCAAATCGACCTCCAACTCATGGAGATCCCATACACAAAGAAGTGAAACTCTGCTGGGTCCTCCACTATCCACACCATCAATTGCAGATCACGCTGTTGTGATCCATAGGGTTTTTACTGGCTGATTTTCAGAAGCAGCTCGCCAAACCCTTCTTCCTAGCAGTTTTACTATCTCTCAGTATATACCACTGTGCAACCTGCTACTAGATCTGTTATTCATCCAAAAAGAATAGCTGGAATCTGTTAGGCTTTCAAAAATTAATACAACCTGTCAAATACAGTCCAAAAGCTTTACCAGGGCAGTATTGCTGTCTTTCTCTCACTGTCTCTTGTTCACTGTTGGACCCAGGGACAGGGCTAAAATGTGTCTGTGGACTCTATCCGTACCCCAAAGCCAGTCCGGGTTAATAATAATGATAAATTATGTCCTGTCACGGAGGCTACTAGCATTTTGTCAGTCTTACGTAATGTGTGATTGGCCACTTCAATAGAAAATGTGGCTATTTTTATTGTTCTATAACATACAATTGAAGTAACAGTGGGCAAAACAGTGTTATTGTCAAAAAGTTCCCTAACATCTTCTTCTAATCAGGTTGCTGTCCTTAAACAACTATAAAGAAATTCTTCAACTTGTACTAAATACATCAGCAACACCTATCAAAGTGGCTATAATAACAGGAACTCAATAAATCAGTGAGTTAAAAAAAGGGTAAAACCATATGTATAGAGCATCTCTAAAATTACTGTGTCACAACCTAAGTATATTCATGTAAGTATGAAGGTAGAGTGTTACGATTTATATATGGTTGAACTTCCACTGGAATTGATTTCAGACTAGCGTAAGTAAAGGCCATTGACACCCAACAGAAGCATTAGGAAAAATGAGATCAATTCCATCTCTCCTCACTTGGTGTGTTTTTTCAATAATTCAATAGGAAGTACTTCTTCCCTTCCTGTGACTGTTGCAGATGCCCCCTGAACAGAGTCTAGCAGCTCATTGCCTACTGTCCGCAAATAGTCATTGCTTCTAGGTTGCTCTAATGAAGCAGAAAATTCCACTTCAGGAAGTCTCCTCACCATAAGACTAAAATGTACTGTGTTGCTCTTGTTACTATTAGTTCTATTTACTCGTAGAGATAGTGAAAGCTTTGATGGAGCAGAGGTTGGATGTAGATTCTAAGTTTAAGTTGTCAGAACTGTCTTGTAAGTAAATTGCAAAAAGGGCTTCAGGGTGAAAAGAGGGACTAGAGTTAAGTGGGTTAATAGTGCAAAGATAATTGGGACCCACTACGGAAACCCTGGCGGCATACTGGTTAAGACCTACGACTGCTAACCAAAAAGGTCGGCATTTCGAATCCACCAGGTGCTCCTTGGAAACCTAATGGGGCAGCTCTATTCTCTTCTATAGGGTCACTGTGAGTTGAAATCGACTCAGTGGCAACAATTTGGTTTTGGTTTTGGTTATAGATTTCCTGGAGTCCCTGGGAGGTGCAAATAGTTAATGCACTTGGCTGTGAACCGAAAGATTGGAGGTTCAGAGCCACTTGGAAACCACTGGGAAGAAAGTCCTGGTGATCTGTTTCCAAAAAATCAGCCATTAAAAACCCTGTGGAGCACAGTTCTACACTGACACACATGGTGTCTCTGTGAATTAGAGTCGACTCGATGGCAACTAGTGGTTTTATAGCTTTCCTTAGTTATAAAGCCTGGTTCTTAATGACAGAAAAGATGGTAGTTAGAAAAATGAGAAAAACAGCCATGAGATGAAAACAACCATAAAAAAAGGAAATGAAGAGTTAGAGAGCCAGTTTGTCAATTTCTTTTGAGAACTAAACTGTGAGGAGGATATGGTGGTGAGTAGGACAGAGTTCCTGCCTGTAAGAAGTTTACATCCTGGTGTAGGGAGAGCAAGGCAATGAATATGTAAACAAATGCATTACAAAGATAGTTTCAGGTACTTTGGAGATCATTAAATAGGGTAAAATGGCAGAAAGTAATGAAGGAGTAGCTTTAGGTATGGTCATTGGGAAAGAAACCCTAAGGCTGAAACATTTGAGTTGAAAGTTGAGTGGTAAGGAGATAACCATGTGAAAGTCTGATGGTGGAGTTCTAGGCAGAAGAAACAGCAAGTGTCCAGCCTTTGAAATGGACACGTTTGGAAAGTTCAACAGGCAGAAAGGCTAGTGTGAGTTGAGCATGGTGAGTGAAGGAGAGAATGGAACAAAACAAATCAGACAAGCAGAGAATAATTAACGTAGGGTGTTATGGACCATGACAAGTGGTTTATGTTTTATTCTAAGAGTAATGGGAAGCCATTGCAATGTTTGATCAGAAGAGTGACAATCTCATTTACACTTTTGCAAGATCATTCAGGCTGCTTTCTGGAGGTGGATGGTGAGAAAGAGATGAGTGTCATGAGACCAGTTAGGAGGCTTATGTGTTCATCCAGGTTGGAGAAGATGGTGGGTTTGGGCTAAGATTGTGGCGTTGCAGATGGAAAGGAATGGTAGGTTGGGGACATATTTTGGTTGTAGAGCTGTCTGAATTTAAGTTGAAACTGAGTTTGCTTTCCGAAGGGTGTGGAAGAAATAACAATTCTTAGCAATTTGAACCCACCCAGCAGCTCTGTGAGAGAAAAGACCTGGCAATCTGCTCCCATAAAAATTACACCCTAGGAAACCCTAAGGGGCAATTCTACTCTGTCAGTTAGGGTCACTATGAGCAGGAATCAACTCAAAGTATATACAACAACAACAACAGGAAACTACTAAGTGAGAAAAATGGGAGAAAAGATTAGGGTTACTTGACAAATCACAAACACTCAAATTCAGTAAAGAAAAGAAAATGTCAGTCAATTTTCAATTGCTAATTATATTTTCTATTTCAGCATCCAGCTTGCAAACCCCAATTCCTTCCTCTTCTTCCCAATGTATGTATGGAACTTCTAATCAGTATCCAGCTCAAGAAACTCTGGATTCCCATGGTGCAAATAGTAGAGAAATGGTGTCCTCTCTGCCACCTATCAACACAGTGTTCATGGGAACAGCAGCTGGAGCTGGAGGGACTTAAACCAACAGTGTTGGGAAGGGGTTAAAACTTGCAAAATTTCCACTGCCAAACATTGTTATTCACTCAGGCTACCAGGAGAGTAAAGAAAATGGACTATGCATTGATGGACTTTTTTTTTCAAGTCACTGGCCCAAAACTATGGACAACCCCATAGACAAAGGAGATACTTGCATAGTTTGTGCTGTACACAAATTTCTTAAAATGTGATCTCATTATTAATCATAGTTTCAAACATTATGAAATGGAATCAGTGAAGATTTGAAGATGCAAATATCTCAACTATGAAGATTTAATATTTCACTTTGTAATTTATTGACAAATTGTGTGCTGGTTCATCTACAGTTTCTAAAAAAGAGAAGAGTTTATTTAACGCCTTTATAATACCCTTAATTTATTAGGATCTCAGAATCATTGTTTACTATCCCTTATTTGACAAAAAGTCAAATGTGTATGTTCTACCTCCTATGGAAATGTTTACAAGGTCAAGACTTAATGCAATTCAACCTAGACCAAAGTTGCTTGACTTTCAACTCCTCTGTATTAGTGTGATGATTTCTGTTACATAGCAGTATCCTGTTTCTGTGTAACTGGACAGAGATGATAAATGATTTCACTTCTTTATTTAAAAAAGATAAGAAAAAATAAAATAATGTATGGAAATATTTTTAAAGGCTTGATTGCTCTGAGGGTTGGTGCAGTTTCCAAAGAATGCTGGGGGTTTGTGAGCAGAACTCCTTTGGGTAGAGCTGTTTGGTCAAAACACCATAATTCAAGAATATTTGCATATCCTATCCAAATGCATGTAAATCTAAAGAAATTGGTAGATGTTTGAACTTCTGCAAAGATTTGGTAGTGGTCTTTAATCCACTACCTTACTTACAAATTGAGAGTAAATGAGTATTCAGGGATCGTCTGGAGGCAAAGGCCAAGGTAGAAGTGAAGAATTCATTGCTTATAAAATGGTACAATTTGATACGACATCATTCTAGCTCTGTTTCTTTTTCAAATGTCTTGGCTGACAAATCTAAGATTCATGGTTGACAATATGAAACTTCATTAACTTTGCAGGCTCCTCCTGTAGTTTTATGACAGGCCTCATATTATTTGTATTAAGGATTCAATTATACTGTAAACCCAGGTACATCATAAAAGAGTCTGCAAACCTCCAAATCCCTATTACACATGATGGTGTAATTTGATAAAGACAAACTGTAGAATTGTTTTCAGCAAGCAATGAACAGTGATCCATGGGTTTGTGGGTGTGCCGCTACCATTTTCTAAGTAGTGTTCCCAGTAGTACGTCGCTTATGATCTAATAATTGCACAGAAAAAAAACTTCAACAGTAGCAAGTCATGAAGAATAGCAAAGTAAATATTCTCTTCTTTGATCTAGTAATATTGTAGGAGTATAAAGGAAGGTGAAATCAATAGGGCTTGGATTGAAATAGTAAACAAAACAACCTTAAGAAATGTTTGGACATTAAGTCTTGAAAGCTAAAAACAAAATTTTTATTGTACTGTAATTAAATATATGCTCCACACCTCGTGTGTGTCAGATGCTGTGCTAGTGGAGAATGCAAAGATGAAAAGGACACTTCTCTCACCTTTAATATGTTTTGATATAATGACGAGGGGTAATGTGATAGGAAAGCGAGGCTCACTGAAGGTTTTGGAGTAGAAATGCGGTGCGGGGAAAGTGGTATGTAGGGAACATCTAGCAGCAGTTGGAGGGAGGCGGTGGATTGGATAGGGGAGGAATTAGCCTGAGAAAGGGCTGTTTCTCTCACCCATATGTCTAGCAGATAAGCATGGAGACTACACTGTGACAACCAAAAACACCACCCGTATTTCCAAATGCCACCAGAGTGGCAGTGCGCTACTGCATGAATTCAAGGTGACAGGATATTTAATTTTATCAAGAAGGAGCATGAGAAGAATTAATACCTCTCCGCCCTGTAGCTATACTCATTCTCGAAGAATAGTTTTCTGCAGGGAACTAAGTCTGGACACTCAAGGAGTTTTTTGCTATTCTTTTTGTTAATTTTAATTTAGGCAAAATAACTTGCCTAGCTTTTTAGTGTGTTTTTATTATGGCTCTTCCAAAAGTAAATATATTATCCTTCAAGTGATTTTTGGAAGTATGGAGTACCAATTATAAAAGATTTGACCTGCTTAAGATAACGTTTCTGTGAAATGCAAAATTAAGGTCAGAGATCAGAGTTCAAAAATGCAAGGTTTATAACGCAGTTCTTAGGGTACTATTTTTCAAATCTTGTTATGGTGGTTATATAAATAAAAGACATAATGACAAATGAATGCAGCCATTAATTCAGAGGATTCTGAACAAAATTCAGAGATCAAAAGCCTCTTTTGTCACAACTTCAAGAATAAAATCCAGTACATAATTAATAGAGAATCACAGATCAGAAGGTACCCGATTTGTTTTTCTAAGGTTAGAAACAGAGCTAGAAAGAAATTGAGTCATGAGAGTGGCTCCAGTAGGTAGCAATGGATTAAAAGCCAGTTACCTTCGAGTGAATTCCATCTCATGGCAACCCCACGTGTGCCAAAGTAAAGCTGTGCTCCGTAGGATTTTGTTTTGTTTGTTTGTTTAAATAATATTTTATTGTGTTTTCAGTGAAGGCTTACACAGCAGTTTAGGCTCCCATTCAACAGTCTCTACACAAGTTGTTCAGTGACATTGGTTACATTCTTCACAATATGTGAACACTCTCATTTCCATTCTGGTTGTTCCTTTTCCATTAATCTAGTTTCCTTGCCCCCTTACATTCTCATCTTTGTTTTAAAGTCATTGATGAACATTTGGTCTCATATAGGTGATTTTTTTTTTAAAAGAGCACAGTATTTACAGGAGATATTTGTTAATTTTTGAGCCAATTTGTTAGCCAGAATGCTTCTTATAAGCAAGGAAGGCAAGACTTTGGCTCACTTACTCTGGGCACATCACCAGGAGAGACCACTCTGTAGAAAAGGTCATTGTGGTTGGTAAAGTAGAAGATCAACAACAATGAGGCCCATAATGAGATGAGTTGACGCAGTAGCCACAACAACGGGCTCAAACAACCAATGATTGTGGAGATGTTGTTGTAGGACAGGTCAATGTTTCATTCTGTTGTACATAATGTTGCCATGAGTCAGAGACAACTCAGCGGCAGCGAACACCAGCACCAGTATTTGATTTATTTCAGACCTTTGTAGCCCCACAAGATACACCATTCAGAATAGAGGGGCTCTTTTTGGGGGGTGAGCTCCTGTATATGTTGACCATACTGTAAGCTGAATATGGTAGTCCCCTTCATCTGCAGGGGGATACTTTCCAAGACCCTCAGTAGTTGCCTGAAACCATGGATAGTACCGAATCCTCTATATACTATGTTTTGTCCTATACCTACATACCTATGATAAAGTTTAATTTATAAATTAGGCACGATAAGACATCAATGACAATAACTTATAATAAAATACAACAGTTATAACATTAAAACGTAATAAAAGTTATGTGAATGTGGTCTGCTTTGGGTGATCCTGGATCATTGAGCCAGTTGGACCTCAGTTGACCACAAGTAACTGAAACTGAAGAAATTCAAACTGCAGGTAAGTGGGTGTTACTGTACAGTTGTGGAGGGACGTTCATTGATCTCCATGCTGGACCTAGGTCTACACATTCCCAACTGGGATATAGATAAAGGACTCTCTGGACTTTGTTCTTTTCATCAAGCCCACAGGCCTCTTTAATGCCCTGAGATTATGACCTAAACTGAATCAGAAAGCGTGAGCTTTGGTATACCAGGCGTTGCAAATGCAAATACCTAGGCATTCAGGTAGGTGAGATGAGTAAACAGTGGAATGAGTGATGGGGTCCAAGAGCACTGGAGTTGTTATGCATCCTCCAGAGTGGTGGCCACTGATAATCCCTCCTGACCAACACCCTGCAGGGATGCAGGCAGGGCTGCAGAATTCCCAACCTTACAGGGAAATCAGGAACTCCTATTTTTATGGCTGATCCAGGTATGTCAGAGGACTGTGCTCCACAGACTTTTCACTGGCTGATTTTTCAGTAGATTGCAAACCTTTCTTCTAAGAGCCTCTGGATGGATTCAAACCTCCAACTTTTCTACTAGCAGCTGAGTGCATTAATCCTTCATACCACCCAGAGACTCCAGCAATGGGTAGGCCTCTCTATGGGACTCTGAGATGCTAGGTTCCCAGGCCTGCAGTGGAACACCAGCGCTGCAGCTAGGCTGTCCTGCCCAGTGGGAAACAGTGCCCATGTCTCCACTGCCCACTTGAATTTGCCCTTAGAGCTCTTGATAGACTTAATCTTTATTTAGTCCCTTGGAGTATAGCTGCTTTGACAACACTCCCAGGCCCACAACTGTGTTTCCTTTTCTGCAGAAAAACTTGAGAAATGGTGAGTTAGAGAATCATTGATTATATTTTTGAATCACTGAATTTGTGCTCAGACAAGTGCAGGTGATAAAAATAGGACAAAGAACATTGCCATTCTTGAAAGCCAACTTAGGCAGTGCATTATCCTCTCATACCCAGCCCCCTTAAAAAAAACCATTGAGATAAATGGATTCTGAAACCAGAACCCCAAACTCTAACTCTTCAAAGAAGCACAAGGCAAATGAGAGAACTGAAATGAGAGTCTGAACCCCCTGGAAAGGGATATTACAGGGACTCAGATTTCTACACAACAGGGAGTGAGATTAATTCTCACACAAGTGTCACAATAACAGTTACAAGGCCTGGAATAGTAAACTGCTCACATTGTATTTTGAAGGCAAATTTACAATCTGGGGTGAGTTATAGAAACCTAAATAAAAACCATCTAGAAAAGTAAACAATAGTGATTATGGCATACAGGACATTTTGTTCTTTGGGAAAGATAAGAAATGATGAATTTATATAAAGGGTTATTATACCATCTCATGCAGTTATTGAATTCTAAATTAAATTCTTTAGCTTGCAAATGGCAAAGAACACAGCCTGTCTATTCCAAAAACACGCTGATTAAATGAAAAGAGGATAAATTTCAGTTAGTCCTTGATTATAGGCATTAGCAGTGGGTGGAAAGGATTGGAAGCTGTGAATGGACTCTGAGGAATAATACATTCACTAATTTTAAGGTATACTTAATCACAAAATGAGGTCACATTTCTGTTCTGATAGATACAAAAATTTTCAAGTAGTTTTCCAATATCAAAATTCTCTAAATAGCACTTAATTTTTATTGATTTTGGAGTACATAGTACTATGGTGTAAATGTTCCGCGTTACAGCAATAACCCATTTTCCAGAATGAACAGAATAATTTTTATTTAGCTCTTTGTAGAATTAATCCACCTGGGGCAATCTTTGATTTATTCCCAAAATACCTCTTTTAATATCTATAATTTCAGTCACATTCATGCAGATGTTTATGAGGATAAAATTTACCATTTATTAGTATGACCGTCTTACTGGTCATATCATAAGATTCTAGTAAAAGCCTCCCTATCCATTCAATATTGTGGAAAGCTTTGGACATATAATTGTATTATACTTCTAGGCTCCCGGTCTTACTGAAAGCTTTTATCTCTTTTTTGACAAATATTTCACTTAATCTCAATGAATTTAACATTTATTTATCGCTTGAGTAGTCTTGGTAATGTTCTTATGCTTGGTGTGGTTTTGGTAAGGAATGAATGTGTCTCAGGTCCCAGGAGATATTTCCTTTCATCTCACATGCTTACACCTTATGTCTGCTTACATCGATGATAAGAAGAACAGACAAGTTTCCTCCGCTCATGGAGCTTATACTTTACAAAGGGAGACAGAACTTAGGCCAAAAATTTGTGAAATTGATTGCAACTAAGAAACAATTAATTGAAACTGTGAAAAGAAGTGAAGGCTGTGCAGAGAAATTATAAACTGAAGACATGAAGGTGTGTGAGGGGCTATGGGGGTGAGGTGGGGAGAGCTGGTCAGGGAAGCTTCTTAGACAGCTGAGACCTGAAGACTGGGTAGGGAGTAGGTGGTGGTAGGGAATGAAGTTGGGGGTGAGGTGGGGTGATCGGGCAGACAGTGTTCACAGCAGCAATCCAACATGTGAAGAATCTATGGCTGGGAGTAAAAGATGAAAGGTATGGTGAAGCATGGAGAACTAGGGAGAGTTGGCAGAGTGAGTGCAAAGAGATATTCCTGGGACTTTCAAGGTTTAACAATCTTACTTATTGATAACTCCCTACCTCAAAAAAAAAAAAATTTTTCCAAAGAGTTGGTTTTGACTTACAGTGACTCTGTAAGATGGAGTAGAGCTGCCCCATAGGGTTTCCAAGAAGCAGCTGGTGGATTCAAACTGCTGACTTTTTGGTTAGCAGCTGAGCTCTTAACCTCTGTGCCATGAGGGCTCTATTTATTAATAAAGCATGATAACATTGTAAGATTGTGAAAGCCTGTAAAGAATCAGATGAGCCTGGTAAAAACGTCAAACTGAGATTTTTATAAATTGAAATGCCGAAACATCTTCAAGATGAAAACAGCATTGCTTTCCTAGATTTCAAAATTGAAAATAGCTTCTAAACCTTTTTTCTATAAACTGACAACACATATTTAAGGAAACTTAATCTCAGGGAATTCTCCATGAGGGTTTTGAGTCTTAAAAAAAAAAAAAATTGATGATTTCAGCTGATAAAACACGTTTTAATAGAATTCTCTATTCATCTTCCATAAATTCAGTTCCAAATTTTCTCTATTGAAAAATACATTTAAGTAGAAGGTTAAGATCAAGTGTGTACATTACTTTTAAGTGGCATTTTTCTGTATTGCTGGTATGATTGGTTTTAACCCTAAAGTTGAAAGGAACTAAGGGTGAACAGAAGGTCAGAACCAGGGTTTCTCAGTGTGATGTGGTGACTTTACCTCTTTTCTTAATATAGATGTTTTAGTGCCTCTAAGTAAGAATTGGGTGAGGAACACATTTACAAAAGTGAAAAATTAACTACTCAATATGATACCTTCTCTAAAGTAAAGAGAAACCATTGTTTTTATTAGTTAAAAACAAGGGTGATGATCTTAGCAATCAATAGTCAGAATGAGGGTCAGAGATTTACAGCCTTCAAGCATCTTTAAACACACTGAGACAAATATGAGCTTCGTGGGTTTGTCATTTGGCTTTGCGTACTTTAGCTTATTAATGCTTTATACATGATCTCGTGAAAAATGAAACCGTTTCCATATCTTATATTAAAAAATGGCAAGTTTTCTTGCCTTGTAATTTGGGGGAGCAGGTATGTATAAGGAGCCCTGGTGGCAAAGTGGTTAAGTGTTGGACTAGTAACTGAAAGTCCGGTGGTTTGAACCCACCAGTCACTCTACAGGAGAAAGATGTGGCAGCCTTCTTCCATAAAGATTACAGCTTTGGAAACCCTATGAGGCAGTTCTACCCTGTCCTATAGGGTCACTATGAGCCGGAATCAACTTGATGGCAATGCGTTTGGTTTGGGTTTTTAATATGTTTGTACTATTTGATTTGCTGTTTTCCCCTCATTGTTTTTTGGAGTATTACACATAGTCTGGCTTCTGCACAATTCATATGTTCTTGTCAGTTCTTGGCTACCCAAAGAAACTTCACCTAGAAAATGTACCTGATGCATTTTCACAGAAACCTGAGTATCCAGTTGTCTGGGGCATCAAGCTAGTAGAAAAATCCTCCGAGGTTACATTGGACCTCTTGGTTTATTAGCTGTTCTCTCACATTCTGATGCCTCTCAGGGAGTGAAAGGGAAAAGGGTCCAAGTACTGACTAATGATCTCTAGAAAAGAAAAGGAATAACTTGTCTTTGGCACATGTTTCAGTGCTAAGTGGCTCAACCTAGTGATACTCCCGTGTAGGCTTTTCCTGAATGCCCTGTGTTTGAGACCATGAGGTCTTAAACCAATCACAAATTTTTGTTAAGTAACTCTAAGTGTGGAAAGATTCAGATAGGGTGTGTGAGGAGTAGGAAAGACATCTCCCCAAGAACCCCAGATTCACTTCTGTCTAACAGGTCTAACTCATGGTGACATTATGAGTACAACAGAATGAAAAAAGCATTGCCTGTTCCTGCACCTTCTTCATGATCGTTGGTATGTTTTAGCTCATTGTTTTGGCTATTGTGTATATATATATATATATATATTAAAAAAAAAAAAAAAAAAGTCCCAGGAACATCTCTTTGCACTCACTCTGGCAACTCTTCCTAGTTCTCCATGCTTCACCATACCTTTCATCTTTTACTCCCAGCCATAGATTCTTCACATGTTGGATTGCTGCTGTGAACACTGTCTGCCCGGTCACCCCACCTCACCCCCAACTTCATTCCCTACCACCACCTACTCCCTACCCAGTCTTCAGGTCTCAGCTGTCTAAGAAGCTTCCCTGACCAGCTCTCCCCACCTCACCCCCATAACCCCTCACACACCTTCATGTTTTCAATTTATAATTTCTCTGCACAGCCTTCACTTCTTTTCACAGTTTCAATTAATTGTTTCTTAATTGCAATCAATTTCACAAATTTTGTTGGACTTCTACTTTCCTAAACATGGTGTTCTTTTCCAGTGAGTGGTCTTTTGGTGATGATGTGTCCAAAGTAAGCCAATCATATATAAAAACATCTGTTTTCATCTGTAAAATGGCCTTAATAATATTATCACAGAAGGATGAGGATTAATGAGCTAAGGCTTAAAAACTAATTTAAGGCATGGTTCTTGACTTATTGCATAGGCCCAATAAATGGTAACTTACAAATTATCATTGTAATTATTATTCAAACCCTATTGAATAAGTAGTATTATTGAAGCAATGTAACATTGACAGCCCTATTCCTAGAGTTGTCTAATAAAATAACCTAAACCAGCCTCATTAAATAAGAATTTGTAATGTAAAAGCAAATGAAAAAAGCAAAATGTAGTAAATCATTAAGTACTCCAATATGGTTTCATAGAGGCAACACTCAAGGGGCACAATATGGTCTGATTGTTAGATATTAAAACAAGATTACAAACAATATTTGAAAATAATTTATACTTAGGCATATTTTACTTGTTTCATATAATAAGGCAAATTTTCCCACTATTAATCAATAATTCTAGTAGGGGAAATGTCAGTACTTCAGTCTGATTATCTTTATTTTCACAGACCTTAATGAATAACCATAAAAATATGAGACTTTTTCTATGAAAATATCTACTAGGAATAAATTATCCTTTGTTGATTAATTTTCTTCCCTCTGAAATGTCAATTAAATTAGTATCTTTTAAAATACAAATGGTTAAGTTTACAACAGGAAATCATTGGCTACAGAATATTTGACACTTGAATATTTGCTAATTTGCAAACCGAAGAAATATGTATTAAACATTTTTAAGCCTTCAAAACTGCATAAAGGACAAGGTGCTTCCCGTTCTCTTTATTATTATTATTATTATTTTAAGGAAAATCTTCCCCCCAGCCAAGAGCACTCTCCCAAACTACGAAGCCGATTATCCAAATGTCAGTTATTGAACATCTCCCCCAAGGTGTTCCACAGGCATCTGAAGCTCTGTGCTTACAGACCTGGAACCATTTCCTATGTTCTCAGACTCCATTCTCATCATGTGTTCCCTCTTCTAAGGAAACCAGAAATCCAGGAGTCATCCTAAACTCTTCCTCACTGGTCCTTCTTCTAGTCACTTGATTACCCCCTCTAATTATCTTTCTGAGCTCTCGTCTTTTTCACCCTCATGTACAATGCCCTGCAGCAAAGTTAGGTCTTTTGTCAGGAGTATGGTATTTTTTTTTTTTTATGGTATTAGCCCCACCCAACCCACCCTCTGCATCGTAGGTCCTGGAGGATCTTTCTTAAACGCATACTGCACCTTTGCTCAAGATCCTTCTCTGGGTTCTCTTCGATTTCAGAATAAGGCCGGAACCCTTTCCCACAGGCCTAGGGTTTTTTTACTTTTTCTCCTTAAGACTCATTTTCCTCATCTGTTAATCTTGTGTCCAATACCAATCAATATAATTTGTATGCTATTTGAAATTTTATCTGCAATTGGAAGGTTTACACAATTTTTAGATGACAAAAGTAATCACTACAGAGGTTTTGGAATTTACATTACGTTTTGTGGCCAGAATATAAAGTGTAGGAATATGAATGATAAATGGTCAATGAAGATGAAAATGCTTACTTAAATCAATAGCTTTAATGACTCTAAAATATCCCAGGACATTAACATTTGACACAAACAATCTTGAAAGAAGCCTTACTTAATGGGCATTTTTGGCTCAGTTCTCAGTCTTTTAAATTGTGTGACGAAGTGATATTGAAAGCCTGAGGAAATAGACCTTGATGAACCTCCATGATATATAGGCAGATAGAGGCCCGACTGAGGTGAAGTTAAGATAAAACAACTCAGATAAGGAGGGTAAGAATGGTTGCACAACTTGAAGAATATAATCAGTGTCACTGAATTGTATGTGCAGAAACTGTTCAGTCAGTGTATGTTTTGCTGTGTATGTTCTCAACAACAAAAATAAGTTTTTAAAAAAATTAGTACATAAGAATGAGTACAATGAACTTTGTCTTCTGCCTCTCTGTGCTTGGCTGATTCTTACACAGTCTTCCAGTGTAGATGGAACTTTCCCTAAGAAGCCTCTCCTGAAACCCCAAAGTCTGGATTATTGTCCCTTCTATACGCCCCTTTCAGGTCCTATACTTCTCCAACATAACACTTGCCATGTTATTTTTTGTCTCCTAAACTAGACTGAAGGATCTCTATTGGCACAAATGGTTACGCACTTGGCTGCTAACCAAAGGGTTGGCCATTTGAACACACCCAGCAGCTCTGTGGGAGAATGACCTGGCAATATGCTTCTGTAAAGATCACAGCTGAGAAAACTCTATGGGGCAGTTCTTATATGTAACATAGGGTCCCTATGAGTCAAAATCATATTGTGGCACCTTACAACAACAACAAACTAGATTCTAGGCTCCGAGATGCCTGAGGCAATTGTCAGGTTTATTGATGTAATCTCACAATAAATACATGCTTAATTAAAATTGGATGTAAGGAATAAAGTAGTTTTAAATTCAGAACAAGAACCTTTGGATCCATTGCTCAAGATGCTATGTACCAAATAACAGGGAGCCAGAACTGCACATAAAACCCAAAAAACAGGGAACCAGAACTGCACATAGTATGGAAATTCACTGAGGCCCATCTTGCCTTGGGATAGGCACCAATCTGAAACATTCCTTGGGGAAAGGTTGTGCTGTTTTTTCATTTTTCATTTTGTCTTTAGACTTTCCTTAGTTTTGAATAATAGACAGGGTTGAAACACAAGGGGACTCTAAGAACTATAGTTATTTATTTTAGTAGACTAGGCCCTCAACAAATATTGATTGATGCGTGGATTGATTGATTAGGGAGGTCTGGAAGATGCCTTTGTAAGTCATGGGATCAAGGTACACATCTTAAATAAATGCTTGCGCTTTTGCTCAAGAAGACAAAAGGTAGGATGTTCATTGCAGCATTATTTTTAATAGCAAATTAAAAACTAGAGCCAACTTAAATTACTGTCAGTAGGTCAATGGATAAATAAGTCAATGAATAAATGGATAAGTTCATGCAATGGAATACTATACTTCAGGCAAAATCAATTAATTAAATCTACATTTATCAATAGGGATAAATCTTGAAAAGATGATGTTGAAAAAAGCAAACTCAAAAGAATAAATATATTTATGTAAATTAGAAACCATAAAAAACACTAATTGTTTATGGACACATATGTTGTAAAAGTATAAAAAAGTATAAATTCAATAAAAGCATAATAAATAAATACCATCTTTGGTATAGTGATTATCGCTGGTGCAGAAGGCAGGGGAATGAGATGAGATTGGAGAAGGCATGAGGTTTGATTATCTGTTATATCTGTTCAGAAACACTTTGTTTCTTAAAAAAAGATATCAAGTTAATATGACAAAATGTTTTATATTTGCGAAAGTGTGGCATCATTCTGTGCATACTGATTCACACTTAGTATTAAATGATAAACATTTTTTATTCAATTTTCTTTGACAGAAGATCTTCAGTAGCTGCAAAGAATTTCATCATATGGATATGTTGTAACTTAAGCAGTTCCCTCCTGTTGGATATTTAAGTAGCTTCTAAGCTTAAAAAAGGATAATGAATTTCTAATTTACTTAAAATAATGTGGCCCAGCATATTTTCTAACCACAGCATTGTTTTCATTAAAACTCAACATATACAAACAAACAATTTGATATTTTTTAAATATAAGGAATCATTCAGATGACGGACTAAATTCCTCAGTTATCTTCAGCAAGTCTGATGTCCAGGAGATAAAACCACTATAACATTCAGTTCAGCTATCCTAGCATCTTTTGGGGTGGGCATGCCTAGGGTCTGAATACGTTCCCACATTGATCATTACCTGCCTACTGTGAAGATGGGGAATAGGGATGTCACACATTCAAAATACAATTCTGAGGAAATTACTCAATTGTTTAAATATCCTTAAATGAGAAATTCTTCCAAAATATTAATAATCCTTACCAGTGGGCATTGTCTGTATGTCAGTTTTGGGTTTTACAAATATGATCTCATTTAATCCTCACGATAACTTTATGCAATATATTAACGTGTCTATTCATGCTGAGTGTTAGGAGACACTGCTTTATAATATGTTTAAGACAGAGTAAAAAGGCTCTCACAAAATATCTTTGTTGGCCTAAAAATACCTTTGTTGGCCTAAAAATCAAAAAGGCCTTCTGAAACCATGAACTCCCATTGGCGTTAAGATTAACTATGGGTGTGTCTTGGTGTGTCTTTGTAGACAGGGAGAGCGGTGAGGATATGGTCATAATCTAGGTAAGAGATGATGAAGGTCTGTACAACGAAGAACACAAACAAGGAAAATTTAAGTTGGAGTAAATATTAAGCAACCATGCTTAATAAATGTCAGGTACTATAGAGGTCCTGATTTGATCCACTATCAATGGCAAAGTCACAATTCATTTTCTCAAGTTCAGTTAATATTGATGAGGTTATAAACACATGGCTTCCTCCCTTGAAATTATTTCTCCATGCAAACACACCTCTCAATAGCCTAGCAACTCATCTGCCTTCTGCTTTCATGGCTAGATATATCACACATTCCCTTAGTTAAAAGGAATGATTCAGACACATCTTCCCTTATCCCTTCCCAAGGGATAAAACCCAATTCCTGTCCAAGAGTCAGTACAGGCAACAATGCTCAGCAATTGAGGACTTTTCCAAGTTATATTAAGGAGATTAGCTCCTGCTTGAACTGGTTTCTCTGAGGCAGGTCTTGGGTGTTTCTGTTTCTGCGGAAGTACCGTAACTCATGGGCAGAAGCCTCATGTATCATAGAAAAACAGTATTTAGTCCTTGGTGTACTACAGTTTGTATCATCAGTGAGGAAGATACTGCAATACTGCAATAGTGTAGCGCACTTAACCACTACACAACCAGGGTTTCCTAAATTTGATAGGTTTTAAAAAAAGTGACTAGATTAATTAGATGTAAAGAATGGAGTTGGAGGTAAGAAGGATAGGAGGAAGTATAGTGTTTATGTGAAAGATATAAGGGTGAAGAGTGACAAGAGGCATAAAATTTTACCCAAATTAATTTTGAGGTACATTTGGGGGATTGGTTTATTTCCAGTTTGAAACTTGGAAGAGCTATGAGGTTGGAAACATGCACTTGATGGTCGTTAACATAAAGTGTTGGTTAAAACTCTAAAAGTCTTACCCAGGGAGACTACACAGATTGGGCAGAGCAACTGGCCAAAAGCAGAGCCCTGGGAAACACCTATGTTTAAAGAGAAGACACAAGAGAAGGCAACCTTGAAGGAAATTGATGAGCGGAACTGGAAGCAGAGAAAAGGGATAGTTGCAACTTGAAATAGAAGTAAAGTTTCAAGAATAAGTGAGGGTCAATAGGGGTGAAGTGGAGCCCTGGTGGCACAGTGGTTAAGAGCTCATTTGCTAACCAAAAGGTCTGCAGTTCAAATCCAGCAGCCACTCCTTGGAAACCCTATGGGGGCAGTTCTACTCTGTTCTGTAGGGTAGCTATGAGTTGGAATCGCCCCGATGGCAATGGGTTTAGGTTTTTTTTTTTTTTTTTTTATAGATTATGAAGAAACGCCTGGCAAAAAGGAAGGTATTGGTGGTATAGGAGACGTGGCAATAATGGATGCTGTAGCATACCAGAAGAGGGGTCTTTATCCAGGTTTGGCTGCATTAGCGGGACCTGTTATTGTTTCTTTTCTCACTTCGCTACCATGACCCTCTATTCACGCACCCTTCACTATGTATTTACCTGCTTTGGCAAGATCCGTAACACAATCCATCATTTTTGAGCTGTTCTCTCCTAAGCTCTCCTTCAAAATCCTGGCAGAAGCAAAATGGGATGGCCTTGGTGAATGGTGAGTGAAAGCAGAATCCACACCAGAAAGGTTTCTCTATTTGGTTGTGCCTTTCTTTCTTAATTGTATCCCCCTTGTGATTTGATATTCCTCACAAAAAAAGCAAGTTTAATTATCAAAGCAATGCAGCCACAAAATCTTCATGCTAAGGAGATTTCTGCAAAGTGCACATGTCATGGAATACCCTTGCTTCCTGAATTGAATTAGGGTAGGTTGTATACAACTGCATTACACCTGTGCACACAGACAACACATAAAGATATATTATTTTCTTGGTCCTTAGGTGAAGCAGGAAGTTCTGATACAGCAATAACAGGCCACAGACACATTTACACTAGTCTAAATGCACATATTAAACTCCTTTATTATCTAGTAAAATGTACAGTAAATATCCTTACTCCGTTCCTGATCTCCAACCCACGCCTCAGACTCACTCATCCATCCCATGTGTGATGTGGAGGATATCATGAAGGTCAGAAATGCAGTAAAATTGTCCTGCTGTGCTTATTATGTGGTAGTTCTTACAAGCTGGAAACTTAATGATACGTCTCTTGATTTCATGTATGTGTATAAAATTAATGGCCAAAATGTGAAAATAGCAATATCAAAAAGAGCTCTGTTAGAATGACAAGCGACTTCTATTAAAGGCTAAGCCTGTTTCTCTTGTCCTACCTTTCCCTTCTGATGTTCATAGCTGATATAGCAATTCTTTATCTGCTGACCCTATGCCACAATGAGCCATCACTACCTTCCAACAGCAGCCCTAGAAAACTTTTTTTGAAGTAATATATAAACCAAAAACGTAGTTAAGCACCTGAGTGGTGGGAATATTGGGTTTTGGGAGTCAGCAGCCATTGGCTAATGGTCTCATTTTATTTTCTGGTGCTTGTCTGTACAGAGAGCTCTACTACCAATGAAAGTCTGAGCCTTGAGCCCTAGAAACAGCACAAAGAATCAGCCACTGGCAAGAAAGGGGCTTGCAGCTTCAGAATAACCTGGAATCTCAGCAGTGTTCAGTAGTTCGTTATATCAGAAACTCCAGAGATCTAATGTATTGACATCAGGTGAATGACTTGTATCTTAAAAATCATCAGGATCCATAGAAAATTCTAAATTACTGTATGAATTTCCCTTATAGTGCTGGAAGAAACATATTAGGGTAGCAAATACCTAGGGAGCCCTGAAATGAATTTCTCTTTTTGCAGTTCTTCTTTGCAGAGAACATTTGTTTTGGAAAATATTACTAACAAACATATATTACAGAGTACATATGCATGTTTTGCCATTCTTGATATAACCCTTAGAATTATGCCCCCTGTTTAAAATCTAAAGAAGAAAAAGACAAATAGGAAGACAAAAATAATGATGTAGGAGGTGAAAATAAAAAATTAAAATTAAAAAGTGAAGTGAACAACAAAAAAACAAGTAACCAATCTATGACTGTTTAGATTCACAGATATGCGTCCAGGATATATTTGCATTCATAGAGTGGCAGTCCCTATGAATGTGTATTTGAAGCAACATTAAATGTTCTGTTCTTGTTGTGTTTAGTGCCTCGATTTCTGTAATGGGCGTAGATGGACTCACACTTGGACAGCACGTAAAAAAGATTTTATTTAGCAGGTGAACTAGGAAAGCTGGCCTGCCTTCCTCTGGGCTTGGTTGATCATTACCCTTGATCAAATAAAAAGCCACATGTTCCAGCTGCCCTTATGCCCTGGTTACCACAATGGGAAAAAGAAGGGAGAGAAAGAGAAAGAAGACTTGAGACAAGATAGCTTTTCTTGCTAAATTTTTATGTCGTCTAAATACAAGCATGTTCTATGTATTCAAGTTCCTCGTTATTTAAAAGAACATTTAAATGGGATGAAATGTAATAAATCACATACTGTTGCTGTACTTAAGAAGATAATCTCTTGCAAAGACTTTAAACTTTTAAAATGAGAAATGTCATGTAACTTGTACATAGAAAAATAATCTGGATGCTGTGTCAGGAATGTAGAAGGGAAGGGTGATGGGGTGAAAAGAAGGGATAGGAAAAGAGAGCAGAGAGCAATTATTCCTCACAACTTTGTATTGAATCCTTGTGGAGTGCTCATACGTGTGAATTCTTACAGCCACCTCTGTGGTCTGCCTATTTGCCGTAATGATGAGAGAATTCATTATTTTCTCTGAGCGTTTGAAACGCTACCATTTAAGGAGGATTAGATACTCACTGAGCAATATATTCAAATTTTCTGTTTGAGTTGCCATGTTTGGTAGGTATTCGGATTTACCGTAGATATTTCTGAAAGGAAACACTTTATGAGATGATTTTTTTTTTTTTTTTCCCAGATTGAGGTTTAAAAACCTACTGTTCTTCTGAAGAGTATGGAAGGATGTTTTGGTGTGGTGGAGGGTGGGAGAACAGATAACAAAGCAGTATAGCTGTTATCCCATTTCTGGAAATATACGTATATATTTTAGTATAAGAATAAACAAGAAAATGCAAGGGAGAGGATTAGGTCTCAAATTGTTGATGGTGATTTTCCTGGGTAGGAAAGAATGTTTAATGATTTCCTGTAGTAATTCAATTTTGTTAACTAATTTTGAAATTATAAAAAATCTAAAACATGTACTATAATGTGCACAGTATCAAAATATAAGAGTTGGTAAATAAATTGTAGTTATAGTGGATATTCTAAAAGTGTTGTGCTTTCCTGTGAATTCTGCTACTGAGCAGATGCTGTTTGAACTTGCTTAGCCAGATTAGTGGACAGATCTAATCCTGAATACTTACCTGTTTATAAGGAACTTCTTTTTATTTTCCCATTATTTTGGTCCCAAATCAACAGGAAATGAGAGGCATTATAAAGGCTGATGACAAACATGCACACAGTAAATTTTAGAAAAATTGTAATTGTCCAAGGCAAGATGAAAACCAAAAGATAGCAGACCATTTGTATCCCTCCAATTTAGATCAGAATTAAAACAAGAGTTGCTTAATTTGTACAAGAAAAAGGTTTTGGACAATGTGTTGATTGGAGGTAAATAAATGAATTCGACATTTGGGAACTGTCACGTCTGAATGACAAGAGGAGTGGCTGGAATGATGAAAGGGAGTGAAAATCATCAGAACAGTCTTAGAGTGACATCTCTGAACGTGAGATTGTGCGAGTCTTAGAGATAAGTATATCTTCTTTCAATTTTTAAAGGAAAGCGGAGCTAAGAAAGGACTTCAGTTTTATTCATTAACTTTAAAAGACCAAAGGCTAAGATTTTCAAGCATAGGCATGAGAGACATGTCATTGGAAAGCAATGTCATTTTATTTGATGTTGGTACTGCTACCGAAACAGGGAGGGACGTGCCCACTGTGCAGTCCACCGACCTAAACATAAAGGTAAAAATAAAAGTCTATTCTTTTGACGTCATTAACAAAGTCATTTGCTAAATTCTGATAGTATAATTTTAAATCACCAAGAAAAGGACTTTGTGCTTTATGGCAACATGAAACCACAAATTTTGTAATGAAGATCACTTTAAGCTAAATTTTTTAATTGACATTTTTCCTTGTGTAGTTATTGGCCAAAGTGAAAAAGGAATCTCTTTATTAAGTAACAGGGATTTCCAAGATCAAAATGGGTTTTCTATATTTGTATCATGTCCTTACAAGTTAACTCTCAACCATGTGATTGTATTATTGTAGCTCACTTCCAACAGTGGAAGGCAGATCTGTTTTAGGGACAATGGAGCATCTTCAGCTGCCTAAGTTCATCATCAGTCTTTCTAACTACTTCTTGAAAATGAATCCATATGAATTTATGTTATATCCAATTGTTACTTAGTTGTCGCTGCTAGTTTTCTTTATTACTCAGACAAACAGATGGTTTCCATTCCACAATCACCTTATTTCTGGGACTCCCTGAAACAAGCATATCCCAGAATAGAGAGAGCTTTCAGAGTATACATGGCTAGAAGATAGCATTTCTTTAGCATGGTGTTGTCTGTAATCTGCTGTCTCCATGCAGAGCATCTGAAACTGGCTTTGTCAAACAGAGTCAGATTGAGATCAAAGGTGAGGCCTTTGTGGATGGGATACCTGGCAAGATGAGCAGAGCCAGAGGAGAACAATTGGGCGGCTGATGACCAGATGATGGGTTCCCGTGCTTTCTCACATATCTGATTTCCCTCATTTTCTCTATGCTGATAAGAATGAGAAAAATATCCAAACTAGACAAAGGCTAATGATAGTGTATTATTATATATTCACATAAAAATCTAAGGGAATAATTGTAACTCCTAGGCAATATCAGGTTGACCCTTAAGCTATGATTTGTGTTGGCCACAATTTTGTCTCCAGAGAGAATTAAGACTTTTCGTCCCACAAAGAGAGAGATTTCATCCATAGCTCAAGGATGCACTATCAAGCCACCACTTTTATTGCCAAATAATGGTAGTGGGTAGATGCTGCTTCATAAAAAAGCAGCTCTAGCTCACCCAACAGCAATTTCTTAACCCCATGAAGTTTGTAAATCAGATTAAGTTTTAAGTAAGATAGGAACTTCCCTATGATATTCAGGTTTCTAGAAAGTATTGCCTTTTGAACTGGTTATGAAATGTGAAATAGGAGTATTTGTTCTGTAAAATGCCTAAGCAGTGAATAAGAAGCCCTGCAGTTGCCAAAAATAATTTCCGTTTCTTTGAAATTCTTATCCTCATGTTAACTTTAGTTCCTTTTCAAGTCTGCATACTTCATATTTTTTTCATAGATATAAATTTTCTATATACTTTCTTAGAGGCAAGGAAGGCGAGATTGCGTCTTACATACTTTGGACGTGTTGTCAGGAGGGATCAGTCCCTGGAGAAGGACATCATGCTTGGCAGAGTACAGGGTCAGCGGAAAAGAGGAAGACCCTCAACGAGGTGGACTGACACAGTGGCTGCAACAATGAGCTCAAGCAAAACAACGATTGTAAGGACGGCTCAGGACTGGGCAGTGTTTCGTTCTGTTGTGCACAGGGTCGCTATGAGTCAGAACCGACTTGACAGCACCTAACAACAACAACATATACTTTCCACCAGTTAGAACAGTTACATATGCTTAAGTGTCCTTGGATTATGAGTTTACGTTATACTTTCTATGGGTACCCGGATTTTTTGAATTCATAAGTATTTATTATAAGCGTGCTATAACAAATTAAAAATAGGAAATGCACATCTTATTTTCTTAAATATACATAAGACAAAATTTTGTGAAACTTTTGTTTGTCTTTTTTATCATTTCTAATAAGAACCACTGTATAAATATTCTCTAACCTGGTTTCAGGGTAGTCTACGTCATTGATGTAACTCAATTGAATGCATGCATACCCACTTGTTTAAATAACTTTTAGGTGCCTAGCACAGTGCCCTGCTAAAGGTATAATACTCTTCATTTCCCATCACAAGGTCAAAAGATTTGTTTACCTACTGGTTGTCCGTCATGAGCATGGTTGCAGTAACAGCTCATATTAATATATTCACAATTTCATTAAAAACGAACAAAAACTTTGAGTATGGCAGAGGATGAGTAAACTTGTAAGAGAAACTGGAGGCACTTTACTACTATTGAACTTTCATGATGTTAACGGCAACTCTCCGATCTTGAAATCCAATGTTTAAAAGGCAGCCTTTACATATTAATTATAATACCCTTATTAATAAAAATTAATCTACTGAGGGTCTGCTATGTGCCAGGCACTGTGCTAAATGTGTTATATGGATTACCTTAGTAAACCTTCATATCAACCCTATGAGGTAGGTAGCACTGTTATCTGCATGTTACAGGTGAACCCTGTACCAGAGATATTAAGTGGTTTCCAAAGTAACATATCTAGTAAGCAGTAGATGCTGACTAAATGTTAAAGCTAGGCACCTTGAGGTTAAATTTTGCATTCTGTGCCATTCCAGTTCTGCCTAGGATTGACATCATACCCTGCTCCTGCCCACCCTTCCTTCTTCTCACCCCTTATACCCCTGTCCCTCACTACAGTCAGCTATTGCTGGCTTGCCATGAGCTATTCAGGAGGAATCTCCTAATTGGGCCTTCTGGTCAGTCTTCAAGCTATTTGAAAAAGTAAAGAAAGAAAGCTTTCATTTAATAATGAATTTTATGGAACTTGGCAATTATTTCTTCGTTTTGTTTCTTCCCCCAAAGGGAAGTATATAATAGATGCCAGTCAAAAAAAGGGAACTATAAAATTGCTTTACGAGTCCACCACTAAGCCCCATATCCAGTTAGGCTTCTTGACGAGCAAAGCTGAAATTTAAAGGTGAAATGCTTTAAGAAGTTGCTTTTAGATATATCAATCAGTCATGATAGAGGTATCATTTTTGTTATGTTTCCTACTTCCTGGACACTATACCAAGTGCATTAATACATCATCTCAGAAAAACTCCACAACTGTCCCATGACAGAGATACTTTTATTTTCACTATTTCATAGATGAAGAGACCTCAGCTTAGGGGGGTTAAGTGAGTTGCCCAAGTCCATGAGCTAAAAGGGACAGGGCCAAGACTTGAGCCCTGATCTGACCCCCAAGTCTTTATTTTCTAACTCTGCTATGTCTCTCAGATGCAAAAGGTGCAATTTACAGTAGTTTAGACTTTCTCAAGTCTATGGTGCAGGGGTGGAGGATGGGATTAATTTCATGCTCTTTACAACTGTTTAGGCCACTCTTCTGCCTCTTCTTTCTGAGAACAGAAAGGCAGGACCTACACCTTTACATCACTGCAGAGCCAATACATTTCAGAAAGCACTTATTTAAAAAATAACTTCCCCTTCCCTGAACATCTGTTTGTGTTCCTCACAATAATAAGCACCACCACACATGTGGCAAATGCATACTCAACGGCGTAACGATATCGTGGCAAGTTAGCAAGTTTCCAATATTGTGAACTTATAAACACTGGTCTTTAATATCACCCACTCATCCTCTAATAAATAGACGATAACTCTGCACGTCAAGGGAAACAAAGCACCTTTGGAAATGGGCAGCAAGAAAGAAGGCATTCGATCTGTATTTACTCTAAATTCTATGATGGGCTTTCTTTTCTATTTCTCAGAGAGAGAATTTCCTCCTTTCTTCTATTAATATGTTAGCAAATCAGCACCCTAAAATTAAAAAAATAAAAATTAGGACTCTGAAATTAAAAAAAAAAAAAGAAGCCACTGTAGTTTTTTTTTTCCTGTACCTTGAGGGGAAAAAGGGTTTACTCTTTCACCATAACAGATGGTTTTAAATGCAGTGATTACAAAATTCTGAAGGTAAAATGGCTTAATTACAAAGTCAATACTGCCTCCAACCTGGGCTGAGTCTTTAGCGTAAAAACAACAGACGGAGCAGTGCAAACGCTAGGACAATGTTTAACCAGAACTTTGCATAGCTCCTGCAGTAGGGCTTTCCACTGGGCCTTAGTAAACTACAGAGCACATGATTCTGGGTTCCTATTCGTTGAATGTCCTCTCAGGGCAAAGAGGATATATATAAATACATGTATAAATTTCCACTTGCAGTAAATGCACATATAACAAGCAAGCCGGGTGAGGTCTACCAGCATTATGAGACAGGTTTTGATCTGAGCAAAAATGAGCAATCAGGAAGAGTTAAGGATATACAAAGAAAGGGTATGTCACAGGAATGAATTTGCAGTTAATTAAAGGACATTATTCTGGAATTATGCTTTAGTAAGCTCTGGTTTCTAAACGTTAAATCATCAGTTTTGGCTTTTAAAACCCAAAGGAAAAGCAATGACATATTAAGAAATAATTCAATTGATAGATGTTTTAAAGTTTGTTTTTGTTTTTTTTTTAAATCACACACAAAGGCAAAATCTAAGTTGGCTTCTTTTGTACAAATCATCACCCTTTTTCCAAAACAGAAATGATGGAAAATACATAAAACAATTCATGAATTAAATTAAATTGATAGCACTGAAAAATAAAACTAGTGTGCCTGGTGAAAACTTCCCCATATGCCTAATAATACACTGATATAAAAAAAACTCAGTTAATAAAATTCTTTTTACTTTGCCCACTAAATGGAATTAAAACCATCCATGAAAACCAATGCAAAAGAAAACCACATGCGTTTTCCTTCAGCTGGTGTATTCTTGCTTTCTGTACATTAAACATTTAACACAGGCAATTACAAGATAGGGTCACTGAGCTAAGCAGGTGTGGGAGGATCTAAATAGTTAAGTAAAGTAAATATTTCTGACTGTCTTATCTCTGGTCCTTCTGATCTTAATAAATGTCACCGGGATAACCTAAAACAACTCTTCTAGATTCCCTCTGAAGGGAATTGAATCAGAAGCATTTTGAGATTTCTAATCTGTTTAGGTTGCTCTGAAGGGAAAAATGCCTCATTCCAGCAAGAAGCATTCAATAAAACTTGGAAAGGTTAATGCTGAGATTAAAACGTGGAGGAAAGAAAAAGTAAAAAGTATATAAATACTATGTTCTAGAATTGAAAATGATTTAGTGTGATTTTTAAAACATTACAGTAAGGCAACTAAGCAAGCTTCTATTATCATAATTGTTGTTGTTAGTTGCCATCAAGTTGGCTCCAACTCCTGGTGACCTTAGGTGTAACAGAATGAAATGTTGCCCAGTTCTGTGCCATCTTCATAACCGTTTGGTATGTTTGAGTCCATTGTTTCAGTCACTGTGTCCATCCATCTCACTGAGGGAATTCCTCGATTTCACTGACCTTCCCCTTCAACCATGATATTCTTTTCTAGGCTCTGATCGTTCCTGAAAACGTGTTCAATGTCTGTGAGCTGAAGTCTCACCATCCTCACTTCTAAGGAGCATTCTGGTTGTATTTCTTCTAAGACTTATTTATTCATTCTTCTGGCATATTCAATACTCAGTTCTTCACAGCATATTCAATATTCTTCACCAACACCACAGTTCATACGCATCAATTCTTGTCTTATTTTTCATTGTCCAGCTTTTACATGCATATGAGTCGAATGAAAAGGCTATGGGTTGGGTTGGGCTCACCTTAGTCATCAATGCCATAATTATCATGTTAATATCACTTTTATAGAATTATTAAAACTTAATTTCTCAAGTCCTGAAACCCTCTTACTCTTCTAAAAATCAAAATAGAATTAAGAAATTCATTCTTTCATTCTTTCATTTCCCACTGTCTTGCCCCCCTTATAGGCTATCATTCTAATGTATTTAATACATTACTTTAAAATATATACTGAAATATAATAGACATACAGACAATTTCACTTATCTTAAGAGTACAGCCCAATGAATTTTCACAAACTGAAACTGCGTAACTAGTACCAAGATTAAGAAGCAGACATTGCCAGCTCCCCACAAATCCTTCTTGTGCCCCACCTCTAGTCACTATCAGCTCAGGGGAAAAACTGTCCTCACTTTTAAGGGAATAGATTAATTTTGCTTGCTTTGTGCATTACATAAACGGAAGCATACCATCTGCACACTTATGTGCCTGGCTTCTTTAGTCAACATTGTGTTTCTGAGAGTCATCCAAGTTTTTGTGTGCAGTTAAAGATTGCTCATTCTTATTTTATTTTTTACTGTGCTTTAGGTGAAGGTGTACAGAGCAAATTATTTTCTCATTAAACAATAAATACACATATTGTTTTGTAACATTGGTTGCCAACCCCACGACATGGCAACACTCTCCCTTTCTTGACCTTGTGTTACCCATTTCCGCTAGTCAAGTTTTCCTCTCCTTCCTGCCTTCTCATCCTTGCCCCTAGGCTGGTGTGCCTATTTAGTCTCGTATACAAGGTTGAGCTATATGTATTATTGTTTGTTTTATAACCTGTCTAATCTTTAGCTGAAGGGTGAATCTCAGGAGGGACTCCTGAATTGTGTTAAAGGGGAGTCTGGTAGCCATGAAGATTGCTCATTCTTATTGCAGCAAGGTAATGCATTTTGTGAATACACCGCAGTTTATTTTTATTCCTCTGGGCATTTGGGTAGTTTCCAGTTTTAGACTTACTAATAGGGTTGCTAAAAACCTTCCGGTTCGTCTTTTGGTGAAGACCTGTCCATATTTTTTCAGGCATATGCCTAGGAGTAGAACTGTTAAGTCATGGTATATATATATGTATATATATATATATACATATATATATATATGTATATATATATGTTTGGCTTGAGTCAATATAGACAAAGCTACATGTACAATTATATTATTTGTATTATTATTATATTTATAAATGGTGTGAGGACAATGAGAGCTGCTTTGTTATCCTCATTGGTATGGAATTGAGAATGGGGTAAAGCCATAGATAAATCAAACCACAGCCCTCTTTTTTCCTTCTCTTCCTTCCACTCTTGAATATCCTCATATTCACATGAAATATGAAACCACTGAGGGTAAGAAAAGTCAGAAAACAAAAGGTAGAAGCCTGAAAGGTGTGCAGGGAAGGAAAAAGCCTATCGGTTCATGCAGTTAGGGTGATTTCCGGCTTTCTCTCAGGGCTTGTCCCAGCTCCTAAGAGACAAGAGCAGGCCTTGAGCAAGTGATAAATGAGGTGTATGTTTCTCCCTCCTCGCTCTCTAACAAGCTTCCATTTTCTCGTGTATCTCTTTCCCGACATTTTAAAAGAACATTGGGAGAACTGTATGTTCTTTTTTTTCTTAACTATTTGATTTGTAAAAGGCATATAGTGTAGCACTGACTTGTAGTTTCTCTTTTCTCTCTCATTTCTATTCTTTTCACACTTGATTCAATGAACAAATATTTATTAAGTGACTATATGTTTCAGGCACTGTTTGGGGTGTCAGCGACAAGACTCTCCCTAAAGCTCCTCTTTCTACTGAAAGCTTGTGTCTACCCAGAGGTGCTTTGGAAGAAAGGCCTGGCAGTCTACTTCCAAAAAATCAGCCACTAAAAACGCTATACACAGTTCTACTCTCACATCCATGCGGTCACCATGACTTGGAATCAACTTAATGGCAACTGGCTTTCTCCTTCACACCTTCTACAGTCTCACCTTTCTCCATAGTCCCCTGTGTCCATCCTTCTCTTCCATTCAACAGTCCTCCTCCTCCTCCTTTCTGATTTGTGTGGACAAATGGAGGGGCAGACAGAGGAAGGCAGGCGAGAAGAAAACAGACAGAGAAAAGCGGAGAAAAAGACATAAAGAAAAAAATATGAGCAAAGAGAAAACTCTAGGGAAAAGCCTTGGCTGCTTTTGTATGAATTCAACAGACATGCTGCAAGACCCATCTTGCTTAGTTTCTGTCTTTGATTTAAATTTCATAGCCTTTGAATAAGCTTTTTCCAGATTAGGATGATTAGACTCAGCCACCCCTCTAAGTTTGTTGAAATAACTTTTCATTTACTTCCCTAAATGTACTTTAAGTTTTCTATTTCTCCCTTTTGAAAATCAGATCAGGTAGGGAAAAGGGATAGGATAAGGCCATAGACAAATCACACAACCTTCTCCTTCATTTCTCTTCCTTCCACACGACGTGTAAGACCATGTAGGGTAAGAAAAGTCAGAAAATGAAAGGCAAGAAATGGAGGAAGGAGGTAGAAGAGCGTTCTTACCATGTAGCTGGTTGGATTGGACCCTCATCCCATGGGCTGGCCCACATTTATTCACTCTCTCACATTTATTCACTCTCTCCCTCTCCCTGGGTGGTGCAAATGGCTAACACCCTCAGCTGCTAACCAAAAGGCTGGAAGTTTGAGTCTACCCAGAGGGGCTTCAGAAGAAAGGCCTGGGGATCTACTGAAAAACTCAGCTACTGAGAACCTTACAGAGTACAGTTCTACTCTTGACACACATGGAGTCGCCATGAGTTGGAACTGACTCAGTGGCAACTGGCCTGGTTTTTTCCCTTGCTATATCCCTGTGTATGTTATATCCCTGTAGAGTTGCCCTGGAAGCCCTTAGAAGGCCACAACCACTACGCTACCAAACCTTCCTATCCGCGTATCTTTCCCTTTCACAGAACCTTTTCTGCCCTGCAGCATGTTCCCTCAGGCCCCTGTTATTTGTATCCAGCAACCTACTGGCTGGATAATCACATAAATGAATCTCCTGATATGTTCATTGGGGAAGGTGCTGCTCCCCTGATGTTGTAAAAAAAAAATTCCCTGATGTTTCCTGATGATTCTCTAGAATTGTCTAATCCTCCTTGGTTGTGGCTGACTCAATGGGAGGAAAGCTGGAGCTGTAGCTGGCAGGCCAACATCCTTTCCTCACACACAGTGAGGCAGCCTGCTTGCTTCACCTGCACCCAAGGCTAGATTCACTACATAGTGTCCCAATATCCTCAACCCATTAAAAAATAACTTCAAAGTAGTATGTAATTCAAGGGTAAATAGAGGAGAAGACTCATACATTTTAAAGCCTTCTGTTGTTAACGACTTTTACTGATGATGGCAACAAAATTATTGGAGCCTACAATAAGCCATCCAGTGGTCAAAGAGGTCAGCTTATGACCAGTATTACGATTTAAATATCCTTTAAAATTAAACACTTTGGGGTTATTAATGTTTCCTTTCCTCTCAAAATTTTTGTGTTGAGAGGAGGTATGGGAGGAAATGTATTAGCAACAGTAGGATGTGGGGAATAACTCTAAGTACATTAAACATCTGTTGATGGAGCCATTAGCACAGTTTGTAGATACCGCCACCTGGCCCTTATTCCATTTTGCCCGAACTTTAGTGCCTGAAAATACACTGTAGCAGTAGCGTTCCACTTCTATTAAATCTTTTACTACTGCATTAGGTGCAACGTTAGAGCCAATCAGTCCTCACTGAGACAAAAAAGACCTGCTTACGGCAAAAATCAAATGCCAATAAGAAAGTGCCAAGGGTTAAACATCACTTAGCATCTCAAACTGGCTGTGCTCCTTTCTGTATAGAGGAAGTCCTTAAAACAGCAAACGGAGGTGAAGGCAGCTAGAGTTGATATAATCCTATCACTCAGCTGAGAGAATTTCAGCTCCTTCCACTATCCCTTCTATAGATTCTTTTCAAGGGCAACATCAGATTTATCATGGACAGGGAGCTAAACAAAATAAGACCTTTAAAAAAGTCCCCATCTTCCCCAAATGCTAAGCCTAAATTGGTTGTTTTTTTCTTGGAAAAGGCATGTGAACAAGTACTTGTTCTGAAGTCTCACCTTTGTTTACAGAGTTCAAATAAAGGCACAAAACGTTCTCTCCTGAAAGGGTGATTGATTTTACTGACTTATAGCCAACTCAACCCTGGTCTTATAGAGAAGATGGTCCACATCCAGAAATGCTCGTCCTGGTCCTGTCACAAAACTGGGCTGCCTTTTTTGTTGGCGTCTGGTCCCTTCCTACATTACTATTTTCTTGGTACACAAAGGAACCTTACTAAAGAGGTTCACCACGTTTCCAGAGGTACTTCAAGGGAACAAGGGGAGCAGAATTTCATTTTTCAGCATGTCTATGAATTGCTCCTGTTTTTAGCTGGGTCATTTGAGATTTGAGGCCTGAGTCTCTTAATGTTTATGGAATGAATGGATAGATTCAATGATGCACTTCTTTTAAACGGGACTGGCCTTGGTCATCCTCACTCATATTAAACTGGTCTATGCAACTGCTTCTGTAGTCTCATATACTCTGGGTATACAGCGTTCCTTGACATTGTTCTTCTCAGTTCCAAAAATAAATGTCCTCCATCAGTTCCCTCTATAGGTTTTCTGTATTATCCATTAGATACTTTGGAACTCTGTGATCAGACAGCCGTCCCACTTTATGACTCAAAGATGTGTTTTGCGCCTAGGTTGGATGAAGCTGAACTGGTTTGCCAGTCATCATCATATCAAAGGCCTCTGCTTTCCATCCTACTGAAGATTGAAGGTGTACGTTACAGTAGCATTTAAGTCTTCAGCATTCCTGGAAATTTAATTTAGTTAATGCTAAATTGTTTTTCTTAGATAATCTATGCTTTAGTTTTCTTATCTGTAAAATGAGGAAAATGAAGCCTGGGCTACATATTTCTTGGACTGTAGGTATTAAAGGGAAAAAATGTGTTTTGAAGCATGAGAACAAAGAACAGGTATTAATAGTATTATCTCTCATCTCTTCCTGTCCTCCCCATTCTCAATATCACTGCTCTAATTTAGGAATTTGTATGCCTTGTCCTCATTAGGAGCCCTGGTGGCACAGTGGTTAAGAGATACAGCTGCTAACCAAAACATCAGCAGTTCAAATCTACCTTGGAAACTACAGTTCTACTCTGTCCTACAGGGTCACTATGAGTTGGAATCAGTGGGCTTGGGTTTTGTCCCCATTATCTCTATTTTGTCAGTTTGAAATAAAACTCACCTCTCTTTTCACTAGCTGAAATACTACTAATTCTTCAGAACACAACTGGAATACTTTTTTCCTCTTTGGAGATTTACAAGATCTCTCGGTTCTTTTCTCTCAGAATTAATTGTTCACCTGCCTTGCTTTATACTATGTTGTTAGCTTCTAATAAGCCTGTCTCCTCAATTAAGGTATAAATTTCTTGAGAATAGAAGTTAAGTTTATTTTAATAACTCTGAGAATTTCAAAGACTTGTTTCCTTGAGAACGTGTATATATATATATATATATATATATATATATATATATATATATATACACGTATGTATATGGAGCCTAGTGGTGTAGTGATTAATAACTCAGCTGCTAACCAAAAGGTCAGCAGTTGGAATCCACCAGATGCTCCTTGGAAACCCTATGAGGCAGTTCTACTCTGTCCTATAGGGTCATTATGAGTTGGAATTGACTCGATGGCAATGGGTTTGTTATTTTTGGTTTTGTGTATATATATACACACACTGTGCATATGTATAATATACACATATATGCATACAATGTATACATATAGTATTTGTTAGTTGTCATCAAGTGGATTTCAACTCATGGCACCCTGTGTGTGCAGAGTAGACCTGCTCCATAGGGTTTTCAAGGCTGTGACTTTTCAGAAGCAGCTCTCCAGGCCTTACTTCCAAGTCACCTCTGGGTGGATTTGAACTGCCAACCCTTTGGTTAGTAATCCAGTGCTTAACGCTTTGTGCCACACAGGGACTCTAATATACATATATGCATTTTTTATGTATATATACATTATACCCGTATTTATATTTCTTCCCATTCTACACGAAAGATAGCATGCTATGTGCTCTGCTCTATACCGTTTTTTTTTTTTTTCTCCCCTTAACAATGTCTTGGAAATTGCTCCATAGAAGTATTTATACGTATTCCTTATTTTTTTATACAGCTGCATAGGACTCCATTATATGTATGTACATAGTCTGTTCAACCAGTTCCTTATTGATGGATATTTAGGTTATTCCCAGCTTTTTGTCATTAAAAATAAACCTTGTGCCTGTATAATTTTGTATTTTCTCAGTATACTTTTGGAATAGATTCTTAGAAGTGGGATTATTACATCGAAAGGTAAAAGCTTATGTAGTTTTGTTAGATATTGCCAAGTTCCTGTCAGGGACTGCATCTCACCAACACTTGTTATCCCCGCACCTTTTTTTTTTTTTTAATAATAGTCATCCTAGTGAGTGTGAAGTGGTATCTCATTGAGGTTTTGATTTGCATTGCCCTAATGACTAATGATGTTGAATATCTCTTTCATGTATTTATTGGCCATTTAGTTATGTTCTTTAGAGAAATGTCTACTAAAGTTCTTTGCTCATTTTTTAAGTGGATTGTTAATCTTTTTATTAAACACTTATCTGATAAATGTTTTCCAAACATTTTCTCCCATTATGTAGATTGTTTTTTCACTTTCTTGATAATGTTCTTCGATGTACAAAAGTTTAAATTTTTAATAAAGTCAAGTTTATCTATTTTTGTTGTTGTTGTTGCTTGAGTTTTTGGTGTCATCTCTAAGAATCTATTACCTGAGGAAGATCCTAAAGCTTTACAGCTACGTTTTCTTCTAAGAGTTTTATGATTTTCGCTCTTACATTTAGGCTATTGATCCATCATAGAAACCTTTTTATATATGGCATGAGGTATCTCTCCAGCTTCATTCTTTTGCATATGGAGATCCAGTTGTCCCAGCACTATTTATTAAAGATATTATTTCCCCATTGTATGAATTTAGTGCCTTCATCAAAAATATATGGATCTATTTCTGAATTCTTAGTTCTAGTCCATTAGTCTGCATGTCTGTCCTTATATCAGTACCATACTCTTTTGATTACTGTAGCTTTGTAATACATTTTGAAATTGGGACGTGTGAGTCCTCTTACTTTGTTCTTTTTTTTTTTTTTCGTGATTGTTTTGGCTAGTCCAAATGAATTTGAGGATCAGCTTTTCCACTCCTGCCAAAGGCTGTTGGAATTTTAAAAGGAATTGTGTTTGTATATCACCTTGGGTAGAATTGACATCTCAACAATATGAAGTCCTGCAATCTATGAACACTAGATGCCTTTCCCTTTCCATTTATTGAGATATACTTTATTTCATCAGTATTTTATAATTTTCAATGTAAAGTTCTTTCACCTCCTTGATTAAATTTATTCCTAGTTATTTTAGATGTTATTGTAAAATAATGATTTTCTTAATTTCCTTTACAGATTGTCCATTGCTGGTGTAAAAGATACAACTGATTACTGTGTGTTGATCTTGTATCCTACAACTTTACTGAATTTTTTTTATCAGCTCTAGTAGCTTTCTTGTGGATTCTTTCTGTTTTTCTATATATAGTATCCTGCCATCTGTGACTAGAGATAGTTTTTCTTTTTTTCCTCTTATCTGATCTGGACTCCTTTCATTTCTTTTTCTTGCCTAACTGCTCTGACTAAGACTCCCAGTACCCTGTTGAATAGCAGTAATAAAAGCAGCCATCCTTGTCTCGTTCCTTATCTTAGGAGAGAAACTTTCAGTCTTCTACCATTTACTATAATGTTCACTGTGGGTTTTTCATAAAGGTCCTTTGTCATCCTAAAGAATTTCCCTTTTGTTCCTAGTTTGCTGAGTACTTTTATCATGAAAGAGTATTGGATTTTGTCTAATGTCTTTTCTGCATCAATTGAGATGACCTGGTGTTCTTTTCCTTCATTTTATTAATGTGCTGCATTACGTTGATGATTTTCTTAGGTTGAACATCCTTGCACTCGTAGAATAAATCCTGCTTGGTCACAGTATATAATCCTTTTAATATGGTGTTGGATTCAGTTTGCAAGAATTTTTTTTTTTTGAGGATTTATTCATCTATATTTATAAGGGTTATTAGTATGTAGTTTATCTGGTTTTGGTATGAGGGTAATGCTGGCCTGATAGAATAAGTTAGGAAGTATTCCCTCCTCCTGTATAGAAATCTAGTGTTGATCTCCTTTTTCTCCTCTTTAGTACCCAGCACAGTACTTTAAAACACTAAATGTTCTTGAATTGAATTGAGTAAATGAGGCTACTGAAGAGATCTGGTTGAGAACACCATTATATTAAAACACACACATACAATTATTGACCGCTTAGGAGCCTTGGTGGCATAGTGGTTTTAAGAGCTCAGGCACTAACCAAAAGTTCAGCAGTTCAAATCCACCAGCCAGTTTTTGGAAACTCTACGGGGCAGTTCTACTTTGTTCTGTAGGGCTGCTATGAGTCAGAACTGACTGGACATTACCTAACAACAACAATAACAATTGACCTCTTGCCAAATTGTGTGGTCCATTCCTTTTAACCCTCTTCATTAGGACCTTTTGGCAGCATTTGACACAGCTGTTGACTCTCCTTCCTGAAACTTTTTTTGTTTATTTAGACTTAGGAGACACCATAATGTCCTTTTCCTCACGCTTTACCAATTACTTCTCAGTCTTATTCTCTGACTCCCCGTCTCTGTTCACCTCTAAATTGCTAGGACATTCCAGGTTTCTGTCCCTAACCTTCTACCCTACTAACTCTCCGCAGATGATATCATCCTGTCTTTTGGCCTTAAATGACATCTATATGCAGACAATCCCAAGTTTACTTCTCTAGATCAAATGTTCCACTGAATTCTGGACCCATATGTCCATTTGCCTATGAGGTTTCTACTAGGATGACCAATTTTCATTTCAAATTTAACAAGGCAAGTACAATTTTTTTTTTTTTACTCTCCTTCATTACTTCTGAAACCTGGATACTCCTTCAGTTTTCCCATCAAATTGATTAGGCCAAAAATTTAGGGGTTGTCTCTCATTTCTCTCAATTGCTCATCAACAAGGCTGGTCACCTCTATCTGCAAATCATTTCACTCCTGATCCCTTCTCTTCATCTCCACTACTAAAACCCTAGTCACTTCTTGCTTAAACTGAGTGGCTTCTTGTTTCCAACCTTTCTTCACCCAGCCAGCAGAGTAAACTTAAAAAGCATCCGATCATGCCAATTATCTGTTAAACTCCTCAAAGGCTTCTCATTGGATTATAACTTTTTTTCCCATACTTTACATGGTCTTACATGCTCTGAACCCTGCCTGAGTCTCTAAGCTCCTTTCCTGTCATTTTTTTCCTCATACACTCCACTTCTGCAGGGTGCTCTCAAGGGCTTCCTTACTAGCTACCTGGATCTCTCTTGCCTAAGGTCATTGCATGGCTGCCTCGTTCTCATCATTTAGGTCTCATTTATTTATTTTCATATTTAACCGTCCAAATTGTCTTTGTATCTGAGACTTTTTCTTCTTCACTGTTGTAACTCTAGCATTTAAGATAATGCCTGGCCCATTGCAGGTGCTCAACAGATATCAGTTCAATGAATTGAACTTTTACTTTACTTATTCGTTTAGGAAACTATCATTGACACCATCTGTGTGTAGGCTCTGTGTATGTGTTGATGATACAAACCTGATGCAATATGGCCCCTTACTTTCAGAGCACTCAAAATGTAGTGAAGGAGGCAGCCAAGTAAACAGAAAAGTACAGCATAGTGGGCTAAGTCCTTGATGAGGAGTGTGCAGGAGTCATAGCAGCATGTAGGCAGGACTGTAGGAGATTTGGGAAAAGACTATCTGAAGAGGATGCATTAAGTTTCTATTGCTGCTATAACAAATTACCACAAGATTTGCATATTAAAACAGCATCCATATATTATCTCACAGTTCTGTTGGTCAGAAGTCCCACAGGGCTCAGCTGGTTCTCAGTTTAGTCTTACAGGCTTAAATGTCCTCAAGGTAGAAGCAATGAGGTAATCAGATAGGGAACTTCAGAGTGTTTGAATCTAGGCCAGAAGTTGGTAGAGTCCTAGTATAATCAAGAATCAGAGAACATGGCAGCCAGAAGTAATCATACAGACCTGCAAGTCCAGGTTTGTCAAAATGAGTTCCAGCGACCAATTTTCATCAGAATTTTTTGTGCATATTTAAAAACATCTAGATCTGGAGCTGGAGAATTTTTACTAGCCTGGAATAATTATTATGACCTGGACCTGTCCTAGTTCTTCTCATTAACAAGTGAGAAACAGGACCTAGAAAAGTTTTGTGCCTTGTCAGCATCACCAAACCAGTGAGTGAGAGAACCATGGCTACGACCTTGGACTCAGGTCTTCCCACCAGGTGTTCTAGCCATTGCCCCACCCTACATGCTGGCCAGAACTAGAATCAACAGGAAAACCTGGTCAGAGTCCAGGGGACTTAATTAGGAGCCACAAACTGAGCTGAGGTGGTACTAGGGATTCAAAATTGTCCTTGAAGCATAAACCAGGTTTGAAGGTGATAGAAATCACCAAGAAGTCAAAGTCAGAATTGTAGGCTATATCAGAACAGGCCAGGGGTCCTAGCTCCTCTCAGAAACCCCAAGGAAGCTGGGCTTGAGGCTCAGCCTAGCCAGGTATCGTGCCCCCATGTGATTAGGGGGTTATGACAGCATTGATGGGGACAGCAGTGTAGAGATAAAGAAGAAAATCACCATGATACACGCACTAGACCCTGTGGAGGGACAGAGGCCTGGTTGGGACACAGAAAAAGAAGCTTGGGTCAGAAAATCACTGGAAGGCAAAAGAGCAGGGCTTCCCAAGTTAACATTCAAAATTATAGAGCTCATGTTCTTACCGCTGTCTTATACTTCATAGAGTCCTACACCAGAAATGACGTATAATGGAAATCCTGACCATAGTACTTCTCCATCATCTACCAAAGAATGGACGATTTGGGTAGTGTTCATGGGTGTAGGAGCTTAGTGTTCTCTTATAATTATATCTGGTGGTGTTATTATGAAACCTATCCCTGTCTTAAAAAAATAGACTTGCAAATACTTTGAGATCCTGTATAGAAGAACTGAAAGAAAATGAAAACATCCTTTTGTTTCTGCTGATACCAATCGGTTGATTTTGTCTCAAGTTTGGAGTAAAAGAATTCTGAATTGAAACTCTGCCTCAGCTACATTTCTCCAGCAAAACCTGACTCATGGGGGTAGGTGGGGGAGGGCTGCCCATACTTTTTGAGTGGCTACTCTGTGTCAAATGATTAATATATGTGCTCTTACTGAATCCTCAGTGCACTCTGACCAGGTGTTGCCTCCATTTTATGGATGAGGAAATTGAGACACAAGGGGGAGAAGTGAGATCTGGCACCAAATCCTGTGGTTTTTCCAGTCTCAATGAGGTGAGACTACATGGTAGTGATGACTTGTAACAATCTGAAGCGAGCTTAAAACTTCTTAAAGCACTGGAGATGATTCATTAAAGCAACTCCACTGTACACCCATTTTACAACAGAAAGGATATGTCAATGCAAAAAAAAAAAAAATTAGAAAGAAAAAATAAAGAATAAAGTGCTTTCCATGACAAAAAAAAAGGATAGCTGGTCATTCTGACTGAAACATATCTTTACAGCAGTCTTTTTTCTAATTTGTCTTTATCCATTAGGATCTCTTTACACTGGGTTTTATGAATCATTGGCTGATCACATCTTCCAATGCCTTCTACAGCTGCTTTTTTCAAACTGACAATTTCAGACATAGTTTCAAGCATCAGCAAGCTCTTTTATATATTTATCTGTGTGCGTGTGTGTGTGTGTGTGTGTGTGTGTGTGTATACACACACACCAAAGATTGCCAGAAGAATGAACAAGTCTGTCTTGGAAAAAATACAGCCAGAGTGCTCTTTGGAAGTGAGGATGACGAGACTTCATCTCAAGTACTTTGGACATATCATCAGGATGGACGAGTCCCTGGAGAAGGATATCATGCTTGGTAAAGTGGAGGGTCAGCAAAAAAGAGGAAGACCCTCAATGAGATGGATTGACACAGTGGCTGCAACAATGGGCTCAAATATAACCATGATTGTGAGGATGGCGCAGGACGGCACTGTTCTGCTTTGTTGTGCATCAGGTCACTCTGAGTCAGAACCAATTCAACAGCACCTAACAACAGCAACATATATACATGTATGTATATATACTTACGTGTATGTGTGTATATACTTACGTGTATGTGTGTATACAGATTTTGATAAATATCTTTAAAATATAATGAGAAATTATCCTGAATCATCTGAATGTTGACTTTATAATGAAGAATTGCCATTAGATTTTGGTGCTTATGGCTGAGTTTTGTCTATGAGTTCATAGTTTATATCTTAATGAGAATAGAATGAAAGCAGACCTGAATGATTAATTCACGCCAAAGTGAAGATCAAATGACATGCAAGCTGTATGAATGACAACATCGCAGTCGAACAAAAACTGAAAAGTGGTGGGAAACTGAGTTATCATGCTGCACTCAATAGTGAGGGCACGCCCAACTCAAAACATACACCCCAGCGGGCAGCATTATTCTCATTTTTCAAATAGACACTTGGTCTCAGCAAAACAATACCATCTGTCACATTAAATTAAATGTTATTATGAATGGTGTTGGTTTTGTAGTTTTGTTTATATATAATTTGAAATTTCATTTTGTTTAATAAGGTTTATATCTAGTTTTGTGGTTCTGCGTATATTAAAAAAAAAGTTGCTGTCTAATTGACTCCAGCTCATGGCGAACCCCATGTGTGTCAGAGTAAAACTGTCCTCCACAGGGTTTTTAGTGGCTGATTTTTTGGAAGCAAATTCCCGGGCCTTTCTTCTGAAGTGCCTCGGGATGAGTTGGAACCACCAGCCTTTCAGTAAGTAGCTGAGCATTTAACTGTTTGCACCACCCAGGAACTCTTTTTACAGGAATGGGTAATATTTTCTCTTCCTTAATTCAATTTTGGAAATGCAATTCTATTGTTTTAGTTAGACTACTACCTTTTGCAGGCGATTACATTTCAGTCTTGAAATTGAGGGGATGGTGGAAGAAAGCAGAGTCATTTAAAGAATTGTAGTAACATAATATTTCTGAATTTGAAGGAAACTAGAAGACAAATTAGTCTCTTAGTGGCTTTCTCTATTCTGAGGAGTTCTATGCTAAAAGCATGCATATTTTTCTCTATTTTATATGTTAATTGTATCTTTGTATGTGAATTAAAACATATTTTTTCTTTATAGTAAACAATCTATATCTATTGTTACGCTAAAGGTCTTGTGTAGAATATTAGAACGTTAGGAGTTAAAAGAACTGTTGAGCCTAACTCTAAAACACACACAAACACATCTATTTTTACAGATTAAAAGTTTCTCTGATTCAGAGAAATTGAATCACTTGTCCAAGGTTACACAACTTGCTGATAGCATAATCAAGACTAATCTTTCTCTACATATTAGATCCAGGCTAAGTCAAGCCTGCTTATAACATATGCCTGTGGTATCTTGCACTTCTCCTTCATCCAGCTCGGGGCAACTGGAATGACCAATGTCTGATTTCTACACCGAACTCAGACCTCTTTTGCCTGATTCCTGCTATACCCCCAGTGTTGAGCACATATTTGATGAGGTGATAGATAGGATAGATGGATGGATGGACGGACAGATGGACAGACAGACAGGCAGATAGTGATAGAGAGAAGAGAGAAGGTGTGGGACAAGAAAGGAAGGGAAAGGAAGGAAGAAGGAAAGGAAGGAAGAGAGAGAGAGGTAGGCCAGGTCTTTACACTTCCAATCTAATCTCATTACCATACTATAGTACATGCAAAAACTTTTGTGTACTGTATTTTTCAAGCTTTACACTGGAGATTCTAATTCTGCTGTCATACAGAAAGGCACACGAGAATAGAAACCAGCTTTCTATAATACCAGAATTGAAGAAAGTTCCACGGAGGCAAGGACAATGTGTATTTCACTAAAATTATATTGCCAGGCTGAGCGCGATGCCTGGCATGTAGAATGTGCTGAAAACTTATTTATTCAATTAATGAATGTAGGCATTTGGCGGTGGACTAGGGAAAGTATTGCAGCTGATCCACAAGAGCCTAACTCTTTAGCCAACAATTCATCTGTCTGTTTTCACAAGAAAGTCAAAACACTTTCTCAGCAAATGGGTTACAGGAAAGCTGTCTTGAATCTGACTGAGTATGAGAATTTCCATTTATAAAGGAGAATCCAAACACAGGAAAATGAATGTGAAAGAAAAGAAAATTAAATGCTTTAGTAAAACACTAGAGAAAGAAATGTGTTTTCTCTAAAATAAAGATTAGACAGTTGGTAAATCATTCCGGAGGACACAACGATCTCTTCCAATGGAGCCAAGTAGAGAACGAAATTGCTCTTAGGATGAATGACACTCTTAACTGACTGGGTTGCACAAGGTCTGGCTGCAGACAGAGGAAGAAGTAAAATGAAAAAAAAAAAAAAATCAGTGAGAAGAACAAGCTGTGAGTGAGGCTGGAGAAGCATAGTCAGGGAATCTTCTGGGTGGTCAGTGGTGGAATAAAGGATCTCAGTTATTGTAGTGGGGAGCGGCAAAAGAGTCTGGGCTTTGAAATTCAATAGGCCTGGATGTAGCACTTACTGGCTATTTGACTTTGTACAAGTTACTTATTCTCTTTGAGCTTCAGTTTTATGTGCAAAATGAGAATAATAATATCTGCATTGGAGTTAATATGTGTTATCGTTGCTGGCATGCAATAAGCACCCAAAGAATGGTATTTATTATTATTATCGCTATTATTCCAGTATCAGGGATCTATGGACCTACAAAGGGAAAAAATGGTAATATTTCCATTTGCATTGCTAACTACTTCTGGGTGAAGCTGATAGGGCTGGTCCATGGACTATACTTTGAGAAGCCAGGCTGACCCTCTCAGGATCTCTGGCCCTCCTCTGGAATCACACCTCCACAGGATCTTCAGGTGTGATTTCTATGTTTGCTAAAGTCTGAGAAGCACTAATCTATAATACAGGCAGCCCCTGGGTAATGAACTTTCAACTTATAGACAACTCCTACTTGCTCTTTAGTGTTACATAAATTTGCCCTCTCAATCACCTTCACTTGCTGCACATGCAACTTTTAAATCATTGAAAGGCTTCAAGCCTTTTCTTGCACTAAAGTAAGAACCGTAGGCACCTGTCTGACTTACCTACAAATTCGACTTAAAGACCTAAGACACAGTTGGGAACGGATCTCACTGGTATCCTGAGAGCTGCCTGTACAGATTTCTGATGTGAAGAGGGTCTTTCTACAAGATAGACTATGAGGGGATGAATATAGGTTGCTTTAAACAAAAACAAAATGTTTTTAACGGGCTGAGTTGTCTTGAGTTTTTTCGTGATGTGTTCTGTGGGAAGCTGGTCAGTTAAAGAGGCACTGCTGCCGAACCCTGCACGTACCCTCACCGAGGCAGCTAAGCTAGTGCCGGTCTTCCCTGCTTTTTATAAACTGAGGATTTGATATAGCTGGGCTGGTGTGTTCTTAGAGTGTTACTAGCTAGGCCAAAGTGGATCAGCTGTTACCAAGGTCCATTAAGCCTTTGGTTCATGTTCAAAGGCAGCATGTGGCTCAATGCCTCATCTTCTCCAATCTACCTAACTGTCCCTCAGCTTTGTGCAAAAAGAACCCTTGTCTTCACTGCCTAAAAGTTCGTGAAAAAGCAAATGGCTCACCTGTCCCCGGGCCTCTCTGGGAAAGTTTTATACCACCAGTTTTTATCATGGGGCCACGTAAAGGGCACCTAAAATTGGAACGTCAAGGGACATGCAGAGGCTGTGTTCCTGTCTGAGCGTCCATCCTTAACTAAAGTTGTTGTTGTTGTCATTGTTAGGTGCTGTCAAGTCAGTTCCGACTCATAGCAACCCTATGTACAACAGAACAAAACACTGCCCAGTACTGCACCATCCTCACAATCATTGGTATGCTTGAGCCCATTGTTGCAGCCACTGTGTCAGTCCATCTCATTGAGGGTCTTTCTCTTTTTCGCTGACCCTCTACTTTACCAAGCATGATGTCCCTCTCCAGGAACTGATCCCTCCTGATAACATGTCCAAAGTATGTGAGAGGATGTCTCACCATCCTTGCTTCTAAGGAGCATTCTGGCTGTACGTCTTCCAGGACAGATTTTGTTCATTGTTTTGGCATTCCACACTATATTAAATATTATTCACAAACACCATAATTCAAAGGTGTCAATTCTTCTTTGGTCTTCCTTATTCATTGTCCAGCTCTCACACACAAATGAGGCAATTGAAAATACCATGGCTTGGATCGGGCTCACCTTAATCCTTAAAGTGACAGCTTTAGTTTTTAACCCTTTAAAGAGATCTTTTGACAATGAACCTAAAGCAGGCAGCTCAAAAAAGCAGGGTGGCTTCCACCTCACTATTTGTCAGGCTTTGAAGAAATGAAAATAAAGAAGAAAAGGAGGGCATGAGAGAATAAAATAAAAGGAATAGTAAAAGGAAATTTCTAGTTCTGAAGAGGAATTAAAAATCACAAACAGGAGAACCTTGGTTTCATGGCCCCCCAGCTCCACATTCCCATAAGAATCTTCATATTACTGTGGAATGAGGACTAATTGGAGTCCCTGGATGCTGCAAAGAGTTAACACGCTTGCTGCTAATCGAAAGGCTGGTGACTCCACCCAGAGGCACTTTGGAAGAAAGGTTTGGAAATCCACTTCTGAAAAATCAGCCACTGAAAACCTTATGAAGCACAGTTTTACTCTGACACACAGTGAGTCACCATAAGTTGGAGCTGACTCAATGTCAAAATTTAGTCCTACTTTAAGGACTAAATAAAATCTACTTATGGATACTCACTTATCAACCCGGGGCTCTAGGATCTATATAATGTTATTGTTGCTGTTGTTGCCATGGAGTCAGCTCCAATTTAGGGTGACCTTAGAACAAAATCTTGTCCAGTCCTGCACCATCTTCATGATCATTGATATATTTGAACCCATTCTAACCTAAAGGACTCATCTTCTAGCATTGTATTCCTCAATTTTCTGTTGCTACCACTTATCCATAAGGTTGGAAACCCTGGTGGCCTAGTGGTTAAGTGCTACGGCTGCTAACCAAGAGGTCAGCAGTTAGAATCCGCCAGGCCCTCTTTGGAAACTCTCTGGGGCAGTTCTACTCTGTCCTATAGGGTCGCTATGAGGCAGAATTGACTCGACGGCAGCGGGCTTGGTTTGGTTTTTGCGTATCCGTAAGGTTTTCATTGGCTTATTTCAGATCTATACAATAGAGAGGAAGTATGAACCAGCCAGGCTCTTAAAGGAACAATGTCTCTAAATACAATCTATGTGATTGATACAGTCTCATTCTCCATTAGGCATGAAAATCCATTCTAAGTGCTCCCTCTGCTGGATCTACCAGAGTAGATCCAGTAGTCAGCCATTCACTATGTAGCACCTCCTGGCACGTGTAAAATAACATTTTTTGGAACGGGGAGAGCAAAGCCAACTTAGATTTTTCCAACAGGTTATGACACTGGAAGAAAACCAGCACAGTTGATTTTCCACAAAAAAGAAAAATATAAACAAAGAAACCCAAATGGGGACATATTCTAAATAGACAGAAAAGTATTGGTAGAAAGACTCGTGATAAAGCCGCAATACTTCTTTGATGTGTCTGCACCTCCTCTTTTATGCCCCCATAAACCCCATTTAAACCCCATAGCCAGGGCACAGAGGGCTTCCTCCTTCTCATTGCAAATGGAAATGCTCCTGGCATGCTGGCTTCAAGGGCAAATGCTGCATCGTTGAAGAGGACATTCAGAGAAAAACAACACCATGGACCCAGCACAATCAAACACTTTTTACTCTTTTTACCTCCTTCCTTCCTTTTTTCTCCTTTTCTGAAATAGTCCTGCTGAACATTCCTCCCCAGTTCTCCCATTTTAGTGAGTAAGCTTTTTATTCAAAGCTACTTTTTAATACTTTTTATTATGGAGAATTTCAAACCTATACAAAAGTAAAAAGAAGAGTGCCCCCCTCCATGTACCTACCGCCCAGCTTCAACAATTATCAACACGGGGCCAATTCAATGTGTCTACAGCCCCATCAACTTCCACCTGTTATATTTTTTTAAGTAAATCTCACACACGCTATTTCATTCATAAATATTTCAGTATTTACTCCAGAACATAAGGATTATTTTTGAACATAACTACATGTCATAATTACACATAAGATAAGCAATAAATCCTTACTATCAAACATCCAGTCAGTATTAAAATTTCACTTGTTCCATAAATGTCATTAATTTTTTATAGTTCGTTTGTTTGAATTAAGTTCCAAATAAGGCCTACACATTGGAATTTTTTTTTTAAACATTTTAATTCGTAAATTTCTCCTCCAACTCTCCTTTCTCTTGCACTTTATTTTTTGAAGAAACCAGGTTGCTTGCCTTATAGAATTTTCTCCAGACTTCGGTTTGCTGATTGCATCTCTATGGTGTAATAAGTGTTTTGTTCTCTTTATTTCTGTATATTGGTGCTTGGGCCTAGATGCTTGTCCGATTTTGATTCAATTTTTTTTTTTAGCAAGATTACTTCACGGTGGCATACTCTTCTAACAAAAGACATATAATGTTGGATATCATTTCTTTTGTCATGTTAGCAGTTGTTGATGTTCAATGCCTAAATCATTAAGTTAAAAATAATGATATTCTGATTCTATAATTTCTTATTCATTTATTAATCAGAATACACTTAAAGAATATTGTATTTGGTTACCCAGTGATACAGTTAATGTAGGAAAGGCAAGATAAATGACTGATTATTTCCCTTTATTTACCTGTTATCAAAATAACGAGTTGGTTCTCTAGAATCCTCCAAAAACTGGCTGGTTAGTTTTGTTTCTGGTCATGCGTTTTTAGGTAATATCTAAGGTCAATCTTGGAATGGCTGGGTTTTGAAATAATTCACAGTTTTCCAGAAATTAATTATAGATTTTCTCTTTTCATTACTCTCACTCTATCATTTTGAACAATGATATATAATTTCAACGTTTCATTTACATAGGACTCTTCTTTCGTGTAACTTGGGTTTGTTTGCCTGTTCTTTCTTTACAAACTTGAATATTGATTTGTAATCAGACTCTTTCTTACCCAGTCACACAGATAAGCCCACTCATTCAGACATATATTCATTCATTTGTTCATCCATGAAACAATATCTACTGAGTGTCAACTATGTTCCAGGCATTGCCCTAAAACACATAAAAAGTTCTTCCTTCTTTGAGTTATATTCCAGTGGGGAAGATGGAAAACACACACACACAACAAGGTAAATGGCCTCACACTTCTGCTTTTGAGGCCATTCTTCCATTTTTGTTCCTCTTCTTCCAGTAGGCCTGACATAAGTTTTGAAGCCCTTTGAATTATAGTGGTGAAACTGTTGGTTGGAAGCTGGCAGGAGTATGAGGTGCAGAGGAAGTAAGGGGAATAGGTGCTTTCAGAGACCATGAATGTATATGTGTTCCTGCATGTGTCTTTATACATATCGCTGTGTATATGTGGTAACCAGACCAATAGTTAATCAGGGAAATCTTGGGTCCAGAAGCTGTGTACCTCACATTGAAGAACAGATGACAGAGACTAGTGATTGCTGGTGTGCAAAACGTGCTGGGAACTGGGATACAACTTTTTGGTATTGTTAAAGTTTTATTTCTGTACCTCAACTAGCAATTCTTTACATGAGGCATATTTGAATGTCCAGGGAAGCTTATATAAAATCCTGGTGCCCAAGCCACAGATGAATGAATCAGAATCTCTGTGGGCATGGGAAATGGGGAATTTTTTTTTTAAAGCTGCCTAGGCAATTCTCATTTGCAGCCAGAAGATGAGCTGAAATTAAATGGGCTTTGCCTTTTACTTGCCTTAAAAAAAAAAAAAGCTTAAGTGATGAAAATAATGATCAAATAAAACAAGTTCTCCATTAGTATCAGTAGAGGGCAGCACGGCCTCAAAAATTCAAACTACTGCCATGGCTGTTATTGTAGAGCCTGACAAGATTTTTCTGCATTTTTAATATTCTACTTTTGTGAAGCAGAACATTAAATTACAAAGGTAGATCTTGACTCCTGAATTTCAAAAGCTTGAACTCTATTTTATAATTCTATAAATTTTAAATTAAAATTTAAACTTCTTATATAGATTCTGGATCCCTGCTAACTCGGTGGTTAGGAGCTCTGCTACTAACCTAAACCTTGGCAGTTCCAATTCACCAGCCACTCCTTGGAAACCCCAGGGGGCAGTTCCACTCTATCCTATAGGGTCGCTATGAGTTGGAATCAACAGTTTCAGTTTTTTGGTTTTCGATATAGATTCTAGAAGTCCCTGGGTGGTAAAAATGGTTAATGTGCTTAGCTGCTAACTGAAAGGTTGGAGATTGGAGTCCACCCAGAGGCACCTCAGAAGAAAGGCCCAGAGACCTACTTCTGAAAAATCAACCACTGAAGACCCTATGGAGCACAGTTCTACTCCAAAACACATGGGTTGCCATGAGTCGTCGAAATCTTCTCTAAGGCAGCTAGCGGTACATACATCCTATTATAATGCAGTAATTTTAACAATAGCAAGAGGGTAACATTATTTTAAACTACAGATGAACAAGCCCCAAAATGTTACCATAAGAACTAAAATTTCATTTTTAGTGAAAGTTGAAAATATGCCTGGATTTGGTAAACTATCTAAAATTTCAGGTTGTTTTTTTTTTTTATATATATATGAGTTGTCAGCGGGATTGATTTTCACCACTAGAAGCTCAAAGTACAAAATCTGGATGGAAGATCTGGAAAGAATTCCTAGGAAAGTGTTCCACAAAGCTGCATCCATGTCTTAGAATAACCACTGAATATTTGCTTCACTGATTAAATTCGGCAGACAGGAATATTCTTCAGCCAATAACGAAGATTCTCACTTATTTAGAACACATGAGAATACACGACATTTAAAAAATGTCATTACCTCCAGTCTCTGTTTAATGGGTGTGGCTCTGTAATAATATGGCAGAGAGTGCAGTTGATCTGATAAAGGTTAGTTTGAAAATTATTATTCCCTAAATCTTCTCAGGGAAGAGGGAGTGCGGGGTCAACTTGGTGGGACACTGTTTGAGAAGTTGCATTAAGCTTGCTTACCTAGATTTTCTGACTCCAAGAGGATCTTCCTTCCCTCTTATCTTCACTCGTTCATTGTGAATATGTAACAATTTAAAAAGTAGGATCACTTCTGAGAACTAAAAATCCAACAACAGAAGTCTAAAAATCAAAGGCCACATTTTACAAGGTGACCTGTGATCTGCTTCATTGCTCTGTGCTTTGTCCCATTTTGGCCCCATTTCAGGTGACTGTAGAGTAAATCTAGTCTGAAGAATTAATACAGTTAAGTCTAGAAAAATTAATATTTTATTATACTCATATATGTATGGAGTCCCTGGGTGGCGTGCATGGTTAACGTGCTCGGCTGTTAACTGAAAGGTTGGAAGCTGGAGTCCACCCACAGGTGCCTTGAAAGAAAAGCCTGGCAATCTAGTTCTGAAAAATCCGCCATTGAAGACCCTGTGGCGCACGGTTCTACCCTTGGTGACGCACACACCGGGTCACCAAGAGTCAGAATCAACTCAACAGCAACTCGAAACATACAGTCATTTGAATATAGAAACCACCCTCATTCACACACCCTTTATCCATCGGCGTTAGACTTTAATAAAGTAGTGTTTCTAGTGAAAAGGCCTCATTAATGTAAAACCCATTCGACAAAACCTCTAAATTCACTTAAATTGCTTTTATTACTCCAGAGGTCCTGGCTTAGGCAAGCTCAACTTAAGATGTTTTGCTATATCTTTACAGCAGTTGAAGTCCATAGATAGAAGGCTATTAATGTCGTATCCACCCATCTATATTTGGTAGAAAGTTTTTTAAGCCCAGTAAGACAACCAGCAAAGGTCAAAGAAAGCTCCCCATCTCACAAACAATATCTCTCTTCTTTGACAAAATACTTCTATACCTGAAATAATTCTCGTCTATAAAGATGCCACATCGCCTTTCCGGGTGCATGCGAAATCCACATTTTAGAATTGTACAAATGAAAGTAAGAGAAAACACAGTGTTAAGAGACAGCAGAAGGGACTTCCACAAAAGGTTACAGGGACAATGAGCATTCCTAACCCCCCGTTTGGAACACTCCACTGCTCCCAAGCTGGCTGGTCTCCTTTCTTATAGTCACGGGAGCTATTTGGTCATTTTTGCTTTAGCACACAAGAGTCAACTGACTCTCCAGTACCTTTGCCACAGGACTGAGAGCTTAGGATGGAAAACGATTTCGACATTCGCCGCTTGGACTCTTGCCCTTAGCAAGCACATTTGTTGTTCATACATGGTCTTTTGGCTGCCTTCTCTCCCGGCCATCTGTCAAGAAGGGCATTGTGCCTGCTCAGATGGGATGGTGCCACTGCTTCTAAGACACTCTAGCAAAATGTATGTGTCTTAACTGTCTGGACGCCACACATTTCAAAGCACATTTACCAATAAGAATCGCATTTTAAAAACTATGCAGATAGATTCTGTACAATTTTCATGTATGTAATCTTGTTGACCGTAAATAAAGACAGCATTACTTCTTTCCAAAAAAAACAACTATGCAGAACTGAGAAATAATTAAGGACTGAATTCTGTGTCCAGAAAACTAGAGAGAGATCCTTCAAAAGAATCATTCCATGCTTTCTTTCAATGGGGTGGACAATGAAATTGAATGCTGCATTTTCCATGATTGAATGCAGGGTATAAATACAGCTGCACACATCATGGCTTTCTCCTTTCATGTGACCAGCTCTGAGAAAACAGTTACTATACACCTGTCAGCCCCTCATCCTCAGGCTCACACATGTCTCATCAATTCACAGAGATTGTTTATACACTTGGAATATTTGATTTGCATGTAATTGATTATGGCTCAGTCCACTGAGCCCATATTGTCAATAGCAAAGCAGCAGCAGTGCTGAGGTTTCATGTGTGTCTTGGTCATCTAGAGCTGCTATAACAGAAATACCACAAGTGGATGGCTTTAACAAAGAGAAGTTTATTCTCTTATAGTCCAGTAGGCTAGAAGTCCGAATTCAGGGTGCCGACTCCAGGGGAAGGCTTTCTCTCTCTGTCAGCTCTGGAGGAAGGTTCTGGTCATCAGTCTTCCCTTCGTCTGGGAGCAACTCAGTACGGGAACCTCAGGTCCAAAGGACGTGCTCTGCTCTGGGCACTGCTTTCTTAGTGGTATGAAGTCTCCTGTCTCTCTGTTCACTTCCTTCTTTTATGTCTCAAAAGAGATTGGCTTAAGACACTACCTAATCTTGTAGACCTTATCAATATAACTGCTGATAACCCATCTTCTTACATCATAGTGATGGGATTTACAACACATTGGGAAACCACATCAGAAGAAAAAATGGTAGACAATCATACAAGGGAATCATGACCTAGTGAAGTCGACAAATATTTTTGGAGGACACAATTCAATCCATGACAATATGTGTGATAATGGATTTGCTATATGAAATCACTCAGGACTGGGATTGCCTTTCCAAGGAAGGTAAGACTCAACCTTTTGTACCTTTCAGCTCATATATTTTCAAGTTCACCATTTTCTCTTTAAAGGTGTGATTACACTTCTTACCTATTCCTCAGCATCCAAGGCTGGAGTTGGAACTGGTCTCCAGGTCTCTGTCAGGCTTCATCTTTCCATTGGATAGATCATGCTGTTTTGTAGCCAACTTGCATATCCTTCTGCTTTTGGCTGAAGACCATATCACATATTTACATCTGGATAGGAGAGCAAAGCTAATTTGGGAAGCAAGCTTAACAAAGCAGCTAAATACCACCTGAATGAGCTCTTGCTCTGAATCATAAAATGACTTTTTTTTTGCCGTGTATGAATACCACCAGATTTTATCATTTCTAAGTCTTTTCCCACCAAAATTCCAGTTAGAAAAGTAATTATTTCTTAACTGAGAGCTGAAATTGAAAGAATTACCTAAAATCCTGCATTTTTTTTTCCCAAAGTATTACCAAAATTAAAGATTCATGCTTGTCTTAGTTTCCTAGTGCAGCTGTAACAGAAACACCAAAAGTGGATGGCTTTAAAGAATGGAAATGTATTTATTCACTCACAGTTCAGGAGGGTAGAAGTCCAAATTCAGGGTGTGGCTCTAGGGGGAGGTCCTTCTTTGTCTATTTCAACTTTTAGTAGCCTTGGAGTTCCCAGACTTGTAGATTCACCTGCCTCCCTCATCCTCATATAGCATCTGTCCTCCCCTGTGTCTGCATGCATGTCTCTGTGTTTATGCTGTTCTCTATATAACTCAGAAGTGACTAGGGTTTAGGATCCACCCTATACTGGTATGACATCAACTGATTGATGACACTGGATTACAGCAACAGGTATAGGAAATAGGATTCCAACACATATGTTTGGAGGACACAGTTCAATCCATAGCAATACTCACGCTCAGGACTAAATGAATATTAGTAATTTCATTTTATGTAGAAAATGGAATTTACAATCTTTTCCCCCAGAAAGAACCGAAAACCAAACCCACTGCCACTGAGTCGGTTCTGACTCATAGTGACCCTGTAGGACAGAGAACTGCCCCATAGGGTTTCCAAGGCTATAAATCTTTACGGAAGCAGACTGCTGTATCTTTCTGCCTCAAAGTGGATGGTGGATTTGAACGGACAAGCTTTCAGTTATCAGCTGAGCACTTAACCATTGTGCCACCAGGGCTCCCTTTTTCCACCAGAGGATGTGGTAAGTGATAAAGACAACCTATCTCACTTGACCAAGGGAGGATTTTGTGAATGTGATGTGGAGCTTGGAGCAAAGTGATTATGCGTGCATAAGGAGCAGCCTATATACAGAGTGGCAGGTGGGGGAATGAAGACCTAAAAGAGGGGTAACTGGGGAAAAAGGCCAAATAGAAGAGGGAGGTTCTTAAGAGCGGAACAGCATTAATGGGATAGGAAAGTCAGTGATATGAATTCACTGACTGGTTCAGGAGAGTGTAATAGAGGCCTTGCAGTTAATGATAAGGAATCAGACTTTCAGACACAGTATGGAGGGAAGTCACGACTCCTTCTGCGAACTGGGCTGTGGTGTGGAGATCCACGCCAATGAAGAATTAACCACAGCAGGAAAGGGCTCAGGGACACTGACAGTGTATTGTAGACATTGTTGTATCTCCAGGGCTGAATGCAGAAACTGGTATACAGTAGGTGCTTAGTAAATGTGGTTGATAGAATAAGGGAGTAACAGAAAAGAGTTTTAAGTGTGATGGTTTGAAGAAAGGAGTACTAAGATTTGGCAATGAAATGGCTTTTATATGTGGATGGCATTTATGATTTCAAAGCCTCTTGGATTAGGGCCAGAGGTGGATTTACTACAAGTTAGATAAACTTAAATTTCCAGCCTCTCATTTGCACAGGCTCCTTCTAGTATTCTGGGAGTGACCCTAGCAACTTACAATGTCATATACTATTATTTTTTTGATTAGCAAAAGAAAATTATTTAGACAACAATGAATAAGCGTACTGTCTTTTTCTACTCTAACTTTCCCTCTGACACTTTTACCTTCATGCTCAGGGCAGCACTGGAATAGCTATGAGCCTTTGTGGAATCCAGATAAAAAGAAGTTAAACTGAAGATATCCATAGGTTCAGTTTAACCAAACCAAAAAACCAAACCTGTTGCTGTCAAGTTGATCCCGACTTAGACTGACCCTATAGGACAGAGTAGAGCTGCCCCACAGGGTTTCCAAGGAGTGACTGGTGGATTCAAACTACTGACCTTATAGGTTAGCAGCTGAGTGCTTAGTTGTTGCACCACCAGGGCTCCTTGAAAAGCACTATAGAATATAAAAATGAGTTGTACATATATTATCTATTAATAAAGGCAATTTAAGATGCAGTTTTTCTTTAATAATACTTGATATTAATACTGATTAATATTAGTACTGATAACCTCTATAATAATCTAGTAATAATAGCATCTATTCAGAAGGTTTTTGTGAGGATTTTTTAAAATGCATTCAAAGCACTACCACAGTGCCTGACACAGAGCCGGTTCAAAAATTATGTATTTGGACTATATATTATTACAGTAAGTAAAAATGTGATCAGTTGAAATCTGCAAGAAATAAAGAAAACAGACACTTCTGATAGAGCAAGTTTAACAAGCATTAAAAACGTCATTGGTTATAAATCATCATGCAAAGTAAATATGTGAACATATTTAATAGTTCATTGCTCTATGGGAATGTTTATCCTTGAGAAAAGTTTTAAAAGAATGGCAGGAGTAAAAGGTTATTAAAAGTATTGATTTAACAGTATTAGCTGTTTGAAGGAGCCCTGGTGATGCAGTGGTTAAGAGCTCAATCTGCTAACTAAAAGGTTGGCAGTTCAAATCCAGGAGCCACTCTTTGGAAACCCTATGGGACAATTCTACTCTGTCCTATAGAGTGCTATGAGTCAGAATCGACTTGATAGCAACAAGTTTGATTTGGTTTTTTGGTTTAGCTATTTGAAAGAGCAAGGCTTTATTTCCATTAATAAGATACCATTTAGTGATGTGAGAAATCCATGAAGCCTAGATTCATTTTACCGGTCCTTTCTACTCCTAGGCAATGTCTCAGTTATACCAAGGACAAACCTTTACACATAAACTGTAGGAAGCCCAAAGCAAATCTCACACACAGACAACTTACAAAAATTTTCCACCATGTATCTTTTCAATATGTTACAGCTGTAGTTAAGAGAGTGTGTGGAGAGGTAGATCCCAGGTTTTCCTCACTCTAATTTTTCATATTAGAATTTTGGAACTTATGGAGGGTTCCAAGACAATGTGTAACACATTAAGAACTGGATAACCAGATAACATACACATGAACACACACAAACAACCAAACCTGTTGCTGTCGAGTTGATTCCAACTCATGGAGACCCCATGTATTAACAGAGTAGAACTGAGCTCCATAGGGTTTTCTTGCCTATAACCTTTATGGAAGCAGATCATCAGGCATTTCTACCATGGATCCTCTGGGTGGTTTCAAATTGCTAACCTTTTGGTTAGCAGTCAAGAACAAACCATTTGCACCACCCAGGGACTTACAGCTAACTACACAGGGCTATCTAATTTTTATTGCTTGATTATAACTATTTTTTCTTAGCTATCTAGTGCTGCTATAACAGAAATACCACAAGTGGATGGCTTTAACAAAGAGAAACATATTCTCTCACAGCCTAGGAGGCTGGAAGTCCGAACTCAGGGCGCCAGCTCCAAGGGAAGGCTTTCTGTCTCTGTCGGCTCTGGGAAAGGTCCTTGTTATCAATCTTCCCCTGGTCGAGGCATTCTCAGTACAGGGACCTCAGGTCTGTAGGAAATGCTATGCTCCCTCTGTGCTTCTTTCTTGGTGGTATGATGACCCTCAGTATCTCTGCTCACTTCTCTCTTTTATATCTCCAAAGGGATTGACTAAGGACACAACCTAATCTAGTAGGTTAAGTCCTGCCTCATTAACATCATAAAACCATAAAAAACTCAAACCCATTGCCATCGAAAGGATTCCAACTCATAGTGACCCTACAGGACAGTGTAGAACTGAACCATAGGGTTTCCAAGGAGTGCCTGGTGGATTCAAAATGCTGACCTTTTGGTTAGCAGCCATAGCTCTTAACCACTACACCACGAGGGTTTTCATTAACATCTTAGAGGTAGGATTTACAACATATATGAAAATCACATCAGATGACAAAATGGTGGACAATACTGGGAATCATGCCCTAGCCAAGAGGACACATATTTTGGGGGGACACAATTCAATCCATGACTTCTCAGGGACTTTATTTCCAGAGCTTTATTCAATTGAAGCTGTCTCCATATTTATCCTTTATGGTGTAGCTTTAAATTGCCTGTTGCAATATTTTATTTATTTATTTACAGTTGGCAGTGTATGAAGTGGAATTTATGGATTCAAATAAAATGCAAATTGAAACCATAAAGAGATACCCTTGCATATCAGTTAGAATGTCTAACATTAAAATGAATGACCATAGAAAGTGCTGGCAAGGATGTTGAATAGCTGGAAATTTCATACACTGCTGGTGTCAAAACAAAATGATACAATTGACTTGGAAAAAATTGTCAGTTTCTTAAAAAGTTGAATAGTTACCTATCATATGACTAGTTTTCTATTCCTGGTATTTATCCAAGAGAAATGAAAACTTATGACCATATAAGCACTTGCATGACACAAATGTCCATAGCAGCTTTATTTGTCAAACCTTGGAAATTTAATTGCCTAAAATTGGAAACTACCCAAATATCCTCTAACAGGGGAATGGATAATCAAATTATGGTATATCCATGCAATAGAATACTTCAACAATAAAGAAAATGAACTCTTGATACATGCAACAACGTAGATGAATCTCAAAATAGTTATGCTGAGTGAAAGAAGCTGGATGACAAAGAAAGCAAGTGTGTTATTTCATTTATGTAAAATTCTGGAACATGCAGACAAATTTATTAACAAAAAAAAATCAGTTCTTTTATGGAAATGCACTGGCAGGGAAGAGCAGAAGAAAGGGACAACAAATGGGCATGAAAAAAGTATTTGGGGTGAGGGATATGTTCATTATCTTGATTTTTCGTGGATGTATAAAAATGTCAGGACTAATCAAATTGTACACTTTAAATATGTTCAATTTATTGTATGTCGGTTACAACTCAACAAAGCTGTTAAAAAATAAATTAAATTAAATTTTAATTTCTCAGTCACTCTAGCCATATTTCAAGTGCTGAATAGCCACATGAGGCTGTTAGGTGCAGTCAAGTCGGTTCCGACTCATAGCAACAATGTGTACAACAGAACAAAACACTGCCTGGTCCTGCGCCATCCTCAAAATTGTGGTTATGCTTGAGCCCATTGTTGCAGCCACTGTGTCAATCCATCTCGTTGAGGATCTTCCTCTTTTTCACTAACGCTCTACTTTACCAAGCATGATGTTCTTCTCCAGGGACTGATTTCTCCTGATAACATGTCCAAAGTATGTGAGATGCAGTCTCACCATCCTTGCTTCTAAGGAGCATTCTGACTGTACTTCTTCCAAGACAGATTTGTGCGTTCTTTTGGCAGTCCATGGTATATTCGATATTCTCCACCAACACAACAATTCAAAGGTGTCAATTCTTCTGTCTCCCTTGTTCATTGTCCAGCTTTCACATGCATATGAGGCAATTGAGAACACTACGGCTTGGATCAGGTGCACCTTAGTCTTCAAGGTGACATCTTTGCTTTTTAACACTTTAAAAATGTTTTCTGCAGCAGATTTGACCAATGCAATGTGTTTTTTGATTTCTTGACTTGCTGCTTCCATGGATGTTGATTGTGGCTCTAAATAAAGTGAAATCCTTGACATTTTCAATCTTTCCTCCGTTTATCCTGATGTTGTTTATTGGTTCAGTTGTGAGGATTTTTATTTTCTTTATATTGATGTATAATCCATACTGAAGGCTGTTGACTTTGATCTTCATCAGTAAGTGCTTCAAGTCTGCTTCACTTTCAGTGAGCAAGGTTGTGTAATCTGCATGAGGCAGGTTGTTAAATGAGTCTTCAATCCTGATGCTGAGTTCTTCTTCATATAACCCAGCTTCTCAGATTATTTGCTCAGCATACAGGTTGAATAGGTATAATGAAAGGATACAACCCTGACGCACGTCTTTCTTGACTTTAAACCATGCAGTATCCCCTTGTTCTGTTTGAACGACCACCTCTTGATCTATGTACAGGTTCCTCATGAGCAGAGCTAAGTGCTCTGGAATCCCCATTCTTCACAATGTTATCCATAATTTATTATGATCAGTACATAATCAATAAAACAGTGGTAAACGTCTTTTGGTATTCTCTGCTTTCAGCCACTATCCATCTGACATCAGCTATGATCTGGTTCCACATGTGGTTAGTGGCTGCCATATTAGAAAGTGCAGATATCAATGCTGGATGCATGTCCGAATTTGTGCATATGTAAAAAATATTAACCTTTTCTAATATATGCTCTTTAGAGTCTACCAGAAGTCACAAAGTGGCAAATACTGTATGATCTCACTTATATGAAATAAGCAAATATATAGAAACCAGAGATTATTAGTGGTTATCAAGGGTGGGAGAGAAAGGGAAAAGGAGAGTTTTTGCTTAGGGGGTATTAAGTTTTGTTAAGTGTGGTGGAGTGATTTGAAAAAGGATAGTAAGAATGGTTGTGGCTGTACAACTTGAAGAACGTAATCAGCGTCGCTGAGTTGTACCTGTAGAAATTGTTGAGATGACATGTTTTGTTATGCATAATTTCACCACAATAAAAAGTAATCAAATAAAAAAAATTAAACCAGAAATGAATGAGACTAGATTTCTATTGAAATAATCCCAAAAAATAACCTACTGTATGACAATTCTAAATAACATTTCTAAATTTCAAAATGGAAAATAAAAACCTTATTAAAAAATTGTTCTAAGACAATCATTAATCTAAAATCACATGAGACTGAGTGAAAACAACACTGGGGGATAAATAACACTGCCTTGGCACATATGTGTGTGTGTAAAATATACATATACATTTACGCCTGTACGTGAAGATGTTAAGAAATTTTTAGAGAAAGGACCATGTCTCAGAACTAAAAAGTTTGTAGTAGAGGCCATAAAAATTTTTAACTGAAGAAAATTTCTTGAAGCTTATGTTAAAAAAAAAAAAAATCAGAAGGGTTCCCTGTGTGCCACACCCATCCAGACAACTCTGGTGAAATTTAGAACTATGAAGTTGAAAATAGTCTACAAGCTTCTAGTCAGGAAACCAAACAAACAAACCAAAACATGTTGAGGGAAGGAACAAGGCTGGCGTAAGTCATATCTCTGAGACAAAATGCCAGAACATATTTGAAAAATATCCATGAAATTTTAAGGAGAAAATAACATGAGGTTGTATTTTAAACATATCTGAATTATATATGCCTTGTGAGTATGTATGTATCTATCTATCTATCCAACCACACACATACAGAAGCACAAAACAATTAAATATAATTCTAGACTTTAGGTAATTAAGACCCAAAATGAGTAATACAGACAATTATGATTAAATTAGTCAGATACTCATTTGTTGTTGTTGTTTGGTGCTGCCAAGACTCCAACTCATAGCAACCCCATGTGCAACAGAAGGAAACATTGCCCTGTCGTGTGCCATCCTGACAATTGTTGCTATGTCTGAGCCTATGTTGCAGACACTGTGTCAATCTTTCTCTTTGAGGGTCTTCCTCTCTTTTGCTGACCCTCTACTTTACCAAGCATAATGTTCTCCAGTGACTGGTCCCACCTGATAACACATCCAAAGTACATAAGACGAAGTCTTACCATCCTTGCTTCCAAGGAGCACTCTGCTGCATTTCTTCCAAGACAAACTTGTTAATTCTTCTGGTATTATTCACCAACACCATAATTCAAAGTCATCAATTCTTCTTTGGTCTTCCTTACTCATTGTCCAGCTCTTGGATGCTTACAAGGCAATTGAAAATATGGCTTGGGTCAGGCACACCATGGTCCTCAAAGTGACGTCTTTGCTTTTCAACACTTTCAAGAGGTTTTTTGTAGCAGATTTGCCCAATGTAATATGTCATTTGATTTCTTGACAGCTGCTTCCATGGGCTTTTATTGTGGATCCAAGTAAGATGAAATCCTTGACGTAAATTTTTTCTTCATTTATCATGATGTTGCTTATTGGTCCAGTTGCGAGGATTTTTGTGTCTTTACGTTGAGATGCAATCCATACCGAAGGCTATACTCTTTGACCTTTATCAGTAAGGGCAAGTCCTCTTTGTTTTCAGCGAGCTAGTTTGTGTCATCTGCATATTACAGGTTGTTAAGGTATCTTCCACCAATCCCGATGCCACATTCTTCTTCGTATAGTCCAGATACTCATTAGAATACTTAAAATGTAACTTGGAATAATTGTAGATATGAAATACGTCTGCTACCTACCAAACATCATTTTCTCATTTGTCTTCTTTTTTAAGATCTCTTTTTCCTTTTTTGCATATTTAAAATAGAGACCTGTGTACCCAGCAGGCAAACAGTCATGTCTGTCAGATTATGGCCTTTACAATCACTGAGGCATTGCATTCCACAAGGATGTGGCTCTGAACCTCTAATGAGCAGCAGGTTACTGTTATTCTACGTGTGAATTTCTGGGACAGACGTGACATGCATTTCTCTCATGGGTGATAAATACCTAGGAAATCTCACTCTAATCTTGGCGTAGTAAATCTTAAATCCAATTAAATCCTAGAGTTACCCAGGTGTTAGATTTAAATTAGGTAAACTGTTTTGTTTTCATCATAGTGTTCTAAGACACTGTCCTATGGTACTAAAGTGTCCTTAGATGAATTGGCTAATCCTACAACATTCTGCTAATCTGTTATAAAAGTGATTTATGGCTTAAATTGTTAAACTAGACTTTGAGCATGATAGATAAGAAACACTACTTTTAGTGATAATGAAGTTGTTTTTAAGGATTAAGAAGAATGAGATGAATGGAGATACACAAATAAATTAAGCCTAAAATAAATGAATTAAGCCCAGTATCTTTATTATTTCATCAGAGTAAAATTTTCTCTTTGAATAAAGTCACAACCATAATTCCACAGAAGTGGCATTATGATGATATGCTGTTAATTGTAAGTCCTGTGTACATTTCTACATAATTAAAATGGCATTGTTAAAATTCATGGTGTTGACTTTTGTATCCGTGCTAGGTTTTAATGTTAACAATCACAGAGGAAAAGAACACTAGGCTGCAATTGTAGAGCCCAGAGAGAATGTTTGCAACTAACTAGTGGCATGACTAGTTATTTAACCCATCTGAGTCTCAATTTTCTCATCTGCAAACTTGGGATAATAACTCCTACTTGGCATATAATAAATGCTTATTAAATATTTTCTAATCTCAGCTTTAATGGGATGGTAGCATCATATTTATGCACAAAAAGTCAATAGGGGGTCAGTGTGATGATCCTCACCATTCTAGCAGGATATAGCAATGGGGATAACCCTGTCCCAGACATTTTTGAGCACATAGAAGATACCCATGTATTCAGACACAACAATTCAGGCCTAAATTTTAAAGGACAGATTAAAGACTTAGGAGAGCGATTCCTTTTCCTAACTATAATAAAAAAAAGACAAATATCTGTGTCTTAAGTAAATAAACATTAATCTAAGCATGATGTAAGGTTAGGATAAAAATGGTAGGACTTTTTGGCTCATTTAGTTTTGTAGTGCCCCTCACACCAGTCCATGTAGCATGAATTTTGGCTTTGCTTTTTGGTACTCAGGATGATATTTAAAAAAAAAAAAAATCATAAATTCATTTGAACAAGTGGCTGTGGCACAGACCAAGTTTTGGCTAGTAGCGCCAAGTCATGCACTTCCCTCTGCTTTTCCTTGGCTCCCTCTCTAATGTTCCCACTGCTGTTCCCACAAAGGACAGTGACTTGCTTGACTTCCAACCCACAGGGAACAAGGGCTTATTAAAGCCTAGATCCAGCCTTTGTCTGAAACAAAACCACTGGTTGAAAATGAAACATTTATTCTGTCCATCTGGTTGGTGACAGAAAACAACTGGGTCTGACTAGTATTTTTACTTAATTAACAGGTGTCTAATGTCCTAAATATGTTATACATTGTGGTTTAACAGAAAGAATCAGGAAAGCTGGGTTTAAAGTCTGATTCTCTCCTTACAAATGTCTTAGCCTCTATGATCCTCAGGTTCTTTGTCTAGAAAATGGGTGTAATCAGGCCCACACCACGAGGTTGTTATGAAGATCAAAATGGGGTGGCATATGTGAAATCCTTAGGTTTCAAAAGAAAGACAACTCAAAATAGTATGAAAAAGGAGAGGAGAATGGACGAGGGACCCATTAGGTGGTTACTGTAATGTAAAACAAGAAATGATGAATGAATAACAGTAGCAATAGTGAGATATAAAAAAACAAATAAATAAAAACATTTCTAGGATGTGTTTTAGAAGGAGTGGTAAGATGTAATGACTGTCTGGTAGGAAGATATTGGAAAAACAAAGATAAGAACTCTGGGAGAAGCAGAAGTGAAGGGGACCAAGGAGTGTTCAGTTTTGAGTATGTTGTTTAAGATACGCATTAGACATCCAAGTAGAGTTCAGGGAGGGGATACAGGCTAGAAATATAAACACGGGAGTCATCAGCATGTTGCTGTTATTAGGTGTGATTCCCAGTATTGTATGACTGCCCACCATTTCTTCATCTGATGTGATTTTCCTATGTGTTGTAAATCTTATCGCTATGATGTTAAAGAGATGCATTAGCAACAGTTATGTCAATGAGATCTACAAGGTTAGATTGTGTCTTGGGCCAATGTCTTTTGAGATATAAAAGAAAGAAGCAAGCAGAGAGAGAGGGGGACCTCACACTACCAAGAAAGAAGTACCTGGAGCATAGCACGTCCTTTGGACTTGGGGTCCCTGAGCTGAAAATATCCTCTACCAGGGGAAGACTGATGGCAAGGACCTTCCTCCAGAGCCGACAGAGAGAAAGTCTTTCCCTGGAACTGATGCCCTAAATCCAGACTTATAGCCTACTAGACTGTGAGAGAATGAATTTCTCTTTGTTTAAGCCATCCACTTGTGGTATTTCTGTTAGAGCAGCACGAGATAACCTAGACACCAACCACGACATCCTTCTCCAGGGACTGATCCTTCCTGATAACATGTCCAAAATGCGTGAGACGCAGTCTCACCATTCTTGCTTCTAAGGAGCATTCTGGTTGTACTTCTCCCAAGACAGATTTTTTAATTCTTTGGGCAGTCCATGGTATATTCAATATTCTTCTCCAACACCACAATTCAAATGCGTCAATTCTTCTTTGGTCTTCCTTATTCATCATCTATCTTTCCCACACATATGAGGCGATTGAAAAGATTGTGGATTGTGTCAAGTTACCTCAGTCTTCAAGGTGACATCTTTGCTTTTCAACACTTTAAAGAGGTTTTTTGCAGGAGATTTGCCCAATGCAATGTGTCTTTTGATTTCTTGGCTTGCTGCTGCTTCCATGGGTATTGATTGCAGATCCAAGTGAAATGAATTCCTCTACAGCTTCAGTCTTTTCTACATTTATCATGATGTTGCTTACTGGTCCAGTTGTGAATATTTTTGTTTTCTTTACATTCAGATGTAATCCATACTGAAGGCTGTGGTCTTTGATCTTCATCAGTAAGTGCTTCAAGTCCTCTTCACTTTGTGCAAGCAAGGTTGTGTCATCTGCATAATGCAGGCTGTTAATGAGTCTTCCTCCAATGCTGATGCCCCGTTCTGCTTCATATAGTCCAGCTTCTCAGATTATTTGCTCAGCATACAGATTGAATTAAAAAAAAAAAAAAATTTTTTTTTTTTGATTGAATAGGTATGATGAAAGAATATAACCCTGATATACATCTTTCCTGACTTTAAACCACGCAGTATCCGCTTGTTCTGTTCAAATGGTTGCCTTTTGGTCTACGAACAGGTTCCTCATAAGAACAATTAAGTGTTCCAGATTTCCCATTCTTTCAACTTTATCTGTAATCACACAGTCAAATGCTTTTGCACAGTCAATAAAACATTTTTTAAACATCTCTGCTTTCAGCCAGGACCCATCAAACATCAGCAATGATATCCCTGGTTCCAAGTCAACAAAAAAGAGGAAGACCCTCAAAGAGATGGACTGACACAGTGGCTGCAATGATGGGCTCAAGCTTAACAACAAGTACGGGCATGGCTCAGGACTAGACAGTGTTTCGTTCTGTAGTACATAGGGTTGCTATGAACCGGAATCAACTCGATGGCACCTAACAATAACAATTCCTGTCGGTTGATCAGGTAGCTCTCTTCCAAATTTCTTGGCATAGAGCAGTGGGGGCTTTCAGTGCTGCATCAACTTGTTGAAATATTTCAATTGGTAGTCCATCAATTTCTGGAGGCTTTTTTTTCACCAAGGCCTTCAGAGCAGCTTGGACCTCTGGCTTCAGTGCCATCGGTTCCTGATCATATGCTACTTCCTGAAATGGTTGAATGTCGACCTATTCTTTTTGGCATGCGGAGCCCTGGTAGCACAGTGGTTAAGACCTACGACTGTTAACCAAAAGGCTGGCAGTTCGAAACTACTAGCTCTTCCTTGGAAACTCTATGAGGCAGTTCTACCCTGTCCTATGAGGCAGTTCTACCTTTTCATATAGGGTCACTATGAGTCAGAATCAATTCGATGGCAAGAGCCATCAGCATATAGATGACATTTAAAGCTAGGAGGCTGGATGAGACCATGAAAGAAGTACATGCAGAGAGTAAGTAGGGGTTGCCTAACATTACCTTCTTCAAAAAAACCTTAAAAAAAATTTTCGTTATATAGATTATACAGTTATAAATTATAATAGCATGATAACTATATAACTATAAATTAAATTAAAGGCACAAAGAGTAAATGTGTACACGTATTTTCATGGAAATATAGTCCCATTTGTTTCCTTTCGTGAAAAAGGTTTAATTTTTACTGAAGTTCAAAGGTATAAAGAATAAATCCTCAGCATGTGTTTTCATATCTCAGCTTCTGTAACCTTTTATTTATAGCAAAAGATACATGAAGACAAAAAGTTCAACTCAGAGTTTGTCCTCAATAGTAGCTTAAAAACACAAAGGTCTTAACTTGTGTTTTGAAAGACAGGCTGTGTTTCAACAATTTCATTTTTCTAAGGACGGTCATTCAAAAAGAAAAATCACAAAGCATACAAGGAAGACTTTATATAAGATGCTGTTCTGTAGCAAGGTGTTCAGCTTTCTCTTATTCGATTCCATTATTGGCAACTATTCATAACACAAATGTTTTTGTCCTTTCTCCCTCTCCCTACCACAATAGATCAAGTAATTAACCAAGTGAAGAGGCTGTCAATTAAACACTGATACTAATCTAGGCATAAAAGCTTCTTTAGGGAACATTGGTTTGGAACATATTTTGAGTATTATCAGCATTGACTTTATTCAATCCAATTCTCATACAATCTAGTGCTCCAAATGTTTACATGTCATCCAGGCAACACTTGCAGCATGGATGACCCACGCTGTAGAAACAGCGTTCACAAAGAATGTAGGGAGAATAAGCTTCCTATTATGCCTCCAAGGCCTATTCTTCCAGGAATAGATGTTCCGTCATTAATTAATGTCCCCACATCTTTAATGATAAGATTGTCAAGGACAATTAAAGAAATGATTACAAGTGTCCTTGGCAACTGGAATGCCCCCACTGATTTTAGCTTATTTTCTCTAAGTGTGGCTTAAAGGTCATTTCTTTGAAGTGTGAAGGCTTAAGCATGCCTCGCATTGGTGTCATCATGCACAAATGTTATACAAAAAGAAAACATCTTTTTAGCTTAATTTCTTCAGGATGAATAAGAAAATACTTTAAAAATTAATAAAATTTTTTGAGCTATTATTTTGACAATTAACTAATATCTTTTTTTTTTTTAATAGTAAATTCTCTTTGGGAATTGCTAGGGTTTATTATCACTGCATGTCTGTTAACTTGTTTGGGGAATTCATACACAGTGCGTTAATAACTGCTTCGCTTCAAATAAATCCATTTTGGCTAGCACTGGCCATCAATGATTTCCTCCTTTCCTTTACTCTCACTTCAGTCTGTTGATGCATTCATTCAAAGGTACAGCCTTACCCAAGCAGTCTCTGTAAGCTCTCAGGGCTTCAAAAAAAAAAGTTCCTTCCTCCAATCCGTTGTTAGAAACTGTGAAGGCTCTGAAATTTTACTCTGTTGTCAACCTATCAAGACAGCCTGTCACAGTTTCATGGATGCTAGTAGAAGACACAAGATTCTTAACTTTTAAATGAAAGGAGTCCTGGTGGTGCAGTGGTTAAGTGCTTAGGTGCCAACCGAAAAGTTGGCAGTTTGAACCCACCAGCCACTCTGCTGAAGAAAGATGTGGCAATCTGCTTTTCGAAAGATTACAGCCTTGGAAACCCTATGGGGCAGTTCTATTCAGTCCTTTTGGGTCACTATGAGAATTGACTCAACAGTGCACAACAACTTTTAAATGTAATTTCATGTCAGCTTTTATATATATATATATCTTTTTATCTATATTACATAAGCAAAATTGTGTGTATATAAAGATTATTTACTAATGTTTTCACTTAAAATTCTATCACAAGCATATTCAAACCATGCTAGTAATATTCTTTACAAATGTTAAGTTTCTAATCATCTCATGTTTTGCATCATATGGGCGTACTCTAATTTATTAAACAATATCCTTTATAGTTGGTTATTTAGGTTGTTTATAATTTTCCCCAGTAAAAGCTCTGTAGTGCACCATCTTGCGCATGTATCTTGGTCCATGTATATGATTATTTCCTTGGTATAGATTTCTAGTAATCAATTAACCAGATCAAATAACTAGGCTGAAGGGTCTTGAGGCACATTGGTAAGCTGCTTTCCAGAGAGGCTGAACCAGTTTAAACTTCTGCCAACCACAAGCAAGAGTGCCTATTTCACCATGACTGGACCAGCACTAAGGATCTTTTTATAAACTAATAAATTAAATGAATAATTAAAATAAATTAAAAATTGTGCCTCAATGTTTTTATCTTAAGAGTGAGATTTAATATTTTAGAATATGTTTACAGGCCATACAAACATTTTCCTCTTGTGTAATATTTAGTTGTGCATTTAGCCCTCCTTTTTCTATTGATAGTTATTTTTATTGGTTACATGAGATTACCATCACTAAGGATATTATTCCTGTCATATTTGTGGTTAGTAGCTTTACAAGATTTTATTTTCTTTTGAAATTTGTTTTCGATATTCATAAATTTGAAACATTTATTCAATATGTCTTTTTTTTTATTTCTTGCATTGCTTTTATGATTTTAAATCCCTTGTCAATTCTGAGATCAGTTAAATATTTTCTGACAGTCTTCTAGTTTTGTGAATGGTAGAAGTGTTATGTTTATATTTAAATCTTCAATATATCCTAGGATTTTCATTTCAATCTGGACTCCTGAATTTTAAAACAGCAATGACTCTGGGAGTAGCAGAGTTGAATCTAGCAGCAGGAGGAATACAGGAAGCTAATCCTGAACTCAGGGTCCTTTCTGGTCAGCACTGGCTTCTTCAGATAAGGGCTCTACTTCCCACACAGTCCTCTGCCTGACTCTGACTTTTAATCACTTTGTGAGCTATTTATTTATTTATTATTAGGTGCCATCAGGTCAGTTCCAACTCACAGCAACCCTATGTACAATGGAACAAAACACTCCTCAGTCCTGTGCCATCCTCACAATTGTTTTTATGCTTGAGCCCACTGTTGCAGCCACTGTGTCAATCCATCTCATCAAGGGTCTTCCTCTTTTTTCACTGACCCACTACTTACCAAGCATGATGTCGTTCTCCAGGGACTGGTCCCTCCTGATGACATGTTCAAAGTATGTGAGACCTAGTCTTGCCATCCTCACTCCCAAGGAGCATGCTGGTTGTACGTCTTCTAAGACAATTTTTCATTTATCTGCAGTCCATGGTATATTCAATATTTTTTGCCAACACCATAATTCACAGGCATCAGTTCTCCTTCAGGATTCATTATTCATTGTCCAGCTTTCTCATGCATATGAGGAAATTGAAAATATCATGCTTGGGTCAGGCACACCTTAGTCCTCAAAATGACATCTTTGGTTTTCAACACTTTAAAGAGGTCTTTAGCAGCAGATTTGCACAACGCAATATGTTGTTTGATTTCTTGACTGTTGCTTCCATGGGTGTTGACTGTGAATCCAAGTGAAATGAAGTCCTTGACAACTTCAACATTTTCTCCTTTTATCATGAGGTTGCTTCTTGGTCCAGTTGTGAAGATTTTTGTTTTCTTTATGTTGAGGTGTAATCCATACTGAGGATCAAGGTCATCATCAGCAAGTGCTTCAAGTCCTCTTCACTTTCAGCAAGCACAGTTGTGTCATCTGCATATCTGATGTTGTTAATGAGTCTTCCTCCAGTCCTGACATCCCATTCTTCTTCATATAGTCTAACTTCTCAGATTATTTGCTCAGCATACGGACAGAATACGTATGGTGAAAAGATACAACCCTGACACATGAATTTCCTGATTTCAAAGCACAGAGTAGCCCCTTGTTCTGCTCAAATGACTGCCTCTTGGTCTAGGTACAGGTTCCACATGAGCATGATTAAGTGTTCCAGAGTTCCCATTCTTCACGATGTTATCTATAATTTGTTATGATCCACACAGTCAAATGCCTTTGCATAGTCAATAAAACACAGGCAAACATCTTTCTGGTAGTCTCTGATTTCAGCCAAGATCCATCTGACATCATTCCACGTCCTGTTTTGAATCCTACTTGAATTTCTGGCAGTTCCCTATAGATGTACTGGTGCGACCATTTTTGAATGATCTTCAGCAAATCTTCTCTTACATTGGTATTAATGATATTGTTCAATAATTTCCACATTCAGTTGGATCATCTTTCTTTGGAATGGGCAAAAGTATGGATCTCTTCCATTCCTTTGGCCAGGTAGTTGTCTTCCAAGTTTATTGGCATAGACAAGTGAACACCTCCAGTGCTGCATCTGTTTGCTGAAACATCTGAATTGGTGTTCCATCAATTTCTGGAGCCTTGTTTTTCCCCTGGTGGCATAGTGGTTAAGTGCTAGGGCTGCTAACCAAAGGATTGGCAGTTCGAATCCACCAGGCTTTCCTTGGAAACTCTATGGGACAGTTCTACTCTGTCCTATAGGGTGGCTATGAGTCAGAATCCACTCGACGGCTCTGGATTTGTTTTTTCCCAATTCTTTCATTGCAGCTTTGGACTTCATCTTTCAGTACCATTAGTTCTTGATCATATGCTACCGCCTGAAATGGTTGAACATTCACCAATTCTTTTTGGTACAGTGACTTTGTATATTTCTTTCATCTTCTTTAGGTGTTTCCCATGTCATTCAATATTTTGCCCACAGAATCCTTCAATATTGCAACTCAAGGACTGAATTTTTTCTCCAGTTCTTTCAGCTTAAGAAATGTTGAGTGTATTCTTCTCTTTTGATTTTCTAACTCCAGGTCTTTGCACATTTCATTATAATACTGTACTTTGCCTTCTTGAGTCCTCCTTTGAAGTCTCCTGTTCAGCTCTTTTTCTTCATCATTTTTTCCTTTAGCTTTAAAATACTCGATATTCAAGAGCAAGTTTCAGAGGCTCTTAGGACATCCATTTTGGTCCTTTCTTTTTCTGTCTTTTTTATGACCTTTTGCTTTCTTCATGCATGATGTCCTTGATGTCATCTTACAACTAGTCTGGTGTTCCATCATTAGTGCTCAATGTGTCAAATTTATTTTTGAGTTGGTTTCCAAATTCAGGCGTGATATGCTCAATGTTGTATTTTGGTCTTCATGGACTTGTTTTAATTTTCTTAAGGTTTAACTTGAACTTGCATATCAGCAATTGATGATGGTCTGTTCCACAGTCAGCCCCTGGCCTCGTTCTGACTGATGCTATTGAGTTTTTCATCACCTCTTTCTACAGATGTAGTTGACTTGATTCCTATTTTTTTCCATCTGATGAGGTCCACGTGTATGGTCACCCTTTATGTGGTTGAAAAAGGTATTTGCAATGAATAAGTCACTGTTCTTGCAAAATACTATCATGTGATCTGCAGCATTATTTCTTTTACCAAGGCCAAATTTTCCAACTACAGATCCTTCTTTGTTGCCAACTTTTGCATTTCAGTCACCAGTAATTATCCATGCATCTTGATTGTATGTTTTATCAACTTCAGGCTGCAGAAGTTGGTAAAATCTTCAGTGTCTTCATCTTTGACATTAGAGGTTGGTGTATAAATGTGAATAATAGTTGTATTAATTGTTTTTCCTTGTAGGTGTAAGGATATTATCCTATCACCGACAGTGTTGTACTTTAGGATGGTTCTTGAAATGTTCTTTTTGACAATGAATGCAATGCCATTTCTCCTCAATTTGTCATTCCTAACATAGCAGACCATATGATTGTCTGATTCCACTGAAACTTGTTCACCATGGGTCACTCTGCTGGCATTTGAATTATCAGTGGTATAGCTTCCAGTATCACAGTAAGATGCAAGCCACCACAGCCTGACAAACTGGCAGATGCGTAGTGGTTATGTGAGCTACAGTCTAGAAACTGTAGAGTCCAGCAGTCTGTGAATTGTGTTTGGCCACATGTTCTCCAGGTCATATATCAAAAACACCTTCTTTATCCACATTTTCATCCCTACTACCAGGTCTTCAGCTTACATACAGCCACAGCAAGTGTCCCCCTGACTGTTTTTTGAGGCATCTCCTTCCCACCATGTCTCCGAACCTTACTGAGGAATATGCATCATGTATCCTAGAGATTGATACTAAATTTCTTATAGGCAGGTTGTGAGGGTGCTTGGCCTTAGCATGCCTAATGTTGACTCTGTAGCCAAACTGCCTAAGTTTGAATTCCAGTTACTCACATAAGAACTATGTGAACTTGGGAAAGTAAGTTAAACTTTCACCTGATTCTTGAGACTCCTCTGCACTGGAGGTGCACATGAAAAAAATATATATACATATATATATAGTCATGTTCTGGATCCATCCAAAGTAGTTCATCCATAAAGATCTTCTTGTCACCAATCCTCCAATCCCAGCCTTTTCAACTCCCTGATAATTGTCGAAATAATTAGCAATTGCTCATGAATTGGTATAGATTTGTGCCTCAGGTCAATTCTCTTTCCAGAAAAGTAAATCCCCAGATACAGTCATCTTCTAACGCATCCAGAGGTTGGTGTATAAATGTGAATAATAGTTGTATTAATTGGTTTTCCTTGTAGGTGTATGGATATTATCCTATCACCGACAGTGTTGTACTTTAGGATGGTTCTTGAAATGTTCTAAACTTTGAATATGCATACAAATCACTTGGGAATCTTGTTAAAATTAAGATTCTTATTCATTAGGCCTGAGGTGAGGCTTGAAATTCTGGAATTCTGTATTCCTAAAAGTTCCTGGGTGATGCTGCTGCTGGCCTGACATCCACACTATGAACAGGAAGGGTCAAAGATACCTTTTACTTCTTGCTCATCGGAGTCTATCATCGTCATGTCCTCTGGAATGCAAAATTATCATAGTCTCTCAGCCAGACTAATTTATCGAACCAGAGAATTGAGGCAATTTGGTAAATGTATACAGCTATCCCTGCCAGGTGAAACAAATTACTTTTAGGACTCTGTTTATTGGTATAGAGAAGACACAATCACCATATCAAAAGCTGTTTATCAAGTGCCAGAGACTCCAGTGCAACAGCAAAGACAATTGGAGTCACAACCCAATTACATTTATGAGGATGCATAGCTTTTCTCTAAGATTCATCATTCAAATATTTGACAAGGCTCTATCACCTATCATTTCTTCAGAAATAAGTATTGATTTTGGTTTACTATTTTGCAGGTTAATTGGAATTCCAGAGACTTCCATTTCACCTTTTCTGTCACCTACTAATGTGTTACTTCACATGCCAGAGAGACAAAGGTAGGTTAGAGACACAATGAATTCCAGCTATGTATTCTGGATCTCAAGAAACAAATACACCCACTACTCAAAGACCATGTCTTTTATGTAAAAATTGGCATTATACAAAAAATGGAGGATGACCACATCAGATCAGAAAATATTATGTGGGACTCAGATGTCCCTCTGGACACAACAGGCAGAAAATTTAAGTGAGCACTATATGTCCCATTGATCATAAAAAGGTTACTGCCAGGCGTATGTCTTTAATGCACAAAATAGCCAGAGAGTAGATTTTTCACTATTGTCATAAATGCGAAATGTTGGACAATGAGATAGCAAGTGAAGAATAGGTGTACAGAATAGCTTCATGAACTACCGTAGCCCCTTGTGAGATAAATTTAGACAGAAACTGAACTTATCACCTGATTCCATAAACCTCCACTTTACAGGTTACAGAACAGGTAGTCTCATAATCCTCCAGTGATCTGGATATTTTCTCCCTTAACCTTAACCCTAACCCACAGTACATTGTCATCCTGGATGTAGTTGCAAATCACTTTAGGGAAGAATAGGAGGAAAGCTTACCAATGTCTCCTAATTAAGCAATTGACTCAGTTCTGGGAGTTGGATGAGGGACCATGACTCAAGTCATAGTAACTCAAGTCAGACCTGGAATTCTTTTGGTTATGCAGACTAACTTAGAACTTGGAAAGCTGTCTATTTCAGTCCTAATGATCAAATAGGTAGATGGATAGCTGCCTTCGAGTTGACCATGACTCATGGAGACCTTATGTACAATAGAACGTAATGTTGCCCAGTCCTACATCATCCTCATGGTTGTCAGCATGTTCGAGTCTATCATCGTGGCTACTGTGCCAATCCATCTCAGTAGCGGTTTCACTCACCCTCACAGGTCCTGTACTTCACCAAACATGATGTCCTCCTCCAGCAACTGATCTCTCCCAATGATGTTTCCAAAACAAGTGATTCACACAATACTCTGTTCTGATCCACAGGGTTTTCATTGGCTAATTTTTGGAAGTAGATCACCAGGCCTTTCTTCCTAGTCTAAGTCTGGAAGCTCTACTGAAACCTGTACACCATGGGTGGCCTTGCTGGTATTTGAAATATTGGTGGCATAGCTTCCAGCATCACAGTAACACGCAAGCCACCACAGTACAACAAATTGACAGGCACATGGTGGAGTGATCAAATAGAAAAAATTTTTTAGCCACCACAAAAACACAGGCCTACTGCCTATTTTGATAAGCACACACTCATTTTGATTCTTGAGGTTAAATGTTGCTACTTGGCTTCTGCTACCCCAAGATTCCATCATTGCCACTGAAATCAGGAAAGACATTCCAATGGCAGCATCTCCCTTCATTCTGGCTTCAGCAGGCACCACCACAGCACCTTTCCAGGAACTGGCATTCCACTCATATAATGTATTTCTCAATGCCTTGATGAAGGATGTATCTTCTAAGCCCTCTCAGGGAGCAGAGTTAGGGAATAAGGTGGTTATACATAATAAATCCACTCAATCGTCTTTATATCCCTAAACATTCTGTATTTTGTCTTCTGCATTAAGGCAAATAATATTGGGTATCTCAAATTTATTCGTTCAAAACCTCTGTTCAGTCCAGTTTTGGTTTACCAGCTGAACAAAAGCTTAAAATAATTCCCATCCTCTGAAGCTAGAATCCTGAATCCCAAATTTCTGGTACATTCAACCATATCAATGAATTCTAAAATTAAAAAAAAAAAAAATTACCTAAAAAGCCATTCACACATATTTCCAAGGTTTTAGCCAAAATAGAAAAATCTTACAGTTAATTTGGAATTTAATTCTTCTCCTCCTAGGTTTGTTCATAACTGGCTCCTTGGAATACGCTTCTGGAGAAAGATGTGGCAGCCTGTTTCTGCATAGATCATAGCCTTGGAAAACTTACAGGGCAGTTCTACACCGTCCTATAGGGTTGCTGTAAGTCTGAATCGACTTATTAGCAACGAGTTTGGTTTTTGGTTTTGGGATATGCTGCTATCTAACTCTTGCTATTGGTCTTAAGACTCTGAAGAGTAGTAAAGTGGAACCATGAGGAAATTTGACATCCTTTTCCAAAGTAACTACCTCAAGCGAAGTCATAATAGAGGTTCTAAGTGTAGCAAGACCAGTCTCTCAAACCGTGGTTGCTCTTACTGGTATAGGAAGCTCAGAGGGATTTGATGATCTGAGATGCACTGAGCTATCCAAATCGTCTAAAATTCAGCCACTCCAAATGTCAGTGTCTCATTTTTTTTCCAACCAACTCTTTTATTTTTACTTGAAACTGGAGAAGGCTGTAACATCAGCCAACCAAGTAATTCATCAACCGCAGGATTAGATTTTAATTTACAGCTACATCAGATCTGGGGCTATAAGAAGAAAGAGTTTCATTTAAGGTCAATGCAGAACCTTTCCAAGTTTTTAACCTTGCTTCGAACTCAGAATTTAAGGCCCTAACACAGTCATTTTCTTATTTTAAGCACTCCAGTACAATTATAAGTGAATTTAAAAGCCTAAAGTAATTTTGTTTTCATTTTTCCAGAATTATATTCCTCTAACATTTCTTATAAAACCTTCAGTATGATGTTCCTGTCCCCTTGTCTTTAGGATTTTTTTTTCTTATTGGCCTGTGTGTTTATTTTTTGTTTTCCTTTTTTCCTTCACTCTTTTATCATGCTTGAATGAAGAGAAATCTAATTGAACTTGAAATTTGACAACAAATTGTGCACATGGTTTCCTCTTAGCTCTTATTCTCTACTTTGGAGCTGATAAACTCCACTTCTCAGATCTATAGTTAGAAGGCAGATGAAGGGCACAGCTCTTACTTCACTTCCCATTAAATTGCAGTGTTTCATCTCACACAGCTCTTATCCCATCACCCTACTTGGTTCTCTGACACTCTGAAATGATGCTACAAATAAATAAATAAATAAACTGCCATGTTTATTGCATTCCCTGCTATTAAGACTTCTCCCCTGTTACCACTTTCCACAGCCTTTCTGTTGTAATTAATCACAGCAGTTTTTCACCGTCACCTCTGCCACTTCCAACTTCTGCCTTGTCTTTTTCTGAGATTAAGCCACTGCATGGATATATAAAGATAGGGAGTAGGGGAGAAACGTACTCTAGCCACTTCAACAGAAGCCCCACCAAGTGAAATATGGCTGGCCAGTTTCACAGTACAGACTGTGGCTTTTTGGGCCATGATACAGGACCAGCGCTGTCTATATATAATGAGAGCCACAAATGCAAGCCACGCCTGTAATTTTAAATTTTCTAGTAGCCACATTAAAAAAAAGTGTACAATAGCCACATGTGGCTGGTGGCTACTGTATTGGACAGTGCAGGTCTCCATAGTCTGGGAGTGATATGAAAATCCCCATACCTATGTTCATTTGCAGAAAATGATTCTTACTGATGGGTAAAGAATGAGCAAGCTGCCAACTGTTTTTCCTAATCCTTTGCTTTCTCCCTTATGATTAGTAAAAATTCTTCACGTATTCTGGACATTATTTGGCTATCAATCTTAATTTTCAGTAGTGTTATAAGTTTTTTTAACCTTTTTCTGTATATTCATAAGCATTTTGTTGAAAAATTGAGAGAGAGCTACCTAGATATCATTTTAAGTGCAAACTTTAAGTAGAAAAATTAATTTTTTAATCTTATTTTTTTCAAGCAATCTCTAAAACAACTGAGAAAAATCTAGCCTGTGAAATAAATGCAAAGTTTAATGAATAGTAACGATTCATAATAACAAGCGATCTTTTCCATAATTTTTCTGTTTCTAACAACTCTGTGTGTTTGGACAGGTTTTAAGTTGTTGCTCTCGTTTGTATTTTCTCTTTGGGGAATTGATGTGCGGTCATGCGTCCAAAGGTTTTGCAGGAAGCTGAAAAATGTTCCCATTCTTTTCATTTGTTTACCAAACATGCTGCTTCACAGAAAACTAAACAATCCTGATGTTTCTGTTTCAAAAAGTGGATATTTTACAAGAATGTGAATAGCTTAGAAAGACAATCTTGTTCTTTTAAATGTACAAGACTCAATACCCCTTTTCTACACTAAGTGGACAAAATTCATTTTCAAAATTCCGATTTCACCTGAAGTTGACATCTTATTTTTAAAGAAGAATCTCAATAATTTTTATTCTGTTATAAAAAATTTCTATTAAAATGACCAGAATCTCAAAATGCAGAGAACTTGTGCACACAATTAGAATAGAAATGTTAAAACTTGTGAGGTTTCCAATGTAAAAATCTATTATTGATTCCTATCCTGTGATTATTTTTTTAAAACCATACTACAGAATTCTAAAGGTTTAAATTATAAGCGTACTTTGAATCAAATGAAAATCCTTGACAACAACTAAATACATGTTAAACATTTTTAATAATAAACCCTAGTGTTGTTTTTGAAAAGCCGATTTAATTGATTAAACAAAATTAGCTGAATTTCACTACACTGTTGGTAGCACATGTATAAATTGATGTAAGTTCTTACATATGAAATGTTAGTTATTTTAAGAAAAAAAAAGTCATTAGTGCTTTAAAAATACAGACACAATGTGTACTTACTACACTATAATGCAAGGCCAATTTTTTTTTTTTTTAATTTGGAAAGAGAAAACTTTAGATAAACTGTTTTATTTTCTAAGTTCTCAATAGTATCACTGTAAATCTCCAGACAAGACAGAGATGCAAAACCCACTTTGTCTTCCATAAATTCAGTGATGTTTGACTTTAAGCCAATTAGACATGTAAACAAACAAATGGTGGTAGCTGTAATTTGGAATCTATTAGCAGACATTTATAATGATTTATATGTATTGATTTCTCCATAATCCTGTGATTAAAAAAAAAAAAAAAACTTGTTAATTCCAATTCATGGTGGCCCTATGTGTGCAGAGAACTTCATTCCATAGGGTTTTCAAGGCTATGACATTTTGGAAGCAGATCTAGGCCTTGTCTTCCAAGGCACCTCTGGGTGAGATCAAACCACCAAACCTTCTGTTAGTAATTGTTCACTCAGCTGTTTGTGCCACCCAGGGACTCCAACCCTATGAAAGGCATTGCTGTGATTCCCATTTTACAGAGAAGAAAATTGAGACATGGAGAGGTTATGGAATAAAAGAAGTTGGATGAAAGAAAGCTTTCTGGTGTTGAATGAAAACATGGTCCCTGTTAATTAACATTTAGTCAGAAAATTATTATAAATGATTAACAGCTAGGAATAAAGACAGAAGAGCTTATGATCTTATAGAGCAGTTGTGTCTATAATCAATTAGAGATTGTTTCCAGCAAATTAAGCAGTTACTTCAGATAATCGCAATGAGCAATGGCAGACTGGGGGACTCTTGCGATTCCCAGGCCATGAAAACATTCGCAGGGGAGCAAACCACAGTTTCGCCTTTAGTCGGAAAGGACAAAAGTCAGTGGTGGAAAATATCTGACATTAGCTTCAAGACAGCCTTTCCCCAAAAGTGAGTTTCAAATGTTGCCTGTAGACATGCTCCAATGAAGGAAGTCAGCAGCTGCAATTTACATACATACATCACACTCTTTTCCCAACTTACCCTCTTCATCATAAATCTAGACCCTGGATTTCCCTGTGTCCGGCACAGAAAATAATCATTAATTTTTGTTACGAATCAGTGCTGGTTCATTGCCCCTTATTTACCAATTTCCTTTTCATACAGTATGTACAATAAATATGTGTGCTGATAGTTTCTTTAAATTCACTGATTTGGGGGAATGTTTCATCATTAAGTGTTATTCTTCACCTCTAAAGTAAATGAGCTTACCATAGTCCATTAAGATTGTCATTTTGTCTGAAGACCACGGACAAACTGAACAGGTAGTGTTTCACTCTTATCTATCTGGCTGATCAGAAGAGGAAGTCTTGCTAGTCCCTCTGTAGTTTGAAGCTGATTATTGGCCTCACAATTACACAAAAGGGGACGCAGTTCTTTCCACACCTGAAGGCATTCGAGGTGCAATTTGTGTGGTACTTACAAGCTCTGCTAAAAGGGACAGCGGAATATTTTCCTAATCTGTCTGTTTGCATTTTTAGGCATTGGGGATGAACAGTAAACAAGCTAAAGTGCAGATGCTTTTACAGATTTATGTTGGACAATAACAACTCTGGTAACAAAGAGGAGGAAAGGCTCTTCACAAATCTGCACTTCATCGGTCGTTACAGGATCGCGGATATTCCGGGGTAGACCTGCGGGGCTTGCCGCTTCCACAAACATGGACTAAAATGAACGTGCCTGGAAAAAGATTTTCCATCTTTCAATTTCAAATATTCTTTCTTCCCTTGAAAATCTATACTGTATAGTACACAAACAAAGTGTTAATCTTAAAGTGTGTGATGGATAATAAGGTATATTGTAAAAGGAATTAGTTCATGGGCATTTATAAAAGCAAAACAATTTCATCTCCTTGTGATGGCTTAGTTGTTAGTCTACTTGAATTTGTAGTGAATTACAGCTGAGTGAAGTTCCCTTCTGCATTATGATTTTATTATTTTGTAGATCTCTATTTTAGATGAGTGCTTTAAATATAAAACTGGAGATGGAGTTCTCAATCAGAATCTCAGCAGATGAGGCCTGAGAGTCAACGTCATACTGGACAGGTGACTGTGTTGCACAGCTCTGGGTACTCCTAACATCATCCATTGTTTCCAACACGCACTCGAAAATTTGAGACGGTTAAGTTCTTGCAAGAAAGGTGTTCTGTTATTGATTCAGCAGGTATCCATAGCTTTTAGATTCAAGATGAGTAAGAGGAAAGTTTGAAGTTTTGTTATGAAAATAAAGTAACATAATTTATATCTTGGTTACAGAAGCAGTTGCAGAATGAATCAAACATTTTCTAAGGAATATTTCCTCAGGGGTCTCCTCAAAAGCTTCATCAAATATTCTATTGGAATTCCAAAGTTGGTACCAGAAAGTATGGAACAGTTGGCCTTGGCATGGAAAACTTTGATGGTTGGAGTAACCAATCAACTAACTCCATTATAAAAACAGCTTGAATTTTGAGCAGGAATGCAATTAAAAGATAAACTAATATGCTAAATAAAGTTGTTTAGAATTGTCCATGCAAATGGTATCTGCTTAATACAGTTCCTTAATCTGCTTAATACCTGCTTAAAACAATTCCTTGGATTTTTATATTTTTTATATTAAAATCTTCTTTCTGAAAGTAATTATCCAAAATGTTCAGTTGCCTCTTCAGGTCTCTTCATAATCCTGTCATACTGACAAGATAAAGAAAGATTCTTATCTCCAGTAGGTTAATGGCTAGAGGACTTATAGCCAATATATAATCCTTTATTTATTCATTAATTAAGCAAACACATATCGTGCACCTGGTATATGCCAAATACTGTAAAAGATTCTGGGAATTCATCTAGTAAAAAGACCAGACTTAATGATCTGATTGGTACTGGAGGAACCCCAAAAAGACATGGCCCCTGGACTATGGACTAAAACCATTCCCAAAGCCAACTCTTCAAAGGATAGACTGGACTATAAGACATAAAATGATAATAGTGAAGACTGTTCTTCTTAATTCAAGTAGATCCATGTGACTAAATGGGCCGCTCCTGTCTGGAGGCGAGAAGAGAAGGCAGAAAGGGATAGAAGCTGGTTGAATGGACATGGGAAATCCGGAGTGGAAAGGAGAAACATGCAGTCACATTACAGGGATAGCAACTAGGGTCACATAACATTGCGTGTATAATTTTTGTATGAGAACCAACTTGAGCTGTAAATTTTAATCTAAGACACAATTAAAAAAAGAAAAAATATTCTGGGAATTCAGTAGTGAATACGATAGATATAATTCCTGCCCTTCTCATGGCATTGGAGGAATTGAATATTCCCAACTTGGATTTTCAGATTCAATGGCTCGGAAGTTGTTCTCTTAAAAGTTTATTTTTATTAATTTTTTACAAAGATATTAGGAAAAAGCCTTTGAAGGAGTTCTCAAATAATGCAATCCTTTAAACTTACTCTATATATGACTCCTCTCTAAGGAGGCAATATCTCAATAAATGAACAAATTTTGCAGAAAATTCTAAACTATTCCCAATCATCTTACTAATTAGGTGAAACAGGCCACAATAATAATCAAGAAAAAAAGAGATGTGTATAAGTCCTACCTGTTTCTCATACAGAATGCTAAATTAAATGGCTCTGGCTTGAAGTTTATTTGGAAATAAGACAGTTTTGAATTTTGATGGATTATTTAAGTTAATTATTCTGAGTAGAGGAGTCCCTGGGTGGCATAAATGGTTAAGCACTTGACTACTAGCAGAAAGGTTGGCAGTTCGAACCCAACTGGAGGGACCTAGGAAGACAGGCCTGGTGATCTGGTTCTGAAAGTTCACATCCTTGAAAACCCTATGGAGCAGTTCTACTTTGCATTTATGGGATTGCCACAAGTCAGAATTGACTCAACGATAACTAATAATAATAATATAGTGAGTAGAATTAGAAAATCCAGTTAAGGAGCATTCTGAGTCCTTAAATCATAGAATGAACACTACAGAACTATAAAATTCAGTAGAAAGGACTTACACAATAAAGTGAAATGGAAATAGCAATGGAAATATGTTCATTTATTCAATGAGTATTTACTGGCTTTTCACTATAAGCCATGCAATATACTAAGGTACTAGGGACTGTAAGAAAACACCTGCCATCATAGAACTCTACTATAAACAAAATTGTCCTGTAACAACGAAGGTGGAGTAAAGACATTTCATACAAACAAAAACTGGAAGATTTACCACCAATAGGGCCTCTCTAAAAGAATACTAACAGGAGTCATTTAGAAAAAGGGAAATTATCCCTGACAGAAGATTTAAAAACCCCTGACAAAAGATTAAAAATGCAGAAAAGAATAAATTCTGTGGGTAGGCCAAAGTTGGTATTTTGTGGGCAGTTAAAACTCTGAGGGAAAATCCACAGTCTTTCTAACCTGAAGAACCAGAGGATAAAGTTTAGAGCAGCCACAGCCACTAGAAAATGAGAGGTAAATACCATAAAGGGCAGAGAGGGGTATCCCACATTCTGCCTATAAACTCTGCCCAAGTGTCTGGCTGACACCTGAACGACACATGGCTGACACCTGAACAACACATGGCTGACTACAGAAAAGAATAAAAGAACTGAACTGAGATTTGAGCTGTCATCCAAAGACAGAGTATGATGTTTGACTCCAATCAATTGTCTGATAAAAACTCTTGAACATTGAATAAAACAGAATTTGAAGTTCCCCCAGTACAACATTCACATAGCCCTAGGTACAATAAAAAAAAACCTCAACATACGAAGAACTAGGAAATTGCAACCCTTTCTAAAGAGAGAAAGTAATCAATGGAGACCAACTCTGAGACAGTCCAATCTGAGATAGCCTAAATGTTAGAAGATAAGTACTATATTTTAAGGCAACAATTGTAACAGTGTTCAAGGACATAAAGGAAAATATGCCCAAGTTAATAAAAATATAAGAAATATCAGTGGAAAGTAGAAACTGTTAAGAAAAAAGCATAAGCTATAGAATTGAAAAATATAATATCTGAACTAAAAAATACCAGTGAGCTTAATTAACAGCAGAGTGAAGGTGACAGAGGGAAGAGACATTGAATTTGAATACAGATCAATAAAAACTGTCCAATCTGAAGAAGACAGAGAAAAGATTGGAAAAACATGAATAGTATTTCAAGGGAGTTTTGGGACAATATGAAAAGATCTAATATATGTGTAATTGGAATCCCCAAAAATAGGACAGACTCTGGAAGAAAAAGAAAGTGAGCCAAAAACTTCTCAAGTGTAGTGAAAGGCATAGGTTCCAGGAGCTTGGGGGATATATCTTTTTAATGGAAAGATTTATAGAGAAATCATCATCTCTTAAGCATGAATCATATAAAATATTTAAAGCAATAACTAAACAGAAACCACAAAAATAATGAAAGCCTTAGGTTCGGGCTTGTTCTGCCATCTCTAAAATAGCACTTTATTTTAAAAACCTTTTCTCCCAGTGAGTGCCATTTTGGTTTGAATGAAATATTTTTTTTTTTTTAATTGTGCTTTAAGTGAAAGTTTGCCAGTATGAGGTCAGTCTCTCATACAAAAATTTACATACACCTTGCTATACATTCCTAATTGCTCTCCCTCTGATGAGATAGCACAGTACTTCCGTCCCCTCTCTCTCCTCATGTACATCTGGGTAGCTTCTGAACACCTCTACCCTCTCATCTCTCCTCCCAACAGGAGACGCCAACATAGTCTCATGTGTCGACTTGCTCCAAGAAGCTTGTTCTTCACCAGTCTCATTTTCCATCCCCTATTTTTTTTTTTATTCCAGTCCAACCCCTGTGTGAAGAGTTGGCTTTGGGAATGATTCCTGCCCTGGGGTAACAGAAGGTCTGAGGTCCATGGCCTCCGTGGTTCCTCCAATCCCAGTCTGACCATTAAGTCTGGTCTTTTTACGAGAATTTGAGGTATACATCCCACTGCTCTCCTGCTCCCTCAGGGTTTCTCTGTTGAGTTTCCTGTCAGGGCAGTCATCGGTTGTGGCCGGGTACCATCTAGCTCTCTGGCCTCAGGCTGATGTAGTCTCTGGTTTATGTGGTCCTTTTTGTCTCTTAGGCTCATAATTATTTTGTGCCTTTGGTGTTCTTTATTCTTCCCTGTTCCAGGTGGGTTGAGAAACATTGATGTATCTTAGGTGGCCACAACAAGTATGTTTAAGACCGCAGACACCACTCTCCAAAGTGGGATGCAGAATGCTTCCTTAACAGATTTTCTTATGCCAATTGACTTAGAAGTCCCCTGAAACCATGGTCCTCAAACTCCGGCCCCTGCTATGTTGGCCTTTGAAGTGTTCAGTTTTTTAAAGAAACTTCTTTGTTTTTGGTTTAGTCCATTTGCGTTGACCTCTCCTTTATTGTGTATTGTCTTTCCCTTCACCTAAAAAGAAACTTATCTACTATCTAATTACTGAACACCTCTCTCCCTCCCCCCCACCCTTCCCCCTCTCTTAACCATCAAAAAGTATTTTCTTCTCTGCTTAAAATGTTTCCCCAGTTCTTATAATAGTGGTCTTACACAATATTTGTCCTTTTGCAATTGACTGATTTCACTCAGCATAATGTCTTCCAGATTTCTCCATGTTATGAAATGTTTCATGGATTCAATATTGTTCTTTATCATTGTGTAGTATTCCATTGCGTGAATATACCTTAGTTTATTTATCCATTCTTCCATTGATGAGCACCTTGGTTGCTTCCAACTTTTTACTATTGTAAGCAGTGCTGCCGTGAACATGGGTGTGCATATATACCTGTTCATGTAAAGGTTCTTATTTCTCTAGGATATATTGCAAGGAGTGGTATTGCTGGATCATATGGTAATTCTATTTCTAGTTTTTTAAGGAAGCGCCAAATCAATTTCCACAGGGGTTGTGTACCATTTTACGTACCCACCAGCAGTGTATAAGTGTTCCAATCTCTCCACAGCCTCTCCAACATTTATTATTTTGTGTTTTTTGGATTAATGCCAGCCTTGTTGGAGTGAGATGGAATCTCATTGTAGTTTTGATTTGCATTTCTCTAATGGCTAATGATCGAGAGCATTTCCTCATGTATCTGTTAGCCACCTGAATGTCTTCTTTGGTGAAGTGCCTGTTCATATCCTTTGTCCATTTTTTAACTGGGTTATTTGTCTTTTTGTGGTTGAGTTTTAGCAGAATCATGTAGATTTTAGAGATCAGGAGCTGGTCGGAGATGTCATAGCTGAAAGATTTTTCCCAGTCTGTAGGTGGTCTTTTTACTCTTTGGTGAAGTCTTTGGATGAGCATAAGTCTTTGATTTTTAGGAGCTCCTAGTTATCTGGTTTCTCTTCGGCATTTTTAGTAATGTTTTGTATTCTATTTATGCCATGTATTAGGGCTCCTAACGTTGTCCCTATTTTTTCTTCCATGATCTTTATTGTTTTAGAGTTTATGTTTAGGTCTTTGATCCATTTTGAGTTAGTTTTTGTGCATGGTGTGAGGTATGGGTCTTGTCTCATTTTTTTGCAGATGGATATCCAGTTATGCCAGCACCATTTGTTAAAAAGATTATCTTTTCCCCAGTTAAATGATACTGGGCCTTTGTCAAATATCAGCTGCTCATATGTGGATGGGTTTATGTCTGGATTCTCAATCCTGTTCCACTGGTCCATGTATCTGTTGTTGTACCAGCACCAGGCTGTTTTGACTACTGTGGCAGCATAATAGGTTCTAAAATCAGGTAGACTGAGGCCTCCCACTTTGTTCCTCTTTTTCAGTAATGCTTCACTTATTCAGGGCCGCTTGCCCTTCCATATGAAGTTGGTGATTTGTTTCTCCACCTCATTAAAAAATGTTGTTGGAATTTGGATCGGAATTGCATTGTCTATATAGATGACTTCTGGTAGAATAGACATTTTTACAATGTTAAGTCTTCCTATACATGAGCAAGGTATGTTTTTCCACTTACGCAGGTCCCTTTTGGTTTCTTGCAGTAGTACCTTGTAGTTTTCTTTGTATAGGTCTTTTATGTCTCTGGTTAGATTTATTCCTAAGTATTTTATCTTCCTGGGGGCTACTGTGAATGGTATTGATTTGGTGATTTCCTCTTTGATGTTCTTTTTTGTTGGTATAGAGGAATCCAAGTGATTTTTGTATGTTTATCTTGTAACCTGATACTCTGCTGAACTCTTCTATTAGTTTCAGTAGTTTTTCTGAGGATTCTTTAGGGTTTTCTGTGTATAAGATCATGCCATCTCCAAACAGAGATACTTTTACTTCTTCCTTGCCAATCTGGATGCCGCTTATTTCTTTATCTAGCCTGATTGCTCTGGCAAGGGCCTCCAGCACAATTTTGAATAAGAGTGAATGAAATAATTTTAATAAAATATTGATAATCTATTATTTTTCAGAACATTTTCCATTCTAATTCAAGGACTTTAATTCTTAAATTCTGAAAACTGCAGTTAACAATAACACATAAACACAGACCCCCAGGGACAAAGTGTGAAAGCATGAGGAGAGAACTACAAGGACATCCCCAGAGATGGTGCTTTTGAATAGAGGAATAGAAGCTCCCTTCATAAAGAACTGAGGGGATCTATTTGTGGTTTCATACACACATTTTGAAAAACCCCAATTGTGGTTTCAGTATCAAAATAATGAAGTGCCAATGACATTTCTCCTTATGGTAAAGAATTAATTAAACAACATCTATAATGACCTGGCTTCTAACAGTGCTTTTTTCTGACATGAAACCCTTTTACCTTGGCTCCGAATCTGAATTACACTGAATCCTTGTGAATGCTTTTGTTATAAATACTCATCTTGCTTTCTCATGTGTGATTCGAGTTTTTATGATCACAGGATCACAATTATCCTCTTACTCCTTTCAGAGAATTTGTATAGCCCCTTTGATAAGGGAAACTTAAAGCGTTTGCAAACACACCATTTACCCCAGCCAATATGAACTAATGCCCTCATTTTATAAAAACAGCAATATTGTCTTTCAGACAAACTATCAGGCAAAGGAAAGTCTTAAATCACACCTAGGAACAAGTGATACACACTGCAAGAGGGCTAAGTTCTGGAAATCAGTTAATTTTTCTATTATCAAATATGCCTTGTTTTTTGCAATAGATGAGTTTCTTTAAAATTCATATGAATCTGTTTTCAAATCAAATCAAACTTCAATCTATCCTGAAGATTGATTCCATAACAATAAATCCTGTAATGAGACCTCTCTGAAGTATACCTGCAGTGTAGTTATTTTTTATTTCATCTGTTTTCTAAGTTGACTACTATATTTTTATGCAAATAACGCATGCCTCCTACGTTTGTTTGCCAACTGCTCCTTCCCCCAGGAGGCATCTTCCTAAGGACCACTATGCCAGTTTTCTTTTTTTTAATTTTTACTGTTAAAAAAAATTAGTAAAGCGTGCTTACAAAAATACCTTGTTGTGGGAGGGAGCATAGAAGATGCGCATTATTTGCGTAAAAACATGGTATACCCCTTGAGTTCTCAGAAGGAGGGATATGATATGCAAATTCACCTGAATAAGCTAGGAAAAATTTAAATTTACAATTTGTCTGAAACATTGTATAAGATTATAAATATAGACACAAATATAAAAATATTGTTTAAGAGTCACAAAATCCAATGGTTATAGCCTACATTTGGTATTTGGAAATTCAAGCCCATTTTACAATATCTTCTGATTTTTCAAAACACGGAAACTCAGATATTTATATAAAACTTCTTGATATCCTAACTCAAAATCTTTTAAAATCACTGGACAGGCCAAAACAATGTATGCTAACTAGGTTAGAACTATAAGCCACCTATTTGTGAACTCCACATGGTAACATGGTCTGAAAAAATTGCAACCATTCAGAAGTTAACCCTCAAGATCATGAAACTAAAAGGAAATCTCAAGAGGTCATCTATACCAGATTTTACCTATTAGGTACATTACATAATTACTTATGCTGTGGAGTGTTTAGACACCAGAGGACAGTAAGTTCAGTACACTCTGTCAATGCTGGGAAAAAAGAGAGTTTAGCTAAGGAGCTGATGCTAACAGCTCATACAGTTTTGGCCATTTTCCAAGCAATTTAAATGTTGTTTTTCTGTCCCTAAACTGTTATACTTCCACTCTTTTTTTTAGTTGTTTTTAGATACATGTCTATATAATGATAAACGTGTTCCTAAAATTAGTTGTAAATTTTAAGTAAATAGCAAAACTAATCATCCCAGACTTAGATGTGCAAAGATGTCATTTCTTTATTTTGTTCCATTAGGCCCCCACTCATTAGGATGGGTTTAAGTTGAGGGAGACAAAGGAGAGTTACAGGGCATTGAAGAGTGAGCGGGAACTGAGAAGTTGAGAAAGTGACTCTCTGCCATTCTTCCAGGGTGAGGAGGTAGAGGGATACATAGGGTCCAGGGAGACTTTTTTTTTTTTCGCTTTGTTTTTACCTTGTGAGAGAGTCAAGCATGCTTAAGTGCCCTTGGGAAAGAACCAGTAGAGAGAAAAACAATAGCAATGTTAGAGAAAGTGGTGAGAAACCTCTCCATAATTCATGAGAAGCAGCCCCAGTGATTTTGGAGAGGCTCTCTTGGTTAGTTTTGGGGCTGAGATAAGAAACACATCAATCCAATAGAACATAGATGTGAGGATATGAAGGCAAATACAAAGTTCTGTGATGGTCTCATTCAGAACTGGTTAGCTAAGACCCAAAATCTCATCATGAAAAAGGTCAGTATATTGAGATTAAAAACAATAACAACAACAAAAACACCTAGTCAGCAGAGAAGCATCTTTATCTTCTTTGTCCTTCAAGAAGAAGAAGCCAAGGGATTTCAGAAATATGTAAGAGTTTCCACTTGATAAAATATAAAGCTCAAGGCAGTCTTTGCTTATGAATGTTGTTTTCATGTAATAAAAGATCTGAGGCTATTAGAACTAGTGGCAATATGCAATAGGAAGGAAACCACTTAAATACTGTTATAGTTCTACTAATGGAAGCATTGTTCAAAGCAAGTACTGTGGATGGTGCTCCTTAATTTTCCTTCCAAAGCAGCGTTTACCAGAGAGAAAAAAACATTGACCTTTAGCACATCTTGGACAAATGTTACACTGTGTTTTAACAAGGCCTTATCGAAGATTTCCCTAGTATATTTTCTTTGTTTTGTTTTGTTTATGCTAAATTATTGGTCACTATTATTTTCCTATGTTAACTCTATGGTGATTTTAAAACATTGTTAATGTATTAAAATAAGGTACTATGGCATAATACCTAAAGCAAGCCAAAAAAATCAAATAAAATAATGTAATTTATAAAGGCTTCTCCATCTGAAAGTTATAGTATGAAGTTACTTCTATTATTCTTAATGCCTATTACCTTATATTCTAGATATTTTCATATTTGTCTAGAAAAATATAATTCTTTGTATTTCTTACATTGAGCATATTTTATATATAGCAGAAATATAACTATTAATGAATGAAATAATTGTTTTTAAAAAATTGCTGCTTTTTAGAAAACATGAATATAATTGTGTTGTGTTTTATTTATAACTTTCTGGGATAATCCTTAGCCAGGGAGAAAAATAATTTTCTAGTAGATTCCACAGAAGAGTACACCATTTTCCCTGCCAATATTCTCCTCTTATTCAAAGGCTGTCTCCACATTTGTTAGTCTATCTATATAACTACAATTTTGCCTCGCCTTTTTCAAGTTGCAATCTTAAAAGGAATTTGACTCCTGGTATAAATTTTAGGCCAAGGTTAACTTTTTAACAGCAAACACATGTGTTGTACTTTGAGCCCCACTACATCTCCAGAAGGGAAGCCCACTGAGGGCAGTGCTTTGGGACTTACATTGCAGCTGCCATGGAACCAGTATAAAGGACACAAGGAATTTGAGGTCTGCTTAGTGGGATGCTTACTTCTAACAGCTTGGGGAGGCTTAAAGAAAACAACAAGCTCAATTCTCAGTTCTAGGCATAAAACAAGAACTGGGGCTTTCCATGTCCATGCTTAAAACACACACACATATCTATCTTATTTTTATTCATGGCTACAACAGCCAAAGCAAAACTCAAAAGTTTGACCCTGTGACTCAACAAATGTATCTAATACTGAGATTGATTCTCTCACATGCTTTTACTGTACTTGAATTTGGAGAGTAAACCAGCAAGAGCCTACACACATTTGAATCAAGTAATTTATGGAGGGTTTAATAAAGAGATTATTTACAAAGTTAGGGCAGGGCGAATGGTAATCACAGTACCAAGAACTGGATGCTGTTACCACACATAAACCTGAAAGGGTGAGGAAATGGAAAATTACCAGAATTCAGAGCTGTTGTTGTTGTTAAGTGTCATTGAGTTGGTTTTGACTCATAACAACCCTATGTACAACAGAACGAAACACTGCCTGGTCTTGCGCCATCTTACAATTGTTGGTATGCTTGAGCCCATTGTTGCAGCCACTGTGTCAGTCCATCTCATTGAGGGTCTTTCTCTCTTTCGCTGACCCTCTACTTTACCAACTATGATGTCCTCCAGAGACTGGCTCCTCCTGATAACGTGTCCAAGTATGTGAGATAAAGTTTCACCATCCTAGCTTCTAGGGATCATTCTGTCTGTACTTCTTCCAAGACAGATTTGTTTGTTCTTCTGGCAGTCCATGGTATATTCAGTATTCTTCTCCGACACCATAATTCAAAGAAGTCAATTTTTCTTCAGTCTTCCTTATTCATTGTCCAGCTTTTACACACATATGAGGTGATTGAAAACACCATGGCTTGGGTCAGGTGCACCTTACTCCTTAATGTGACATCCTTGTTCTTTTTTTAAACTTTAAAGAGGTCTTTTGCAGGAGATTTACCCAGTGCAATGCGTCCTTTGATTTCTTGACTGCTGCCTACATGCGTGTTGGTTGTGTATCCAAGTAAAATGAAATCCTTGACAACTTCAAACTCTCCTCTTTTTATCATGATATTCCTTATTGGTCCAGTTGTCAGAATTTTTGTTTTTTTATATTGAGGTATAATCCTTACTGAAGGCTATGATCTTTGATCTTCACCAGTAAGTACTTCAAGTCCTCTTTACTTTCAGCAAACAAGTCTGTGTATGTGCATAATACAGGTTGTTAATGAGTCTTCCACCAGTCCTGATGCCCTGTTCTTCTTCATATAGTCCAGCTTCTCGGATTATTTGCTCAGCATACAGATTGAGTGTTGTTCCTGCTGTTAGGTGCAGCTGGGTCATTTCGACTCATAGCGATGCTATGTACCACAGAATGAAACACTGCCTGGTCCTGAGCCATGCTCACAATCACTGTTACGCTTGGCCCCATTGTTGCAGCCAGTGTGTCAATCCATCTCTTGAGGGTCTTCCTCTTTTCCACTGAACCGTACTTTACCAAGCATGATGTCCTTCTCCAGAGACTGATCTCTCCTGGCAATATGTCCAAAGTATATAAGGCACAGCCTCCTCATCCTGGCTTCTAAGGAGCATTCTGTTTGTACTTCTACCAAGACAGATTTGTTCATTCTTTTGGCAGTCCATGTTATCTATATTCAATGTTCTTCACCAACACCACAATTCAAAGGCATCAATTTTTTTTCAGTTCTTCTTATTCATTGTTCAGCTTTTGCATGTATATGATGCAACTGAAAATACCATGGCTTGGGTCAGGTGCACCTTAGTCTTCAGGGTGACGTCTTTACTTTTTAACACTTTAAAGAGGTCATTTGCATTAGACCTGCCCAATGCAATGCATCTTTTGATTTTCTTGACTACTGCTTCCATGGGTATTGATTGTGGATCCAAGTAGAATGAAATCCTTGAAAACTTTAATCTTTTCTGTTTATTGTGATATTGCTTATTGGTCCAGTTGTTAGCAGGTGTAATCCATACTGAAGGCTGTGGCCTTTGATCTTAATCAGTAAGTGCTTCAAGTTCTCTTAACTTTCAGCAAGCAAGGTTGTGCCATCTGCATATCTTAGGTTGTTAATGAGTCTTCCTCCAATCCTGATGCCCCATTCTCCTTCATATAGTCCAGATTCTCAGATTATTTGCTCAGCATACAGATCGAATAGATATGGTAAAAGGATACAACCCTGATGCACACCTTTCCTGACTTTAAACCACTCAGTATCCCCTTGTTCTTTTTGAATGACTGCCTCTTGTTCGAGATACAGATTTCACATGAGCACAATTAAGTGTTCTGGAATTTCAATTCTTTTAATGTTATCCATAATTTATTATGAACTACACAGACAAATGCCTTTGCATCATCCACAAAACACAGGTAAACATCTTTCTGGTATTCTCTCCTTTCACATAGGATCCATCTGACCGAAAACCAGATGACTTGTGGGGTGACATCCAGGACGTCATAAGTCGAGAAAGAAAAAGGTCACTAAAAAGACTAGAAAGAAAGAAAAGACCAAAATGGATGTAAGAAGAGGCTCTGAAACTTATGCTTGAATGTCAAGTAGCTAAAACACATGGAAGATATGATGAAGTAAAAGAAGTAAACAGAAGATTTCAAAGGGTGGCTTGAAAAGACAAAGTAAAGTATTATACTGAAATGTGCAAAGACCTGGAGATAGAAAACCAAAAGGGAAGACCACACTCGGTGTTTCTCAACCTGAAAGAACTGGAGAAAAAAATCAAACCTAGACTTGAAACTTTATGGGCAAGATATTGAACACTTAGGAAGCATCAAAAGAAGATGGAAGGAATACACAGAGTCACTGTACCAAAAAGAAATGGTCAACGTTCAACCATTTCAGGAGGTAACATGTGTTCAAGAACTGATGGTACCGAAGGAAGAATTCCAAACTGCGGTGAAAGCATTGGTGAAAATCAAGGCTCGAGGAATTGAAGGAATACCAATTGAGATGTTTCAACAAACAAGTGCCATACTGGAAGTGCCTACTTCTCTATGCCAAGAAACTTGTAAGACAGATACCTCATCAACTGATTGGAACAGATTCATATTTATGGCTATTCCCAAGTACGATGTTGCAACCAAATGTGGAAATTATCAAACAATATCGTTAATATCACATGCAAGTAAAATTTTGCTGAAGATCATTCAAAAGTGGCTGCAGCAGTATATCAACAGGGAACTGCCAGAAATCCAAGCCAGATTCAGAAGAGGACATGGAAGGAGGAATACCATTGCTGATGTCAGACGGATGCTGGCTGAAAGCAGAGAATAGGAGAAATATGTTTACCTGTGTTTTATTGACTATGCAAAGGCATTCAACTGTGTGGATCATAACAAATTATGGATAACATTGCAAAGAATGGGAACTCCAGAACACTTAATTGTACTCATGAGGAACCTGTACATAGATCAAGAGGCAGTTGTTTGAACTGAACAAGGGAATACTGAATGCTTTAAAGTAGGGAAAGGTGTGCGTTAGAGTTGTATCCTTTCGCCATATGTATTCAATCTGTATGCTAAACAAACAATCCAAGAAGCTAGATTACATGAAGAATGGGGCATCAGGATTGGAGAACGACTCATTAACAACCTGAGATATGCAGGTGACACAACCTTGCTTGCTGACAGTAAAGAGGACTTGTAGCACTTACTGATGAAGATCAAAGACTACAGCCTTCAATATGGATTACATCATAAGATAAATAAAAGTCCTTGCAACTGCCAATAAGCAGCATCATGATAAATACAGAAAAATATTGAGGTTGTCAAGGATTTCATTTTATTTAGATCCACGATCAACACACATGGAAACAGCAGTCTAGAAATAAAAGGATGCATCGCATTGGGCAAATCCGCTGTAAAAGACCACTTTAAAGTGTTGAAAACCAAAGATGTCACTTTGAGGACTAAGGTGTGCCTGACCCAAATCATGATATTTTTAGTCACCTCATATGGATGTGAAAGCTGTACAATGAATAAGGAAGACCAAAGAAGAATTGATGCTTTTGAATTACGGTGTTCATGGACTTCCAGAAAAATGAACAAGTCAGCCTCGGAAGAAGTACAGCCAGAGTGCGCCTTTGCAGTGAGAATGGTGAGACTTGGTCTCACATACTTTGGATACATTATAAGGAGGGGCCGGTCCCTGGATAAGGACATCATGATTGGTAAAGTAGAGGGTCAGCAAAAGAGAGGAAGACCCTCCATGTTATGGATTGACACAGTAGCTGCAAAAGTGGACCCAAACATAGCAATGATTGTGAGGGTGGCGCAGGACTGGGACATGTTTCATTCTGTTGTACATAGGGTCACTATGAGTTGGAACCACCTGGACGGTACCTAACAACAACCACAAATACAGTTAGATCCAGGAATGCCCTCAAGGGCCTATTATTAAATCAAAGACTTGAGGAGAAGGCTCACATACCAAATTTTTGGTTGTTGTTGTTAGGTGCCATCTAGTCAGTTCTGACTTGTAGTGACCTCATGTACAACAGAACGAAACACAGCTTAGTCCTGCACCTTCCTCACAATCATTGTTATGTTTGAGCCCATAATTGCAGCCACTGCATTAATCAATCTCATTGAGGGTCTTTCTCTCTTTCATTGGCCCACTACCTTACCAAGCAGGATGACCTCCAGGGACTGATCTCTCCTGATAACATGTCCAAAGTACGTGAGACGATGTTTTACCATCCTTGCTTCCAAGGAGCATTCTAGCTATTCTTCTTCCAAGACGGACCTATTCATTCTTCTGGCAGTCCACAGTATATTCAATATTCTTCGCCAACAATTCTTCTTCCGTCTTGCTTCTTCATTGTCCAGCTTTCACGTGCATATGAAGCAGTTGAAAATACCATAGCTTGGGTCAGGCACACCTTAGTCCTCAAGGTGACATCATTGCTTTTCAACATTTTAAGGAAGTCTTTTACTGCAGATTTACCCAGTGCAACAAGTCATTTGATTTCTTTACTGCTTCTTCCATGGGTGTTGATTGTGGTCCTTGACTTCAATCTTTTCTCCATTTATCATGATGTTGCTTATTGATCCATTTGTCAGGATTTTTGTTTTCTTTATGTTGAGGTGTAATCCATACTGAAGGCTGTGGTCTTTGATCTTCATCAGTAAGTGCTACAAGTCCTCTTTGCTTTCAGTAAGCAATGTTATTTCATCTGAAAATCACACATTGTTAATGAGTCTTCCTACAACCTTGATGTTGCATTCTTCTACATATAGTCCAGCTTCTTGAGTTACGTGATCAGCCCACAGATTGAAAAACTTTGGTAAAAGGATACAATCCTGACTTGTTTCCTAATTTTAAACCAGGTAGTACCCCCTTGTTGTGTTTGAATGACTACCTTTTGACCTAAGTACAGGTTCCTCATGAGTACAACTAAGTGTTCTGGAATTCCCATTCTTTCCATGTTATCCATAATTTGTTATGATCTACACAGTGGAATGCCTTTGCACAGTTGATAAAACACAGGTAAGCATCTTTCTGGTATTGTCTGCTTTCAGCCAAGATCCATCTGACATAAGCAATGATATCTCTTGTACCATGTTCTCTTCTGTATCTGGTTGAATTTCTGGCAGCTCCCTGTGGATGTACTGCTGCAACTGCATACCAAATCAGCATTCAAGAATAATTCTAATAGTTTAATTGAGCGTCTTATGACAAACCTGATCATAACTACGGCTTGTATTACATAAATGTGAGATGTTAGAGTTTTGTTTTAATGTGAGAAAAAGAATAAAATGTGTTTGACAGAAATGAATGCTATAATGGATTTACAATGATTGACAAACTAACCCATCCTCTGTGTTCCCTGAGAGGAACCAGAATACATACTTGTTTTTCTCTAGAACCTTAAATACACATAGGTATGGAACAAAATACCTGTTAATATTCTCTATAAGTCAGGGAATCCTGGTAAGAAACATGAAGTAGAAACGAGTCCTTTGATTACCATGGAAATTGGAACCTCACAGGATGGCAGAGGCAAAATAGTGGCATTCACCCTGCAGAAGCTAAGTTACTTTGGTACCATAACAGATAGCAAAATCAACTGGTCCAGAGAGATCTTTGTTTTGGGTGAATTAATCATCTCAGTAAGATTATACCTACACCATATAATGAAACAAAATAAAACTCTCTCAGTGTGATGAAGAGACTGGTGTGAGATACCATGATAGAAAATTTCATCTCCTCACACTATTTGTATATTTGAGTCATATCTTGACTAAAGAGGAAGCTGGGCATCCTTGAGGGAGGGCCCTGAAATATTATTATAAGAGAACTACAAATATTTTTTTCTCTTGTTGAAATGGATCCACAGCCATTTATCATACTATAAATAATTGTTAAAAACCATTATGGTAGCTGGATGATGCAAACAGTTAAGTGCTCTACTACTAGTCAAAAGTTTGGTAGTTCTAATCTACCCAGGGCACCTCAGAAGACAAACCTGGTGATCTGCTTCCAAAAGGTCACAGCTTTGGAGCAGTTCTACTCTGTATACATGTGGTCACCACGAGTCGGAATCAACTCCACAGCACCTAACAACAACAAAGGAATATTATATACTGGGTCTGAACCAACATGAGCTCCTGAATGTCATTGCTGTTCTCCAGTCAGAGTGAAGTTAATAAGAATCATGGAATGAATAGAATTTCAACTTGGATACACCACAGTGTAGAACTAGTAGTAACCTAATCCTTTCCCGAATTCATTTACCTAGTATCTGAGCATGTCTTTGCAATAAAAATGTTCACCAACCTGCTAGAATCCTCACATCAGTGGCTCAGCTATTATGGAAGAAGAGGCAAAGACGAAGCCTGTGAAACTCTTCCATCCTACCAAAACTGCAACTCAAAAAAAAAAAAAAACCCCAGTCCAGCCCTGTGGTAACTTCAGACATAAGGACCACCATCAAAACAAAAGGCTTTAAAAATTCAGATGTGATAACCCACATCTTTGTATAGTTCTACACTTTGGCAAATACAGAAGACAGATAGATCTTGAAGTACAATAGTTTAATTAGAAAGTTATGAAGAGATTAATCCACAGTTCCAAACACAGCCTCCTCTCTGTAGCAAATCAATCCAGAGCCTGTCATCTAACATATTCTTGTTGATCTGGCAAAGTCATTCCCTACCGAGGTCTCTTAATATGATGTCAGATAAGATGATTTGTTCTATACGTATCAGTTAGCATCTTCCCCAGCCATAATGGTGTTTGCTCAATGGGGTCATATACATAGTGGCCATGGGCTCAGTAATATGAACTTATCCCTCCCAAGAATAATAGCCAGATGGCTATTGTCCCTGGTAATGTCCAAATCCAGTGGCAGGCATCCCCACTAAGATGTCAGACTAAAGAAGGCCATTCAGCTCCTTGGTAGAAAGTTGAGTATGTTTTACTAGCTAGAGCCACTGCTAAGTGTTCAGTTTTCTATCTCCACCTAACTCTCGTGGAGTTAGTTATTTAGTGTCTTAGTTACCTAGTGCTGCTGTAACAGAAAAACCACAAGTGAGAGGCTTTAAAGAACAGAAATGTATTTTCAGTCATGCCGATTCCTTCTGCGAGCCTCTCTCCTAGTCTGGTGTCTGTCAGCAATCCTTGGCATTTCTTGGTGTTCCTTGGTGTCTATTTCCTTGCTGTGTGTCTGTGTCTATTTTGCTATTTTCATAACTCAGAAGTGAATAGGTTTAAAATCCACTCTACTCTGGTATGATCCTATGTACCACAGAAGGAAGGAAACACTACCTGGTCCTGTGCCATCCTCACAATCGTTGCTGTTTGAGCCCATTGTTGCAGCCACTGTGTCAATCCATCTTGTTGAGGGTCTTCCTCTTTCTCAATGACCCTCTACTTTACTCAGCATTATATCCTACTCTAGGGACTGATCCCTCCAGATAATATGTCTAACGTATATGAGATGAAGTCTCGCCATCCTTGCTTCTAATGAGCATTTTAGCTGTACTTCTTCCAAGACAAATTTGTGCATTCTTCTGGCAGTCCATGGTATATTTAATATTCTTCACCAGCAACATAATTCAAAGGCATCAACTCTTCTTTGGTTTTCCTTACTCATTGTCCAGTTTTCACATGCATGTGTGGTGATTGAAAACACCATGGCTTGGGTCTGGCACATCTTAGTCCTTAAAGTGACATTCTTGCATTTTTTTTTTTTTTAACACTTTAAAGAGCTCTTTTGCAGCAGATTTTCCCAGTGCAATCATTGTTTGATTTCTTGACTGCTGCTTCCATGAGTATTGATTGTGAATCCAAGTAAAGTGAGATCCTTGACAACTTCCATATTTTCTCCCTTTATCGTGATGTTGGTTATTGGCCTAGTTGTGAGGATTTTTGTTTTCTTTATGTTGAAATGTAATCCATACTGAAGGCTATGGTCTTTGATCTTTATCAGTAAGTGCTTCAAGTCCTCTTCAATTTCAGCAAGGAAGGTTGTGTCATCTGCATGATACACGTTGTTAATGAGTCTTCCTCCAACTCTGATGCCACATTCTTCTTCACATAGTCCAGCTTCTTGGATTGTTTGCTCAGCATATAGACTGAATAACTATTGTGAAGGATACAACCCTGATGCACACTTATCTCCTTGTTCTGTTCAAATGATTGCCTCTTGGCCCAAGTACAGGTTCCTCATGAGCACAGTTAAGTGTTCTGAAATTCCCATTCTTTCAATGTTATCCATAATTTGTTTTGATCCACATAGCCAAATGCCTTTGCATAATCAATAAAACACAAGTAAACATCTTTCTAATATTTTCTGATTTCAGCCAGGATCCATCTGACATCAGCAGTGATATCCCTGGTTCTACGTCCTCTTCTAAATCCATCTGGAATTTCTGGCAGTTCCTGGTCAATGTACTGCTGTAGCTGATTTTGAATGATCTTCAGCAAAATTTTATTTCTGTGTGTTATCAATGATATTGTTTGATAATTTCCACATTCTATTGGACCTCCTTTCTTTGGAATGGGTACAAATATGGATATCTTCCAGTCAGTTGGCCTGGTAGCTAGCTTCCAAATATCTTATTATAGATGAGTGGGCACCTCCAGTGCTGCATCTGTTTGTTGAAGCATCTCAATTCGTATTCCATCAGTTCCTGGAGGCTTGTTTTTGGCGAATGCCTTCAGGGCAGCTTGGACCTCTTCTTTCAGTACCATCAGTTCTTCCTCATATGCTACCTTCTGAAATGGTTGAAAGTTGACCAATTCTTTTTGGTACAGGGACTCTGTGTATTCCTCTCATCTTCTTTTGGTGCTTCCTGCGTCGTTTAATATTTTCCCTATAGAATCCTTCAAAATTGCAGCTCGCAGCTTGAATTTTTTCTTCAGTTCTCTCAGTTTGAAAAATGCCAAGAGTGTCGATCTTCCTCTTTGATTTTCTATCTCCTCCAGGTCTTTGCACATTTCATTACAATACTTTGTTTTCTCGAGTAGCCCTTTGAAATCTTTTCGGCTCTTTTACTTCATCATTTCTTCCATTCACTTTAGCTACTCTACTTTGAAGGGCAAATTTCAGAGTTTCTTCTGACATCCATTTTGGTCCTTTCTTTCTCTTCTGTCTTTTTAATGATCTTTTGCTTTCTTCATGTACGATGTCCTTGATGTCATTTGACAACTCATCTGGTCTCTGGTCATTAGTGTTCAATGAGTCAAATCTATTCTTAAGCTGGTTTCTTCTGTCTGTCAGTTTGTTGTACTGTGGTGGTTTGGGTGTTGCTGTGATACTGGAAGCTTTGCCAGGGATATTTTAAATACCAGCAGGGTCACCGTTGGTAGACAGGTTTCAGCTGAGCTTCTAGACTATAACAGACTAGGAAAAAGGGCCTGGCAGTCCACTTCTGAGAAAACTGGCTGGTGAAAACCTTATGAATAGCAGTGGAACATTGTCTGATTTAGTGCCAGAAAATGAGCCCTTCAGGTGTAAGGCACTCGAAATAAGGCTGGAGAAGAACTGCCTCCTCAAAGTACAGTCAACATTAGTGATGTGGATTGAGTCAAGTTTTTGGGACCTTCATTTGCTGATGTGACACAACTCAAAATGAGAAGGGACAGCTACAAACATCCACTAATAATTGGAACATGGAACATATGAAGTATGAATCTAGGAAAATTGGAAATCATCAAAAATGAAATGGAGTCCATAAACTTTGATATCCCAGGCATTACTGAGCTGAAATAGACTGGTGTTGGCCATTTTGAATCAGACAATCATAATGGTCTACTACGCTGGGAATGACAAATTGAAGAGAAATGGTGTTGCATTCACCGTCAAAAAGAACATCTCAAGATCTATCCTGAATTACAACGCTGTCACTGATAGAATAACACCAAAACAGCTACAAAGAAGACCTGTTAATATGACTATTATTCAAATTTACACACCAACCACTAAGGCCGAAGATGAAGAAATTGAAGATTTTTACCAACCTCCACAGTCTGAAATTGATCAAACATGCAGACAAGATACATTGATAATTACTGGTGATTGGAATGAGATAGTTGGAAGCAAAGAAGAAGGATTGGTAGTTGGAAAATATGGCCCTGGTAATAGGAATAGTTCCAGAGATTGCATGATAGAATTTTGCAAGACCAACAACTTCTTAATTGCAAATACCTTCTTTCACCAACATAAATGGCAACTATACAAGTGGACCTTGCCATATGGAATACACAGGAATCAAATTGACTACATCTGTGGAAAAAGATGATGGAAAAGCTCAATAACATCAGTTAGAACAAGTCCAGGGCCCAACTGTGGAATAGACCATCAATTGCTCATATGCGAGATCAAGTTGAAGTTGAAGAAAATTAAAACAAGCCCATGAGAGCCAAAGGACAACCTTGAGTATATCCCACCTGAGTTTAGAGACCATTTCAAGAATAGAGTTGATGCATTGAACACTAATGACCAAAGACCGGATGAGTTGTCCCTACATTAGGACTGAATTTTCAGTGAATTCTGTGAGGAGAATCTGGAGGAGAAAGCAGACTGGCCATGGTATCAGAGCCATGGCATTTGGGATTATCAGCTGTTTCCAGCTGCTGTGTTGTATGTACAGAACTTCCGGTTCTGTTGCCCAGCTGCTGGCACACCCCTTGATACTTGCCCAACTTGTACCTACTTCTTCAATTTTAGTCAGTGGTGTGGGTCTCCCTATATCCTTCTGATAAATTTCTTTTCAACAAAGGACAGGAAGAATTTATTTTCCTTGCAGATTACCAAAAAGCCAGCTCTATCCTCCAGGTGCTCCTCGGAAACTCTATGAGTCGGAATCGACTCGACGGCACTGGGTTTGATTTTTTTTTTTTATCCTTAAAATACATAATGTATGAGACATTAATTACTATTTCTTTTTTCAGATGAGGAAACTGAAGTGCAGAAATATTAAATGGTTTTCCCAATGCCACAATGTTACAAAGTGGTAGACACAGAATTTGAATTCAAGCACTTCTCTCCAAAATTCATAGCTTTCTACTTTCCTGTGTGGTTTATTTTCATCAGTTTTCATAGAGGAAAGTTCTTCTTTCCTCCAATTCACAGCACACTGGCTTCCCTCAGAATCCATAACCCTCATTCCCAAGTCTCCACTGAGCAAATTAGCACATATTGCCTTTGATTTACTGTATTAGTGGTGATCAGTAAGAGAGTTTAATCTCCTCTTTCTCTATATCTGAGCCTTTTCAACTAGCTCAAGCATTTGTTTAAGGTAATAGATAAACTATCTTTCTGCTACAATGTCAAGTACATAACAAGAACAGTGCAAACATTTGCTAACATTTGTTTGTCTTGTCTTCTCTTCTTCAAAGTAATTTTAATACCTGTATTAATCTGTTTTTTAACACAAATTAATTGGGACCACAGTCCTAATAACAGAAAAGGAGATTGCTGGTCACTGCTTTATTATCCAGTTACTTAAAAAAGAAAAATTCTCCCTTTACATAGATGACCACTTACTTATCTCAAGTGGGCCCTTGGGCTTTTCCTCAGGCAGTTTCATTTCCTTGTTCATTCTCTCTTTGCTTATTGTGGATGTTTATTTCACACTGTCTGCTCTTTCCTCACATTCGGCTTCTGACCTTACTTCCATTTCCTAAGAAAGGGGATGCAGTCAAATGACAACTTCTGAATATCCCACCAGAACATGGACCAACTATTCGCATACATGCCCAAGTATTTTGCCTTTCCAGCTCTTACTCTCCATGTTCCTTTCCAAAACCAACCCCTTCTCGTCTCTAAAACCTATCCTCTCTCACCTATTTGAGGAAATCACTCTAGCAATTGACCCACATCAATAGTATAAGTCATGTTCATGGTGTGTACTCTTGATATGTTATGATGAAAATGGCACTTTACTTCTTTGATCTTCCTTCCCAAAACGCCAGTCCAATCATGAGAACAATGTCAGACAAATTGCAAAAGAGGGGCATTCTATACAATCCCTGGTCAGTACTCTCCTCAAAACCATCAATGTTATGAAAAGCGAGCAAAGTCTGAGAAACTGTCATAGCCAAGAGGGGCCTAGGAGCCATGACAGCTAAATGTAATGTGGTATCCTGAGTGGGATTCTGGAACAGGAAAATGATATTATATAAAAGATAAGGAAATCTGAATCAACTATGAACTTCATTATTAATGTGTTAATATTGTTTTATTAATTGTAACAAATGTACCATGTTAACGTAAGGTATTATAATCAGAGAATCTGGGTGCTGGGTATAGGGGACACTACACTATCTGATCAGTATTTCTGTAAATCTAAAACTATTCTAAAAAAATAAAATCTATTAATAGTACCCCAACAATAAAAGCTTTGACCAGAAAAATTAATTTTAAGACATTTAATTTGAAGGTATACTACCCAACCTCATTTGCTATAAACTACTCCTTTTGTTGTTATAACCAGTACTTTTTCCCCCTTTTTCAATTTGGCTGTAATATTTTCAGTTACTTCTATATCCATGTGGATAATACAATGTGCTGATTTCTCTCAGACTCCTCACCCTCAAAGACATTTTTTCCTTCACTCTACCTCAGCTCTTCACTCTATGGTCACATCTTTGAATTTGCCATCACCAATGACAACAAAATCTCCAAGAGGCACATTTCATATATCTCATTCTATGACCCCCTCCAGCCTGTCCTTCTGGGTCATCTACTCTAGAACTCCCACTCAAGCAATTTCTTACCGTGATCCACTAAATCCACTAATTTTTTCACTAGGCATTACCACTTTGTTGTTGTCTTTTACCTAGGTTAGATTCTAGTCCCTCGATGCAAACACTCTTAATTCTTTTACATGCTCTCCTTCTACCATTCTAGCCTGCCAAGGGCTAAACCCAGGTAATCAATCCTATCTGCCCATTTCTTGTATGCATCAATGGCTAAACACTACCGGTAGCAATACACCATTCTTCTCACTTGCTTTAAATCCATGGCCCCTACCTCAAATGACTCCCAACACTGCCTAGCAACTCTATCACATTTCGCTAGTAATTTTTAATTTTCTAAATAAACTATTTCATACTTTATCCTCCATCCTCAAGCCTCCTACCTCTGCTCCCCTGTGCTCTGTTTTCAGCTGATAATTTTATGGTTCACTCTTTGCCACTCTCATTAAAGTATAGCCAATTCGGCGGTCCAGTGGTAAAATTTTCACCTTCCATGGGAGACTGTCATGGATTGAATTGTGTCCCCCCAAAATATATGTATCAATTTGGCTAGGCCATGATTCCCAATATAGTGTGATTGTCCATCATTTTGTCATCTGATGTGATTTTCCTATGTCTTGTAAATCCTATCTGTATGATGTTAATGAGATGAGATTAGTGGCAGTTATGTTAATGATTAAATTAGATTGTGTTTTAAGCCAATCTCTTTTGAGACATAAAAGACAGAAGCGAGCAGAGAGACACAGGGACCTCATACCACCAAGAAAGCGGCACCGGGAGTACAGCAAATCCTTCGGCCAAGATTACTGTGCAGAAAAGCTCCTAGATCTGGGAAAGATTGATGACAAGGACCTTCTCCGAGAGCTAACAGAGACAGAAAGCCTTCCCCTCAAGCTAATGCCCTGAATTTGGACTTCTAGTCTACTAGACTGTGGGAGCATAAACTTCTGTTTGTTAAAGCCATCCACTTGTGGTATTTCTGTTACACCAGCACTAGGTGACCAACACAGAGATCCAGCTTCGATTCTCGGCTAATGCACCTCAAGTGCAGCTATCACTCATCTGTCAGTGGAGGCTTGTATGTTACTATGACGCCGGAGAGATTTCAGCAGAGCTTCCAGACTAAAACAGGCTAGGAAGAAAGGCCTAGTGATGTCCTTCTGAAAATCTGCCATTGAAAATCCTGTGGGTCACAATGGTTCGATCCTCAATCAATCGTGGGGATGGGGCAGAACCAGGTAACATTCATTCTATTGTGCATTGTGTTGCTGTGAGTTGGGGGCCAACTCGGTTGCAGCTAACAACAACAACAAAAACACCAAACCCATTTCTGCCTTGAGGCTTTATACCAGCCATTCTCCCTGCCTGAAGTGCTCTTGCCCCTTATCTCCACATGGCTGATTCCTGGTTGATCAGGTCTCAGCACTGATGGCACCTCCTTAGAGAGGCCTTTGAAAGTAGCCACTAGTCACTTTCTATCACATCACCCTATTTTAATTATCTGTATGGAACTAATCACTATCCGATAGTCCTTTTACTGTTAGCTTCTTTGCTTGTTATCTGTCTGACTCTGGAATGTAAGCTCCATGAGAGCAGAGACTTTGCTTTGTTCACCACTATGGGCCTACAATAGAACTGTCATGTATGAGGCACTCAATAATTATTTTTTAATAAATGCATGAATGCAGGCACGATATGTATTTGCACATAATATGAAAAAGTAATATTGTTTTAGGTCAGATTCCTCAAGCAGATGATTCTGAGATGGAGATGAGCCTTCAGGAAGTTTATTAGAGACTGCTCTTAGAATCAACACCTGTGAGGAAAGAGAAGCAAGCAAGACCAGGCAGAGGGAAAAGTAGAGCTGTGACACAGCCTCAGTCAGCTCTTTAGAGAGCTCTTCAGAGTTGTCTTAAGTTGGGTCAGAGGAGCTAAGTTTTTGTATCCCTTTCCCCTCCTGTATCAGCCAATCATTGAATGTAGGCTAGCCCAGAAGGGGATGTGACTTTGGGCAAGATGGCTCTTTTCAGCCAAGAGCAGGTGTCTTAGTTTCTTAGTGCTGCTGTAACAGAAATACCACAAGTGAGTGGCTTTGACAAACAGAAATTTATTTTCTCACAGGTTAGGAGGCTAGAAGTCCAAATTCAAGGAGCCAGCTCTAGGGGAAGCCATTCTCTCTCTGTTAGCTCTGAGGGAAAGTCTTTGTCTCTTTTTAACTTCTGTTCTCAGTTCCTTGGTGATCTTCAGGTGGTATCTTCTTTTGTGCTTCCTTCTCCGTGCCTAATCTGCTTATTTATTTATTTTCTTTTTAGACTCACTGTAGTCAATTTGATCCCATGTACATAGTTCGTTTTGTGTGTGTGCGCGTGTGCTTTAGGTGAAGTTTTACAGAGAAAATTAGTTTCTCATTAAATGATTAATACACATGTTGTTTTGTAACATTGGTTGCCAACCTGCTACGTGCCAACTCTTCTCCCCTTCTTGACCTTGGGTTTCCATTTCCATTCCTCCAGCTTTCCTGTACCCTCCTGCCTTTTTGTCCTTGCCCCTGGGTTGGTATTCCCATTTTGTTTTATATACATGGTTGAGCTATGTGTATTATTGTTTGTTTTATGGGCCTGTGTAATCTTTAGCTGAAGGGTAAACCTCAGAATTGACTTCAGTACTGAGTTAAAAGGGTGTCTGGAGGCCATACTCTCGGAGTTTTTCCAGTCTCTGTCAGACCAGTAAGTCTGTTTTTTGCTTTTTTTTTTTTCTTTTGTGAGTTTGAATTTTTCTCTACATTTTTCTCTATCTCTGTCCAGGACTCTCTATTGTGATCCATGTCAGAGCAGTCAGTGGTGGTAGCCAGGTACCATTTAATTGTGCTAGCCTTGTTTGGTGGAGGCTGTGATAGTTGTGTTCCATTAGTCCTTTCCCTTGTGTATTTGGTTTTCTTCACTCCTTTGCTCCAGACAGGTTGGGACCAGCAGATGTATCTTAGACAGCCACTCACAAGCTTTTAAGATCCCAAACGCTAGTCACCAAAGTAGGATGTAGAATATTTTCCTTGTAAACTATGTTATGGCAATTGAGCTAGATGTCACCTGAGAACATGTTCCCTAGCCCTCTAATCTACTCATTTTTATCTCAAAGGCAATTGGTTCAAAACACATCTTACAATAATATGATCTCATTAGCATAAAGAAAACCTCTTTCCCAAATGGAATTCAATCCACATGTATAGGGTTTCAGGTTTACAGCACATATTTTGGGTGAGACAATTCAATCCATGAAAAGCAGTTTCCAGAGAGGACCGATGGGAAAAGGCCAAAAGCGAGCTGCACTCCCAGCAGCTGCAGAGGATAGGTCCTTCACTCCTGAGTGGGAACTTGAACCACGTAGATCTATTTCTTCCCACAAATTCTGAGAGCAGCTACTGCAGGATTCTGGAGAGCCTCTTTTCTTGGAGGAAACTTACAACAGGAAGGTTAGTAGGCTATCTATATCCCTTTGTGCTGAAGTTGTTCTCAAGGTCATACCTGATATCAGTTTCTTCTGCTACTATCTACTCTAGGTTCTCCTCATCATTAGTAGTATCTCATGGCCTGTTGATTTACCTGAAGGGATGAGCCAGACCCTCAGCTCTTAGGTCTCTGAGTCCCTGGCCCCCATGCTGTGCTCAGGTACTGCCGGTGTGTATTCTAATTCAAATTCTAAGCACTCACCACTTTCTATGAAGGCTACCTGAGTTTGACTGAAATGCATCCACTGTTCATTTTTGGTTTGACCTACATTTGACCAACCCTCTTTTAACCAACATGTTTTTCCTCCTCTGTCAGTCAGCTATAAGGGTGGGATCCTATCATATCCATTGTTATTAGTGTGCCCAGCACCTCCTTCCATCAACTCTGCCCTTCAGAGGAGAACACCACTGAGTTCTCAGTGACACTGGTGCCTCTTTTGTTCTCAGTGACACTGGTCCCCATTGCTTTGGCAAACAAAGTGTCCTCTGTGCCCTCCCACAGAATATAGTCATCTGTTTTTTTTCTGGCTTTACATAGTATATCCACTTGTAATTCATCTTCGCACCTACTTTTCCACCAATTCTGGCATTTTTATTTTACTTAGTGAGCCATTGCTTTGTCCTAGCTCCTAAGCTCTATGTATTCTAAGATCAGTGCTTTAGCTCCAACTCTCTCGGTGTTAAATCCTGCTTCCCAGGACAACTCTTCCATACCAATGCCCAGGTCTCACCTTGGGCCAGTCATAGATATGTTTTATAGGCCCCTCAGGTGATATTGGTATGTAGACAGGGTTGAGACGCTGTCAGAACAGCCCTGGGTAGTGGTCCTTGATGGGCAACTAGTGACAGAAACACTGAGTACTGATGTTCATAACTCCACTCTTTTTGTGGGGTTGGAGGGTAGTAGCTGCTGGCCAAAGCAGCCCAAATGTTGCGAATCTGTAAATTATAAGGGGTAAATTTTTTTAATGGGTTAGACTGGGGGCAAATTGCAGTATTGTGCTTAGGGACCCACTTCCTTCAGATGACTTTTTTTCCTCCAAAATCAGGCTGAAATATAGACAAAACAGACAAAATATAGACCTGTTCTCATCCATCTTATCCCCACAGTAGCAATGCACTCTACTTTTTGTCACTAAATTTGTTTTCTTTTTGAAATGCATATTTCCCTTCAAAGGTTCCACCAGAGGGAATTAGTGGAGAAGACAATTTAATTAGATGAGGCTCTGAAATGGACCTTCCACCTGCCCCACCCCACACATTTCAAAATACAATACTTCTAAGTTTGTTTTGCATATTTGGCTTTTGCCCAAACTTTTGCTCAAAGAGTCTTCGAAAATGAAAATTACTGAACTAGATAAACTTCCAAGCTCAGCAATATAACCTCTCACTTAATAGCTTATAAACTCATAAGACCTAGGTTCAAATCCCAACTTAACCAGTTACTGACTTGTAACCCTGAGAAAGATACCGAATTTCTCTAAAAACTCACTTTTGTATTTGTAAAGTAGAATAACTGGTACCTATTTCAGAGGGTTATTGTAAGTATTAGATTAGATAATACAAGTAAAGTGCTTAGCACTATGTATATCATGTAAGACGTGCTCGGTTACCGACTCCTAGTAACCCTACAGGACAGAGCAGAACTGCCCCATAGGGTTTCCAAGCGGCAGCTGGTGGATGTGAATTGCTGACATTTTGGTTAGCAGCCCACCTCTTAATAACTGTACCACCAGGGGTCCCAATTACTGTTAACTCTTATTAATATTATATTTTATTCCTAAATATTGAAATATCATTAGGAATAAACTACAGAAACTCTGACACAGATGTGTTAAAAAAATAAAAAAATTTTCTTAGGTGGCAGAAGGTTATGGATTCCTGTCCTGGGTCAGAGACAATTTATTTAATATTTCTTTTAAGTTAGCCACATAGAATTTTACTTGGGTAAATAAGTAAATTTTCATGTAGCTAACTTAAAAGAAAAATTCATATTAAAAAAAATAACAGTTAGCTTCTGACCCAGGACAGGAATCCAGAGCTTTCTAAAGCATAGTCTGCAGACATTGGCTGATTCTACCCCTATAGTCAAACAAGGCTATAAAACGCTGCAAAATGCTGGAAAGTCTCTTACCTCTGAGGGAGGAGATGACAAACAAGTGAGGAGGCAGCCAGGTACAGGACTAGGGTGTGGCCAATGAGGCACCCAGGGTGCAAAATTTAAAGATACATTCACTCTCAGGGTCCTGCAGGTGCCCACTGACCTGGCACTTGCAGGACCCTGAGACTGAACGCCTCCTTAAGTGCAAGGAACATGAAGTTTTCTGGGTACAAATACAAATACAAAAGTGTGCTCTTAAGTACTCAGAGAGATTTTTTTAAACAGAAAAAAGGGAAGTAAAGTTGAATAGGAGTGCTTTACTTCAATAATGAGGAAAATGAATCCAGAAAAGGCAAGTGGCTACTTTCAGCTCACACTGTTGGTGATGGTAAGAGCCAGGATTAGAACTGGCGGTGTTCCCTCCACTATAACACACAGAACTGGTAAACCATTAAGAGAATGCACCAAGGATCCCAAATATTTTAGATGTGAAAATAAAATGTATTTGTAAAAAGAGTTCAAATTTTTGAATGTTTTTGATGTTAGGTACTGTTAAGTCGGCTCCAACTCATAGTGACCTTACGTATAACAGAACAAAACGTTGCCCAGTCCTGCATCACCCTCACAATCCTCGTTATGTGTAGGCCATTGTCGAAGCCACTGTATCAATCCGTCTAATTGAGGGTCTTCATCTTTTTCACTGACCCTCTACTTTACCAAGCATGATATCCTTCTCCCGGGATTGGTCTTTCCTGATAACACGTCCAAAGTATGTGAGACAAAGTCTCGCCATCCTTGCTTCTAAGGTGAATAGTAAATAAAAGAAAGAAAGATCTTTAAAAAGCACAAAGTTCCAGATGTATTATTGATGGGATAAATTACTTCTTTCCATTTACTCAGTTACTTTATCTATGTCAGGTAGGACAACATGGACCTGGCTTTAAAATTAATGATGATAATTGCTAGGTATTAGGAACCTACCGTTACTTGTCAGAAGCTCTACATAGATTAACACTTTTCAGATACGGTACAGATCTATAAGGTAGGTATTATTATTGTCATTGTCACAAAAGAGAAAATAACAAACAAGAGGTATTAAATAATTTGCAAAATTAAATAAATGTTGGAGATTTGAATCCAGGTCTCCCTGACTGTAAAACCTATCTTCTTAAAAACTATGTCATGGTGCCTTTGTAATTTCTCCCTTCTCCTCTTCCTTCTCCATTTCCACCGTCTCCTCTAATTCTCCATGTAGGTCTACAGTACATGTCTTTTAAAATATAACCAGGCTTAGTTTCTTGTCTTACTGGTTTATGCCCCATGCTATTGTGTTTCCCGAGTTTCTTCCTGCCTGCTGAGATCTCTCCACCAGCCAGTCCTATCCCCTTTCCTGTTCTCTACTCTCTTTTCTGCCCCTCGTGATTACTGTCATGGTGCCTCACTCAAATGTCCTATGGGTTTCCCCTGTTTTGTTTTCAAATATAAACCAAAACCAAACCCATTGCCATCAAACCAAACCCATTGCCATCGAGTCAATCCCTATAGGACAGAGTAGAGCTCCCCCACGGGGTTTCTAAGGAACGCCTGGTGGATTTGAACTGCTGACCTCCTGGTTAGCAGCCAAACTCTTAACCACTACACCTAAATACTTGATAGCACATTAATATTTGTACCTGGATAACTTCACATTCCTGGCTGCAGAGCCTTCTCTCTAGTCTACCATCCCCTCCCTTAGGAGTAAGAAACTTTCCATATTCGGGAGTAAATCACTCTGATGATTTCTCCTTTGTTCCCAATGCCTTCTAGTTTTTATGAAGCATTTTATAGTCATGTTTGGCTGCGGGGACAGAAATTGAGCCAATGCCTGCAGACCACAATGATCCTATAAGAACCATCTAAAGAGAAGTGACATTTGGATAACAAATGACAGATACATGGAATTAGTGCTATAGGCGCCAAGTAGGAGAGATGGCCAGGGAAGGCTTCATGGAAGGGGAAGAGTTTACACAGGCAAAGAGGAAAGAAGGATCCCTGATGGAGCAGGAAAGCAGTGGGATGCAGATCTCAAATTCTTGTAAAAAGACCAGGCTTAATGGTCTGACTGAGACTGGAGAGACCCTGACAATCAAGGTTCCTGGACCCTTTGATAGCCCAAGATTAGAACCATTCCTGAAACCAACTCTACAGACAGGGATTGGCCTGGACTATAAGATAGACAATGATGCTGGTGAGGAGTGAACTCGTAGCTCAAGTAGACACATGAGGCTATGCGGGTGACTCCTGTCTGGTGGTGAGATGAGAAGGAAGAGGGGGACAGGAGCTGGTTGAAAGGACATAGAGTATACAGGGTGGTGAGGAGGAATGTGCTGTCTCACTAAGAGGAGAGCAGCTAGGCGTATATAACAAGGTATGTATAACTTTTTGTATGAGAGGCTGACTTGATTTGTAAACTTTCACCTAAAGCACAATAAATAAATTAAAAAAAAAAGAGGAAAGAAGTGGCCTTCTAGGAAGAACAGTAATACAGATGTTGAATGATTAGTTTAGGGACAACAAGTAAGGTAATGTGTTTGAAGCAAAAGTTTCAAACAAGAGACCTATAAAAGGTAAGTCTGAAAAAGCAGGTTGGGCCTAGGATAGAGTATCCTTGGATGACTGGTACCTATATTTTAAATAAAGTTTTATTAGAACACATCCACAGCCATTTGTCCAGCTATTATTAATGCTGCTATGTTTATGGCTGTTTTCGCACTGCAACAGCAGAGTTGAGTAGTTTTAACACAGACTGAATTGCAACAAAGTCTAAAATATTTACATTTACTATCTGGCCTTTCACAAAAAAGGTTTACTGACTCCTGCTCTGTGTAACTAAAAGATGACAGCATGTTTCTTACCTGCAGAATATTTAGTAATCACAGAAAATTGTGCTTAAAGTTTTATGAATTCTAAATTTTATTAATAATATAAAGGTCACAGACAAAAAAAATAAGCATTAAGACTTTTTCTACACAAAAGTAATAGCAGAATTTTATTTATCTGTTTTAACCCTTCTAAATAATTATTAATAACAGATACTTGTTTTGCAGGGGTCTGCTTTTTTTTTTTTTTTTTTTGTCCAGAATATTTGCCACAAATGGGGGATACATTTTAATTAAAAGTAAATGCTCTACATAGAAAACCAGTCACTGAGAAATAGAAGAATACTTTTCTAAGGAACTATCATGATCCTCAGGACATGGCCCAGCTCCTTTGTTTTGTACCAAAAGCACAGGAATTTTAGGAATATGTTACCTAACCTGGCAACTTAATCCTTTCTCTGCTGCTTATTAAAGTCTGCCTTCTTGTTGGCTTGAATTAGGCTACGGTAACAAAAACAAAGGATTTTCCTTCAGGATATCTAGGTAAAGCAGGGCCTAGTTATGTGAGAAGACTAACCAGGTAATTCAGTGTTTTGTCTGCCAGGGTTTCCTTCTAACACTAACAATCAGGCTGCAATTGACTCAAAGTGTAATCTATTGAAAGGGATTGCATTCCTTTTCTAGACACAGAATTCACTGATTTAACAAATTAATAAAACTTTCAAAATTAGATTTAAGTTTGTTGTTTTAAATCATCAACCAATAATTACAAATAAACAAACAAAGAAAAACAAAACAAGAGACAGCAACAAAGAAAAAAAATGCTAAAGATGAGCAACACAGTACAATTTACATTCTCTCTAGTCCTCAGGTTGTTACAAAGATAAACTCCCACTCTCTGAAACAGCCCTGATAATTATGACAACTTAAAATTAATAGGCTCTAATTTTTTTTTAAAGGAGCCCTAAGGAACCCTGGTGGTGCAGTGGTTAAATGCTTGGCTACTAACTGAAAGGTCAGCAGTTTGAACCCACCAACCACTCCTCAGGAGAAAGATGTGTTAATCTGCTTCCTTAAATATTACAGCCTTGAAAACCTCATGGGACAGTTCTCTGTCCTATGGGATCTCAATGAGTCAGAATCAACTCAACAACAAAGTCCAATTATAAAAGGATAAAGCATGGGACATATACTTTTCAAAAGAAATTAAATATAAGTGGTTACTAAAGGAAATGCAAATAGAGGTAAAAAGGATTAAAAAAAATAAATTTGGTGTTTTTTTTTTTTCCTTTTTCTTCCTCATTACAAAATATATGTTCATTGTAAAAAATCTAACGGACAAAAAAAACAAGTAAAAAAAATTACCCTTAAGTCCACAGCTCATAGCTAATCACTTTTGATATTTTACCATTCACTTAGAAGAATATGGAACGAAGAATAAAGACACAAAAACTATAAACAACCTCATGTCAAACAATAGAGAATGAACAGTTTAGTCAATCTAACATATCTCCAGTGTGGAAAGTTATGTAAACATCCAGTCACCTTTTCAAGAAATATTTAATGACATTGGCAAATGTTCATAACATAAATGTAAAAAGACTGGTATAAAACTGCATATAAAGCATGAACAGAATTTTGCTAATAAATTGTGTGTGTGTATGTGTGTGTGTCACTTTCTCATTTAAGTCTTCCCTGGTAACCCTATCTAAAACTGCAACTCTCACCATATATCTTTTCTTGTTTTACTTTATCTACTTCCAATTATCAATATCTAACATACTATATCCAGTTGAGATGTTTCAACAAACAGATGCAGTGCTGGAAGTGCCCACTCATCTATGCCAAGAAATTTAGAAGATAGCTACCTGGCAAACAGACTGGAAGAGATCCATATTTATGTGTATTCCCAAGAAAGGTGATGCCAGGGAAATGAGGAAATTATTGAACAATATCATTGATATCACATGCAAGGAAAATTTTGCTGAATATCATTCAAAAGCTGCAGCAGCAGTATATAGACAGGGAACTGCCAGAAATTTAAGCCAGATTCAGAAGAGGACATGCAACAAGGGATATCATTGCTAATGTCAGATGGATCCTGACCGAAAGCAGAGAATACCAGAAAGATGTTTATCTGTGTTTTATTGACTGTGCAAAGGCATTCGACTGTGTGGATCATAACAAATTACGGATAACATTGCAGAGAATGGGAATTCCAGAACACTTAATTGTGCCCATGAGGAACCTGTACATAGATCAAGGGGCAGTCGTTCAAACAGAACAAGGGAGTACTGTGTGGTTTAAAGTCAGGAAAGGTGTGCATCAGGGTCGTATACTTTCACCATACCTATTCAGTCTGTATGCTGAGCAAACAAGCCAAGAACCCGGACTATTTGAAGAAGAACGGGGCATCAGGATTGGAGGAAGACTCGTTAACAACCTGGGACATGCAGATGACACAACCTTGCTTGCTGAAAATGAAGAGGACTTGAAGCACTTATTGATGAAGATCAATGACCACAACCTTCAGTATGGATTACACTTCAACATAAAAAAAACAAAAATTCTCACAACTGGACCAACAAGCAACATCATGATAAATGGAGAAAAAATTGAAGTCAAGGATTTCATTTTACTTGGATCCACAATCAACACCCATGGAAGAAGCAGCCAAGAAATCAAAAGATGCATTGCATTAGGCAAATCAGCTGCAAAAGACATCTTTGAAGTGTTGAAAAGTAAGCATGTCACTTTGAAGACTAAGGTGTGCCTGACCCAGACCATGGTGTTTTCAACTGTTTCCTATGCATGTGAAAGCTGGCCAATGAATAAGGAAGACTGAAGAAGAATTGACCCTTTAGAATTGTGATTTTGATGAAGAATATTGAATATACCAAAGACTGCAGAAAGAACGAACAAATCTGTCTTGGAAGAAGTACAACCAGAGTGCTCCTTGGAAGCAAGTATGGCGAGACTACATCTCACATACTTTGGACTTGTTATCAGGAGGGACCAATCCCTGGAGAAGGACATCGAGCTTGGTAAAGTAGAGGGCCAGCAAAAAAGAGGAAGACCCTCAAGGAAATGGACTGACACAGTGGCTGCAACAATGGGCTCAATCATAACAATGATTGTGAGGATGGCGCAGGACTGGGCAATGTTTCGTTTTGTTCCACATAGGGTCACTATGAGTTGGAACTGAGTTCATGGCACCTCACAATAACAACATACTATATATTTTACTAAGAATTCCTGGTCACACAGTGGTTATGCACTTGGTTGCTAACCAAAAGGTGGGCGGTTCAAACCCATCAACCGTTCTGAGAAAGATGTGGCAGTCTGCTTCAGTAAAGATTACAGCTTTTGAAACCCTATGGGGCAGCTCTACTCTGTCCTACCGGGTCACTGTGAGTCAGAATCTACTCCACAACAGTGGGTTTGCTTCTGGGTATATATTTCACTAATATATCTTTTCCACCATCCATTTTCTCTGATAGATTGTAATCTCTGTGAAAGCAGGGATTTTTGTCTTTCTGTTCTCTGTTGTCTCCCCAGTGCTTAGAACAGTGCCTAGCACAGGATTGGCACCCAATAAATATTCAATGAACAAATAAATTAATGGAAAATACTTTAAACTGGAAGGAAAGAAATATACCATAATGTTAACAATAACTTTACCTGGCTAGTGAGGTTGGAATTTATTGGTTTGTATGTTTTCTAAATGATCTGAATATACTATCTTTGTAATCACAGAAAAATGTGCTAAAAAAATTTTAAAAAACAAAATGGAAAAAGTTAAAAAAAAGCCATCAGTTTCATTGTACTTATACTTTATTGTTCCTGACTGTGCAATAGGGTGTTTAAAGAAAATACTTGCATTCATATAACTCATTGATGTACATGTTACCATACTCTAGACATGCAGAAGTGCATATTTTTGTATGGAAGCTATGGGAAACAGTTGTTTTGAACCAATTGTATTAATCACATGTCATGTGATGACTGTCCTCAGTCTTTTGGGCCTGCAGAGTCCCACATATATACATCTGACATGCCAATAACCAACAAGTATAAACTTTTCCTACCACACATCTGTAAGTTTGTCTTATTGTGGTGGCTTGCCTGTTGCTGTAATGCTGGAAGCTATGTGAGTACCAGCAGGTTCACCCATGGTAGACAGGTTCCAGTGGAGCTTCCAAACTAAGAATAGGAAAAAAAGGCCTGGCGATCTACTTCTGAAAATTATTCAACAAAAACCTTTTGGATCACAACAGAGCACTGACCAACTTACTTGCTTTGTACCCATCATCAGGAGGGATCTTATGCTAGAGGAAGACATCATGTTTGGTGAAGTAGAGGGCCAGCAAGGGCAAGGGAGATCCTCGATGAGGTGAATTGGTATGGTATCTGCAACAGCGGGCTCTAACATGCCAGTAATAGTGCGGAAGATGCAGGACAAAACAAAGATTCTTTCTGTTGTATGTAAGGCCGCTATGGGTCAGAGTCAACTTGACAGCATCTGTCTATCTACATTTATCTGTCTGTCTATCTCTCTATCAACTTTTCAAGTGCACATGCCCACTCATCTACGTATCATCTCCACTACTGCCATGGCACTCATATAAGGCACTGGGTTGGATGCTGTGGGGGATACACTGATGTATTCTCATCTTCTAGAACAGAAAATTTTCAATCAGAATAACCAGTTGCCTTCAAGTTAAGCCTTTCTTCTGAGGCATCTCAGGGTGGGTTCAAACCTCCAACCTTTTGGTTAGTAGCCCAGCACTTAACCATTTGTGCCACCCAGGGATTCCACAATCAGAATAGTCTAGGATTTTTATGGAAAAATTGTGTGTGAAATGCCATGAGAGAGACACAAGTAGAACTATTCATTAGGCAGAGGAAGCAACCAGAAAGATCTACTTTTCATAATACTTCAGAGGCTTTCTGCAACCTTCTAAACACCAGTCTGGCATTCAAGATTTACTCTCTGGTCCCATCCCATCTTTCCACTATTACCTCTTCTCAGTTGTATCTCCCTGTTGCTCCAGCTATGCTAGGCTATTTTCCATACCCAATGTCGATCTTACTTCCTTCTTCATTCTATTTTTACCTCCTGCAACTATAGCTCCTGAATTTGCTCTAAAGGTCTTAAATTTTATTTTTTATGTCCCATTTTCCTCAAAAGTAGGATTGTGCTTGTCAGATCATGCACTTGATTTGGCTGTCAAGAAATGAGTCGTGGCTTTCATGGCCTTCCTGCCAGGACTGAGCTTTCCAGTTTCAAAGCTGAAGGATGGGATAAAGCCCAGGAAGGCTGAGTAACGCATGTTCCCCCACGGGAAGTTGTGTGCCTGCCAAGAGACGCATCAGATCACTCACCCCAAGGGCCTCGAGTGGTGGTTGCCATATGGAAGTGCAGGGTAATGTGGAGCAAGCAGAGATGGAGTGCTGGTCAGGCATCTGGAAGTTTAGAAAGCATCTTGTGAAGTCTGAACTCTACCTATCGCTTACATCTCCTCATGTGTGGTTTGGTTTACTTTCAATTGATTGGCAGTGGAATGTTACAGCCACAGGACCTGTTCTACAAATTCCCTTCCTTGTCAGTCTCTATTCTCAGACATAACCTACTACTTGAAGTAGTAAGAAGTGATTTCTTCTCTGGACTTCTCTTAGATCTTTGTACACATTATCTATACTACAGTGGCTTGTGTTTGTCCTTTTTGAAGCTAAGAACATGTTTATACTCCTGGCATATGGAAGACTATAATATTTAAATATCACTTTCTGAGAGAAGCCTTGACTGGCACCTCCAACTGGGTCAGGCAGCCCTGTTACATGCTGTCTTGGCACTTAAACACCCCCTTCCATAGCACATCACACTTTTAATCAAATATTTGCTTGTGTAATTGCTTATTTGATATCTTCCTTCCCCAGGTGGTCCGAAGTTCACACAGACTGTGTCTCATTCATCACTCTAGCCCTGGGGCCTGCCACATGGCAGGTGCCTAATTATATTACTGGCTGAATGATTGAATAAGATAACACCAACATGACCGAGGTTCGTAACAGAGAAATTCCCTCTTTTAACATATTGAGAAAATTCATATATATTGTACTCGTTTGAAGCACACATCAGTTGTTTTTATTGTAAATGAATTTTCTTTCATCACCATTCTTGAGATATTCTTCCGTAAATTAGCTTCAGATTTTCTTCCACGGTTTAAAGTAAGAGTTAACATGGGTAGAATATTTTACAAATTGCAAAGTGTTTTTTAAAAACATTAGCTTCTTTAATCCTTACAAAAATCCTGAGACTGAGGAACAGAGATTCAAAGAGGCTAAGTGCCTTGCCCAGGGTCCCACACACACAGTGAGGTGGATTCAGAGCATAAAGCACGATTGCTGGGTCCCGAATCTAACACAATTCTTCTGGAGGTAATAAGCATGTGAGCCCACACGAACAACATTTTCCCCTTAAACATGGTATTAATCATTTAAACATTATATTTTAATATATTAAATGTATTATATAAGCATATTTTTAATTTTATAAAAAAAAAATTTTATCATAGGTAAATATATATAAATATATATACTTACAGGTATTTTGTGTGTGTGCATATATAAGTCAGATATGGCAGGAAACAGAAAAATAAGTACACTGGAATTCTGTTACTCAAAAGGACAGTATTATATTTTATATTTTAGCCAGGTGGTTGAAACAAATCTGCATTTGTGTCTGTGTAAAAAAAGTATTGCCTTAAATGGGAGTAAAAGTCTACTGTTGAAATCAGTCAGAATTTCCCAGTCACAGGTAGTCTTACCCCACTCAAAATGAGGAGAAATTTGATTTTATTTTGCTTTTGTCAAAACTGGTGTATTTGCCTTCTATTTAAAAAAAAAAAAAATTATCCTCTAGAAAAGAATTGCTTTTGAGTAACAAGCCAATGCTTCCTTGAGGATGCATGGTTAAAAAGAAAAATTCTTTGTGGGGATGGGGCCTGTTTTCTTCCTTTTATAATTGTCATAATCCACCAGAAATAATATATAATTCCATGTAACTCTACGGCTGTCTCACAGATGTACAGTATAATATGTCTCTGTTTCCCCAACCCCAGCCCCAATCCCCTACTTCTGTTTTCTCCACTCACTCCACATCCCTGTAATTGTTGCTTTTTTTTTTTTTTAATGTATATGAGCGTGCGGGGAGAGGTAACAGGGCATGCTCACGTTATCCTGCCCGAGATGTGCACTGCTTTATGTCATAAACAGTAAATCTTTTATGCTGAAAGCCTGTTCATTTTCACACCATTCGCTTGTTCACTAACAGTTGTCCAGATTTTTAAATTCAGCCTCTTAGGCTAATCCTGCAACTGCTGGTCCCAGACAGGTGCAGGGATCAAATCGGCTCAGTTAAGTAAAACATCTGGCCTGGAAATGATAATAGGCTCTTTTTACTCCCTCAAGTCATAGGAGGAATGTAAAGTTTTCAAATGTTAAATCATGCAATTAGTCTTTAATGTTCACTTAAACATACACATTCTCTCACTCTGTCTCTCTCTCTCTCTCTCTCTCTCGCGTGCGCGCGCACACACACACACATACACAAAGCAGTAATTGCCCACTCTTTCTTCTATAAAACAAGATTTGTAAAGGGTAAAAGCCAAGGACACATGAGGATCTCACTCCGTGGATAACCTTGTATCGGCTCCATCCCTGGGTTTCAACAGGTATTGGCGATGCTGGTCTCATAAAGGCTTAAAGGAATCTCTTTGCAGGAAGCACACCACTAGTTTTAAGGATGTTCTCAGGTTTTATGACTGTGAGTTCAAAGCAAATTCTAGATGATTCAAGATTAGGAGGATGATGCCTGAGGATTAGGTTATTTGACGAAGGCCCTTCACTTCACCAGTCCCATTTAGAATCTAGTCTCAGACAGTGACAGGGTATGATAAACTACTGATATTTACCCTTCCTTCCACCTCTAAAATGTGGTAATTTTCTGATTCTGCTGCTGTGTGGTAGCGGGCATGTTGTCTGGTTCTTAATAGAAAAATATAAAATTCACAAGGATTCCTTATCTTCAGCAAATTTGAGAATATCTCCAGAAAACCTATCATCAGATGACATCCCCTACTATGCTTTTAGGGGTTGAAGACAATTTCTCTATTCACTGCTAGATCCAGCCAAGAGAATTTTTACCACCATCATTGTCTAGTGAAGAATAGTGCCCTTATGGACCCAGGTCGGAGAAGTTTTGATGAGGCCCAACCGTGAGGGAAAGTTTGGATGAAGCACTAAAATGAAAGGGATCAATGCAAGGTCATTAAAAGCTAAGAGAGTAAATTTTCTTAGGGCTAGGCTTCCCTATCACCCAAGACGGGTACATACTTGTGGGACCCTGTGCGAAATAAAAATGGAAGACCCCTTGTTCAAAAATTATTAAGAATTTCAAGATGGTGACAGCAGAGCATTAAACCAAAGCAAGGCACTATTCTAAGCACAGGGCCTGTGTGACTGCACAGGTCATATGGCCATGAAGCTGGCCCTGCTGACACCCACAGTCTCATATTAGGTAGAATATATTAGATATATCTATATATTAGATAGAATACAGTTTGAGGTAATGAGATTGACTTGTTCATCCCTGGATCCCCAATATTATTTTGCACAGTGCCTGCCCCCACTTTAGTTCGCTGTAAATGTGGCATAGATTAGATGAAAGAAGCTTGAAGTTTATTTGTTAAGCAATTAGGCAGCCACTCTGGTTGGTGGGTGAGAACTTTTGTAACGCTGTAGGCCTGGGATCTCAAATTGTGGCCCCTGGACTAGCAACCTCTGTGTCGCACAAGAACTTGATAGATGTAAATTCACTGGCTACGCTCCAGACCTACTGAATCAGAAACTCTGAGGTTGGGCCCAAGAATTTGTGTTTTAACAAGCCCGTGAGGTGATTCTGATCAAGCCAAAGTTTGAGAACTACTTGATCAAGCAACAGATAATGGGGACATTAAACAGAACAGTGGTAGAATGGCTAGAGGATAGAGGAAAGATCCAGAAATACTTAGGAGGCATGACTGGCCAGATGTGATGACTGAATAGATAGAGGAGAAGGAGAAGTCTAGTATAGCTCCCAGGTTTCTGGTTGCAGTGACTGCTTCATTGTGGTACCACTTATTGAGAGAGAAAAAGGGTCAGGCCTTAGTGTACAGAGGAGAAATTTACTTTGGAATAAATAGATAAATACATAGATGAAGATCTCCAGCTCTCCATTCAGATGTTTCCTGATGTCCAGAACCATGTAATAATAAATGATGTAAATATTTTTTTAAACTTTTTGTGATTCATCTGAAATAATCAATAGGATGCAATAAAATCAAGGCTACCCTAACCTACACTTATCCACCCTAATTACTTTTGGGGTCCCTAATCCACTTGCCACAAAGGGAAATAAAAACCTAGAATGATAGGCTGTGAGGAAGGCTGGTGGGAGTCAATTGTAACTGGCTTCCATGGAGCACTCTGGCTACATCTCAGCAATATAAAGGAACAAACCTACTGAAACATACAACAAGGATGACTTTCAAAAGTATTGTCCACCAACAAAAGCAACTCTCTCTATCCAAATGACCAGGAAAAGGGGCAGCTTGTAAACAATAACACACTACTTTGGGCAAACACCACAGAAAAAAAAAATTGTGGCCCCATGCTAGCAAAAGGTGAGTGAGGAGACGACTTCCACCTTTACCAGGTATAAAGAGGTGCCCCAACACATAAAAAAAAAAAAAAATTTTTTTTTTTTTTCCAACACACTGGCTGGGTGTGCCAGAGAAGACCAAGTAGAGAAATGCATGCTGAGCAAATAATCTGAGAAGCTGAACTATACGAAGGAGAACGTGGCATCAGGACTGGAGGAAAACTTATTAACAACCTGTGTTATGCAGATGACACAACCTTGCTTGCTGAAAGCAAAGATGACTTGAAGCACTTACTCATGACGATAAAAGACCACAGCCTTTAGTATGATTACATCTCAACATAAAGAAAACAAAAATCCTAACAGCTAGACCAGTAGGCAACAGTATGATAAACAAAGAGAATATTGACGTTGTCAAGGATTTCATTTTCTTGGACCATCAATCAGTGCCCCAGGAAGACGCAGCAGTCAAGAAATCAAATGATGTATTGCATCGGGAAAATCTTCAGCAGAAGACCTCTTTAAAGTGTTAGAAAGCAAAGACATCACCTTGAGGACTAAGGTGCATCTAACCCAAGCCATGGTATTTTCAATGGCCTCACATGCATGTGAAAGCTGGACAACGAACAAGGAAGTTGAAGAAGAATTGATGCATTTGAATTATGATGTTGGCAAAAAATATTGAATATACCATGGACTGCCAGAAGAATGAACAAATCTGTCTTGGAAGAATTACAGCCAGAATGCTCCTTCGAAGTGAGGATAGCGAGACTTACTCTGAACATGTTACCAAGCAGGACCAGTCCCTGGAGAAGAACGTCATGCTTGATACAGTACAAAAAAGAAAAAAGGGTGGTAAAAAAGAGGAACACCCTCAACAAGATGGATTGACCAGTGGCTGCAACAATGTGCTCAAACACACCAAGGATTGGGAGGATGGCCCAGGAATGCTATGAGTGGGAACTGACTCGAGGGCCCCTAACGATAATAATAATGTCAAATGAAAGAAGCCTGGCACAGAAGCATACACACTCTACAATTTAGTTCATTTTTCATTCTGGAAAAAGGTAAAACTATAGGGTAAGGAATATGATCAGTGGTTTCCAGGGGCTCAGGTTTGGAGGAAAGTGAATGACTACAATTGCAGGCACACAGTGAGTTTTTTGGCATAATAGAAATATTCCATAACATTAGGTGGTTACTAGATGACTATATACACATATTCAAATTCATCAAATTGTACATTTAAATGGGATGAATGTTACTCTACATAAAATATACCTCAAAAAACCTGACTTAAAAATATAAAATAAAAATGAAATGAATAATATTTAGAATAATTTTTTTACTTAATTAAAAAAAAAAAAACCTTTGCTTTCCCAGTGAGAACAATTTTGAAAACTGTTGATTTAATATTTTGTGATACAGCAATTAAAAGGTCTTTTTTATGTTCAATTCATTTTGTTCAATACCTTGTGTTTTGTGATTGTTGTAATTTGTCAGAACTGAAATTTTTCAGCTCTGCCACTTTTCACTTGTACTTGCATTATCAGTATCATCTTCACTGCACTTTTTTTTTTTTTATTAAGAGACAAGGACTTTTTTAAAAGTATTTGTTCACTTTATTTAAAGTGACAGTTCAACAACTGAACTACATCAAAATGACCTAGAAGTGAATGATTTAAAGGAAATCTCTATCACCAACCGCTCCACTGGTAGAACTTTGACCATTCCCTTAGGATAGCTAAAGTAACATATGGACTCAATGAAGTTGTGCTTATCAGATTATTTGCTCAGCATACAGATGGAATAAGTATGGCGAAAGTATACAACCCTGATGCACACCTTTCATTTATCATTTTGTATGTAAATACTGTTGTTGCTGGGTGCTGTCCAGTTTTTTCCAACTCATACCGACCTTATGTACAACAGCACAAAACACTGCCCAGTCCTGTGCCATCCTCACAATTGTTGCTACGTTTGAGCCCATTGTTGCTGCCATCATGTCCCTCCATCTTGTTGAGGGTCTTCCTCTTTTTCACTGACCCTCTTCCTTACCAAGTACGATATCCTTCTCTAGGGGCTTGTGCTTCCTGATAACACACCCAAAGTACCAAAGATGGAGTCTCGCCATCCTTGCTTCTTAGGAGCATTCTGGCTGTACTTCTTCCAGGATGGATTTGAATGTTCTTCTGGCAGTCCATGGTATGTTCAATACTCTTCGTCAACACCATAATCCAAAGGTATCAATTCTTCTTTGTTGTCCAGCTTTGGCACCCATATAAGGCAATTGAAAAACCATGGATTGGGTCAGGCGCAAGCTTACTCCTCAAAGTGCCATCTTTCTGCTTTTTAACACTTTAAAGAGGTCTTTTGCAGCAGTTTTGCCTAATGCAATATATTATTTGATTTCTTGACTGCTGCTTCCATGGGTGTTGATTGTGGATCTGTATAAAATGAAATCCTTGGCAATTCATTATTTCCTCTGTTTATCGTGTTGTTGCTTATTGGTCCAGTTGTGAGGATTTTTGTTATCTTTATGTTGAGGTGTAACGCATATTGAAGGTTGTAGTCTTCGATCTTATTCAGTGAGTGCTTTGAAATCTTCTTTCCTTTCAGCAAGCAAGTTGTGTCATCTACACATCTCCGGTTGTTAATAAGTCTTCATCCAATCCTGATGCCAACTTCTTCTTCACACAGTCCAGCTTCTCAGATTATTAGCTCAGCATACAGATTGAATAAGTGCGGTGAAAGGATACAACCCTGATTGACATCTTTTCTGATTTTAAACTACAAAGTATCCCCTTTTTCTATTTGAATGATAACCTCTTGGCCTATGTTAAATACTAATAAAGTATATTTATTTCTTATTTTTAGGTAAAAATTAACATAAATACAGCATTTCATTTCTACACCTCAATGGGTTGTCTTAAGCACCCTTCGGGTACATGTACCTCCACAGTGAAAACCACTAAATTAAATCATAATAGAAAACAGATAAGCTCCAAAAAAGGAGCCCTGATGGTGCAAAGGTTAAGCACTTGGCTGCTAACTGAAAGGCTGGCAGTTTCATTCAATCCACCGACTCAGTCAGAGAAAGACCTGGCAACATGCTTCTGTAAAGGTTACAACCGAGAAAATCCTACGGGGCGGTTATACTCTGGCACATGGGGTTGCTATGAGTTGAAAATTGACTCAATGGCACCCAACAGCAACAAGCTGCAAGCATTCTATGACTTACTAGGGAACATTGATCAGTTTGAATCTGATAAGGTTACATTTTGAAATGAAGGGCTTTCTGTACATCTATTTTTGCTTATGAAGGCTTATTTTTGAGAACATTCTCCTATGGGGATCTAAGGTATCCATGAGGATAGATTATGAGTGCTTACATCATATGTTTCAGGATTTTGTCATACTTATTCAAACTTGTCACTACTTCAGTCAGAATACCATGATTTTTCCTAAATGCCATATGTATACTCTGTCCCACAAAATACACTGAAGCAGCACAACATTCCTAGCCATGAGACAGCAGTAGAATCATAGAATCACCAAACATTTAGAACTGGAACAAATCTTAGGGGTCAGGAGTTTACAGCACTTTGTCGTTGTCCATGTCTAGCTTCTAAATGATGATTTTGAGGTGAAAGGCCCTTGTCTAAGTGAAAGCTCTCAAATAACCCGATCTTCAGGCATCATGAACTCCTAAATTTGTAACCATCCATAATCTAGAGATTGTAATGAGTCAAATAGTATACATTTGTTTCTCTTCTAGCATTTAGTTTCAAGACATCAGAATATATGGATTTTTGCCCTTTGACAAGGCAAGGATTGGGAAAAAGAAAAAAAGAAAGAAAGAAAGAAAGGGATTCCAACCTCTGAGCGTTATGCAGTATTTTAGCTGGAATGTTTCAGTTGTGGCACCCTGGGGAAAGCTGGCCTCCAACTTGGAGTGTGTAAAGTATGTTATGAACAGTGTAAAGAAAGCAGATGGATTGGCAAGAAAGCCTCTGCCTCTCTTAGCTGTGAGTTTTTACTTAAAAACAAGACAGAGATCCCAGAAGCAAAGGGCCTCTTCAATTGGGATATAATGTTGTTAATCAAGTAATTAATCCACATTGAATACATTTTAACATAAAACCTTGCTTATTATACTTTTTCAACAAATATGTTATTTCTAATGGTAGACATACTTTTTCTTTTTTCATTGTGTATTCACTTTCATGATAAAAGATGAACTCCCCCAAAGCATCAGTAATAGGAGATGTGCACATGTACATACACACGACAAGCTTGGTCCTCAAAATCTCCAGTTTTACAAGTCTGGTATTCCAGTTTTTCTATTATGCATAATTTTAATTACCTCATATTATAATATGTCCATAATTCTGAGTTCTTTTTTTAATCTCCATTACTTCATCCACAAATTGCCATTTTGAATGATACCATGATATTCTATTGCATTAACAACCAGCAGTTTGCCTAATAAGCTCCTAACCTTTGAGTTATGCCTTAGATTATGCCTAGGGAAGTGGTTCTCAAACTTCAGTGTGCATGAGAATCACCCGAGGGTTTGTTAAAACACAGATTGTTCACATGCACGCGCACACACACACACACATTTCTGATTTGGTAGGCCTAAGGTGAGGCACAAGAATTTCCATTTCTAACAAGTTCCCAGGGGATGCGGAGCCCCTGATCTAGGAAACTCTGTTGATGTGAACTCACTTGCTTATCGCAAACTTTATTGATATTCTCTACCTAGAAACTACTTCCCCAAATGCAAAAATTCATTTCTCAAACGAAGCATTTTGAAATGCATATCAAGAAGCTAGGTCCTGCTTAAGTAAATATTGGTCATGTGTTGTTCCTTAAAGCCTATCTTAAATTTTAGAATTAAGTTCAGCTCTGTTTGCAATGAGATGAAAATCTTAGGATATTAAGAGGTGGAAGTCAGTAAAAGGATTTCATAATTCCTTTATTTCCTATAAAAATACAAGGATAAGCAGCATTCATAGATTCGTTTATTGTTCCTAGCCCCCTCCTGAAGGTGAAATCCTTCAATGTTCTGATCAGCTCTGGGCCTCTCACTAGCATGGCTCTGCTGGTGATGGGAAAACCCAAAGGGAGTTTTGGATTCTCCCAAACTTACAGCCAAGCTGTATGCGGGAGACCTGATGATTGTTTGACAGACTACAGGGGAGAGGCAGTCTAATTCTTTTTGTTATTGCCCCCTCAGGACAGACATTGTGGGCTCTAGGTATCAGCCATTCATAAATTAGCATACAAAAAATTAATAATCATTTTTTCTGCTCTGTTATAATACATGGAAAGTAAGCCAGCATAATTTCTAAACGAAGAGCAGTTTTTATCAGGAAATTTGTAAATATGACGTGTTTTCCTCCCTCACTGCAGTACAGAGCCTGTCTTTTAGGAAAGAGGTTTCTTGGTTGCAACTTCTTCCCATGAAAAAGACAAATTATTGTCTGGTGATGTCAGAGGGCCTCATGTCCACTGGGATTTTTGGGGGGTTCCTCATAAAATAAGTTGTGAAAATTTTGCAAAAACATCAGTCTTTCCTTATTGTCCAGTCATTCATTACTTTGGGAAACTTTGGCCTAAAAGGACTTTTGAATTGATTCACTTTCATGCTCCATGAATTAATATACAGTTAGGAACATAATTATGATGACAGCTGGGTTTGGGCCCTTCTTTCTGTTTCACCTGGAGAAATACTGTACATTGCTACTTATCTTTTGTTGTCACATCCTTCAGAGTATCTGGCTACAACTGGATATTCCCCTAAAACCTCAAATTTCAGATTTTTCGCTCTAGATTAGAGTGAAATGATCTTCATGAAAATGCACTGTACTCTTCCCTAGGAGATCATCATTCTAGAACAAATCAGAAACAAATCCATTTCTTTTTCTGTCTCAAACCTTTCCTGGAAAAAAAGCAGGGAAGGGGTATAACCATCTAAGAGTTTGTGGAAATCATCCCTAGAAGAAGAAATAAAAGCGCTACTTGTGTCTCCATATTCTTCAGCTTCCTACCTAGGAACCCAAATTCGCCAGAACCACATTCCTTTGTTCTCTCCATCGCTGTTTGAAGTAGCAAAAGTGAGTGGTGATAATTAAGCTACTCGGTACCACTTCTCAGAATATGGTTTAGAAAAATAACATATCTCATACACAACTTTTGGTCAGTTACTACCCATCCTTTCTCCTGGCTGAACAATGGGGTTCCACAAGCCAACTGAGAACTATAGATCCCCCATTCATAGATCATGAGCTACTTCTGCTGCTGCTTCAGAAAGAGTGATTATAAATGATGAAATATCAAACTGGAAATATCCTAGGCATCTATAAATACGGGCTACAGCTATTGTGAGACTATATCCCTAAAGCTCTGAGATGTCTAAGCAGGAAGTTGTGAGTTCAAGGCATGAGGAAGTTTTTAATTGCTGAGAAAAAGAGTGTAACCTGGGAATAGCAGTGGAGAGAGAGACTTGGAAGGGAAACAGAAACAGATAAGATGGAGACGTAGGAGCATAACTAGGAAAATGTAATGTCATAATAGCCAAGAGAGGGATGGTCTCAGGAAGATGGTGCACTATGTCAAATAATTCAGACAATCCATGTCAAATAGGATGACTTCAAAAGGACCACTAAATTTCGCAGTTTGAACATCATTCCTGACTTCTCAGTAAATTTCAGTTATGAAGTATCCATGAGTATTCACACATTCTCTTCTGCCTAGACAAGTTAAAGGAAATTAAAAGAAAATTTTCTATTCTTTAAGTGAAAGAAAAAAAAAAAAATGAATAGCACTCAAAAGTTACTTGAGTGAAAGAAACAAAGCCAGAGTTGAGAAAACCAATTCTTTTAAGATTTTCTCTGATCTGCCTCCTCTAGAAAGCCCTCCCTGATAGCCCCAGAATGAATGAGGTACCTGTTCACCAAGGACCTGACACTTCTCACAGTGCCCTGTAATCACTGACTGACTGAACTGAGCTGGACTCTGAGTATTTTGGAGCCAGGGTGTGGGGTTCTTTTCTCTTGATTGATCTAGCACAGTGTCTAACCCAGAAGAGAAACATATTAAATATTTATGTAATAAATAAATGAATGACATGCCTATAGATTGGAATGGGGGAAAAAAGAGAAAGATGTTGATGTCTAATGAAAAATCCCAGTATGTTTTACTGAAAGCCTTTTGAATCATAATATACACACATTACCAGGATTATTACCTTCCCTCCAATTTGATAGGCTCTTTCATCAAAGATTTTCATTTGTATTCATTTAAAAAACACACATCAATAAGTGCCAAGGCTGACCAGTCTCTCTTCCTCTCTAACTGACAGCATTCACAGTCACTTTATTGTGTGAAATAATGTTGTTTCCTCCACCCCTTTATCTTGCTTATGTCTGACCTTCCATTAAAAGTTGCTTAGAAACTGCTTAGAGAATAGTCAGGGGTGCTCCTCGCTGACATCTTCCTTTTGTGACTTCTCAGCTATTCTGTCAGTTTGTTCCCTTTCCATAAGTGTTTTTAGGCTTCTTTTCATTTTCTTTCAACAGACAAGACTAAAGCTCAACACTTTCCTTCCATTAAAGGAATGAAAAAAAAAAAAAAAGAAAAGAAAACATCCGCCTCTTCTGAAGCTTTGCTGCATACAGGCAGCCTCCTTACACCTGCCAGTTAAGAGCGAGTAGATTAGCAAAGCTTCCATGGGCTTTTGATTTTTATTAATGGCTTTGCACAGTGTGCTAAGTGAGTCATAAATTAAAAAAAAAAAAAATACTGAAAATACAAAGCCTATGTTGCTTACTGAAATCAATCAGACTTGGAACATGAAATGAGAGGCCATGTGGTTTCCTTTCATAAATAACAGAGATTGATCCACACTATCTGTGAACATAAGCCAAGCTAGAATCTTAGAATTCTACGATGCCCAAGGAATGGGGCTGTCCCCAGGACAGTAGCATACAGAACAAATTGCTGCTATGTACTTTCCTCATTTCAACACTTATATTGGGGTAAATGATCAAGTTGCACTACACACCAAGGACAGCCCCAAAAAGGAAGACACTTCAATGCAACCTTTATTAGATATGTACTATGGGTTCAATGAGCCCTGGTGGAGCAATGGTTAAGTGCTTGGCTGCTGACTGAAAGGTGGGTGGTTGGAACCTACTAGCTACTCTGCACGAGAAAAGATATGTCAACCTGCTCCCTTAAAGATTACCAAAAACCCGTTGTCATTGAGTCAGTTCTGACCCTGTAGAACAGAGTAGAACTACTGCGTAGGGTTTCTAAGACTATAATCTTTACGAAAGGAAACTGCCACATCTTCCTCCTGCTGAACTGCTGGTGGGTTTAAACTACTGACCTTTCAGTTAGCAGCCAAGCGCTTAACCACTGCACCAACAGCGCTCTTCCTTAAAAATTGTTGTTGTTGTTAGGTGCCATTGAGTTGGTTCTGACTCACAGTGACCCTATGTACAACAGAACAAAACACTGCCCAGTCCTGTGCTGTCCTCATGATTCTTATTATGCTTGAGCCCACTGTTGCAGCCACTGTGTAAATCCAACTCATTGAGGGTCTTTCTCTTTCTTGACTGATCCTCTACTTTACCAAGCATGATATCCTTCTCCAGGGACTGATCCCTCCTGGTAACATGTCCAAAGTATGGGAGACGAAGTCTCGCCATCCTTGCTCCTAAGGAGCATTCTGGCTGTACTTCGTCCAAGACAGATTTGAATGTTCTTCTGGCAGTCCATGTTATATTCAATATTCTTTACCAACACCATAATTTGAAGGCGTCAATTCTTCTTCAGTCCTTCTTATTCAGTGTCCAGCTTTCACATGCATATGAGGCAATTGAAAACACCATGGCTTGGGTCAGGTGCACCTTAGTCCCCAAAGTGACATCTTTGCTTCTTAACACTTTAAAGACATCTTTTGTAGCTGATTTGCCCAAAGCAATGCGTCCTTTGATTTCTTTACTGCAGCTTCTATGTGTATTGATTGTGGATCCAAGTAAAATGAAATCCTTGACAACTTCAATCTTTTCTCCATTTATCATGATGTTGCTTATTGGTCCAGTTGTGAGGATTTTTGTTTTCTTTATGTTGAGGTGTAATCCATACCGAAGACTGTGGTCTTTGATCTTCATCAGTAAGTGCTTCAACCAGATGAAGAAAGCAAGAGGTCATTAAAAAGAAAGAAAAGACCAAAATGGATGTCAGAAGACTCTGAAACTTGCTCTTGAACATTGAGTAGCTAAAATAAATGGAAGAAATGATGAAGCAGAAGAACTGAACAGAAGAATCGAAAGCTGAAAGAACTGAAGAAAAAATTCAAGCCTTGAGTTGCAATAGTGAAGGATTCTATGGGCAAAATACTGAATGATACAGGAAGCATCAAAAGAAGGTGGAAGGAATATACAGGGTCACTACACTAAAAAGAATTGGTCGACATTCAGTCATTTCAGGAAGTAGCATATGATTAAGAACCAATGGTACTGTTACCCCACTAGGGTCTGTGCCCTGGAGCAGTCGAGCCAGTGAAACATACTCCAAGTCAGAAAGAGTGAGAAAGTTTGTTAAGGAGATGCATACATCACCGGGGACTCGGCAGCAACACAGGCTGTCTCTGTGGAGTCCCAAAGAGCAGTTTTACATCAGAGTTTATATAGAATCTTACAAGGGTTACAGGTGTCTTTGTAGTCCCCTGTCAGACATTTCTTTATTAGACTAAAGGTATACATATCTGATACCTGGGCTCCAACTATCCTGTGTGGGTTGTACGTCACAGGTAGTCCAGACAGAACAAAAGGTTATTTGCATCAGTTTAAAACAAAGAGCAAATCATTAACATCTGGTCAAAACAAAGTCATTAACACATGTATGTGAAGGAGGCAGGCAGAGGAAGAACAACTTATAGGTTTATCATGGCCTTTTTTTAGTTATGTTAAGCTCTCATTTGCCCCTTTGGAAAAAGGAGAGAACATGGTGGCGGGTATTGGGATCACAGTGCTGAGGGAAGAAGTCCGAGCTTCACTGAAAAAAAAAAAAAATTTTTTTTTTTTTTAAAGATACTGGTAAAAAAACAAGGCTCCAGGAATTGTTGGAATACCAATTGAAATGTTTTGACAAATGGATACAGTGCTGGAAGTGCTCACTTGTCTATGCCAAGAAATTGGGAAGACAGCTATCTGGCCAACGGACTGGAAGAGGTCCATATTTATGCCTAGTCCGAAGAAAGGTGATCCAACCGAATGCAGATACTATCAAACAATATTACTAATATCACATGCAAGTAAAATTTTGCTGAAGATCATTCAAAAGCAGCTGCAGCCGTATATCAACAGGGAAGTGCCAGAAATTCAGGCTGGATTCAGAAGGGGGTGTGGAACCAGGGATATCATTGCTGATATCAGGTAGATCCTGGCTGAAAGCAGAGAATAGCATAAAGATGTTTACCTGTGTTTTATTGACTATGCCAAGGCATTCGATTGTGTGGATCATAACAAATTATGGATAACATTACAAAGAATGGGAATTCCAAAACACTTAATTGTGCTCATGAGGAACCTGTACAGAGATCAAGAGACAGTGCTTCAAAGAGAACACGGAGATACTATTTGGTTTATAAAGTCAGGAAGGGTGTGCATCTGGGGTTCTACTCTTTCACCATTCTTATTCAATCTGTATGCTGAGAAGCTGGATTACATGAAAAAAAAAATATATAGCATGAGGCTTGGAGGAAAACTCATTAACAACTTGCAATATGCAAATGACACAACCTTGCTTGCTGAAAGTGAGAAAGACTTGAAGCACTTACAGTTGAATATCAGAGACTACAACCTTCTATATGGATTATACAACAACATAAAGAAAACAAAAAAATCCTTAAAGATTACAGCCTAGAAACCCTATGGGGAATTTCTATTCTGTCTTATAGGGTTGGTATGAGTCAGAATTGACCAGACAGCACATAACAACACAACTATGAGTTAGGTAATGTTCTGGAGTCTAGACAGTGAGTTGCAGTGAGGAAGGGGAAACAATAAAAAATAAGAAAGGCACAGCCCATGCTTTCAAGGAACTCACAATCTTGGGTGGGGAAGGGTATATGTTGCACAACCCTACAACACTATCTGTGCTGTGGTCACTCTATGAATAAAGTATTACATGAATATTGCAAACAGTGGAATGAATTTCTACCTGGAAGGGGAAGAGAAAGTGGATGGAGTTAGAGAAAACTTCATATACACAAGGAATTGAAACTAAGCTCGATTAAAGGGAATTCTATTAGGTGAATGACATCATGGAAACCTGAGCGGTGTCTGTGGAAGGAGAGAGGGGTAAGCCCAGCATTTTCCCATGTGATTGGATTGTGATAGCGGTAATGAGTTGGTTATCAGGATTTGACCCAAGTAACTGAGCGAACTTCACCCTCACCTGCAGCCTCGCTCAGTAGTATTGCAGGGCCTGGGGAAAGCACTCAGATTTTATATATATATATTGCTGATGTTTTCTGACCCCAAAACTAGGGCACATAATATGACTATGATGCTTTTTCAGATTTGTGAGATTATTTTTATGGAAAACTGTAAGGATATTATTAAGCAAGAACATCGTACACAGTATCCTCCCAGTGAGGATATTTTTTCCTGATTTTGGTATCTGGATTGTTTGTGCTTCCTTGAGCAACTGGGCACTGAATTTAATTTTTCTCATTGACTGCTAGTAAGTTTAGCATCAACTCTGTCAAATCAGTAGCAAATGTATGTAATCTTTTTGTATATGTTGTTGTGATAGTCACTATCACAGTGGCATTTTATACCCCTATTCTTGCTTGTCCTTTTCTTTCTCATCAATCTCAATTTTATAGAGTCTTTTGTTTTATGCGTCTTTTAAATCCTGTCAAAACAAATGGATGGAATGAATGAAACAGAAAATAAAATTTTCTACATTCAATTAAATCATAAGTTCCCCAGAAAACTGAAGTGATAAAATTACTAGTTTATGCCCAGCCACTGAGAGACTGTTGAGCAAGAGGACTTTGAGTCCTTGATGCTGCTTTGTTATTACTCTAAATATAAGTAAAACTCAAGGGTAAACGTTCCCTTTAAAAAAAAAAAATGTTCCCTTTACATGGCTGTAATTTTAAGTTTCCATCACACATAGCAGAACTTTAAATAATGAGTTAATTATGAGAACAATTATTTGAAGAGAATAATTTTCAGCAACTTTGCTGAGAAAATGAGTGAACTTTGCAAAGCCCTGTAAAAGTTTATCCTGGATGCTTTACTCCACAGGAACTAGTACCAAGGAGCCAGTATTCCAACATTGTCATCACACATTAGTATTCTACTCTTTTGTCAAATCAAGATAATATTGACATTTTTCTTCCTAAAATTAAAAGCAAAACTTATACAAATTGGTAAGAACATAGCATTGTCCAGAATGAAATTAAGATTTTCCCCAAATGCTCATGCCATTGTTTAAAATCCTGCTTTTCCCACATTTAAAAACACACACACACACACACATTTTCCTCTCCAATCTTTCTCTCCTCATTTACTTACACATATTCAGGATAGTCACATGTCAAGAAATTGGAGCTGTCTATGATTTCCAGAATCAAGAAGCTGAAGAGTTTTCTATGCATGCTATCCTACATACACAAGTTGCCAGCGCTTTTAATTTTTTCACTTTCTTGCTGAAAAAGAGAAGGGAGCAAGCATTTATTAAGCACCTACCACATGGCAGGTGTTTTGCTCAGTACTTTGTATATATTATCTCTCTTAATCCTCACAGTAACCCTATGAGGAAGGCAGTTTTATCCCCATTTTATAGCTCAGGAAACCCAAGCTCAGGGAGGATAAATAACTTGCCCTGGGTCACTCAACCACCCGGTGGAATATGACCTTGGATCTCTCCTACTGCAAAGCACTTGGTTCTGCCATAAAGCATGTCACCTCCCACCTTGCAAATGTCTGGCAAGACATTTTTTCTTCTCACTCTCATATTTTCAACTTGTTCATAGATTTTTCATTGTGAGTCATGTGTATATACACATATATATCTTCAATCAGGGTTCTTTATGTTGAGTTTCTCGTTCTTTAAATAAGGCATTTTTATCTCTTAGAAAACAGTTTTCTTTAGATCACATGGAAAATTTTAGATCATATAGTTACCATAAAAATACATTGCACGAATCATTGTGACCTAATTTTAAAATTAAGCTATTAATGAAAAAAAAAAAAGCAGTAGTATCAAATTAAGAAAAACATTCCCACAGCAACAATTGAACAGATTTTTCTCTTTATTCCCCTGTTCTTGGCATCTATTTCTGCAGGGCAAATTACCCCAAAACTTAGCAGTTTAAACCAATCACCATTTTATTATATCTCATAATTTTTGTGGGTCAGAAATTTGAGTCGGGCTTATGTGGTCCAGTTTTCTACGCCAAGTGGCTTTGACTGAAGTGACTGGGTGGTATTCAGCTGATGGATGGGCTGACCTAGGGGCTTCAAGGCAGTTTCACTCATATCTGAGCTTTGGTGAGATGACTGAGAGGCTGGACTCAGCTGGAACTGTCACCTGAAGCATCTACACCAGCCTGTCATGGTTTCCAGAGAAGCCACGAAGACAGTAAAGGCAAATAAAAGTGCTACCATTTCTAACTTGCCTTTTCTTGATTCAGCTTTCATTTGACTGTTGTAAACCTTTGATTGTTTTCCAGTGTTCTGAGATAGTTGGCTCTGACAGCTTCTGCTTGTTTTCATTGTTTCTATGGGAGGATCTCAGAATCCTATATATAGACCTTGGAGCTGCCTATTCCATCATTTTGCTGATGTCACTCATCCACATCCCCTTTTGATGTATAAAATATCTATTCTAAGAGCCTGATAATATGATATATGTTTTAAATTCATCCATTGATAGGCAGCATTGCAAAAGCTTTACTGGAGGGATAGCCTAATAATGAAAGGTATCAGAAAAGTCAATCAAATAAGGCAAAGAAAATACTTAAATTGCTAAATTAAAAAAAGAAAGCTCTTATTTAGCATAAGAAAAATCTGGAAAAACTAATTTGAATAAAAATATACTCCAATTTCTAAACTCAGCATAGTTTGAGGAGACAATAAATGAAGCTTTTTGATTCTCATTAAATACACTGTCTCTTGTGCTAGTTATTTATTACCACACCCTTTCTGTAATCTAGAATGTGATTTACAAATCAAATATTAGCCTGGAATGGCTCTTCAAAAGGAACCTTAGTGGCACAGTGGTTAAGTACTCGGCTGCTAACTGAAAAGTTGGCAGTTCTAACCCACCAGCACTATGCAAGAGAAAGATGTGGCAGTCAGCTTCTGTAAAGATTACAGCCTTGGAAACCCTGTGGGGCAGTTCTACTCTGTCCTATGGGGCAGTTCTACTCTGTCCTATGGGGCAGTTCTACTCTGTCCTATGGGGCAGTTCTACTCTGTCCTATGGGGCAGTTCTACTCTGTCCTATGGGGTCGCTATTAGTCGAAATCAGCTCAAGGGTGACAGATTTGGGTTTTTTGTTTTTGTTATGGTTCTTGCCTTTGCTGAATTCTCTAGAGGAGAAAACCAGTGAGGCACATATGTATAAATATATAGAGAGAGATTGACTTCAAGGAAATGGCTCATAAAATTGTGGTGGCTGGAGTATCCCAAATCCGTAGGTCAGGCAGCAAGCCGGAGACCTCTGTTAGCTCACAGGATTGCAGGGTTGGTGAATCCAGAATCTATAGGTCAGGCAGCAGGCCAGAGACTTCTGCAGGCTTACTTCCCGAAACCCAGAGATCAGGTGATGAGAAGAGTGCAAGGTCCAGAGACAGAGAGAGAAGGGAGAGAGAAAGAGTGAGTTCTGCCAGAATATCTACTTATATTCTGGAGACAGACCACACCCCCAAAGAAACTCTCCTTTCAACTGATTGGTTGATCAAGTTGGATTGCATAATGGAAAGTGATTACATCATATTACACTATGCTACACACCATATTACATTACATTATGGAACAGCAACCAGTCCACCATCTGGCCAAACCACTGAGAATCACAGCCTAACTAAGTTGACACATAAAATTAACCATCACGGATACATAAGAAGCATAAAGCTAATTTTAAAAATTTATAGTAGAGGTTGCTAGCTTTGCTCAAAGGTCTCTTTCTCCCCTCCTCCGTCATGACAGGCTTGGCTCTGGGCATGTGACTATTTATATCAAGGGTGGCAGGCTGGTTGCCTATGTCATAAATAAAGTTTTACTGAAATATAGTAAATAGCCATACCTATTGTTTAGTTTTATCTATGACTGTGTTCACACAGAGTTGAGCCTGGCCCACAAAGTCTAAAATATTTACTATCTGGTCCTGTACAGAAAAAGTTTACTGACTGCTTTTCTATTTCACTAGGTTTCCCAGCCTTCTTTGTAGTCAAGCTTGGCCAAGGGACCAACGCCTTGCCACTCAGTAGAAGTGGTGTTCCACCTAAGGCTGGTTCCTTAGGACAATGGGGAGACCTCCTCTTGCCAGCTGCTACCCAGTGAGACAACAACCTAGTTTTAACCCAAGTAAACAAAGACAATGCACTAAGGGATGGCAGTAAAACAAAATGTAAAGGACCTTGGTCCCTATATGATCATGTGGAGCAGAAAGATCCACCAGCTTGGCTTACCCTTCCTGAATTTGAGCATGAAAGGTAAATAAAACCACTGGTATAGTGTTATCAGTTCCTTTATTAAAGTAGCCAAGTCATATTCTAAGATAACTGAACAATTTGAACTGCCAATAAAATCATATAAATTAACAATTAAAAAATTGATCCAAAGTAGCTTTTATTAATCTCGACAAAAAATTCCATCCAATTCATTATTTTCACATGTAAAGTTGGTGAAAGCGGGGTCTCTTCACTTCTGGAAATGGCCTATGGAATGAAAAAAAAAGGATGAAAACCAAAATTGTAATTAAACTTGACTTCAAACTCCACCACTTTGAAAAGGCTAAAGAGAGATTTTTCACTCAGTTGCATTTCTTTAAGAGGCTTTTACAGATCAGGTTCACGGATCAGCTTGTTGTAACAGTGGCCCTTCCAGCTTCTTTGTGAAAGCAGGCAAAACCAAAATCCAAGGGGAATTGGCTTAGGCACTTATAACTATTTTATCTCATCAGCTTCAACGCTGTCACACTCAATGTTTGCCTTTTTTTACCTTTTCAGATAAGATTCAGTAATCTGTCTCATCCACAGCAAATGAAAATTATCTTGACAAAATAAGTAATATTTTGATCATTTGTCCAAATAACATTGATTTTCATCAACTATGGGCCAGGGGCTAAAATGAGAAGGTCTTCTCCCTCAAATAGTTGCTGAGATAGCATGCATCCCATGTTTCCTCTGTGTCATAGTTTCTCAGTGCTGCTATAACAGAAATACCACGACTGGGTGGCTTTAACAAACAGAATTTTATTTTCTCACAGTTTAGGAGGCTATAAGTCTGCATTCAGGGCGTGGCTCTAGGGGAAGAGTCTGTCCACTCTGGGAGAAAATCCCTATGTCTTTCAGTTTCTCTTCTTTGATTCATTGGTGATCTCCACATGGTATCAATCTTTCTCCATTTGTGCTTGCTTCTCTGTGCCTAATCTGCTCTTTTTTGTATCTCAAAGATAATTGGTTTAAGACGCACTGTGCACTGATATAGTCTCCTTAACATAACGAAGAAAGTCCTCTTCCCAAATGGGATTACATCCACAGATAGAGGGGTTTAGGATTTGCAACACATATTTGGGGGGTGGGGTGGGGAGGCACAATTCAATCCATAACACTCTGTTTCTGTGAATTTTTTACTTATAACAATTTGATATATAAGTTACATCCTCTGTTTCTCATTCTTGGTTTGGTATTTTTTCTTTTGGAGGGATTGAAAAAAACATCAAAGTGATAGATGTATAAATGGATCCCAAGAAATTCAAATCAAATATAAATGGTTAATCAACAGTTAAGATCCAAATGGAACTCAGAAACCTTGCTGGTAAGTCATTAAGAGCCTGGACATCCTCATGATATATAGACTTTATTCTTTATGCCTTTATTGTTAGACTTGTACCATTTCCTTGAATGCCAAATTTAGGCATCCTTCCTAATTAATGATCTTTTCAAACCGTTTTCAGAAGCCATTGGATTTTGATTAGCCCACAAAGAATGGTTTTCACTCCTGGGGACATAGTTCTCCGTCTCCTTAGCAGTTAATTGAGTAGCAGAATAATGGTTTCCTTACATTGAGGCTTGCAGGCTGCACAGAGAGGTTGATGCCTCTTTAGTCTCTGAGAACTTTAGGGACATTCAATAATGCTTGGTAAATTTAAGCTCAGAATTACAGACCAAATAGATGTATTTGAACATATCCAAACCTAATGTTTCCTGAACAGCTGGCTCAGTGAAAGGACACATATACTGACTCAAAGCCTTAGCTTTTCTTCTGGGTGAATCTTTCATTGCACTCCTATTCCTTTAGCTCACTACTGCGTAGAAAGAGCCAGGAATAACTCCTTCTTCTAGAAATTAGGTAATTTCTATTTTTAAAGGCCAAATTTTCCTTTGCAAAATACAGTGCCTACAAGGAGTTCCAAGTTCTCAACAAGAATTGGAGCGTGTGTGTGTGTGCATGTGTGTGTGTCTGTGTGTGTGTGTGTCCCTTACCCTACCCACTCATGGCTAAAACTATTATTTTCCCATCTTTCAAACAGAGTGAAAGGGCCATCAGTCAAGGGTTTCCCTTTGTTACTTTAGGAAACTAATGATGTTCTACCAAGTAAGAACATCAGAGACCACTTAGTCCTGAGTCACATAGAAAAATCACCCTGAAGACAAATGTGCATTTCTACAGAAAATTTTTATATCTCTAATAATAAAAAACTAAATAAAACAACAACCCAAACCAATTGCTGTAGAGTCAGTTTTGATTCACAAAGACCCTGTGGATGTCAGAATAGAACTGTGTGTGCTCCACAGGGCTTACGATGGCTGTTTTTTCTAAAGTAGATCACCAGGCCTTTCTTCCAAAGTGCTTCTAAGTACACTTAAACTTCCAAACTTTTGATTAGCAGCCGAGCATGTTAACCGTTTGTACCACCTAGGGACTCTGGGCTGACTCTTGTCATTGTCATTAGGTGCCACTGATTTCAACTCATAGCAACCCCATGCGGCAGAGTAGAACTGCTCCGTGGGGTTTTCTTGGCTGTAACCTTTAAGGAAGCAGATCACCAGGGCTTTCTCCTGCAGAGCCACTGAGTGGGTTCAAAGCACCAACCTTCTGGTTAGCAGTCAAGTACTTAACCTTTATTGTTATGTGTCATGATGGCTCCTTGGCTGATTCTAGGCCTATAGGATTATGACACCCACCACAGTCATCATGAATTAGTTTTCTGATTCACCTGTCACAGCAGCTCTTCATCATCACTGATATATACAAAAAGAGACCTTTCTTTGTGCTTTGACCTACCAATACCAAGCACAGTGCTTGTCAATTAAGAGGCATTCAATAAGTATTTTTTAACTGAATTGAATTCATCGAAACTCTTATTGATAGTATTATTAACAAAATTAAATAAATGCTGAATGCATTATTAATATGTACTCATCCTTATTCTTTTTAATTTTTAATTAAATCTTTTATTAACAAGACATTCTTCAATAGGTAACTTTAAAAGTCAATATCCATCCATTTTGAGCATTTATTATATATCAGGTAAAGTGCAGGATACAAAAGAAAAATACCCAGCCTAAAATTAATATGAAAGATTCATGTTTAAATCTTGTTTTGCAGAGAAAAAGGCTGGATCTAAGAATGAATGTTGAGCCCTTTGACTTTGAGTAAAATTTCCCAATTTCATACCAAGTATTATAATAAAAGAGAAAAAAAAAGGGGGGGAGGATTTTCTCCTTTATATAATGATGCTGACCAAAGATAGAAATACCTGAGATAGCTTTCTCGTCTATTCCCCCTTAAGACGAGGTTACTAAGCAACATCTTCACATAAAACAAAATATGTGGGGTCAGGTTGTGCCCACAACTCCTGCAAAGACTGTAATAAATAATAATGATGAATTGCGCTTTCCACTGATCTTATACGATATGAAAATTTCCTTTTCAAGACATTTCAAGGTGACTCTATCTCTCTCTAAGTCATCGATTCATCATGTCTTAGTAAGCTCATATAACATGGTTAATTAGACAACTGAAAAACTGAGTGTCCTTACACAAGCATCTAGAGAAAGGAGGAGGGTAGAAAAACAAATGACTATCGAGAATGACTTCAGGTCAAGCACTTTGAAAGTTATTGTTGTTAGGTTCTGTTGAGATGATTCAGACTCATAGCAAACCTATGTACAATAGAGCAAAATACTGCCTGGTCCTGCGTCATCTTCACAATCACTGCTATGTTTAAGCCCATTGTTGCAGCCACTGTGTCAGTCCATGTCATTGAGGGTCTTCCTCTCTTTTGCTGACCTTCTACCTTACAAAGCATAATGTCCTTTTCCAGGGACTGATCCCTTCTGATAACATGTCCAAAGTACATGAGACGAAGTCTCTCCATCCTCACTTCCAAGGAGCACTCTGGCTGTACTTCTTCCAAGGCAGACTTGTTTATTCTTCTGGCAGTCCATGGTATACTCAATATTCTTTGCCAACACCATAATTCAAAGACTTCAATTCTTCTTCAGTCTTCCTTATTCACTGTCCAGCTTTCCCATGCATGTATATGAGATAACTGAAAATACGATGGTTTGGTCAGACACACATTAGTTTTCAAAGTGACATCTTTGCTTTCCAACACTTTAAAGATGTCTTTACGTCACTTGGTTCCTTGACTGCTGCTTCCCTGGGCATTGACTGAGGATTCAAGTAAAATGAAATCCTTGACAACTTCAGTCTTTTCTCTATTTATGATGATGCTTCTTACTGGTCTAGTTGTGAGGATTTTTGTTTTCTTTATGTGAGGTGTAATCTATACTGAAGCCTGTAGTCTGTGATCTTCATCAATAAGTGCTTCAAGTTCTGCTCAATTTTAGCAAGCGAGGTTGTGTTATCTGCATATCACAGGTTGTTCGTGAGTCTTCCTCTAATCCTGATGCCCTGTTCTTCTTCATACAGTCCAGCTTCTCAGAATATTTGCTCAGCATATAGATTAAATAAATGTGGTGAAAGGATACAACCCTGACACATACCTTTCCTGACTTTATACCACACAGTATCCCCTTGTTCTGTTTGAACAACTGCCTGTTGACCTATGTACAGGTTTCATATAAGCACAATTAAGTGTTGTGGAATTCCCATTCTTCGCGATGTTATCCATAATTTGTTATGATCCACACAGTCGAATGCCTTTGCATAGTAAATAAAGCACAGGTAAACATCTTTCTGGTATTCTCTGCTTTCAGCCGATATCCATCCGACATCAGTAATGATATCCTTCATATCCATATTGTCCGATAATTTCCTCATTCCGTTGGATCACCTTTCTTTGGAATGGGCACAAATATATCTCTCTCAGACGGTTGGCCAGGTAGCTGTCTGTCATAGTCATCTAGTGCTACTATAACAGAAATACCACAAGTGGATGGCTTTAACAAAGAGAAATTTATTTCCTTGTAGTAAAGGAGGCTAAAAGTCCAAATTCAGGGCATCGATTCCAGAGGGAGGCTTTCTCTTTCTGTTGGCTCTGGAGGTTGTCCTTGTCCTCAATCTTTCCCTGGTCAAGGAGTTTCTCAGGCACAGGAACCCCAGGTCTAAAGGACAAGGTCTGCTCCCAGTGCTGCCTTCTTGGTGGTATGAGGTCATCCTATCTCCCTGCTTACTTCTTTCTTTTATATCTCAAGAGATTGCCTCATGACACAGTCCAGTCTTGTAGATTGAGTACTGCCTCACTAACACAACTGCCACCCACTGGCCCTCATTAACATCACAGAGGCAGGATTCACAACATATAGGAAAATCACACAATACCAGAATCATGGCCCAGCCCAACTGATACATTTTTGAAGGGGCATAATTCAATCCATGAATTTTTATGCCAAATTTCTTGGCATAGATGAGTGAGCACTTCCAGCGCTGCATCTGCCTGTTGAAACATCTCAGTTGTTATTCCCTTAATCCCTGGAGCCTTGGTTTTCTCTAATGCTTTCAGTGCAGCTTGAAATTCTTCCTTCGGTACCATCAGTTCTTCATCATATGCTACCTCCTGAGATGGTTGAACATCGACTAATTCTTTGTGGTACAGTGACCCTGTTTATTGCTTCCATCTTCTTTTGATGCTTCCTGTGTCATTCGATATTTTTCTTCAGTTCTTTCAGCTTGAGAAATGCTAAGCATATTCTTCCCTTTTGGTTTTCTAATGCCAAGTCGTTGCATATTTCATTATAATACTTTACTTTGTCTTCCCAAGTCGCCCTTTGAAATCTTTCGTTCAGCTCTTTTACTTCGTCATTTCTTCTATTTGCTTTAGCTGCTTGACATTCAAGAGCAAGTATCAGAGTCTCTTATGACATCCGTTTTGGTCTTTTCTTTCTTTTCTGTCTTTTTAATGACCTCTTGCTTTCTTCACGTGTGATGTCCTTCATGTCATCTCACAACTCATCTGGTCTTCAGTCGTTAGTGTTCAACATGTCAAATTTATTCTTGAGATGGTATCCAAATTGTGGTGGGATATACTGAAGATTGTATTTTGAAATCCTATGTGGCAGGTATTATTATCTTAATTTTACAGATAAGGGAAAATAGAGATTAAATAGAATATTGCCCAGTATAGTGCTGGAAGATGAGCCCCTGGGTTGAAAGACACCCAAAATACACAGCAGCTACAACAATAGACTCAAGCATACCAAAAATTGTGAAGACGGCGTAGGACCAGGCAATGTTTCGTTATGTTGTACATGAGGTCACCATGAGCTGAGGCCAACTTGACAGCGACTAACAACAACAATTTAACTTTAGGCTTTTCATTAAGAGTGTGATAAAAGAAACATTACGAGACATATTAAACTGAGATCAACAGTTAGGGTAGTCAACCTTGGCTTGTGAGTCTGGGCAAGTAAGCATCTATGATATTGACTAAATCTCTGCTTTTTACACCTCATTTATCAGTCCATACTCAGATAACTTTTCCTGTGAAGCTTTGCCTCACATGAGATGCTCTAACCTCAGAGAAGAGCATAAAATCACAGCCAAGTGTCAGTATTCCCATCATGAATGTTGACGTAGTTGATCTGGAATTAAGCGTGACTGAAGAGAGGTTCTAAGTAAAAAGGAAGTTCTGCAACTGACGAAACAGTTATTTGAAGAAAGTACAGCAGTGTTTTAAGAAAAATAGTCCTTGCTTCTCTCTTTTGTAATTCAAATTCCCTTTGCTGTTATGCGCCTTTTGTTCAGGTTTCTCTCCTCTCCATGGAGCCTAAGAAAAATAATCTGGTGTGTGTAAGTGTTCTTGATTCCCTAGGAGTCGCTGTTGAAAGGGACTTACCTGCTCTGTAATGCAACCAGAGGAGTTCTTTCTTGAATTAAAGGGAAGTTCATGGTCCTTCCTGGACCTGTCTCAGAAGTGAGAGGGCATCTGTGAATGCATTAGTGTTGTCTACAGGTCTGCTTCTTTCTGTTAGAGAGGCTGGTAAAATTTCTAAAAAAAAAAAAATCTGTTGCTTGAGGAATGATAAACCATCCTAACTGTCATCAAAGGGCTTATCATGGACGGTTGCTTAGAGATGTTCAGAATCCCAAAGGTCCCTGGAATGATGAACTAAGAAAGAGATCATAGGAAGCTTATAGCAGCCTGTCCCAATCCAAATAGGTAGTGAGGCAGGGAATATAATTGAGTGAAACTGAGCAGAAAAGGTTGGTGCCGTATTCGAATATACATACCCAACTAAAACCCAAACCCATTGTCTTGGAGTCGATTTCGACTCATAACGACCCTGTACCCAAAAAAAAACCACTGCTGTCGAAAGGACCCTGTAAGACAGAGTAAATTGTCCCATAGAGTTTCCAAAGAGCACCTGGTAGATTTGAACTGCCCACCTTTTGGTTAGTAGCTATAGCTCTTAACCACTGTGCCACCAGAGTTTCCTACCTAACTAAAGGCGAAGCTATTTCTCAACCCAGCCAGCAGATGATAGCCAGGCTGGAATTTAAAGTGGCAAGATGTCCTTTTTTTTTTCCAAAAAAAAATAGAAAGGTTTGAATGTTATGTAAAATATCTAAATTTTTAATGTTGGCAATTAATTTATTTTTAAACACAGCATGCTAAGTAAAGCATACATCAGTGGGGTATGGCCAGTGGACTACTTATTTTCTACCTCTAGCGTCACTAGCCACTTGTGGTAACTGAGCAGTGAAAACATACCCAGTGTGACAAAGGAAGTGAATTTTAAATTTCATTTTATTTTAATTCATTTAAATTTAACTAGCCATGTGGCTGGTGGTTACCATACTGGGCAGCCCAGCTATAAAAGTTCCAAATGAGTGATTCTCAAACTTTAGCATGAGAAACTTTAGCAGAATCGCCTGGAGGGGTTATTAAAATACAGATAGCTGGATCCCACCCCCATAATCTCAGATTTAGTAGGTCTGGAACAGGGGTTCCCGAATCTGCATTTTTAGAAAGTTCCCTCTGATTCTGATGCTGCTAGTCTGGGGAGCACACATTGACAGCCACTAAACTGCCATCCCACTTTCAGATCCCCAGGGCAGACTGTGATCCTGGAGAAAGCAGCACTGAAGGCTATATGATTGCTGGCAAAAACAAAACAAAATAACGACAAAACCACACACATACACACACCTATATGTATTTCTATTTCTAGGTATATTAGGTGGCATTGCTAATCCTGGTTGTATTTTCTCACATATCTAAGGCTTCAGCTGGGATAAAGGCGAAGATTCAGCTTTGTTCCACAAGTCTCATCACTGGATTTGCAGTGGGTGAGAGTTTGGCTGCTAACCAAAAGTTTAGCAGCTTGAATTCACCAGTAGCTCCTTGAAAACCCTGTGGGGCAGTTCTTGCTCTGTCCTATAAGGTTGCTACGAGTCAGAATTGACTCAGTGGTGATGGGTTTTCTGTTTTATCCTAGGAAAAAGGAGCCGTAGTGGCACAATGATTAAGCGCTTGGCTACTAACCAAGAGGTTGGTGTTTTGAAACTACCCAGAGGCTCTGTGGGAGAAAGTCCTGGCTATCTGCTTCCTATAAAGACTACAGACAAGAAAACCCTACGGGGCAGTTCTACTCTGCCACATGAAGTCACTATGAGTCAGAATCCACTCATCAGCACACAACAACAACATGCTAGGAAAACAGGGCAGGTGGAGCTCATCAAGCCCATGCCAGATTTCACCCTTTCTTGGAGAAGTTGAGGTTTAGTTTTAAATCAGAACATAGTGCATGCCTGCTTGTGTGGCCCTGAGTCTTAGTTCCACTTCAGCAGGAGGCAAAAGAGAAAATCCTATATCATCATGAGCAGGCTAGACACCTGGTAAAACCCATATGTCAGGAAACTTGATTAGTTTTTTTCTTACTATGCATAACATTAGCAAAGCCCCTAATTTATCCTAGGAACGTACTATTAAGTAGCAGTGCAGGTCAACTGCAGCCTCATGTCCTGGAAAACACATACTTCAGGTGCAGGGGAGAACAGACTCCTAACCCTCCTTTCAACTTTTTTCTTATTTAAACTTTAGAAACCTCACAATCTGCTGTTGTAACACATCCAAAGAATTGCAAAGAGATGACCTTTGTGTTTTAATCCTAATATTATAAATAAACTTTCTAAGTGAAGGGGTAACACCTGACAGCTTTTTTGAATTTTCTTTTTTTTTTTTTTGGAGGGGTGGAAGGTGGAATCTTCCAGACTGCCTCCATATTTCTTGGTCAGTCCAGAATTTTCTTTGGGACCTTCAAGATTTCTCAGTGTTTTAAGAGGAGTAAAGTATTTTAATCTCATTGTCTGTGTTGGATCCTTGACAACCTGTACACCGAAAAATTATTTTTTGAACCAATTTGTATGACCGATTTTTAAGGAAACAGATTCTAAGAAAATACTTTAAGGTAAACCCTGATCATAAAGTTATATTGTATCAATAATTTGAATGGTAAATTTAAGCTGTTTGCCACTTGGGAGAGACTGATTGCATGCATAGTCCCAATGTTTCACGCCTCTCTCTATCCACACTTGTTAGTCTCCTCCCACACTGACTCTTGGACTTGCCAGGTGAATTGATTCAGCCAATGGGGCAGAAGCAAACTGGACATAAACAGAGACTTTAAAAAGCTCTTACACATTTCTAATTCTTATTCCTCTGCTTTCACCGTAATTATCTACCTTCTCAGAGGATGAAGCATGTGGAACAGAGCCTAGTCGGCCTAGTTGTCCCAGCTGAAGCCCTAGATATGTGACAAAATACAACCAGGATTAGCAATGCCACCTAGCTGGCCTGCTGCTGACCACAGATCCTTGAGTGAGCTCAGTTGACTGCAGCTCATTACAGCGGAATTTCCCGTCAGATCTGTAGAACCATGAGAAAGAATAAATGGTTGCTACTTTGAGTCGCTGAGTTCTGGGGTGATTTGGTACACAGCTATAGGTAACTAGTACCTCACGTTTTCCTATTAGGATATCAGTCATTATAGCAATATAACATATCTAAGGTAGGTGATGTGAAAGGAAAGTTGTTACAATACATACACTTACGTTATTTAGCTGTCCTTACGTGCACATCAAACTTTTATCATGGAATCCATAGGAGAAGAAAGTGTAAAGAAGGATGAAATTAAAACTCTTACTCTATTCAGATGTTGGAAAGTCATCAAATTAGTTAGCAAATTCAGTACAAGTTTTTAAACAAAGTCAAGATAGGAAATATAAGTTTATTTGTATCACATAATCTGAGTCAACTCTCCATTTGGGATGCACCCTCCCATTCTGTCTGCCAGGGGGCTATTGCTTCCCATTTTACAACCACTGCGTAGTTTCCAGGGGTACAAACTGTCCTCCAGGCTGTCCAGCAGGCAGCCTAGTAGTGTCTTACTAGGACCTCTGCTGATGTGCATCCCTGTTCTCTACTCAGCTGTTCCATCTGCAGCTACAGTTCTAAAGTTACAGGACAGTTTCTAACTTTGTGCCTGTCCCAAGGCATCAGGACCAAGGCACATGATTTGTAATTTATGAGGACACCCACGGAGCTGTCACTTGCAAGGCAGGTGTTAAGAAAATGGCAAGCAGCTCTCGGAAAGAAAAGGACTCTGATCTCACCCCTGAATAATGGTAGCTAACCTAGTCATGGATAGAAAGAGTTGACATAAGCGAGCTTTAAAAATAAAGCAATGGCTCATCTTGCTGAATGCGCTCTGTTTGTCTCTATGCAGTTGAATGTTAACAGAATTTAAGTAACCTATGAAAAGAATTAAGTGTGGTATGTATTCTCAGGCTGTTTGTATGTTTTTCAACCGGGCTTTGCAATCTAAACTACCAATTTCAGGTACTCTACGGATAAACTAGACAAATCGAATAATCCCACAGGTTGCAACAGATAACGATCTCCCTAAAACAAAGGGTATGAAATGGAAACCGAACCATAAAAAAAAGCACACAAAAAATTATTCATCCAGACAGCTAACATTTTAAAATTTAATAATCTCTGAATCAATATGTTAGCTATTTAACACTTTTGTGTCAATTAACTGAGTTCTGTTTCATCCCAGCTTGGTTCATATTCTAATTTATGGTAATATTTCAGAGACGCATACAGGGTAATCTAATCTTAAATTGATTTGGATGGAGTGGAAGTCTATTTATAAGTAAAAATAGAGTGAATGTCTCAAGGCATTTCCTAAGAGCCACAAGGTGCACGTTGCAACTCTGGATGGAAAGAATATCAGCTAGGAAGCAATCCGAGCTGCAAAACCAAATGATGTCATGATGAAACCGCTCCAAGGTTTAAAATTTTTTGCTTACTGATAGGCAGCTCAACTTTCCATCTCGGGTCTGAGAGTTCCTGTGGGATGTCTGTGTTACAATGCAAGTCCAGTTGACTTCACACCATGCGAAAGCCGCAGTGAACATAAAACAAAAAACACCAAACCCACTGCAACTGAGCCGATTCCTTCTCATAGCGACCCTATAGGATACAGTAGAACTGCCCCATAGGGTTTCCAGGGCTGTGATCTTTACAGAAGCAAACTGCCACATCTTTCTCCCAAGGAGTGGCTGGTGGGTTTGAACCTCCAACCTTTCAGTTAGCAGCCAGGGCTTATCCACTGCACCACCGGGGCTCCCTCCCACAATGAACATAGGGACTCAAATATCAGACTGATTACTGGTTTCAGTTGGAGCTCTCACATTGGGAAAACTCGGGTTTTTTGTTTTGTTTTCCTTTCCTTTGGTGAGTACAGATTAAGTTGGCAGATATTTCCCATTACTACATTCTTAAAATCTTACTTCCAGATATAACTTGTACACTATTATTGATGGGGCCCCGGTGGCACAGTGGTTAAGTGCTTCGGCTGCTAACCAAAAGGTTGGCCGTTGGAATCCGCCAGCTGCTCCTTGGAAACCCTAGGGAGCAGTTCTGCTCTCTCCTCTAGGGTAGCTATGTGTCAGAATCGACTCAACGGCAACAGGTTTCTTTTGGTTTGCTATTATTGACAACCCATGTTCTTTTTATGGACTTCTATACACTTTCTATTAATCAGTGGTCAGCAAACCACTCAATGACATAAACCATTGTGTCCTGCGCCCTTTTGCCTCTATCATAAATGATCAGGGCTGAAAAGAACAGTTAAGGAGGTTCTGGACAACCTAAGTCACTTTTCTGGCTCCTAGCCTGGAAAAACTCCTGACAGAAAGATTGTCTGGTTCCCTTGGCAGGGACCCACAAGATCTAGTAAAATGCCAAAGAGGAGGCCACATGACATCAAAAGAAAACCATGCCATAGGGCCAAAGGGCTATGCCTGGCCATAGGCACCTTTGGAAAATTATTCTTATTTTGTTAGGTAATTGCAGTGCAGGTATAAAAACATGGACACTGCATTCTTTTGCTGATTTTTGTTAGTTTCAAGCAAAACCCAGTTCCTTTTATTTGGCTATTTCTAACAAGTGGGATATAGGGTCTTTGGGGGAGGGAGGGAATATCTCTGGATTGTCATTTTCTTTCTTTTCAAGGATCCAAGCAATCATTAATCTGTGCATTAGTTTGGGTTACCCATCACCAAGGTCCCAGTCACTTCTTGGTTAGTCCTTCAGCTATACCACAGGAGATGTTATCATGGGAAGACAAAGTATTTAGAAGCTCAAAGAGGAGGTCACAAAATTAACTGGAGGTCATCAAATATTCCACATCCATTCTCAGTTCAGCAACTGTTCCCACCAACTCAATCATTGTTGTAAGGGCCTCCATTGTTGTTAGAGTCCTCCATTGTTGCAAGTTTGTAAAGTCCTCTGAAATTAGAGTCTTACACCCATCTACACCATCCCACACACTGGGCTGAATCTGGAAGTCTGCGATGCTAAGTGGGGAGTGAAGGGAGGGAGGTCTGTCCAGAGCACTCCACTGTTGGAAGATCTCTAAAGATCCACCAGAATGTAAATGTTTTAGAAAGCTCTATCTGAGCGTGACCAGAATGCATGTTTGTGAATGAACATCAGTAAGTTTCAGCTTGTGACAAAGAGAAGGAGATGATGGAAGCAGCCAAGGGCCTGGACTCAGACCTAAAATACCTGTGGCCCATCTGTAAGGTCTGCTTTAGGCTCAGTAATGAGAGAACACATTAAAAACTGTGTTTTACAACCCATGATATCCATTAGAGATGATGTTAAGGAAATAAGCCAGGTTTCTTGATTTGTTGAAATCAATAGTGTGTTATATGCTCTGGAATGCACTTAGATTTCATAAAAACAAGAACTTTGAAATACTTTCTAATAATATGGGGGAAGGTAATGATAGAAAAACTTAAAGTCACACAGGGTACCGCTGATTATCTTATAGCAAAATACTTTAAAAGAGCTGATGAACTTAAGTGTGAGTTGTGTGTTTTTCTGCTACAAAAAGAGAAGGGCTCCAAACTGAGCGATCTTTCCTGTGTTGACAAAAGGCTGTCAGTACTATGCTGCCTAGCGTTAACAAAAAATAAAAGATCACACTTAACATGCCCTTTCAAGGTAAAGCTGACATTTTGGCAACAAGTAGAAAGTAACTGCTTTTGAAAGAAATTCATGTTCCAGAGAAGACATTTTGGAAATGAATGTTTAGAGATGTTCCCATCACTAAGTAACTTTGTTGCTGAAAATGATTTTGTCACTGGCCAAAAACAGTTCAAAAGGCTTTCAAGTGAAGTGTTTCATTGACCTTTGAACTGATTTGTTAAAAATATAAAAACGCAGTATCTTTCACTTAGTTTTCATAAAAAACTGGTTGACACCTGGGAAGATAGAAATTTGTTAGTCAAATTTCAACAAAAGTTTTTGCGTAAGCATGATATTAAATGGAATTGGAAAGTGAGCGTCATACTTTAGCAAATGCAGTCAACAACGCTTCCTCCACGTGGAACTGTGCATCTTCATGAGCTTTTTTTTTTTCAGCTATGACAGTCAACTTAGAACCAGCCCATTAAAGTGCTGTAACACAAAGGGTTAAGCCAAGATGTTCTGTTTTTAATTTATATATTTATTTTATTAATTTTAATTTTTTTCTACTTTTAATATTATTGAAAGATATTATTATTAGACTTATTGTTTTATATGTTGTATGTAATATATAATATATCTTTTATATATAATATATAAGAAGCCCTGGTGGCACAGTGGTTAAAGCAATTGACTGCTAATGGAAAGTTCGGTGGTTTGAAACCACCAGCAGCTCCACAAGGGAAAGAAGTGGCAGTGTGCTTCTGTAGAGATTTACACTCTTGGAAACCCTACGGGATCCCTATGAGTCAGAATCAACTTGATGGCAATGGGCTATATATTTATTGTTTTACTGATTATTTGAATTAATAATAAATTATCATTGTTAAAAATTTGTAGTAAGATCAAATGGGGTTTTGTATCAATAAATAATATAAAATTCATTTAGAATATGTATTTAACCTCTGTATCACCCTTTAATTTTTTTTAATTTTATAATATGCATAATAAAATACATATATATGTATTTTTAAAGAAGTATGCAAATGTTAAAAGGATGTGCTCAAAAAATTTTTACTGGAGCAAAAGATCAAAAACATTTGAAGTAAATAAACATTTGAAGTACCTCTCTAATTTACCTATCAAATTAGCACCCACATCTATACTGAGTGTATAAAACAAATATATACCATTAATAGGCCTAAAACTGCAAAAAAATCCATTTTAGCTCTTCGTCTTGAGAAGGATATTTAAACTTAATCTGGGAAAAAAAGGTGTAATGACAAGAGTGTTCTCAGGCATGGCAGAAGGGAAAGAAAATTAGCAAAACGTTTTTGAAAAGCGATTTCACTAATTCGCATCAGGAGTTTTTAAAATTGTGATACTCTTACCCCATAATTCAACTCCTGAAACCCTAGTCCAAAGAGATAATCTGAAATGAGAAAAAGAAAAAAAAAAAAGCACCATGATGTCCTTTTCCACATTATTTTTAACATCAGAAAAAAAAAGTAAAACCAAGAGTATGAGATTTTTTCAAAATTAGAATAATTACTTAATCTACATGGTCTCCACTGGATGAAACAATGCAGCTGTTATAGTGATGTTTATAATTGTAACAAGGGAAAATACTCACAATGAACTTGTCCTTGAAAAGAGTAGGATGCAAAAAGAGCACACACACACACACACACACACACACAAAACAGCACTGCCTAAATAAGAAGAAAGTACAAAAACATTTATGTTAACTGGGTTGGCTTTGGAATATTTCATTATTTTCCTTTTTTCGCTCTCTTCTTCCCTCCAATGAGCATGTAGTCTTTTATGAGAGAAAAGTAATTTCTCATAACCCACATTGTCCAGGCCCACCACCCTGAGGCGGGTAGGCATTTCTAGGACTCCAGCCCCACCTGTACCCGGAGCCCTGCAGCCCCCGCGTGGCCCTATCACTCTCAAATCCCTGCCGAAGCCCCTTTTCTTAGCCCCTAGATGGACCTGCCATTCCCTCCCGCACTACTCCAGCTCTAAGCTGCTCCACCACCACCTTCCTGATGCCCAGCTGACCATCAGGGTAGAAAATCTGTGCTAAAGATTCCTGCATCTAATGCAGAAATTCTGGAGGCACTGCTAGCTCTCTCACCATCATTTTCACTGAGCATTTTGATACAGCATTTAAGATGGCTATTTGCCATTTCAACCCACCCAAAAATCATTTTTGACTTAGCTGCTTTGATGTGGTCTAAAAAAAAAAAAATTATTAAAATATCAGTGTGTTTTTATTACCAAGTAAGGCTTCAAAAAGACCTCTTTAACCACCCAAATGTCCATCACTTGTAGAATAGCCTAACCCACAGTAAGTGTTCAATACATATTTGTTTCTAAATAGATTGTTTAAGCCCCACACATGGTCTTCTGTTAGTCTTAGTGCAATCTTTCAATGCACAGAGACCTTTTTGTGACTGCAAGCCCTCATTTGAAAGATTGTCTTCATCTCCCACCAGCCAGACCACATTGCAGTTGTGAGTACATTTTAAGAGGCACATTGAGAAACTAGATAATATTTAGAAAAGGGTAACAGCAACAAGTCCTGGAAACTATTTTATTTGAGAAGTGGTTAAAGGAGTAGAGCATGCTTGGCTGAAGAAAAGACTACCTTGGAGAAACTACCCATATGGGATTATGGAAAAATTGCACAAGTACAAAATATATGAAAAAGGAATTTCTATTTTTTAAATGGTATACACATAAAGATAATTTTGATCAACAAATTAACTTTAAGTATGCTGTATTTAAGAATTTTTCACACAACAGTATTACATTGTTGTTTCCCCAACTATATCTGGATTGTTTGCGTGACTCATTCCTTTGCATTTCTTAAACCAGATAAGGTTAGGTCTCCTTGTCTAAGCTCCCCAGCACAAAACACGTCTTCATGGCATCTATCTCATTTGTAATCATTTATTGAATATCTGTCTCCCTCACTAGGCTACAAGCTCCTTGAGTCTGGAACATTGTTTTATTTGCTACGGACACTGTAGCCACACTCAGATCCAGCATGTTGTAGGCACTAAATAAATATTTGCTGAATGAATTAAAAAATGAATGCAGTATAATCACGCCATAAGATTTCATTTAAGCCTAACATCTGCTTCTCATCAATTGCATATCCTTGAGCAGATCACTAACCTCTCTAAGCCACAGTATTCCCATTAATAAAATCAGGAGAATTTTATCTGTCTTGCTTACACTGTGTGGTGGTTGTGAAGACCAAACAAGGAAATAAATGTGAAAGCTACAATATTCATAGTTATTATCATATAAACATGGTAGATAAGGAATGTGTCTACCTTGGACATCTTGGTTTGTCTTAATGCATTGTGAGCTGTGTACATTTAATGAAGTTGCTCTCATTCTAAAATGTATTACTACAAAACTGCTCTCTCTATCCTTTTTACCTGGTTTTTTTTCTCCAAAGCATTTATCACTATATGACTGGAATATTTACTTAATCGTTTGTTTATTGTCTGTCTCCACCATCTAGAATGCTAGCTTCTTGAGGGCAGGGACTTTAGTTCATAGCCGTACCCCTGGTGCCTGCAACAGTGCCTGATTACAAAGTGTGTTTTCTGTGAGTATTTGTTGAATGAATGAATAGAAATTTGAGAAGAGCATGGGTACCATGAAAGATTAGCAATCAAATATCTGCAAACTGCTCCTTGGTTGTGTTTGCTGTATTTGTGGGCTGTGAGTTATGGTGCTGCTGGGGTAGACGTCAATTCCTTATTTTCAATTTGTTTGCCATTTCAGTTGGTAGGAAACCCTGGTGGCGTAGTGGTTAAGTGTTACAGCTGCTGACCAGAAGGTCGGCAGTTCGAATCTCCCAGGCGCTCCTTGGAAGCTCTATGAGGCAGTTCTACTCTGTCCTACAGGGTCGCTATGATCGGAATCGACTCAATAGCAGTGGGTTTGGTGGGCTTGGTTTTCAGTTGCTTAGTATCTTTTAAATGCTAAGTTGCATAAGACACCCTTTTGCCTGGGGCATGACATTCCTGCAGAGAACGACAGAGCAGGTGTCTTTGCTCTCCTCTAGCACTTTTCTACAATGTCTTTTTAGCTCAAACTCCAGCGGGAGCACTCAACCCTCCTCCAGGCACTGAAATCTCTTCTGGAGATGATTCTCTCTAGCCATATTCCAGCTACACAGCTGGGTGGCCAAAAAAACAATACATTTGATCTACACAAAGCAGTGGGTTTGTAATGTCTCCCATTACTGGGAGTCAAACACAAAATCAAATTGACTAAATCCTTCTGGAATTCCACAAGGCAGCAATTTTCTTCCTCCCAGCTCTACCGCATTTGCTGTCTTTTATGGCTACAAAATGTAAACTCTTTAACACCTCTTCCCACTCTGTTGCCCATTCCTTCCACCCAGCTTCAAGGAATGCCAGGGAGTTTGGAAAGAAGGGAGAAATAACCTGCATAACATTGAAACAAAATGGCGAAACAATATTTAGTGAAATGTTTTGCTTACAATATAAGCATAAATAACAAACTCATTATGGATGAATCTGGTTATATCATATGTCCTTAATTAAGCTGTATGGTCACTTTAGAAACCTGGGCCCAGACTATCCGGACAGGACATAGATTTCCTCAAACAAATGCATGTCTGAATTCAATCCAATCTTTTATTCCTTTTATTCAGGATTTCATGTCTGCCTCACCATTCTTCACTCTTACATTTAGTCTAGTCTCACCAGGTTTCTTAAGGATGGATTTCGTTTATATCATAAGACATTTATGATTTAGATTACCTGGCCATGATATAGGTTTCCCAGATTGAAGAACATGTTTGAAATGGCTAAGATGCCAACACTGATGGACTGTAACATCTCCTTGTGTCTCAGAAATCTCTGAGCATCTGAATGACTGGCATTCTAGGACCCATTTATTGTTATTCAGCTGTTCTACCAGAAGCAAAAGTCATCCATATACAAACTAATTGGCTTTGTTCAATCTTATTATGTGTCCATGGTCCACTAAGTTGTTTGTTTGTTTTGTTTTTCCGAATTGCCACTGGAAACTTTATAGAAAATTCTTTTGTATTATTTTTTATATTGTTCATTTATATTATTGAGATTACATCTCTTTAACAGTGTTTCCTATCCTAGATTGAAGTCCTGTCTCATTTCTCAGGGCCCTCAATAGGCCCTTGATCCAAACGGTATGCTTAATTTCAATTTAAAAAAAAAGTAATAATAAGACTATCAAAGTCACATTTTACATGTGCACCAAGAAATAATAAATTTATATGAAAGTTTACTAGTTAAAACTCCCTTTCTGCATTTACAAGTAAAAACCTACGTTTTCTGGAGACACTAGAAGCTCAGATTTCACAATCCTGTCTTTCCCTGTTAGTTCCACTTACCAGAAGGGTAGTTGTATCACCCACTAAAATGCACTGCCCAAAGTCCTCCCCCAATCTCTGTTCAATACATGCTGAGATTCTTTAAATGTGTTACATTCTGTGAAGAAGAAAGCTTGCTTTAATAAAAATCCTCTCATTCAAAGACGTTCAGAAATGCAAATTACCAGATTTTCCACAAATTTCTGTTGAGAAAGTATTTATTATTTGATTTTAATGGCTTGACCACCCTGGAAATTTTAAGGAAAAGAGAATTCCCTTTATGTTCACCAGAGAAGAACGGGCAAAACGCTGCTCTTGTGACATTGAGAGAGCAACTGGCCTTGGACAATTTACGGATTAACCGGTTAAGCTTGCAGTTGCTGCTCTGCCTCTGGTTTTTGTTTTTTGTTTTTTTTAAGACCCAGGAAACACTGACATCATTGTGGAAGTGCAGACTTTAATTTCACCAATGAATCAAACGGGGCTCAAGCTGTTAGTAACGCCATCACATTTTACAGAGTTAGGCAGACACTAAATGACTCAATGGACTGATAACAAGATATAAAGATTTTCACCTCTGTGTCCCTGATTTTAATCATGTCAGCACAGTGCAGCAGAGACTAAAGCTGCTCATGTTTCTGCCCAAGACCCTGCGGAGTCGTTTCTAGGGGTCATTCTCAGAATCGACCCTGATAAAGATCCACCTGGGCAGAACCGTGAAGACAGTAAGGCCAAGTATCCGGGTTTCACAAACATATATAAATGGCCAAACGGATAGGTGTGACCAAAAGAGAGGATCAAATAACCAGTTGGTAGAGATTCTGAAGGAAAAAGAAAGCTTTAAAGTGGTCATTCCGTGGCACAGCAGAAAGGACAGTTCTCCCCGCAGTAGAAAGTTCTATTTTGTCTTGTCTTTTCTTTGACACCAAGAGTCAGTGTTACAGATCTAGAGAGAGGCATAATCAGGATACTGGTATTTAGATCCCATGTTGGTCCTGCAAAGACTCAGCAAAAGTCTCACCCCTAACTCACTTTGGTACAAAATACAAAACCATTAAAGATTTTGAGAGAATCACATGGTGCCTGCCTTTTCTGGGGCTTTTGTAACAAATTACTACAAGCTGGGAGGCTTAAAACAACAGACATTTATCCCCTTACAGTTCTGGAGGCTTATTCTGAGACCTATTTTGGGGCATCTGCAGGGCCATGGTCTCTCCAAAGGCTCTATGGGGAGATCCTTCATCGTCAATTCCAGTCTCCGGTACCCCCAGGTGTTTCTTGGCTTGTGGCAGGATAATTCCCATCTCTGCCCCTGTCTTCACATGGCTGTCTTATCCCTGTGTCTTTCTCTTTCTGTGTCTTTTCTCTTTTTATAAAGATATCAATCAGATTGGATAAGATACCACCCTTCTCAGTAGTTAACATGAAGTTAAGTATGACACTTGATATGTGTTATGGGTTGAATTGTGTCCCCCCAAAAACTATGTTCAAGTTCTAACCCCTTGTACTTGTGAATGTGCTTCACTTGGAAATAGGGTCAATGCAGAAGCAATTAGTTAAGTTACTTAAGTTATTACTTCTGTATCGACCCCCATTCACAGGTACCAGGGGTTAGAACTTGAACATATCTTTTTGGGAGACACAATTCAACCCATAACACATACCAAGTGTCATACTTCAGGGAGCTCACTCAGACAGCAAGGTGGAAGAGGGATTAGAAAAAGACAAGTTGGAGCAGTTAGAACAATACTGTTTATAGACCAATGCTGTCCGATACAGCAGCCACTACCACCTGCGGCTTTTTTAATTAAAATTTAAATCAAATAAATTTAAAATGCAGTTCCTCAACTTCACTAAAAAAAAAAAATAAAGTGCTCAATAGCCACATGAGGCTAGTGGCTACCACAGAGGACAATGTAGATTATAGAACATTTCTATCACCACAGAGGGTTCTATTAGACAGTGCTGATGTAGAGAGATCAGGAGGGCCTCGATTCTGGCTAAGACAGTGGAAAGGGGGAAATAGGGAAAACTAATTTTCATTAGGTTTTCAAAATGCGCTTGGTGCTTTACATTTCTTACGTCAGACGATCATCAAATTGTATCCCACAGTACAGTATTTTCCGCATGTCCACAAACGAGAAAACTGAGTCTCAGCCAAGTTTCTTGCCAAGGAAAACAGCCAGACAGTGATGGAGATAGGCTCCAAATCCAGGAAAATTTAACTCCAAAACCTCCTGTGGACATAGTCTACTCTCCTCACAACACCTGCGAAAAGAACTTTATAAAAATAATGCCAGAATATTACACCAAACTTCCAACTGAAATCCTAAAGCCATTACATTCTATTTACGGGCTTTCTCTCTAGCACCTACCTTTCTGACTTCCTAACCCTGTAATGTGAAAAGCACTGCACAAGCCCACTGATACTTTAGAATTCTGAAAGTTCCCTCTCAGACTACAATTTGCTATGCTTCCATTTTCTCTATTCCTCCAAACCTGCTATATTGGCTAGGGCAGTCTCAGCTGCTATAACACACAATCCCCGAAATTCAGTGGTTTAGAGCAAGGCAACTCTAGATAATCAGCTCACAAACTACTTCTTACCATGCTGTAACAAGACAAGGAGCTTTCACTAGAATGGAAAAGAATACACTGCTTCCATCACTGAGAAAACCCTGCTAAGGTTGGGGAAAAAATCAGCTGAACAAACTAGCGCCCTGGCGATACAGCTGATTCGTGTTCTAGAGCAGGCTTATTATCTCATCTCAGACCTGGAACACACCGGTTTGGGGCCAGCACTGTCCCTTGGGACCACATTTTGAATAACAATGATTTAGGAATGTGTGACTTTTCAAGGCTTCTATTATTTTTCCAAAGTCCTAATCCTATGGTCACTCCTCACACTCGCCCTAGATCAAAATCTGTTACTTAAGAAATCTCCCAAATTTCCTCTGTTTTGCCTTAAAACTCAAACCAGTTAACCAATTGCCATTGAGTTGATTCCCACTCACGGGGACCCCATGTGTGTCAGAGTAGAATTGTGCTCCACAGAATTTTCAATGGCTTTTCAGTAGATCTCCAGGCCTTTTTTTCAAGGCACCTCTGGGTGGACTTGAACCTCCAACCTGTAGGTTAGCAACCAGGCACTTAACCATTTGCACCACCCAGGAACTCTGCCTTAATATTACCCTTTTTTTTTTTTTTTTAATGTAGCTTCCCTTTTATTTAAAAACCCTATGGTACAGTTCTACTCTGTAACACATGGGGCTGCTATGAGTAGGAACAGACTCAATGGCAACAGGTTTCATTTAAAGTAAAAGAGATCCCTGCTCCTTTCTAATAATGATTCTTCTTCTTGAGCTTACATCCACCTCCTATTAAACCTCTTAGCAACTTGGTTTATTAATTATTACCTTTTTTCTTTAATGTGATATCTTTAATTTCTCTACTAGCAGCTTTTTCCTTGAATCTACATCCATATCAAGTCTCCTTTACCCTAAAATATCCTTACTGCATCCCTGCCTGAGCCACAAGTTAACACTGTAACTCTATCTCCTCTCCCAACCAGACTTCACTTTCTAACGTCCTATTCACATTCTATCCACCACTGTACCAACAATGCTCTTAAAAACAATAATTAAAATTTTAAAATGCCTATTATGGGCTAAAATGACAGGGCTGATCACTATAGTTAAATATTTCATTTGTTTGTATTACACCTTGTGAAGCAGATATTATGATTAACCTTATCATTTGTTGGAAACCCTGGTGGCGTAGTGGTTAAGTGCTACGGCTGCTAACGAAAGGGTCAGCAGTTCGAATCCACCAGGTGCTCCTTGGAAACTCTATGGGGGCAGTTCTACTCTTACCTATAGGGTTGCTATGAGTAGGAATGGACTCGAGGGCACTGGGTTTGGTTTTTTTTTTTTTTTTTTATCATTTGTAGAAGGGAAAAATAAGGTGCAAAGTCATTAAATAACTTCCTCAAGGTGGCACAGCTATTGTGTTTTGAACCCAGGTCTATCAGACTTCTTTTCACATCTAGTTTTTTCTTATTTTCCTCATTGGCACTTCCTGTTAACCCTTTCCCTGACTTGTCCTTCTCCTTTGCAGGCTCCTATCCATCCACTAGGGGAGCCCTGCCTCTGCATTCTCCCTGTTGGTGACCCAGGGTAGTTGCCTTCAGGGCAGATCTAACAGCACAACAGCTTCTAGGACATTGCTCTTAAGTTGCCACACTGTCAGGTGGGCTCCCTGTGAGGCACAGGCATATGATCTCTTCCCAGAAGCACATTCCGAGGGAGGGAAGGCTGCCTGCACCTGCTGTGGCACTATTCTGCTCAGCCAGACTGTGAGGCATCCAATGAGACCCCAAAGGAAAGAGAGGGAAGCAGAGGCAGATGAATGGGTATGCTTTCCATGCCCTGAAGGGAATGCAGAGGCAGTATCCAAGACCAAGAAAGAAGAGAAGCAAGGCCAGGAGAAGAGGACAGAAACCCTTGAATACTATCCTAAGAATTTGGGTTTATGAAGAGAGCATGCGACCCTCTAACCACACTTAGTAGAAAGTTGGCTCACCCCCAGAACAGGCTGTTGGGTATCGACAGCCGTTCCAGCACTGTGTGAAGAATGTTTCTCTCACACACAGCTGCAGCATACCAAACTTCCAAGTTTTCCCTTGGGCTATCATATGAGATGGTTTAATTCTCACGAATGCTCTCAATTCTGAAAAATGCCTTCTTATCCTTCCTGATAACACATTTACCTTTTAACATGTGCCTCCAATGCCCAAAGGAGTGCTGTAGTTACAGTGAAACCCTCAGGCATCATTACTGACTAGTGATATTTGGGAAGCATCCAATCAGGCTGGGTAGACAGTTGTCCTCTTCCCTTAGAGATAAAACGTGGTTAAGGGTGTGACCGAAGTGGTCCTTGACTCCCTGTTGGATCCATCATCCATGAACTAAGGTGCACTTCCTTGATTCCATTTGCATGTGCACACTCCTCTTAGCATCCAAAGTCTAATCTTCCCATGCCCAGGGAGGAGAGAATGGAGACAACATCACTGCAGCAATTTGGCCACTCCCATGGAAGCCATTACACTCCTGATCCAGAGCTTTGCGGCACCCATTTCCTCCACTTATGTGAAGAGGCTGTCAAAAAGCTTTGCTTAGCAAGGCAGTGTTGGGTTACCAACAGCTGGTAACTATTCTCTGCAGCCAGGCACTGGGCTGATGGGCAATTACAGGTTAAATATGTAGTGTTGCCTATAGGTGGCTGCACTGTGACTGGGGCCTCCTAGAGACACAATGCTTTTAATTAGAGGATGTCTCTCATGGTGGGAGTTACAGAACCTGGCAAGGCTGCAGGGAGAGATATTTTAGGGTAGGCAGGCTTTCCAGCACCCGAAATAACAACCTGTAGGAGGTTGCCTACATGACCCTCACAGAAGGTCAAGCCACCCCAGTTCTGTCACCATGAGCCCTTTGAATCATCTCAACACTTTCCATTTAGCCAAGGTCCTTCCTTCCCCCAACTACCCCTGTCCTTCTCAGGCTTAAGAACTATCTTGAAATGGAGAGGCAAACAGGAATCACTTATCTTTTTGTCTGGATTTGATAGAGAATATCAAATGGGTACAGCACAAGCTATCAGGAAACAAGCACCCTCCTTTGATCCATAGACTGTAGAAGCTCAGGGCTGAGAAAGCCTTAGAGATCTGGCTGGAATTCACACTGAGATTTCTCCCACAAATCCCAGCCACCACTAATCTCTTCCTTGAATCACCTCTCCTTTTCCCTCAAAATGAGGGACCCAAGTATACACATGATTTTCCCCCAACACTCACTTGCCATTCCGCCCAGAGGCTCCAAGGTACAGTGAGTTAGGCTAAAGATTCTCTGGATTCCCCCCAGCATAGCAGCCGTGCTTCAGAGAGGTTCTGCAGCTTGTTATGAGAGATGCCTCGCGTGGTTCCTGGAGGGTATATTTTCATTTAGTCTGGATGTTTGGCACCCTCAGACCATAAACAGAAGCCTAAGGTAGAAATAGATGGCGTGACTGGTTTACTCAGAGAGTGTTGAAAATGTTTAATCAATTAATGGTGATAATAAAGTGCCTCATTAGAAGATAAAATGACAATTCCCCAAGCTACAGCACATTCAGTCTAGCCTAACAGCTTACAAGCATTTAGGGTGACTGATGGACAAACACGAGAGCTATGCAAATTATGGGAGTCCCCTTTTATGTTTACATTTGTGCATGTTTCTGGCTATTTTTGCAGATAGGCAGATTAGCAGCCCTGCTGATAATTTGATCTCTCTGACAGAAGTAAAAAAATCATTCACTCATCCCAGAAACATGTTTCCCGTCCCCTGCCCCACCCTCCTCAGCCTATGAATGTAGTAAGCTGCCTGGGTTTTACTGTGAAGACAGTAGCCACACGTGTGACCAAGCATAAGGATTTATAAGGCAAAATCAATCCAAAAAGTGGTGAGAAATAAGCAATCAGAATACAAGTAGCATCTGGTGAAATGAAACTTCAAATATTTGGTTCAAATAGTTTAAGACCACAAGTCTGTGACATGCTCATAAAGGAATGCTGTTGTAGAATTTACGCATTCATTCATCATCCAGCTTCATTTACTAACATAGGTGATCCGTGGGGGCATGGATTTCATCTGCTTTTGTTCACTGCTGTAACCTCAGTACCTCGGTTGGTGTCCAGTACGTAGGAATGGCTCAAAAAATACTTTTTGAGTTGAATGAATGAGTCCATTCATCATTAACAAACTTTTAGTAAACAAATAATGTGGTACACACAGGCTCTTCCATTTTTCTTTACTGTTTCTTGATTATTGTGTAATTTGACTTCTACAGGACTTTTTTGTAGATATGTAAATGTCATGGCTTCTCCCCCATGAGTCTGTTTTTTGGGAAAAAAAAACATTTTAATATAAAGGAGAAAGATAATAATGAATTTTTTATGAAATAAAATGAGCTACCAACATGCCGTATAAGAAAATTAAAAAATCAACCTTTGCATTAATAATATGTTTTACAGGAGACAAATGATCTAAATGAGTTTATACAAAAAAATCATGTTTCTTTCCCTACTACAGTTGTAATGAGTATTTACATTGCATTAAACACATCAAGATATATTTCTGGATACTTAAAATAAGTAGGATATTGACTCAATGATATACAACAAAAACAGGATATTTTTTGAAATTCAGCCAAATTATCTTAAGAATAATCAACTATACATCAACTCTTAATAAAATATAAATCATTATTTGATTGGATTTACCATTTTAAAATTGTTTTAGAATAACAATGAGATACCACCACACAAGTATTAGAATAGCTAAAATCCAAAAAACCGACAATACCAAAAGCTGACAAGGATGTGAAGCAACAGTAAACGAATAATTTATTTTATTTTATAACGATCAGCACAAAGCTGGTTCCTATGAGGCGGAGGTTAAAGATGCCCCAAATGTCCAACTTCCAAGCTGTTGCACCACTCCATCATCTCTAACATCAGCTATTTTCTCCCTGCTCAGTACTATCCCTCCTGTCTTTGGGTTCCCTAATTTGCTGCAATGTCTTACAGAACTCAGGAACCCTATAAATGAAATGGTTCACTCAGTTGTGGAGGCAGCTGGCAAGTCCCAAATTCATGAGTCCGGAGTAGACTTCTCACTGGCCCTCAGTCTCTGTCCAAAGGCACTCGACTTTCTCACTCCATGGGTGAGGAAGCCCACTTCACCATTTCCTGTGGGTCTCTCCTACCAGTCTCTCCTTGGGTCTTGCCTCCTGCTGGTCTCTTCTACCTAGGTGGTGGTGGACCCTTCTCTTTGCTCTGGAATTGGCTCTCTTTTAAGGCAATACTGACCAATCTCCTTGGTGGGCCACAATTATTTGTACAATCCCACCCAATCCCATGGGTGGGAGTTACAAGACCATGGTGAGAAAGGCCAAACTAAGTAATTCATCGCAGTGCAGACAGGAACTTTCATTCATTCCTGGTGGGAATGCAAAATAATATAGTCATTTTGGAACATAGTTTGGTTGTTGTTGTTGTTGTTAGCTGCCGTAGAGTCGATGCCTACTCATAGCGACCCTATGTACAACAGAATGAAACACTGCCCAGTCCTGTGCCACCCTCACAATCAGTCTTATGCTTGAGCCCATTGTTGTAGCCACTGGGTCAATCCATCTCGTTGAGGGTCTTCCTCTTTTCCAATAACCCTCTACTTTACCGACCATGATGTTCTTCCCCAGGGAATGATCCCTCCTGATAACATGTCCAAAGTTTGTGACACATTGTCTTGCTATCCTTGCTTCCAAGCAGCATTCTGGTTGTACTTCTTCCCAGACAGATTCGTTCGTTCTTTTGGCAGTCAATAGCTTGATAGTTTGATAGTTTCTTATGAAGCTAAGCATAATCTTACAATATGATCTAGCAATCGCATCGCTGGATATTTAACCAACTGATTTGAAAAGTTTTGTCTTCCCAAAAACCTCCAAGCAAATGTTTCAGCAGCTTATTCATAATTGCTGAAAACTGGAAGCAACCAAGATGTCTTTCAATGGGTGAATAACTATGGTACATCCATGCAATAAGATATTACTCAGGGATAAAAATAAGTGAGCTTTCAAGGCACAAAAAAACATAGATGAACATTACTTATTGTTAAATGAAAAAAAAAATCTGAAAATGCTACACACTATATGTTTCCAATTATTTGACATTCCAGAAAAAGTGAAACTATAGAAACAGTGAAATATCAGTGATTACCAGAGTTGGGGGGGGCAGTGTATGACTATGCATAGCATGTGTGATTTTTTGAGTGGTGAAACTATTCTGTATGATACTGTAATTATAATTACAGTTACATGGCACTACATTTATCAAAACCCATAGAACTTTACAGCATGAAGAGTAAACCTTATTGTATGCAAATTTTCAAAATCATTTAGGAGATCTGGGACAGTCACAGGATGGAGTGCAGAATGTGACAAAACAACCTGTCTTGAAACAACCTCACTGAAGTGGGTGGAGGAAGGTATTGACTTCAGTAGCTTTGGCAGTAAGTGGAGTCTGTAAAACTAAAAGCAAAAGGAACTGAACATAAGCAGTTGACTCCTGTTAATAAACTGGTTTCCCACAAGGTTACAGGATAACAATTTTGATACTACTATGGCACTGGGTTTTATTATACACGTGTACTGAACAATTAAATAAGTGGGTGACAAATTGAGGGAGCCATATTTCTCACTCTTGGAGCAGTAATTTACAAGTAAGCAAAGGTAGTGGTTTAGAATGATCCTAGAGAGACATCAGTTGTTTCCATATTAAGCTAAACATGAGCTTAGCATTACATAGATACAGCTGGTTACATATAGAAATATTTATAGATATGTATATATGCATAGATTGGTATACACACATATATTACTCTTCTCTGTCAAATGAGAATGCCAGAAGCAATGGCACCCCAGTAGCAATGAGTATATCTAGCACCCAGATGTGGGTTCCTAATACCATTCTCTGATAAAAAGAACCAGGGCAGGAGGATGACTCAAGATGGCGAGATAGACAGATGCTTCCAGCGAGCCCTCTTTACAACAAAGACCCAAAAAAACAATGAAACAGGTATATTTATGACAAGCTAGAAACCCTGAGCATCAAAGACAAGCTTAGAAAATGAACAGAGGGGCAGGGGAAGGAAGAGATGGCTCAGAAGCAGAGAGGAGTTACCAGACCTGAATCACAGGGAGACCTCAAGCACCATTGCCAGAGCAGCGGTGGAAGGCTGGTTCTAGCATTTGGTCGCAGTTTCCTCAGGGAGAAGCAGTCAGCCACACAGCCTATTCACACCTCCAGAACCAGTGAAGGACAGCGCTGTCTGTAAAAGCTAGGTACTTGCGTATATATTACTGTGCTCCCACCACCCCCAAGGTGGTTTCAGTGGCTGAATTCCCTGGGCCTGAGATAGGCCCTGTTGAGTGGCTAGAGCCATCCTCCGGGCCTTGGAGAAGGAAAAAATTTTCAGTTAGGTGAAAAGATAATTTGCCAGCTCCACTAACCAGGGGAGCTCCAGACAGAAGTGGCTCCTGTCCAGGCATAAACAGTCCATGGACTTTGAGTACCTTTCCCTTCTGCATGGACTTGTGTGGGCCTATTTCAGGAGAATGGACCCTTGTTGGCAGACTCCAACTGTTTCAGCTGTGCAATAGAGAGGTGGATGTTTGATGTTTGACATTGCTTTGCCTTAAACAGGGTCCTCACCTACCCACATCAGCGGCCTGGTAGCTCCACTCAGGTCACACAGCCATCCAAGACAGAGGTCCGAGGATAACTGGTACCTCCCAGTCCTTACAACCAAAAACATTGGGTGCCCATGGTCTGTCTGCAGAACCCTCCCACCCACATGCTCTAGGGAACAGGGACACACTTTCCTCAGAGAAACTCAGGAGTCAGTTCTCAGCCCCTGCCTTGTTCAGAGCGTGACCCTCTGCTGCAATCAGATACCAGTACATACACCAATCACCCCTGCCCCTCTAAGACTGTAGGACAGAGCCTGTACCACACGCTTGATAATCAACTACCTGGACACCTGATGGGAATTCATACATGAAAAGTGAATGGACTTATAGACTGATATACCTGATAACAGCTCTAGCCATCTGGAGACAGGACATCAGAGCTCCAAAGGCAAAAATAATCAAGCTAGCTCACTCAAACAACCCATTTGGGTATATCAAAACAAAACAAAGCAAGAAGCTACGATACAGTAAGCAAGCATAAACTAATACAATAACTTACGGATGGCTCGGAGACAACAGTCAATATCAAGTCCATGAAGAAACAGACCATGATTACCTCAACAGTCTCTCAAAACAAAGAATTCAGGGATCTTCTAGATGAAAGTGCATTCCTGGAATTACCAGTTGCAGAATACAAAAGATTAATACACAGAACCCTTCAAAACATCAGGAAGGAAATGAGGCAATATGCAGAATAAGCCAAGGAACACACAGATAAAGCAATTGAAGAAATTAGAAAGATTATTCAGGAACATAATGAAAAATTTAATAAGCTGGAAAAATCCATAGACAGACAGCAATCAGATATTCAGAAGATTAACAATAAAATTACAGAAGTAGACAATTCAATAGAAAGTCAGAGGAGCAGAATTGAGCAAGTAGAAGCCAGAATTTCTGAACTTGAAGATAAATCACTTGGCACTAATATATTTGAAGAAAAATCAGATAAAAGAATTAAAAAAAAATGAAGAAATCTTAAGAATCATGTGGGAGTCTATCAAGAGAAATAACCTACGAGTGATTGGAGTACAGAACAGGGAGGGATAACAGAAAATACAGAGAGAATTGTTGAAGATTTGCTGGCAGAAAACTTCCCTGATATCATGAAAGATGAGAAGATATCTATCCAAGATGCTCATTGAACTCCACATAAGGTAGGTGTTAAAAGAAAGTCACCAAGACATATTATAATCAAACTTGCCAAAACCAAAGATAAAGAGAGAATTTTAAGAGCAACTACGGATAAACAAAAAGTCACCTACAAAGAAGAGCCAATAAGAATAAGCTTGGACTACTCGGCAGAAACCATGCAGGCAAGAAGGCAATGGGATGACTTATTTAAAAAATCGAAGGAAAAAATTGCCAGCCAAGAATCATATATCCAGCAAAACTGTCTCTTAAATATGAAGGTGAAATTATGACATTTCCAGATAAACAGATGTTTAGGAATTCATAAAAACTAAACCAAAACTACAAGAAATACTAAAGGGAGTTCTTTGATCAGAAAATCAACAATATCAGGTGTCAACCCAAGACTAGAACACTGGGCAGAGCAATCAGAAGTCAGCCCAGACAGGGAAACAAAAATAAAAAACAAGATTAAAAAAAAAACAAAAAAACCTCAAAACAGGGTAACAGAGATGTTATTATATAAAAGAAGACAACATTAAAACAATAAAGAGGGACTAAGAAATGTAATCATAGATCTTCCATATGGAGAGAAAGATCTTCCATATGGAGAGGAAGATACAGCGATACAAAGAAATAAAATTAGGTTTAAATTTAGAAAAATAGGGGTAAATAATAAGGTAACCACAAAGGAGACAAACTATCCTACTCATCAAATAAAATACAAAAAGAACCAGGGCTTCTTTGAAAAATGACTGATTGTAGGACTGGGGCAGGAAATATACAAGATGAGCTGGGTGCATCTTATGGTGCCATAAATTAAGAAAGTGCTTAAAATTAAAAAAAATAATTAAATTTATGAGAGTACGTCAAAGGGACACAGGAGACAACTAAAAGAGTTGCAAATAGCCAAGTTGTAAATGGCCAAAGATAGAACATACTTGAGCAAAACAAAATAAATTAAGTAGTATTAGATTGCAAACCAAAGAATAAAAAAAAAAAATCTGTTAGTCCATACCGATATAAATAAAATGATTAAACAAATAAATAAGTAAATGTGGGAGAGGAGACAAAATTCCCATGAATAAGATTTCCAAATAATTTATGTAGATACTTGGCACTCAATGAGTGGAAGCATAACTCTCCACTCCTTAAGTATAGGTGATACATAGGGACTTCTTTCCAGAGAGCACCGTTTGGAAACAAGAGAAAAAGAGTGACTTTACAGAAGACCAACAATAGCTCAGCTGGGTGATCAAGGTCGACATCAACAGTGATAAGTCATGTTGATAGTATATACCCTTATTATAATGTGATGAGAACAACACCTTACCTCTATGGTTTTCCACCCAAAAACTCATAGCCCCAGGCTAATCACAAGAAGACCATCAGACAAATTCCAACAGAGGAGCATATTAATCAATATCTGGCCAGTACGTCTTAGAACTGTAAAGATCATCAAAACAAGGGACCATCACAGCCAAGAGGAGCCTAAGAAGACATGCTGCTAAATGTAATGTGGTATCCTGGATAGAATCCTGCAACAGAATAAAGGACATTCAATAAAAAGTAAGGAAACCTGAATAAATGATGGACTTTAATTAATGTCAGTTCATTAACTATAATAAATGTATCATACTAATGCAAGATATTAATGATAGGGGAAACTGGGTGCATGGTATATAAGAATTCTATGGACTATCTTCTCCACTCCCTGCTTGTCAAGCCTCCTTGGCTGCTCTTCTGTTCTTGCAGATTGCTTACATAATTGATACCCCCTGACTTCTGGCAATTGAACATCACCACCTGGCCTCTATTACTTTGGGAACTCCCAGGTTGTGGAGATGATTAATAGAATATGGAGTCATAAAAAAAAAAAAAAAAGATACCCCCTGACTTCTGGCAATTGAACATCACCACCTGGCCTCTATTACTTTGGGAACTCCCAGGTTGTAGAGATGGTTAATAGAATATGGAGTCATAGGGACCAAATAAAAAGCAGTCTACGAGGCTGCTGCATAACATCTATAATGATAACAAGAGAAGAATGGAGGAACAGGGGGCTGTGGTTGGTTGCTCCAATAAAAAATTGTAATTCCTTTCTCAGTTTGCAGTGTCTGTTTCTCAGAAAACCAAAATGACACAAATGTTTATTACGATCCAGGCTTTGTTCCATGCAGTTTACCTGAATTATCACATTACTTTTACAATAACTCTGTAAATAAGGCACTATCATTACTTGCCCCCACCTGTCTGTCAGGTTGTTGTGCTGTGGGGGCTTGGGTGTTGCTGTGATACTGGAAGCTATGCCACTGGTATTCAGATACCAGCAGGTTCATCCACAGCAGACAGGTTTCAGCTGAGCTTCCAGACTAAGACAGACCAAAAAGAAGGACCTGGCAGTCTACGTCTGAAAAGAATTAGCCAGTGAAAACCTTAAGAATAGGAGCAGAACATTGTCTGATATAGTGCCAGAAGATAAGCCCCCCAGGCTAGAAGTCACTCAAAATATGACTGGGGAAGAGCTGCCTCCTCAAAGTAGAGTTGACCTTAATGATGTGGAAAAAGTAAAGCTTCCAGGACCTTCATTTGCTGATGTGGCATGATTCAAAATGAAAAGAAACAGCTGCAAAAATCCATTAATAATTGGAACCTGGAATGTACAAAGTATGAATCTAGGAAACTTGGAAATCATAAAAAGTAAAACAGAACACATAAACATTCATATCATAGGCATTGCTGAGCTGAAATGGACTGGTATTGGCCATTTGGATTCAGACAATCATGTAGTCTACTATGCTGGGAATGACAACTTGAAGGGGAATGGTGTCACATTCATTGTCAAAAAGAACATTTCAAGATTTATCCTGAAGTACAATGCTGTCAGTGATAGGATGATATCCATATGCCTACAAGGAAGACCTGTTAATACAACTATTATTCAAATGTACGCATCAACCACCAAGGCCAAAGATGAAGAAATTGGAGAGTTTTATCAGCCTCTGCAGTCTGAAATTGATCGAACTTGCAATCAGGATACATTGATAATTACTGGTGATTGGAATGGGAAAGTTGGAAACAAAGAAGAAGGATCAGTAGTTGGAAAATATGGCCTTGGTTACAGAAACAATGCCGGAGATCAAGTGACAGAATTTTGCGAGACCAACGACTTCTTCATTGCAAATACCTTTTTTCACCAACATAAATGGCGACTGTACACATGGAGAAAACCCTGGTGGCATAGTGGTTAAGTGCCACAGCTGCTAACCAAAGGGTCAGCAGTTCGAATCTGTCAGGCACACCTTGGAAACTTTACAGGGCAGTTCTACTCTGTCCTGTAGGGTCGCTATGAGTCAGAATTGACTCAACGGAACTGGGTGAGATACACGTGGACCTCACAGATGGAATGCACAGGAATCAAATCGACTACATCTGTAGAAAAAGACAATGGAAAACCTCAATATCATCAGTCAGAACAAGGCCAGGGACTGACTGTGGAATAGACCATCAATTGCTCATATGCAAGTTCAAGCTGAAACTGAAGAAAATCAGAACAAGTCCAGGAGAGCCAAAATATGACCTTGAGTATATCCCACCTGAATATAGAGACCATCTGAAGAATAGATTTGATGCATTGACACTAATGGCCTAGAGGAGTTGTGGGATGACATCAAGGACATCACACAAGAAGAAAGCAAGAGGTCATTGAAAAGACAGGAAAGAAAGAAAAGGCCAAGATGAATGTCAGAGGAGACTCTGAAACTTGCCCTTGAATGTCGAGCACCTAAAGCAACAGGAAGAAATGATGAAGTAAAAGAACTGAACAGAAGATTTCAAAGTGAGGCTGAAGGAGGCAAAGTATTATAATGACATGTGCAAAAAGCTGGAGATAGAAAACCAAAAGGGAAGAACACACTTGGGATTTCTCAAGCTGAAAGAACTGAAGAAAAAATTCAAGCCTCAAGTTGCAATAGTGAAGGATTCTATGGGGAAAATATTAAATGACGCAGGAAACATCAAAAGAAGATGGGAGGACTTTGGTAAGTGGCGTCTGGGGTCTTAAATGCTAGCAAGTGGCCATCTAAGGTGCATCAATTGGTCTCAACCCACCTGGAGCAAAGGAGACCGAAGAACACCAAAAACACAAGGTATTATGAGCCCAGGGGACAGAAAGGGCCATATAAATCAGAGACTACATCAGCCTGAGACCAGAAGAACTAGATGGTGCCCAGCTACCACCAATGACTGCCCTGACAGGGAACATAACATAGAATCCCTGATGGAGCAGGAGAGCAGTGGGATGCAGGCCTCAAATTCTCGTAAAAAAAAAACCAGACTTAATGGTCTGACTGAGACTAGAAGGACTCCAGAGGTCATAGTCTCCAGACCTTCTGTTAGCCCAAAACTGGAACCATTCCCAAAGCCAACTCTTCAGACAGGGTTTGGGCTGGACTATAAGATAGACAATGATGCTGGTGAGAAGTGAGCTTCTTGGCTCAAGTAGACACATCAAACCATGCGGGCAGCTCCTGTCTGGAGGGGAGATGAGAAGGCAGGGGGGACAGAAGCTGGCTGAATGGACACAGGGAATACAGGGTGGAGAGAAGGCGTGTGCTGCTTCATTAGGGGAGAGCAACTAGGAATACATAGAAAGGTGTATATAAATTTTTGTATGACAAACTTACTTGATTTGTAAACTTTCACTTAAAGCACAATTAAAAAAAAAAGATGGACGGAATACACAGAGTCAATATACCAGAAAGAATTAGTTGATGTTCAATCATTTCAAGAGGTAGCATATGATCAGGAACTGATGGTACTGAAGGAAGAAGTCAAAGCTTCACTGAATGCACTGGTGAAAAACAAAGGCTCCAGGAATTGACAGAATATCAGTTGAGATGTTTCAACAAACAGATGCAGTGCTGGAAGAACTTGTCTATGCCGAGAAATATGGAAGACAGCTTCCTGGCCAACCAACTGGAACAGATCCATATTTATGCCTATCCCCAAGAAAGGTGATCCAACCAAATGCAGAAATTATCAAACAATATCATTAATATCACATGCGAGCAAAATTTTCCTGACGATCTTTCAAAAGCAGCTGCTGCAGTATATTGACAGGGAACTGCCAGAAATTCTGGCCAGATTCAGAAGAGGACATGGAATGAGAGATATCATTGCTGATGTCAGATGGATCCTGGCTGAAGGTGGAGAATACCAGAAGGATGTTTACCTGTGTTTTATTGACTATGCAAAGGCATTTGACTATGTAGATCATAACAAATCATGGATAATATTGCTAAGAATGGGAATTCCAGAACACGTAATTGTGCTCCTGAGGAACCTGTACATAGATCAAGAGGCAGTTGTTCGACCAGAGCAAGGGGATACTGAGTGGTTTAAAGCCAGGAAAGGTGTGCGTCAGGGTTGTATCCTTTCACCATACCGATTCAATCTGTATGCTGAGCAAATAATCCGAGAAGGTGGACTATATGAATAATGGGGCATCAGGATTGGAGGAAGACTCATTAACAACCTGTGTTATGCAGATGACACAACCTTGCTTGCTGAAAGTGAAGAGGACTTGAAGCACTTACTAATGAAGATCGAAGACCACAGCCTTCAGTATGGATTACACCTCAATATAAAAAACAAAAATCCTCATGACTGGACTAACAAACAACATCATGATAAATGGAGAGAAGATTAAAGTTGTCAAGGATTTCATTTTACTTGGATTGACAATCAACACCCATGGAAGCAGCAGTCAAGAAATCAAAAGACGCATTGCATTGGGAAAATCTGCTGCAAAGGGTCTCTTTAAAGTGTGGAAAAGCAAAGATGTCACCTTGAGGACTAAGGTGCGCCTGACCTAAGCCATGGTATTTTCAATTGCATCATATGCACGTGAAAGCTAGACAATGCATAAGGAAAACTGAAGAAGAATTGAAGCCTTTGAATTGGGGTGTTGGCGAAGAATTTTGAATATACCATGGACTGCCAAAAGAATGAACAAATCTGTCTTAGAAGAAGTACAACCAGAATGCTCCTTAGAAGCAAGGATGGCAAGACTACATCTTACATACTTTGGACATGTTGTCAGGAGGGATCAGTCCCTGGAGAAAGACATCATGCTTGGTAAAGTACAGGGTCAGTGGAAAAGAAGACCCTCAAGGAGATGGATTTACACAGTGGCTACAACGATGGGCTGAAGCATAGCGACAATTGTGGGCATGATGCAGGACAGGGCAATGTTTCATTCTGTTGTGCATAGGGTCACTATGTGTTGGAACTGACTCAACAGCACCTAACAACAACAACAAATCATTACTTGCACTTTACAGATGAGGAAGGTATAATGCACAGATGTGAAATAGTAAGTAGCACAAGATGACACAGACAGTAGATGGGGGAGCCAAGATTTTACAACATGCAGCCTGAGCTTCTTGTCAAATCCTAAACTGTGGCTACAAAAGACATTTCAGCAAGAATTGTTGGGGAAAACATTGTACTTCAATTAATAATGTTTCTTCTCACATGAACCAGAGACCTACATCATCCTGAGACCAGAAGAACTAGTTGGTGTCCGGCCACAATCGATGACTGCCCTGACAGGGAGCACAACAGAGAACCCCTGAGGGAACATGAGATCAGTGGGATGCAGACCCCAAATTCTCATAAAAAGACCATACTTAATGGTCTGACTGAGACTAGAGGAATCCCGGCGGCTATGCTCCCCAGACCTTCTGTCGGCACAGGACAGGAACCATCCCCGAAGACAACTCATCAGACATGAAAGGGACTGGTCAGCTGGTGGGAGAGAGATGCTGATGAAGAGTGAGCTAATTATATCAGGTGGACACTTGAGAGTGTGTTGGCAGCTCTTGTCTGGAGGGGGGATGGGAGGATAGAGAGAGAGGGAAGCTGGCAAAATTGTCACGAAAGGAGAGACTGAAAGGGCTGACTCAATAGGGGAAGAGCAGGTGGGAGTACGGAGTAAGATGTATGTAAACTTATATGTGACAGACTGATTGGATTTGTAAACGTTCACTTGAAGCTTAATAAAAGTTAATAAAAAAATAATGTTTCTTCTAAAAACTTTATATGTAGACGCATATTTTTAACAAAGATCCCAATTATTGACTAGTTTATTCTATTCTAGGAGTTAAGTACTGGGAATATTGGGAATATCTGTAGAACTGGTGATATAGAAGCATTGTTATTGTGTGCCATCAAGTTGATTCCAACACATAAGGAGCCTTGGTGGCACAAGAGTTAAGAGCTCGGCTGCTAACCAGAAGGTCAGCCAGAAGGTTCAAACCCCGATGGTTCCACAGGATAAAAGACCTGGCAATCTGTTCCCATAAAGCTTTTAGCCAAGGAAACCCTATGAGGCAGTTCTACTCTGTCCTATGGGGCCACTATGATAGAAGTATTAGAAGTCTCTTTATATTAACAGGCCAAGAATTTAGCCCAAGTGATAAAAGGTCAAAATCGGAATTTTGTTTCAAAGGTAATAATCAGCTTTAGAAAGAAGGCATAATTCAGACTATACCATAATTTCATTCTCTCAGATTGTTTGCTAGCCTTCTGGAACTGCTATCCTAGATTCACATATGAATTTTACAGTGGATGCTGGGGAGGGTGGAAGTTTGCAGGAGATAGAGGAAAATGAGGCGTAAGAGATCAGGTAACTTGGCAAAGATCACACAACTAGCATTTGAAGAAATCAGAAATCAGTCACGTAGTCTGACTTCTAAGCCTGCACTCTTAACCACCTCCTAAGAGCTATCTTATCCAATGTATCTGTTGTTAACCTGAGATATAATACTAGCCTCAAAATGGAGTCACTGTGCTGAGCCCCACCATCAGCAAACTGAAACCTAAGTTTCTTCCCAAGAGCCAACATCCAAGTCAATCAATTAACTCTACTGGAAATGGAAGCCTAAACTAGTCAATCAGGACTTCTCTGTACAGTTTAACCTAGTTCAAAATTTTCTCTTAATCCCAAATAAGGAAAGAAAATGCCTGCCAGCGAATATGAAAATTGCCCAGTATAGCTTCCTTGTTCCTGTTTGTCTGCTCTTACAAAAACCTTTTCTCTTGTACTATATTTTGGAACTCTGGTCTGATCTCCAGTCATTCCCTGGTTCATGAGCAAAAAATAAGTATCATAAATTCACATATAAATGTAATACTGTGAAACTTTTATTTTTTATAGTACTTTAGGTGAAAGTTTACAGAGAAAATTAGTTTCTCATTAAACATTTATTACCCGTATTGTTTTGTGACATTGGTTGCTAACCCCACGACATGTCAACACTGTCCCCTTCCTGACATTGGGTTCCCCACTATCAGCTTTCCTCTCCCCTATGCCTTCTTGTCCTTGCCCCTGGGCTGGTGTGCCCATTTTATTTTGTTTTGTTTTATGGGCCATTCTAATCTTTGGCTAAAGGGTAACCGCAGGAGTGACTTCATTACTGAATTAAAAGGATGTTCAGGGGCCACACTCTCAGGGTTTTTCCAGTCTCTGTCAGACCAGTAAATATGGTCTTTTTTTGTGAGTTAAAATTTCATTCTACATTTTTCTCCACCTCTGTCCAGGGCTCTCTATTGTGAGCTGTATCAGAGCAGTCGGTGGTGGTAGCTACTAGTTGTGCTGCATTCAGACTGACAGAGGCTGTGGTAGTTGTGGTCCATTTAGTACTTTGAACTAATCTTTCCCTTGCGTCTTTGGCTTTCTTCATTCTCCCTTGACTTTTGATCCAGATGGGGTGGGACCAGTGGAGTATCTTAGATGGCCTCTCACTAGCTTTTAAGACCCCAGACGCTACTCACCAAAGTAGGATGTAGAACATTTTCTTTACAATCTATGTTATGTCAATTGAGCTAGATGACCCCCAAGACCATGGTCCTTAATCCTCAGTTCAGTAATTTGGTCCCTCGGGGAGTTTGGATGTATCTATGAAGCTTCCATGACCTTGCCTTGGCCAAGCTGTGCTGCCTTCCCCAGTATTGTCTACTGTCTTACCCTTTACCAAAGTTACCACTTATCTACTATCTGCTTAGTGTTTTTCCATCCCAGCTCGTCCCTCCCTCCCTCATAACCGTTAAAGATTGTCTCTTTCTGTGTGTAAATCTTTTCATGAGTTTTTATAATAGTGGTCTCATACATTATTTGTCCTTTTGTGATTGGCTTATTTCACTCAGCATAATGCCCTACAGATTCATCCACGTTGTGAGATATTTCATAGATTCATCATTGCTTTTTACCATTGTGTAGTATTTCATTGTGTCTGTGTACCATAGTTTGTTTACACATTCATTTGTTGATGGATGCTTAGGTTGTTTCCATCTTTTCACTATTGCGGATAATGTTGCAACGAACATGGGTGTGCATATGTCTATTGGTGTGATGGCTCTTCTTTCTCTAGGATATATTCCTAGGAGTGGGATAGCTGAATAGTATGGTATTTCTAGCTTTTTAAGGAGGCACCATACCATTTTCCTTATGGGCTATACCATTTTGCATTCCCACCAGCAGTGCATAAAAGTTCCAAGCTCCCCGTAGCCTCTCCATTATTTATATTCTGTTTTTTTGATTTCTGCCAGTAATGTCAGGGTGAGATGGTATCTCACTGTGGTTGTGATTTGCATTTCTCTAACGGCTGGTAATCGCAAGCATTTCCTCATGGCTGTAAGTTAGCCGCCTGAATATCTTCTTTGGTGAAGTGTCTGTTCATATCCTTTGCCCATTTTTTAATTGGATTATTTATCTTTTTTTTTTTTTTTTGTAGGGGTATTGGATTTTTCTATAAATTGTAGAGATTAGGCCTTTGTCAAATTTGTCGTAGCCAATTTTTTTCCCAGTCTGTAGGCTCTCTTTTTATTCTTTTAGAGAAGTCTTTTGATAGGCATAAGTGTTTAATTTTTAGACAATCCCAGTTATCTAGCTTCTCTTCTGGTGTTTGTGTAATGTTAGTGTTGGTTTATATCTTGTTTACATTGTGTATTAGGACCTCTAGAGTTAACTCTATTTTTTCTTCTATGATCTTTATAGTTTTTGGTTTGAATTATTTTTGGGGTATGGTGTGAGGTATGGGTCCTGTTTCATTTTTTAACAGATGGATAGTCAGTTTTGCCAGCACCATTTTGTTAAAAAAAAAAAAAAACTATATTTTCCCCATTTAATGGAATTTGGGCATTTGTCAAAGATCAATGGGCCCTACGTGGATGGATTTACATCTAGGTTCTCAGTTCTGTACCATTGGACAAAGTGTCTGTCGTTGTACCAGTACCAGGGTGTTTTGACTACCATAGCTATACAGTAGGTTCTGAGTTCAGGTAATGTGAATCCTCATACTTTATTCTTCTTTTTCAACAGTGCTTTACTTATCCGGGGACTCTTTCTATTCCAAATAAAGTTAATGATTAGTTTTTCCATCTTGTTAAAGAATGCTGTTGGTTTTGGATTAGGATTGCATTGTATTTGTAGATTGTTTTGAGTAGAATCGATATTTTCACAGTGTTGAGTCTTCCTATCGATTAGCATGGTATGCTTTTCCATTTATGTAGATCTCTTTTGGTTTCTTGCAGTGGTGTTTTGTAGTTTTCTTTGTATAGGTCTTTTACATCCCTGGTTAGATTTATTCCTAAGTATTTTCTTTTTTTAGGGGCTATTACAAATGGTATCGCTTTCCTGATTTCCTTTTGTAGTTCACTTTACTGGTGTATAGGAATCCAACTGATATTTGTGTGCTTATCTTGTATCCTGTTACACTGCTGATTCTTTCTATTAGTTCCAGTAGTTTTCTTGTGGAGTGCTTTGGGTTCTGTATGTATAGTATATCATCCACAAATACAGATAGTTTTACTTCTTCCTTACCAACTTGGATGTCCTTCATTTCATTGTCTTGTCTTATTTCTCTAGGTAGGACTTCCAGTACAATGTTAAATAGGAGTGATGATAAAGGGCATCCTTGCCTTGTTCCTGTTCTCAGGGGGAAGAAATTTTTATTTTTAACACTATTTATAAACTAAGACAAAATTCAGCTCTCTGTATTCTGAAGGATAGGGCATATACTAAAAACCAAACCAAAACCATTGCCATCGAGTTAATTCAGACTCATAGTGACCCTATAGGACAGAGTAGAACTGCCTTCTAGGGCTTCCAAGGGTGTAATCTTTATGGAAGCAGATTGCTACATTTTTCTCCTGTAGAGAAGCTGGTAGTTTTGACCTTTAGGTTAGCAGACAAGCGCTTAACCATTACACCACCAGGGCTCCTTCTGTAGCTACAACACAGAGAGTACCAATATTTTTTAAAAGCCAGAAGCCAGCACTCCCTGATACCTCTGATCAATCTTAGTATCATTAAAAATGGGCAATCAGTAACTCCAAGGAACAAAGCACAAGTTTATCAGATAAAGCAATAACATAAAAATAGGAGTAGTGGAGGAAGATCTGTTCTAAAACAAAAGAGTCTGTGGCATAATAATCATTACAATGTGTGAAACTTGTTTAGATCCTAATTCAAACAAACCAATAGTAAAAATACACTTTTGAAACAACTGCAAATATTTAAATGCAAACAGGTTCTTAGATTATATTAAAGAATCGTTAATACTCTTAGATGTGACAATGACATGGTATCTAAGTTTTTAAAATCTTCATTAGCATTTCCATCTTCAGCTCCAACATGTAAAGGACTTAGAAAGGCATTACTCCCATTTTTACAAGAAAAAGAAAGCTGAGCAATGTGAAAATCAATGATTTTCTTGGAGACAGCTGAGAACAGAAGCCATAGAGCAAAACATGACCCTGAAATCTGGAGAGATGGGCAAAAGCAGAAAGTCACAATCAAGGTCTTTTTACCTGAAGCAGAACCATTGGAGCTATAAACTAGTGTTGTTGTTGTTAGTTGCTGTGGAATTGGTTTCCACTCATGGTGACCTTACGTATAACAGAACTAAACTCTGCCTGGTCCTGTGCCATCCTCACAGTTGTTGGTATGTTTAAGCCCATTGTTGGTATGTTCGAGTCCATTGTTGCAGCCACTTTGTCAATCTATCTCATTAAGGGTCTCTTTCTTTTTTTGCTGACACTGTACCAAGCATGATGTCCTTCTGGTTGGAATGCTTAAATGATAATTTTGATAAGTTGCTGGAGACTCTGTGTGAACTATCATGAGAGTGAGAAAAATCTTAGAGCTTGATGTCTTACGGGGACCCCACACATTTGTGAATTTTACCTCCAGAAACCCTACCAGCTTTTCATGGTAAAGAGCCAAGAAACCTGTCCCTCGTGGCTCAGACTGGAGGAGGAGAAAAGTAAACATTTCAAAATATACACAGCATTCTCCATAACAGCACTCTACTCTCCAGGGAAAAGGGGGAAGGGCATTTATCTGGCTCCAGTCTCCTCAAGTATTCCTATCTCACAAAAGGAGAGGGGTAGCTAAGAAACACTGGTGAAGGTCATAACCCAGGGAAGATAGGCCTACTAAGAGAATGAGATTTAATCATAGATTACAGGATGTTTGTCTGCATGCCTATCTTATCACCACACTGTCAAAGACCAAACTGGAGTTTCTATTAAATCTAAAGCAAAGAGTTTTATTGAAGGGACGGAGCTATCCAGATCAGGCAGCATTTCATGAGAATTCATGAAAGTACTCCAGCAAAAGGCATTTTTTGCTGAGTTTAATTACAGAAAATACAGAAACTCACAAGAAAAAATTCTGATTGGCTGATGTTTACAAAATCATGTTTAACAGACACCAGACAATTATGAGATCCTTTAAGCATTGCTTTGTTAAGCATAAAGTTTGAGTCACTTAACATCTTGTTAATTTATGGATATTTTGTGCGCCAGCCTGAGTGAATATCCTTGCTGGGAGTGTGCTGTGAGAGGAAGGAAGGGGAGCGGAGGAGAGCCTGCAGGCTTCCTGAGGTATTCTGCCTAGCTGATTTTTGAGAGTAAGTTCAGAATGAGCAGTAAACAATAAAATGGAGTCCAGCCTACATCTTTGGCAGAAGCCTCTTCTCATACCAAGCACTTAGATTTTTGGAGCTCCTTCATAATACACCCTTCTGACCAAGAATTTCTATAGAAATTTGCTGATCACCATTACGAGTGACTTCTTCTGCATGGACTTATTTTCCTTGCATTTATTAGATGGCTGCCTATTTAAAATAGGCTTTTAAGACCCCAGATGTTCTCCATGAAAGGTAGCTGGACACAATTTGTTCCATCTTCACCATGCCATAGTTTGAATTTCTGCTTCTGTGATCTTTGAAGAGAGTGTTTAAGAGCAGAGTTGAATTAATAAGAATACTTGGCACAGAGGGGCATCAGCCAAGGTGAAGAGCTGAAATTTTCTCTAAGGAGTTGCTGTTTCTTCAAAATACATGATCTTTCACATAGCACATAGTGTTGCATGGAGAGTACAAGCATTTGAAAAACATTTAATAAAACATTTGATTAACCATATAATAATGGTTATATTAGGATAATTAATTCAGTTTGTAAAATTGAACATAGATAAAAGCCAATTCCAGTAGGCAGCCAACTAAAAATATCAAGAAAAAGGAAGTTGGACATACAGGGTAAACAAAGCCACAGATAGACCTGTTTAAGATCTTGATCTGCTTCTCCTGATGTATTTATCCAAGTACAAAAAGTGATACTTGCAATTGCACAAATTCCTGCTTGCTGTGCTAGAAGGAAATCAAGGACAATTCTATAATCCAACACAATTTTGACAAGAGAGTTTATGGATTTTTATTGAGTTTCTACACTATTGGCCAAGTCATTAGTTATCTGAAGCATGCCATTGTTGTTAGGTGCTGTCTAGTTGGTTATGACTCATAATGACCCTACGTACAACAGAACAAAACACTGCCTGGTCCTGTGCCATTCTTACAATCATTTTTATGCTTGAGCCTAGTGTTGCAGCCACTGTGTCAATCCATCTTGTTGAGCATCTTCCTCTTTTTGGCTGACTCTCTACTTTACCAAGCATGATGTCCTTCTCCAGGGACCAATTCTTCCTGATAACATGTCCAAAGTATGGAAAATGAAGTCTCACCATCCTCACTTCTAAGGAGAGTTCTGGTTGTATTTCTTTCGAGACAGATTTATTTTTTCTTCTGGCAGGCCATGGTATATTCAACAGGTTGAGAAATAAGGATGGGCTATAGGCCTTTCAGCAATAATTTCATGTGGGGTTAATTTATATGGCCAAACAGAGTAGACTTCAAATTTAGAAGGACTAAGGGAAGGACATTAGTCCAGGAGCTTAAGAACTAAGAAAGCTTGGCTAATTGGGTTTTTATTATACCATTAGTTCTTTATACTAGCCTGAAAGGTTGTGGATAGTAAGAGAAATGAAGGTTAAAAAAAAAAAAAATAGGAAAAATCTGACATACTTCTTTACTTAATTGTCCAGTAAAATGGGCCTCCCTGTCAATGCAAGGGAATTATTGATGCTCCCCAAAGGTGATTATGATTTCAAGAAGTTTCCTAGCTACAAAGGATGCAGTGACATGGTAACCAGGAAAAGCTTCTATCCTGTGTGAAAATCCTCCAACTACGACTAGTATATATTTGTAACCATTTGAAGGAAAGAGCTGGATAAAATCTAATCACCATTCAAGCATAGATCCTGAAGATAATGGCTATTTCTCAGATGAAACTTTTAAAGGTTTTCCTGGGTTATAGCAGAAATAAATAGAACAATGAGAGGCAACAAGCTTGGTGATTTCAAAAAATTGGTCCCCACCAATATTTCTTCAAAATTTCAATAATTTTAAGAATGAAAACACATCACATCAAGGCCATTGGCAGCAAAGGCAGAGCTCAGAGGTCAATTTATAGCAATAGATGTACGCATCAAAAAAGAAACAGAATCAAAATATTAGCTACACAACGGGAACAAATAGAAAGAGAACAACAAAAGAAACACACAGCTAGCAGAAGAAAGGAAAAAATAAAGAGGAAAGCATAAATCAATGAAATAGAGAATAGAACAACAAAGCAGGAATCAGCAAAACCAAAAGCCAGTTCTTTGAAAGGATCAACAAAATGGACAAATCACTGACCAAACTGACAAAGAAAAACAGAAGAGGATGTAAAGAACACAAATAAGAAATGAAATAGGGGACTTTGCAACAGACCTAACTGAAATAAAAAAGGATCATAACAGAGTGTTATGAAAAGCTATACTTGAACAAATTTGAAAACTTAGAGGAAACAAACAAATTTCTAGAAACACACTACCTACGTAAACTAACACAAACTGATGTTGAAAATCTGAACAGACCCACAACAAGAGAAGAGATTAAAAAGGTAATAATAAAAAAGAAAACCCCCCACATGGCTTCCCTGGAAAATTCTACCAAACATTCAGAGAAGAGCTTACACCTGTACTATTCAAACTATTTCAGAACATAGAAAAGGAAGGGATACTTCTGAATTCATTCTTTGAAGCCAGCCAACTCTGATACCAAAATTGGGCAAAGACACCACAAAAAAAATTACAGACCAATATCTCTCATGAATGTAGATGCAAAAATTCCCAATAAAATTCTAGCCAATAGAAGTCAGCATCATATCAAGAAATAATAATACACCCTGAACAAGTAGGATTCATACCAGGTATGAAAGTATGGTTCAACATTAGAAAATCGATCAATGTAATCCACCACATCAATAAAATAAGTCACATGATCATCTCAATCAACATAGAAAAGGTGTTCAACAAAGTCCAAAACATATTCCTGATAAAAACTCTCAATAAAACTGATATAGAAGGGAAATTCCTCAACATAATAAAGGGTACCTACACAAAACCAACAGCCAACATCATTCTTAATGGAGAGAAGCTGAAAACATTCCCTTTGAGAACAGGAACAAGACAAGGATGCCCTTTATCACCACTCCTTTTTAACATTGTGCTGGAAGTCCTAGCTAGATCATTAAGGCAAGAAAAAGAAATAAAGGGTATCCAATTGATAAGGAAGTAATAAAACTGTTCCCATTTGCAGATGATATGATACTGTACATAGAGAACGCAAAAGAGTCCACAAGAAAACTACTGGAACTAATAGAAAGATTCAGTAGAGTGCCAGAATACAAGATAAACATACAAAAATCAGTTGGATTTCTATACACCAATAAAGTGAGCTACAAAAAGGAAATCAGGAAAATAATACCATATAGAATAGCCCCTAAAAAAATTAAATACTTAGGAATAAGTCTAACCAGGGACATAAAAAACCTATACAAAGAAAACTACAAAACAGCACAGCAAGAAAACAAAAGAGCCCTGCATTAATGGAAAAACATACCATGCTTATGGATAGGTAGATTCAACATTATGAAAAAGTCAGTTCTACCCAAAACAATCTACAAAATACAATGCAATCCCAATCCACATACCAACAGCATTCCCTAATGAAATGGAAGCACTAATCGTTAACTTTATACAGAAAAGAAAGAGACTGTGGATAAGTAAAGCACTTTTGAAGAAGAACAAAGTAGAAGGCCTCGCACTACCTGACCTAAGAACCTACTATACAGCTACAGTAGTCAAAACAGCCTGGTACTGGTATGACAGGCACACCATCCAATGGAACAGAACTGAGAACCCAGATGTAAATCCATCCACTTAAGGTCACCTGGTCTTGGACAAAGGCCCAAATTCCATTAAATGGGGAAGATACACATTTTTAACAAAATGGCACTGGGAAAACTGTAAAAAAAAAAAATGAAATAGGACCCATACTTCACACCATACATAAAAAATAATTCAAAATGGATCAAAGGCTTAAATATAAAGCCAAAAACTACAAAGATCATAGAAGACAAAATAGGGTCAACTTTAGAGGCCCTAATACACAGCATAAACAGGATACGAACCATAACTAACATTTCACAAACACCAGAAGAGAAGCTAGATAACTAGGATCTTCTAAAAATTAAACACTTATGCTCATCAAAAGACTTCACCAAAAAGACTTCACTGGAGAATTGTACCAAACATTCAGAGAAGAGCTTACACCACTACTACTCAAACTATTTCAGAACATGGAAGAGGAAGCAACACTTCCAGATTCACTCTATGAAGCCAGCATGACCCTGATACCAAAATTGGGTAAAGACACCACAAAAAAGGAAATTACAGACCAATATCATAGATGCAAAAATTCTCAACAAAATTCTAGCTAATAGAATTCAGCATCATATCAAAAAAAAATCATATACCCTGACCAAGTAGAATTCATACCAGGTATGCAAGGATGGTTCAACATTAGGAAATCAATCAACATAATCCACCACATAAATAAAAGGAAAGAAAAAAAATCACACAATCTTCTCAATCAACACAGAAAAGGCATTAACAAAGTCCAACACACATTCCTGATAAAAACTCTCCAAAAAAAATAGGTATAGAAGGGAAATTTCTTAACTGAATAAAGGGCATCTATGAAAAACCAATGGCCAACATCGTTCTTAAGAGAGAGAGGCTGAAAACATTCCCCTTGAGAACAGGAACAAGACAAGATGCCTTTTATCACCACTCCTATTTAACATTGTGCTGGAAGTCCTAGCTAGAGCAATAAAATAAGAAAAAGAAATAAAGCACATCCAAATTTGTAATAAAGAAGTTAAACTATCCTTATTTGTGGATGATATGGGTATACTGTACATAGAAAACCCAAAAGATTCCATGAGAGAACTACTGGAACTAATAGATTCAGCAGAGTAGTAGGATAAAAAATAAATACACAAAAATCAGTTAGATTTCTATACACTGACGAAGTGAACTATGGAAAGAAAATCTGAAAAACAATACCATTTATAATAGCTTCTAAAAAAATTAAATACTTAGAAATAAATCTAACCAGAGATGTAAAAGACCTATACAAAGAAAACTACAAAACACAAAAGAGACCTACATAAATGGAAAACATACCATGCTCATGGACAGGTAGACGTGAAATTGTCATTGTGAAAATGACAATTCTACCCAGAGCAATTTAAAAAATGGGCAAAGGATGTGAACAGACACTTCACCAAAGAAAATATTCAGAGGGTTAACAGACACAAGAGGAAATGTTCATGATCACTAGTTGTCAGAGAAATGCAAATCAATACTACAATGAGATACCATCTCATCCTGACATTACAGGCAAGATGAAATTAAAAAAAAAAAAAAAACCCAGAAAATAACAAATGTTGGAAAGGCTGCAGGGAGATTGGAACACTTATGCACTGCTGGTGGGAATGCAAAATGGTATACCCATTTTCCAAAACGATATGGCACTTCCTTAAAAAGCTAGAAATGGAAACACCATACAATCCAGCAAACACACTCCTAGGAATATATTCTAAATAAATAAGAGCCATCACACGAATAGACATATGCACACCTATGTTCATTGCAGCATTATTCACAATAGTAGAAAGATGGAAACTACCTAAGTGCCCATCAACAGATGAATGGATAAACAAACTATGGTACATACACACAATGGGATACAATGCAACGATAAAGAACAATGGTCAATCTGTGAAACAACTCACAACATGGATGAATCTGGAGGATACTATGCTGAGTTAAATAAGCCAACCAAAAAAGGACAAATACTGTTTGAGACCACTGTTACAAAAACTAATAAAAAGATTTACACACAAAAAGAAACAAGCTTTGATGGTTATGAGGGAGGGGAGGGACCAGGAGGAAAAAACACTAACTAGACAATAGATAAGTGGTAACTTTGGTGACGTGTAAGACAGCAAACAATACTGGGGAAGGCAGCACAACACAACAAAGGCAAGGTCATGGACGCTTCATAGACACATCTACACTCCCTGAGAACAAATTATTGGCCTGAGTACTGGGGACCATGGTCTTAAGGGACATCTAGCTCAATTGGCATAACATAGTTTATGATGAAAATGTTCTACATCCTACTTTGGTGAGTAGCGTCTGGGGTCTTAAAAGCTTGTGAGCAGCCATGAAGATACTCCACTGGTCCCACTCTATCTGGAGCAAGGGAGAAAGAAGAAAACCAAAAGCACAGGGGAAAGATTAGTTCAAAGGAGTAATGGACCACAACTACTACACCAACATACTGAGTTCAGCACAACTAGATGGTGCCTGGTTACCTCCATCAACTGCTCTGACAGAGATCACAATAGAGGATCCCAGACAGAGTAGGAGAAAAATGTAGAACAAAATTCTAACTCACAAAAAAAAAGACCAGACTTACTGGTCTGACAGAGACCAGTAGAGTATGGCCCCTGAACACCCTTTTAACTCAGTACTGAAATCACTACTGAGGTTCACCCTTCAGCCAAAGATTAGACAGGCCCATAAAACAAAACAAGACTAAGTGGGCACACCAATCCAGGAGCAAGGACAAGAAGCCAGGAAAGGATAGGAAAGCTAGTAATGGGAAACTCAAGGTCTAGAAAGGGAGAGTGTTGACACATCATGGGGTTAGCAATCAATGTTACAAAAACAATTTGTATTAATTGTTTAATGAGAAACTAATTTGCTCTGTAAACCTTCATCTAAAGCACTATAAAAAAAAAATCAGTCATTTCATCACATCCTAAATGAGCTCTTTTATGGAGAGTTTTCAACATAGGGACATAAAAAGATTTAGGTGAGACAAGCTCCTGATCAAACCCTAACCATAATTTGGCTATGGGGTCCTGGGAACAATCTGCTTTCATCCATTTTCTGTTTCTCAGTTTTAGCTAATTTTTTACTTTTTATTAATTTTTCTAAAGTTAATTCGTTAACGTTATGATTATCTATGAACAAATTAGGGTAACTTCTTTTTCTATTTTCCCTAGGGTTATGACAACTTGAAAGGTATCTTGTTTGGCTGCTTTATCAGCAAGGTTATTCCCTCTGATCTCTGCAGTCTGAGGGACCCCTTTAAGTTTATAAGCCTGTATTTTTATCACAGTCTCAGGGGGCAGTAGTAAAGTATCTGAATGGTCTGATACTAAGCTCCATTTTTTTATGGCAGTTCCAGAAGATGTTAGAAATTCTGTTTCCATAACATGCCAAATCATGAGTCCCTCTGATGGTATGCTTAGAATCTGTGTAAACATTCATGGTCTTTCTTTTAGCAAGTTTTCAGGCTCTACTCAGAGCAATTAATTCAGCTTATTGGGCCAAAGTAGCTTTGGGAAGGACTTGGCTTTCAAGAACCTCAGTAGAGGTTGTAAGGGTGTATCCAGCCTAATAAAAAAAGATCTAGTAAGATCAGGTTTCAAATAGGAGCCATCAACAAATAGAGTTAATTCAGGATTAACCAAAGGAATTTCTCTTACATCTTTTCAGGGAGTTAAAACCTATTCGGTTAAATTTAAACAATCAAGCGCTGGGTGGTTGTTATTGTCAATTTCTGGAATGACAGTGGCAGTATTTAAAGAAGCCACAGAATGTAGTCCAATATTAGACGCATCCAGGAGGAACAATTCATAGGAAGGGAGTAGGCTGGTGGAAAGATATAGAGTCAAAGCAGAGTTAGTATTGCAGATATTGCATGGGAAACATAAACATTTAGAAAATTTCCCAGCACTATATCTGCAGTGCTTTCAACTAGTTTGGCTGCAGCAGCAACATCCCTGAGGCAGGGAGGGTACTCTTTCACTACATGATCCAGCGCCGGCTGTAAGAGCCTACTGTCCTCTGATGTTCTCCATGCTTAAGAGTTTCTAGAGGCTTCATGTACAAACAGGAGAAAATCTAGGTGATAATTAGTAAAGCCTGGTACAGGCATGTTTGTTAGAGCTTCTTTTAGTTTAGTTACAGCTTTCTGATCCTCCAGTGCAATTTGGAAAAAATCTGAAGGCTTTCAAGTACTTATATAGGGGTTGGGTTAACATGAAAAAATTAGGAATCCAAGTTCTATAGTAGCCATAAAGCCACAGAAACTCACGTAATTGTTTCTTAGTTTGTGGGATAGAAAAGCAAAAATAGCTTCTTTCCACTTAGGACCAATAGAAATGCCTTCTGCAGAAATCGAATACGTAACAGAAGGCTGGGCCAATTATAGTTTTTCTCTAGAATATGTATGCCCTCCAGCAGCTAGGTGTTTTAATAAGATTATGTAGTATTCAATGCAGGTTTGCTGGGAGTTTGAGCATGTCAATAAGTCATCAACATATTTCAGTAATTTAGATTCATTTTTAAATTGCAAGGGCTGTAAATCAGCATGGAGAATTTGAGAGAAATAGATGGGAGACTCAGTGAATCCCTGGAGCATTACTGTCCAAGTAAAATGTTGTAAAGGCAAGTAAGGCAAGTAAAGGCAAATGAATATTGGCTTTTATGACGGACAAGAACACCGAAAAAGGTGGTACATATGAATACCAGGAGATAAACTAGATAACTGGGAGCTCTTAAAAATTAAACACGTATGCTCATCAAAAGACTTCACCAAAAGAGTAACAAGAAAACTTACAGGCTGGGTAAAAATTGAGGCTACAATATATCCAACACATAAGTGATTTCTAAAATCTATAGACTGTTTCAACACCTCAACAACAAAAAGACAAATAACCCAATTAAAAAATAGGCAAGGGATATGAACAGACACTTCACCAAAGAAGATATTCAGGCTGCTAACAGACACATGAGGAAATGCTTGAGATCATTAGCCATTAGGGAAATTCAAATCAAAACCACGGTGAAATACCATCTCACCCTGACATTACTGGCACTAAGAAAAAAAAAAAAATTTTTTTTAAGCCGAAAATAACAAATCTTGAAGAGGTTGCAGGGAGATTGGAACTCTTATGTACTGCTGGTGGGAATGTAAAACGGTACAACCACTATGGAAAATTATAAGCGCCTCTTTCAAAGTTTTTTTTTTTTCTTTCTTTCAAAGTTAGAAATAGAAATACCATATGATCCAGCAATCCCACTCCTAGGAATATATTCTAGAGAAATAAGAGCCATCGCATGAATACACATATGCACTCCTATTCCGTCTGGAGAAAAGAACAAAGAAAACCAAAAGCACAAGGAAATATTACTCCAAATGACTAATGACCCACAGGCTTCACCAGCATAAGCCTAGAAGAACTAGATGGTGCCTGGCTACCACCACCAATCACTCTGACACGGATCAAAATACAGGGTCCTGGACAGAGCAGAAGAAAAATGTAGAACAAAATTCAAATTTACAAAAAAAAGACCAGACTTACTGGTCTGACAGAGACTGTAGAAACACTTGAAGGTATGGCCCCCAGACACCCTGCTAACTCAGAACTGAAGCTACTCCCTAAGTCCACCTTCCAGCCAAAGATTAGACAGGCCTATAAAACAATAACACACATGGGGAACGTGCTTCTTAGTTAAATCAAGCATATGAGACCAAATGGGCAACACGTGCCCCAAAACAAGAAGGCAGGAACAGACAGTAAAACTAGATGAATGGACACAGGGAAACCAGGGTAAAAAGGGAAGGGGGGAAATTGCTGAAACATGTTAGGAATTGCAACTAATGTCACAAAACAATTTGTGTATAAATTTTTGAATGAGAAAATAATTTGTGCTGTAAACTTTCACATAAGGCAAGGTTTAAAAAAATTAGTTTTCAAATAAAAAGATGTTACAAAGGTCAATAACAGTAAAATGTGTATCATCCAGAGGGATATTGGAAAGTCATGAATGAGGGTTTGGAACTACTGGAAATCTAGGAATAGCAATGTGGTTGATAGCTCGCAGTTCCTGAACAAACCGCCTGCCTCTGTTGTTTGATTTCTTAACCAGTAACACAAGTGTGTTACAAGGGTTGGTGCAGAGGAAAATTAAACCTTTAGAAAGGAAATCCTGAATAATAGAAGCCAATCCCTCTTTAGCTTTTCATTTAAGGTGGTATTGAGGGAGTCTCAGTAAAAGCATAGAGGTGTCCACCTGAACTTTAAGGGGTTGTGCTTACAAAATTTGTCCCACTTTGGTAGATGTGGTGACCAATAAGGTTTTAGAAATTGATGAAAAATATCAGAAGGAAATGGGTTAGAGGGGGTTAAGTTTTCTTTGTGCATGACTAGTGGTTGCAAACAGCAATCAGTTTTTTCCCTCTGAATTAGTTCTGATTCAGATCCCTCGATAATGGTTTCTAGGGAAGCTGTCAAGCTCAATAATAGTTCTCTTTTTCTTGAAAATTATAAATGACAGGCCCAAGTAGACAAAAGATCTCAGCCCAACAAATTAACAGCAGTGTCAGAGCTAAGCAGAAAAGGATGTAAATCTTCAATAGGGGCAAGGAAAATAAAAACAGGTTTTGAATGAATTGAAGTCTGTCCCCAGTTTGTAACTCCCACAACTTTTAAAATTTTAATACTCCGAAGAAGGTCTTTTGTAAACATGTTGCAGACAGTGTAACACTAGTGTCAATTAGAAATTTACAAGGTGTCTTAGGCTGAGTTCTCTAAAAAAAAAAGTGAAGCATATATAGAGAGAGAGGGAAATTTATCTCAAGGAAATGGCTTATGTGGTTGTAGAGGCTGGCAAGTTCCAAGTCTGTGTGTCAGGCATCAGGCTGGGGGTGTCTCCTGACTCACGTAACTTCAGAAGCCGAAGAACCCAAGACTGGAAAGTCAGATGGTGGGCCGCTGGTTCACAGACTGCAGAGGCTAATAAATCTAAGATTGGCAGGTAAAACAGTAGGCCTCTGGCTAACAGGCTGTGGAGGCCAATGAATCCCAAGATTGGCAGGCAATATGGCGGGTCAGTGGCTCAAGTCCCAAGAACTGGAGGTCAGATGATGTTGAGCTGGATGCAGGATCCAGAGCAAGCAAATGAGCTTTGCCAGAACATATATATATTGGAGGCAGGCCACACCCTTGAGGAAACTCCCCTTACAACTGACTGGCTGATCACATCAGATCACATCATAGAGAATGACTACATTATTATGTAACTGTCATATTACATCATTACATAACTGCCATACTACATCATTACATAACTTCAAAACTACATTATTACATAATTGCTAAAACCACTGAGAATCACAGCCAAGTTGACATACAACCTTGATCATCATACAAGTTTTCCATTAATGTACATGGTAGTTTATCTTTGTGAATTTAGTGCCACTAAAGGAAAAGCCCCTGTTTGCTACCTGGAGCCTCTTCGTTCCATATTTGACTGAAGGGTCTCCTGTTTGGACTGTTTCTTTTGGTTGTTTTTCAATTTATAGCAGCCTTCTTCCAATGCCTGTGTTTCTTGCAATAATTGTAAGTTCTGGGTTTCATATCTCCAAAGGGCTTGGACTTAATTTGCTGGCTAGGAGACTGTAATTGTTGTAAGTATAAGGCCATTAACTTACTTGCCTTGAAGATTTATTTAATTTCCAAGGTCTGACAGAGTTCATGAACCAGATCAGCCGGTTCAGCAATGAGGGCTGCTTTCCAATCTAGTTGATGCCTTTTTGATAGTTCAAATTTAGGGCCAGATATGAATACTGTGTTAAAAGCTCCTGTAGCCCAGTAGATGATAGATCAATCCCAGGATGTTCAGCAAAGCTTTGAAATAATCTGGCCTAGTAAGCATACAGACTTTCATCTTTGTTTTGTAGTGAAATTTTGTTCAATCTATTGTTGAGGGAAAAGCTTTTCAAATGGCCTTTCACAATCTTTTATTGATATTCTGAGAATCTTCTAACAGTTGGGTTGCTGTTTTATTTAAATCTGGTACTAAAATATCTTTGGAATTTCTTCATTCAGCCTGTTCTACCACAAAATGGGCTTCCTCTGGTCCAGTTATCATGTGGATTAGTTGATACAAATCAGGGAATCTAGGCTGGTAAGCCTCAACATGGATTTTAAATTCTTCAGCAAACTTGTAAGGATCCTCCTGCAGTTTGGGGGAATCTTTAGCAATTTTATGTAATTCTGAGAGTGTCCAGGGGTTAAAAGTAATGTGGGGAACATCTTCAATATCCACACTGGGATGGATTCTAAAAGGCATTTCAGGAATAGGCTTTATGCTCCCTGAAGTTTCTTTAGGGAAAGAAGGAAGTTCAGACAAAGTGCTATTAGAGGAATGCTTAGTAGTATCGGGGAATAGGAAGGCAGAGGAGTATACAAAGGAGAGGTAGACGGCAAAGGAGCAGACAGTCCCAGGACAACTTGGGTAGTTGGAACAGAAACCTGGCATTGTAATTACTTATTTTGTTTAGTTAATTTAGAAACATTATCTTTCAGGGAATCAATTTTACTCTCAGCATGTCTTCTAGAAGTTTCAAAATACCAATTGAAGTAGGCTTTCCATTACTTCTACTTAATTCAGGAGCCTTTCTTTTCTAATTCACTGTGGAAAAAAACTCAATTTAAATAATTCAAAAGAACCTCAAAGCAGCCACATATTTTCCAGCTGTCCTTAATGAGACTATACCAAGCAGCTAGGCACAAGCAGGTAGCTGAGCCATGTGCTTTTCCATGTATCAGGCAAGAGTCCCAGAAGGGAATTCCACACTTCCCCCAGAAACGGCATTTCCCATTTTCAAAGAGGTTCAAATTTGTTCAAAGTTTAGGACTTTCAGACTCAACAAAATCCTAATGTGGGACACCATGGGGTTTGGACAGTGTATTGCTTAAACCAATATATTCCTTTCATTGCATGAGCCTTTGCTTGTAGCCAGCAGGCAGCCTAATGCTCTGGCTTGTCTCACAACGCAGCTCATCTTGTCACAGAAGACTTTAGTTGCATCTGCGGCAGGCAACCACTCTATTGGATTCTATTGGTTGCCTGTGCCCTTGGATTTCTTTGAGGCATATTCCACAAACTTAAAAAGTTCTAGGACAGTAAATTGCCCAGAATCTTGCATTACTGCACTAAGGAAGGTAAAATTTAGTAAAAATTCTTGCAAGACTGGAGTGAAACCAGATAAGACAAAACAAAGCAGACAAGGACAAAATGAAACTAGAATTCTTAATAATTCTCAAAGACCTCAACACAAGAAAACAGAACTCAAAATTTGAGAGGTTACTTACCTGGTAGTGACTCCCAAGTAGTTCACAGAGTGGTGAGCCCAAACAGCCCTGCTTGGTACCAAAGCCCAGTCCTTCAGTAGTCAGGGGGTCACTGCAGGCAATGCATCTTCAAATCCCACAGTTCTGACACCACGAAATGTCAAAGAGAAAAATGGAGTTTCTACTAAATTTAAAGCAGGGAGTTTTATTGAAGGGACAGAGCTACCCAGATCAGGTGGCATTTCATGAGCATTCATGAAAGTACTTCAGTGAAAGTAATTTTTCATAGAGTTTAAGTATAGAAAATCCAGGAATTTACAAGAAAAAATTCTGATTGGTTGACATTTATGAAGTCATATTTCGACAGACACCAGACAATTATGAGCTCCCTTAAGCATTGTTTTGTTAATCATAAGTTTGAGTCAGTCACCTCCTTTCTAATCAATGGATATTTGGGGGGCCCGCCTGAGTGAATATCCTTCCTGAAAGTGTGCTACAAGAGGAATGGAGGGGAGGGAAACCCATGAGCTTCCTGAGGTACTCTGGCTAGTTGACTTTTGACAGTCAGCTCAGAATGAGCAATAAACAACAAAATGGAGCCTGGCCTACATCTTAGGCAGAAGCCTCTCCTTAGGCCAACCACCTAGATTTTTGGGGATCCTTCACAACACCAACAGGGATTCAATATAATAAGAGTGGATTACAAAAAAAAAGAGCTGCAAGACACAGACTCTGCAAAGGAGGAGTTATAGAAACCCAAGAAAACAGGAGAGATGTAAAATAAGGACACTAGAGGAATTTGAAGCCATACGTATGTGATGTATGTATGGTTTTAAGACAAGGAATAATAAGCAAAAAATTCAGGTTAGTGTTCACTTCTAGTTGGGAAGGAGGCGACAGAGAGAACATTACTTTCAAGGGCACTGGCCATATTATATTCACTACATTGTTGTTGTTGTGTGCCATCAAATTGATTCTGATTCATAGTGACCCTACAGTAGTAGTTACAATTTAAAGAGTTGATTTTATTATTATGCTACATATGTTACATTCTTTATATAAAAAAAAATTACAAAATAAAATGTTTAAAAATATCATTACCTCTGTTTCTCCTATCATATTGAATTCTCCCAATTCTCGGATAAATGTACAGAAGCCTTCCTTCTGAAGGTGTGTACCCACTTAACCTCTGGTCCACTGATAAGAGAATCACACACTCATGCACACATACACACACACACCAACACACACAAGGAGCCACCAGAATTTTTGTGGCAATTTAGAGTTGATGCTCTGTCAGTGCCTTTTCTTCTCCATTAAATCATTTTAATACATCTTTTCAAAATAAAAGGAGCCCTGGTGGCGCAGTCATTAAGCACTACACTGCTAACCAAAAGGTAGGCAGTTAGAACCCACCATGGGAGAAAGATGTGGCAGTCTGCTTCCATAAGGATTTGGAGCCTTGGAAACTCTATGGGGCAGTTCTACTTTATCCTTTAGGGTTGCTATGATTTGGAATTGAATTGATGCCAATGAGTTTGTTTTTTGGTTTTCAAAATAAGCTTGAAAAAAAGGTAACAACTGTCACTGAATCACTCATGTTGATGGATATATGGGAGTAGATAAAATTCTCTATTAAAGAAAAAGAAATTGTTGCCTCTTTTTAGCTCCCTCATGTGGCCACCAGAGAAAAAGGCAAGTATTGTTTCTAATCATTACCTTCCCAACAATATCTACACTCTACACTAGGATTCTCACATGTCAACATCATGCTGTGTTTATTTGATAGGTCAGAGAAAGTCTTATTTACAGGAATAAACTAAAGAGAAAGTTCTTGAGTCTCCTTACATTTTATTACTGGAGTATTCAAGAAGAAAAAAAAAAGTATGTTACACAGGCAGAAAACAAGAAAAAAGTAAATCTCAAATAAACCAGCAATACCAAAGTGTGTTCCACAGAACACTAGTGCAAAAGATATGCCTTGGGAGGCAAAAAGTATTTCTTGGCCAAACAAATCTGAGAAATTCAGCATACTTTCCCCATTGGGATATTAACAGCGAACACTAACTTAGTAAAGGTTCTGAAAATCTTGCAGTCAAAAAATCTGTCTAACTTTGTTTCACCTAACATTAGTCTTTAATAGGAAAGTTCTGTAAAAGTACTGTTTGACATACCTCATTTTCAGACATGCATTAACAAAATTTTTAATTCTAGTAGATATTTTTTTTAATTGGGAAATTAATAATGACTTTTATTGTCACTTACAGTCATCACACAAGTATAGAACTATGTCATTTAGTGTGTATTTAATATTAAATATCAGATGGTCAGTTGAGTGAAATGTGGTTAAATAAATAAAAGAATGGATTAACCAATCAATCAAGTGCAGAGAATAATACGAATTATTCACCTTGAATTCAAGTTACTTTTCTGGCAACATTTCTAATTTGCTATATGAGTTTTTGTTAAGGATATTTCAGTCTGTGCTTCAAGTCCTTTAGTTATAAAATGACCTTGGTCATCTCTGTTCTAGTTGTTAGCAGTTAAGCATATAAATAGTGATATTTTCAAAATCTTGAAATTAGTGAGAATGAATGGCATCAAAGAAAACCTGAGTTTGCAATAGTTGAGGTATTTGCTCCTGACGGCCCATTGTTTAAAACTGCCATCATATAAATCATATGGAAATAGTTATGTATCTAATTACTACTTTTTTGTAGTGAAAAAGGACTACAGTGTCTGTCTTAATCTCATATCTTTCAAAATCACGCTTTCAAAATATTCTCTGAGTGTCTTACTGTTCAGAATCCTTGAGTAATTTGACCTTTCAGAGAAGTGCTTAGCTCCTGCCTAGCTGAATAAAACTGAAGTTAATCAGAATTGGCCTTAGGCTAACAATATCAAAGAATGGTAAGAGAAAGCAATATTAACACTCTCTTACAAACCTATCTTCTTTTTTTCAAATATATGCATAGGCTTTCATGTTGGAGGATTTTATTAAAAGATGAACATTCTCAATTGTCACAATGTTCCCTGAAAGGTAATCACACCCCAACCATTTTCTGGAAGTATAAACTGAGAGATGTGTTGGCCATACTCAGGTAGTGAAAAATCAGTTATTTCAATAAAACACTAATATTACATTTTAAAAATACTTTATAATGTTTTAAAATTAATTTTTAAATTCACAAAGCAATACAGATCCATTGTAGAAAGTTCAAATAAGAGGAAGTATGGGAACTTAGCCCTGACAGGCAGAAAAAAGCATCAACTAGCAACTACACCAGAAAGAGTAGGCAACTCTCACTCAAGGAATATATGCATACTCAACATCATGTCTTGCCCCACACACAAGTTCTCTCTTATACAGAAATAGGCTGCATGAACACATGAATAAGAATTATTGAATGCAGGGAGCCAAAATGGTGGACTAGTCAGATGCACTAAGCCATCCTGCTGCAACAAAGACCTGAAAAAACAAGTAAAACAGATACAGATATCAATCCTAGAACTCTGAACCTTAAATAAAGGAATAAAGTATTAGACTGGAAGTCACTGAGGAAAAGAAACTGATGAAAAATGGGGAAGAAATAGAGATATGAAGTGTAGGTTCCCAGCCAAATCGCATAACTCAGCGTGGCCATCTTGGATTAAAACCAATAACCCCACATGCAGAAAGGCACCTTCATGAAAATCCAAATAGGAGATAGAGGTATGGCGCAGACACACCCAGAGCTAAGTAAGACCACGTTTGCTGGCTACAACTGAAGGAGAACTCCAGACTCTCTCGCCTGGTAACCACAAGATCACATTCTTACAGCCCCCATCCCTCTGATGAACAGTGGCTATAATTGCCACATCCCAGTAACCTCGACTGCTGGGATCCACAGTACAAACTCATCTTATTGCTTTCCTCCATCTAGCTTCCTCTGCCCCTGCCTTTGCCCCCCCACCTCTCTCCTCCTCCCTGCCACCCACCATGCCCCCCAGGGGCCCTGGCCCAGACACCAGCCCCCCCCCCCACTAACTGCTGCAGCCTGGCTCCAATCCCTGGACCAGTTCACACTACAGACAAATGACTCATCGCTACCCCTCCCCACCACTGAACCAGCCCTGTTGCACCATAGCTGAGCAACAAGCTGTGCACACTGGACTGAGGTGGTGAGAATTATTCTGCCCATAGACAAGCAAGCAACAAAGCATGCCTGAGCCACTCTCCCAGACAGAACCAAATAAAATTAAAAGCCCGGATGAAGCAAACAAACTTACAGTCAATAAATAAAGAAAATAATACCTGAATGTCTTGGAGGCAGCAGACAATACCAAAACATGTTTTAAAAAAACAGGACACGATGGCTCTAGGAAGTGACCAGAATAAAGTAGCAGTTGACATTCTGGCAGAAGAAAAAGCATGGGAACTATCTGATAGGGAATTCAAAAATCTTGTATTCACAGCTTTCCAAGAGATTAGAAAAGAGATCAAGGTAAACACAGACAAAATCATAGAAAACACAGAAAAAAACAACAAAAACATAGCCAAAATCAAGGAAAACACAGACAAAGCAATAGAAGAATTCAGGAAAATAACTCAAGAACAAAATGTCAAAATAAATAAACAACTAGAAATCATACAAAAAGAGCAATTACAAATCCAAAAAAATAAACGACAAAAGTTCAGATATGGACAGTGCAATAGAAGGTTTTGAGGGCAAATTTGAAACAATGGTAGACAGAATCAGTGAAATTGAAGACCAGTCCATGCATGCCTCTTTATTTGAGGAAAAATCAGAGAAAAGAATGAAGAAAACCTAAGAACTAAAAAAAAAAAAGAACTACGTAGGACAAAATCAAGAGCAAAAATTTGCACATGATCAGAGTTCCAGAAAAAAGGGAGAAAGTGGAAAACACAGAGAGTCATTGAAGATTTGTTGACAGAAAGCCTCCCTGACATCATGACAGATGAAAAGCTCACCACCCGAGAAGCTCAATGAACTCCATGTAGGATAGGCTCCAAAAGAAAGTCACCAAGGCATATCACAATCACACTCACAAAAACTGAAGACAAAGAAAGAATACTGACAGCAGCTCAAGAAAAATGAAAAGTCACAAGAGTAAGACTTAACACTGATAACTCAGCCGAAATTATGCAGGCAAGAAGGTGATGGGAGAATATATATAAAACCTTGAAAGACAAAAAATGACAACCAAGAATAACATATCATGTAAAATTCTCTCTCAAAGATGATAACAAACTTAGGACATTTTCAGATAAACAGAAATGAAGGGAATTTGTAATTTGTAAAAACCAAGCCAAACTTACCAGAATTATTAAAGGAAATCCTTTGATTAAAGAACCAACAACATCAGATAAAAACCTGAATCTAGGACTCAGGTCAGTATCAGCTGAACACTGGCAATGAACCCTCAAGTATAAAACAAGACTAAAAGATTCAAAACAGGGAGCTAGAGACGTCAATGTGTAAATGAACACAACATCAGAACAATAAAAGGGGGAATACAAAGTGTAGATTTAGAACATTCAAATGGAGAGGAAGTCAGGGTAATATCAATAATAAAAAACAGGTGCAAACTTAGGAAGATAAGGATAAATATCAAGGTAACCATAAGAAAAGTTAACAAACCTACAATCATCAAAATAAAGAAGAAAAACATATAATGTCAGTAAACAGAAAATCTACAATAAAGAAAAAAAAAAAGAAATTTCACATACAGAAGGAACTCAGCACAGGAAAGTAAGAGGAACAAAGAAAACGTCAGCACCACAAAAGTGTAGCAAACTCATACCTATTGATTGATAATCATACTAAATATAAATGGCTTAAATGCACTCATAAAGAGAAGGGAATGAAAGAATGGATTAAAAAAAATGACCCATCAGTATACTGTCCACAAGACAGTTTTCTTCATGTGTCTAAACACCTTAGGCATGAAGATATAAATTTATTAAAAATAAAAGGTTAAAAAAAAAAAGGCAAGCAAACAGCTACCAAAAAAGAGCAGGAGTGGCAATACTAATCTCAGAAAAGATGGACTGTAAGGCAAATCCACCATAAAAGACAAGGAAGGACATTATATAATGATTAAAGGAACAATCTATTATGATGACATAACCATAATAAATATGTATCCAACAACAAGGCTTCAAAATACATAAAACAAATTCTAATAGCACTAAAAAGAGAAACTGACAGTTGCACAATAATAGGAAACTTCAACATACCACTCCCAGTAAAGGACAGAATATCTAGAAAGAAACTCATCAAAGACATAAAAGGTCTAACAGCCACAATCAATCAACTTGAACTGATAGACATATAGAACACTCCACCCAACAGCAGCAAATCATACATTCTTTTCCAACACACATGTAACTTTCTCCAGAGTAGACAACATCTTAAGCCACATAGCAACCCTCAACAAAATCCAAAACATTGAGACAATACAAAACATCTTCTCTGATCACAACACATAAAAGAAGAAATTAATAACGAGAAGAGCAAGGAAAAAAATCAAATAAATGGAAACTGAATAAGACCTTGCTTAAAAACCACTGGGTAATAGAAGAAATCAGAGATGGAATAATAAACTTTTCTAGAAACAAATGGGAATGAAAACACCTCATACCAAAACCTTTGGGACAAGGGCTCAAAGGTCAATTTATAGCAATAGGCCCACACATCAAAAAAAGAAGGGACAAAATCAAAACGTTAGCCCTACAACTTGAATAAATAGAAAGAGAACACCAAAAGAGGCCCACAGCCACCAGAAGAAAGGAATTAATAAATAAAAAAAAAAATCAGAGCAGAAATAAATGAAATAGAGAATGGAAAAACAATAGAAAGGATCAGCAAAACAAAAAGGTTGGTTCTTTGAAAGGATCAACAAAATGGACAAACCATTGAACAAACTGACAAAAGAAAAACAGGACTGCAAATAACCCAAATAAGAAAAGAAATAGGGGACTGTAATGTATTGTAATATAAACCCAACTGAAATAAAAAGGATCATAACAGAGTACTATGAAAAAATAATATACTTCAATAAATTTGAAAACTTAGAGGAAATGGACAAATTTCTGGAAACACACTACCTACTTAAACAACCACAAACTGAGGTCTAAAACCTGAACAGACCCATAATGAGAGAAGAGATTGAAAAGGTAAAAAAAAAAAAAAAAACTTCACACACAAAAAAAGTCCTGGCCTAGATGGCTTCACTGGAAAATTCTACCAAACATTCAGAGAACAGCTCACATCAGTACTACTCAAACTATTTCAAAACAGAGAAAAGAAAGGAATACTTCTGAATGCATTCTATGAAGCCAGCATAACCCTGATACCAAAACCAGGCAAAGACACAATAAAAAAAGAAAATTACGGACCAATACCTCTGATGAATATAGATGCAAAAATTCTAGGCAATAAAACTCAGCACCATATTAAAAAATAAATGAATAATACACCCTGACCAAGAGGGATTCATACCAGGTAATTTTTATGAAAGTATAGTTCAACATCAGAAAATAGATCAATGTAATCCACGGGATAAATAAAACAAAAGAACCACATGATCATCTCAATTGACACAGAAAAGGCATTAGATAAAGCCCAACGCCTATTCCTGATAAAAACTCTCAATAAGATAGGAATAGAAGGGAAATTCCTCAACATAATAAAGGGCATCTACACAAAAACAAAAGCTAACATCACTCTTAACTGAGAAAGGTTGAAAAGCTCACCCAAGAAGGAGAACAAGACAAGGATGCCCTTTATCACCACTCCTATTTAGTATTGTGCTGGAAGTCCTAGCTAGAGTAATAAGGCAAGAAAAAGAAATAAAGGGCATCCAAATTGGTAAGTCCCCAGGCATCTGTCAGTGAATCGTACTGTGGGGGCTTGTGTGTTGCTGTGAGGCTGGAAGCTCTGCCACCGGTACTCAGCAAGATCACCCATGGTAGACAGGTTTCAGCTGAGCTTCCAGACTAAGACAGACTAGGAAGAAGGACCCAGGAGTCTACTTCTGAAAAGAATTAGCTGATGAAAACCTTATGAATAGCAGTGGAACATTGTCTGATACAGTGCCAGAAGATAAGCCTCTCAGGCTGGAAACCACTCAAAATACCACTGGGGAAGAGCTGCCTCCTTAAAGTAGAGTCGACCTTAATGACGTGGACAGAGTCAAGCTTTTAGGACCTTCATTTGCAGATGTGACATGACTCAAAATGAGAAGAAACAGCTGCAAACACCCATTAATGATTGGAACCTGGAACGTATGACAGATGAATCTAGGAAAATGGGAAATTGTCAAAAATAAAATGGAACACATGAATATCAATATTCTAAGCATTAGTGAGCTGAAATGGACTGGCATTGGCCATTTTGAATCAGACAATTATATGGTCTACTATGCTGGGAATGACAACTTGAAGAGGAATGGCATTGCTTTCATCCTCAAAAAGAACATTTCAAGATCTATCTTGAAGTACAACGCTGTCAGTGATAGGATAATATCCATACGCCTACAAGGAAGACCAGTTAATATGACTATTATTCAAATTTACGCACCAATCACTAAGGACAAAGTGAAGAAATTGAACATTTTTAACAACTTCTGCAGCCTGAAATTGATCGAACATGCAATCAGGATGCACTGATAATCACTGGTGATTGAAATGCAAAAGTTGGAAAAGAAGGATCCGTAGGTGGAAAATATGGCCTTTGTGATAGCAATGATGCTGGAGATCGCATGATTCAATTTTGCAAGACCAACCACTTCTTCATTGCAAATACCTTTTTCACCAACATAAACAGTGACTATACACATGGACCTCGCCAGATGTAATACACAGGAATCAAATTGACTACATCTGTGGAGAGAGACGATGGAAAAGCTTGATATCATCAGTCAGAACAGGGCCAGGGGCCGACTGTGGAACAGGCCATCAATTACTTATATGCAATTTCAAGTTGAAATTGAAGAAAATTCAAACAAGTCCACGAAAGGCAAAGTACAACCTTAAGTATATCTCACCTGAATTTAGAGACCATCTCAAGAATAGAATTGACATTCTTCTAATGGCCAAAGACCACACGAGTTGTGGAATGACATCAAGGACATCATGCATGAAGAAAACAGGAGGTCATTAAAAAGACAGGAGAGAAAAAAAAAAACACCTGAATGGATGTCAGAAGAGACCCTGAGGCTTGCTCTTGAACACTGAGTAGCTAAAGCAAAAGGAAAAAATGATGATTTAAAAGAGCTGAACAGAAGATTTCAAGCGGCAACTCGAGAAGACAAAGTACAGTATTATGATGGCATGTGCAAAGACCTGGGGATAGAAAACCATAAAGGGAGAACACACTCTGCATTTCTCAAGCTGAAAGAACGAAAGAAAATACTCAAGCTTTGAGTTGCAATACTGAAGGATTCTACAGTGAAAATATTAAACAATGGAGAAAGCATCAAAGGAAGATGGAAGGAATACACAGTCACTATACCAAAAAGAATTGGTCAACGTTCAGCCATTTCAGGAGGTAACATATGATCAGGAACGAATAGTACTGAAGGAAAAAGTCCAAGCTGCACTGAAGGCATTGGTAAAAAACAAGGATTTGGGAATTGATAGAATACCAATTGAGATGTTTCAACAAATGGATGCAGCGCTGGAAGTGCTCACTGCCTATACCAAGAAATTTGGAAGACAACTACCTGGCCAACTGACTAGAAGGGATCCATATTTATGTCTATTCCCAAGAAAGATGATTCAACTGAATGCAGAAATTATTGAACAATATCATTAATATCACATGCAAGCAAAATTTTGCTGAAGATCATTCAAAAGCACCTGCAGCAGTATATCGACAGGGAACTGCCAGAAATTCAAGCCTGATTTAGAAAAGGATGTAGGACCAGGGATATCATTGCTGATGTCGGCTGAATCCTGGCGGAAAGCAGGGAATACCAGAAAGATGTTTACCTGTGCTTTATTGACTATGATAAGGCATTTGACTGTGTGGATCATAACAAATTATGGACAACATATTGGAGAATGGGAATTCCAGAACATTTAATTGTGCTCATGAGGAATCTGAACATGGATCAAGAGGCACACATTCGAACAGAACAAGTAGATACTGCATGATTTAACGTCAGGAAAGGTGTGCATCAGGGTTGTATCCTTCACCATGCCTATTCAATCTGTGTGCTGAGCAAATAATCTGAGAAACTGGACTATATGAAGAAGAATGGGGCATCAGGATTAGAGGAAGACTTATTAACAACTTGCGATATGCAGATGACACAACCTTGCTTGCTGAAAGTTAAGAGAACTTGTAGCAGTTAACTGATGAAGATCAAAGGCTATAGACTTCAGTATGGATTATACCTCAAAATAAAGAAAAAAAAATCCTTACAACTGGACCAATAGGCAACATCATGATAAATGGAGAAATGATTGATTTTGTCAAGGATTTCATTTTACTTGGATTCACAATCAACACCCATGGAAGCAACAGTCAAGAAATCAAAAGATGCATTGCATTGGTCAAATCAGCTGCAAGAGAGCTCTTTAAAGTGTTAAAAAGTAAAGATGTCACTTTCAGGACTAAGGTGCACCTGACCCAAGCCATGGTGTTTTCAATTGCCTCATATGCGTTTGAAAGCTGAACAATGAATAAGGAAGACCAAAGAAGAAGTGACACCTTTGAATTACGGTGTTTGCAAAGAATATTGAATACGCCATAGACTACCAAAAGAACGAACAAATCTGTCTTGGAAGAAGTACAACCAGAATGCTCCTTGGAAGCAAGGATGGTGAGACTTCATCTCACATACTTTGGACATGCTGTTAGGAGGGATCAGTCCTTGGAGAAGGACATCATGCTTGGTAAAGTGGAGGGTCAGCAAAAAAGAGGAAGACCTTCAACAAGATGGGTTGACAGAGTGGCTGCAACAATGGGCTCAAGCATAGCAACAATTGTGAGGATGGCGCAGGATGGGGCAGTGTTTCCTTCCATTATGGATAGGGTCTCTATGAGTTGGAACCTATTTGACAGCACCTAACAGCAACAACAACATATGATTGACTTGTGCAGTTTCTTTAATTCCTATTCTCTTTTTTGAATTTTTTTCAGGAATATATGGTCCAGGAAAGGATTTTTGACTGATAAATATTCTTAATTCTTGCAAATCTGAAATGCCTTTTGACTTTGCAGTTACTGCCAGATTTGCTGAGTACAGGATAACAGGTTAAAAATAATTTCCCCTCAGGTCTTCAAAATATTACTCTGTTGTCTTCTAGCATTCATAATTGCTATTTAGAAGTCTCATACCAAGTGGATTTTTTTTTTTCTTTTGAAGTAACTTTTTCCCCTTTTCTGGAGACATTTAAGATTTTCTCTTTATTTTTGTGTTCTGAAATTTCACCATGATGTGCTCAGGTTTATATCCTTTATTTACCTATTGCCATCGATGCAAATTTCAGTTGAAGGTTCATGGTTTTCTACAGCTGTGTGAAATTTTATTTGATTAATTCTTTGTTTCCTCTCTTTTCTTTATGAAACGCCTATCAGCCAACATACAGATAATGGAAGTTCTGACTCTACCTTTGTTTCCTTATTTTCCCCCATTTTTGTCTTCTGCATAACCTATTGCCATCGAGTAGATTCCGACTCATAGTGTCACTACAGGACACAGTAGAACTGCCCCGTATAGAGTTTCCAAGGAGCAGGCTGGTAGATTCAAACTGCCGACTTTTTCGTTAAAAGCCGAACTCTTAATGACTGCACCACCTCTGGGATAATTACTCTGTTTCATGGGCCAGCTTAGGATTTTCGTTTATGGTTGTTCTGCTATTTAACTCATGGATCCAGTGTCTCTAAAAGGCAACAATCAGATTTTACATTTTCAAGCTCTTTAGTAGTTTTTTTTTTTTTTTTTTTTTCTTTCAAGGATGTATTATCCTTTCAAATCTGAGGATATCATTTGCGGTTATTTTAAATTATTACCGTTTGTCCTATTTTATTTAAAATCTATTGTAATATCTCCTTCTTTGACTATTAGTCCTTTTTGTTTTCTCCAAACACTTGGTGCTTCTCATTTGAGCGCTCAATTTTGCATTTGATAATTTTTTTTAATTGTGCTTTAGGTGAAAGTTTACAGAGCAAATGAGTTTCTCATCAAACAGTTAATACAGGAAGTGTTTTGTGACATTGGTTGCTAACCCCATGATGTGTCAACACTCTCACCTTCTCCACCCCAGATTCCCTGCTTCCATTCATCCAGTTTTCGTGATCCTTCCTGCCTTCTTGTCTTTGCATTTGGGCTGGTGTGCCAATTAGCCTTTTATACATGATTGAACTATAAAGCACGTTCCTCACGTGTGTTATTGTTGGCTCTATAAACCTGTTTCATCTTTGGCTAAAGGGTGAACCTCAAGAGTGACTTCAGTACTTAGTTAAAAAAGTGTTTGGGGGCCATACTCCAGGGGTTTCTCCAGTCTCTGTCAGATCAGCAAGCTTGTTTTTGTGTGTGTGTGTGTGTGTGTGTGTGAATTCGAATTTTGTTCTACATTGTTCTCCTGCTCTGTCTAGGACCCTTTATTGTGATCCTTGCCAGAGCAGTCAGTGATGGTAGCTGGACACCATCTAGTTGTTCTGGGCTCAGTCTGATGAAGGTTGTGGTGGTCCTGGTCCATTAGTCCTTTGGACTAATCTTGCCACTGTATCTTTGGTTTTCTTCATTCTCCCTTGCTCCAGCTGGGATGTGACCAGTTGATGTATCTTAGATAGCCACGTGTAGCCTGTTAAGACCCCAGACATACTCACCAGTCTGATGTAGATCATTTTCTTTATAGACTATGTTATGCCAAATTGAGCTAGATATCCCCTGAAACCATGGTACCCAACCCTCAGCCCAGTAGCCTCAGGGCGTTTGAATGTGTCTATGAAGTTTCTATGACTTTGCTCTGGTCAAGTTGTGCTGACTTCCCCAGAATTGTGTATTGTCCTACCCATCACCAAAGTTACCACTTACCTACTATCTAGTTAGTGTTTCCCCCCCGCCACCCCTCCCATCCCTCATTAACCATCAAAGATTATTTCTTTCTGTGTGTCCTTGCTACTGTGAATAATGCTGCAATGAACATGGGTGTGCAATATGTCTATTCGTGTGATGGCTTTTATTTCTTTACGATATATTCCCAGGAGTGGGATTGCGGGTTGTTTGAGGAGGCGCCATATCATTTTCCACAGTGGCTATACCATTTTACATTCCCACCAGCAGTGCATAAGAATTCCAAGCTCCACAAAACCTATCCAACCTTTGTTATCTTCTGGGTTTTTTTTTTTTATTGTTATTCATGCCAGTAATGCCAGGATATCTCCTTGTAGTTTTGATTTGCATTTCTCTAATGTCTAATGATCAAGAGCATCTCCTCATGTATCTGTTAGCCACCTAAATGTCTTTTTTGGTGAAGTGTCCGTACATACACTTTGCCCATTTTTTTTATTGTGCTTTAAGCAAAAGTTTACAATTCAAGTCAGTTTCTCATACAAAAACTTATACACACATTGTTATGTGACCCTAGTTGCTCTCCCTACAATTTGACAGCCCACTCCTTCTCTCCACCCTGTATTTCCCCTGTCCATTCAACCAGATCCTGTCCCCTTCTGCCTTCTCATGTAGCCTCCAGACAGGAGCTGCCCACATAGTCTCTCTCATGTGTCTACTTGAGCTAAGAAGCACACTCCTCACCAGTATCATTTTACGTCTTACAGTCCAGTCTAATCTTTGTCTGAAGAGTTGGTCTTGGGAATGATTCTAGTTTTGGGCTAAAAGAGAGTCCTGGGGCCATGACTTCTGGGGTCCCTCCAGTCTCAGTCAGACCATTAAGTCTGGTCTTTTTACTAGAATTTGAGGTCTGCACCCCACTTTTCTCCTGCTCCATCAGGGATTCTCTGTTGTGTTCCCTGTCAGGGTAGTCATTGGTGGTAGCTGGGCACCATCTAGTTCTTCCCATCTCAGGCTGATAGAGTCTCTGGCTTATGTGGCCCTTTCTTTCTCTTGGGCTCATATTTTCCTTGTGTCTTTGGTGTTCTTCATTCTCCTTTGCTCCAGGTGGGTTGGGACAATTGATGCACCTTAAATGGTCGCTTGCTAGCTTTTAAGACCCCAGACACCACTCACCAAAGCGGGATGCTGAACATTTTCTTAATATACGTTATTATGTCAATGGACCTAGATGTCCTTAGACCCCCGCCCCTGCTACTCTGTCCTTCAGAGCATTTGGTGGTAGTCAGGACACTTCTTAGCGTTTGGTTTAGTCCAGTTGTGCTCGCTTCCCCTATATTGTGTGTTGTCTTTCCCTTTATCTAAAATAATTCTTGTCTACTATCTAGTTTTTTTTTTTTTTTATCTAGTTAGTGAATACCCCCTTCCTTCCTCCCCACCCTTGTAACCATCAAAGAATATTTTCTTCTGTGTTTAAACCTCTTCTTGAGTTTTTATAATAGTGACTTCATACAATATTTGTCCTTTTGCAAGTAATTTCACTCAGCATAATGCCTTCCAAATTCCTCCATGTTATGAGATGTTTTACAGATTCATTGTTGTTCTTTATCATTGTGTAGTATTCTATTGTATGAATATACCATAATTTATTTATCCGTTCTTCCATTGATGGGCACCTTGGTTATTTCCATCTCTTTGCTATTGTAAATAATGCTGCAATGAACATGGGTGTGCATATATCTGTTCATGTGAAGGCTCTTATTTCTCTAGGATCTATCCCAAGGAGTGGGATTGCTAGAGCCTATGGTAGCTCTATTTCTAGCTTTTTGAGGAAGTGCCAAATAGATTTCCAAAGTGGTTGTACCATTTTACATTCCCAAAAGCAGTATATAAGTGTTTCAGTCTCTCCACACCCCTCCAATATTTGTTATTTTGTGTTTTTTGGATTAATGCCAGCCTTGTTGGGGTGAGATGGTATCTTATTGTAGTTTTGATTTGCATTTCTGTATGGCTAATGATCGTGACCATTTCCTCATGTATCTGTTAGTTGCTTGAATGTCTTCTTTGGTGAGGTGCCTGTTCATATCCTTTGCCCATTTTTTAATTGGGTTATTTGTCTTTTCGTTGTTGCGTTTTTGCAGCATCTTGTAGATTTTAGAGATTAGATGCTGATCGGATTTGTCACACCCAAAAATGTTTTTTCCCAGTCCGTGGGTTGACTTTTTATGCTTTTGGTGAAGTCTTTGAATGAACATAAGTGTTTGATTTTTAGGAGCTCCCAATTATCTCGCTTCTTTTCCGGTGTTTGGGCATTGTTAGTAATGTTTTGTATACTGTTTATGCCATGTGTTAGGGCTCCTAGCATTGTCCCTATTTTTTTATTCCATGATCTTTACTGTTTTAGACTTTAGGTATTTGATCCATTTTGAGCTGGTTTTTGTGCTTGGTGTGAGGTACGGGTCTTTTTTCATTTTCTTGCACATGATATCCAGTTATGCCAGCACTGTTTGTTAAAGAGACTGTCTTTTCACCTTTTAACAGACTTTGGGCCTTTGTCAAATATCACCTGCTCATAGATGGATAGATTTATGTCTGGATTCTCAATTTTGTTCCATTGGTCTATGTATCTGTTGTTTTACCAGTACCAGGCTGTTCTGACTACCGTAGCTGTATAGTAGGTTCTGAGGTCAGGTAGTGCAAGGTCTCCTACTTTGTTCTTCTTCTTTGAAAGTGCTTTACTTATCTGGGATCTCTTTCCTTTCCATAGAAAGTTAATGATTAGTTTTTCCACCTCATTAAAGGATGCTGTTAATATTCAAATTGCGATTGCATTGTATTTTAGATTGCTTTGGGTAGAACTGACATTTTCACAATGTTGAGTCTATCTATCCATGAGCATGTATATTTTTCCATTTATGTAGGTCTCTTTTGTTTTCTTGCAGTAGTGTGTATTAGTTTTCTTTGCATAGGTCTTTTACACCTCTAGTTAGATTTACTCCCAAGTATTTTTTATATATATATATATATAAAGGGGCTATAATAAATGATTATCCATTACTATTATGGACAATATTGGAAAGAATGGGAATTTCAGAACACTTAATTGTGCTTATGAGGAACCCGTACTTAGACCAAGAGGCAGTTGTTTGAACACAACAAGGGGATACTGCATGATTTGAAGTCAAGAAAAGTTGTGTCAGAGTTGTATCTTTCACCATACTTATTAAATCTGTACGCTGAGCAAATCATCTGAGACAGGACTATGTGAAGGAGAATGGGGCATCAGGATTGGAGGAAGAATCTTTAACAACTTTCTACATGCAAATGACACAAACTTGCTTGCTAAATGTGCAGAGGCCTTGAAGCACTTACTGATGAAGATCAAAGACCACAGCTTTCAGTGTGGATTACAATTCAACATAAAGAAAATAAAAATTCTCACAACTGGACCAACAAGCAACATCATGATAAATGGAGAAATGATTGAGATTGTCAAGGATTTCATTTTACTTGGATCCACAATAAACACTCATGGAAGCAGGAGTCAAGAAATCAAAAGGTGCAATGCATTGGCAAATCGGTTGCAAGAGAGTCTCTTTAAAGTGTTAAAAAGCAAAGATTTGAGGACTAAGGTGAACCAGACCCAAGTCGTGGTTTTTTCAATTGCCTCATATGCATTCGAAAGCTGGACAATGAATAAGGAAGAGCAAAGAAGGATTGGAGCCTTAGAATTATGGTTTTGGTGAAGAATATTGAATATATGCTGAACTGCCAAAAGAACAAACAAATCTGTCTTGGAAGAAGTACAGCCAGAATGCTCCTTAGAAGCAGGGATGTTGAGTCTTCTTCTGGCATACTTTGGATGTTATCGGAAGGGACCAGTCCCTGGAGAAGGACATCATGCTTGGCAAAGTAGAGAGTCAGTGAAAAAAAGGAAGAGCCTCAATGAGATGGATCAACACAGCAGATGCATAGGTTATGATTATGCAGGTGGTACAGGACCGGGTAGTGTTTTGTTCTGTTGTAATAGGGTTTCTATGAGTCGGAACTAACTTACGGCACCTAACATTATAAATGGTATTGCTTTCTTGATTTCCTTTTCAGATTCTCTTTATTGGTGTATAGGAATCCAACTGATTTTTGTATGTTTATCTTGTATCCTGCTACACTGCTTAATCTTTCTATTAGCTCCAGCAGTTTTCTTGTGGAGTCTTTCAAGTTCTCTATCAATAGTATCATATCATCTGTGAATAGGGATAATTTTACTTCTTACTTACCAATTTGTTGTTGTTGTTAGGTGCCGTCAACTTGGTTCCACCTCATAGAGACCCTATGCACAACAGAACGAAACACTGCCCTGTCCTGTGCCATCCTCACAATTGTTGCTATGCTTCAGCCCATTGTTGCCGCCACTGTGTCAACCCATCTTGTTGAGGGTCTTCCTCTTTTTTGCTGACCCTCTACTTTACCAAACATGACATTCTTCTCCAGGGACTGATACCTCCTGACAACATGTCCAAAGCATGTGAGATGCAGTCTCACCATCCTTGCTTCCAAGGAGCATTCTGGTTGTACTTCTTCCAAGACAAATTTGTTCATTCTTTTGGCAGTCCATGGTGTATTCAATATTCTTCCCCAACACCACAATTCAAAGGTGTCAATTCTTCTTCAGTGTTCCTTATTCATTGTCCTGCTTTTGAATGCACATAAGGCGATTGAAAATACCATGGCTTGGGACAGGAGCACCTTAGTCTTCAAGGTGACATCTTCGCCTTTCAACACTTTAAAGAGATCTCTTGCAACTGATTTGCCCAATGCAGTTCACCTTTTGGTTTCTTGACTCCTGCTTCCGTGGATGTTGATTGTGGACCCAGCTAAAATGAAATCCTTGACAGCCTTAATCATTTCTCCATTTATCATGATGTTGCTTATTGGTACAGTTGTAAGGATTTTTGTTTTTCTTTATGTTGAGGTGTAATCCATACTGAAGGCTGTGGTCTTTGATCATCATCAGTAAGCTTTACAAGTCCTCTTCACTTTTAGCAAGCAAGTTGCATCATCTGCATAGTGCAGGTTGTTAATGAGTCTTCCTCTAATCCTGATGACCCTTTCCTCTTCATATAGTCCAGCTTCTCATATTATTTGATCAGCATACAGATTGAATAGGTATGGTGAAAGGATACAACCCTGACGCACACCTTTCCTGACTTTAAAACATGCAGTATCCCCTTGTTCTGTTCAAATGACTGCCTCTTGATCCATGTACAGGTTCCACATGAGCACAATTAAATGTTCTGTAATTCTCATTCTCCACAATGTTATTCATAATTTGTTACGATCCACACAGTCGAATGCCTTAGCATAGTCAATAAAACACAGGTAAACATCTTTCTGATATTCTCTGCTTTCAGCCAGGATCCATCTGACATCAGCAATGATATCCCTGGTTCCATGACCTCTTCTAAATCTGGCCTGAATTTCTGGCAATTCTCTGTTGATATACTGTTGCAGCCACTTTTGAATGATCTTCGGCAAAATTTTGCTTGCATGTGATATTAATGATATTGTTTGAAAACTTCTGCATCCAGTCGAATGACCTTTCTTGGGAATAGGCATAAGTATGGATCTCTTCCAGTCGGTCAGCCAGGTAGCTGTCTTCCAAATTTCTTGGCAGAGACCAGTGAGCACTTCCAGCACTGCATCCATTTGTTGAAACATTTCAATTCATATTCCGTCGGTTCCTGGAGATTTGTTTTTCAACAACATCTTCAGTATGGCTGTACTTCTTCCTTCAGCACCGTCGGTTCCTGATCATATGTTACCTCTTGAAATGGTCTAACATAAACAAATTCTTTTTGGTATAGTGACTCTGTGCATTCCTTCCATCTTCCTTTGATGCTTCCTCCGTCATTTAATATTTTCCCTGTAGAATCCTTCAGTATTGCAACTCAAGACTTGAATTTTTTCTTCAGTGCTTTCAGCTTGAGAATGCAGAGCATGTTCTTCTCTTTTGGTTTTCTATCTCCAGGTCTTTGTACATGTCATCATAATACTTTGTCTTCTTGAGTTGCCCTTTGAAATCTTCTGTTCAGTTCTTTTATGTCATCACATTTTCCTTTTGCTTTAGCTACTCAAGGTTCAAGAGCAAGTTTCAGAGTCTCTTCTGATGTCCGTTCAGGTCTTTTCTTTCTCTCCTGTCTTTTAATGATCTCTTGTTTTCTTCATGTGTGATGTCCCTTGATGTCATTTCACAACTTGTCTGGTCTTTGGTCATTATCAGAATGTCAAGTCTATTCTTCAGATGGTCTCTAAATTCAGTTGGGATATACTCAAGGTTGTACTTTGGCTCTCATGGACTCGTTCTAGTTTTCTTCAGTTTCAACTTGAAATTGCGTATGAGTAACTGATGGTCTGATCCACAGTCAGCCCCTGGCCTTGTTCTGACTGATGATATTGAGCTTTTCCATTGTCTCTTTCCACAGATGTAGTCAATTTGATTCCTGTGTATTCTATCTGACAAGGTTCATGTGTATAGTCATCATTTATGTTGGTGAAAAAAGGTATTTGCAGTGAAGAAGTCGTTGGTCTTGCAAAATTCAATCATGGGATCACCAGCACTGTTTCTATAACCAAGGCTATGTTTTCCAACTTTGGATCCTTCTTCATTGTTTCCAACTTTTGCATTTCAATCACCAGTAATTATCAGTGCATCCTGATTGCATGTTCGCTCAACTTCAGACTGCAGAAGCTGGTAAAAATCTTTAATTGGCACAAGAAAATGCACAAGTCAATTATATATTTAAGTCAAAATAATTGTTGATGAGCAACGTTCAGTAAAATCACCAACAAGCTAAATCTAAAAATCCTAGATGGCTGCAGATGGTGATGCAAATAGGCGAGTATAAGTATGGTAATACATTTTATCTTTTTATAGAGAGAATATAGTAATGGATTAATTTAGACATTGATTTTTTTAAATGTTTGTTAAAATATTAAGAGTAATCCCTAGAAGAAAAAAATATATAATGTATAAAATCAGTGCCAATAAGTTCTAAAGCAATAGAGAAAAAAAAAAAGAAGCAAAGAAAATTATCAATCTAACAGAGAGAGAGAAAGAGGGAGAGGAGAGGGAAGGGGAGCAGAGGGTGATAGAGAAGGGGAAAGGAAGGCAGAGGGTAGGATGGAGAAAGCTAAGAACAAAAAAGATTGGTAAGCACATACATGAATATAAAGTAAGCATAAAAGACTCTTTTACCTCTCCTTATCCTTCTACAGGAGTCCTGGTGGTACAGTGGTTAAGCACCCCACCATTTTTTATGCGATCACCTCCATCCAATTTTTATGCAATTGTAGAGCTAGGCTAGATAGGTAGATGGATGGATGGATAGATACACTTTTCAATGTTTTTTTTTTTCTTTTTTTTTTCTGAACAGCACATCAAGTTTACCCCCTCCACTTTTCATTAGGGAAGTGTTTACATATGCCAATGTAGAGAGAATAATATACTCATATTTATCTGTTTCCCACCTACAACAATTATAAACATTTTGTCAATCTTGTTCCATCTATCACAACCCAGCATATACTTTTTCTGGAATATTTAAAAACCTAGACCGTATGTCATTTCAACTGTAACTATGTCGTTTCATTTCTCCGATAAGAACTTCTTTTTACATATCCATAAACTATTATTGCACTTGGCAAAATTAACAGTAATCCCCTGATACCATCTAATACCCAGTCCATATTTAAAATTTCTCCAATTTTCTCAAAGGTTTTCTTTTACAGTTGGTTTGTCTTTGTACAGTTGGACCAAGAAATTCCTTAAAACATTTTGTTGTTTTCCCTGCACCATCTCCAAATAAAAATAAATTTTGGTAATTTTGTCCATTGTTTGTCAAGTATCAATCTTTAATACTTGCTAAACAATAGATAAAATTATCTTTTTGTTTTTTTATTGGAATTTTCACAAGTACTGACGAAGTTAAACATGCTTTCATATACATATTTGCCTTTATTGTAGTTTTGTAAATTGCCTGACCATGTTATTTACTTATTTTAGTGTTTTCTTTTTCTTACATATTTGTAGGAACTTCCTGTATACTCAGGGAATTTTTTATTTTTGTTGCTTCACAAGTATTTTCTCTTAATCTGCTTTTTTACTTTTGAGTTTTCATTCATCTGTTGTTATGGATTGAATTATGGCCCTCCAAAAGATGTGTTGGAATCCTAACTCCTATACTTGTGGATGTAACACTGTTTGGGAATAGTTTTGTTTGTCATGTTAGAGAGGCCATATCAGTGTAGGGTGTACCCTAAACCTAATTACTTTGGGGTTACAAAAAGAGAAGTTAGACTCAGAAGAGAGCACAAACTGGGGAAGACAGATGCCATGTGAAGATTACTAAGGAACTAAGGAACACCAGGCTACGGTCAATGAAGGAAATGGCACGGCCAAAAACCTGATTTGGACTTTTAGCCCTGAGAACTGTAAGGAAATAAATTTCTGTTCTTTAAAGCCACCCACTTGTGATATTTCTGTTGCAGCAACTCCAGGAAACTAAGACTTCTGTCAATCTTCTCGTCTATGATCTCTGAGGCTTTGATGACATTATATTAAACAGTGGTCTGAAACTGTATCTTTGTCCTGAGAATTGATTTCTCACCATCTAGAATCAAGCGAATTGATTAGTGAACTTCTTCCCCAGATGGGGTTTTAACTTAATTTCTAGCCTGAGTCTTAAGAAGAAATTCTTCAAATGATCTGAATTAGGCACACAAAGTTTTACCGTCTACAGTATACACACAAAGCAAAAACAGAATTCCTTGCCCCAGTTTCTTCATGTTCCATTCCAAACCAGAAAAGGATTTTCTTGCCCAGAAGCAGTAGCTTGCTCATTATGCCCAGCATTGGGATGTTCAAATTCCTAAAACCAAAAACGGTTTGAAGCAGTTTATTGACTACTCCCTGAAATGGAATGTTGGTTATCCAGGAATATCTGCAATGACCTCATGCTCTTTTATCAGAATAACATTTTGAGGAGATTATTTTAAATGTATCATTGAAATCTTACCTCATGAAACCTAGAGCTCTAAAAACCAAGCTTGAATACTCTCTAGCATCAGTGAAAGCAGGAGGAAAATACCATGACAATTTTGATGCATATTTGTAGAATACTCTTTTATGCATGTTATTTCTAGTGAGGGGAGAACAGCTGCAGGAGGAGAGAGAGGAGAGAACACTGGGAAGGAGAGAGAAGATCTGTGGACCTTGTTTAAAAAAAGAAAAATCATCTCCAAGTAAGAGGCAGGAGAGTTCGTGTTTTTGCCTTTTCACTGACTCAACCTATTATCATCTCTTTCTCCCCATTTACTTAGACAACTGTCTCGTCGTTTACTAGCCCCAATGTATATGGATCAAGAGTTGTACCCAAACAGCATGGGATTTCAAGACAAAATGTAACAAAAGTAAAAACAGCAGTTTCCCCAAATAAGCCAGTATCTACTTTTTGTCTACCTTTGGCTTATCTGCAATCCCCTCTACTTCTCTTTCCCCGCAGACTCAGTGTCATAAGTCTTGTATCATTGATGGTACCCTCTTAAAGTGTGTCATACACCCGTGTGTCCAAGTATGGTCACTATGAGGGAGCTGTGGCTGCGAGCCCTTGTGGAAAATTAATGGCCGACTACAGAGGGAAAAGCGATAGGACAGATGGCTCTGTCACCACCACCAGTCTGGGAGGCTGAAAGGAACTCAGTGTCTGGGCAAATACCACTGCCTTTCATACACTTGCTCCTTTGTTAATCTGATCTCCCTGTCAGCAGCTGTCCTTCATTGTTTGGTTTGGGAGGGGAGATGTTTCATTTTCTATTTTTTCAATTTGTTAATGATTCAAAGAACACACTTCAGAAATTCCTTGAGACTCCAAACAAGAGAGCAGTCTTCTCCGTCATTTCTTTAAAACAACAACAGTGAAATTTCTATTTTATACAAGCCAAGAAAATATTGGACTTCTTCCTGCTGTGGATTACTGAATTTAAACTGCCTTAAAAAAAACTGTAAAAATCAGCCAGGGATATTTAATATCATAAGGCTACATCCAGCTAATACCAACACATAATTAGGTTAATGCAATGAAGGGGAGAAAAGAGAAAAAAAATAAAGATCCATATGGCAAAAGTCATTAACAATAGAGTGACTGGATGATTCATAAACTTTGTACTGTTTAACACTGTCTTGGAGTCAATTAAAAATCCCTTTTTTTTTTTTTTTTTGTGCCTATTGAACTACTAGACCAGGAAAAAGCAATGTAAAACAAAAGCATAGATGTTCATGAAACCACTTCTCCCTTCCTTTATCTTCTTGGCCAAGCTTAAGCTCATTTCCCCTTTGTCAAGACATCTCTGGTGTTAACAGCTGGCTACAGAAAAGAAGCAAAATGGCTTAGCTTCTCAAGTGTCAAGGTCATGCCCCAATTGAGCAACACAAGGGTATGCCTCAGGAGAGAAGTCACCTGCATTCTAGTTCCTTTATAAAAGGTCAAACATGCATCCTTACCAGGAAATTCTTTGGCACATAAATCCTTAAGAGTTTCCATCAATGTCTAATACTCCTTCCCTTCTCATTACTGCTGTCTGACTTTTAACCAAGGAATTACCCTAGTGGTGCAAACAGTTAACATGCTCAACTGCTGGCCAAAAGGTTGGAATGTTGAGTTCACCCAGATGCACCTCAGAAGAAAGGCCTGGCAATCTACTTCCAAAAAATCAGCCACTGAAAACCCTATGGAGCACTATTGTACTCTGACACACATGGAGTCACCACAAGTAGAAGTCAAATCAATAGCGATTGGTTTCTCACTTTCACGTGTCCTTCCTACAAACAGTGTAACCAAACCCAATCTATGACTTAAAGTTGTCACATGCTCCATAAAATATTGTGGAGTTTTCACTCCTATTTTTTAGAGTCCTGGTGGCACAGTGGTTAAGAGCTCTGCTGCTGTTTGAAAGGTTGGCAGTTCAAATCCACCAGGCACTCCTTGGAAACCCTGTGGGGCAGTTCTACTCTGTCCTACAGGGTCGTTATGAGTCGAAATTGACTTGACGGCAAGGGATTTGGTTTTGGATTATAGGAATTTACCGAAAGTGCCCTCAAACCAACTTATCCAGTTAGCAAGTCACTCCTCTCACTTGTTAGCAGTCTATGCTGAGAGGCTTCCTCTAGGGCAAAGATCTCACATTCAGACTGTCCTAGATCCTCTCTCATTGCCAAATCTGATTTGTAAGCTCTTCTGCCAAAGGCCATTTTTAAGGGGCTGAGGGGTGCCTAATTTCTTGGCATTTCTATATATCTTTCATGAAATGTTATTAGATACTATAGTCTGAGCCATGCAAAGTCTAGAAGTACTTTAATAACAAGTCATTTGGAATCTATGAGTGATTAGAGAGGAAATTACTGTCTACAAGGTTTCATCCCAGCCTCACAAAATGCAAATAGTGTCTTCCATGACACACGAGATCGAATCAACTCTCGCTTTATCTTCTCGAACATTAAAATCACATTGACTAAGCACCTAATAGATTCATGTATCAAGCAATAGCTTGGTGCCACATTCATCCTTCCCTGCATGCCTTCAGGTTCCTATAATTCCTGCAATTCTAGCTTTCTTCTGCACCAGTATGCACTGCTAATCTCACACGACACAGTACAGTACATATGTTTGATATTTTCACTCTTCCTCATGGATACACTGCATTGTTTCACAAAATAAACAGTAATTCTGAATTGGATGAAAACTGGTGGATTTTCCACATCTTTTTATACGTAAGGATAACTAAATAAATAAAACTGAAAGCACGAAAAAATTAAGTTAAACCTCATATTGGTTTCTGTGAGTAAACAAGCATATATTGAGCATCTACTTTGGTCCCCGGTATCTGGGAAAACATGAGAGAAGTATAAGGAAACAGTTTGCAAAGTATCGTTCAGGCACACCTAGTGTTCCTGGAAACCATTTCACGGAGATCCATGAAGTCAAAACTGTTTTCATGATATTTACTAAGATACTATTCACCACTTTCACTCTTATTCGCATATGATATAAAACCCATTACCCTTGAGTTGATTCTGACTCATCATGATACTATAGGACAAAATAGAACTGTCCATACGGTTTCCAAGGTAGGGTCACCATGAGTCGGAATCAACTCGACAGCAGTGGGTTTGTAGAATCTTTACAGAAGCAGACTGCCACATCTTTGTCCTGAGGAGCAGCTGGTGGATTTGAACTGATGACTTTTGGGTTAGCAACTGAGCACTTAACCACAGTGCCGCTAGGGCTCCTTCTCACATAATATTGCAACAGATTGAATGCAGAAGCAGCTATGAGACTTTAAATGTCTTTTATTAAAAGCAGATATTAAAGATTCTTTGGAAACCCTGGTGGCGTATTTCTTAAATGTAAGATAATGGCACATTTGTCACTAATTTTTTTTGAAAAATATAGATGTGTTTTACAAAAACATGTTATTTGTGTTGACATGAAATCAATTTATTTTTATTATTTATTTATTTTTAAATAAATTGATAGATGAATATTTTTAAATTTCTATTTTAATTTCTAATATAATAGATATAACTTCATAAACGAACACTCTTTGGTGTTCTCAATAATATTTAAAAGTGTAAAGGGTCCTCAAATCAAAAGCTTGAGGACCACTGATATATTGTTGTTGTTGTTGTTATGTGCCATTGAGTCAATCCTGACTCATAGCAACCCTGTAGTGCAAAGTATTATTGGCTTATCCCTGAATTAAGAGAATAAGATGAAATACATGAAACACGATGAGATCACTACTAAACACCATGTTGCCAGGTGCTGGTCAGTGTAGGATGGACTCGAAAATGAGAAGCTTAAAGAAAAGGAGCATGGGGAGTAGATGGCAAGAACAATTGGAAAGAGAGGTAATGCAATAATTTACTAACCAGTTTGATATGGGCAGAAACCCTGGTGGCGTAGTGGTTAAGTGCTACGGCTGCTAACCAAAGGGTCAGCAGTTCAAATCCGCCAGGCGCTCTTTGGAAAGTCTACGGGGTAGTTCTACTCTTTCCTATAGGGTCCCTATGAGTCGGAATTGACTCAAGGGCACCGGCTTTGTTTTTTTTTTTTTTTTTTTTTGGTTTGATATGGGCACTGACTAATCTGATGAATTCTTTTTTATCAGCTGTGGTCGGAGGTTTTATAAATGTGTTGGTATTAGCAGGGCCTGAGGGACAACCTGGTTAGGGGAAGTGATGAAGATGAGGAAGAGCTTTCTGTGATGGGGAAGCAGCCTGAGGAATGCCAGCAGGGCATAGTGAAGGCAGAACACGAGGAGGTTAGTAAGTATATGGGCCTGACTAGAAGGATGGGCATGCACTGGCAAGAGGAATTTTTCTACAGGCAGGCATTTACTTTCTTAACCCTGGCAGGGTTGGGCCAGTAGAGCTGTTATACATGGGTAGAACAGACTGTATTCCTAAAATTCACTTCCCTACACCAGAGATATTTTCATCATTCTGCTTACATAAATGTCTGCCAAAGAGAGGTTCAGCTACCAACACCAGCTTCTTAGAGCTTCAGCTTACTGAGCTATGTTGTTCTTAGCTGTTGCCAAGTTGACTCCAATTCATGGTGAACTTGTGTACAACAGAACAAAATGTCACCTGGTCCCGCATCATCCTACAATCACCAGCATGCTCGCGTCCATCATTGCAGCTATTTTGCCAATCCATTTCACCAAGGGCCTCCCACACCCTTGTTGGCCCTTTACTTCACCAAACATGATGTCATCCTCCAGCCATTGATCTCTTCGATTGATCTCTCCTGATGACATGTTCAAAGCAAGCAGATCAATGTTCTCTTGAGAACCATAAGGTTTTTACTGGCTAGTTTTCAAAAGTAAATCACCAAGACTTTTTTTCCTAATCTGGCTTAGCCCGGAATCTGTATTGAAATCTGTTCACCATAGGTGACTCTGCTGGTATTTGAAATACCAGTAGCATAGCTTCCAACATCATAGCAACCCCAAGCCACCCCAAACTGACAGACGGGTAGTAGTACTGAGATATAAAGTGAATATAATAAAATTACAGCAGAGTGAGATTTAAATGAGATTACTGATTTCAAAAGCACTTTGGAAAAACTCTGAAACACTGGATACATTCTGAATAAAATTTCCTTTTTAAAATGAAAACATCTTTTTTAGTTAAGAGCTATCATTTATAACTTTGTGAGAAATAAATTAGAGTTTTTGTTTTCCAAAGATTCCTAGCTGAGCTCCAGCAGAGTAAAGAAATGGGAGCTCTGAGGACAGAGGATGACATGGTAGGAAAATAAATGCAATTTTGTGTCACAGGTCACTTTCGCGAGACAGAGAGCAGCCAAAGGGTCATCCCAGAGTCCCAGTCCCAAAGTGTGGAAGCCAAGTGGGAAGATGCCAAACACCAATGGAAGCAGCCCAGCTTAGTGGTGAAACTAAGGGCTCTCTAGACCAATGACCTGGCTTTGAGGCTTATCATCTACATGATCTTAAACAAGTTACTTACATTTACAAAAGTCTCCTTTTCCTCATCAGTAAAATGGAGATTGAAAAATCGTACCTACTTCTTTGGGAAAAGGTTCTTGTTCTTGCCTCTGCCTGATCTTCCCCAATCTCCTCCTGTCATTCAGGTCTCAGCTCCAAATACCATCTCCTCAAGTAACAGCCCTCTAACCCCCACTCTTTACTGCAGTGCTTTATTGCATTTTATTCATAGCACTTATTTAATCAGGAGGCCTGGTGGTACAGTGGGTAAGTGCTCGGCTGCTTACTGAAAGATCATGGATCCGAACCCACCAGCAGCTCTGTGGGAGAAAGATGTGTTAGTCTGCTTCTGTAAAGATTACGGCCTTGGGAACCCTATGACCAGTTCTACTCTGTCCTCCAGGGTCTCTGGGAGTTGGAATTGACTCAGTGGCAACAGGTTTGATTTTTTTTTATCTCATTTATATTTATATTTATTAGTTTATCATCTATCTATCCCTGCTACATGGTGGCAACGGCGGCTCAGTGTTAGAATTCTCAGCATCCATACAGGAGATTGGGTTCAATCCCTGACCAATGGACACACAGAAACAGGCAGTGTTTCCATGAGGTAGCCAACAACAGCAACATCCCTTCTATACAGTGGAAGCCCCATGAAAGCACAGATAATAGCTATCTGAATAATCTCATCAAGTTTATGTCTGTGTCCTCAGTGCCTAGAACAGAGCCTGCCACATGGGAGATGCTTATTAACTATTCTGAATAAATGAATACAATTTATTAGTGTGACAACAAATATGCAAGATCAGTATAAGGAATTTAGACCTTTCTTGGGTCCTTTGATGAAATATCTTCACTGTTTTGTTTAAGATATCTTATAGACATCATTATAAAGTTATCTTAAAATTCATCTAAAAAATTTATATTTTGTTAACAGTGCAACTAGTGAGGTCTCCCTTGGATTTAGTAGAAAAGTATTCACTAATCCATTGATTCATTGTTTATCTTGCTTGTCTACTGTGAGTCAGGAACTATGCTTAGCACAGATATAGTGAGCAAGATAGCATAGTCTCTGACTTCACAGAGCTTATAGGCTAGTGGGAAATACTATTTTTAAAATTAATTTTTAAAAAATATATGTGTTATATCAGGGGAGATACAAGTTGCTGTGGAAACAGGGGTATCTAACCCAGTGTGGGGCAGGGAGTGGGAAGCATCAGGAAAAATTCTCAAAAACAGTTACAGGAACATACCTGGCATATGAGTAGGAACCAACCAAGTAAAATGACAGAGAATTGTCTTCTAGGCTGAAAAAACAAAATGTTAAAAGTTTCTGAGAAGTGGCAGAACACTTTGCCCGTCTAAAAGAAGTTCAGATGGACTTGATCCAAAGGGCAATGAGAAGCCACAAAAGAGTTCCAAGTAGGGGAATGGCCTGATCAGAGGTGGCAGCTGCCACATAAAGGATGGGTCGTAGGGGATCAAAGCAGAAAGTAAAGAAGCCAGTTAAGAGGCGCGGTGGGAATCTAGATGAGAGGTGATTTTGCCCTAGTCTGAGAGATTGTTAGTGTGGATTGTAAAGGGCTGGACTGATTCAGAAATCCTAGAGAGAAAGAACTGATAGAATTCAGAAGCCAATTGGATGCTTGAACTGAGAAAGAAGGACCAGTGGTGAACCAGAGATTCTCGCGTACTCTATGGTATGTGGAAAGTCGAGCAGGCCCAAATCTGTCAGCAGAAAGAAACTGGCTTTACTCAGAGTTAGTCATCTGATTGGAGTCCAGAGTAGAGTGTGATACATTTCTTTACTGTTTCAATTCAAATAAAGTTAGCCTCAGATAGAAGCCCAGAAACTCCTCTCCTTTATCTTCATCCCACCACAGCCCAGGCTCCTCCCTACATCTGTTCTTGTGGCTGAGGCCAGAGAGATTCCAGCCTCTCTTGTCAGAAGTTGGCAAGACAGACCCAGTTCTCAGCAACATTGGATCCTTGTATTCCTCAGAGTACAGCACCTGCAAGAGAAACACACCTCTTCCTTTCAAATATTAATCCCTCTTTGGTGTTATTATGCAAGTTATTGTAAACATTTATGCATACATTAACTCCGTGCACAGGTACAAAAAGCTAGCTGTCTCCAGGCTTTCTCTGGACTTTTAATGACTTCATCTCTCAAGTAAATATAAAGTATGTACCTCCTACAGACATGTCCTAATGTATGTGTATAATAATAATGTGTGGTGAAAATGTAATAATAATGTGTATAATGATAATATTATGCAAGGCCCCTTCCTCTCCATCAGACATGAGGCCTGGAAATGGCAAGAAGTCAACAAGGACAAAAGCTCCAACCTGATACAAGGCTTAGGTGACAAGCTGAATGGTAACGATTCTCAAAACTAAGGTATACTGAAAGGAGAGCAAAGGTGTGACGAGGGCCATGATAAGGTGCACATGAGACATCCAAAAAGACACTTTCAGGAAAAAGTTGAACAAATGTGTCTAAAGCTAAGTAGAGAGAATAAACTAGTTGTTAAACATATGAGAGTCCTCAGCATATAGAAGTAAACTTAAACAGTAGAAATAGACAGGGTAATCCAAGCAGAGTACACAGAGTTATAAGAGAAAATACCCAGGACAGATCACAAGGAACAGTAACAGTTAAGACACAAGTAGTAAAAGAGAAACTTATAAAGGAAACTGAGGGGAAGGGTGAACAAGAAAGAAAGAGAACTAAGCAAGTGTATTGTTAAAGGATTCAATGGGAAGAACATTTCCAAAAGGTGGTTGTGTCATCAGTTGAATGGTGCTAAGAGATCAAATAAGATAAGGATTGAAAGTGTTCATTGGATTTAGCAACAAGGTCACTGCAGCCTTGACAAAAGCAGTTTAGTGGAATATGGAATATTTATTAATGAATAAAAATATTTTTTTGAGTCTGGGTATATAATAAAACTGTGAAGCTTTGATTAATGAAAGATGGCTATCATCTTTTTCAATTTCCTATCCATGTATCTCCTCATGCATCCAACTAGAAACACAAGCTTTAACACATGGTATGTTTCAAGGTCAGCATATATAAGTGCCTTCTTTCCTTGTTGATCACTTGTTGTTGTTAGGTGCTGTTGAGTCAGTTTCAACTCATAGCCACCCTCTGCACAACAGAAAGAAACACTGACCAGCCATGTGCCATCTTCACAATCATTGCAATGTTTGAGCATATTATTGTGTCAATACATCTTGTTGAGGGTCTTCCTCTTTGTGTCTGACCCTCTACCTTACCAAGCATGATGTCCTTCTCCAGCAAATGGCCCCTCCTGATAACATATCCAAAGCACATGAGACCCTAGCTTCTAAGGAGCACACTGGCTATACTTCTTCGAAGACAGATTTTTTCATTCTTCTGGTACTCAACGGTATATTCAATATTCTTTGTCAACAGCATAATTCAAAGGCATCAAGTCTTCTTGGTCTTCCTTATTCATAGTCCAGCTTTTTGCATGCATATAAGGCAGTCGAAAATATCATGGCATGAGTCAGGCACACCTTAGTGACAATTTTGCTTTTCAACAATTTAAAGAGGTCTTTTGCAGCAGATTTGCTTAATGCAATGCATCTTTTAATTTCTTGACTGCTGCTTCCATGGGCATTGATTGTGGATCCAAGTAAAATGAAAACCTTGTTTATCATGATGTTGCTTATTGGTCCAGTCATGAGGATTTTTGTTTTCTTTTTGTTAAGGTGTAATCCATACTGAAGGCTTCAAGTCCTCTTTGTCTTCAGCAAGCAAGGTTATGTCCTCTGCATATCAAAGGCTGTTAATGACCATATGAACAATTGATGGTCTGTTCCACAGTCAGCTCCTGGCCTTGTTCTGACTGATGACATTGACCTTTTCCATCTTCCCTTTCCAAAGATGTAGTTGATTTGATTCCTGTGTATTCCATCTGGTGAGGTCCACATGTATATTCACCACTGACGTTGCTGAAAAAAGGTACTTGCAAAGAAGTTGTTGGTCTTGCAAAATTCTATTATGCCATCTCTAGTGTTTCTATAAAAAAAAAAAAAAAATTTATTTTTAGTGTTTCTATGACCAAGGCCGTATCTTCCAACTACCAATCCTTCTTTATTTCCAACTTTTGCATTCCAATCTCCAGTAATTATCAATGCATCTTGTTTGCATGTCTGATCAATTTCAGACTGCAGAAGTTGGTAAAAATCTTCAATTTCTTCATCTTTGGCCTTAGGGGTTGGTGCGTAAATTTGAATAATAGTTGTATTAACTGGTCTTCCTTGTAAGCATAGGGATATTATCCTATCACTGACAGCGTTGTACTTCAGGATAGATCTTGAAATGTCCTTTTCGACAATGAATGCATGCCATTTCTCTTCAATTTGTCATTCCTGGTATAGTAGACCACATGATTATCTGATTCACAATGGCCAATACTGGTCCATTTCAGCTCACTAATGCCTGGGATATCAATGTTTATGCTTTCCATTTCATTTCTGACAACTTCCAATTTTTTCTAGATGCATACTTTGTACATTTCATGTTCTGATTATTAATGGATACTTGCAACTGTTTCCTCTCATTTTGAGTGGTGCCACATCAGCAAATGAAGGACCCAAAAGCTTGAGTACATTCAAGTCATTAAGCTCGACTTTACTTTGTGAAGACAATTACTTCCCTATTTATCCCCCAAGGTTTCATCAAACAAAGCGTTCACTATTCCCTTCAAACTTCTTACACTTTTAGTCTCTCCGTGAATCCCTATCCACAAGTTCTTCAAAATCGCACCTGCATAATCACTGAAAACAGAAGCAACTACTCACTTCTAAATTCCTCTACAGAAGGTATGTGATAGTTAACCAGGTAATCACGCAGCACCTTATAAATACCTCTTATACTATTAACTCAAACTACTATTGGATTGTCTTTTGTTGTTTTTAAATTTTTCCCTCATTTATGTCTTGCCTTTACAGATAGATTTCAGTCTTCCTGAAGGGAGGGACAATTTCTGATTTATCTCTGAATCCCAAATAATACCACACTCATAAAGTGGGTAATCAAAAAGTATTTACTGAGATGTTTGAAAAAATAAATGTAAAAATCTTTTGAAAAGGCTAAAATAAAAGAAATTATTGTTACTGTCCAAGTTTAGTTTTGATGAAAACCCCTCTTCTATTAGAAGCTTATCAAATAAAAGAAAATTCCTTAACTTTCAGACCCCCCCCAAATATATTTTTCCCATGATGCAAAAGATTTCCAAACTCTGGCATCCTTGAAATCATAAAATTACATTAATCCAAAAGATATGGTCATATCTATTTGCTCTGCTTTTCACCACCCATGTCAATAGTTTGTTATTTTGCTGCTACTACTTAAATTCTTCTCCAGCTAGACCAGACCATTTATGACAAAATTGGGCTGCTTGGCAATGCTAGGTGGTTGGAAGCCAGAACACAATCTAGTTAGTTGGTCTGTTTTAATTCATATTCTGCATGGTAGAAACAGTCTACTAAGATGCATGTGATTGACATCCACCCATGGATAGTTTTATTTATCCTAAATAGACATCTCTTCTTTGTTGAAGACAAGTATGTCTTGTCACAATTTGGCTGCCTAATTTTAGCTACAACGGGGGTTTGCTTAGCCACCAAGCTCCAAACCCAGGCCAGAAATAGGCAGAAGAGTGATGGTCATGTGTTTAACAAGATCCCAGGCAACGGGCCAACACACATTGGAGCTAGGGTGGAATTTCTTGCCCTGTGAAAATGCAGTGCTAAATCTTCCTCTCCCTCTTCTCTCTTTCTCTACAAGTGGATCTCTTCTGTACAGTTAGCTGTCACCTGAAACTAATGAGGAGGATGCGTCTCCCAGCAATCTGAGCTACGGTCAAAAGTGCATGACCTGTCAGCCTTGCATGCCAACTCGGACCACGATTTCTGGAATAGTTGGAAAAAAAAATATTTTAATGTAGTTCACTTCACTATACCGTTTCATTAATAATTTCTAAGATTTCACAGGATGCATTTTTAAAGTCTCTTGACATCCTCAGCATATAACACACAGCAGTTTGTTTTTTACTGCAGGAAGTAACCTCCTGTTCTTCCTCTTCCTCTCTCTCTCTCATTTGGACTCCTTTTTGTTTTTGGTATATGAAGTATGAATGCTCATGCTCACTCCTTTCTTTCCATCGAGTAGTAGAAGTATAATTACTATGAAAATTATTGAGAAGCTTATAAATGTACCTTATTGTACTATATAGATATTTAAATTTGACCTGTATGTTCAAGTCTCCCATACCTTCTGTGGTTTTCATTCCCCTTTCACAGAAACTCCGCCATATGTTAAGACAGTCTACAGAGCCGAAAGTCAAAATTGCAATTTTATAAATTTATTTTTTCTAGGACTGATTTCCTAGGTGACTTAGGAAAGAACATATATGAACAAAACAGTCTCAAGGACCAGAAGATGAAGAAGGCCTGTGACTTCATTGAGTGTAAAATTCTTAGTTCACTTTTTGAAAATTTTTTCATAGTTGTTACCTACCTATAAAAAGTTACTAAAATTTAAAACATCAACATATATTACAACCTATCATGATATTTTAACATATAATTAAAGTTCTAATAAAACATATTACCCTGTGGAAATTCCTAAAGCATGTTAACTGCATCCACTCAGGGGATATATGACCTTCACATTGGATCTAAAAGAGCAGGCCTGGATTCTCCTCTGTATGCAAAGGATATGGGCTTTAAGACATTTTTTCCAGTGGTGGTAGAAATGGATTTTCTATGAATCTTCCTTCTTATCTGTTTCCTATTGTGACCTAGACACTGAGGATAGGGATACCATCTCAGACAACAGAGCTAAGTTATTCCCACCTACCCCATCTCCCAGAAATTAATCCCTGTGATACAGATCAATTAATTCAATAAGCCATCTAACTAGACCAATAACATCATTGATTAGCCAATCAGCTGGTAGATGGACATAAGCCAAGGATATATCTAATGATATGGATAAGGGAAGTCCTAAGTATTATAGTAAATATTTTGACTGTCATAATTTTCAGATGGATCTTGAAAGCTTATTTGGAGTCTTGAGAGAGAACAGCTACTCTTGCATTCTTGGTAAAACAAACAAACAAACAAAAACCCGTTGCTTCTTTCTCTGTGAAAGCCATCCTCTTGGAAGATGTACTTTCAGAAGGAAAACACCCTTAGTTCCTGGAACTCTCCATGCTCTCTCCTGCCTCTGGGACTTTGCAGAATCCCTTCTTCTTTTGATGCTGAGCTCTTCTCCTCAGTCCCCTTTTGCCTAGCTAACTTCTACTTATTCTTCAAGTGTTAGATTCTGTGCCCCTTCCTCCAGAAGAGGACAGGGTCGTGCTGAGTCAAGCAGATCAGCTGGAGAAACCTTGATCAAGCCTAAGCCAAATTATCTGCATTTCCTCATTATTAATTTTGCTGATTGCTTTTCTGCTCAATTCTGTGTTTAATTGTTTTTGTTGTTGTTGTTAGGTGCCATCAAGTAGATTCCAACTCATAGTGACTCTATGTACGATAGAACCAAACACTGCCTGATCCTGTGCCATCTTGACAATTGTTGCTGTCTTTGAGTCCATTGTTGCAGTCACCGTGTCAATCCATCTCATTAAGGGTCTTCCTCTTTTTTCATTGACGCTCTACTTTACCAAGCATGATGTCCTCCAGGGACTGATCCCTCCTGAAAACACATCCAAAGTAAGTGAGATGAAGTCTCACCATTCTTGCTTCTAAGGAACATTCTGGCTGTACTTCTTTCTTCCAGGACAGATTTGTTTGCTCTTCTGGCAGTGCATGGTATATTCAGTATTCTTCACCAACACCATAATTCAAAAGCATCGATTCTTCTTGGGTCTTCCTTATTCATTGTTCAGATTTTGCAAGCATACCAGGCGATTGAAAACATCATGGCTTGGATCAGGCACACCTTAGTTCTTAAACTTATTGTGATAGTTAAAACTGTGTGTGAACTTGGCTGGGCCATGATTCTCCATGTTTTGGCAGTAGTATGATGTTGTTATCACTTCCATGTTGAGATTTGATATAATGTGATCACCCCCATTATGGAATCTGCTGTGAGTAGCCAATCAATTGAAAGGGAGTTTCCTTGGGTGCGTGGAAATCCTGGTGGTGTAGTGGTTAAGAGCTATGGCTGCTAACCACAAGGTCAGGAGTTCAAATCCACCAGGAACTCCTTGGAAACCCAGTGGGGCAGTTCTACTCTGTCCTATAGGGTTGTTATGAGTCAGAATCAACTTGACTGCAATGGGTTTGGTTGTTTTTGTTTTTTTTTTTTTTGGTGGCTTGCATTGAACGTAAGTGGAAATTCTGCAAAGCTCTGGATCCTGCAACTGGCTCCTGTTCGTCTGACCTACAGTTCTTGAGACTTGAGCTAGCAGCTTCCTTGCAGTCTTGCCTGCCAATCCTGGAATTCGTTGATCTTCACGGCCTATAAGCAACAGCCCTGCTCTCTGACCTGCCGATCTTGGGTTTGCCAGCCCCTGTGGCTACATGAATCAGAAGAAGCCTCCAGCCCGACCCATGGACTTGGGACATTACAGCTTCTACAACCGCGTGAGCTATTTCCTTGACATAAATCTCTGCCTTTATGTGCTTTACTGGTTTTGCTTCTCTAGAGAACCCAGCCTAAGACAGTGACATCTTTGCTTGTTAGCATTTTGAAGAGGTCTTTTGCAGCAGATTTGCCCATTCGATGCATTGTTTGATTTCTTCTGCTGCTTTCACGGGCGTTGGTTACAGATCCAAGCAAAATGAAATCCCTGACAGCTTCAATCTTTTCTCCATTTATCACAATATTGCTTCTTGGTGCAACTTCTTTTTCAAATTATATAATTGGTGCAACTCCAAATTTCAAATTATGTATTTGAAAACAATGTTAGTCACTCCTGAAAAATGCAAGATCACAAAAAATTTTTGGTGACTTTTAATTTTCAAAAGGATCTTTCTGCTTATGCAAGCTTACTGGAGCTGTGAAGCATATTTTATTGGCGGTGGTAACATCATAATATATTTCTTATAAATTACTTCATAATATAAATGTTATTACATATTTAGCCAATGATGTTTGCAGAAATATTTTTTAAGTATAACTCTTCATACAAATAAATTTCATGAAAATCTGAATTTGACTTTAAATGATGACATTTTAATGTTTTCTCTAATATTTCCTGTAACTTGTGGAGGTCATATAATAAGTTGAAAGTAGATTCACAATTGGCATATACTTCAAAATGTCTGCTTATGTATGCTAACACTGTGTCTTCAGTTACAAGAAAAAAGTTAATTTAAAAACTGCCTTCTTTATTAATGGTTTTTTGGAACTTTTATATGAAAGCAGTATGCTTTTTTGTTGGATGTGAAAACTTTTCTATTTAATTTTTATTTCTAAGCCTTTGGATATTTGTTTTGCAATATTGCTGCAGTTTTCAAAACCAGAGATTCTAAGCTCTTTGAAGAAGCCTAATAATGCCTGATATGCTTTATTGCAAAGCCCATGTGCATGTTTAAATTTTTTTAAGGATTTGCTAACTACATTTCCTACCGGATTGGCAGTAGTCTCTGTCCGGCTGGCAGTCTCTGGCCCAACACTCAGGTCAGACAGTTAATATTTGTGAAGATGCAGTGGTGTCTGTGGATAGATGGGCAAGCCGGTCTCCCACCTTGGTCCCAGTGTTGGCTCTAGGCAAAATCCTTTCACTCTCCCAGGACTGCAGCTACTGAGTCATCACCATCACCAGTCTAGGCCCAGATTCCAGCCCTGGATGCCCCCTGGGGACACACAGAACCCCAGTCTTCCCAAGCAAATGTGTATCAGGAGGCCGAGCCAACTGATAAGACACAAGCTGCCATAGACCTGAGCCCACGCCACCTCCTGTCTACTCCCCTGCTGTCGCATGCTCCATTGTTCTATCTGACTTCAATTACAAAACACAAGTTCTAATACCACAGTATAAGAATTTCAGGAAGTCAATAACAAAGCATTAAACCAAGCATGGAGCCTGTTTTGAGAACAAGGCCCCCTGCGACTGCACAGCCATGTGCCCATAAGGCAGGCTCTGAGGAGAGGGAATACAATACAGGAAAGGGAGTTTTTAAGGTAGACGGGGGACTCTTTATGGAACGCGGCTGGTGCGGAGGTTAAGAGCTTAAAAGCCAAAACCAGAACCAAACCCAGTGCCATCAAGTCGATTTGACTCATAATGACCCTATAGGACAGAGTAGAACTGCCTCATAGAGTTTCCAGGGAGCGGCTGGCACATTCAAACTGCTGACCCTTTGGTTAACAGCCATAGCACTTAACCACTACACCACCAGGGTTTCCATTAAGATCTTAGCTGCTAACTAAAAGGTGATTGGTTAGAACCTGCCAGCTATTCCAGGGAGAGAAAGATATGGCAGTCTGCTTCTGTAAAGATTAACAGCCTTGGAAACCTTATGAGGCAGTTCTAGTCTGTCCTATAGGGTCACTATGAGTTGGAATTGATTCAATGACAATGGGTTTGGTTTGGTTTTGGTGGAGACTCTTTAGAGCTCTTTGAATGCCTTTAGAAACAGCTCATGATATATCCTATAAGCAAAAGGAGGTCATTAAAGATTTTGAAATGGTGAAGGGACACTAAATTTGTATTTTTAAAAAGTCACTCTGATATCTACTTAGGTAAAAGACCACCAGTAGCAGGTAGATCAGCTGAAAAACTGTCCTATAATCTGGGCAACCAATTTTGAAGAACTGGATTAATGGGTGGTAACAGATTCGAGAAATAACCACAATATTTTGCTTACCAAATATGTGCTGGCGTTTTAAAAACTTTATTTCTAATCCTCAGACAGCCCTCTATGATGGATATTATCCCCATTTTCCAAGAAAGGCAGCTGAAACCCTGGAGATCTAGTTGTCCGAAGTCACTTAGCAAATACACAGCAGAGCTCATTCTTTTCCCACCTCACCACACTTCTCAGCTCAAGGAGTCTCAGTCAGAATGTGGTAACAGATCTATGCAAAGCTTCTTTTTTTTTTTTTAAGCTACCAGTCAAGTCAATTCCCTCATGGCCACCCCATGTACATCAGAGTAGACCTGTACTCTATACAGTTTTCAATAGTTGATTTTTCAAAGTAGATGCCAGGGCTTTCTTCCGAGGTGCCTCTGGGTGGACTTGAACCTACAACCTTTCTGTTAGCAGCCGAACTAAGTGTTAACTGTTTACACAACCCAGGGACTTCATGCAAAGCTTCAGGAAGTCATTTAAAATTTTCTTCTGCCCATCCTATACCCTCCAAAGCCCTTAGGCCCATTCACATTTATCATTTCATTTGAATTTTAAAAGACTCCTATAAGATAAGGAGGACCGAGGTCTAAAAGTAGAGACTATGGTAGACCCTTCTGAGGCCATTTGTGTATAGTGCCTAATACATAGTCAGCATTTTACAATATTCCGTTCCTTCCTTTACTACTTCCCTAGTCATGGTCTCACAGAGCCGAAGTTTGGTTTGGCTTGGTTTGGGTTTCCCCCTTCCCCAAATTGGTGCCAGCTTAAAAAAAAAAAAAAATTCCATTGCTATTGAGTTGATTCTGACTCATAGCAATCCTACAGGATAGAGTAGATTTGCCTCAAAAGCCCTGGAGAGTGTATATTTTCCAACCTGTGGAGACACTGCCCTAATTTAGTTCTGGACTAGCCCATGGGGAAGAACTGCTGGGAGAAATGCAAGAGGTAAGGATGTAAACGAGTTAGGTGATTAGCACCCAGGCAGCATCCGATAAATGTCAACAGCCTGTCAACCACAAGAAAAAGGTTGAATTTTAAAGTGCCTCTTCTATTACCTTCAACAGAGCCCTTGAGTGCATTTCCACAGTCAACATCCCACACTGCAACAGAATAACAATCACAGCCTCTATTCTGAAATTCACTATACATTTATAATGCAGCATGAATGAATTGAATAGCTTCTATGAAAAATAACACCAGGCTTGATGTTTTTTAAATCTAGTCTTTCTTATCCATTTAACTGTGAAGATCTTAGAAATTGATAATATTGGAGTATATTATATTTAATGAAATATATAAAATCTTGGAGAATGAGACCCATTAATTATTTCATCAGGTCCCAGGCCAGCTCTCCGCAATCAAAGATACTCAGTTACTATCAGTGTTAGTAAGCCAGAAATCATTTTAGAACACAAAGTTTCAAATGACCATTCCATTTCCAATTGTGCCAATCCTTGAGGTATTATTTCTTAAAAAATAAATATTCACCAACCTAGCCAACTGTTTCAGGATTAAAATAAAGTTCAACTCAACATTCAAGTCTATATAACAGACATTTATCAACAAAGGGGAATACACATTTACTAAGAACTGACCTTGTTGTATACATACAGAAGCCCCTTTATGAGCTTTTCCTCATTTACTTTCCCAGTGACTATGATTCCATTTTACAGATGAGAAAACTGAGACTCAGAGAAGTGAAGTAACTGACCACATATCACAGCACTAGTGCAAGGTGGAGTCAGAATTTTAATCTAGTTATATCTGACCTCAAGTGACCTTCATGTGCCAGAAGTCAGGACGGGAACAGGCATATACAATTTACTTCAGATTACTTGACTAAGTAGAACAAAAAAGTGGCACATAAGTAAACACCTGTCCCAATCCAGAAATTTGGTTTTACCTAGCTGAGACAGATTTAATGCCATCTATTTCTTTTTTTTCTTTTTAATTTCTTATTTCCTTTGCAGAGCTAATCACTACTTCACAAATAATATAACCTGAATAAATGTTTGCTTAGTAAAATCAAAGTCATAAACATGGCTACTATTTTTATCAAAGCACATTAGATTTTGTATTAAACTGGGAAATCATTGCTTCCCCCACTGATAATCCAGGCAAACTGAGAAATACCATGAATTAGCTTGAGTTAGACAGTTGGCTACAGTTGTGCCCTGTATACTCTGCTTAGCAACAACTGTCTGGTCTTCCAATGATGAAAGAGCCCTGGGAGCTGTGTACTGACCCTGTGGAATGTGTGGAGTGCTGGGTGTGCAGGGTGCTGGAAGGCAGGAGATTAAAGGAGGGCTGGCAAGCATGGCTGGACAGAGAGGGCAGCACTGAAAGACAAGTGCGTGCCCTGTGCAGAGAAGAGAGTTGGTTCACACAGAGGAGCTGAAGGAGAAAGCTGAAGCGGATATCCGTTGATCTTTTTAAAGGAAGACTAGAGGTTGTGGGAAATACCTGACCCCCTAAGCTGCACATCTAAGTACCTGTCCTCTACTCACCTCTCCTAACTCCTCATTTCTCAACAACCCTTGCGGGATCTCTACAGATACCATTTTCTTACATATTGGATCCCACATCTTGTTCTTATTGTTACCTGCCCCCAACTCATGGTGATCCCACGTACCATGGGATAGGACCATTGTGACCCACAGGGTTTTCACTGGCTGGATTTCGGAAGTAGATCACCAGACCTTTCTTCCTAGTCTGTCTTAGTCTAGAAGGTCCACTGAAATTCATTCAGCATCATAGCAATGCACAAGTCTCCACTGACAGATGACTGGTGGCTGCAGGTGAGTTGCACTGGCCAGGAATCCAACCTGGTAGAAGGCGAGAATTCTATCACTTAACCACCACTAGCCACATCTTACTGTGTCATAATTATTCCTGCTTATCTATCACTGCCTTGACCAGCATCAGTCATCATCCTTCCCGTTCTCCTATTCTTCTTCCTCTAGTCGTCTTTCTCCCTCTCCTCTCCTAATCTCTCAGGTGTTCCCCTTGGTTAGGCAGATACAACAGGACTCTGGCAGGGCCTGAGAGGGCACCACCAGCTGTGACGGATAAGGCTTCATTTTAGGGAGTTACTTTCTTCAAATGCAATCGTTGAATGCAGGCAAGTTGATTCCAGCTCATAGTGACCTCATGTAACCGAGTAGAAGTGCCTCACAGGATTTTCTTGGCTATAATCTTTATGCAAGTAGGTCTCCAGGACTTTCTCCCACAGTGTGCTGGGTGGGTTTGAACCGTCAACTTTTTGGTTAGCAGCTGAGTGCTTAACAGTTGCACCACCATGGCTCCTCTCTTTAAATGAGAGCCTGCAAAAATGTCCGCCTCCTGCTGGAGCATGAACACAATGAAAAAGACAGTAAAATCACCTGCAATCCCATCACGTAAAGAGACAACCATCATTAACTTTTTGGTAATTTCCTTCAGGCTTTTTTATATACCTAGAATTTTTCTGTTACAAAACTGGGATTATACCATATATACATAGTTGTATATCCGGTCTTTTCCACGTAAGATCATATAATCAAATAGAGGGTCAACAAAAATGAGGGTAACCCTCAATAAGATTGACTGACAATAGCCACAACCATGGATTTAAACATACCAACAATCACGAAGATAGAGTAGGACTGGGCAATGTTTTATTCCATTATACATAAGGTCACTATGAGTTGAAGCCAACCCAACAGCAACCAACAAGATCAACTATTACTCTGACCTATGGAGGACAGCCAAAATTGAGCTCCTCGTTGACGCAGGTGACTCTTTCATCAGTGCATACCTTACTTCTTGAGTGTATTCTGCATCCAAAGGCCAGTCAGTAAAGGAGCGTAAAGGCCCTGCTTCTCCAAAATTCAGGACAGCCTTGAAGGGCTAGCCTAGCTCCAGAGCTGCCTCTACAATCAGCTGAGATCTTTGTTGTAATAATTTATTCCTACCATTTCACCACACCCTTGAAAACACAAAGTTTTATTATTTAAAGATGTTTGCCAGTTTTATAAACCAAAATATTATATTATCGTTTTAATGGCATTTATTTTATTATTTGTGATCTCAAATTTTTTCATATATTTATGAAATATTCATATTATTTTCAAACCTATTAGAGGAAGAAGATAAGCTCTGAAATCCATAGCACTGCTGTTTTCTATTCACCTTTACATTCTGGAGAAGGCACTACTAGAAATAAAAAACTAGAAGTTTTTATTGATATGTCATGTTAAAAATATTCACTTCCTAGCCTATTAGCAATGCATTATAGAGTAAATTGACCTGGTATTGTTTTTACCAGCCAGGCTTAATATGCAATAATTTATTCTTCATATCTCAAATCCTCAACATTAAAGATATATTTAGGCAGCCCTGTGAGCTACATCATTCTTCCAGAAATAACACTCTGACCCTGGACCGTGCAATCAGAGAATGAGTTAAGAAATTACTATGGAAGTATACGCTGTAATTGCAGACATAATACTTCTGAATCTGAGAAGTATTTGACCTAACAAAAGACTGGCACATTCACATGTTCCATCATGGTATTGTAGAGTTTCTCTTGCAAACTTGAGAAATGGTTTCTTCATTTGTCAGCCAGCAGTCAGCCTATCCCACCCATGGGCTGGTCCTGCCCTCTGCCTATTGGCCAGGGGGAGGAGATGGATGGCAGCAGCTGCTGCCATCAGTCCCAGGCTCCACCTTCAGCCTAAACAAATCATTGACTGAAATGCATCAGAGACCACTCAGCTGTTGAGTAAAGAGTCCACATAGAAGGCTGGCATCTTGTGCACTTACACAAGAGCTCAGTGTAAGAATGTCTGCTTCGTAGAAGAGGAAGCGTCCAGCGCCATCCCCACTTCACCCCAAGTTACAGACAGAGTGCACAAACTAGGTCCTAGTGCTGTAGGTATATCAGGGATTTGCATGCAAACTGGTCATTGGTATACTAGCATTCGTTCCTGAGTCAAACACTTTTGTTGGCTGGCAAAAGTTAGAGGCATCCTGGAGCCCAGTTAGCACTAACCTATGCATTGTTGTTATTCTCGTTGTTGTGTGCCGTCAAGTCTACTGCAACACATTTATATTCATAGTGACCCTATATCACAGAGTAGAACTGCCCTATAGGGTTTCCTAGGCTGTAATCTTTATGCAAGCAGATCACCAGGTCTTTTCTTCCATGTAGAGGCTCCTGGGTTTAAAGCACAGCCCAGCAATTAGCCATTGCGCCACTAGGGGATAGACTTGCACAAATCAATGTTTACAACACTTCTCAGGTGTATCTTAAGAATGCTGCAGTCACTTACCGTAAAACCCACTGAGGTCCAGTCAACTCCAACTCACAGCAACCCTATAGAACAGAGTAGAACTGCCCCCATAGCATTTCCAAGAAGCAGCTGGTGGATTCAAACTGCCGACCTTTTGCTTAGCAGCCGAGTTCTCAACCACTGTGTAACCAGGACTCCACTGCATTCACTACATTTGTAACATAGCGTGTGGGTAATAAGGAGGCAGTACAACAGAAAAGAAGAAACATCGTGTTGGTGCGAGGACCTCTCAGGGCCTCTGGAGAAATCGCTGGATTTAATACAGCTGCTGTTGTGAGCGCAGACTTTAGGGGTATAGTTAGCCTCAGGTTGTGAAGTGATGATTATCTGGATATTAGTATTCTGCGCATAGGGCTTGGGAGCTATTGCCTTCTGAGAGCTCCGTTCCTGGACTTTGGACCCATAATGACTTTGGGGCTCATCCACTGAACAGATGACTGGCCTCTGGTGAGTATCAATAATCTCCGGAGGCTGAGACGGGGAGCTGGGCTGACAGCAGCATCTGCTGCGCGTCCATCATCTCTTCTGGCCAATAGAAATAGGGCATGGCCCGTGTGGTCTAGGAAGGCCCTCGCTCTCCCTCTCTGGTGGCTGTGCCAGATGAAGAAGTCATTACTGCTTAGGCCTGGAAAAGAAGCCAAGGATGTCTGGAGGGAATAAAAGAATGAGAGAACAGGATACAGTGAGCCAGTTGGGCACTGGAGCATATTATATCCTCTGGGCACTCTTTCCAGATGCCTTGCATTTTTCACTGCGCAGCCACTTTCCTTGTCCCTTCACTTGGGGAGTTCAGGGCTTCAACATCCTTACACAACACTGCCTTTGGGAGAGTGATATGAGGCCTTGAGAAAAAGAAAGCAATGTGGCAGCCCAAGATGAAATTCAAAGTTTCCTCAATGTCTTGAGATTAATTCAGGAAGCCCAGGGAGCCCTGGGGCCCTAGGAGCTATGAAATGTCTGTTAGGAAAAGTGAGAAAGAAATGGGGAGACATGCAGTCACTCAGAGCTTCTTCAAACACTCTCAACATGACCCCAATCCTCTCAGTGCTCAGGATATATGTGCGTCTTTTGGGGCTGCCCTTCACTACTATTTTCATCTCTTGCTTACAAAAAGCTTAGGGTTATCCACAGTGATGATTATACTAATAATATCTTCCTTCTAAAGGATCCACTTGTTTAGGCTTTACACAGATTTTTCACATTCACGACCTCATCTGATCTAAGACAAGCCCTAGGAAATATGTGGTAACATCCCCATGTTAGATATAAAACCACTGAAAATCAGAAATAGGTATGATCATCCCCAGGTAGCAGAGCTGATATGAGCCAAAGTGGAACTTGACCTCAGAGGTTACGTTTCCAAGTCCAGAGCTCTTTCCACACCAGTGGCTCAAATTACATCAGCAGTTCAGCAGTGTCCACAACTTAGGTAACAGCAGTCAGCTATGATTCAGAAGCAGAGGCAAGGTGGAATACTTAACGCCTGGGAAATTCGTCTGGGGTACGTTTTTGTCATGCTGTCACTTCCATAAAGGAAGTTATTTCCATGCTACCAGTGTATATGTGTGTGAGAGATAAAATTTTACTCTTTCCAATAACTAACAAAACTTGTTGTTGTTGTCAGGTGCCATCAGACCAATTCCGACTCATAGCAACCCTGTGTACAACAGAACGAAACACTGCACCAGCCTCACAATTGTTGCTGTGTTTGAGCCCCTTGTTGTAGCCACTGTATCAATACATCTCATTGAGGGTCTTCCTCTTTTTTGCTGACCTTCTACTTTACCAAGCACGATGTCCTTCTCCAAGGACTAGTCCCTCCTGATGACATGTCCAAAGTACTAGAGATGAAGTCTCACCGTCTTCACTTCTAAGGAATATTCTGGCTGTACTTCTTCCAAAGGCAGACTTTTTCGTTCTTCTGGCAGTCCATAGTATGTTCAGTATTTCTTTGTCAATGCCATAATTCAAAGGCATCAATTCTTTTTCCGTTTTCATTATTCATTACCCAGCTTTCTCATAGATACGAGGCAATTGAAAATACCATGTCTTGGGTCAGGCTCACATTAGTCCCCAAAGTGACACCTTCGCTTTTTAACACTTTAAAAAGGCCTTTTGCTGCAGATTTCCACAATGCAATGGGTTGTTTGATTTCCTGACTGCTGCTTCCATGGCTGTTGATTTTGGATCCAAGTAAAATAAAACCCTTGAGAACTTCAATCTTTTCTCCATTTATCATGGTGTTGCTTGGGATTTTTGTTGTGAGGATTTTTGTTTTCTTTATGTTGAGGTGCAATCCATGCTGAATGCTGGGGTCTTTGGTCTTCATCAGTAAGTGCTTCAAGCAAGGAAGACTGAGTGATCTTCATGTCACAGATTATTAATGAGTCTTCCTCCACTCCCAATGCCATGTTCTTCTTCATATAGTCCAGCTTCTCAGATTATTTGCTCAGCACACAGATAGAATAAGTACGGGGAGAAGATATAACCCTGAAGCACACTTTTGCTGATTTTGAACCACAGAGTATCCACTTGTTCTGTTAAAGTGATTGCCTCTTTGAACAGGTTCCTCATGAGCACAATTAAGTGTTCTAGAATTCCCATTCTTCACAATGTTATCCAAAATTTGTTATGATCCACACAGTCGAATGCCTTTGCACAGTCAATAAAACACAGGTAAACATCTTTCTTTTTAAACATCTTTCTGGTATTATCTGCTTTCAGCCAAGATGGATCTAACATCACCAGTGATATCCCTGGTTCTACGTTGTTTTCTGAATCCAGCTTGAATTTCTGGCATCCCCTGCCAATGTACTGGTGCAAACATTTTAGAATTATCTTCAGTATAATTTCACTTGCATGTGATATTAACGATATTGTTCAATAATTTCCACATTCTATTGGATTACCTTTCTTTAGACTGGGCACATATATGGATCTTTTCCAATCAGCTGGCAGGTAGCTATCTTCCAAATTTCTTGGCATAGATGAGTGAGCACTTCCAGTGCTGCATCCATTTGTTGAAACATTTCGATTGGTATTTTGTCGATTCCTGGAGCCTTGTTTTTTGCCAATGCCTTCAGTGCAGCTTGGCCTTCTTCTTTCAGTACCATTGGTTCTTGATCATATACTGCCTCCTGAAATGATTGAACATCGACCAATTCTATTTGGTACAGTGACTCTGTGTATTCATCTTCTTTTGATGCTTCCTGCATTTTTCCATTTTTTGTCCATAGAATTCTTCTATATTGCAACTCAAGGCTTGAATTTTTTCTTCAGTTTTTTCAACTTGAAAAATAGTATGCATGTTCTTCCCTTTTGGTTTTCTAACTCCAGGTCTTTGCACATGTCATTATGACACTTTACTTTGTCTTTTCAAGCCACCCTTTAAAATCTTCTGTTCAGTTCTTTTACCTCATCTTGTGTTCCATTCACTTTAGCTACTCTACGTTCAAGAGCAAGTTTCAGAGTCTCTTCTAACACCCATTTTGGTATTTTCTTTCTTTCCTGTCTTTTTAATGACCTTTTACTTTCTTCATGTACGATGTCCTTGATGTCATCCCACAACTCATCTGGTCTTTTATCATTAGTGCTCAATGTGTTAAATCTATTCTTGAGATGGCCTTCTAAATTCATGTGGGATATACTCAAAGTAGTACTTTGGTTCTCCTGGACTTGTTTTAACTCTCCTCAGTTTCAACATGAACTTGCCTATGAGCATTTGATGGTCTGTTCCACAGTCTGCCCCTGGCCTCGTTCTGATTTATGATATTGTTATGATATGGAGCTTCTCCATTGTCTCTTTCCACAGATGTAGTCAGTTTGATTCCTTAGAGTCACTGAAAAATCTCAGTCCCTTTATGGGGAACATCTCCACTCATTTAAGATTAGTTTTCCTTTTCTCAAATACTTGGGAACTGAAAAAAGGGCAGGTTAAGTCAGCTGATTCATGCTGAGAAGATGTGACAGGTAGAATTTTGTGTTTTTGATAAAAGATAACCTTTTTTTTACAAAAGCCATAGGATACACTTCACTAGTTTTTAGAAAACAATTCTTAACCAATATTTAAGAGTAGAATTAATGCACAAAAACATTTAGATATGGCAATATATACACAATAGCTCTCCTCAAACTATTGACAACTTTGCCCTGTTCTCAATTTCCTTTCATCAATATCCATACTTTTTATGTCTCTTGATCTTTACCTCTTTCCATAAAAATGGCATATACAACAATAAGAGCCCACTCCCTCAATTATATGTAAGAAAAAAAGTACTCTATTGCTTTTTAAACCGAATCAAGTAACAGTGTAACCAGCCAGTATTTCATTATTTTGAGAACAATCTTTTTGCTGTTTTGACTTTCCACACCAATTAAGAGATTTGGAGTAGACACTGACACCGGGACACACTCTTATAGGCCCTCAAAGTAGCTCTTCACAAACATATACCCTAGAACGCACTGACACACCAAAAAATATCCACAAGGCACATCAGTTAAACGGGAAAAAGAACAATTCTTAATCCTATTTAGGTAACTGTCAGGGATTTTAGAGCTATAGAATTAGGCCATTAAGAAAGTATAAAAAATGAAAATACCACTGCGATCCAAATTATTATCTCTACTAGAATAGCAGTGAAAGCTTTGACTCTTACCCAACCTTGATTCTAGGACAGACTTTTCTCATCTCCTCAAATTCATTTTCCTCTCAAGTTGTAGGTACTGAAACAAAAAAGAGGAAAGAGAAGAAAAAAAAGTAAGGATAAATTTAAGAAGTAACATTCTTAAAGCAGTCACCCGCTACAAACACAAATAAATGGTAGAATCTATAGAGCCAATTGCATCATTTACTCTCTTATTAAGGAACAATCAGGAGATTATAGTTCTAATTCATTCCTTGAAGCATAATCAAAGATTGTCTCCAAGTTTGATTCTTGAGTAGGGTTAAGTGAGAGTTCCAGAATAATGCCTGATCGATATAGTCTAAATAGCCCATACTAAAAAAGAGAGAGAGGAGTCTAGTATTTGATGATTCAGTGTGCCTTAATACAAATAATACTGGGACTGTAAAATTAAGTAAAGAAAGTAATTCACAATGCCAACCCCTATAATACACAGAGCAACATTCTCAAACTTTATTGTGCATCAGAGTCCCCGAGAGGGCTGTGAAAACAGATTGCTGGGCCCCACCCCCAGAGTTTCTGAATCAGTAGGTCAGGGACAGAGCCCAAGAATCTACATTTCCAACAAGTTTCCAGGTGGTGTTGATATTCTGGTCTGGGCTTTGAAAATTACTGCTATAGATGAATTAACACAATAGGAAATAATTAAGGACCTTTGGTTTTGGACTGAAGCCCTGGTGGCACAGTAATTAAGAGCTGCAGTTGCTAACCAAAAGATCAGCATCTCAAATCCACCAGCTGCTCCTTGGCAAGCCTCTGGGACAGTTCTACTCTGTCCCACTGGGTTGCGCTATGAGTCGGAATCGAATGGACGGCAACAGGTTTGGTTTTGTTCAGTTTACAACCAAAGAAATTCATAGATAAGTTTAAAAAGAAGTTTCAGAATAAATGGTACATTCATTCAACAAATGTTTAAATGCTCACTACAGGCCAGGAAACTGTTCTAGATACTACAGATAAAGCGGACAAAGTATTTTGCTATTGCTATTATATATTTCGCAACCAGTTTTCAAGATCAGCTTCAGGCAATGATGGTAGTTTTGATGAAAATGCTTATGTTTTCATTTGAAAGAACATAAAATTTCACTTGCACAAGCAAAAAAAGTACACAATTTCTAGAACTGAAAAAGGAACTGAATAAACAGCCAAACAATGGCTTCAACAAAGAAATTAAATGTCAACATAGCCACCACCTGTCTGTCCGCTTGCCATACTGTCATAGCTTGCATGTTTCTCTGATGCTGGAAGCTATGCCACTGGAATTTCAAGTGCCAACAGGGTCATCCATGGTGGGTAGATTTCAGCAGAGCTTCCAGACTAAGACAAACTAGGAGGAACCTGTTCTTGTTGCCATGGAGTTAATGCTGACTCATGGTGACCGTATGTGTTAGAAATGCTCCATGAGGTTTCCTTGGCTGTAATCTTTATGGAAGCAGATTGCCAGGACTTTCTTCTGTGGCACCACTGGATGGGTTCAAACTGCCAACGTTTAGGTTAGTAAACTGAGTGCAAACCATTTGCATCACCCAGGGACCTACCAAGGAAGAAAGGCCTGGCAATCTACTTCTAGAAATTAGTCAAAGAAAACCTTATGGATCACAACAGAACATTGTTCAACTCACTGGCTATAGACACATCACCGGGGCGGATCAATCAATAGAGGAGGATATCATGTTTGTTGAAGTGTAGGGCCAGAAAGAGCAAGGGAGACACTTGGTGAGACAGATTGGCATAGTAACCCAACAATGGACTCAAACATGCTGGTGATTGTACAGATAATGCAGGACCGGGCAACATTTCGTTCCACTGTACACAAGGTTGCCACGAGCTAGAGTCCACTTGATGGCAGCTAACAACAACAACATAGCACATTAGCATAACCTCATTAAAAGAATCATAATATGTGAACATTAGTTAGCCAAATTTCAAGAACTATCAGTACAATATATTCAGAAAACAGTGGAAAATGTTTAGACTTAGCAGAGAGAATTTCAAAAATTTGACTAGAAGAGTCAAACATTTAAGATAATGAAAATAATAATAAAACAAATGATTACTGACTAATGTAAAGAATTCAAAATGGGATTATCAATTTAATGAGTAGTAAAATGAAAGAATACAATCATAATTAACTAGATTGTGCCAGAGGTAAAAGGCACATTGAACAACTAACATTGATTTTATGTATCATTGAACTACTACAGAAGAAAACAAGATGTCACAACTAATTGGTATTTTCTTGGTTTTACATCTATTGTGAAAAGTAAAGGTTTTGACTTATGTGAAGAATGAAAATATAACTTTCAATTTGAGATGTTATATTTAAAATTTTTAGAGGGCAAGGCTAGGATAATGATAATAATTGAGGTGGGATGGATCATTTCTGTGTGGCTTTTCCAACAATGGTCTTGTAACTCCCACCAAATGATTGGGTGGGACCATGCTAATAAGGTATATGGAACCCTGACAAGGGGATTGGTCAGTTTTGCCACCCTACTAAGTTTAAAAGAAAGCCAATTCCAGAGCAGAGCGAGGATCTCACCACCAAGGAAGAAGGGCCAAGAGCAGGGCATGTCCTTTGGACCCCGGATTCCTGTGCTGAGAAGCTCCATGAACCAGGAGACAGAAAGAGAGCTAGAGCTATAACACTGAAGATGGCAAGAAGAGGCAGCAGGAGAGACTGGCAGGAGAAGGAGCAGTGGGCTTCCTGGCCCATGAAGGAAGAGCACTGAATGCCTTCAGGCAGGAGTAGGGTGCCTCCTGACACTTGGTAGAACTAAGTTTGCTGCCTCAGGGAGCTAGAGATGAGAACCTTTGGCGCAAGGCTTACTGGCAGAGTGGAGTGCCTCAGGCACTTACTGGTAGAGGTAAAAGATCTTTGTAAAATTTACTAGAGCAGGGCAGAGGCCGAGGGGCAAGAAAGAGGTGTGCCTGCGGGCTAGGGTGAGAAGAGGCTGTCCTGATGAAAGAACTGTATACTGAGCATTTCTGAACCTGATTTATAACCTGTTACTTCCCTAATAAACCTCATAATCATGAGTATTATTGTCTGTGAGTTCTGTGTAGCCATTGCAATGAATTATTGAACCTAGCCGAGAAATAGAGAATGCTGTGGGAGGGAAAGTTGGTATCAGAATTGGTAAAGATGATGGAGAGAGAATCATATCTGATCTCTGCCAGATGGGAATCAGCTTTGGACTGTTGATCTTGATTCTCCTTCCACTTTGTGAAGTTAGAAGAGGTCAGATGCCCCTGCCATGCCATTTTTACACTAATGCTGATTATGATAAAGGTGTACAAGCCAGAATTTTAGCTGAAAACCAGAAAGCATTCTTTGTGCCAAATACAATGCCATTTTGAATCCATTACTAGGAGTCATGGCCTCAACTGTACAGATAGTATTGACTTGTTTGAGAACAATTCTAAGATTGCATAGAATATTTTCTAGATCTGCTCAAAGATAGGACATCTTGATGAAGCACATCCAATGTGACTTTACACCTACTCTCAGACACACGACAGGAATCCTGACTAAATATAGCTAAAGTAATTCAATTTAGTCAAGATATGAGATGCACTAAGAGAGTTAAGCCACACCACAGAAGATCCACAAAGAGTGAATCATTGTCATTGGCAGGAAATAAAATTAATTTTGAATTTGGGCTAGCCACAGTTATTGGTATGAATAACTTTTTGTTCATTGTTGCTTGCTGTAAATAATATTAACAAAATTTGCCAAATAAACAGATATAACTCTATCAATTTAATTTTTAAAGGATTTTTTAAAACTTTAAAAATGTAAATGTAATTTTTTTTTTTAATCAAAAGAAACTACATATAAAACATGCTACAAAAGTAACATTCCAGTAAACTATAAGGGATTTAGAACAGGGGAAAAAAGTTCATACAACTGTAAAGGAGATGGATCATATACAAGTAAATCTGAAACTAATTTCAAGTGAAATTGACAAATATACTGCTATTTTTTATTTTCTTCAGAATACCTTGATATTAAAAATGTTGAAAGAAAAAGACCAGAAATACTGTATGGGATCTAGATATTGCTTTTACAGATGGTGATTATTTAATTAATTCATATGGTAAAATTAAAATACCTTGTAATATTTTCTATAACAATGAGAATTTTTCATAACAATGTTGGAAACTCATACTGTTCATGGTTCATTTGCAAATCTTACTATTCCTTTAAGAACATTATTGATAAATCCAGTTGCTACTGCCTCAGTAGTATCAAATTTTCCCAAATTGAAATTAATAAAAACTATCAAAGAACTCCAGTGACTCTAGGAAAGTTATTTAGTTTGACATCATTACTAGAAGAGGAATTATGTTAAATCTTTATGATAACATATTAATAATTTTGCTGAAATGAACACAAGAAAAATACATGCTTTGCCATATTCTGTTTGTAATTTACACATGCAAACATCATCAGCCCATTAAGAGAACACCTAAACATATTATTGTATATTAAATGTAGTTGTCTATTTTGTCAAATTCAAGTCATATAAATACAACTTCACAAATTTTTTATTTGTTGCTATAAAGTATATTTTGATAGGACATATTGTATTTAACAGTTTGTTGGCATGATTTTTAATTCTTTAATATTTAGATAAATGGTATGTGGAATACCATTTGAACTCTTACCCTGGCCCACACAAGTGCTAAGAATAGGCATGGTTTTACTCAAGGGAGTGGCAAGGCCTAGGCCTTGAGTCCTTCCATTCTTGGAGCTGCTTCAGACTGACGAATCACATAGATAAACTCCCTAGATTTTTTCCCCTTTCACCATCAGAATATTATCTCTCATATCACCCAATTTAGTCCCTCCCACACCTCATTACCCACATTCTGCCCAACACATCCGCTTATCAAAGGCTCTAGGAATTTTGAGCCCCAATCAGCCCTGGCTACCTGAGAGAGGAAGGAGAATAGACAGGACAGTGGCATGGAATTACTACTTGATAATAGGGCACAGCATTTTCCAGGACAAAGAGTGGCAATAATAGGAGGAAGAAAATAAAGGATAAAATAGAAAACTTGGATAATTTATAAAACAAGGAATCAAAGGAGTTAGCAATAGCAGCAGGGATAGTAATGAAGAGATGAGAGAAGAAGTTAGCCATGGCGGGAACGACAGGCATCTCTTCTGAGAAACAGAGAGAGAGGACAAGAAGGAGGAGGAGGAAGGAAGGAAAGTAAATACACAAATACTTTTTGGATATTGAATAGAGACTGACTTGATTTTCTTAGAGATGCATAAGGAGAAATCTTCTGCTTAGAACGAGGTAGTACAGGCAATATTCATACATTTCACAAATACCTATTGAGAGGCTACTATGGGCTCTGTATTGTGATAGTTCCTGGGGTAACAGTGGTGAGCAAAAAAAGACATGGTCCGCCTCTTACAGAGCTTAAAAGCAAGTGGCAAGCAAAGAAAATGATCAAATACTCATACCAATGAATGTATTATTTCAACATGAGTTCGGAGATAAAATCATGCTTCCATGAAAGTGAGTAAAAAAAGGATTCATGATTTAGAGAATTTGGGGACAGGTTTGAAAAGACAAACTCAAGTGCAGCATAACACAGCAATTCTAGAATTTAATAGGCAAACCAAAGGACAGCACAAGCAAAGGGAAGGCTCAGTCCAGTATCTCAGGCAGCTCACATCTCAGGCCTGAAAAAGACCCACCATGTGACTGGGGAACAAGCTTGTCAGATACTTTCATTCTTATATAAATTGTGGCTTACTTCATGGTCTCAAAAACAGAAAATAAAAAGGAAATAACAAAAACTAGAAACAACCCTACTGTCCTTCAATTGGTGAATGGATAAGCAAATTGTGATACATTACGATGGAATACTACTGTCTTAGTCATCTAGTGCTGCTGTAACAGAAATACCACAAGTGGATGGCTTTAACAAAGAGAAATTTATTTGCTCACAGTCTAGTAGGCTAGAAGTCCAAATTCAGGGTGTCAGCTCCAGGGGAAGGCTTTCTCTCTTTGTCGGTTCTGGAGGAAGGTCCTTCTCATCAATCTCTCCCTGGACTAGGAGCTATTCCTCACGGGAACCCTGGGTCCAAAGGATGTGCTCTGCTCCCGGTGCTTCTTTCTTGGTGGTATGAGGTCCCCAACTCTCTGCTTGCTTCCCTTTCCTTTTATCTCCTATAAGATAAAAGGTGGTGCAAGCCATACCCCAGGGAAACTCCCTTTACACCGGATCAGGGATGTGACCTGAGCAAGGATGTTAGATTGCACCCTAATCCTCTTTAACATAAAATTACAATCACAAAATGGAGAGCAACCACACAATACTGGGAATTATGGCCTGATCAAGTTGACACATATTTTGGGGGGACACAATTCAATCCGTGACAACTACTAAGGACTAAGAAAGGAACAGACTGTTGATAGATGCAATCACTTGGATGAATCTGAAATGAAATGCATATTGCCAAGTGAAGGAATCCAGGCCAAAAACAAGAAAAAAAAAAAAAAAACTGAGTATTGTATGATTCCATAAATATCACACTCTGGAAAAAAGCAAAACTACAGGGATAGAAAAGATATCAGTGGAGGTGAGAGGGGCAGGAGGTGACTATAATGGAACATGAGGGGATATTCTTAGAATAGTGAAACAATTTTATACCTTAATTGTGGTAGGGGTTACGATCCTGCATGCATTTGTCAAAACTCATAGAAATATACACTGCAAAGGGTAAATTTTTCTGTATATAAGTTATACCATAAAAATTGCTTTAATGCTCCCAGAGAAAGTATAACAAATGTAATGCTACAAATTGGTAGGTGGTTTTTCTCTAATTTCTTACATCTCTGATTCCTGACACCCCTCTAACCACCTGTGACACTTAGTTAGGTCATAACTGCAAACCGGAAGTCAAGAGCAAGTGTAAAGAATTGTTGTATCTTCAGATTCGCTTGACAAGCCTCAGCAGACTGGAAACAGAGATGCAAGTTAGGTCACTCTTGTGTGGTTTACTTGTTTATTCCACTCTATTTAAATTCTGAAGTGCACTTATGTCTCAAATTCAACCCAGACTAGAAAGGCATCTCACTTGAAGCCTATCTTGTTTATGGAGAAATGGAATGTGTTAAGTGAAATGTTTTGAAAGTCCTTGTTATGAGACGAAGAACATAAATGAGCAGTTACTACAAGCAGTAACCTAATACTCTGGCAGTTGTAAAGAAGCTGAACTTTTACAATAAATATCTTATGGGAAGTATTTTCCTGAATTGGTTGCCATGATAATCCACTGGACTACATTCGTACGGTGACCCAATTTAACAACTGTGGCCTTCAACCATGCAGTAGTTAAACAACCATGCTCTGTGCTCCCTGAATTTCAGAGTTAACCGTATCCGATTACCTACTCAAAAGTAGATTTTCTTCCCTTTTCAGCAGCTGAGGATCATAAGATTTCTGCAGCAATCGAGCTTGCAGGTCTAAGCACCCTCCCCAGCAAGGAAATCCCCAAGTGTTAACACAAGCAGGCTTGTTTTTTTCTCAAAATGCTGCATACTTTCCAAGACTACTGATCAGGTAAAAAAAAAAAAAATTTTTTTTTTGTAGGAAATGGTAAATTAGTTCCTCACTTTTTTCCTGTATCTAACTTTTATAAGACTTCATATACAAATGTGAATTCCCCACTGCCTTCGAGACAATTCTGACTCACAGCTACCCTATAGGACAGAGTAGAACTGTCCCATAGGGTTTCCAAGGAGTGGCTGGTGGATTCAAACTGCAGACTTTTTTGTTAGCCACCCAGCTTTTAGCCATTATGCCACCAGGGCTCCTTAAAAGTGAATTACCTCTTAGAAAAGATGTGAATTAATTCCAACATAAAGAGTCTAGATAGTAGAATCTAGGAAAAGATAAATTACTAGATCCAGCATATGGATATACTTTCTACTACTAGAATTTCCCAAAAATCTAATCTTCTAAAGATAAAAAATATAAATTGCCTTTAAACAATGTCTCAGAAAATAACTTCACAGATAGGTTAGGCTACTTTGTTTTTGGCCACTGTAGGTAATATGCTGGGACATCCAATTACGAGCAAAGTCCTACAGAAAATAAAAGAACGAACACCCCCAACTCTTCATATGAGGCTAGTGTAATCTTGATAACAAAACCAGCTAAAAAAAAAACGAAACCCATTGCCTTGGAGTCAATTCCAACTCATATCGACTGTCGAAAGGATACTACAAAAAAAAAAAAAAATAACAATACAATTTCATTTCTGAACATTGGTGAAAAATTCTAAACAAGATATTAGGAACCAAATCTAGAAAAGTACAAAAAACATGAAACATTATGACCATGGTTGGTTAATATTAGAAAATCAATTAATGTAATTTACCACTTTGACAGATTAAGAAGAAAATTCATCTGGTAGTCTCAACTGATACAAAAAAATTGATAAAATTCAACAACTGCTCATAATTAAAAAAAAACTTTTAGCAAACTAGTAATAGACGGAAACTTTTTTTCTCTCTTTTTACTGTACTTTAGATGAAGATTTACAGAACTAGTTTCTCATTAAACAGTTAGTACACATATTGTTTTATGACATTGGTTAACAACCCCGCAACATGTCAACCCTCTCCCTTCTCAGACTGCGTTCCCTATTTCCAGCTTTCCTGTTCACTCCTGCCTTCTAGTCCTTGCCTCTGGGCTGGTGAGCCCCTTTAGTCTCATTTTGTTTTATGAGCCTGTCCAATCTTTGGCTGAAGGGTGAACCTCAGGAGTGACTATATTACTGAGCTGAAAGGGTGTCCCAGGGCCATACTCTCAGGGTTTCTCCAGTCTCTGTCAGGCCAGCATATCTGGTCTTTCTTTTTGAATTAGAATTTTGTTCTACATTTTTCTCCAGCTCTGTCCAGGACCCTCTATTGTGATCCCTGTCAGAGCAGCCACTGGTGGTAACCAGGCACAATCTAGTTGCACTGGACTCAGCCTGGTGGAGGCCATCGTAGATGGGGTCCATTAGACCTTTGGACTAATCTTTCCCTTTTATCTTTAGTTTTCTTCATTCTTCCTTGCTCCCAAAGGAGTGAGACCAGTGGAGTATACTAGATGGCTGCTCACAGGCTTTTAAGACCCAAGATGCTGCTCACCAAAGTAGAATGTAGAACATTTTCTTTATAAACTATGTTATGCCAATTGAGCTAGATGTTCCCTAACACCATGGTCCCCACAGACCTCAGCCCAGCAACTCCATCCCTCAAGGAGTTTGGATGTTTCTGTGGAGCTTCCATGACCTTGCCTTGTACAAGTTGTGCTGGCTTCCTCGGTATTATGTACTGTCTTACCCTTCACCAAAGTTATCACTTATCTATTGTCTATTTAGTGTTTTTCTGTTCCCACCCTCCCCTCCCTTATAACCATCAGAGATTGTTTCTTTTTGTGTGTAAACCTTTTCATGAGTTTTTACAGTAGTGACATCATACAATATTTATTCTTTTGGGGTTGACTTATTTCGTTCAGCATAATGCCTCCAGATTTATCCATGTTACAAGATGCTTCACAGATTCATCCCTGTTCTTTATTGTTGCATAATACTCCATTGTGTGTATGTACCACAGTTTGTTTATCCACTCATCTGCTGATGGGCATCTAGGTTGTTTAGATGGAAACTCTTTTACTCCCATAAAGGGCATTTACAAAATCCTGGGAGAAAATTACATAATTAATAGTAAAATGTTGGAAGCACTGCCTTTAAGATCAGGAATAAGGAAGGAGGTCACGTATCACTATTTATATTCAAAATTGTACTAGAGTTCCAAGGTAGCATAGTAAAGACAAGAAAAAGAAACAAGAAGCCTAAGTACAGAAAGAAAGGAGAAGGAAAATTTTCATTATTTACAAATGATATTACTGTCCATGTAAAAAGTACAAAAAATCCATAGGTAAATTATTAGTATTTATAAATAAGTTTAACAAGATAGATGGATACAAATATGAATATAAACAATTGCGTCTCTCTTCACCAGCAACAATAAATTAGAAAATGTAATTTTTAAAAAGAAACCATTAAAGAGAGGATCAAAAAATGTAAAGTGCTTAGGAATAAATCTTGAAAGATGTTTTAAAAGACCTAAATGAAAGGAATTATTCCATGTTCTTGCATAAAAAGACTGAATGGCCATAAGATGTAAGTTATCCCCAATTGATCTAGAAGGTTTTTCATGGAATCTGACAAGCTGATTATAAAATTTATATGGTAATTCAAAAAGCCAAAAATATTTAAGATACTTTAAAGATGAAGAACAAGTTGTGGGAACATGCCCCAACAGACATAGAGATGTATTATAAAGATATACTAATTAAGACAGTGTGGTATTTGCAAAGGAAGAAATAGATCAACTGAAAAAAAAAAAAAAAAACAGAGAATCCAGAAACAAACCCATGTACACATAAAAACTTGATTTTTGTCAGAGCAGTAGATGAGAGGGGGAAGAGTAGACTCTTCCATAAATGTTGCTGGGACAATTGGTTATTCATATGGAAAAATATGAAATAAAATCTCTACCTCACACTCTACTAAAAATCAATTACTGGTGAATTAAAGAAATGAATGTGAAAGAAAAAAATTAAAATGTTTAGAAGATAACAGAATAATATTGTATGATCTCAGGAGAGAGAAGAATTTAATAAGCAAAATACACCAAAAATCATAAAGGAAAACATGATTTTTTTTTAATGTTAAAATTAAGAGCCTTTGTTCATCAAAATAAACCATAAATAAGAGTGAAAAGGCAAGTCACAAAAGTGAGGATATATTTAAATCACACGTAACAAAGGATTAGTTATCGTGCATGTAAAATAGCATATATGTAAATTGCTTATGAACCTGTAGGATAAGCAACTAAATCTAAAAAAATGTGAAAAATATATGAACAGGTATTTCACAGAAAATGAAACATTAACAGCTCATCATCATTAATAATCAGGAAGATTAAAATAAAAATGAAATTCCAATACACACATATTGGCCAAGTTTAAAAAATTGATAAGACCAGGTGCTGGCAACGATAAATAGAAATGGGAGCTCTCTCATCCACTATTGTGGTTGTTGTTGTTAGGTGCAATGGAGTTGCTCAATATTATGGTCCATGTAGAAAATATAAAAAATCCATAGGTAAATTATTGGTATTTATAAGCAAGTTTAACAAGGTGGCTGAATACAAAAATCAATATACAATTGCATCTCTCTTCACCAGCAACAATAAATTAGAAAACGTAATTTTAAAAAATGACACATACAACAGAACAAAACACTGCCTGGTCCTGCTTCATCCTCACGGTCGTTGCTATGTTTGAGCCCATACTTGCAGCCACAACGCCAATCCATCTTGCAAGGATCTTGCTCTTTTTCACTGACCCTTCACTTTACCAAGCATGATGTCTACCTTAGTTATCTAGTCCTGCTATAACAGAAATACCGCAAGTGGATGGCTTTAACAAAGAAAAATTTATTTTCTCACAGTAAAGTAGGTTAAAAGTCCAAATTCAGGGTGTCAGCTCCAGGGGAAGGCTTTCTGTCTCTGCTACTGTGGAGGAAGGTCCTTCTCATCAACCCTCCCCTGGACTAGGAGCTACTCTGCACAGGAAGCCCAGGTCCAAAGGACACACTCTGCTCCTGGCACTGTTTTCTTGGTGACATGAGGTCCCCAGCTCTCTGCTCGCTTCCCATTCCTTTTATCTCTTGTAAGATAAAAGGTAGTGCAGGCCACACCCCATGGAAACTCCCTTTATATTGGATCAGGGATGTGACCTGGGTAAGGGTGTTACATCCCACCATAATCCTCTTTAACATAATCTAATCTTGCTTCATTAACCACAGGCAGAGATGAGGATTTACAACACACAGGAAAATTACATCTATCACAAAATGGAGGACAACCACACAGTATTGGGAATCATGGTCTAACCGAGTTGACTCATATTTTTGGAAGACACAATTCAATCAATGACAATATCCTTCTCCAGGGATTTGTCCGTCCTGATAACATGTCCAAAGTACATGAGACCTCGCTCCAAGGGCACTCTGTATTTCCTCCAAGATAGACTTTTTAGTTCTTCTGGCAGACCATGGTATACTCAATATTCTTCACCAACACCATAATTCAAAGGCGTCAATTCTTCTTTGGTCTTCCTTATTCATTATGTAGCTTTTGCATGCATATGAGGTGACTGAAAATATCATGGCTTGGGTAAGGGAGTATTTTAACACTCAAGATGACATCTTTGCTTTTTAACACTTCAAAGAGGTCTTTTGAAGCAGATTTGCCCAATGCAATGTGTTGCTTGATTTCCTGACTGCTGCTTCCATGGGCATTGATTGTAGATCCAAGTAAAATGAAATCTTGACAACTTCAATCTTTTCTCCATTTATCGTGATGTTGCTTGTTGGTTGAGTCATGAGGATTTTTGTTTTCTTTATGTTGAGGTGCAATTCATACTGACGACTGTGGTCTTTGATCTTCATCAACAAGTGCTTCAAGTCCTCTTCACTTTCAGCAAGCAAGGTTGTGTCACCTGCATAATGAAGGTTGTTAATCATTCTTTCACCAATCCTGATGCCACATTCTTCTTCATATAGTCAGCTTCTTAGATTATTTGCTCATAAATAATCACCAGCTATTAGTAGGAGTATAAACAGGTATAATCAATTTGGAAAACATTTTGGCATTATTAAGTAAATTGCAACATGCATAAATTCCATGACTAGCAATTTCACTCTGAGGTATATAGAGAAGCAGTTTGTACATACGTACCAGGAGACACATTCATAGCTGCATTTTTTGAATACTAAAAAAACTATAAACAACTAAAATGCCCATCAAGAATAGAATGAATAGACAGTGTTTTTATTCTTGACAATAGACTATTGTACAGGAGTGAAAATAAATGCATTGTAACTATACACACTGATACATATGAAGGTATTGAGTGAAAGATGCAGTGAAAGAAGAATGCCTGCAGCACAATTTAATTTACATGAAGTTCATAAGCAGACAAAACCTAAAAATATATTGTTTAAGAATGCCCTTCACAGATAGTAAAACTAAGATAAAAGGCCAGGAAATGTTTTACTAAAAATTAAGGTAATTGTTTTCGTTCTTTTAAATTTCTGAATTTTATACATTAGTGCTTTATTTCTGCAGTCATAAAGATTCAGATTATGAATTGTACTCTTACTCCATGGGACTCTGGCACATATTATTGTTTACAAAATATTAAAATACCTAGTTCAAATTGAACCTAAGCAAAATGGCCGTAACATCTAACTCCACATATTGTAGGTCATTTATAAATCTACCACTTCTCATTGTCAGATTGTAATGAAGGGATACTTGCTACACATAGAAGAAGAATAAATACAAAGGCAATTGCTATGATAAATTTGTCAAAATCTAGTAACTTTCCACTTACTTGTACAATTCAATGTTTATCAAGATATAAGATATTAACGTTATTAATCTGTAAGTATGGTTGTTGTTTTTCTGCTATTACAAATAATGCTTCCAGGAACCTCATTACAAATTTCTTTGTGCACAGGTGCATGAATTCTCTGGAGTATACATGTAGAAATGAAATTGTCAGATTCAAGAACACGTGACTCTTCAAGATACAACTACATTTTGGCAAAATCCCTTCAAAATTGACTGTAACAATTTACATTCCCATCAACAGTGTGAGAATTTCCTTTACTCCATATCTTTGCCAAGATTCGGTATTATTAGACTTTTTATTTTTTTTTCCAATCCAGATGGGTATAAAAGGCAAAGTTGGTCTAACAATTATTACTCTGATTACTGTAACTGGTAAGACTAATCATCTTTCCATATTTAATGGTTATTTAGATTTTTCTCTTCTGTAAATTAACTGTTTGTATTCTTTACCATTTTTCTAATGGGTTATTTTTTCAATTGATTTGTAGAAATTTGTAAAGAGTTTAGATTCTAATTGTAGTCTGATAATAGGCTTTACAGATACCTTATCACAGTATAACTTTTCATTCTCTTTGTTGTGTCTTTCATTAAACTGAAGTTTTAATTTGAATGAAGTCAAAGCTATTAATCTTTTCCTTTATAGTTCACACTTTCTCTGTTGTATATAAGAAATCCATTCATATTTTATGACCATAAAAATATTTTCCTTTACTTTCTTCTAAAGGTTTTTCAGGTTTGCATTAAAATAAATCTAATGATTTATTTTTTGCACATGATGTAATTTAAGCATCAAATGGTATTTTGAAATATGGAAAAACAGTTATTCTATTACCATGCATTTACTAACTCATTCTTTCTCTGCTACTTTTAATACTTTCTCTGTCATTGTTTCCATATTTGTATAGATCTGTTTCTGGGCTATTTTTTCTTTCATTGGTCTATAATATGAATATAACTTTTTTCAAAGTACTATGAATTTATAAAAGTTTCATTGTCTGACAGGGCAAGAATCCAAACACTGTGCTTCCCCATAATTGTCTCGGTTATTCTTAGTTTTTGTTCTTTCATAGGAATTTTAGAATCAGCTTGTCAAGTATAATGAAAAACTCTGTTGGGAAATTGATTGGAATTGAATCAAATTTATTGATTATTGGTGACAGAATTATTATTTTATAATATTAAGTGTTCCCATCCATATCTTTACATTTATTCAAGTCTTTTATGGCTTTCTATAATATTTTGTAATTTTCTCCCATAAATTTGAATGTGTTTTTTGTTATATTTACTTCTACATACCTTTTAGTGTTTGATAATGGGATCTTCTCCTCCTAATACATTTTCTAATTGGTTATTAGCTATGCATAGTAAAGTTGGAGCCCTGGTGGTGCAGTGGTTAAGAACTCGGCTGCTAACCAAAAGGTCAGCAGTTCAAATCCAACAACCGCTCCTTGGAAACTCTATGGGACAGTTCTACTCTGTCCTATAGGATTGCTATGAGTCACAATCCACTCCATGGTGATGAGTTTGGTTTTGGGTTGATATAGTAAAGTTACGGATTTTTTAAAGTTGATCTCTTTTATCCAGAAATCTTACAGATGTCTGTTAGTAGTTCTATTAATATGTCTACAGAGTATCTTGAAGTTCTAAGTGTATAATCACATTGTTGACAAGTAAGAATATTTGGTCTCTTCCTTTCATGCTTCTTTTTTCTTTTCTCTTGTCTCGTTAGATTGGCTAGGACCACCAGCATAATGTTGACTACAAGTAATGATAGCAGGCATCCTTATCTTGGTCTAGTCTTTAGTGGAAATGTTTCTAAAATTTATCCATTATGTATAATTTTTAGGATAGATTTTTTTTTGTGACTACCCCTTATCAAATTAAGGAAGCGACCATCTATTTTGATTTTTACAATGAATGCAGGTTAAATATTATTAAGTGCTTTTTCTGCATATATGGTTTTTCTCCTTTTATCTGTTAATGTGATATAGTCCAGTTAGTAGATTTTCTGAACTTGGACTCCTAGGATGAAACCTACTGGTCATACTGTATCTTTTTCTTAATGACCCTGAAGTCAAATTAATAGCATTCTACTTATACTTTTTGCATCAATGCTCTCAAGTAATACTGTGTGGTAAAATGAATTCCTTTTGCCTTGGCTCTTTGGAAAAACAGCTTGAGAGATTTTTTTTTTCCCTAAGCCCTGAGAAGTTACCTCTACCCTAATTTTCTACCCCAGAGGGTTTGTTACTTTTGCCCGTGTTGATTGACATTTCCTCGGTAAGATGTAAACAACTTGATGGTTTGATACTTTCCGTCTGGCCATGGGCAGCAGCCTACTCTGTGATCGTTAACACATCTTGTAGGGATTGGTCAATATACCATGCAAATGAAGTGATTATATACTATGCAAACGAATTGACTATGATCCACCAAGGGGACTGGTCAGTTTGTGGCCTTGCTGGGAGGGTCATGCCTTAAAATTGATGAGGAGTTTCCTTATATAAGCAGCCAGCTCCACAGAGACTTCACAAAGGCTAGAAGAGAGGCAAGAAGAGAGAAGATCAGAAAGACAGGAGGCAAAGAACGTCCTAAAAGAGCTATAACACTGGTCAAGGGCTGTAATACTTAAAAGACCCTGCAGCAGAGACGGTGGTGATGGCAGAAACCTGCCACTAGGAATGTAGCTAACAAAGAACTAAACAAATCTGCTACACTGGCTATGAACTGGATCAGTTAGCAGCAGAGAGACTAATGGCAGGGAGACGGAACACAAAAAGGCCTACGTGATTTAGAGGGGGCATGCATAGCCAAAAAGAGGCCTGTCCTGAGGGGACTGAAAGGAGGCTTGTCCTGTGGGAGCTGAAGGAGGCCTGCATGACTGAGAGGGGGTGTACAGGGCCAAGAAGCCTGTTCTGAGGGGGCTGAGAGGAGGTCTGCAAGGCCAAGAGGGGATGTGCACAGCAAAGAGAAAGGTCTGCTTACTTGCATGGCCAAGAAGAGCTGAGAGGGCTGTCTTGCACTGAAGAAAAGAGGGATGTGCTCTCCACTTCAGGGGAGCCTTCCAGACTTTGCCTACGTGCTTCCTAATCCTGATCCTGAGTTGTAGCCTATTATTCCTTAATAAACCATTTAACTATAAGTACAGTTCATGAGTTCTGTGTGGCCATTGCAAAGAATTATCAAACCCAGCAGAGAAGTAGAGAGTGACATGGGAGAATGGCTGGTGTCAGAACTGGTGAAAGGTTGGAGAGGGGAGGTATATCTGATCTCTACCTCATAGGAATCAGCTTTGGGCTGATTCCGGTTCTTATCCCTAAGGAATCTAGACAAGTTCTGATGCTACCACTACTGCAACACATACTGGGTACCTTATTGCTGTGTGTTTATCCAATTTTGATATCAAGATTTTTCTTTTCTCTCAAAGAGTCTACATAAGAGGACTGTATATTCCTTAAAGGTTTGGTAAAACTTGTCTATAAAGCAATACGCATATCTTGACTTTTGAAAGGAATATACTTTTGATAACTAATACAATTTTTAAATGTCTTTATTTCATATAAGATATTCTTAGTGTCTACCCAATATCATCCCTCCCAGAAAGAAAGCTTTAATAAAGACATTCCCAGAAACAGGTCGACAACTATTTTTCAAGCCTCATTTTATGGCCATAAGAGCCTCAGAACAAGCCTTGGCTTTAGGCAGTGAATCCAGTTCAGGACTTTTAGTGCCATTTCCCTGCAAGAGCCAAGTGCCTGACTTCCAAGTTTTAGTCTTGAGTCCAACAAGGCCAGGGCTTCAGTCCTGTTCATGGCTTTTTCTTTTTCACCTTGAATGTTGGTCTTGTTTGGGGGTACAGACATGTTTTCTGGTTATCTCTTTCTTCGCTTTGTTTATTATTGCTGAGTTTGAAGCAAAAGGGATGAGTTTTTTTGGTAAACTCACTGTCATCTCTATAAGCAATGAACTTCAAATATTCTTCAGGATAAACATAGTAACAAAATTCCTAAGTTAAAACCCTAGCATTAAAGCGTCACTCTTCATTTTCTTCCACAAATCTTCTTTTTAAGATCTGCCTATGCTGGACAAAGGAATTTGGGGGTTCTGATCATCTCATGGAAACCCTGGTGGCGTAGTGGTTAAATGCTACAGCTGCTAACCAAGAGGTAGGCAGTTCAAATCTGCTAGGCGCTCCTTGGAAACTCTATGGGGCAGTTCTACCCTGTCCTCTAGGATTGTTATGAGTTGGAATCAACTCAACTGCAGCGGGTTTGGTTGGTTTTTTAATCATCTCATGTGGGAGCCCTGGTGGCACAGTGGTTAAGAACAAGGCTGCTAACCAAAAGGTCAGCAGTTTGAATCCAACAACTTCTTCTTGGAAACCCTATGAGGCAGTTCCATTCTGTCCTATGGGGTCGCTATGAGTCGGAATCAACTCGACGGCAGCGTGTTTGACTTTTTTTGGAACCACCTCATAGGAGCCTGGGTGGTGCAAGCAGTTTGTGGTCAGCTGCTAACCTCAAGGTTGGCGGTTCAAACCCACCCAGCAGCTCCCATGAGTTGGAATCAACTTGAGAACAACAGGTTTGGTTTTTTAGTTTACCAAACCAAAACCAAACCTGTTGCCATGGAGTCAATTCACGGCAATCCCCTGTATTACAGAGTAGGACTGTTCCATAGGGCTTTCTTGGCTGTAATCTTTACAGAAGCAGATTGCCAGGTCTTTCTTCCACAGAGCTTCTGGGTGGGTTTAAATCACCAACTTTTAGGTTAGTAGATGAATGCAAAATTTATTGCTGTTGAGTCAATTTCAATTAATAGAGACCGTATGGGACAGAGTAGAATTGCCCCATAGGGCCTCCAACGTGGTTATCTTGACCAGAGCAGACTGCCACATCTTTCTACCATGGAGTAGCTGGTGGGTTCGAACCACCAACCTTTGGGTTAGCAGCCAAGTGCTTAATATATCACTGTACATTGAAATACACAGTAAAAGTCTACATAACGTGATAAAAATTAAAAGTTCTAGTTTCCAAGCCCAAACCTTGCCAACTGAAAGAATGGTTATCTTCTGTTTTCAGCCTCAAGAAAGTTCAGAAAGGTTGGCTTTTATTTCCCAAGGAGCAGAAACTAGGTGTACATACCATATGTTAACTCCGGCCCACAGAAAGCTAACGTAATGGGCAGTTTTGCTTCCAATACCGCATACCAGAGATCTCAACTCGGCTCACCAGATGCTTGGAAGACACAGCTCCCTTTTGTATTAAATTCCCTGGAATCCTAAAGGATTTCTAGCTAACTAACTCTGCCAAACCTTTAAGAACAGGCCCTTGCTCCATGAGAATTTGGTAACACAAAATCACTCCTTTTCAAATAAAGTTTGTATTGTGCTATTCTTCAAAAAAGGATCTTAGGTTGGAAACAATACTCATACTGGAAATGTTTGTATATATTCTACATTGTTTTCTAATCAAACCTGAATTTGTTCCAGTTTCAGAGTTTGGAGCCATAAATATCCTGAGAGGTCATGTAATCCAGCTTCTTTATTGTACAGAAGAACAGACTGAGGGCTTAAGGGTTGACTCTATTTCACACCAAGGGTCAAAATCTAGTTTCTTGATACATAGTCTATTACTCTTTCCATTCTTCTCCTCAGCTTCCTCTGTTCTCAAGAAAGTTGCTAAGACAGTGTCATCAGCTAAGGCGGTATTTCTTTCATGGAGAAGGCAGGGCAATGTCCCATGAAATGAGGCTGGTGGGCTGAGTCCCAAAATATGTGATGTTTAAATCAATGGACACCCAAGGATCAGGAGCCATCCTTGACTGCCATCTCATGTGCTACAAAGGTGGCAATTGGCAGCAGGCCTTTCCTTCTATCCCCTCCCCCTTTTATGATCTGGAGATTCTCTGCATTTCTCCAGCTATCTGCCTGCATAACTATATGACAACATGTGCTTTGAAATGTCTTCTTTTTGACCCATACTACTGTGATTTTCTTTCTGCTGAGATAGCTGTCTGCAGCTTTCAGGTCTGCTACCCAAGGTAAAAGAGGACCTTTGTTTCTATTTAACTTGTTGGTAAGGTTGCCTTAATTTAGTATTCCTTTTTAAATGCACAGATATGGTCCATGTTTCTTAACACAAATGATTACGTCCAACTCCTAGCCAAAAGGCTGGCAGTTCAAACTCACCCGAAGGTGCCTGAGAAGACAGGCTTGGCGATCTGTTTCCAAATGATGACTGCCTTGAAAACCCTATGGAGCAGTTAGTTCCGCTCTGCACACATGGGGTCACCATGAGTTGGAATCAACCCAATTGCAACTAACAACAATTAATGGAGTTATTATCCTGCATTACTGAAAGGCTGTTTTAAAGTATTTGTTACCAAAAATAATAAAGGGCATTGCCTTGCAATAGCCACTCCCTCATACAAAGATCACAGCCTTCAGTATTGATTATACCTCAACATACAGAAAACAAAAATCCTCACAACTGGACCAATAAGTAACATCATGATAAACAGGAAAAAGATTGAAGTTGTCAAAAATGTCATTTTATTTGGATCCACAATCAACACCCATGGAAGCAGCAGTCAGGAAATCAAAAGACATATTGCGTTGGGCAAATCTGCTGCAAAGGACCTCTTTAAAGGGTTGAAAAGCAAAGATGTCAACTTGAGGACTAAGGTACGCCTGACCCACCCCTGATATTTTCAATTGCATCATATGCATGCGAAAGCCAGACAACGAATAAGGAAGAATAGACGCCTTTGAATTGTGGTGTTGGCAAAGGATATTGAACACACAATGGACTGCCAAAAGGACAAACAAATCTGACTTGCAAGAAATACAACCAGAATGCTCCTTAGAAGAAAGGATGGCGAGACTACGTCTCACATACTTTAGACATGTTATCAGGAGACATCAGTCCCTGGAGAAGAAAATCACACTTGGTAAAGTACAGGGTCAGAGGAAAAGAGGAAGACCCTCAATGAGATGAACTGACACAGTGGCTGCAACAATGGGCTCAAGCATAACAAGGATTGTGAACATGGGGTAGGACCAGGCAGTGTTTTGTTCTGTGGTACATAGTGTCGCTATGAGTCAGAACTGACTCTACGGCACCTAACAACAACAACAACATACACCCGGGGGACAGTGATGTGCACTGATGTAGATTAGGGCTTCAGTTTTTTTGTTTTGTTTTGTTTTTGCTACTGAGTATCCACAAAGAAAAAGAAAGCTAAGAGGTAAAAACATGTGGTTATTTTGAATTATTTCAGAATCACTCACTGTCTTCTCAAAATATTTTCAAACACTAATAGACATTACTAAGGTCATGACCATACTCTGAGCACACATATATTTGGAGAAAGAAGCAGTCATGTTTTGCAGTTTAGGCATTAATTTGCTAGTACGAGAAAAAGTTTCCTCAATGAAAGTTTACTTTGAGATCTGAATTTTTCACTTTGCTTTCTTACATTATCACATTTAACTGGTTATGGTTCCAAATTATCTAAATAGCTGACAGATTTCTGCTTTGACTTACTGGGTGGAAATAATCTGCATAAAGTATTCGATATATAAAATATAAAAAATATATAATTAAAAATCTTTAAAATTCAGCCTTCAATTTTTTTTAACTTTTTTAAAATGTAAGATAATGTTTTGGGTTGCACTGTTTTACAAACTGATTGCTTCATGCTTCTTATAAAGAAGAAAAGCAGTACCAATGGGGGCACAGTTACTGAGACTTCCTAGACATATCCAAGCAACTCTCATGATTGGTTTACTGGGTTAAAAGGCTTAGGACCATAGTCTCGCGGGACAGCTTAGTCAATTGGCATAACACAGTTTATGAAGATGATGTTCTACACTCTAGTATGTTGAATAGCATCTGGGGTCTTAAAAGCTTACGAGCAGCCATTTGAGTTACAACCATTGGTCTTTACTCATCTGGAGCAAAAGAGAATGAAGGAAACCAAAGACTCATAGCAGAAACTAATCCACAGGACTAATAACCCTCATGAACCACAGCCTCTTCTAACCTGAGACCAGAAGAACGAGATGGTGCCCAGCTACCACCACCGACCATTCTGACCAGGGACACAACAGAAGGCCCTGGATAGAATGAGAGAAAAATGTAGAACAAAGTTTAAATCCCTAAAAAAAATCTCAGACCTATGGGGCCAATAGAGGCTAGAGGAATGCCCAAGGCTATCACCGTAAGATACCTTTTGAACTTGGCACTGAATCTAGTCCTGTAGCTCACTTTTCAGCCAAATAATAGATCAGCTTATAAAATAAACAATACCACCCATGAGTAATGTGCTCCCTTAAAACAATTAACTCTATGAGACTAAATGGTCAACATTTACCCAAAAGCAAGATACGAAGGCAAGGAGGGGAAGGGAAGCTAGATCAATGGAAACAGAACAAGCAGAATGGAAATAATGAGAATGCTGACACGTTGTGAAAACTGTAACCAATGTCACAGAACGGTATGTATAAAAATTGTTAAACTTTCACCTAAAACACAGTTCAAAAAAAAAAAAAGTTGGTGAGGTTTCAATTTCATAATCCTCAACTGAATTTTCACCTTAAAATGTCATGCACAGTATTTATGGTATGAAGCTAATGACAACACTAAAAGGTATAGCATGCTTTGAGATCTGCTAGGCTAAGTATCCTGATGCACTGGCAAACCTCATACAATATGATATCCCTAAGGCATAGTTAATCCTTATTTATTCATATCATTGAGAGATTTTTTTAAAAATCAGACACAAAAACCAAAGGAATTAACAGCAGAGTAGACAATGCCAGGCTAGTAGTGAGTGCTAAAAATTCTACCATGTGTGCCAAGAGAAACTTCCTATGTGTGAGTTTCTAAGAAGCTGTTTCAAGACCTCTTGAAGCATGTGACAGGACATCATACTCAGATGGATATCTTCACCTTCTGTCACTGCTGTGGTCTCCTTTTAATCCCTTTAGCTTCCTGCTGAAATGAAGTTTATAAACAGAAGTTTGGGATTGGATCAACACCAGTACTCTCAAATATCTAAGTCAACAGTTTAAACTCTTCATTCTACTTACACCTACTGAATCTGCAAAATTCCTCTATGTTCACGTATCTTACAAAAGGAGTTTTACAGATCTGATAGTTTCTAGGCTGTCATCTCCAGACCCTGGGTCTTTAAAGAAAAAAAAGTTTTTGTTTCTGTTTTTTTTTGTTTTTTTTTTTACTACTGTGACCAGAAATTAAAGGAAGAATTAGAGGGTCTTTTCCAGGCAAAGTAAAAATGAAAAGTAAGTTCTTCCCATTAAGAAATAATTGCTACATCCTCTGTTTTCTCTTTTTGTATCCAAGTCCGTATCAGAAAATGTAAATTTCCTTCTAATTTTTTCTCTTTTGTAAAAATATGACACGTCAACATATTTGACATACATATTTCATGTCTCCCTTTTGATACTTTTGTTATCATTTTTAGATCATATAATTGAATTTGTGTAATCATATCTTTATACTAATCAGTTCATAGCAACATTAAAATAACTAATTCTACAAGATGGTTATGGTGTTAAATATATTTCTTAATCTTAGAACTGGAAATGAATGTCAACATGAATTCAAGAGAAAACTGAATTAAGAAAATCGTGATTATTTCGCCTGGCCTAAAGTTTACTTCTGTATCATGTCTGAAAATAGTCTTAAAAAAATTAAGAATGAAAAGTTTAACATATTTAGAACAATCAAATATACGCCAATAATTACAAAATAGTCTTATCTATTCATTAGAGCAGATCATAGAAGATTTTTACTTGACAACACTGTTAAGAGTGACTCTGTGTGAAGATAACTGAATCTTCTTTTTCTTGGTTTTTCGTTAAGGCGAACTAGAATTTCTCCACGTAATTTTTAAGCGAGGTTTCAGAATACAGGGAATGTTTTCCTGCCTAAATTCAAAATTGATGCTCACTGGCCCGATTCTCTGTGCTCATTTAAACTCCTGGGCAGCCAATAACCTTACTTCGCTGCAAGATTTTTTTTTAATTGTATAAGTAAGAAGATCTTGAGAAATGTGAACAGAAAGCACCATTAGGCAACTATAATCAGATGCTTTTCTTCATTGTCCTCGTCCAAATGTGGGGAATCGCTGCTTCTATAATCCTTTTCGAAAATAACTTTCTGCTGGGCCTTGTTGGATTACGAGAAATTCTCGTTATTTTCTCCTGAATTTGTGGAAAAATCAAAGTTCTTCTAGTACGACGGCCAAAATAAACTAAAATTATTAATGTGAGCGGGGATAGTGGGTGGCTGCGGGGAGATGAGCGAAGATCAGAACTTTCAAAGCAGCGATGCTCAGCTTGCCTCCGCCGCTTTTCCCGAACAGTATTGCGCACCCGCCGGCCCCGCCGCTCCGGCTGCGCTGGATGGAGCGCGCTCATCGACGGATATTCCCTCCCAGGGACTGCCCTAGGACACAGGGTTTGCCAGAGTAGAACCTGTGTGTCTAAGGAGGGACAGCGGGTCGAAATGGGGAGGGTGACCTGTGGAACCCACGCCGACTGGGCGTGGAAGCTTGTGGCACCTCCTTTCTTACTGGGTCATCAGACCTGACCCCTGGGGCTTGCGGGCGCGGCACAGCACAGAACGGGCGCAGGGCGGGGCGGAGAGATCCGTCCTGCAGAGAGGGTGCGCGGCGGCATCGAGCTAGACCCGGCCTTGCACGCCCTCCAGTACCCCGAAGGGCGAATTGTTGCTATAGGGTGACGGTTCGTTCTTTTGCCCCTAGAGCAAATGCCAGTAGGCGGTTGCTGCCTTCCTGAGACACTCCCAGGCCAGCGGGTTGGGAGGTGGCGAGATGTTCCTCACCTGTGCGCCTGGAGCGTCGCCGGCTGTAGAAGCCGGCGGAGCTCAACCACAGGGCAGAACAGTAGCTACAAAGACGCTTAAGCAAAATTGGACTGGGGGAAAGGCTGAGGGGAGGGGGAAGATGTCTTTAAATTTTTCCTTAGATTCCATCGTGGTTAACTAAGGAAACGCTCCAATCGTTCAGGACGGCTCACCATTTATTGACCCAGGTGGAGACACAGAACCACTGCCCATGTATAACTCAGGCAAAGCCAAAAATTAAACCCCAAATTGATCTGGCATCAAATATTCACTTTTTAAAGGCAAATATATGGTGAAGGGTGCATTTACCGTCGTTTATAGCCTGAGAATCGTTGTCAAACTTTTTATTGGATTGAAACTGGGGAATAACGATCTGTTTGCCTCAGTGGAAACCCTGGTGGTATACTGGTTAAGCGCTACAGCTGCTAGCCAAAAGGTCGGCAGTTCAAATCCACCAGGCTCTCCTTGGAAATTCTCTGGGGGCACTTCTACTCTGTCCTACAGAGTCGCTATGAGTCCGAATGGACACGACAGCAACGGGTTTGGTTTTTTGTTTTGGGGGGAGGTTTTGGTTTGCGTCAGTAATCGAAGCTGCCTCTTCTGGAGTCTGAGGGCTCAATGCTCCCAACCTCTGCCCTCTGCCCCTGAAGTCTGGCCCCCGCTCTCCCCGCAACGCCCCTTCCGCAACCTGACCTAGCAGAGGAGAGCGCCTTGCCTCCTTTCATTCATAAACTTGCAAGACACAGCGGGACTCCGCTCCACCGGGGGTACGTCAGGGCAGGCTTGGGAAGAAGGGAGACCGCCGCAGGAAGCAGGTCGGAGCCGGGAGAGCCCTCAGGGTTCAAGAAAAAGAGAGGACGGAGGGCTTTTTTACGCTTGGAGTGCATCCTCTTTGACCTAAGGTGACCAGAGGAAATCGAAGCTGCTGTGTTACTGGCTGAAGAGGCAACAAGCCCTCTCTGAGCTCCCCTGCAGTTCCTAGGACTCTTCTTGTTAGAACCAAGGAGTCCTTGTCCCAAAACGTTACCATATCTTTAAAGGACGCCGGCCAAGAAGACCCCGCCGGGAAAGCCTGGTGGCCCGGGGCTGGGGAAGGCCTCCCGAACTCCTTGAAAGCAGCTCGCACTGGGAGGAGCCACAGGCGGGACGCAAGTAACGCAGACAGAGCGGAGTCGGGTGGAGAAAATCAAAGAGGAAAGCGCGGGATCCGACTCTACAGCGGCAGAAAGGAAAGTCCTGGAGAGCGGAATTGAGGTGTGTGAAGCAGGTGGCGAGAGGACCCGGTCGGAGGAGACGCAAAGGAGGTGGAGCAGGGCAGCAGAGGCAGGCTTCAGCCACTGCCATTTCCCGCAGAGGGAGCTCCTCTGCATCAGAGAGGAGTTTCCGGACTCCTTGAACATTCTATCTGCGATCATTCGGATCCCCTAGGGAGTTTCTGGGGACAGCGGCGTGCCTCCCCGCACATCACCGGGAGCAGAGAGCAGAGACTCTATCAGCCTCGCCACCCGGGAGCACACACACTTTTCAGTGTGCGGCCGGGGTTCGCCCACAAGCCCTTCCCCCACGCACAAAATTTCTCTTTCTCTCCGGGTGTAAGGACCCCAGTTTCTCAGTCCTCCCCAACCCCACACACCTTTTTTCCCCCTCCCATTTTAGCCTGGGAAATCTCTACTCCTCGCAGTGCGAAGCCTCAGACCCCACGCTGGGGGCCAACCAGTCCCCGGCACCCTTGGCCACAGGCGCACCGCTGCGGAGACCTGGAAAACCCACCGGCGGACCCAGCGGCTTGAGTCCCCAGTTTCCCGCTGGCCCCCAGGACCCTGCTCCCCACCGCTCCTCCCCCTCCGCGGCTTCTGAGTGGCGTCAGCACGCCTGCTGGGCGTGGGGTTTAAATGCCCACTAGCGGGAGCGCGGGCGCAACTGTCCCGAACGTTGTCTAGGCTAGAATCGCAGAGGTGGGAGGGGAAGGAGTGAGCGAACGGAATCCCGAGCCGCGGAGCGCGCTGCCCCGCCGCCGATGACTCGGGAGCTCGGTCCCAAGCGCAGCCTATGCAGCATCCCAGTGCTCCACCGAACAAGAGTTGATGATAAAATATCTAACCGTCTCCGCTGCGGGGAGCCATGAGCTGTCTGGATGTTATGTACCAAGTCTATGGTCCTCCGCAGCCTTACTTCGCAGCCGCCTACACTCCCTACCACCAGGTACGTGTCTCCTCTGGGCCTGGGGCTCGGGGACGGTTAGCCGGTCCGCAGCGACCAGAGCACCTCCCAGACCCCGAGGTCCGCCGCGCCTCCGAGCGCGTTTCGGGCGTCTGATCTGCGGCGGGCGTCGCTGGGATGCGGGGTTGCCCGCGCTGCCACGGAGTTGGCTGTGCAATTAACTAACCCGTTAGCTCGCGGGTTTGCTCTCTTGGGGAGCTAGCTAACCCTGCTAATGTGCGTCCGTGTCTTCCTGGCAATAATCGGAGGGGGATTAGACGCTAGATTCTTCCGAACCCTCTGTGGGTGTAGAGAGGTGCGGATAAAGCAAACTTTGGTTCTAGCGGTAAAAGAGCAACAAAACAAAAGCAAAGGCCAGTTGCGCCTTCTTTCAGTCTGAGATGCACACGTACTCGTTCTCATCCTTGCAAGTTACCCAAGAAATAATATTTTCTGTTTTATTTCTCGGGCGATCAGGCTGATTAATTCCAAAACCATTGAATTCGTTACAAAGAGCACCGCTGGGAGCGGGCTGGTTTTGCCACCTTTGCCTCACAAAGTTCTGGCGATTAATATTGGGGTGTGATTGGCCCGACAGAGGCAAGCTTCATAGATAATTCTTCGCCTTTCTCGAACCATTAGTTGAATCGGGCAGTCCTGTCTCCAACAAAAACACACTTTTTAAGACCACTTGCCACCCCCCTTCTGCAAACTCTTCAACTTTGGTTTGATGGGGCCGATTTATCCTTTCTCCGGGCTGCATCCTGTCGAACACTATATTTCCAATTCCCGAGCAAGATGGCAGAAACTAATGACATTAGTCCTGGAAAAGAACAAGATCATATGCGCACCGGGGCGTAGGAATCCGGGTCAGGTTTGGAAGTGAGGGCCTGGACTCCTGCTTTGCGGAGACTGAAATACACCTCAGTGCCGAGGGGATGCTTTCGCCGATTTTGCTGGCAAATTCAGAACGCCTATTCAGCCCATTCCTGATGAATTAATGATGAAATGGTTGAGTTTTGATATTTGTTTTTTCATTCCGGTTCCCCCTTTTTAACTTTCCAATCTGGAGTTTGTTTAGTCTCAATGTTAAGCCAGGTGGGAACTTGGCATTTAAGAAGTGGATATTGATAAATAACTTCAGTGTTCGGGCGCCAGCCTCTAAAATGAGCTCCTTCCCAACTGGGACTATGGCAAAGGGGAAAGAGATGGGTTTGTTTTCTGTTTGGTCTTTTTACTCCCCTAACCTGATCCCATCTATCGCGTTAAGATCTTCATTCATTTTTGCATGGCTCGTCACGTTTCGGAACCCTGGAGGCAGCAGTAATTAAGAGCGCGGCTCCTAACCAAAAGCTTGGCAGTTCGAATCCACCAGGCGTTCCTTGGAAGTCCTATGAGGCAGCTGTGCTCTGTCGTATATGGTTGCAAGGAGTCGGAATCGACTCGACAGCAACGGGTTTGGTTTTTGTTTGTTTGGTACATGCTTCCAGGCCCTCTCTACCAGCATTCAGTTCATTGCTCTTTTCTAAGAAAATGTTCTCAGAGCTGCACTTCGTTTTAAATCATTATCAGACATGTCCATTCACCCAGCGTCATAGCCAGGATCTTACCATTCTCTCTTCTGCACATTTTTACTTGTTGTTCATTCAGTGTTCATGGAGGCAGTGAGCGTGGCAATGTCCATAGTCCTCTGTTTTTTCCTTACTTAGGAGGATATATTTTTTAAAAACGGAGACAGGCTTTTAAATGAGCAATTTATGGGTGACCAAACAAATAACAACTCACATTTATTAATAACCAAAACCCAGATATTAATCCCACATTTTCACCCCACACAACTCGTTCCTAAATGGACCTATTTCAAAGTTTCTGAGGCAGTTCTTCCTTTACATTCCTGGTTGCGGCCAGTGGGTTTTTCTTTTTTTTTTTTCCTGCTCCATCATGCAGTGCTTAATCCTGCATCTTGTGCTTCTATCCTGCTTTCTCAGGTAGGAAACAGTCAGGCCCTAACTGGACTTTGCCTGATTAAAAAAATATATCTACCCTGAGCCAGGCTCCTTCATCGAACTGAGCTCATAACCTGGCTACTTAAGTATCTTCTGGGGACCATCACCCTGACATCTTTGGAGACCTTTCCCTGCAGCCTGACAACAAGTCCCAAGAAGACAACGGCACCGAGGAAGATGATTTGCTTCTCAAGAAGCCCACCCTTCCCTGCTTGGCTGCAGATGGAAGGACTGTTGGCTATGTGGTTCAGCCTATTGCTAGTTTATGCTGACAGCACAAGGTTTAAGCATAGACATGGATTTGCATTTCCCATGGATACCTTGGGAATCAGGAACGCTGTCTGCTAACCAAAAAGGTTGGCAGTTCGATTCCACCAGCCGCTCCGTGGCAATCCTAGGGGGCAGTTCTACTCTGTCCTATAGGGTCGCTATGAGTCAGAATCGGCTTGACCACAATGGGTACCTTGGGGATTGGGATGAGGGATTGCAGTTTGACCCTAATGTGCCATCTTATTAGAAATTGACATCTCCATTCTTTGTCTTTCTGAGCAGAAACTAGCCTATTACTCCAAAATGCAAGAAGCCCAGGAGTGCAACGCCAGCCCCAGCAGCAGTGGCAGCGGCAGCTCCTCATTTTCCAGCCAAACTCCAGCAAGTATAAAAGAGGAGGAAGGCAGCCCAGAGAAAGAGCGCCCACCAGAGGCAGAGTACATCAACTCCCGCTGTGTCCTGTTCACCTATTTCCAGGGGGACATCAGCTCAGTGGTGGATGAGCACTTCAGCAGGGCCCTGAGCCAGCCTAGCAGCTACTCCCCCAGCTGCACTAGCAGCAAAGCACCGAGGAGCTCCGGGCCTTGGCGGGGTGAGTATGTGGTCCCAAAGGCAAAGTCACATGGAGAGTCCGCTCAGCGTGCAGTACACCCACAAAGGCCCAAAGAGTGCAAATGAAAGAAAACTAGGTGTCAGAGAAGGGTAGAGAGAGGCATTTGGGGAAGGTAAGAAAAAGGAAGGAGGAAAGGGCATGGGTATATGATCTTTCCTTGAAGACCAAAGCAGAGTAGTGACCTAGAAAAAGATACTAGCCTTGGCATTGGGAAGCCTGGGTTTGCTTGTTGACTCCACCACTTCCTAACAGCTTGACCTTGGGCAAGTCTATTAAAGTCTTTGACATTACACTATTTACTGTTCTCTAAAATTAGAATAATAATACTTGACCTCTTAACTACTCCCAGAGGTTGCTGTAGGATCCAAATATACCATTATATGTAAATGTGCTGTAGAAATGCCAGTATTCCAATATCCGCTGAAACTGGGGGGGAAAAAATCTTCACTGTCCAACCACTTACGGGACACTTCCTTAGTTTCTAAAATTTTGCCTAGAGGAAAAACTCCTAGACCCCCCACTGTGAACAGAACCTGTTGGAGAATGTCTCCTAAAACGCACCTACTTTTGCCAGGTTCCAGTTACTTGGCAAAACTTGAAGTGGAAGATGTCTTTTAATAAACGAAGTGAAGTAGCAAGGACACAAAAACTTAGGCAAAGCCAAACCATCTCTAAGGGTTTTTCCAAAAAAATATGTACACCCTCTTTATTTTTCTACCCCTCCCCACAAAGCACTGCTTTACAGTAGCCTGGGCCAATGATGTCTTGGGCAAGTCAATAATCATCTATTCTGAAGTCAACTCATCCTCCCTTTATTACCAACAAGACAAGAGTGGTGGAAAGTCTTTCATAAATTTTCTCACCAAGCTCAGAGATTTTGGTATGTACTAAACTGAGAAATGAAGAACTTTGCTTTAAAAAAGAAAATTATATTGGGAGGGGTGATCATCCTCACTACACCTTTTTTTTTTTCTTAAGAAATTCTAGCAGTTTGCATAAGCCTTGCATAGATAAGATCCAAAAATATTAGTATTAATCACAGAACATTCTTTTAATTCTCCAGTTGCCTAAATATTTTGAACAGGAAGCCTGTTCATTTTTTTAAAACATTTTTTTACCTACGTGGTGCAGAAGTCATCCCCATAGAAGGTGCTCAATAAAAGTTCCTCTGATTAAACGGCGTTCCCTCCCTCACCACTAATGGCAACGGATTCTGTCTAAATGCTGCTCTCCGAAAATGCTACCAAGGCTCTAGGAAGTCAGCACTGATACCGACCACAATACTAATAATTCCTGGTGTCCTCACTTTATCTGATGCACAAAGCTTGTTAATTAAAAGATAAAAGACCTCATGCCACTCTGTAAAAATAATACGGCTGCCCTTTTAATATGTCTTAGTTTACTCTCTTGCTTGAGTTCTTGGAAAAAAAAATATTTGAAAGGTTTCTAGAAAGGAGGCTAATAATAGCAATATCTTAAAATACGTCGATGGACTTCCGTCTATCAGAGGCCCTGGAGGGACACATTTTCCAAATCTGAACCTGAGGAGCCCTGGTGGCCCAGTGGTTAAGAGCTGCTAACCCAAAGGTCGGCAGCTGGAATCCATCAGCCACTCCTTGGAAACCCTATGGAGCAGTCCTGCTTTGTCCTATGGGGTTATGGGTCACTATGGGGTAGGTTTTCGTTGTTGTTGGCGAACCTGAAAGGCGAGAGAGGGGGTAGTGAGATCACTAGGCGGCCGAACTAGAGTAAGAAGAGGTATCTTTAGCTTGAGGAGAGGCTGCGGGTGGGAAAGGGAGGTCTTGTCTTCGCCTTGAGGCCGCCTAGGCAGCTAGACCCGGAATCCGGGAAGCTCCCGACGTCCCAAATCTTGGTCTCAGAGTCTCTCTGCTCTTCCTCCCTCGCCCATTCCCAGGGCTTCCGCACTGGGGGGGTGCCTGGGAAATCCGAGGAAGCAGGCCTCCTCTACTGGGTTCCCGGAAGCCCCCGCTGCGTGTGGCTCAGACCTCGCTTTCTCAGGCTGCAGCCCCCTAGGAAACGCGCCACCCCAGAGGCGGAGGCTGCCTACCTGCCACCCGCCGCGGCTTTCCCGCCACTTCCCGCCCTCGCACGCTCAGCTCTCAAGCCTTGGGGAGTCGGCTCTCGAGTCTCCCGGCCGTGACGCGCTCCTCTCTCTTCTTTTCCTCCCCTCCGCCTCCCTGGCCTGCAGACGGCTCCTTCCCAATGAGCCAGCGCAGCTTTCCCGCCTCCTTCTGGAACAGCGCGTACCAGGCGCCGGTGCCCGCGCCGCTGGGCAGCCCGCTGGCCGCCGCGCACTCGGAGTTGCCCTTCGCCACCGCCGACCCCTACTCACCAGCCGCTCTGCACAGCCATCTGCACCAGGGCGCGGCAGAGCCCTGGCACCACGCGCACCCGCACCATGCGCACCCACACCATCCCTACGCGCTTGGTGGCGCTCTGGGCGCCCAGGCCGCTGCCTACCCGCGGCCTGCTGCCGTGCACGAGGTCTACGCGCCGCACTTCGACCCGCGCTACGGGCTGCTGATGCCCGCCGCCTCGGGGCGCCCGGCCCGCCTCGCGCCGGGCCCGGCACCTGCGCCCGGCAGCCCGCCCTGTGAGCTTTCCGCCAAGGGTGAGCCGGCCGGCGCCGCGTGGGCCGCGCCCGGGGGGCCCTTCCCGAGCCCCGCGGGGGACGTGCCCCAGGGCCTGGGCCTCACCGTCGACTCAGGTAAGCGGAGAAGGTAGGCGGGCCTCCTCTGCGCTCCTCCTGCCCGTGCTCGACCTGGGCTGGGCCCCGAACCCCCTTAGTCCTCCTTTGAGACACTTGGGGCTTGAGGGTCTGCATGGCGGGGTTGTGTTCCCGCAGGTAGTTAACCCTATGCCATTGATGTGAACGGGGTGAGAAAGTAGGACCCGGCCTAACCTGGCTGGTAAATATTAACGGAGGATTTTTTGTTTTGTTTTGTTTTCTAATATCGAATTTTGTGGAAAGGTTTTAGCACCGCGCTGTTGATACTGCAACCATGTGACTATTGAGCACTTGAAACATGGGGAGACCGAACTGAGATGTGCTTTAAGTATGCACACACCGGATTTCAAACCTTTGTACAAAAAAGAGAAAAAGAAAAAAGAAAGATGTATTTCATTAACATTTTTATACGGATTGCATACTGAAATATATTTGCTTTATTCCATATTGAACATCTGGGTTAAATATGTAAATTTTTTAGCTTGGCTGCTGGGAAATTTAGTAATTATACATGTGGCTCCCATTGTATTTCTATTGGGCATCGCTGATCTAGAGTGCCTGCTGAGAGAGTAGTTTAAAATCCTCTACAGCTTGGGAGTCTTATCACCTAGTGATAGTTATAAAGAAAGAAAAATATGTGACCCTGGTATCAGTTTAATTGCCAAATTAAATAGGTCTCACAGAAATGTGATTTTAAGGATGATGTTAGGTCTCTGGCTTAAAGAGTTGAATTTGAAAGGCACATTCAAGAAGGGTTTGCTTTTTTGCTTTTTATCCTCCCTCTATTTTAGGGCAAGTAAAAAAAAAGTTATAATAAATGTAGACATTGGCTTGTAGTCTTACCTGCTCCCCCCTTCCCTCAGGTGACATTTGTTTACTTTTATTTTCATTCGCCCCCCCTTAGATGAATTCTGTGACTTTCACAGTGAAACAGTGGTGTTTGTATTTCTCTTTCCTTGAATATGTGTTCCTTCCCTTCCAGACCCCGTCCCTCTCCCCCTCTGTGTCTCTCCCTCTCTCTCTCCCCGTTTTATTTTTTCTCTGTTTTCAGGTATGCAGCCTCAGGACAAAAGCAAGGATCTGTACTGGTTTTAGACAGCCTACCTTCTCCCCTGTAGGTCTCTGCGTAGTGCGATTGATGACACCCAGCTGAAATCGAGTTGGTTTGTAACAACAGCTTCTGATCTTGGTTTGCAGCTCGTCGTTATTCCCTCTGTGGTGCATCCCTCCTGAGCTGATGTGCTGACCCCGAGTTTCCCTTCCCCTTTCCTTTCTGACCAGCCATGGAGGCTCAGCATCTGTGCCTCTCACTTCATGGATGAGGACATGGGGCAAGACTTCAAACCTCCTTGGGAAAACCAAAGCACACATCTCCAGATATTTCATCTAAAAACAGTTCCTTCTGCCACAGGAGCAGATCCAGAGACTCTGAATGATGTTTAACAACTTTTGGCCAAATCACTGGAAATATCTGTAATGGGATGGCTTAGTCAGGTGATATACCATTAGCTTTCTTGGAAAAGGGGAAAGAAAAAAAGACTTTCTGGTGTGAATATTTTTTATGCTGATGTTAATTATTTCATTACGTAGTGTGGTAATAGCACTACTGATGTCAATATCCTCAGAATTTAAAATGTATTTGTATTTGCATCTAAGACTGTGGTAGAGAAGTAAAAAGAAGCCAATTCTTTCTTCCTCGCCGCGTAGCCTCCAGCTCCCTTCCTGCCCACCCCCTCCCCACAACACACACTCCAGACACAAAGACACACTTTTTCCTTTGGACTGTGAACATGGAAGCCTCAGCCTGAATGTGAGTGGCAAGTGGCTTATCTGGAGCCACCTGCCCAAGTCTTACTGAAATGCAGCTGTTGTAGGACAACTGTTTAAAACTCCAGAAATACGACGACCAAGGTGACACTTCCCAGTGTTTGGCACAACAATTGCAGTGGCACTGGATATATTTTCTATATGTGTGTGTGTGTATATGTATCATATTTTTTACAAGGAACATTTCATGATGAAAGAAGAAACCATTCTCTGCCTTCGCGCCACAAATTCTGTCCCTCCCTCTATCCTCCTCTGGATAAAAAAAGCAGCGAGAGACCCCAGATGTCTCGGTGGAGAAGAACTAGAAGTCGGCACAAGGAAAAGAAATATCCATGAGTCTCCAATACCTCGAATAATTTTCTGTCTCTATGGTTATGATTTGGTTATTTTAGTATTGGAGCAGAGAAGGGTCTATGCGTGGGCAAAGCTGAAGGTGATGAGGAAGAAGAACCAAACATTAAAGATGTCTATTTACTACAAGCTCACTGTGTTGTTTCATGAAAAGAAAATAAACATCTTAGTTTTTCTCTGGTAGAATATAGTAGTATGATCTGATGTCAGTAGTAATATTGTCATTGTCGAAAGGTGCCATCGAGTCAATTTCAACTCATAGCAAGTCCATGTGACGGAGTAGAGTTGCCCTGTAGAGTTTTCTAGACTGTAATCTTTACAGGAGAAAATAGCCAACTCTTTTTCCCTCAGGAGCTGCTAGGTGCATTTGAACTGCCAACCTTTTGGTTAACAGTTGAGTGCTTAACCACTGCAGCACCAGGGCTTCTTGTAGTAATATTACCTTTCATATATATAGTGCTTTTTTGTTTTTCCAAAATGTTTGCTGTGCTGTGAAATCTGTTAACCCTTTTCCACCTCACGTTAATCCTGGAGATGAGGTTAAGCATCCCCCGTCTGTTTCACAGATCAGACAGTCATGGCTCAGAGAAGTCAAGGGCTTGCCTGTTAGCTTTCGGTGAGCTAGAAGCAGAGATGGTGCAAAAAGCACTACCTGTAGATCATTCAGTCAGATGTAGAATTACATTATTCTCCAAAGGTAATTATTGTTACTTCTTGAATTCTAGGATCTGAAGACATACAAGAGTCATAGGTAAAAGGCATGATCTCAGGGCTTCATACAGGTCAACTCATTTAAGCCTCACAACAATTCATGTAGTATTTATTATGGTCCCCTTCTTATTTACAAAAGGGCCTTGGGAGGCGCAGTTGGTTTGCACTTGACCACTAACCTAAAAGTTGGTGATTCCAACCCACCCAGCAGTGCTGCAGAAGAAAGGCCTGGCAGTCTGCTTCCATAAAGATTATAGCCAAGGAAACCTTATGGAGCAGTTTGTTTTGTAACACAAACTGTTGGAGTCGACTCAACGGCATTGGGGGTTTTGGTTCTTTCTACAAGAAAATTAAGGCACACAGAGGGGAAATAATTTGCCCTGTCACGTAGCTTGTAAGTGGCAGAGCCAGGATCCAAACCCAGGCATCCCAGGTGTGGAGACTGCACTCGTTCACTGAGATAACTGCATGTCTGGTCCCTGTTTGTCTTTGTGCTGTTAACTTTGGGATTATTTGCTCCTCCACAAAAATGAGTAAGAAAGGGAAGATAGGTAGGGCTGCAGAAGACTGATGCTTTGCTGAGCTTATAGAATCCCAGGTTTCAAAGGAACTATCATAGGACATTGTCCAGACTCCTTCATCAAATGGCACTACCTGTAGACTATTCAGAAGGAGCCCCGGTGGAGCTGTGGTTAAGTGCTCGGCTGCTAACCAAAAGGTTAGCAGTTCGAACCCACCAGCTGCTCCATGGAAGAAAGATGTGCCAGTCTGCTTCTGTAAAGATTACAGCCTTGGAAACCCTATGGGACAGTTCTGCTCTGTCCTATAGGGTCATTATGAGTCGGAATCAACTTGACAGCAACAGATTTGGTAGACTGTTCAACCTGATATTTATATTTATGCTCTTCTCCAGAAAAGAATTACTATTCTTAATTAATTTTGATATTTAACAGCCTTCCCTGCTCTCAAATTCTTCACACCAAACTTAACTAAGTCGTATAAGAGTTAGCCTGAGGTTTGGACATTGAAGCAATAACTAAAATTAACTTTGGACTTCTCTGTGGATTTTTTTAATCCATGTTCCACTGGCATGAATCACTGGTGAATACAAGCATAAACAAAATTCATGAAGTTCCCAGTGAGCTGCCCAGTATTTGCCACTGAATGTGCAGTTGTGGAGGAAAGCGTATCAGTATCTTCTCTGCTAGACATCCTCTAAGTATTCCCACCCGGAAGAGGTCTTTACCTGTGCCTCAGCTGCGTTAGCGCTCACAGGCTCCATGGTCAGAACCCACACAGAGTGTTTTCCCAGCCACGAGGTGCTGATTACTGAAACCTCTCCCCTGAGCTGCATCTGACCCGAATATCAGGTTGCTGGTGAGGAGACTCATTCACTGGAACTGGCCTTTGGAGCAGTCCTGAACAGACCATGCAGACTGATGAGAGGGCTGCAGTGACCTGGCACGTAGGACACGTGAAACAGTGTTTCCCTCCGTTTTATACCTTCCTAAAGTAGAAATGCCAGTTGACCTACAACTGTAATTTGGTTTTGTGTAATGAGTATCAAAGAGAACTTTGGTGGATCAATACCCCTAACTGGCATTCTTTAGGCCCACCATATCATGAAAGATATGGACTCGCGTGCCTGCCTTGCTGGTATCAGTGAAACCGTGTAGGTTGGTGATGGGTTATTAGTTGCCATGGAGTCAATTTCAACTCATGGCAACCCCGTGTGCGAGTGTTTTCAAGGCTGTGACCTTTTGGAAGCAGATCGCCAGGCCTGTCTTCCGAGGTCCCTCTGGGTGGGTTTGAATCACCAACCTCCTTTCAGCTAGTAGTCAAGCGTGTAACCCATTAGTGCCACTCAGGATCTACTATATAGATTGGAGAAGTCCCTATAGTTGAAAAATGGCGACCCTATAGGACAGAGTAGAACTGCCCCAAGAGTTTCCAAGGAGAACTGCTGACCTTTTGGTTAGCACCCAAGCTCTTAACCACTGTGCCACCAGGGCTCCAATAGTTGAAAAAAAATGACAAAGGAAATGAGGGATGGCAGAGAAAAGGGAAGCATGACTTTTTTACATGCATTCTATCTGGTTAGGGATCTTTGAGAGAAAGATTAGATTGTCCTCTAATCATACCCCTTGGTACTGGTTTCCTCCTCACCCACAACTTTCCTTTTGCACTTGGCCTAAGCTGAAAGAGAGGTGATGAAAAGAGGAGAGACAGCTCTCCGCCACCAAGTAATCCTTTTGCCGATTGCCCTCTGGCTGAGAACTCAGTCACCCAACTACGGGGAACTCTATCTGTTCTACTCCTTAAGTTTAAAAGGAGTTGCCATCCCATCTCATTTTCCCTTTGAAGTTCTATTTCAATGCGTGGCAAAATCTAGCAATGACTTAAGATTGATTTGGGCCTGGAGGGGAGGGAGGGGAGAGGTCGTGGGTGCTGGGACTCAGACTCCCTGACTGAAAACTTCTCTTGCCCTTCTTTCTGGGTAAGTACTGTATTTTCTGTGCCCTTTTGCATCTGGGGGAAACAACTCTTAGAGTAACTTTAACCTCCATTTGGCTTAGACTCACAAACTCTGTTTATGTGCGTGCACCCATACATATTCTTATCAAAACGAACAAAGATGCTCTTTATTAGGCACTTAGTGATTGGTTACTTTGGAGGTGGAGGAGATAAAAAAGTAAAGCTGTTTTCCATATAAATGCCATATCCATAAATTTCATTTTTTAATGTAATTCATTGCGATGGTATCAAAGCATAGAAGAATAATTGAAAGATAGTTGGAAAAGCTTTAAAAATAAATGAAACTGAACATAAGAGTCCTTTATACATTTGCTTCAATAGTTTGTTGACAATTTGCATATAGATTATTCACATTTTAACTGTACTTTTCAAGGTCTTTGAGTTTGCCATTCTTCCTTGCTGTATTTTTAGGATTGATTATAAATTCCTCAGATCTGGAGTACGTGAATAAACATCCTAGAGACAGGATCATTATTATGGTTAGTGTTTGTATATAATAAGTTTTGGCAATTGACACAAGTCACAGGGTTAACGTACATTCCACATTTCTTTAACACGAGCTCTCCCTCATCTTTCGTAAATAAACTCTAATTATACCAATACAGTATTCACACAATAAGAATCTGTTTATCCACAAATGTATCGTGCGCACACACACACTGATGCAGGCCTAAGGAGCAATCAGAGACACCGTGTGCCCTCAGACAGGCACAGACACAAATGATTATTCTCACTTCACAGACCAACTGTACTGCTCTTTCCTTGTATTTAACTCCAGCCCCAAAAGGCTGGATCAGGGAAGAGACACTTGATAGCTGCTGTTTCCGTGGTTGAAATATTTGTGAAGTTAACGCATAATCTGAAAGCAGAAGCTAATAAATTATAGGGTGCTAATTGGAGCTGGAGTGGAGCTGTCAATCATCTTTTCCTAAACACAGAGAGACCCTCATAACCTAAAAAGGCAAGGCGGCCTCCAAGAAGAGCTCCCAGTTGTTTGGAGCCCTGACCTCCACTGCAGCAAACACAATGGGGCCCGGCAAGTGGCCACTGCCAGTCGGCAGAGGTGGGTCTGCTCATTCAAGCTCCTTTAGAGAAGGTCTACAAATTCTTTTAGGGAAAACAAGTAAAATATTTTGCTGAAGAATGAATGTTTACTTTTAGGGCTACGACGGCACTGGGTTTTGGGTATGTTTAATTTCCTAGAATAATTATTTCTGTGGTAAAACATCTGACCTTATAATTGGAATTTTTCACTTTAAAAAACAACTTTAAACCAATAAGAAAAAGCTCTCCACAATACAGTGTCACGTCTACTCCAAATTGCAGTCATTCTTAGGAATTTTCTGATCTACTTTTATGTAACTAAGCTCTTCTAAAAAACGAAGACGTGCAAATCGCCTCTGCCTTATTGGAATTCATCTATTTTACCCGGAATAATCGCAGCAGCATTGTCCCAATTCTTCTCCTTTATTCTCGAGGCTCCTCGTAAACTCATTCTATTTATCTCCCCAAGTTTTCAAAATGGCTAAAGCTATTTTGCTCCAACTATCCTCTTTTGTAGACATTATTTCTATTTCCTATCAAAAATGCATAAATTGATAAATATGTAATTATCATTACATATAAGTTTAGGTTAAAAGTAAACTACACTTTGGAAAACAGAACTAAAGAATTCAACATTTCTTGTTCCTAATCAATATTTGTCTGGAGCCCTGGTGGCACAGTGGTTAAGAGTCTGTTGCTAACCGAATGGGCAGCAGTTTGAATCTACCAGCCACTCCTTGGAAACCCTATGGGATAGTTCAACTCTGTCCTATAGGGTTGCTATGAGTTGGAATCAACTCAATGGCAACGGGTTTTGGGTTTTAATCAATGTTTGCATAACTCTAATGATCTAGGTCCTATTGGAAATTTTTCTTATCAGCATTTATTTTTGGAGTGCATAGAGTGAGTCTCTACATATATTTGCAACTAAGAAAATATTCTACTTACCTTATTCTTTGGAAGCTTTTTTTTTAATTAACTTTTATTGAGCTTCAAGTGAACGTTTACAAATCAAGTCAGACTGTCACATATAAGTTTATATACACCTTACTCCGTACTCCCACTTGCTCTCCCCCTAATGAGTCAACCCTTTCAGTCTCTCCTTTCATGACAATTTTGCCAGCTTCTTTGGAAGCTTTTTAAAGAATACTTGAAATAAAAAAATCTTTTGCTGTCATTAGGAAAAACAAGTCAAGGATCTTAAAATTCTAAGCAAACAGTTGCTAGAAACAATTATCATTGATGGGAGTGTCAGCTTGTTTATTTTTGCTGCTAATTCTATTACTACAGCCTTACCCTTATTTTCTGCAACTGCATTGTTCAGACCTGTGCCAATAATGGTATTATGAGGAAATGGAATGAAAACAGAACAAAATGTATTTTTGTTGTTGTTGCTGTCGTTTATTTTTACTAGGTACAATCCCATTTCTTTTTTTCTTCTAGTACATTTTACCCAATGTGAAGTCCATCCTAGAAAGCAATTAGACATTTCTTTTCCTTTTGTATCATGTGGCTTCCTTTTTCGTTGTACCTGCGTTTCTTATGGCATTTCCTGATAACTGTGGAAGCACTGCTTGAAGGTTCTGTAGTTTTAGAATTATCCCACTTTGTTTTGTGGAGGTGTGAAGTCTTGTTTTTGCCTCAGGCAGTTTCACACACTCAGAAACTGACAGAAGGCCATTGACAGATTTTGGTAAGAAGCAGAGAACAGAGCTTATGATATTTGTCCCTCCTTGTTCAAAGGCTCCTTTTAAAAACACATTCTTTACTCATGCTTTTTTAAAGGAGTAAGAAAAGGATCTAGAGAAACGTCAGACCCATGGGTGGAGGGGGAACTATGAAGTTGTATCCAGTGGGAAATGCTGAAAAGGAAAATTATTCACAATTTTAAACTTAACAGTTCCCAACTATTTAATTAGTAAATAATTTTGATAACACCAGGCACCCTCATGGCTCATCGAAACTTGCAATGTTTGGTATTTGATATTTAAGGAATGGTGCATTATAAATAGGACAGAAAATTCAAAACACCCACCATGGGATACTGCCATCCCACCATTTTGCTTGAGATATAAAATTTATTGAAATTAAAAAAGAAAAACAATGCTCCACAGCCACAAAATGCACCCATGCTGCCTGTTAAGGTAGGCTTTAGGTCTTTAAAAAATGAGGACAAAAGCACAGATACTATTGAATCTTCCTGTGTGACAGAAGAGCAGCCACAGGGGCAAGGCGTTGAATGTTGAAAGTGTACAGTTTAACAATATACATTTTTTTTTCAGATCCTAGAAGCTTCTGCATATGTGTTTTTACTGTTGTTTCAGAGTGCATATTTAATTTTTATTACTTTCTTTACCAGAGATATCCCTAATCTTAATTTTAATCGCACTCCCTTTATTCTCCTGCTCCTTACTGTTAAACAGAAAGGTTGTAAAGTGGTATTATAGAAAATACTTCGCATGTTGTCTTTTAATTTCCTGCTCTAGTTCATTTTCATCTCTGCCCTATATGTCTACATCCAATGCTTATGATGACATCAAGCTCACTACCAGACAAGATTTCATCCAAACTCTAGAAATTGCCAGACTACTCAGACACAATTCTGGTTCACTGTTCCCCTGGGTTAGAGCAGTCCGAAATGCTTTCTTTCATATTCCTCTCAGGTTTTTTGCAAATTCCACCCTCACTGCTTTCTTAACCAAATGTTATTTATTCTTCAAAGTCTAGCTTGAGTTCCACCTCTTCCATGAAGCCTTTTCTCCACTTCAGACCACGGTGAGTGGTCTCACGTTTATCAGAACTCTTAGCACCTAACATCAATGCCACTTACTTGGCACTCATTACATAGCACCTTGTGACACAAGTTCATGATTTAAGAGGTTGCAGCAACCCCAGAGATTATCCTGTTCACTCTTACAGTATTCTTGACCTTTAATTAGATAGTAGGTGTATTGAGCAGGCACCATCAATTGTTGTGAGAAAAATACAAATGATCGAATTTAAAATTTTTATTTTGTGCAAACAAATTTTAAAAATGTAAGTTGATCTGAGGTTTGGAGTACAAATTAAAAAAAAAAAAAAAAAGAAACAGCCTGGAAGCCAGCTTCAATAAAGAAAATCCTCCTACTAAAAGGTGGGGGGAGAAGTTCTGTCACTTGTAGTAAAAGCCAAATTAAGGCAAAATATCCTTTTCTTTCACTGTGTCCCAAATCTCAGTCTCTGTCTTCTGCTCAAGGACATCACTTCAGCAATTATCCTCTCTTCTTCCTGTATCAGCACTTTTCCTTTTCTGCAGGATCATTCCATCACTATGAAACAGGTTGTAATATTTCCTGTTTTTAAAAACAAAAATTTCTACCTTGGCCCCATTGCCTTCCAATTCCTACTTCACTTTTCTATTACCTTTAAACAGCAGAATGCTTCAAATGTATTGTCTTCTTGCTCTCCACACTTACTGTTCAGTTTTCTCTTGCACCCACTCTAAGCATCCCTGTTTCTGCCCTTCACTCAAACAGCTCTTATGAAGGCCATCCGTGAGCTCCACAAATCAGAGGATCAATTCTCAGTAGACTGAGTCATCGGTAGCGTGATAGGTCAGTGTGGATCCTCTGAGAAGCAGATGCCAAGACACATACCATGTACTTGAGGCCTTCTTAATTTGTTCTAGCAATGATACTACATCTGGCATAGCAACTGCAACTGGGGCTAGTATTTGGTTTAATTCATGCTACTCTACAATCGTTCATTCTCCAGGATCCATCCAGTTTCTACAGGGGCCAGACTGGGGAATTAAATGGAGATATGATAGAAATCTGTTACATCATTAATGGTGGCATTAATCTCTGCCATTCCCCCGGGGTGCAATATTATTTTTGATTTACTATCTTAGATGAGGAAGGGGAAGGGTGGGAGTTTCCAAAGTTTCCACTTAGCCTTCCACACTGTGATATCTTTTACCCCACAAACCAGTGAGGGGGTTAGTCCAATTACCATGTATGTCAATCCCAATTACACATTTGGAAAGTGGGAAAATGACCACTGGACGATGGACTCAGTGGATACGTTGTAGGCTCAACTTTAGCCATATAATACCTGGCCCTATAAACCCCACTCTAACAGGTGGTGGTTACGATGATTTTTCACATTTCTGGATAAAAATATCAATTTAGACCCTGTGCCAAAAAGAAATGTCTGGGAATTTCCCTTTCCCCAGTGTACAGTTAATGGAGTAAATAACCCTAGTTCCCTTTGGGGAATGACTGGAGGAATCATTACAGTATTTACCCACAATGATGTTGCAGGGTCCTTTTGCTTAGGATCTGGCTACTTCTTCAGTAACTGGGTTGTAGATTTGAAAATTGACTCAAATCTGGGAACTGAACAAGAATCATGATTTTGATTGGATAGACCACCATCAGCCTTCTGCTCCACCATTTTTACCTTCTTCTGATTGTAGATATTAAGCACTGGCTGCCAATCAATTTTGCCTTGGGAACAATATGCTTTATTGACTATCTCCGCAACTCTCTATGGTCAAGCCTTTTTGAATGCTTCTCCACCATCATGGTGATGGTGGGTGGCCCCTTGGTTTCTGGTGGTCAGATGCAGCCTTCTGGCCTCTATATTACTTCATGGATCCGTCATGGTTGTTGGCGAGCCCAGCTCTGTGACCTTATCGCCTACCATCATCCTTGGCTTGCAGAGGAGGCCTCCACAGAACTTCTTAATGATGCTGGTGCCCCTCTCACCAGCACATTCCTGACAGTCTTGGTGAATGGTATATCCCCTGGTGGATCTTCTGGTCTCACATAATAAGTTCATTCCAACATTTCCACTTCCCTTGGGCTTTTTATTTCATCCTCTACTATCTGACAAGGCAATTAGGCTTGGGCCTTGGCTTTCTCCAGGCTTCCAAGGCCAACCTAGCAGCAAGTTTGCCTGGCTTTTTGCCAGGATGTTAAATCTCATATCCCAAGAAAGTGCCACCAAGTGGTTGAATTCTTGCTTATCCTGTCTTAACATTCCCACCGCCTTGATCAAGCACCTTCAAAATTTAATCCCAGCATTACTCATGTACATGCTAGCTAATTCTTGGAGTTTGTTTGGGATGTAATCTGTTTCCTTCTTTGTCAGACTAAGCACATCCCCAGTCAAGTTATGCTGGGGTTTAACACTGGTTATCAATGTAGCAATCAGGAGAGGAGACGGTAGCTTTGTGGAAGAGAGGCCTCTGCTCTTATTTGGAGGGATGGCAAGTCTCTGCAAGCCCAGGGGATTTGGAGGGGTCTGCAGAGCTAAACTCCTTGAGGCATCCATTCAGATTCTCCACAAGCCTATGTTTTAGGGTCCCAAGTTTTCTTATCCTGGGTCCTAACCTTAGCATAACAGACCTAACTTGACTCAGCATTTAAAATGTCTGGAGCTCTACAACACTGTCAAATGCTGAGTTTACTCCTCAGCTGTGTCTATTCTCCCCATGTAAGATATAAGGACTTCTTTTAAGCCTACAAAAGAGACCCTCTGGACTTTTTCAGATGCCTGAGTGCATTTGCAAGGGTCCTCTACTGGACATTTTTCTGGTTCACCACCAGTGAAATCTTCAGCATTTGGGCAGTTACTTCGTGCCTGGGACTCTCTGTGCCCCATATGCCACTCAGGATGCGGTCCTCTTAGCCACTTGGGTGGTGATTGAGCCAGACCCAAAACCCCATCTTGCTATCTGTCTTCTTGGACCACTCCTGGCACTGCATGTAGTAGATAAGAGCCTCCAAGAAACAAACTCCAAGATAGATTAGATCTGCACACCATATCCAAACTATCAGCAAAAACCTTCAAAAGAAATACAGAACAAACCACTTTTCATCGCTTTCACAGCTACCATCTTGGCCAAGGCCATCATCTTTTGCCTGGTGTATTGCAATAACCAGCGTCCCTGAATAGTGCAAACAGTTAATGTGCTTGGCTGCCAACTGAAAGACTGGAGGTTTGACTCCATTCAGAGACACCTCAGAAGAAAGGCCTGGCAATCTGCTTCCCAAAAAATCAGCCATTGAAAACCTGATGGAGCACAATTCTACTCTGATACATATGGGGTGGCCGTAAGTCAAAATCAATAGTAACTGATTTATTACAATAACCTTCTAATTGGTTTTCTTGCTTCTGCCTCTCTGCCCCACCCCATACAAGCTATTCTCCAGACGACATCCAGAATGATCTTTATAAAACCTAAGTTGAATCCTGTCTCTCCTATGCTCACAACTATACAATTTCCTCCCATCCCACTTAGAGAAAAATCCAGAGTCCTTAGAATGGCCTCCATGACCTGGTTTCCACTACCACTTTTCACTCCCTCACTGCACTCAGCCACCTTGACCTTCAGGCTATTCCTTTCAAACACCAGCAGGCTTCTTCTACCTCCGGGAGCATTTTTAAATTTGCTGTTTCCATTGCTACATATCCATACAGCTCACTCATATTTTTTTCTGTTAATTTTTGGTGAATAACATATTTAAACAAGTGCCAGTTTTAACCATTGCCAACTTTTTCCCTCTTGATCATGAAACCTAATTTTTCCAAAATTAATGTATGTGATTTTCAATATTACCAACCAATTGCACTTTATCAGTCACTTTTGCCTATAACAAACTTTACGTGTGAGATTTTAGTTACTGTCTATTTTATTTTGCATTAAATATTTCTACCTGTATTATATGAATTATAAAAAAGACTGCTAGTTTACATTTATTTCTGAACTAGAACATGAGAATTTATAGACTGTTCCCCTCAGATATTCTATAAATTTGACTTTGTCCAAATTGGAATGAAAGTGTGCAAATCTAATTCTTCTATATACTTCTTGATCCCTTTGTATATTCCATAATAAAGGTCCATGGCACTAGCAGAACAAAGAACCTGGTTGCAAGCAACACATTCTGGCTGTTATAATAGAAAAGCATTTATTAAAACGTTATGGGGGTAGCTCACAGACTTCCTTGGAAGGTTTGAGAAGCAGACTCAGAGTGGACGTAATGGCTAGAAGCAGACAGCAGAACTGGCCCAGTCTGACTACCCCCAGGTGCCACAGGTATAAGGCTCCCAACTCCCACAGCCACTCTGCCATCTCTGGATGCTGGATGCCACCTCCAGCACCACTACCTCCAGTGGGCCAGCAGCCAGACCACTGCAGTCTCCACCACCACCAAGGAAGACTCACTGTGGTTCCCAGTTCTTTGCATCCCTAGCTCTCAACTAAAAGCCTGGAGTGGGTGTTACTGAGTGGTGAAGGTCCTGTGCCTGCCCTGTTGCTGCAAGAGATCCTGGGGGAGCAATGGAAGCTGGGCTCCCACTCAGACAGTAAAGGTGGAGGAATTCCCAAGCACAGGAAGACCTTTCATAAGCTGGGCTATAGAAAAATAATAATAAATACCCATTAGAGGGTCAGAAGGTCAGGAAGAAAATATACTGCCTTGTTCGGCGGAACATCAGATGTGTCAGAGTGGCTGTGATCCGGGACCTCTACTTGGGGGCTATTCACCACAGAACGACAGTCGACTTCCCAGTGTTCCTCCCCAGACAGCCAATCACCTGTGCAGTTTCTCTGGCAGTAGGCAAGTAAAAGATTAACTAAATTATCTACGGTGGAAGCAGACACATGATCCTCTTCCACAGCAGTGTTTAGCAAATATATTAATCAAAATGTTCTTCCCTATATCTAGCTAACATCCTGTATGCTGAAACTGAATAACACGCAGAATACTTTTATTAGTGTTTCTGTTAGAGCAGATGAGGCTTTTAGGTTTAAATGGGTAACTGCAAAAAATGTATTGGTCTTAAGTCAGAGTGTTTCTGTGAAGAACTGTAAAAAATATTTCTCATTTAGGTATTTATTATTTTGTGTGGTTGCTAAAAATCACACAGCTATTAATATTGCATAATCACACATATTTAATTTTAAGGATAATTTGATGCTAAAGGCAATTTTAAGTATTTTATCTGCAAAATAGATATGGCAAAAAAAAAAATCGTACATATTAAGTTAATTTCCATAATAGCACACAAGTCACAGAGCGATTTGTATACAACCAAAAATCCTAGAACGCTAAACTTCAGGACTTAGAGATTATCATGGTCTTATTTTCAGTAGGATCACAGGTGCTGTTTCAAGCCTCCAAAATACAAGATATTTTAGAGTAATTTAGCGATTAAAGGCAATATTTTATTGTAATAATAGCTTTCCAAATGATTTCTGCATCATAGGTGCTGGCTCCTTCTGTATGTATAGAGATTTTGTGTGTGTGTGTGTCATTTCCTGTTTTCTTCGGGAAGATCTGTAGTTCAGTTGTCCCCCAGTAAGCATGCTTCTCATCTCCTCTTTCAGAGCCCTGAATATACTTGTTTCTCTCTTTAACCACCTGACCATGATGTTTGTGTGGCCACCCAGACTGAAGGATGGGCAATGGGCTAAGGCACCTCAAGCTAGAGGGAGCGCAGTGTTTCCCTTTCAGACTTGTGGGTCTCCTTAAACTTTCCAAATGCTTAGTGGTTCATCTCAGAATTCTATTGAAAATTTGGCAGTTGGTTTGGGGATTGTCATGAGGAAACCAAATGACTCTCAGAACCAAGATTAGAATTCTCGAACTTTTCAATATTAATTTGGAGTCATAGACCACCACAACATCTATCATTCTACTAGCGTTTTTGTTCAATATCTAGTTAATGGTAGTGTTTATCTCAACTCTGTATTTCCCAACTAGAGCCATTAATCAGACCCATCTCCACAGCCACTGTGAGTGAGACAGGCATAGTTCAGGCCTTCTGGCTTGCCAGAAGGGCAGTAAGCCACTTGTTTTTCTTGGCGGTTATCTTTGTCTGCATGTGGTTCCTTCTCTTCTTTCCTCAGACCACAAGATTCAGATGCCTTGGAGCCTAGAGAGCTCTCTGAATTTTGTTCACTTTGGCTGCATTCTGTAGCTAGGACCATATAGTTTAAGCCTTCTTGGTTCTTGGTTTCCATCAGAGCCACTGGTGTAATGTCATCTGAATTCAAACAAATCATACTGTCATCTTCATCTGTGAAAAAAACATGAAAGTTATTCTAGCATCTATTTTATTTCCTATATTTGTAATATACGGGCTATATAACAATTCATAGCAACACTAACCTTACACATTTGTTCAACAAACATTTATGACAACTTCTAAGTGCTGGGATACAAAGATAAACGGGACGTGTTCCCTAACCTTGAGGGTATTGAGATGTAGTAGAGAAGGAGATACATAAGCAGATACATTACAGTGGAAAGTGGCGTGTGCTATAATGAAGGAGTATATAAAATGCAGGGAGAGCACACAGGTGACTAACTCTGCCTTAGCAGGTGGAACAGGTGGTGGTCTATGATAGGAACTAAATGACCCCAAGATAACCTTTTCTGTCTAAAATAATTGCCCTTTCATCCTGCCACGCCAGCTGAAATATCTACCTTTAGAGATTTATTTCTTTAGAGTAAGTGCCTGAATCACTTATTAAGGTAATATTTATTGGATGCCTGACACATGTCAGGCCCTGTTCTAGGTATCGATGATACACCAATGAGAAAACGAGGTTGTTGCTCTTTGAAGTTTACATTCTAATGGGAATAGATGCAATAATTTGGTAAACACTAAATGCATGTCAGGTATTGCTAAGATCTGTGGAGAAGAATTAGGCAGAGTAAGAGGTGAAAGCGGAGCCCTGGTGCCGCAGTGGTTAAGCACTTGGCTGCTAACCAAAAGGTCAGCAGTCCCAACTCACCAGCCACTAAGTAAGAGAAAGATGTCACAGTCTGCTTCTATAAAGATTTACAGCCTTAGAAATCCTACGGAAAGTTCTACCCTGTCCCATAGAATTTCTAAGAGTCAGAATGGACTTGACAGCTTTTTTTTTTTTTTTTTTAAGGGATGAGAGTGTAATGGTGGTGGTGGAGAAGGGGGCTGCTATTTTAGGCAGGGTTGTCAGAAAAGGCCCCTCAGGTGAAGTGAGGCCCTAGTGGCACAGTGGTTAAGGGTTCATGGTCAGCAGTTTGAATCCACCAACTGCTCCTTGGAAAACCTATTGGGCAGTTCTACTCTGTCCTATAGGGTCGTTATGAGTCGCGATTGACTGGATGGCAATGGGTTTAATGAAATTCTAGCAGAGACCTGAGTTGAGAGAGAATTCATCATGTAGATATCTCAGGAAAAACATTCCAGAGAGAGAGGACAGCAAGAACGAGGGTCCCGAGGAGGGAGCATGCTGGGTATGGGTTGAGGACCAGCAAGGCAGCAATGTGACTGGCATGCCTCTTCTGTCCCCTGTGGTCAAGAAGCATATGAAACCAGTAACAGCTTTTTGATTAGCGTTTAATAAAGCTAGCAAAAAGCTGATAGGAAATGAGCACAGACCTGGCAAGTTTTGATGGTGGGGTTGAGGGAGAAGGAATATGACCTGAAATATAGCAATCGTTTTTTACTGGAAACCCTGGTGACGTAGGTGTTAAGTGCTACAGCTGCTAACCAAAAGGTTGGCAGTTCAAATCCATCAGGCGCTCCTTGGAAACTCTATAGGGCAGTTCTACTCTGTCCTATAGGGTCACTAGGAGTTGGAATCGACTTGACAGCAGTGGGGTTTTTTGGGTTCTTTTTTATTATTATTGCTTCCTTGTTACTGTTAACACTTACAGAGTACTTAGTATGTACAAGGCACTGTTGTTGTTGCTGTGGCTGTCGGTTCCAATTCATACCAACCCGATAGGACAGAGTAGAAATGCTCCATAGGGTTTCTTAGGCTGTAATCTTTACAGGAGCAGATCACCAGGTATTTTCTCCAGAGAAGTGGCTTGTAGGTTTGAACTGTCAACCTTACGGTTAACAACCGAGTGCTTAACCACTACACCACCAGGGCCTCTTTGTTCTAAAAAAAAAAAAGCTCTAGAACATATTAATTCATTTTTCACTATTACGTACTGATATTACTACCAATTTACAAATGAGGAAGTTGAGGCACAGAAGAGTTAAGAAGTTTGCTGGAGGTCACACAGCTGAAATTTAAACCCAGACTGCTTGGCTCAAGTCTGTGTCTCATATTCACTCTCCCTCAGTAGAGGGAAGGAGTTGAGGTTCTATGTGAGGAGGAGCCACTTGGACACTGTGCCCTCCGGGAGTCCTTGAGAGGCAGAAAGACTGGATACCCATGGGGACTGGAGGTCAAAGCAGGAAAGCAGACAGCCTGAGGGTAATTGGCTTTCCAATTATGCTGGTATTATTTTGTCTTTGTCTATTAAAAAGGCTTATCTTTTCACTTAAGAGAGTATAAAATTCTTGCCGAAACATAATAGCTCTTCCTGAATATTTCATATAATTCTAGGGAATCAGAAAGATAAATAATTTTTAGTAAATACGTTTTATGGGAGTTGTTTGTTTTTATCAACACTTTCTAGCCTCTGGGTGTTACTACGTAGATGAGAAAAATGTATGATTAGCAGTAAAAAAAAAAAATACGGTCTATTCATAAAGAACCATATTTTTAAAATCAGAAATATCTCAGTAGATAGATGATGGTTCTTTCCTGTCTCCTTGTTACCCTTCCAGCACAAGAGCATCTAAACGTGTGCCCCAATGTGGGTGAGGCCTGCTGGGCTGCCTGTCTTCTGCACCTAGTCCTGAGGTACACCCAGGTTTGGTTTATTTGGAATCGGTTGAGTCCCTGAGTGGTGCAAATGGTTAACATGCTCACTGCTAACCAAAAGGTTGGAGGTTCTGGTTCACTCAGATCACCTTGGAAGCAAGATCTGGCAATCTGCTTCCAAAAAAATCAGCCAGTGAAACCCTATGGAGTACAGTTCTATTGTGATGTACACAGGATCATCATGTGTCAGAGTCAACTCAACAGCGACCTTTTTTTTTAATGGGAAAATGAAATAATTCCAAAAATAATGGAAGCAACGTCACACCTACTTTTTCCCAATGGAATTTAATGAATCTACCTATTTATCAAACTTGAACTACAAAGCTTATTTTATTATAAAACCAAAACCACACCAGTTGCCGCTGTTTGAATCTATTCTGACTCGTGGTGATCCCACGTGTGTCACAGCAGAATGGATGGTTTTTTCAGAAGTAGATCACCAGGCCCTTCTCCTGAGCTGCCTGTGAATGGACTCAGGCCGCCCACAACGTTTTGGTTAGCGGCGAGCACGTTAACCATTTGCCCCACCCAGGGACTCTGTTTTATTAAAAGAGCATATGAACTACTGTCCCTGCTCTGTGGTGTTAGATGCACATTTCTTTCGCAGACTCTCCCACATTGCTGAAGAACAAGGTGGTTGAGGCTACAGGCTCACAGGCTCTTCAGCACCATCTCATTTTCCATTTTATTGCTCAAACATCATCATAAAATATTTCAAACCAAAGGACAGTCAGATTGTGATGTAAAATATCTCCCCCATACAGATAACTTTATCACTTGCCATGTGTGGTTAGTGCCTAAGTGCTGAATACCTGTGGAAGAATCCAGCTGTTAAGATTATTATCAGTATGTGCTAACTGACATTGAGAAACGCATAAAAATGATTTGCTATGTTGTATGTACGGTAATAACCATAATTTTTTTTTAATTTAGGAAGAAATAAGGTGTTTAATTTTAAATAGTCCAATAGCCTAGATTACTGAGGAAATGAGAATGTTCTCAAAAGGCTTAAAGAAATGAGGTTAAAGGAAAGTAAGAATCTCAACGAAAACTTAAATCTACAGCATACAGCTAGCTACTCGTGTTAGCAGCTGCTTCCTGGCAATACCTTCAGTCCACTAAACAGCATATTGGGAAACTCCTTACAGAAACATGAGTTTATTTTATTATTTTTTGCCTATTGCTGAACTGTTCAAAAATCGTATTTTATACAAGACAAATAAATTCTTTTTTGCAAATTCTGGTGCTGCCTGTCAAAGAAAAATCATTAGCTAACCTTTCACTGGTTCATAGTACTTAGAGTCATATTTAGTAATTTGAACCTGGCTAGCTTTCAGCAATCAGTACCTCATCTTGTTGCATAAAGAGCTTAGAGTGACAGTAGTAGTGGTGGTGGTGATAGTGGTGGTATGTGTGTGTGTTTTGATTTATTTTTGCTTAAAAACTACTTAACAGAAAGCCTGCAGGCCGGACCTTAAAGCAGATAACCCGAACAAATACAGCATGCACTGAGCAACCTTCTCTTTAAGAGAGAAATATTAAAATAAAGACTTCCAAGTAAGACTGGGTATTTACAGACGAGACATATGCCGGCTGACTGGCTATGTTTAGAACAGCAGGGGAGCATTTAGATTTGTTTCCTGTCAAACTCTCTGGGACTGATGAGGTGATGTTTACACAAATGTGTGGATGAAGTCACTGGGATATTTTTACTAGATGCCCAGATATGTTACTAATCTTCTCTCTCTATCCCCTCTCCATTCCATTAGGTCAGTAGGACCATAAGATAGGCATGGTATTACTGCTCGCTGTAATAATAATGCCCTTTATTTATTTAAGTTCTTCCAATGGATTTCTTATCTTCTTCTATATCTCCAACAATAACAACGAAGATAGACATCTTATTGCTTTGCTAAATATGACCACCAGTCTACAAAGCATCAAACTATGATTAAACACATTCTCTTTTATTAAAAAAGTAATTAATGTTAGGGTTGCCTTAAAGGGACTGTTCCGCTGTCTCTATCCTTTGCAAATATGCAAACCCTGCCTTTCCTTCTGTTTCGTCTGTCTTCCCTGCCACTCTTGTTCAACCGCAGTCTCAAATGCCTTTTTTTTTTTTTGAGACTTCTAAATCTCTTTCCACTCCTCATCTTCAGACTGACATGTGTTGTAAATCATAGAATGATGGAAACTATACTGTCATGCCACGGAATTGCTTGTTTCTGTCTAAATTATTGTAGCTTATTATATTCCCTGTTATTTATGCAACATTATTCTGCATATTCATGTCTGCTTCTCTATTTTTATGAATATTACTTGGAATTTTGATTGAGCCTACCAATAACTTATCTACTAACCAAATTTGGTATAACTGGGAAAAAATTAGTGTATCTTTTCTAGAAGACTGTAAGTAATAAGTTCTTTCACTATAACCAGCTGGGCAGCACACTTTCAGTAGAATAACTGGGGCGAATGTGGGGGTAGGTTCCTTACCATAGCCACAGTTCTGTGAAGGCTGAGAGAGCAGGCTCTAGAATAGAATCAAACTCTGGCCCCACCTCACCTGACCGTGAGCAAGTTGCTAAACCTCAGTTTTCTCATCTGTAAAATGGTGATAATAATAATACCCACTTCATAGGATTGTTGGGAAGATTTAATGAGTAAACCTATGCAGCATGAAGAGTAGCACGTAAAAATGTGCCAAAAATAAAGCTGTTGTTGCTATTGAAGGCCATTCACAAAAAGAGTACTGTTCTGCATATTTACTATGGGCAGTTTGTTACATACTTCAGCCTTTTAGATGAACCAGGTAATGCAACATGGTAAAGCTTTCTCAAGGGTCCGTAGAGATTTCTGATGGAGCCTAAGGCAGAGCTAAGTTCTCAAGTCCTCTAACATCCATTATGGCATCTCTGATTTTTATTAAATGTTTGTACACATTAGAAGGAAAGGATTGCATGAGTAAAGTGGTGCATTTTAAAATAAAAGTCAACTTGAGAACTTGCATCCCTCTGGAACTCTTCACTTCTCAGCAGCATTTGACCTCTCCCTCCTTCATAAGCCTCCCTGCTCCCTTGGCTTTCCATGGCAATATTCCTTTCTTCCTTGGCTTTCCACGGCAATATTCCTTTCTGGCTTCCCTCTTCTCTTTCTGGCTTCGTCTCTCAGTTTCTACCATCTTTTTTTTGGCAGTTCCTTACATGTTGACTTTTCTCTGGGTTCTATATACTGCTTCTGTTCTAATTCTAGACGTTCTAATAGAATGACCTCATCTACACCCTTGGCTTCAACTACCTATATTTACAGACCAGACCTTTTTGCTGAGCTGTGAACCCGCATCTTGACTGTGTTCTGAGTTTCTCCACTTGGACAACCCATAGCCAGCTCAAACCAAACATGTGGAAAGTTATTCCTCCTCCTATGCGCTCCCTCTTTGGCAACAGTACTGCTTTCCACCTAATTTCTTAAATCACTGTAATTCACCATTGTCTATCTCCTCTGTCTTCTTCACCCAGTTAGTCACCAAGTTGGATTCCTGGTGGGGCAATGGTTAAGCATTTAGCTGCTAACAGAAAGGTAGGCAGTTAGAAACCACCTGCCATTCCTTGAGAGAAATATGTGGCATTCTCCTTCCATAAAGATTAAAAAAAAAAAGAAACCCTATGGGGCCATTATGCTCTGTCATATAGGGTCACTATGAGTTGTAATTGACTCAACGGCACACAACAACACAGCTGTTATCATCCGTTAATTCCATTTTCATTTTTTACCTTCATTAGCATGAACAATAGCCTTCTAGTTTTACTGCTTTCCATTTTCCACCCTCATGAGTAATAAGCTACCTGCAGTTGTATGAACACCACGTTCTGTATAATTTCCTGCCTTTCTACATGCTGCTCCTTCTATCCTGAAATACTTTTTTTCCCACCTCCTTGCAAAGCTTAGTTTACAAGTCACCTCCTCATGGTGGCTGTTCTCGACAATCCCTCTGCCACCTTTCCTCTGGGGTCTCACAGAGCATGGATTCTCGCTCAATGACAACACAAAATTCCTGTCCTCCTAGCTTCCAACAGAAAATGTTGTATAAAATCATCTGTTCACCAAATCTTTAAAAATAAGAAGCAATGGAGAATGACAAAAGTAAAGCCCATCCATTCCTCTGGTGTTGTTGTTAGGTGCCATTGAGCTGGTTCTGACTCATACCGACCCCACGCACAACAGAACAAAACACTGTTCAGTCCTGCGCCACCCTCACAATTGTTGCTATGCTTAAGCCAATTGTTGTAGCCACTGTGTCAATCCATCCATCTCATTGAAGGTCTTCCTCTTTTTTGCTGACCCTCTATTTTACCAAGCATGACGTCCTTCTCCAGGGACTGTTCCCTCCTGACATGTCCAAAGTATGTGAGACATAGTCTCACCATCCTTACTTCTAAGAAGCATTCTAATTGTACTTCTTCCAAGACAGACTTGTTCGTTCTTTTGGCAGTCCATGGTATATTCAATATTCTTCACCAAGACCACAATTCAAACATGTCGACTTTTTTTCAGACTTTCTTATTCATTGTCCAGCTTTCACATGCATATGAGGCTATTGAAAACACCATGGTTTGGGTCAGGTGCACCTTAGTCTGCAAGGTGATATCTTTGCCTTTCAACACTTTAAAGAGGTATTTTGCAGCCAATTTGCCCAGTGCAATATGTCTTTTGATTTCTTGACTCCTGCTTCCATGGGTGTTGATTGTAGATCAACGTAAAATGAAATCCTTGACAACTTCAATCTTTTCCCCATTTATCACGATGTTGCCTGTTGGTCCAGTTGTGAGGATTTTTGTGTTCTTTATGTTGAGGTGTAGTACATACTGAAGGCTGTGGTCTTTGACCTTCATCAGTAAGTACTTCAAGCCTTCTTTGCTTTCCGCAAGCAAAATTGTGTCATCTGCATAACACAGGTTGTTAATGAGTCTTCCTCTAATCCTGATGCCCTGTTCTTCTTCATATAGTCCAGTTTCACAGATTATTTGCTCATCATACAGATTGAATAGGTATGGTGAAAGGATACAACCCTGATGTACACCTTTCCTAACTTTAGACCACGTGGTGTCCCCTTGTTCTGTTCTTGATCTATGTACAGGTTCCTCATAAGCACAGTTAAGTGTTCTGGAATTCCCATTCTTCATAATGTTATCCATAATTTGTTATGATCCACACAGTGAATGCCTTGGCATAGTCAATAAAACGCAGGTAAGCATCTTTCTGGTATTCTCTGCTTTCAGCCAAGATCCATCTGACATCAGCAATGATATCCCTCATTCTATGTCCTTTTGTAAATCTGGTTTGAATTTCTGGCAGTTCCCTGTCAATATACTGCTGCAGCCACTTTTGAATGATCTTCAGCAAAATTTTGCTTGTATGTGATATTAATGATATTGTTCAATAATTTCCACTTTCTATTCCTTTCTTGGGAATAGGCACAAATATGGATCTCTTCCAGGCAGTTGGCCAGGTAGCAGTCTTACAAATTTTTTTTTTTTTAATATTGTGCTTTAAGTGAAAGTTTACAAATCAGGTCAGTCTCTCATACAAAACTTTACATACACCTTGCTATACATTCCTAATTGCTCTCCCTCTGATGAGATAGCACAGTACTTCCCTCCCCTCTCTCTCCTCGTGTACATTTGGGTAGCTTCTGGGCACCTCTGTCCTCTCATCTCCCCTCCAGACAGGCGATGACAAGATAGTCTCATATGTCTACTTGATCCAAGAAGCTTGTTCTTCACCAATCTCATTTTCCATCCCCTATTCCAGTCCAATCCCTGTCTGAGGAGTTGGCTTTGGGAATGATTCCTGCCCTGGGGTAACAGAAGGCCTGGGCTCCATGGCCTCCAGCGTTCCTCCAGTCCCAGTCTGACCATTAAGTCTGGTCTTTTTATGAGATTTTGGGGTCTGCATCGCACTGCTCTCTTGCTCATTCAGGGTTTCTCTGTTGAGTTCCCTGTCAGGGCAGTCAGTGGTTGTGGCCGGGTACCATCTAGCTCTTCTGGTCTCAGGCTGATGTAGTCTCTGGTTTATGTGGTCCTTTTTGTCTCTTAGGCTCATAATTATTTTGTGCCTTTTGATGTTCTTCATTATTCCTTGTTCCAGGTGGGTTGAGACCCATTGGTGCATCTTAGATGGCCCCAAATTTTTTGGCATCGATGAGTGAGCACTTCCAGTGCTGCATCTGTTTGTTGAAACATCTCAATTGGTATTCCATCAATTCCTGGAGTGTTGTTTTGCGTCAATGCCTTCAGTGCAGCTTGGACTTCTTCCTTCAGTACCATTGGCTCCAGATCATATGTTACTTCCTGAAATGTTTGAATAGCAACCAATTCTTTCTGGTATAGTGACTCTTGCATTCCTTCCATTTTCCTCTAGATTACCTAAATTGTGTCTCTAAATCCAACCAGTACATATACAACCACACATAAATGAACATTTCTGTAAATGGTTATATATGCAAATAAAATATCTAGAAGTTCATAAACAAACTGTTAACTGTGACTAGCATTGTAGAGTGAGATAAAGAGACTTACTCTGCTTAGATAATTCTATATATTATATAGTAAACAAATTGCTTTTATAATAAAGATCTTCAAAATGTAGGTACAGCTATAAAATAATACAGCATGAGCAGTTACTTAGATGAATTACTGGAAAAGTTAGAAGGAAAAATGGAAAGGAATCAGGAGTCACTTTTATGTTGGATATAAAATATCATCAAATCCCTTTTTAAATCTTTAAAAAAGATAATGATTATACATAATTTTGTAAGATCTACAAAAATGATATTTATGAACAAATGTGAATCTGAGTCTTATCGGTCAATTGTTGCTTTCTAAAAATAAGAGCAGTGGATTTAGTAAGAAAAGCATGCTTTCAATGCCAGGTAAGCAAAACTATGTTCTGCTTGCCTTTCAGATATCTACACGTTCAACTAAACTTAGTTATTCCTGTTTATCTATTTTAGGATCAAAAGGTTTCATTTTACATATTGGCAAACCACCCTGGACCATGTTTCTTCTAAAGTTTCCATACGTGAGGTTATAACAAATAAGAACCAGGCCTGGCAGAGCAGATTCAAATGGCTTGAGCAAGACAGTATTATTCAGTAGTGGACTGGTGACATGGGTTTTTCCTATGAGTACAGATACAATCCAATGACATGGACAACTTACAAAATCACCAGCAAAAACAGAGCTCACTACTGAACTCTACATACAAAATTAAAGAACCTGACTCTAGTTTCTTAAGGAAGGAAATATTCTCACCTCTTCTTTTTCTTTAGAGCAGCCAAATGGGATGCATTCAATTCAGGTGCCAAACACTGTGCCTTACCCAAAAGTCAATAAATATTTGTTGAAATAATGAATTTTCTCAATATTTCCTCCAGAGAAATACATTAAGTAAATGTTTAGAAAATGAAGACTTAATAGTAACTGAAATGGCTTAAGTGTAGGTTTTTTTTCTTATTCTGTGTCATCTTCAGACAGGCAAGTATATTGTATCTACCTACCAGTTGCCGTTGAGTTAATTCTGACTATGGTGACCCCATTTGTGTCAGAGTAGAACTGTGCTCCGTAGAGTTTTCGAAGGCTGATTTTTTTTTTCAGAAGTAGCCAGGCCTTTCTTCTGAGGTGACTCTGGATGGACCCAAACCTTCAATATTTTGGTTAGCAGCCAGGTGTATTAACAATTTATATCACCCAGGGACTCCAAGTATATTGTGTGGAGCCTTCCAAAAGGAAGGAGTTGCTGTAGCACTTATATTTCCAAGGTGCTCAGTCACTGGTATTCTTAGAACAAGCTCAGTTAAGTGATAAGAAGGTAGGTGGAGCTAATGTGAGACTATTAATGAAGCTTAATCTGCTGACAGTTATGATGCACGCCCAAGGCAAGCACAGCCCTTTCCAATCCATCACTGCACTGTTTATGTGAAAGGAGTCACATGCTCAGAGTCTTATGTCCATTCCCTTCATGGATCCAAAGTTATCCAAAATGTTTAGTCAGAAACACAGCAAATAAAACAGTAAATGTTCATCCCTGGGCTTCTTTTATCCCTGCCATTAGTCAAATGCAGCACTTGGGGTAAAGGTCTCACCATGGGCTACAGTAGAGAGATGACTATATGGTGGCACTCGGCCACCTTGCAATCAGTCACTGCAAAGACCAAGAGGCCTAGTTCTGAGAAATTCTAGGTCATGATCCATCTTTCCAGGTTCATTTCTAAGCAAGAATGTCTGCCTTTGAACAGTCTAACAAAAGGCTCTGCAAAGTATTAATAATGGAAAGGAATTCTAGAGAAGCTGGAGGGGATTGTTTGAAAACTTATTTTCTGCAGACAATTAGGCAAACATTTGAAAAAAAATTTTTTTTTTTTGGTAAATCTGATTTTGGAAACGAATTAGGTGATCACTGTGTTTTAACTCTGTGTTTTGCTTTTCCTTGAACTAAAAGGCTTAGTCTACCCCTCACAGTAGAATGGTTCCAGAAATCACTGTCTTAGCTACAAAAATACTAAAGTCATGGAATCAGACTAGACTTGTAGCAAGGCATGACACACTACAACAATCACAGCAAAACTACTCAGCAGTTAGAAGCAATGAATTAGATATATACATAGCAACATGAATGAATCTTAAAACCTCGTGCTTAGTGAAAAAAGGAAGAAACGTGTTATGTAAAACATTAGCATACATGCATATAAAACAATACACATTTTGTGGGAAAACGTACATATAAAAAGATACACATTAAAGACATTAGAATTGTTGCCTGTGGGAGACAAAAGGAAGTAAAACAGGATTGGAATCTGGGGATAAAGGAACTAAAAAAAAACAAAATAAAAGAGAAGCTTTGCATAGACCAATGATGATAAAAAAAAAAATGATGATAATGTATCATAAACTAACAGCATGTAATTAACTCTACACTTGAGGTTCAAACTGGTATGGAGGATAGGAGTGGAAGGACAGGACTCATGAAGATGGAGTCTAACATGTTAATTCTCCTGACTATCTTAGATTATAAATCCAAGACCTTATCACCTTATCAGTACCTTTTTTTTTTTTTTATTTAGTGCTAGGTACAGAATAATTTTCAAAGAGGAATGTAATAAACACTTATGATGACAACTGACAATGATAACAGTCCATGATATTTTTTACCCCTAAAATGCCTTTTGTGCACATTCCATTTTAACCTTGTTCAGTTTACCCTGGAGAGAAAAGTAGAAAATTCTGAAGAAGAATCAAATTTACCTTCGAAGCCTTCATTTATGACTCCACTGGTGTTTGCTTCATCACGGAATTGGGAAATGTTATTTAAGGAGAAATTTCTGAATAATTGGAGCTGGTCTTGAATTTCATGGAAAGTAGGCCTCTGGTCAGGTTCTTGAGCCCAGCATTGGGTCATTAAATTCCATCTGGATATGTGGGTAAAGACGGGAAGACAAATGATGATTTGATATTATTAGGCAGTCATTACTGATGATAACTCAGGTAAAGTCATTTTAGAAGTAGAAGAATTTGAGTTATTGCCGGTTTTCTATAGTTAGTATAAATGGACAAGAAAAGAACTTTGGTTTCTTAAAAAACAAACAAACTTTGCTTTCTTATTTAATAGTGGTTTGCAATATGATTACCTTTATCTCAACAATAACTTTCTTTTGAAAAGCTGACATTATTTCAACTGTTTTTATTAATCCAAATAAATAGGTGGATAAACAGATGGTTGAAAAGTATATGTTCAACAGTTATAAAAAGTACTGGAGAAGCTGAGATAAAAAGCACTTAACATTTACATACATTGATATCTAAAATAAATCTAAGAATTTATTCCAGGCCACACAGATATTTAGGGGCAAAACCAGGTTAGATTCTAATGCTTTTATCTCCTTATTATATTGTCAGGTTAATTAAGAGACTCAGCACCCCAGACATTAATAGCTGGTTGATTAAACATTATCTTTTCCTTAATGGTTGCCTAAGAAACATCTGTGCAGCACTCTTAACCAAGGTTCATTCATTCATCCATTCATTCATTCATTCAGCAAAGGTTTGTTTGACACATTGTATACTAGGCAGTATGTCTTTTGCAGCAGATTTGCCCAATGCAATGCATCATTTGATTTCTTGACTGCTGCTTCCATGGGTGTTAATTGTGGATCCAAATAAAATGAAATCCTTGACAACTTCAATCTTTTCTCCCTTTGTCATGATGTTGCTTATTGGTCCAGTTGTGAGGATTTTTTGTTTTCTTTATGTTGAGGTATAATCTATACTGAAGGCTGTGGTCTTTGATCTTCATCAGTAAGTGCTTCAAGGCCTCTTCACTTTCAGCAAGCAAGGCTGCTTCATCTGCATAATGCAGGTTGTTAATGAGTCTTCCTCCAGTCCTGATGCCCCTTTCTTCTTTGTATAATCCAGCTTCTTGGATGATTTGCTCAGCATACAGATTAAATAAGTATGCTGAAAGATACAACCCTGATGTACACCTTTCCTAACGCAGTATCCCCTTGTTCTGTTCTTGATCTATGTACAGGTTCCTCATAAGCACAATTAAGTGTTCTGGAATTCCCATTCTTCGTAATGTTATCCATAATTTGTTATGATCCACACAGTGAATGCCTTGGCATAGTCAATAAAACACAGGTAAACATCTTTCTGGTACTCTCTGCTTTCAGCCGGAATTCATCTGTCATCAGCAATGATATCCCTGGGTCCTCGTCTGCTTCTGAATCCAGCTTGAATTTCTGGCAATTCCTTGTCGATATATTGCTGCAGCAACCTTTGAATTATCTTCAGCAAAATTTTATTTGCGTATGATATTAATAATATTGCTTGATAATTTCCACATTCAGTGGAATCACCTTTCTTGGTATTCCAGTAGGTTGACCAGGTAGCTGTCTTCCAAATTTCTTGGCATAGACAAGTGAGCATTTCCAGTGCTGCATCCGTTTGTTGAAATATCTCAATTAGTATTCCATCAATTCCTGGTGCCTTGTTTTTAGCCAATGCCCTCAGTGTAGCTTGGACTTCCTCCTTCAGTACCGTTGGTTCCTGCTCATACAGTAACTCCTGAAATGTTTGAATGTGACCAATTCTTTCTGGTATAGTGACTCTGTGTATTCCTTCCATCTTCTTTTCATACTTCCTGAATCATTTAATATTTTTCCCATAGAATTCTTCACTATTGCAACTCAAGGCTTGAATTTTTGTCTTCAGTTCTTTCAGCTTGAGAAATGCAGAGAGTGTTCTTTCCCTTTGGTTTTCCATATCCAGGTCTTCGCACGTCATTATACTACTTTGTCTTCTCGAGCTGCCCTTTGAAATCTTCTGTTTAACTCTTTTACTTCATCATTTCTTCCTTTCGCTTTAGCTACTCGATGTTCAAGAGCAAGTTTCAGAGTCTCTTCTAACATCCATTTTGGTCTTTTCTTTCTTTCCTGTCTTTTTAATGACCTCTTGCTTACTTCATGTATGATGTCCTTGTTGTCATTCCACAACTCGTCTGGTCTTCGGTCCTTACTGTTCAACTCGTCAAGTCTATTCTTGAGATGGTCTCTAAATTCAGGTGGGATATACTCAAGGTTGTACTTTGGCTCTCATCGACTTGTTCTAATTTTCTTGTTTCAACTTGAACTTGCATACGACCAATTGATGGTCTGTTCTGCAGTTGGCCCCTGGCCTCATTCTGACTGATAACATTGAGCTTTTCCATTGTCTATTCCCAGAGTTAGAGTCGATTTGATTCCTGTGTATTTCATATGGTGAGGTCCACATGTATAATTGCTGTTTATGTTGGTGAACAGGTAATTGCAATGAAGAAGTGGCTGGTCTTGCAAAATTCTGTCATTCAATCTCCAGCATCATTTCTATCACAAAGGCCATATTTTCCAACTATCAATCCTTCTTCTTTGTTTCCAACTTTCACATACCAATCTCTAGTAATTATCAATGCATGCTGATTACATGTTCGATCAATTTCAGATGGCAGAAGTTGGTAAAAATCTTCAATTTCTTCATCTTTGGCCTTAGTAGTTGGTGCATAAATTTGAATAATAGCCCTATTAACTGGTCTTCCATGTAGGCATATGGATATCATCCTATCACTGACAGCGTTGTACTTCAGAACAAATCTTGAAACGTTCTTTTTGACGATGAATGCAACACCATTCCTCTTCGAGTTGTCATTCCCAGCATAGTAGCCTGTATGATTGTCTGATTCAGAATGGCCAATACCAGTCCTTTTCAGCTCACTAATGCCTAGGATATCAATGTCTATGCATTCCATTTCATTTTTGATGACTTCCAATTTTCCTAGATTCATACTTAGAGCATTCTACTTTCTAATTATTAATGGATGTTTGCAGCTGTTTCTTCTCATTTTGAGTTGTGTCCAGTGAAGGTCCCAAAAGCTTGACTCCATCTATGTCATTAAGGTTGACTCTACTTTGAGGAGGCAACTCTTCCCCACTCATCTTCTGAGTGCCTTCCAACCTGAGGGGCTCATCTCCTGGCACTATATCAAACAATGTTCCACTGCTATTCATAAAGTTTTCACTGGCTAATTCTTTTCAGAAGTAGACTGCCAAGTCCTTCTTCCTAGTCTGTCTAGTCTGGAAGCTCAGCTGAAACCTGTCCTCCATGGGTGACCCTGCTGGTGTTTGAATACCGGTGGCATAGCTTCCAGCATCACAGCAACATGCAAGCCCTCACAGTACGACAAACTGACAGACACGTGGGGGAAGCATTTATCATATTAGTACTCATATGAACAGGAAAAAAAGGTGTAACTTTTTGTATTGTCTATTAAGAGGTGGCTATGAGTTGGAATCAACTCTATGGCAGTGAGTTTATAACTAATAAGTTTTTTCTCATAGTCCCCCCACCCAACAGAAGAAAATTAACTTCATCTAGTACAAGCAGTTTATAACCCAGTCCAATCCAACATTTTAAACAGTTTTTTTAGGTAATGCTCAGTCTTTGTGGATAATAACTGAGTTTCTCTTATTTCTAGGCCATCCACACACCTTCGACTTCCTCTCCAAGAGGACATCAGGATGTATGCTGGGTGAGGGGTTTATGTGATTTATATGGGCAAGGTGAAGAATCTTTTGAACTTTACCGTGCGCCCTTCAGACCTCCACTGCTCTCACAGTGGCTGATCTGGAATTCAGTTGAGTGACTGGTCTGGTCCATTCTGCAGGCATCAGCTGCTAATTTCTGCAGCTCAAGACCTCTTTATCTGTTCTTTTAGACCCATCCCTCTGAACTGGGTCTCCCTTGTCTCTCTCTAGCTGGAGGCTTCTCTGAGATTCTGTCATGTCCTTTAATGACTGATAAGGTCGGGGGAATCCATTCTTATTTCTGTTGCATGGCCACAGTGGATTCCCTGGCAGATTTGCTAGCTCTTAACAGAATGGTCACACCATATGGGAAACAAAGAAGTCTTGGAAGTGCCTTCACTCTGTTTGGACATGCCAGTCTACTTTCTTAATGATGTTGGGTCTTCCCATGCCAGAGTGGGCGTTCCCCTTGCCGTACTCTCAAACTAGGATAATTGCGCCAGGCTTTTGGTGTTTTCCACATGTAATTTAACTGAAGCCTGAAGAAGAAGTTTCAGGACATAGATGTTCAGTAGCTTCACTGATCTACCTCTATTGGTCAGTTCTCTTCTCCCTACACTTCTCCAGAGCTTAGAAGGAGTGGGGTTTCTATTCACTTCCTCTTTCTGATTAGACAAGACTTATGTAAAACTGTATAGCCTAATCAACCAAACCTGGTACTTGACATACTAACAAGGAGCTAAATGATTCAAGATAACCTCCATGCCTGTTTTCAAGCCTGTTGACTTACTGTAAAGGCTAAATACCTGATCTCTTTTTTGACTTTCTGGAGCTATAAGACAAATCAGGGGCAGTGAGAGAGAAACTGATAAAGAAACATAAATTGGGAAATATTTTAAAATACTTGCACTACTACACCAACAGATAAATATACAATTACAGATTATGGTGAATTGTAAAAATGAACAATTACAAGTTTGGTAAGTTACTCACAAAAGGCTCTAAGCAGAGGTAATATTTACACCAAAGAACTTTGTAGGAAAATAAGGTACAAGTCATGAGAATAGGGTGAGGATGTACTAGAAGAGGGAAAAGCATGTGTAAAGTCCTAAATTTGGAAAGAGCTTGGCACATTGTAGAATTTGAAAGAAAGCCAGTGTAACTGAAGAACAGTCATTGACAGGGAGAGTATAGGAGATGAGATCAGAGGAGGGAGACGAGGTCATGCTGGTCTGACAGATCACTCAAGGAGTTGGATTTTATGGCAATAAAATGGGAAGTTGCTGAAGATTCTTAAGTATGGGATCTGGCTTGATCCTCACACTTTTAAAGGATTATTCTAGTGTTTCGTGTGGAATTGATTGTAGAGGGGCCAGTTGGAAGCAAGGAAGCCCTTAAAGAAGCCTAGGTGAGAGATAATGGTGGTTTGGACTAAATTAATAGCAAAGGAGCTAGAAGGTGCGTCTCTGCAACTTGCACCACAAATTCTACTCTCGGAACATACTGAACCACAACCTGCCCCCGGGATCTTTTATGGGCATACTTCTACTGTCTGGAGATGTTTCCCCTGGCCTGCCTCATAAGCTCTGACTCATTTATGAACATACTCAAATGCCTTCTTGTCCGTTTAGCTTTCCTCTCGCATCTGTGATCTCATAATCTAGGGGTCGTATCTCTTGTCTAAAACTCATGTTATTGTACTAAAGTTATTTGTCTACATTTGTGTCTCCTTCACTAGACTTTGAGTTGTTTAAGATTGGGAAGAAACTCTTATTCTTTCTTCTATCCACAATATCTAACAAAAAACTTAAGACTTGGTAGACACAAAAAATGAATGATTACCGTATTTTTACACAAATAATGTGTGCCTTCTACATTTGTTTGCCAAGCGCATGCTCCCCCACTGAGGTATTTTCATAAAAGCTCTGCTATGCCAATCTTTTTTAGATGTTATTGTAAAAACAATTAGCATAGTGCGCTTATGAAAATACATGGTGGTGGGAGGGGTGCAGTTGGCAAATTAACATAAAAGGGGCTAGTTATTTGCATAGAAATACGGTACTCAGTTAATTGGTTCACAATCAATCAACATTTCATGGTTGTGGGACCATTTGTATCTTTATGTTGCATTGAATCTACAATACTCAAAGCACAAGGGCTTTACCATCAAACATTCAGAACTGATGATACGATGTTTCTTGGAAAAGTAATACTGATATTACATTGGCAAATAATCATCTAGCACTTATGGTATGTCAGGTAATGTGCTAAGTATTTTATATGCATTATTTCACCCTCAAAGAATAAAGTCCTATGGAGCAGATATCATATTTTTTAGAGATGAGGAAACTGAGCCCTAAGGGTTGCCCTAGGAGTTGAGGAAGAGAGGAGAAAATAAAGTATTATAATTCTCAACAGGAATTCTTAAAAAAAATGTGGTGATTCAAAGATACGGTCAAGGAATAGTAAAATTCCTCAAGATTTGTCACTTCTCAGTCACATTTCAATTATGAAGTTTTTTACTTATTTTTTTTATAACCTGCCTTATTCTACAAAGGACTCAAGACACTTAATGGAGATTATTTAAAAGGAGAGAAAGAAAGGGGAAAAAAAAGAAGAGCGAAGAAAGAAGAGGATTAGTAGGGAGAGGAAGGAAGAAAAAAAAAGAAAGGAGAAGGGAAGGAAGAGAGATAAGCCACTCTTACTAAAACAGTTGCTACTTAATCACCTTTTACCTGACCTACTCACATTACCCTCCAAAAGTTCAGCCTCTTGTTTAATTTATATAATGCATTTAATCAGACATTCCTCATTTTTATAATCTATGGAGGCTTTAATTTGCATTTAATCCAATCATTATTCTTGACTTCACTTTCTGATAGAAAAAAAACATATGACTTATTAGTATGTAAAAACATTTTGTCCCGCCATCCAGAGATAAATGAGGACGGAATTGCCATAGACTGAGAGAAGGGGAGGGAGCCCTGGTGGCACAACGATTAAACGCTTGGCTGCTGACTGAAAGGTTGGTGGCTTGCAAGGGAGAAACACCTTGCAATCTACTTCTATGAAGATTACAGCCAAGAACACTCTATGGAGCAGTTTTACTCTGTCACATGGAGTCGCTATGAATCAAAACTGACTTGATGCCACCCAACAACAAGAGAAGAGGAGCTATATAAAGCAATAGTCACTTAAAAGTAAAGACTACAACCTGTACTTGTAAACAGCAATCAGCTGGCAATGGAATAAAATGAAGAGGCTTTTAAGACTTTAATAATCCTAAAATATACATTTCTTATATCTTTCAGGTAAACTAATAACAACTATAGCTTTGGTATAGGGGCTCTTCCCTTATAAATGTTCAATTGTCACAATTTATTATCATGTGTTACACACTTGCACTAAGTTATAGCTATAAATATTCAAGTACATTACTCTAAATAAAGGTATAGATCCCTCATGCTTGTTAAAATTTTCCTGGGCTAGTTGTCCTAGCTCTCAAAAAATTGCTCACTCTTCATACTTGAAATATTCCATTTGGCTAAGCGTTCAGGTTCAAATTTCTCCAGGTACCATGCCAACCCTTTACTCCTCTTTGCCTCAATTCTTTCCGAAATAGCATAGGATTCATTAGTCATGCCTAGTATTAGCCTCTCTGAGTATTAAAGTCCTTGGGTTCATATAGCAATTGAAGTTTAAAAGACGAAAAGTTCATGGCATCTTTCAGGTTTAAGGGGATGAGTTTCTATAGGAACTTAAACAAAGCACATAAAATACAGATTTCAAAGACTCCCTTACTCATTATAATCAATCCAGGAGAGATCCAGTTAGTATCTAGGTGTACATATTTTATAAAGGTAAAAATAAGATGGTGAGCCAACATGTCCTCTCGCATTGTTGCCTCCTGCATTTGAAGGACTCTTCAGCAATTCCAGTTGCCACTGTGATATTTCTGTCAGAGAAGCCCCAAAACCTCTCATTTGAAGTAGATTGCCCTTTGATCCTGTTTCTTCTTGGGAGTGGTGTGGTTGTTGTGCAAACTGAAAGGCTAAAGAGAGTACTGATGACTGGACTTTCCACCCTACATCCCAAACTATGGAGAGAAGGTCAGGAATGCTCTGAGCCCCACATTCCATTAATACCTGAGCATAGCACAGCCACCTATGGACGCACCTGACCCAGAGTGCATCCAGGTGCTGGGTATTTAAGCAGTGAATAAAAGGGGCAGCATGGCTCAATGCAGACCTTCAATCCTCTAAGCTGGGCCTGTGATCTCAGAGAACTGCTTCAAATAAAACCCAGTTCCCTCTGTTCTCTAAGGAGAGTAGTTAATCTTTATCATGACAACTTAAGGCCATGGCCAGATTGAATGGCAGTGCTTAGAGCTCCATTTCCTAGCACAGCTTGTTTTCCTGGTTGGCAATAGAACTTTAACCCTTCCTGGGGCTCTGCAGGGTCATGCACTACATGGAGGGCTGGAGAAATGTTTACTTTTTAAGAATGATGTTCAAATAAACTTTAAAGCCACCAATAGAAAATTTTGTTTTCACAGAAAACTGTATTTTTATGAAAATGAGAGTAATTATTCAATTTATGAATTATTCAAGATTAAATTATATAGAATATTATCTTTTCTGCTTATAATCAGGGATACTTTTCTAGCACTTTTCAAGTATTCCCTCCTCCTCCTCCTAGTGGCATTTTTGGGTACTTTTTTTTTTTACTATTTTTGGATAGGACAACATATATTTTTTCTGTTCCACAATTGAGCAATTTATTGGTTATCTCCGTCCCCCTACTCCAAATAAAACAAATGAGTACAAGGTCCACATCAGTCAAAATGTATAATTCATTGATTGATTCTTGGTGCCTACCCTAAAAAAATTGCATTTACCCCACATCAAAAAAAAAAAACCAAACCCATTGCCATCAAGTTGATTCTGACTCATAGTGACACTATAAGACAGAGTAGAACCATAGAGTTTCCAAGGAGCACCTGGTGGATGAACTGCCAACCTTTTGGTTAGCAGCCATAGCACTTAACTTCTATGCCACCAGGGTTTCCACATTACCCCACAGAGGGGGAAAAATGCCAGATGAAATTCTAACAGAATAATAAAAATTTTCTGGTATTAAAACTCTGGGGGAAATTTCTGAGCATTTGCCAACTGTGTAAAGAATACAAAACAGTGATTAGTTTCTAATTTAATAAAAATTTATTTCATATTTAACTATGCTGTTTTTATTTTTTTCTCAAACCCTAGATCAAGGGTTTTCCAATTTTGAATAATCTTTTATTTCTAATTTACAGAATGTTTTTCCATTTCTCCCAAAAAGATCATGAATCATTTTTAGACACTGTCATTAAACTTGTTCGTCTGTGTATATCAGATCTCCTTGTAAATACCCTACAGGCTGTAAAAGTTAAATCAGAAACAAGTAGTGATTCAGAACTCCTTCTAGCTGGAAGATTTAAATAATACAAAACCGTGCCCCAGTAGATCATCCAACAAAGGTGCCCAGTTCTTAATCATCTTTTGGCTGAAGTCTGAATGATCCTTTAAATAACGCCGCATAGTCAAGGCAGTGCAACCATGGTGTACATCCGCATACTGCTAATTCCTTTTGCACTTGCCTGTACCACACAGTTTAGCACTTTATTACATATTGGCTTGTTCTCCAACTGTTCCACTTGTGTTTCTTTTCTTTAAAAATACATTCTGAAATGCCGAAGATTTGCGGCCCTGGCCTAAACACCCCTGTAAGCTATACGCTCCTTAGCATGGTATAAGGCATGTAGTACAGGACTTTATATTTTTTGATTATTTATTCTTTTAGAATCATCTTAAATTAAGCATCTCTTGGGAAAAGTTCCAAAACTTGATATTTCTGCTAAGGTTGTTCACAAGGAGTCAGATTAGTGCTCAGCATAATGGCTTGATTTTTCTTTTATAATTAGACCAAACTCACCCACTCTTCCGAAGCTCACACATTTACTAGAATTCAAAATGGCCAGGATCAATTTGATAGAGTCACCAATACTAAGTTACTTAGTGCTAAGTTCATAAATAGGTCATAACCTGTAAAAATTTTAATAGTACTATATTCTATATCCCACCAACCAGTACCAACTATAACAGCAAACGCACTTCAACTTTTAAACAACAGATTCCCATTTAATAAATTCTTTTCAGTTAAGATATTAGCCAACGAAATATCTCAAAATAAGATGAATGTGTACACACACACTAACACACACATGCAAGCACGTACCCACATATACACAGCTTTTACTTATTTCTTATAATTGACTTAACCAGGAGTATGAATATATTCTACTCTTCTAAATTTTGTTTCTGAGTGAAATATCATGTGTATAAATAGATAAAAAGAAATCATCGTGCCACAATTTATATTTTACATAATATGCAAACATACGGGATACAAAACATACATAAAGTCCAGTATATATTTTAAAATACCATTCCAATGAGGCATAAGATTGCTTTGCACATGTGCTGGTTTTGGGGTGCTTATAGTAACATAGTTAACTTACAGATCATCAGGACAGTTTCTTGGTGGCTCCAGTCTCCCTCCTGTTTGCACGTAGTTTAAAACATCAAGGTTGGAATGAGCTGGATAAGGCTGATGACCAAGCGTTAAAATTTCCCAAATCAAAATTCCAAAAGACCTATGGATTGTAAGGGTTTGTTTTAATTGTACTTAGTACCAAAATCAGGTTTACAGTAGCTTCATCAACATAATTATTTTGGGGGCTATGGGGTTCTACTTGGTAACTGGCATTAAAAAAAATGTTGCCATCTAGTCGATTCTGACTCATAGTGACCCTATAGGACAGAGTAGAACTGCCCCGTAGGATTTCTAAAGAGCAGCTGGTGGATTCAAACTGCTGAGCTTTTGGTTAGCAGCCAAGTTTTTAACCACTGTGCCACCAGGGCTTCAACTGGCATTTAGTGAACCCATAAAAGGCAAATGGGAGACTTAAAAGCAGGTTAAAGGCAGGAAAAATTAAAACAAGCAACTGCCTACTTCGTGTAGCTTAAGAGATGATAGGTAAGACATAGCGGGAGTGCATGCACACACGTGCATGTACACACACACCCCTCTGTTCCTGTCCCCTGGCTGAAGCTGCATCTGGAGACCTCCATTAATATGCAGACACACCAAGCTAAGGGTGAGCAAGAGAGCATTTTACCTTTTTTTTTCTTTTTTCTTCTTCTAAGTTTGAGGGGGATAAAATGCTAGTAAACGTGGAGAGGGAAAGCATGAATAAAAACTGGCGGCCCTGAGGACCAATTTTACCTCATCACCAATTTTTTCTAGAACCAGTCCAACTTAAAAGCTACTAAACAAATCAACTCTACATTTTGAGCAGTTCTAATCAAAGGTTTGGGGTCAAGAAGCAAAAATGATGGGGCTATTTAAATAATAGTAAATAAATAAATAAATACCCAAAACCTTTGCCATTGACTGTGACTCACAGTGACCCTATAGAGGTGTTCAAACCTCCCCAATGTCCTATTCTTTTTGAGATCCATGATTTAAAGGCTACTTACAAATTAATGACCAAACATCCCCAAACAGTAGGTATTTGGACATACACATGGACATTAATTCACAAGTGTCAATTTCTACCAGCCATATGCTTTTACACCTTTGGAGCGTAATAAAATACTTGGAGTAAATGTATCTATCTCGTACACTAATGGGAGGTGCTGTAAGCTGCTGAAACAGGAATAGTTCCATCTTGGCCACCAGTTTTAACTTTAACTTCAGATAAATCACTTAACTGCTCTGTTCTTCTGTTTTCTCATATAAAAACAAAGGTGAGATGACCTTTTGCAATCCCTTCCGGCTCTGACATTTTATGATGAGCCGTATTTCTCTGGGTCCTGTGGAGCTCACCATACATCAGATTGAGTAGTGAAGATTCCATCCATCAAACTTTCTGGAGCCATCCACCGAACAGGCAGCAGGCCTTCTCCTCTCTTTCTATAGTAATCATTTTTGTAGATGTCCCTGGCAAGTCCAAAGTCCCCAATCTTCACTATCCGTGACGGACTTGTATAGTCTTTCACTGAGACAAGGCAATTCCGAGCTGCCAGATCCCTATGGCAGAAACTATATTTAATAATAAGACTAATAAATTTCTAGAGATCAGATAAGCAACACTAGTATGTCTGTAAAGAAAAGACTTCTTACAGATATTATTGCTATTTTGAAGGGATTAAAATGTTTAATTATTCTTATGTGTTTTACCCAAACTACAGGTGATTAATTGTGCCAATATCCATAATAACCTTGTATCCAGAACGTCACTATACCTGTGAATGAAGTGCATCTGCTCCAAGTAGACACAACCTTTTGAAATATCTACACATAGGTCTACAAGGTCAACCAAGGTGAGTAAAGGGCCATGAAACTGTAAGAAATGAAGGAAAAATTACAGGCCATTTTCCATATTGTGCTATATATATACACATATGTATCCCATCAATTGATATCAACTATAACATATATATGTATGTGTGTGTGTGTGTGTGTGTGTATAATGTTTTAAAAGCATTTTTAATTTATGGTTACAAGAGCTCAAACAAAAAGGAAAAGACCTAAATGTATATGCTTTTGACCAAGGTATAGATAAATAAATGATATGCTCTATTTAGTGAACAGAGGCAGAGAGGCAGTATGGGATCTTTATTGGAAAGATCTCACAGTGTCAGGTGAGACACCCTAGTTCTGCTACTTAGCAGTTGTGTGATTTTGCTCAAGTTGCTTAATTCACTAAGCTACTTTATCATATGTTAAGCAAGAATCATATTACTGACCTTGCAGGATAATGTTTGTAACATAGCTAGTGCCCAACAGGCACTTAATAAAAAAAAACAAAAAATAGCACTTAATAAAGTTAGCAATATTCTATTTCAAGGTCACAGATTCCTTCTCTCATCTAAGACAGCCAGCACAAATATACAGTTTAGCCTGTACTGGTTACGATGATTTCTAGGGAAAAAAAGCCAGATGAAGTTTTTATTAGTACCATGTGGAACAAATTGAAATTTCCTGCCCAGGGGCTATATTCATATAGTATCTGCTCCTTTCTATTTCCCTGCAACTACCCTGGTTAAGGATTTTATCATCCCTAGTTTGAACCATCCAAAAACTCCCCCTTTCCCCAGCCTCCTATACTGTATTTCCAACTTATTCTTCCTAGAACACAGCTTTAATTAACTCACTTCCTTGAAGCCCACTGCCTGTTAAAGACCATTCATTACAAATCCCAGAGACCAGCCTCCAAGGCACTTCCGGGCTGGACCAGCCTCTCTTTATGTCCTTTTATATCCCGTTGTTTCTCCTCTCACAATCTTGCTTCAGTCACACCAGACTACCTGCTGTTCTTTACACCTGCTCTGCATTTCTCAACTTCTCTCCTTTTTTTTTTTTTTACTATTATTTTTTTTTTCCTGGAGTTCCCTCCTTATTCTCCATCTCCATCCATAGGCTTCATCGAGCATCTCAAATGGCTCCCAACTTCCAAGAAAGTTAATTCCTCATACATAGATGATCTTAAGTGCTGTCCACCCTGCCTCCTTGGCAAGCTTACCTCCTTTCTCAAAACAGGAATAATCCTGACATTCTGGGAGTCAACATTGCCACTGGTTCTGCTTGACCGCACCTCATTCTGATAACTAGGCTGTGACCTTATTCCCAAAACTCAATCCCCCTTCATCCCTATTCAGGTCCACTAGACAGCTGTCTCATGGCCTGAGCCTGAGTACCTGCTGAGTATCCTGACTGGTTCACTGGCTCCCGTGTGAATGGAACCCTGCTTTGCTCTTGGGAGAGCCTACTCTACTCATAAAGACATCCTCTTGGCCTAGAATCCTACTCCTGAACTTTGGTCTGGTGGCTAGCACTCTGTTCCCCACTGATAGATTTTCATAATGTTGCCAGCCTGCCTGCCTGCTTAGATCTCTATCACCTTCTTCTGATATCTCCTGGGGCAATACCTCTTGGGGCATCCCATCACCCTGTGTTTTCACATGCTGCCCTAGTATATCACCCGTTATCTCTTTCCAAACCCTGCAGACATATTAAACTTTTATCTGGGCTTACGCCTAATCGACATCTCTACAACTCAGTTGTTGTTGTTGTTAGGTGCCATCGAGTCCATTCCGACTCATAACGACCCTATGCACAACAGAACGAAACACTGCCCAGTCCTGAGCCATCCTTACAATCATTGTTATGCTAGACCTCATTGCTGCAGCCACTGTGTCAATCCACCTCGTTGAGGATCTTCCTCTTTTCCACTGACCCTGTACTCTGCCAAGCATGATGTCCTCCAGGGACTGATCCCTCCTGACAACATGTCCAAAGTATGTAAGACGCAATCTCGCTGTCCTTGCTTCTAAGGAGTATTCTGACTGTACTTTTTCTAAGACAGATTTGTTCGTTCTTTTGGCAGTCCACGGTATATTTAATAATCTTCACCAACACCACAATTCAGAGACGTCAATTCTTCTTCAGTCTTCCTTATTCATTGTCCAGCTTTCACATGCATATGATGTGATTGAAAATACCATGGCCTGGGTTAGTTGCACCTTAGTCTTCAAGGTGACATCTTTGCTCTTCAACACTTTAAAGAGGTCCTTTGCAGTAGATTTACCCAATGCAATGCGTCTTTTGGGAAGGTATAATTTCAGCTACTCTTCAATCTCCCACCTTGGTATATCCCAAGCAGAACACCTCTTCCATGAAGCCTTCCCAGGTCTCCTCAGTTGGAAATAATCTGTCCCTTTTCTTGCTTCAGCAGTATATTCTTTACTCAGTTCTGTTTGGCCCCATGTTCTACCTTAAATTTGTTATTTGTATATGATGATTTCCCCACCATCTGGTAAGATTCTTGAAACCTTCTGTTCCCTGCAGTACCTACTGTTACTGTCACACAATAAACACCCAGCGAAGATTGGTGAATTGAATTGTATCTGGAAGGTAGTATATTCACTACTATGCATTTGTATTATTTTGATAGTGTTACTACTTTTTTCTATCTTAATATTGTCGTAGAATGTCAAATCTAAAAATGTGATATTGAATCAAAAATTTTCTAAGGCTACTTTTGGCTTTGACGTTCTAGAACTAAAAATGAAGAGAAGATTGCATTCAATCCTTATGCATTCAACCCAACAAGAAAGTCTGGGAGCAGGAATAGGTGAGCCAGAAGAAGACATTCCACAAGAAAGGAAAGAAGGAGAAAAGAAAAGGCAAAGACACAGGAATGCAAGATGTTAATAGAAAAAACATATGTGGGGTGCTCTGAAACTATGCTTTCTGCACAGTTTTTCTGTAAATCTGAACTGCTCTAAAAAATAAAGTCTATGAGAAAGGAAGAAAGGAAAGAAGAAGGCAGGGAGGGAGGGTAGGAAGGAGGGAAGAGAAAGGAAGAAGAAAGGAAAGAGAGAAGGAGGGAAGGAGGGAGGAAGAGAAGGAGGGAAGGAAGAAAGGACAAAAAGAGACAGAAAGAAAGAAGAAAGGGCAAAAAGCGACCCAACAAGAATGGGTAGGCAGAAATCCATTAATGTCAGAGAAATCTGCGTAGACCTCTTCCCCCATCTCTCTTCCTAGAGATTCCAAGCCACTGTAGGGAAAAAACGTGTGAGCTGCAACAGATGAGTGTGGGCAGAGAGCCTTGTGAGGTATATGAGAACTTTATTGAGGAGTTCAACTCATGGAGAGGGAAAGTGGAAACGGCTATTTTTTTTTTCAAATAACTTCTGTCAACTGTGTGAAATTGAACCCTCCTCTCCCTGTAGGTATTGAGCCTCAACCTCTATGACTTATTCTCATAATATTTCTGTCACTTGTTATTAGTACAGCCCCATTTTCCTTTGATAAAACTGTCTTAATTATTTTTAAAACAGAAATCACCAAACTCTTTCCCTCACCTAACTAGAGCAGTAATCCTGGCTGCTCAGAGCAGAGGTGCGGCAAGATCTGGCCTTGAAATATCTCCCAGTCCAACCCCTTTTTTCTTGGGATTTCCTTGCCCTCCTCCTTTCAAACTTTGAGAACCTCATGGGTTGTTGTTGTAGGGTAACCATATATAATTTATTGTCCAAACCAGGTTACTTTAGAGAGTAAAAGGAATGACAAACATAGACTGGGACTGTCCCAGGCAAACCAGGGGTGTGTGGTCACCCCATTCATGAGACTCACTCTCTCCCACAACAATTAGCACATATGACAGGCCTGGCGTTGGTGGCGGAAGTGTATGTAGTTGTCCTCATTCAGACTGTTTCCCTCTGATGCTAGTTGCCTCTGCTGAGATGGTAGTCCCTACTTAGTTTTCTTAGAGTCTGGTACAACTTTAGTCACTGAGAAGCCCCTCAGAGAGGGAGCCACATGCACCAACCTCTTCTCTAGGTTGGGAATCCCATAGCTTTGCCTAGCTGTTGGCTTGATGGCCCAAAAGTTGCTGTCCTTCTTCCAACCTCTGGCTCTTTCATGGGAAGTAACAGGAATCCCTAGAGTCCACACCCATCCCCTTCAAGCACCACTAAAAAAAACTAGCATGGGCTATTCCAGCAGTTTCCTGGTCTTCAGAAATCTCTAGACCAGACATTGGCACCCCTCTCCAAGTTCAGTTATATACCCAGGCTTCTGTTTTAGCCAAGTTTTTAAAACCCAACTCAACATGTCAACTGAGTAGGAACATACAAGTCCAGTACTCATGAAGAAATCAGGGCTGGAAGTATCAGTTGGGGACAGAAAGCATTTGGATTAAGTACAGGCGTATATGTTCCTTCTTCAAATCCACATGATCACTGTTCTCCAGAAGAACATGATTATGGCAGCCAGGACTTATTTTCCCATCAAACACCTAAAACAGGTTCAAATAACCAGAAAATGCCAGAAATATAAGTCGAGGGTTGTAATTGTCCTAATCCAACCCGAAAGAAATATAAGAATAATTTCCACAGAAGTCTTTTAAGGTTGGACCATCAGCCAAAACTGCCTACTTAATTTAAAGACTTTGAATTTTAGAGGCATAAAGGAGAAAATTAATAGGAAATTATAGGGTATTTGCATTACAAAACCAACACTGTGGAGCCCACTTCCTACCGTTGTCATCCGTGCTTTACGTAAATACGTGAGAAGGTCTCCTCCTTCCATCAGTTCCAGAATAATGTACCGAGGTTCGTTCAGGAGACAAACTCCAAGCTGCTTCAGAATGTTTGGGTGATTAAACTTGCTAAAAGGTGGAAAGAGACAGGCAGGGTCACATGGCAATGACCTATGTCCTAACAGAGCCTTTATGGAATAAAGCAATTCTTCACTTACGGTTTACTTGAAAAGTCCTGACTTTTTTTCTCAAATAAGTGAAAGCCTCATTTTCCAAACACTGAACTGGTCAGTGTGCTTGCCTTAAGGAGGGGATATGGCAACCCCTAGTGGCCAATACATATGGATAAAATAGGCTGATTTTTAGAAGAAATAACATTCATATTAAAAATCAAAGGTTTTGAAAAGAAAGTAATTTTGACTAACATCCTTCTTAAAAAAATATTTGAAAACGTTACATTTTTTGGTCCTCACAAGCATGAAATATCATCTTCTGCCTTCTAGAGAAGCAATTAAGACACATAGGTTTGACTAGACTGTTTTCTCAAGACATCAAGGCAATTAAACCCCAACCTTATGACTAGAACCCATAACCCGGGACCCCATTGGCCTTGGGTCTTCTCTTTAAGATGCTCTTGAAGAGTTTTCATGGTCATAAACTGACTGAAACCTTCAGACCCTAGAAATTTTCACCAAGATCATTGTACTTGACAACACTCTCCCTGCTCTTTCTACACATTTGGAAGAATACAGCATGTTTAAAGCTGAACAGCTTCAGAATTTACTTGCAAAGCACACTCCTTACTGGTGATAAAAGGAAGGAAGACCTTTCATCTAAGGACTGTCTACACCAAGGCTCAGAAGACGAGCTACTATAGAATAGTATAGAATACTTGCTACACCCAGGGATGAGGACTAGAAGGCAGGAGGGGACAGGAAAGCTGGTAATAGGAAACCCAAGGTCAAGAAAGGAGTCTGTTGACATGTCGTGGGTTTGTTAACCAATCTCATAAAACAATATGTGTATATGTGTACTAACTGTCTAATGAGAAGCTAGTTTGTCCTGTAAACCTTCATCTAAAATACAATAAAAAAAAAAAAAAAAGAATACTTGTTGCTACAGATGCATTTCCATTTAAGCTTTTTGGCTTTGTTTTGGGCATGATCTGGTCATTTTGAATGTTAAAAGCTTCCCACCCATACCAAGGGAAACTGATTTCATAATTACCCAAATACCTCATCAGATGTGCCTCCTTCAAGAATTCAATTTTCTCCTGGTCAGTGGAACCTTTCTTTAAAGTCTGTGCAACATAAAAACAAGCAAGATATCAGTATAGTAGACATTTCTGTGAACTCAGTGGGTTAATGTAGGCAATCTTTGGTTTGGTAATATCTACCCTGAAAGCTAGAGATAGATAATGCATGTTCTTTTGCTCTGTAAACCTACCCAAATATTAATCTCCTCTTTTTGCTATAGGAGTCGCTGAGTGGTGCAAATGGTTAAGTGTTCAACTACTAGGCGAAAGCTTGGTGGTTTGAACCCACCCAGAGGCACTTTGGAAGACAGGCCTAGCAATCTGTTTCTGAAAGGTCATAGCCTTGAGAACCCTACTGTGCACACATGGGGTTGTCATGACTCAGTGGTAACTAACAACATTATTGCTATTGCTCACATAGGAAAATCTGCTAGGTAAAATATTCATATTTACACAAAGCACCACAAAAATGTAGAAATTTTTAAAAGAGAACAAATTTGGTTTCTAGACCAATTTCTTAATTTTCAAAATTTTCTACTTATTATCTGTTTTCTCCCAATCATATCCCAATTTATTTCTTAGAGGCAAGGTACCCAGTCCCACGCAATCGATCTCAACTAATCACGAAAATCCTGATCTGAAATTTTCCAGCCTCCCTTGCAAATCAGAATGTCCATATGACTCAATTCCGGTCAATGAGATGTAAGGGGAAAACAGCTGAAAGGAACAGAAGCTTATGGAACACTATTGCTTTACTGAACAGATACATCTAGCATCATCTTCCCCCTTCTCCATGTCCTAAATGCAAATGTGATGCCTGTGCCTTGGCAGCCATCTTGGGACCATAAAACAACAAGTACGTGCAAAAATGAAGAGAATTACAGAGTTGCTGGCCCTGATCCAACACACTACTGTGCCAAAGCCAGCAATCATCTTGTTATATAAAAAGTAAACACTTGTTTAAGCCAGTTGAGGTTGGAGTAGCCAAAAGGATTCTTGACTGATATTTGGGATAACCCAATTCCCTAATTATTTAAAGGACTTTTAAATGATATCGTTTGGAAGTGGAGAGAATTGCCAACATTTCTAGCTGAATAGCCCACCCTCAGAAGCAATAGATCCCTAACAAGTAGTGATCAGGGTATTGCTCAATTATGTAAAAGGTTCACCATCGCTCTAGCAAAAGAAAGTTTTACAAAAATATGACAATATATCCCATGCTTCCTAAAAACTTTATTAAATATATCATGCTTAATAATTGTTTAGGACAGGGGTCAGCAAATTATGGCCTATGGGCTAAACCCAGCCTGTCACCTATTTTTGTACAACCTGTGAACTGAGAATTGTTTTTGCTTTTTAAATAGCTGAAAATAATAATAATATTCCATAACAGATGAAAGTTACATGAAATTCAAATTTCAGTGTCGATAAATAAAGTTTTATTGGAACACAGTCACACTCATTCATTTACATATTGTCTATGGCTGTTTTTGCACTACAATGACATAGTTGAATAGTTGTGACAGAGATCATATGGCCAGCAATCCTAAAATATTTATTATCTATTCCTTTAAGAAAAAGTTTGCCTGAATCCTGGTGTAATAGCTTGAGAACGTGTCTAATAACCCGTTTTCTTACAGCATGTTTGAAGGGAAAAAACTGTATGCCAGGTATCAGCTAATTTGTAGACTTAGAGGTAATATAAACTCTTAAGAAGATTTTCATATGGATTACAGAATCTATGTACGAAATAGAAAAAGAAAAATATATATATACACATATGATTTCTGTAGCCATAGGTAGCCTTCTATATTCTACAAGTTCTCTCTTCAACTGGGATCACTCGTCTCTTATTATACTTGTATCCATGTAAATCCAGCTACTATATGCTGATGTGACATTTCAAGGAGTTCAAACATCTACCTCACCTTTACTGCCACTTTGGTTTCTCCACTTCCAGCTCCTAAGATATCTACCGCTGTCCCTTCATACACTTCTCCAAAGGCTCCACTTCCCAACAGGAGACGCAGACTCAGTTTTTCCCGAGGAAAGGCAGGAAGACTTTCAATCTCATCTTGGGTCGGAAGAGTACTGTAAAATGACAATATTTTTGTTCTGCCAAAATACATATGGCTTACAAGTTTGTGCTGGTGTTGGTGTTTGAGAGAGAACAGTGTAAGAAAGAAAAGAGAATCTCACAGACTTGCAACAGTGTAGTGCTTTCTGTCTGATATAGTGACATGGAATTGGCATCGGTATTTCTTCCCTATTCTGCTACCTTTTACTCAGAACATGTCACTTCGCTTCTAGGCACAATCATTTTGATAGGAGCATGCATGATTTTCACTGTAGCTTGTTCTGTTAAAATTTACCCATTGCCATTGAGTTGATTCTGTGACCCTACAGAACAGAGTAGAACTGCCCCCACAGGGTTTCCAAGGCTATGATTTTTACGGAAGCAGACTGCCACATCTTTCTTCCATGGAGTGACTGGCAGATTCGAACTGTTGACCTTTTGGTTATCAGCCCAGCGTTTAATCACTTTGCCACCAGGGCTTTGTTGAAGTTACTAGTTATTAATGTTTTCAGGTTTTTAATTTATGTAAACAGCTAAGGTAAATTAGTATCTATTTTAAGAGCACAGCTGCTAACCAAAAGGTCTGCAGTTCAGATCCACCAGCCGCTCCTTGGAAACTCTATTGGGCAATTCTACTCTGTCCTCTAGGGTCACTATGAGTAGGAATCAACTCAGCGGCAACGGATTATAGTCTTTTAGCAATAAAAGCATCTGGGTTCATGAGCTAAACTTTTTCACCTTAACTTTTTCACCCACTTCATCTCTTAGGTAAAACAAGATTATCATGACCACAAAAAAATCAACTCCATCTCTGTCAGGTGAACTTCAGAAAATTAAGCTCCTCATCTGGAATATTATGAGGAAAAAAATGCATCTCCATTAAAAATGCTTTGCGTTTTTAATAGAGGATGTCAAATGCCAGATATGCTGAGTATTTTCTCAAGGAAAAGTCACCTCTACATGGCTGTGTCTACTTCAAAACCTTTGCTTTTGTCTGGAATTATAATTTCTAGAAGCAAGGTCTACCTCTATAAAATTCCATTTTGCATAGACCATAATATAGGGTCTTGGCCAAAGAGACACTTAAATATTTTCTTTAATTTTGATGACAACAGAAGTTCAAAACTCATCTTATAGTGGATTAGTGAGCAATCACCATACAACTTCTAAAAAAGGAATAAGATTGACTTGATGGCATGATGGCACGTGTAGGAGACCCTTGAAATTTCTCTTTTCTTAAATGCTGCCTCCAGTTGGACAGACCATGTTACCATCTATTCTCTTCGATTTAGGATTACCTCTCTGCTTCATTTACTTTTGAGCCAAATTATAAAGCACTGGAAAACAGAGTGATTTTTGTTTCCCTTAGGATAGGATAACCATGTAATTTGTTATCTATACCAGGTCACATGTGAGAGTGGAAGGGTATGTTATTAATAATTGTGCCAGAGTAATGGGCATAACCCACGGCAGTCCTGGGAGAAGCAGATGCATGGACACTCTTGGTATAGTAGTCCATCCACTGCCTAGGTGTTGGGTAAGGATGCCTAGGTTACATACTGTATCGCATAGCAGGCATTAGCCAGTCCTACTCCAGCTGCTACACCTCGCAGTTCAGCCAACTCTTTGTCTTCGTTGATGAGAACTGTCAGGCCTTCCTTGGAAGATTTTTGATTCTTTAATCTTGTATGCCAGACTATAAACAAAAAAAATGACATAATTCACAAGATAAAACTCTGCTTGCTTTTTTTCTTAGAAAATACAAACAATATTTTTAAATGTTTGTATATAAGAACACTATTGGTAGAATAACAGGATTTTATTGAAAAGCATGCACATAATTGAAAAACTAATTAAATCTAGGTTAAAAAGTCACATAAAAACACATAACTTACACCACATTGCATTCACCTTACTTCTCACAGTAGAGTTTAATACTTATTTACTGCTGTTATAAACAAGTTAAAGTGCCATATTAATTTACTTCTCAAAATCACCCATAAACTAGATTTAAAATAAACCAGAACAAATTTGCATAATAATCATTAGTGAACCAAATCCATTTCTGAGTCCAGACATGTCCTGGTTATACTTCCCAGCAGAAGTGAGGAAATGTTTCCAGTATAACAGCAAATTAAAAAAAAAAAAACAGGTACAAGAGTATATACCCATTCTTGTTCACATTCATATATACATTCTCAAATACATAGAAAAATTATTGAAATTAAACCCATCAAGTGTTAGACGTGGTCCTCCCTAGTTGTGGGATCATGGGTGATTTTTATTGGCTTTTTTTTTTTTCCCAGTGAACAGATATTATTTTTACAATCATTAAAAAGTATTATTTTTTAAAGATTAAAATATACTCACAGCAATAAGATCACCCATCTATACTAGAATATTGGATCAGAAATTGGAAAGAGGGAGAATGATTTGGGAGATGATCGTTAAACTTGAGCTTTATTTCATTGTAGCTTCTCTACCCAACAGGTTAGAGTTTTATTCAAGTGAAATGCCATTTGAGAGGTGCAAAGGGAAAAAAAAAGTCTTAAGCCCCTTTGTTAATGTCATTTTCCAAACCTGAATTGTTCTTACATCCCTCTTCATTTTTGAAAGCCCACCTTCAGCCCAGCATCCTCAGTGATGTCTCCCAAGACCACTTGCAAACTCTGCTGATCTCTCGTCTCTGAGCTTATGTGACTAAATATGCCTCTCAGCACTTTTCCTATGTCCTGTCTTGTACATTTCACGTACTATAGCCTTTTCTTATTATTTAACACATATTTTGCCATGTATCTGTTCACGCAGGTATGTCTCACATTCCTTGTTAAATGGCAAGACCCTTGAGGTGAGCAGTTGTATTTTACTGCTTTATATTTCTCTCTACTCTCAGCATAAAACTAATGTTGTATTAGATATGACCACTCACCAAAGCGAAGGCTGTCGATGCTTATTTTTAAACCCTTGTTTCAATTTATATTTATAAGTATGGCTGTTGAGAGCCATCAGCACAATGCAAATTTTAAAATAATGGACACTTTCTATTATTTTAACAACTGAATCTTGTCTCATGCATTTGCACACTTCTACTAGTAAAATAACATGCACTGCTATTAAAAGCAAAGGACTGAATTAGCTTAGCTATACTCAAAAATCCAAGTTCCAAGCAGAGGAAAGACCTTCAAGTCCTGAGAAAGTCGGATATCCATCCATAGGATGTCCTGGAAGCACAATAAGTTGTCTGAAATTGTTTGATATTCATCCACTACAGTTATGAGTTCAAACAATGGTGATGAACAAGTAGTCAAGCAAAGGTCGGATGAAGGATTCTTCACGTAACACTCCTTGCCAGTAGGAAAGCAGACGAGCAGGCAAGCCTATATGCCAACTGCCAAATATACCACAGTCATATGCGTAATTCTGGAGGGCTGGCTTAGTGGCACAAACATCAGCTGTGCGATACTTAGACTCTCTGGAACCACAGGTTAAAATCTTGGCAGGGTCAGTTGAAATTTTTAGCTTTCCAAGTTAGCTGAGGGAGTTTCACGTATTATCTCAGTGGAATCTTTGAAAAGAAATCTCAAATCAAGTTTCAACATGCTCTCTAAGAGCTTATGATTCCAATTAGCTTGAGGGAATAATAAATTAGATTGAGCACACTTGGTAAAAAATTGGCTTTCTTTATCCTAAGAGAGTTCAACTTTATGTTTATAATTTCCCCTTGTAACTTTCCTTTATTCATGAACAAAATTAGCCACAATTTTCTGAACATGTGCTTAAGTGTTCTTTTCTGACCAGTGTCACACCTTTCTTGTAATGCTTCAGTGTGTCAGGGATTCTTAACATTCATGATAGATGCTGTTGTTGGGTGCCTTCGAGCCAATTCCAACTCACAGTGACCCCGAGTGACAGAGTAGAGCTGCCCCATGGTGTTTTCTTGGTTGTGATCTTTATGGAAGCAGATCACCAGGCCTTCCTCCTGGGAGCCACCGAGCGCGTTCGAACTATCAACCTCTCAGTCAGCAGCTGCGCATTTAATCATTGCACCACCAGGGCTCCTTTAGCAATAGATAGGGTGACCATATATCATCTAAACCAGGACATTTTGAGGATTGAAAGAAAGAGCTACCAATAAGTATGGTAACACAACAGGCATGAACCAGGATGTATGGCCACCCTGTAGGTCCAATATTTTTAGAGTTGTTACTGCATTTTCTCATCATTAAACTAAATCTCTCAAAAAAAAAAGAAGCTTTTAAGACCACCACTAGGTATAATAAGTGGTGAAAAAGAGGTAGATTTCTGTCCACCTAACTCAATTCTTCTACTTTGCTACTCATTTATAATAAGCAGGGATTTGAAGTAAGAAGGTCAGATGTCTAAAAGCAAGAGTGGATTCTGAAAGCCAGAAATGGACCTTCTACAAAAGAGGCCCTGCTGATTCCAAACCCAGGCTGTCTGCCTTAAGACCAAAACTCTCCTGACCCATGGTTTTTACTGGCCTCCCATTAATCCTTCACATTTTTTTTTGTACCCAGGGTTATTTTTCTTTTATTTGTCTCAAACTATAAGCCACAAAACACTTGTTATGTAGCCAATCAGAAATAAATACTCTTAAGATAAAGCTAAAGTTGGTGGCCCTGTAACTGGTTTTATCTAAAGTATACCATAAAGTGTAAATACAGATTTATTTTTCATAAAGTAATCTCTAAATCAGAGAAAAATTCACAGAAGTTAGTGGTTGAGAAAACACAGTCCACAGCAACATTGTGAATTTTATGAACTTCACTTACTTAATCAAATCATGTTTAATGTGGGAGATTCGATAAACTTAGAGATAAGTCAATCAGTATGATCATGTAGTTTATTACCTACTTTAAAAAAAAATCTATTATACTTACCAAAGGACAATGGGATGGTAAGAATCAGAAATATTCCAACTGTAATAGCAAGTATGAAGCTTGTTTCTGGTAGCCAAAGAGCATCTAATGAAATAAATTAGAAAAAATTAATTCCCAAAATAAAGCTAGATAGTCCAATTTTACCTGGTGTACCCATATATGGTATGCCAGAGCTAACTCCAACTAGATTTTTACAAACCAGCCGCTTAGCTGTTGGTAGACTGAAATCAGCCGTAGTGAGAACATTTATACCAGGGGAAACTGAAATCAGGCCTTCTTCTCCCCCGCCCCCAGAGTGTTTTTTGTTATTGTTGTTTTTCTGCATCCAGTATACCATTGGACTATACTAATCCAATCCTCTACTTTAAAGTGACGGAGGAAATATGTACAATATTTTTAATGAATTTGGAATGAAGATGTCTCAGTGATCATATATTATATAAAAATACATTATATAAAAATATAGCTGGGATTATTATTTATTCTATAATATCTTCATACATATTTAATTCCATGTGTATTAAACTGGAGGATATAAACCTGAAAACATGGTACCTTGTTTTAAGTAGTTTCAGTCAGGTAGAGGAACAAATATGTAGACAAGGACTTGGCAAACTGCAGCCCAGTGGGCCAAATCTGGTCACGGCCTGATTTTGTACCACCCATGAGCTAAGAATGATTCTTACATGTTTAAAGTGTTATAAAGACGAAGAAAAAGAAGATGCTACAGAGACTGTATGTAGCCCACAAATCCTAAAATACTTACAGTTTGGCCCTTTTTAATAAAATTTAAGAATAATATAAGTTTTATATCAAATAATTGGCTGTGTGTGCATAAAATGCTATTATTCATTTTGCCTAAACACACTGCGTTTATTTAAGCTAAGTCTTGAAGGAGAAGAATCTCAATTGTCAGAAAGTGAAGGGAAGGAAATTCCAGCCAAGGAGCCCCTGTTAGGTGGTAACCCAGTGCCATCCCTGTATTTTAGGATGAGGAAAATACAGGGCCAAAGATCTAGTATCATAAAAGCTTTTAACCAGTCTCATATGGCTGCAGCATACAGAGGATAAATACTGGAAAAGATGAACCATAGTGGGGGCAAATCATAGAGGGCCTTAAATGCCACATGAAAGTTGGTATTTGGTTCTCAAGGCAGTGAATGGAGAGCCATGTCAGATAATTCGAAGGGGGGCTAAGCGGTCCAGTTTGCGCTTCAGCTAGATTAACTGGCAGTATAGGGTCGCTATGAGCCGGAATCGACTTGACGGCACCGGGTTTGGTTTTTTGTTTTTTTGGGTTTTAGTGTGGCTAGAGCCCAAGCGCAGGTGAGAAATGATAGCTTAAGTTAGGAAAGCCAAGTGGAAAGATGGAGATAGAAGCTTATCTGAGAAAAACTGAAATGGTAAAATCAACAAAACTGGCTGACCAGGTAGAGGGAAAAATCAAATATGGCACTGAAATTTCTAGCTTATGTGACTAGAAAGATGATGTATCATAAACTAAAATGAGATACACAATGGAAGAGCTGTTGCTGAGTTGGCCCCAACTCATGGCTACCCCAGGAACAAAACACTGCTCAGGCATCTTAATCTGGAAGCTCTGTTCAGCATCAAAGCAAAATGCAAGCTTCTACTGACAGACAGGTCGTGGCTGCACATCAGGTGCTTTGGCCAGGATCAACCCCGTCTCCTGCTTGGAAGGAGAGAGTTCTACCACTAAACCACCGACGCCTAGATCTGGGGAAAGAGACAAAGTATAGTTTTAGGTCTATTGTATATAAGGTGATAGCATCAGGGAAAGGATAGAATAAGACTAGATAATGGACAGCCTTGGAAGCCTATTTAGGAGCATGGACTTTATGTGCAAGGCATTTTGGAGTAAGGAACCCTGGTGACACAGTGGTTAAAACACTCAGCTACTAACTGTAAGGTTGGCGGTTTGAACCCACAGCCACTCAGTGGGCGAAAGATGTGGCAGTCTTGTTCAGTAAAGATTTACAGCCTTGGAAACCCTATGGGGTAGCTCTACTCTGTCCTGTAGAGCTGTTATGAGTTGGAATTGACTAAATGGCAATGGGCAGGGTTTTGTTGGGTAGCATTTTAGAGTAGTTGACTAGTATTGAGGAAAAAAATGACATAATATGACGTTTTAGGAAGATTACATCAGATGAAGTAAATAATTCAATAGTGTGGATGATAAGCTATATGGTCTCCCTATCTACTGCTAATGTTAAGAATGCATCAGTCTTTGTCACTGAGCCTTTGTGTATTAAGTTAGTGTGTAGATAGATATGGTAACATACCTCCAACTAATATAATATTCTCACTGATTCCACTATATTCACCAATCCCCAGATTATTTGCAGCTACTACTCTAAACTGAAATGTTCCTTTCAGGTTTTTGGAATTCCATGTGCAAATGCTATTGCAGGATCCATTAAATGCCACCTCCCACTTTAAATTCTGGTTCTGTGAATCATTTGAAGTGCTCTTTCTGCAAAAGAAACAGTAAAATAGCAAATATAAAAAATCCACAGGGCAATATGTTTGTTATTTCAGATGCTCATATACCGTGTTAGTAAGAGAACTCTGGAGATTCTCCTGTTGCACACTTTACCCTGGATCCCATTCCACTCACACAGCTGGGCTACAGAACACAGCATGGTCTTACAAAGTCATGCCAGCAGTGCATGGGGCCCACCAACTCAGCCCACCAGGAAAATAATGAGTAATCAATGGCCAAGAGAAAGCCAAAGGTCATTTTCCTACTATTGGAATCTGTACATTTTCTTCAAAATTCCAAATTCACAAGACAATTATCCCACAATTTTTAACCAGGAGGTTTCCATTTTTCTTAATTCTCAGTCACTCATGCCATAACTGGATAAAATATAGAATATAAAATTGGTAGGGAAGAGGTAATATTTCAGATCCCGAAACTATCTTGATATCTCAGATTGCAAGGATCAGTGTTTCCTTTTTACCCTGGCGGTGTAGTGGTTAAGAGCTACAGCTGCTAACCAAAAGGTTGGCAGTTCGAATCCACCAGGCTCTCCTTGGAAACTCTATGGGGCAGTACTTTGCCATCCTGCAGGGTCACTAGGAGCCAGAATCGACTCAACAGCAACGGGTTTGGAATTAGCCATTGAAAAAGAGAAAGAAGAACTCTGATATGGGTTGAGCGTCTTTTGTTTATAACACACTGTACTAGTGCTTTTCACATGTTGTTTGACTTAATTGAATCTTCACAACAACCTAAAGAGATAGATATCATCATCTCCAATTTACGGATGAGGAAACTTAAATTCAAAAAAAAGGAATAGAGCTAGGTTTAAACATGATCTGTCCAGCTCCCAAGTAAATGAACTTTACAGTAGCATTACCGCCGCACCCTCAGCAAGTACACAGGAACTAAGCAGAGTCCTGACTAAAGTTCGGATTTTGAGATACTGAAAGTATAATAGTTCATTCCATTTTCCCATAGTCTATGTCCTAGCAGTGGAGCCCTTGGGCAATGAGTATGCAAAGTATTTAGATGGAGCTGTGCACTTAAGGTGTTACTTATGGGGAAAACAGCAGCCAAAGGGGAGCCTAGCAACAACCGTGGTGTGACCTGGGCGGTGAACACAATTACAGTCACAGACCACCAAGACAGGTCTGTAGTTCAGGAAGTACAGCTGATCCTTATTATTAGCAGATTCTGTATTTGTGAATTTGTATACTTGCTTAAATTTATCTGTAACATCAAAATCAAAACTCACGGTGCTTTTGCAGTCAGTAATTCACATGTAAGCACCAAACCAAAAGCCAAACCCCGTGCCATCGAGTTGATTCCGACTCATAGTGACCCTATAGGACAGAGTAGAACTGCCCCAGAGAGTTTCCGAGGAGTGCCTGGCGGATCTGAACTGCCAACCGTTTGGTTAGCAGCCCAGGCACTTAACCACTACGCCACCAGGGTTTCCCATGTAAGCACAGAAAGGCAAAAAATTTGAGTCATCCAGTGTGCACATTCTCATCTGAGGTGGAGCAAGGCAATGTTTTCCCTTCTTATTTCAGCTCTTATACTGTATGTTGGGAGAAAGGTCTGCCTTCGTGTCTCCCATTGAGGTGGCTAAAGCAGAGGCTATGGGACCAGAACATTCTCTGGTAAGGAGTCTGGGAACTGGGTCTGTCTCTCTCTCCCAGTTTCTCCTCCTTATTAGGAAAGGCTCTCTCCTTGTTCTGGGCACACAGTAACCTTCTCTGTCCTGCTCATGTGTGGGCACCTATGGCACCTGGCCAACCCCACTTCCATATCTGTTCCTAGTGGGGAATGAACAGAACCTATCAACTGTGGCACAAGAGGTGTGCGTGCACATCTGCCTTGCACCTGCCGTGGAAGGTGACTTGCTGGCCATGGGTGAGCAATGCCGACAATTAAAGCTGACCTTGCTCTGTGTCTTTTCTGTCTGAGTAAACCATTATTCTACTGGTTAAGAGCTCAGCTGCTAACCAAAATGTTGGCAGTTCAAATCCACCCACTGCTCTTTGGAAACCCAATGGGGCAGTTCTACTCTGCCCTACAGGGCCACTATGAGTCAGAATCAACTTAACGGCAGTGGGTTGTTTTTTGTTAAGTGTAAATTGTGTCTTTTTGTTGGCACCCTTAGGCCTTGGCTTGACACTGTAAACAAAATTCCTTTTCTAGATCTATTTGGTAGTACTTTTTTTCTCATTTTTGTAGGTTTTTTTGGATCATTTTGCTGTATGAAATGGCTCCCAAGTGTGCTGCTAAAGTACTGTCTAGTGTTGCCAAGCACAAGAAGGTTGCCATACGCCTTACGGAGAAAATAAGTATTTTAAATAAGTTCCATTCAGGCATGACTTAGAGTGCTTTTGGGCATGAGTTCAATGTTAAAGAATCAACGTTAAATATTAAATAAGATGTCTAAAGAGAAACATGGAAAACAAGATGATGTACTGATAGGCTGATGAAAATGTTGTGACCAGAGGCTTACAGGAACCTAACCCTGTATTCCTTCTAGGAGCAACAGTTCAGTGTTCACTAATTCAGTGTTCACAGTGACTTACAGAACATAGCTACCACGAATAATAAGAATCAACTGTATTTCACTCTATACAAAGAATAGTAACAGAAATTGCAAGAAGGTTTCAATTAGAAATAAGGAGGAGGTAATTCTCTAACATGAGCAGGACATTTTTTTAAGGTTATAGGAATGCTGGAGCAAGATGAAGCAAAAATAGACATAAAGCTCAAGTTGCCAGGACTATAATTATGGAAGTGACTTTTGTCCTTGGAACTTCTTAAAAGATGGCTTCATAGTCCCGTGAGGGGAGTGTCTTTGGAATTTGGAATTCTCCCTTCAAGTTGGCATGAAATCAGTCCATCTGAGCCAGTACAGTTCACTGAGCTCCCCACACTGGCCCAACCTGAGGTTGCATGCGTTCATCAGTTGTAGGCTTTTCATCAACAGCACATTTTTAGTAACTGGGAATGCACCACACACTGTGTATAGAGAACCCTATGCCACCTACACACTTTAGACTATTTCAGACCTTGATCTATTTTTACATTCTGAAAAATACCTAGCTCATTACTAGTTCTCACTAAACATTATTCATCTTGCTAAAACAAATTATCATCAGAAAATTACATCCATACCATCATCTAACATTAAACATCAGCTTAGCTTCTTGAACACAGTAGATGTTAAGGACTAGTTGCATGAGCAAGTGATTGAATGGCTGAATAATCTCCACAAAGTTTTGATGACTACTGCAGTTTTCTGAGAAGAATGATGTGATCTGACTAAGAGTGTCAAGGCTGACCTCTAGGAATTGAGCAAAGAATGTAATCATGTACTCAAGGTTCTTAAACTAAAGATCCTTTATATTTATTTATAAATACACTTTCATAAGTATTAGTAATTTTAACCTAATAATACCTTATAATAATACCTTACTGCTTAGCACTTTGTAGCTTACAAAGCACTTTTGCAAACACGGACATACCTGAGCTCAAGGATATAGTACATAAGTCTGCTTCCATTATCTTCAGCTTTTTCCCACTGTATTGAATTTTTACTCCCTTCTAACAATTTTGGAACGCCTGGTTTACTTGGGACTCCAGCTTTAGGAACAAAAGGAAATATTGATTGATATTTTAGAAGTATAAAATATTTTACATCTTTCTATAGAGTATGTCTACTAAAAAGACAAAGGAAAGCCAAAAACATTAAAAGAAACATCCAGAAATATTCTCATATGACTACATATTTTTAATGGAGTATCTACAATTTTTTAGTAGTGATAGATCAGGGGGACTACTGATAGGATGAATAAGGTATCTAGCTTAACACAAAATAAGTGAAAATACAAATAAAGGAAGCTATTATAAGTTTTCATTTTCCCTTGATTTTTCTAGGGATCAACTTGGAGGTATTATATACTTTTCAGATTATTAGTTAATTTAATGTACTTCTCAGATTTTTAGTATCTAGAATATAGTAGTCACTAAGGAAATTTTTTTTTTTAAGGAAATACGTAACACTCAGTAACATAACACTATTTTCATTCTACTCTCACTGCAAAATGTCCTGGCAAGATAGGAAGTCAGGATACTGAAAGAAGAAAAAAGTTTGCCCAGTTCAAAATTCTGCAAGACGAGTTTGGTATTATCCCATTAGAAGGCACTACCTATAAAGACTTCCAATTCTTTCCAATTTCTTCACTGAAACTCTAGAAACAGTAATTTTAAGTACTCTTATTAAAATTTCAACTTCTAGGCTTGGTGAAATAAATGATAAGAAAAGAAACTTCTAGGTACAGTTTTCTGAGTGCTGAGTATGCTAGTATTCACCTTTTGTCTTAAAGCTTTCTGGGAGTGAGGTGCTGTTTTCTCCTGTTATATAAACCACCACTACTCGGACATTATAGGAAGTATAAGGTTGTAGACCTGTGATGTCGCAGACATACGCAGGACCTTGGCTACATGAAGCTTTCACATGGCAGAACTCGTTGTATTTCCACTAGAAAAAAAAAGGCTCAATCAACATTTTTGTTTCCTTAAGAAAATCTTCTTAAGCATAGAAATTTACAAGCCAACAGCATATCATTAAAATTTAAATAAAATTTATATTTTATTAAAAAATAAGAGCTCCTTTATGAATGTTTGATCCCTAATATTATCCCCGCCACCTACCACCATTTTGTTTCTTATGTCGCGGTATCACTGACTTCAGTGACAGTTCTTAAGGTAAGTCCAAGGTGGGACATGTGCCTTTGACTATCTCTCATGCAGAAGTTTCAGAACTGTGATTTCTTGTTATCCCCAGTTGGAGACACCCACATTAAATCAGAGTGTCTACAAATGCAAATTCTCAGCTGAGGGACCTTGATAGATCAGAACACTGATACCTTCAACTCTAATTTGCTAATTTCAAAACAATAACATTTTTACATGGCCTGATTAAGTCCACAGTGAATTACAAACTAAAAACACTTAGTTTTTCCTTCCAGCATCCTCTTCAGACATGTGGCCAGCATTTCTTTTTTATACATAGGATTCCTGGGTCTCTAAAAGAAGAAAATTTTTCCCACCATCAGTCAGCTACCAAGTAGCAAGGTTAAAAGTTAAATATAAGATATCTTACTTTCATTCCATTTTAGACTATTGGGTCTCTAATTCCAACTCTCTTAATCTTTTTTCTTTGTGTTATTTCTAAAAGTCTTTTTATTTGGATCCTTAATATCATTATTTGAAAATGGTAGGGTTTTTTTCACTTAATACGTAAATAGTTGTTGTTAGGTGTCATTGAGTTGGTTCCGACGACTCATAGGGACCCTATGTACAACAGAATGAAACACTGCCAGGTCCTGTGCTATTCTCACAATCGTTGCTATATTTGAACCCATTGTTGCAGCCACTGTATCAATTCATCTCGTTGAGGGTCTTCCTTTTTTTGGCTGACTCTCTACCTTACCAAGCATAATGTCCTTCTCCAGGGACTGGTTCCTCCTGATAACATGTCCAAAGAACATGAGACGAAGTCTCACCATCCTCAATTCTAAGGAGCATTTGGCCTGTACTTCTTTCAAGACAGATTTGTTCATTCTTCTGGCAGTCCATTGTCTATTCAATATTCTTTGACAACACCACAATTCAAAGGCATCAATTCTTCTTTGGTCTTCCTTATTCATTGTCTGGCTCTCACATGCATATGAGGTGAATGAAAAAATCATAGCTTAGGTCAGGTGCACCTTACTCCTCAAAATGACATCCTTGCTTTTTAACACTTTAAAGAGGTTTTTGCAGCAGATTTAACCAGTGTGATACGTCGTTTGATTTCTTTCTGCTGCTATGATGGGCATTGATTGTGGATCCAAGTAAAATGAAATATACAAATAGGAAAGATAAAAGATGTGACGTTTTGTCAAGGGTTTTTGATGTGTTTTCTGTAGCAGAGTTTCCTTAGAAGGTCAGTTTCCATAAATAAACTTTACATCTCCTTTTTCATTTAGCACTCATCAAGGTCAAGGCATTTCATTAGGAGGACACTTTATATTGGTTTTCTAGTCAACTAGGAATGATTCCCTATAGCACTTTCAGGAAGCAGATTGCCATGTTACAAAAAGAAAGGGAAAAAAGGAGTGGAAGGAATGAAAAAGAAAAAAATAGAAATGCCAGTGTCAGAGATGTTGCTTACATTAAACTGATAAATGTATCACTCTCACTGAGGCATATGGTGAATGAAACAGATGTGCTGAACCCATAGTATTTAGTCTGAACCTTGAGAGAAAAACAGAAAGGAAGGATAAGAGATAAGAGAGAGACAGAGAGAGAGAGATTGATTGATTTAGGCCTGGCTCAAAATTTTTAACTGTTTTTGACCCTCCCCTTGGTTATCTAATGTAAAAATTACCATAAGTAAATAGTCTAAGTTTCCCAACATTCCAAACCACCCAGAAAGTATCCAGCTCCTTGAAATGTCAGGGAGATGTTTGACCAAGAGTTTTGAGGAAAAGGAGCAGTGGTGGCTGCTGGAAAACTGTGGAGTATTGGCTGCATTACAGCGATGAACGTTCTGGGCAGACCACCAACTTGGAGAGGTGCCTCAGGCTATCCCAGTAAATCACAAGGGAGTCAGACCTTCCATTTGTCGGATGCTAACAAGTGCAGGGTTGAAGGCTACCACAGAGGGATTTTCAAATTATTTCAATAATTTTCAAATTATTTCAAAGGCTGTCGTGTCTCAGAGACTGGAACTTCAGAAATGTTTCTCTCTGGTAGGGACTACCCTGGACAACTGAAAAAAACACAATTTTAATGGACTTTCACGAAAAAAAAAAAAAATTTACCAAAGTAAAAAGACTTGTTTTATTCCAATCTTAAATTGAAAAGTAAATTAATCTCTCTGGAAAAGAAATTTCCATCAAAAATTAGTTTGGATAGCTTACTGCTTCTAGGTGCCAAGCCTGAGTCAATGAATGGTATGAAATATATTAATGATTTATGCAAGAAAATATGCTACAAATATGGAAAAGGCCTTCTAATTTCTTCAATATTATAAAATAAATATTTGCATAAAAATTGTATGGTGAGCCTACCTTCTGGAGTTCAAACCAAAATCTGATGAGGTTAACATTAGATGGAGCCTTCCAATCTAACTGCAAACTAGTGTTCTCTGGAACCAAGGCATAAGGCTTCGCCGGTGTGTCAAACGTTTCAACAGTGACAGGTTGACTCTCGGCACACCACATCTCCTCGGGATGGCAGGCCAAAACCTTTTTGTACAGAGAACAATTGTTTAGCATTTTCAGAACCTTGTGCTTGAGAATGGCAATAAAATGTACCCAGTATACTCACTGTACCTTTAACACATATCGTTTTCCACCAGACAGCTCAGTGACAAGGAGAGAGAGCCTTCCACCTGGAAATTCACTTTGTCTTAGAGGAGTTTCAGGAATGAGAGGTAGGTGTGAGATTGCCAGCTGATAACGGACTGACTCTTTAGGTCCATTTGGCTTGAGAGATTCTCCCCAGGAAATAATGAAGCTGGTGTCTGACCGCATGGTTGTGTTAATGAGACAGACTGCTTCTGGTACTGAAATAAATAGCCAGGAAAGATAATAGATGTTGCAACAGCACTGAAAGGTGGAAAGAAGTAATGGGGTCTTGACTGAGAAATAATTATGTCATGTGAGCAGAATGAATGACAGGTGCTCAGAATGAAAACCCAGACGTTTATATAATGGTAAGTTAACAGGATTCCTGCCTAATGACATCATTCTCTGATTCCAGCCCAAGAATGTGGGTGATGATGATGAATACCCCAATTCCGATGAGTTTTGTGAATGTCATCAGAGGCTTCCAAAAGAAATGGCATCATCTCATAATAATTACCACCTCCTAGACCATCTTTTTAGGTTCTAGATCCACTTTCTTTAAAACAATGATATTTTATTACTTGAAATCTCAGTGGCCTCTGAAATTCACATAGGGAAAAGCTTAGTTTTCCTAGTCTCACCACATGCAGAGACCTACAAATATATGGAACGAGACTGACACTGTGTGGTGGAATCAAAGACTGTGTTTCCTGGTCAAGCAGCATTGATTTTGATGTTTCACTTCCTACTTGGTTTTCATTTTGATGGACTATCAATCACCATCTTCAGGGGTTAGAAAAAGGGTCAGGTCATCAAAATATTTTTCTATAAATATAACTTTCTTATTAAGCTTAAAAAACTCACATAATAGAGATTACTTAACATTCAGGGGAAAATCCAAATATAAACACATACATCACATATTATCACACACGAAAAACTCACTGTAGAAACCCACATCAAGCCCATAACTCACCTCCACTTTTAGTTTTTCCCCAAATCTCTTTTGCCAGAGGTAATCGTTCCAGAGAATCTGAATAATAATTCTTTACAGCTATCTGTATTATATATGTTGAAAATGGTTGTAATCCTTCAAGGAGGGCTATACTCTCCTGAAATTCCTGTAATTAATTTTAAAAAGTCATTACCTGATTCTTGGTCTTTAGACAAATGGGAAGAAATTATTTAATCAGAGAGAGAAAAAAAATCAAAAGACTCAAAATTTATTTTATTATTTAATACTGGATCATGAATGAAGTATTCACTCTCCCAGTCTGCCCAGACCTGAGTTTGTTTAATATCACCAAAGAAAAAACCTCAGATGACTGGCAGCCCTTAGTCACTTTCATGGTATAACTCATTTCACATAGGAAGCTAAATTTCTAGGAGGGTACTATTTTAATAGCATTGCATTAGAAATTCACCAACATTGTATTAGAAAGATGCAAAACATAAATGAATACAATAAAAGATTAAACTACATTATCTAGTAATTCTTAGAAATAAAGTTTAAGAGAGTAAAAAAAATTCCTTAGACCAATGGTATTCAACTTTGGAATCATCTGATAAGTTTTCAGAAAATACTGATGCCGGGATCCCAGGCCAGAGATTCTTACTTAATTGTTCTGGGGTGAAATCTGGGCCTCAGAGATTTTAAAAGCTCCAATGCGCAGTGAAGATTGAGAACCACTGCCTTAGACCCATATTAATCAATATGAAGAAATAAGGTAGACTAGTTCCAGTTACAGAAATGTCCAAGGCCACAGGCCCTATCTTGGTCAGCTAAGTGATCTGAAACAACTCCTTTTAAAAATACGTTAAGAAAGGTTAAAATAGACAACGAAAGTAACAAAGAATAGTGTACTTTCTGGAAAAGCACACAGTTCTTAATGTCTAATAAATGGTGGAAAATTTCACCTTTGGGTCGGTTAAAGGCAAGCACCCAGCAAAATATTGGATGTACATGACTTCATCACTAGGGCAACTGAAACACTTAACGCTAGGGAGGGAATAAATTGTGCCATTTCATTCACTCATTTGAGAAATATCTAGTGAATGCCTATACAAAGCCAAATATTGTGCAAAGTGCTAGGATACAATGATGCATAAAAACAGATGTAGTTCCTGCATAATGGTACATTTTGCAACATATAGGAAATAATACCCAAAAGCAAATGTACAATTTTCATCTTAGATAAGCGCTATGGAAGAGAGGTACATGGTAATGTTATCTCTGTCCAATTCATTTTTTATCCGTGCTAGAAATGCCACAAAAACTAGCCTCTATCACTTTCTGGGGAGCATTAAATGATCCAAGAAGGGGACAAACCCAGTTCTTTCAGGACACTCAGGAAATAGTTACCTTCGCTGGCAATATACCAAATGGTCTGAGTTAATATAATTTCTTGAAGCTTAGTATATAGCTCACTCCAAGGCAAGGAGACTAGAACATAATATGTTTCAATAAATCATTAGCTATAAAAAATTGCATAATAGTGCATTTCAGAGCACATAGGAAATACTTGGCTGTGGTTAAGAAATTTATTTCAAAAAAACTGCATCTTGTGAAAAGACAAAGACCTCTAGCTCCAGCCTTACCAGCATTCTGTATTTCTGGTCAGAGCTGTTTTTCCTGCCATTAACTTCTCTGCAATATACCAGGTATGTTGGAGTAGGGCTGGTAATGCCATACGATGTGAGGTTTGTTTTGGCAGCTGGTAACCTGATTGTGAGGCTGGTGTTAGTGACTTTGAGTATAGTTGGCTCCTCAATATTTGAAGCCAGAGACAGAAATGCTTCATCTAAAATAACAAGAAAATGAAAATTAAATATGTACACATATATGTGTATAAGATAGGAACAGCAGATGTATTTAATATCAAGGATAATACTAAATGCTAGAAATAAACCCATAAAACATACATAACTTTTGCTTGAAAGAGCAAGTATGAAAATGCACGGGAAACGCTGTTCTTTTGGAAGAGGTTGTGTGTAGCAGACACTGTTCTCTTCCTCTTCCTCCTCCTGCTTAGGTTCACAGATGTCTTATATCGTTCAGGGTGGCAGGATCAGGGGAAAAACTCAGTTTCTGAGGTTTCCTTGCAGCCTAGGTAGTCATGTGACACAGTCCTAGCCAATCAGATGTAAGGTGGCGTCTGTCAGGCGGGACTTTCAGAAAAGCTGTTTCATTGATTTTAAGGGGCTGACTCACTGGCACACACCACTATCCCTAACCCTTTCTCTTCCCAGAAAGTGGATGTGATGCCTAGGGACACAGCAGTCATCTTCTGAGAACTGAATAAGAGACACATGCTAAAGACAGTGCAGGAAAGACGTAAGTCCAGGCCGTTGGTGGCATTGTGGAGCTGCCTGTCATCCACATACAGCCAACCATGTTGTACAGTGCACAGCTTGAGGGGACGCCATTCTCAGAGACTACAGTGCAAATGGTACGCACTAGGCTGGTACTCCGATTACACCTCTAAACTCATGTTTCTGTAACATGCAGCTGAATGACATTTCTGACTATTCACTCTGATTAAGTCTTACGCAAAAAATTACTTAAAAATGTAGCACCAAAAATTAAACACTTATGTTTATCAAAAGACTTCACCAAAAGAGTAAAAACAGAACCTACAGACAGGGGAAAAAAATTTTGGCTATGACATATCTGACAAATGTCTAATCTCTAAAATCTATAGAAAACTTCAACACCTCCACAACAAAATGATAAATAGCCCAATTAAAAAATGAACAAAGGATATGAACAGATGCTTCACCAAAGAAGACATTTGGACAGCTAACAGACACATGAGGAAATGCTCACGATCATTAGTTATTAGAAAATCGCAAATCCAAACTACAATGAGATACCATCTCACACTGACATTACCAGTACTAATCAAAAAATAAACAGAAACTAACAAATGTTGGAGAGGCTTCTGGGAGATTGGCACTCTTTTGCACTGCTAGTGGGAGTATAAAACGGTACAACCACTATGGAAAACCATGTGATGCCTCCTTATAAAGCTATAAATAGAAATACCATACGATCTAGCAATCCTACTTCTAGGAATATACCCTAGAGAAATAAAAGCTGTCACAGGAATAGACATATGCACACCCATGTTCACTGCAGCTCTAATCACAATAGCAAAAAGATGGAAACAACCTAAGTGCCCAACAACAAGTGAATGGACAAACAAATTATGGTACATGCACGCAATGGAATACTATGCAACTATAAAGAACAATGATGAATTCCTGAAGCATCTCACAAGATTGGTGAATCTGGATGGCATTATGCTCAGTGAAATAAGTCAATCACAAAAGGACAAATATTATGTGAGGCCACTACTATAAAAACCCAAGATAAGGTTCACACAGAAAAAAGCAATCTTTGATGGTTATGAGGGAAGGGAGAGGTGGGGAGGAAAAATCACTAACTAGAAAGTAGACAATGTTAACTTTGGTGAAGGGAAAGACAACACACAATACAGGGGAAGTCAGCACAACTTGACTAAAGCAAAGCCATAGAAGCTTCCTGAACACATCCAAACACCTTAAGGGACTGAGTTGCCGGGACTGAGGGCTAGGGACCATGGTCTAGGGGCACATCTAGGTCAACTAGCATAGCATAATTCATAAAGCAAACGTTCTACGTCCTACCTTGGTAAGTAGTGTCTAGGATCTTAAAAGCTTGTAAGCAGACATCTAAAATACATCTATTGGTCTCACCCCATCCCGAGCAAAGCAGAATGAAGAAAACAAAAGACACGAGGAAAATATTAGTCCAGAAAACTAATGGACCACAGGAATCACAGCCTCCACCAGCCTGAGGCCAGAAGAAGTAGATGGTTCCAGGCTACCACCACTCACAGCTCTGACAGCGATCACAATGGAGGGTTCTAGAGAGAACAGGAGAAAAATGTAGAACCAGCTCAAATTCACACACAAAAAAAAAAGGCCAGACTTACTGGTCTGACAGAGACTGGAGGAACCCCAGAGACTAGGACCCCCAGATACCCTGCTAACTGAGAACTGAAGCCACTCCAAAAGTCCATCTTTCAGCCAAAAATTAGACAACACACATGAGGAATGTTTCTCCAGTTCAATCAAATACACAAGACCAAATGAGCAACACTTGCCTAAAAGCAAAGAGGAGACAGCAACAGAAAGGAACAGGAAACCTGGAGGAATGGACACGGGGAATCTGGAGTGTGAAGGGAAAGGAGGAGGGGGCTGATAAAATGTAGGAATTGCAACCAAGTCACAATTTGTATATAAATTTTTGAATGAGAAACTAATTTGTGCTGTAAATTTGACCTAAAACACAATAAAATAACACTTAAAAAGTGTTGAAAAGCGATATATATATAAATATATGTAGTACCATCATACAAAGAAAGCACAATAAGCAAATAACTCCAAATACGAATTTAGCATGAAACCTTACAATCTTACACCAGTTAACTGACTTCTTAGCTTGCCACACACCGCACTTTGTAATCTGGCTCCTGTCCCCTGCTCTACGCTATTTCTGACTATGCAAAATCATCCTTCCTGCCTTCCACTAAGTCCCATAGCACTGTCTGCCAATGTGACAGACTTCTCACCTCTCCAGTGCTCCACATTTCAGCTATTTCCTCCCCCTGGAATGACCTTCCCCACCTAGGAATCTTTACTTAGGGCTCAACTTAGGCCTTGTCTCCCCTGGGAGCCCTGCCTGCCTCCCTAATCCAAGGGAGACACATCTCTGCACCCCACCACACTCCACACATTCGTCTACCATAGCACTAGCCACACCTCTTTTGTTTTTGTATTTTTTTTGTTGTTCTTTTGGTGCTTTATTGTCTTTATCCATCCCTGGAACGTGAGTTCCTCGGGCTTGGACTGTGCTTGATTCATCTTTGTGCCCCCAGAGCCTGGGAGGGTACCTGACATGTATTAACCCACCACCCGGCAGCTGTGAGTCAATTCTGACTATAGTGACCCCATGTGTGTCAGAGTGGAACTGTGCTTCGTAGGGTTTTCAACGGCTGATTTTTCGGAAGTAGATCACCAGGCCTTTCTTCCAAGGAGCCTCTGGCTGGACTCGAACCGCCAACCTTTCAGGTAGCAGCTGAGCATGATAACCGTTTGTATCACCTGGGGACTCCTGACACATATTAGGTATTTAATAAATGGTGTTGAACCTTATTAATATAACTGATAAAGTTATAAAATATACCCTTTAAATTCAACAAGAAAATTATAGGAAAAATGTCTAAAGGGCTTGAATAAGCCAGCTCCTTTTTTCACTTACTAAATTTGTGACCTTAGGCAAGATATTCAGCTCTCTATGCTTCAAATCTTTTGTAAACGGGGTAATTATCTCACAGGACTGTTACGAAAATTACATAAATTTATATAGATACACAAATAAAGCACTATCCCTGAGACATAGTGAACATCTTTAATAAAGGTTAGCTATTTTTTTTATTATTATTACTATCAGGCAGAATCGACTCGACAGCAGTGGGTTTGGGGGTTTTATTTTTTATTACTATCATTACTAATACTACTGCAGAATTATGGGAAATAATGCAGACCTGAGTTGGAAATTCCAAATATGGATTTCAAAATGCAGAAAAGAATATCTGAAAAGTAGAACTATATAGACAGATTTCTTGTAATAGGGGTACCCAAGGAGGTTGTGAGCCTAATGTTGAGAACATTTGGAAGTATGAGGCTTGGAAAAGGATAATTTTACTGAAGTTATAAAGTGGGTCACTATTCACTTCAACCAGTGTTTATCCAGCACTACTTAGTTTGTGCTGGTGTCTGGTCTAATTGGGGAATGGGTAGCAGCCAGAGCAATAATCGGATCCAAAGGTCATTAGTACTTTTGTCATCCCTTTATTATTACATAACTGATATGGTATGGTATGATGTGCTTAGGTGGTGAAAGCATTATTCAGGACAGGAAGGCAAGTTTTTTTCCATGTATCTCAAAGATGTTAAATGCCTCAAGGAGGAAAGCAACTGGTAATTGCTTTAAATTTCCAGCAGATGGGGCTCAAAGTGCCCTTAATGGTGGGCCTAGAAAATAACAAAGTTGACCCTTTATTTGGAGAAAACAATGACAGCATTATAGTGATTATATTTTTAAAGTAATTCTTCTTGTCCTAAAAATTCATACCACATTTAGAGTTTTTTTTTCTAGAGGGGTGTGTGTGTTCAGCTTTGAACACGCGTTGCATGGACTTTTAAATTTTCTAAATAATCTCTCAAAGTAGAAAATAAATTATTTTACAAAAACTTGCACTAAGCTTATTTATAAATTCTTCCACCCGTTTTTGATTTACATGTTTTATAACCGAATACACTCAAGCAAAGGGAGTTCGTTGCATTCGTTTCTGTCCGTCTCCAGGGAGAGCTACACTTAATTTAAAATGACATCGGCACCTTAATGGCAGAGAAAGCTTCGGAAAGAACTCGGAAACCACTTGAGGTTTGAATGCCACCAAGGTGGCTATGCAGTACTTTTTGTACTTTTTTTTTTTCAAACTTTTTTTATGATGACCCACAGTAAAACGTATCAGGACAGTTCTGCCGTAACATCATACACACATTCCTAAAAACCACTGCATTGTTCAAAATCACACCATAAATCCCACACGGCTTTTAGGGAACATTGGTTAGAGACAGGACAATCAAAAACTTTGTTGGTGACACATTGAAAAATAAGATAGGACCCTAATAAGAATAATGATGCAAATTCACACATTTAAAGTAGATAAGAATTATATAATACTGCAATAAATATGGCATTTCACCTTGAAAAAGACCAGTAGTTTTATGCAATGCTTTTTGGTACCACTGGGAGGCCTAAAATACATCAGAGGAGAAACAGACAGAGAGAATAGAAATTACAGGACTGAGAAGAGAAACAGAATAAGGAGAGATAATAACAGAACGTGGAGTTTCCCCCACAGCTAAGGCCGCGTACACACATAAGGTTAACGTGAGGTAATTTGTGATCCAGGGCAGACTGAAATCACAGTGTGCACAAAGGGCTGATTCAGAGTTTGGAGCAACGTTGAGAACACCACAAGGGGGTGGAACAATCTAGAGAAGGACACCTTAGAAGAGTTTTCTGACCCTAAGCTGGAAGGCACAAGCTGATGATGAATGTGACTTTATTACCTGGAAAAGGCTGCATAACTGGACTATAAGCCAAGATATGCTTACTCCTTGGGGCCTTCGCCTTGGAGGGAATGGCCCCATTTCTTTTCTTCGCTTGATAAATCTGTGTGCTGTCCCTTGCCGTGACAATCCAATATATAAATTCTCCATCCACAGTTAAACTAACAAGAGTTTTTCCTGTTGATTAAAAATATATAGTAAAATAAAGAACAAAATGCATATCTTAAGTTGTCTACTCTAAACAATATGTGACATCTTTTTTCTACAACTGTTAATATTTGAATCAATTTATTATCTCAATATGAAAAACTAACACTTTTATTTTATGTAATTAGGCTAAAGGTTTTATGGTTATTTTCTCATTTTAGCCCCGTATCAAACCAATAAAGTAGATACGATTATTATTAGCCTTTTTATAGAAGTGGAAACTAAGGCTTGGATTTGTTAAATAACCTCCTCAAGGCCACAAAGTTAGTAAAGGCTCTGCCCTTTACTAACCTATACGACTCCAAGTCAAGCCATGTCAATACAAAGGGAAATGGAGCCCTGGTGGCTCAGTGGTTAAGAGCTTGGCTGCTAACCAAAAGGTTGGCAGTTCAAATCCACTGGCTGCTCCTTGGACACCCTATGGGTAGTTCTGCTTTATGCTATAGGGTCACTATGAGCTGGAATTGACTCAATGACAACAGGTTTGTTTTGGTTATTGGATGGTAGGCATAAGGCTCAGGGTCTTGCTCAATATTTTTATCAGTGATTTGGAATGACTGTATAGTAAACATATTTACCTATTTGTAAATAATGCATAAGTCACTTGTAGGTTCAGTACAGACTTGAAATTCAAAAATATCTCAATAGAATTAAGATATCATTTAAAATTTTGAAATTTACTAGGAACAAGCATCTAAATCCATGCTTAAAATTAATTCTATAATTTAATAAGTGGAAGAAAAAATAATAGTTTATGTGAAAAAGACTATGAGTTTTTCAAATGACAGACAACCCAAAGAGCTGATGCCACTTTTAGCTGCAATGACCAGAACACATTCAAAACACAGTGTCTTTGTAGGAATGACATTTAAGGGGATATTAGCCAAAGTGAAATGCCAGAAGGGTGACTAAGGCAAAGACGGCACATCACCTGAAGAATAGTTAGCAATTCTTGAATTTTTCATCTAAAGGTACCACTTAGAATGGACTATGACAGTTCTCTCTCTTTACATAGTTGAACGGCTATCCTGTGGAAGGTGATTAATTTATTCTTCATAAATTTAGAGACTAGACCTAAAGTCAATGGATGAGGGGAGCAAGGAGGAGACTTTGGCTAAATATAAGGCAAAAAATGTCATAAAAATTAAACAGACTTCTTTATAAAAGTAGAAAAATTTTTTTAACAGAGCTGTTCAAGCAAGGCCATTTTTGTAGAGGGGATTTCATCCAACATCATGTCAGCTAAATGATCTCTAAAGTCCTGACTTTCTAATTTTAGGATGATGTATTTCGATTATGAATTCAGGGAAGACTAACTAGTTCTATACCTATAAAATAATAGCCTGTTAGGTAATTCTTAGGTATCTGATTCAATAGAAACAAGTAATTTTCCTAATAAGGGAAGTTCAAAACATTATCTCCGTTCTTCAGTCCATTGAGAGTACATTGAGCTGTTTCTAAAAAGCTCTGGGTAACATATCAATAAAAGCATATTTGCAATTATAGCTTTATATATATATATATATATTTTTTTTTGCCATTTCAAAACTTCGTGATAAAGACCCAATGTTGTCGAGTCAATTGCAACTCATAGCGACCCTATAGGACAGAGTAGAACTGCCTCCACAGGGTTTCCAAGGAACAGCTGGTGGATTTGAACTGCTGGCCTTTTGGTTAGCAGCTGAGCTCTTAACCACTGCACCGCCAGGTCTCCACTATATTGACCAGTGCTGCCCCATGGAACTTTATGTGATGATGGAAATGTTTTATATCTGTGTTGTTCAATACAGTAGCCACTAGCCACTTGTATCTTGAAATGTATCTAGTATGACTGAGAAACTAGATTTTTAATTTTTTTTAATTTAAACTAATTTAAATTTAAATAGTCATATGTAGCTAGCCGTTACCATACTGGACAGTGAAGAGTAGACTATTAAGAGTATATGGAATAATTAGAAGGTTTTTGCTTTTTGATGTTGCAATTACTCCTAATCAGAAGACTTCCAAGACGCTATATACTTTCAAACATTTCTTCCACAATCATGTGCATTTCAACAGACAGATCCTGCCAATTATTGTCCAACTCATGCTGAATGTTGAGTCAATGGAATCATCAAAGTGGAAGAAAAATGGTGTATTGGTAAGATCCCAGGCATTGGAGTTAGGCCCATTTCTTAAAAAAACCTCACCTCCTCTACTAACTGACTGTGGCCTGTGGACAAGCAAAGTTACATTTCTCATCCTCAGTTTCTTCATCTGTACCTATTTCATCAGGGTGTTGAGAATATTAAATGAAATAATGCATTTAGTAGCATGCTAGAATATATAGTGAAGCTCAATAAATTATACCTCTATTGATATTTATAAATAACAACAACAAAAACAGATTTGGAAAATTATATGAATACCTACATAAAATTTGCCCGGAAACAACCTGATTTGAATTCTATAAGAATATTTGACATAATCCATAGAAAATACCATTTGGATACTCTTTTCAGTATATTTGGAATGCAAGCCCTTTTTAATGAGACAAGAGGGGCAGCCATTGCTAACGAAGATCTATGTACACACACTGGCACCTTACCAAGCACAGCAGGGACAATGATAACTTTCCAACACTGACATCCTTCCAGATCCATGGCCCAGATCTCTTGCCCTTTGACAAAGTATATGCATGGTTGCTTTAGGTCAGAGCTATCAATAGTCATGGCTCCACTTAACTCAAATTCAGTCACGTTGCAAGAACATTGACTCCTTCCGGTCTGATAGTTTGTGGCTGTGGGTTGCAGAATATGGTGCAAGGTGTGGTTGATAATACTATAGTAGAATATCTGACAGCCAAAATTGGAAACTTCTGTCCAATACAGGCGACTATAGGGGGAAAAAAAGTAAAAATAAAGTCCCTACAACTTAGTGAGCAAAACATATCATGGCAAATATTAGTTTCTAGTAAAGATCAGTGGGGTGTCTAGGTGGCGCAAATGGTTAAGTGTTCGACTATTATGTTGGTGGTTTGAACCCACCCAGAGGCACCCTGAAAGACAGGCCTGGCATAATGCTTCCAAAAGGTCACAGCCTTGAAAACTGCATGGAGCAGCTCTGCTCTGCACACGAGGGAGCGCCATGAGCCGGAACTGACTCAATAGCAATTAACAGCAATAACAATGAAGATCAACCATGAAATCATTCCTAATGATCGGAAGGACAAATAAAGCCTTTGGAAAAAAGCATATCCAAGGGTCCAATAAACTTTTTCTGAGATTCAGGAGGTCCCAAGAAGCCATTTAACTCATAGTGTTTCCCAAAGATTTCTCAATAAATCTTTTAGTTTACATCTAAAGCTTTGGACTATAATGTCCTTAGGCACTGTGCTAAATGGCTCATTAATGGTGGTAAATATGAAATATATTTGAATACTTTTCAACAAAACCAGTCTCCATGCCTCTCCACTCAAGTTTGTTTTTGCTTCTTAAAGCTAGTTAACAATCCAGTTTCAAAACAGCCTATAACCATGCTTACAGCACAAATGTAATATCTCTTTCCAGCCTGAGAAATTGCTACTCAGTTATTGAATGGAAGCCTTAAAACTCATGAGGACAGTTAATCAAACTAAAATGGGTGTGACAGAATGGCTCTTGCTGTGCAAGACATGCAGCCCATCTGTCTCTGCCACTGTCTCAGTCCCCTTCGTGTCTTCTCTACTAGCTAACATTTAGAAAATACATATCAACTGATGATATTATTAAATTTACTGGTATAAAAATCTGTTATTGAGTTCCCAGCTAGGCTAGTTAGTAACTAGCCTAGCTTGACATTAGTCAGATTGTTAGTATGAATTAAATTTACGCATTTGTGGTTGCAGCTCAAAATTTTCAGTGAGCCAAGAATGCTAAGCATCTTATGTTCCCACCACTGACTTCTAATATTAAACCAAAGACATTATATTAATATGTCTATATTTCTATGAGTTGGAATCGACTCAATGGCAATGGGTTTCGTTTGTTGGTTTTATAGTTCATTGCAATAGAAACAAATACACTTCACATACCTTAAGAAAGGGTAGACGGAAAAAGAGATTATTGTTGAATTCCTATTGCAATTCTTCAGAGCTCTAGGGTATTTCACCTTCTGTTCAAGATCAACATCAAATATTTGCATTCCATTTTGTGATTCTTTTAGAGCAAAGTAGAGGTGCCTTGAAATCCAGTCAACTGTAATAACTGTGATATCAAAAACTAGTGCATCTCGGAAAATCTTAACAGTAGGTAGAGAATAACCAAGGAGATAATGGTCATTGTTTTGTTTTTTAATTTGAGGACTTTTCTGTAGTCACCTACATCACTTATTTACTACCCTTCTTTGTAATCTAAACCTCAATAATTCTGGATCTTCTACCATTGTGAAAATATTGCTATCCTTGAGCCTCTTCACACATTGTATTTTTTCCTGGGTAAGTTCAGTTACTACCATGGCTTCAGACCAGTGCTAGAAATTTACGCCTTCAGGCATGATCCCTCCACTGACTCAGACACCAAACTGCTTACTGAACGTATATATGAATGACCCCCGAAAACAGAATTCATCACCTCACCCCCAAATCTCCTTTTCTCTTGAATTTTATGTTTTCATCAATTTCCAACACTCACCCTAGGAGCCAATCCTGACAAACATGGTTCATCCTTGACTTCTTCCTCATGTTACTAACCATAGTGATTTAGTCCCATTTTACACATCTCCCCAATTTGCCCTCTCCTTTCTCACCTCAACTGCCTCTCACCTAGCTCAGGCCCTTAACATTTCTTGCCTTTATTTCTGTAACAGTTGCCTAATTGTCCGTACTTAGCTGCTCCCCATCCAAGTCATTCTTCAGGCCCTTAACATTTCTTGCCTTTATTTCTGTAACAGTTGCCTAATTGTCCATACTTAGCTGCTCCCCATCCAAGTCATTCTTCACACTACTGACAGACAGGTCTTTCGAAAACACAATTTGATCATGTTGATGAACCACTAAATTTCTTCAATGACTTGCTGTTGGCACCTGACTCCTTAGCACAGTAAAGGAGGCCCATTATGTTCGTTTTCCTGCCTACCTCTCTCCAGCTTTACCATCTGCCTTTTACTCCACCCTCATCCCCCGCTCCACTCCAGGATCCTTCTATTTACTGCTCCCTGAACGTACTTCCAGGAGCCTTGGCCATGCAGTTAAAGCACCTGGCTGCTAACCAAAAGGTCAGTGATTTGAACCCACCAGCCACTCCATGGAAGAAAGATGTAGCAGTCTGCTTCCGTAAAGATCTACAGCTTTGGAAACCTTATGGGGAAGTTCTACTCTGTCATACAGTGTCACTAGGACTCAATTGCAGTGGGTTGTTTTTTTTTTTTTTTAGTTTTGAACATACTGCAGTTCTTTTGTTTCCCTGCCTTTGCACTTGCTAGTCCCTCTGCTTTTCCCCACCTTCCCCTGGCTCATCTTATCCATCCCAAGATCTCTTTCTAGTCTACCACTGCCACCATCCCAAGCTGAATTGGACGTCCATTCTCTGTGATTCCACTGCATCTTGTTCCAAACAAAGCAGTTATATTTATCTGTCATCTCTACTAGCTAACATTTAGTGAATGCTTACCACATGCCAGGCATTGGGCTAAGTGGCTTGCATGGATTATCTCATTTAACCCTCACAGGAAACTTATGATGTAGCTCCTACTTAACCATAGAGGTTAAATAACTTGCCAGTGGTCACAGATCTAGTAAACAGTGAAGCCAGAATTAGATTCTAGGTTGTCAGATTGCAAAGCTCAGACTCTTAATCACTATGCAATACTGCCTTCCTAGTGTAAGACTAGGGTTTGCTAAGGGCAAAGACCGTGATTTTTTTTCTTGTATTCCTTCTTTGAACCCAATAACTGATCGCTAAATTAATCCTGAATGACATTTGCCCAAAATCTATTTTGTATTCATTTGTGGCTAAATAATTATACATCTGTCCTTTTCAATCATTCTAATCTCCATGGTTCAACCATGGACCAGTCATTTTAATCACAGAATAGTGTGATATGCAAATGGTCTACTTTCTTCATTTCAAAAGATTCACATAGTGAAATACCTCAGATCTAGAAAGACTGTGCACGTTCAGAAAGAAGAGAGAATCTCCTTGAGCATAATACCCCATCTCATTATCGGCTGTGTAGCTCACAGCACTGATGTTTCTTTCTGATGAAAATGTCCACATGACTTGATTTTGATCCATATCTAAAAAATGTATCTTGTTGCCGAAAAGAGTTATGAGGTATGGAAAAGGGTTGATTGCTGAAAACAAAAAGCAAGTAGACAATATACATGAGAAAACTCATTTTAGCGAAGTCTCTTGATTCAATATCAGATGGCTTTGAAATCCATGGGTCCCCATAGGATCCATCTAGTATATTGATCTCTATCAAGAGAGTGGTTTTATTTTATAGGCTCTCTTGTTTAAGCATGTTTTGGTGATAATAAAAATTTATTAATTATTTTATTTGACCTTAACTTCAACATTCATAGCCCTAAGGATACCAATAGGCAAAAATGTTTTTAAAACACTATGTGTTGTTATTTGTACAGATTTTGTATAACAAATACCTGATGTTTTGGACTTTACTATGTCAGAAAATGGTCCCGGCCCTTTAGAGGTGAAGGCTCGAACCTGAAGAGAAAAAAAAGGAAACACAAAAGTGCACTTAACAGTGTCTTTAGTGGCAGTAATTAAGTTCTGAGGCTGATGAATGTTGCATTTCATATTCCTGGTACATATTATTAATAGTTCCAAATTAATTATTTACATCTAAGTACATAGCAATAAGTCAGTAAAAGGAAAAATACTGCCCATACTGATGTTGTTGGGCGTGTTTTGGTTTAGTGTGCGTGTGTGTCTAACAACTCCAAAGAAATGGCACAAATATATACCAGAAAATTTCGAATATCTAAGATCTTCAGGTATTATCAAAGTTAAATGATGTAAAACATTTATCAGAAGCAAAACTATGAAGATAATGGCAAAGTTCCACTTATCTTAAATTCAAACAACTAAAAGCTTCAAATAACAATTTTCTCTACTTTATAAAAAGGATATTTATAAAAAGAAAATAATAATTAAACCTTACACTTGAAAGTGAATTGTGTATTTCAAACCAGTTTCACATATATTTTCTCTTTTGAGAAAGAAACCAGGCAAGGATCATAACCAAGGTCAGTAACTCATCCAAGATGATGCAGGCATAAGAACCAAGTCTCTTGAAGACTATATACTTTTCCTTGTACTGTACCATGCCACTTCCCAACAGCAAAGCTGTTTTTTTTTTTTAATTATTTTTATTAGATATCTTTTATTGTATTGCATTGGTCAAATCTGCTGCAAAAGGCCTCTTTAAAGTGTTGCAAAGCAAAAATGTCACTTTGAGGACTAAGGAGAACCTGTCCCAAGTCATGGTATTTTCAGTCGCCTCATATACATGTGAAAGTTGGACAAGGAATAAGGCAGACCAAAGAACAGTTGATAACTTTGAACTACGGTGTTGGCAAAGAATATTGAATATACCATGGGCTGCTAGAATAATGAACAAGTTTGTCTTGGAAGAAGTACAACCAGAATGTTCCTTAGAAGCAAGGATGGCAAGACTATATCTCACATACTTTGGACATGATATCAAGAGGGACCAGTCCCTGGAGAAAGACATTGTGCTTGGTAAAGTAGATGGTCATTGAAAAAGAGGAAGACTCTCAATGAAGTGAATTGACACAGTGGCTGCAACAATGGGCTCAAACGTAGTGAAGATTGTGAGGATGGCACAGGACCGGGCAGTGTTTCATTCTGTCGTACATAGATAGGGTCGCTATGATTCAGAACTGACTCAATGGCACCTAACAGCAACAATGGCATCTTTTGTTGTGTAATAAAGCAATTCCATTTCCAAACATTGCATATGCCTATGAAGATAATTGACATCCATAATGATGGCTCCAAAAGATAGATCTTCCAGTGCTCTCTCAAGCAACAAAACATTGGGTTATTTTCATTATAGTTCTACTCTGTCCTACAGGGTCACTGTGAATCAGTATTGAATTAACAGTAATGGGTTTTCTTTATTGGTGGGGGGAGGTATACCCTATTTAATTTCCTGTGTATGGTGTGTGTGTGTGTGTGTCTGTGTGTGTGTGTGTATCAGTCTTTGCACAGGACCCTGTGAACTGAAATTCATGCATAACCAAACTGTGTCCTCACTTTGCATGGTTCTACAGTGACTGAGATGTGAAACTATATAACCATATAGACATATATGCTTAACCAGAATATTTATTTAACCAGAGCACACACAGTTCTTATAAACATGCATATCTTTTAACTTTTAATTATTTTTTGGATTAGATAAATGATCAAAATAATTACTAAATTTGAATTTTAAAAAAAGATTAAAAAAACAGATTTTTAGGAAACACCAATCTCTAGAATTCCATCAAAACATTATTTTACCCCCAAAGAAATGGAAAATAACGTCAAGTGGAAAGGTACCTCCTATGAAATCTAAAATATCAAAATGGAAGTGAAAGTAGCCTTTTTCCTTGACTGTGATTTTCTTTCTCATTTATCAGCATCCAGATGATGCCAGTCAATGAAAGCTAAGAGATGTTAACTATCTGACCCTCAATTTTTATTCCCATTGACAGTTCCAAGTTGTAGCACCCAAATGATCCACAGTGTTGATATGACAAAATAGAAAGGACTCTAGAACTTTGATTATGACACACCACTTAGTAGTCATGTAACTTTGGTAATTGACTGATAAACCCAGGGACTTGACTTTTTCTTCACAGCATGAGGATCAAATGAGATAATGCATATGAAAGCACCTTCCACAGATCATGGCCTAAAGTAATAGCTCTGAAAGTAATGACTCTGAATCTGGGAAGTGCCCTGAATGCAAGAAAGCTGTCAAAATGGTCTTTGCCTTAGCTGTCCCTTCTCTTCTCTCCTGTACTGTTGCTGCCCACTTGATTCCCATGATCACAGCATACCTCATGTTATTGACAAAGCGGATTACAGAATTCTCAACCTACTCCTTTAATTAGCTTTCTGCTTTGCCTTGTGAAGATCCCAAAATTCCTGTTTTCATTCTCATACCTGGAAACAAACAATGGACTCAGGTTTCATGCCCTCCAGTTGAAAAGACATCATGGAGGGAGTGACATTGACAGCAATCCAGTCTTTGAATATTTTGTTTGTGTCACTTTGATTGGATATTTGATAGAAAATTTCAAATCTTGTTAACACACCATTTTCATGCTTAGGTTTATTCCACCTAAATTCCACCACCATCTCATTCTTCTTGCTGTGTTTTCCACTTGGTAATACAAATACTCTGGGATTCTCTGGTGCTGATGGAACTGAAAAGCAGATGTTCAGATAAGGGCAGAAAAGAATATAGGACTTAAAGTTACCACTTTGATAACGGTGTGGAGAAATAGAGCAATAAATACTTCTCATTCCAGATAGCTGAGATATATTTATCTCATTCTTAAAAATCTTCAGGAGAGAATATTCCATAGATTTCTTCAGAAACTTACCCAATTTCCTCAGCAAATCTTACTACCCAGTGCCATCAGCCAAACTTACTAGCAGACAAAAAATCTGTATGTCCAATTCAAATCCCTTTTACTACCACATCATTCTCATCTGTGTCCAGTGTTCATGGAAGGTGGCTGGTTATTCTTATAAAATGCAATATTCAATCTTATCCTGACCAAGTGATGTAGCTGGAGATGTGAACAGCAGTTACCAGGAGGAACGGCAAGACTCTATCTAGTCTTCAGCCACTTTAGGGTGCAAAATACAGTATCTCAGGGACCCAAGCCCTCTCACTTGAACTCTCGCAGAGGCTGAAGTTTTGGAGAAAGTTGGTAGCACCCCAAGGGTATGGTCTGGGATTCAGAGGAGATTTCCCATCTACACTAGAGCCAAATCAAGCAAATTAGTCTCTCCCAACCCTTTAATTGAAAACCCTGATGGCATAGTGGTTAAGTGCTATGGCTGCTAACTAAAAGGTCGGCAGTTCAAATCCACCAGGCACTCCTTAGAAACTCTATGGGGCTGTTCTAATCTGTCCTATAGGGTTGCTATGAGTTGGAATCAACTCGATGGCAACGAGTTTTGGGTTTGGTTAATCCTTTAATCAAGAGAAATTCTTCTGCCTGATTACCAAGCCATTCCACCCTAGAGGTCCCTCTTCTTAGAACTCCTCCACAAGGTAACCTCTCCCCTACCCCCATTCCGATTACATTTCTTCGTAATGTTCCACCCTCACGCTGTTATTCAATCTCCAGGCCTTCTTACATTTGTACTTCTCACATGAGATAGCTCTTCTCACAGTATCCCTCAGGGACCAGCTAAAGTTTCTACTCCATCTCCTAAAAGTCTCTCTTGGCCGTAGCAGTCCCTATGGGTCTTCTCCTGAGAACCCGAAGCAGCTTGATAAGAATGAAGGTTCATAGCGTTGTCTATTCTTTCTACGTCACTGTTGCTCCCTGATCACTGTCCTGTTTCTATTATCATTAGCCATACGAGTTTATCCCCCACCATTTTATGAGCTTTATCACAGAAAGCACCTTCTCTTATTTATCATTAAATCCCTCCAGATCTAGCACTGGCCTGACACACAGTAAGTACTTAATAACGTTGGTCAGCCTCAATAATTTCCCAACTATATTGTGAATTCTTTGAGAGCAAGGACCAAATCTCTTCACTCTTCCATATTGCTCCAGCATCCAGCAGAGCACTGCTGACCCCGGCCCACAGTGCATGCCCTAATGGGTGTAGTCAATCCATTTCCACAGGACAATCCAACCGAAGCTGATATCCCAAGACAATGGCAAACATAGCATACCTGGATCCAAATGTTAGCTGCTCTAGAACCTGCCCAGTCTCCACTCTGTTTCTGCTGTGAGACTCATGGATAAATAGTGTTGAAAGAATTTTGACAGGATAAAATACAATGGTGAGTAGATATCTATGTTCATTAAGTTCTCACTGCCTGCCAGGTCCTGTGCTAGGAAGTTTATATCAATTAACTTACTAGTATGATACTATTGTTTATCAACATTTGAAAAAATGAATGGATATTTGATGATACTGTAGTGAAAAGTCCAGACAAAGTCCCAGCCAGGTCACTTAGTAGTTATTTTTACATTGGGCAACTGTTGGGCTTCCATTTTCTCACTTGCATAGTAGAAAGAATAACACTGGTTCTACCTACTCAGAGCTGTGTGAGAATCAAATACATGATATTTCTGACACATGATAGGCATGTAATTAATGTTTAATAAAGCAACGATGCATATAAATGTTTTGTACATTTTAAAGTGATATATACATTCAAGATATGACTAGTATGCTTTTTAAACTTAATTCCAAAAAAAAAAGAAATTTAGACATCAGTTATTCTGATGGAAGACTCTGAGAAAGCCTCCTAATAGACCTGCCTTTGCTCCTAAATGCCCATTTTCCTCATAAAGCTCTGCACAAATGCCTAGGTCATGTTTCTACATCTTATATGTCATTAAAATCAAGTGAAACATTCTTGAAAAATTTTTTGAAACATTATTTTGGAAGAAATTATGCAGATTCATTTTAATGGTGCTATTGAAATCTCCAAAAGGTCATTGTCAGAGTACTAAATTTACATGCATCTACAAAACCAAAAGTTATTTTTAAGAATTTCTAAATATCCAGTCAGATCAAGGAAAGCAAGATTCTACCTATTTTTTCTTTAAGAGAATTGTTAACCCCTGTACCTGTTTCAGGTGCTCGAAGTGACAGAGATGTTTTAGGGCCCTTTCCCCAGTAGGTATAAGGAGTGACAGAAAGATTAAATAAGGCATAGGGCTCCAGCCCTTCCACAGTAAATACAGGTAAAGGCTGCTGTTCACTAGCCAGAAACTAAAATATAAGCACAAAACGTTATTTTCTTAGGGAGAGAATCATACCATCTTTTATTTCTAATTAACTAAAATCTCCAAATTTCAGTTCACATGCAAAGTCAAAACTTGCAGTTTGGGAAAGGCTAATTTTGATTAAGTCCCATGTTTTACCATACAAACCAGTTAAAGTGTCTCTAAAACAGCAGTAAATACTAAGCACAAAGCAAGTCAGAGACTGCCTGTAAAGAGGCATCCTTAGGAATAATCCTACTAGCCAAGTGCTGCAGGAACAGCAAAGGCGATGGCCTTGGCTAAGTGAAGAAAGTGCCAACAATGTGGGTAAGGCTGACGCAGATAACATAGTCTATCTGAGAAATGGAAGTTAATAGAATCAAAGCCATACCTTAGAATGAGCACTAAATTCCACACTGTAGAAAATTACACCCCAGTCCACCACAGGAGGAGCATCCCACAGGATCTGAAAGCTTGAAGCATTTCCCTCAATCCTAAACGAAGATTCTTGAACAGAATCTGGAATAACCTTAGGGGTAAAGGAAAAGTTCCCTATGGGATAGAAGAAAGAAAGAGAGGTGAAAGGATTTTTTTTTTTTTTAAATCATCGTAGACTCATAATATATGACTCGATGGCACTGGGTTATCATCATAGAAATCATGGAAAATTAATAAAAATTACCAATAATTTCTGCCAAAACAAAATTTTCCTTTAATACATCCTGTAACATAATCCTTTTCTGACTTTTTTAAGCTTTAAACTTCTTTTAAGATGAAACTGACCACAAACGAACCAACAGAAACTACTAAAGCCTTTTCCTCTGAAAACATAATTCTTAAGAATAAATCCCAACCTAAACATTTATTGAAAACAGATGTGTGGGGGGAGAAGGGAGGTAGGAATAAAATATTGTACCTGGTAGAGGCTTGAGAGATGTCTGAATAATTGTGAACTGATTAAATTTGGCTGGTTCCAAAACAGAGACACTGGTTCTCTGTCCTATTTCCTGAGCCGTGATAATCCTAAAACCATTGATCCAGAAAAGTCGACCGCTATAGTACATCAGTGCATTCTGGGAAATTTCAGAAGTACTCCAGGCTGCAAATTCTGTGATGGTGGTATCACCAACGCTGCTAAAACATTAACACAATTAGCGTGTATATCTGGAGTGATGGTGGGGGGTGTTGGTATATACGTGTACTGGTGGGAATGAGTGTTTGCACGTATGTGCGTGCCTGTGTATATAAAGGAGCCCTGGTGGTGCAGTGGTTAAGCCCTCAGCTGCTAACTAAAAGGTCAGCAGTTTGAACCCACCAACCCCTCCACAGAAGAAAGATATGGCAGTCTGCTTCCATAAAGATTTACAGCCTTGGAAACTCTATAGGACAGTTCTACGCTGTCCTATAGGGTCGCTACGAGTTGGAATTGACTCGACAGCAATGGGTTTGGTTTGGGCTTTTATGTATATAAAAACAAAGAGAAAAAACTTTGCAACAATAATTGTCATTATTCTTAATTCCATGTTAAGCTGGTTTTTTCCATTTTTTTTTAAGTAGACCTAAGGTGGAAACCCTGGAGTCATAGTGGTTAAGTGCTATGGCTGCTAACCAAAGGGTTGGCAGTTCAAATCCGCCAGGCGCTACTTGGAAACTCTATGGGGCAGTTCTACTCTGTCCTATAGGGTCGCTATGAGTCGGAATCGACTCGAGGGCAGTGGGTTTTGTTTGTTTTTTTTTTTTGTAGACCTAAGGCAAATTTTCTAGAGGCTTCTCTTACCGTTAACATGACATTGCAATATCATGAGTGCTACGCATGTTGAAAATTTTTAAAATTATTTGTGTCTTTGGTAAAACCCTACATCAAAGGCACAACCTGGATTCGCATCACTTCACTAGCACAGAGATAAAGTCTTCGGTTTATTTCTTATGCTCCCACAACATCAGCACAGCAGAAGAAAGACATGAGGCAAAGGTAGTTCCAGGACTTGGAGACGAGATTACCATCCAGGAAGCAAACCAGTAAAAACCAACACATAAAGTATGAATTTGCCGTCTGGACATGAGGCCCAAAGATAGCCTGTAGACGTAAGATAATGAAACCCAAATATAGCCTGTAAATGTGGGGCATAGGGGTTTTGTGACCAATTTAAATAATTAAAAAAATCCAGAAAACTACACTGGAGACAGCAAGAGTTAGGATTTAGTGTCATAGTATACAGTTAAGTGTAACTGTAACTCAGAAAAGGAAGCTTATTACATCTGAAGGATTTGAAAAAATAAGGTACACAAAGAGCAAGAACTTGGGAGCATTTTTCCAGAATTAACAGGAACAGTAGTTCCTGAATCTGGTCCCATGAGGACTCCGGTCCACAGGGGCACAAAATAGCTTCTGTTATGAACAGAATTCGTCAGATCTTCATTGGCTTGGGCAGTCATCCTTTCAGTTCATCTGACCCCCTTCACTCAGATCTCTTGTTTTTCAAGCAACTACCTTAACACCTAACTCAGCTCACCCTGACGCCAAGAAAAGAGTAACCAGTGTGGTCCACATGGTTATTCTGGTTCCTGGAAAGGTCTATACCTCACTGTGAATTGATTAACTCATAGTCTAAGGGATACATACTTCAGAGACCACATACTTCAGAAATAGAACTGTATGGAACCCCTAAGCAGGTCAATTATTAAAAGTGTGACTTTAGCCAAATAACCTCTCATTTGACCGTCTATAAAATATGAGTTTAACAATACCAATAATTATGCATTTGATCTCAATTCATCATGGGTTTCTCAGGAAATAAAAAGATACATAGATTAAAAAGTCAATTCTATGACATCCCCCCGCCATAATCCCTTCAGGCATAACAAGAGGAACAGTGAAAAATCAATCCAGAAGACACAGCCTATTGATAGGTTTCTCCTCACTGCGTCACACCTCCCTCCTACTCTTGGTTAGTCATCTTGTTTACTTTCCATTTGTTGTTCTAGCTTGGCCCTTCACTATATGCTATTTGCAACTTCTGTTGCTTCAATGATGTTTAAACTTTTTTTTTTTTTTATGGCTTAGTCAAAATATGCCTTTTCAAATTAGGAAATCAAGTAAACAGATTATTGTTTAAATTCCTTTTAAAGTTTCCCCCACCCCCACCCCCAACCCCGCATGACAAGGAGTTTTGCAATGAAACTCTAAAAAAAAAAAATCTGCATGGTTCTGTCTGAAATTATGCCAGTTGCCCAGTACCCAATAAAAACTCCCTCAGTAGGTCTCAGGCTTTTGGAGTGGTAGTTTGGTTGTTTTTTTTCTTATGACTTCTCTAAATCTTTTTTTAAGTGTTGACATTCTCCTCTTCATAAAAATATAAAGTATGGCATTTAAAATCAAAATAAATTAAAGTTTTACTGTGAAAATTTCACAATACTTTGAGAAACTTTAACAGAGGATCAGAGCCGGGAACTGTTACTCTTATAAAAAGGTATTTCCAGTAATATTGTTCCTATAGTCCTTTTCCAATAAAATATTATTTATCCATACTATTCAACTATGAAGTCAGCATCTGATTTGCCTTTGGACTTTCACCTACTTGTCTAATTTTACATTTTGTTTTTTCTACTCCTCACTAGAACTTTCCAGTGACCTTGTGAGATATATAAAAACAAATTCAGATGGAAAAAAGCTCACCAGGCAGGGCATACTTGGCCCGAGAAGCTGGCCCTACAGCCAGTGGATGTGCTCATGCCAACCTTGCTCACAGAGTTGTCTGATTCAGCATTCTCAAAACAGGCCCTAGGACATAGGATTTCTTTGTAGGGCTGGCCTGGGTACCCCTTAGTAGCCACTGGTTAGATTGCTCCTTGTTTCCAGCTAAAGGCTCCCCTCTCCTGGAAGTCTCCAGCACATCTAGGTTGGTCCAAAAATTTATGACCTCTGGTGTTCAACACAACATCAGCACCACCTCCTCACTTTCGGGAGGCCAGTGATCCAAACCCTTCCATCCTCAATAACAGGTAAAGCTGGACTTGAGTCAAAGCTCAATCATAAAGTCATAACAGGGTGCTTGCACCGTAAACCCTTCCATGATACATGATATGCTCATAAAAGTCAGCTAGGATTACTCTACTGGGAATTGACGCATTCATTCATTCGGCAGATGTTATTTGCCTAGTTATGTGTTAGCCACTGGGTATACAGTAGTAAATAAGACAGATACAATTCCTGCCTTCACAGAGTATATAGCAGGTAATTAGCAAATAACTACAATGTTGAAAGGTACTGGAAAAGGAAAGGTTGAGTGGGTTCCTTAGACAAGGAGACCTAACCTAATCTGGACAATCAGAGAAAGCCTCCCTGAGGGAGTGATGTTTCCACACTGCAGTTTGCAGGCTTAAATATCGTTCTAATCAGTATCTCCACTGTACTCTGTACATACCTCTTGGCAGCACTTACCATATTCTATCATAATTAGTTGTTTACATATCTATCTTTCCCCACAAAATACAAAATTTTCTAAAGAAGCGACTTATATTATTAAGTTCATTAGCTGTAGGAGGGCCAAGCACAATGCCTGCAACACAGTGGGTCATTAGTAAATGGTTATTGAAAGAATGGAGTCCCTGGGTGCTGAAAATGGTTAACATGCTAGGCTGCTAACTGAAAGAAAGGTTTGAGGTTTGAGTTCACTGAGAGGTGCTTCAGAAGAAAGGCCTGGCAATCTACCAAAAAATTAGCCATTGAAAGCCTTATGGAGCACAGTTCTACTCTGACACAGATGGGGTTGCCAGGCTGGAATCAATCAACTCAATGACAACTGGTTTGGTTTGCTACTGAAAGAATACATGAATTCTCATGCATTAACATTTATAACTGAGGGGCAAGTCATTCTTCTCTGATTCTCAACCAACTGTTTTCATGAGATGCTACTTACCTCTGTCCCCGAAGAACAGCTGTGTACAGGTGAATACACTCACTGTCTTGAACCAACCAATACAGGAGCCCATCACTGAGGTCTAAAGTTAGAGCAATTACCTAAACAGAAAATAAGGTAAGAAGATGAGTTAAATACACGTTCAAAGCATGCCTTTGTGAATAAGTCATGCTTAGGCTAAAGACTTTCTTTAACATTCTTTTTCGAATAATAAACTCTTAAAGAGTTTTACCTTTAGCTGAGTATAAGAATTATGTGATTGTGGTCTTAAACGCTAGCAAGCGGCCATCTAAGATGCATCAATGAGTCTCAGCCCATCTGGATCAAAGGAGAATGAAGAACACCAAGCTCAAGAGGTAATTATGAGCCCAAGAGACAGAAAGGGCTACATGAACTAGAGACTACATCATCTTGAGATCAGAAGAACTAGATGGTGCTGGGCCACAACCGATCACTGCCCTGACAGGGAACACAACAGAGAACCCCTGAGGGAGCAGAACAGTGGGATGCAGACCCCAGATTCTCATGAAAAGACCAGACTTAATGGTCTGACAGACTAGAAGGACCCCAGCAGTCAGGGTCCCCAAACCTTCTGTTGGCCCAGGACAGGAACCATTCCCGAAGCCAACTTGTCAGACATGGATTGGACTGGACAATGGGTTGGAGAGAGATGCTCATGAGGAGTGAGCTACTTGCACCATGTGGACACTTGAGACTATGCTGGCATCTCCTGTCTGGAGGGGAGAAGGGAGGGTAGAGGGAGTTAGAAACTGGCAAAATGGTCACGAAATGAGAGACTGGAAGGAGGGAGCAGGCTGACACATTAAAAAAAAAAAATGACACATTAGTGGGGAGTAAATGGGAGTATGTAGTAAGGTGTATGTAAGTTTATATGGGAGAGGCTGACTTGATTTGTAAACTTTCACTTAAAAAAATAATAAAAATTATTTTTAAAAAATATTATGTGATTGTACCTATTGCTATGTATTTTGAATATAAACATTGACTTCCTAAAAATCCCCGAAAAGCAGGAACTACATGTTATTCACTTTTATGTACTTAGCACCAACGGTTCTCAAAGGATGATTCCTGGACCAGCAGCATAAGCATCACCTGAGAACTTGTTAGAAATGCAAATTCTCGGGGCCTCTCACAAGACTCACGGGATTAGAAGCTCTAGGGGTAGGGCTGAAAAATCTGTGTTTTGACAAGTCCTGCAGATAAATCTGATGCACACTTAAGTTTGAGAACTTTACTGCCTACGATCTAGCATAGAGCTTGACATATCAATAAATCTTAGTTAATTGAACGGAGTAAGAACTCCGCAAGAGGAGGTGTAAATGAACTCCCTGTATACTATTTCACTGCTATTGGAGCCATCTGTAGACGTACACTTATCCCTTCCACGTAAGGAAACAGTACATACTCTTCGTGAGAGAGAGAGAAAGGGAAAGAAGAGGAAGGGAAGATACCTTTAACACAGGTAATCTCCCAAGTAAAAACAAATGGTTGATTCAAACGTTAATATACAAGTTGCTTGGAACTTGGAACACACTTTCCTGTAGAAACCATACTACAATGCATTATACTGGTAGTTAGATTCTCAGGCCAATACCCTAAAGCTTATTAAATCTATAATGTACTTTTCCATTGTTTTAGTCACCTACAACATCTAATTTAAGATTACAAATTATGTATTTAGGTACTCCTGTAATAAATTTAATAATATATAATCTGTATAAATGATACATATATACATAGATATGTATACATATGTATATACATATAGAGAGAGAGAGAGAGAGAGGAAAAAAGAATACATGTTTCTCATCTGGTTTTATTTGCCTATTCTGAACCTAAACTATAACAAATTCATGTACCTCGTTATCTACATTTCCCCTGTATGCATTTATATTATTTTCTGTATTGAGGTTATGTCCTTCAGATAATGGCTATGTACATCGTGGTTAAACAGAAACCCCCTATATAGGGGAACTGGAAAACCCTGCTTTAACTTGGGTTGAAAAAAATTAGGCAAAAAACCTAAGTATAACTTACTCAGAAGTTCAAATTTTACATATTTGGAGGATAGACTTCCACAATTCAAAGAAAAGGTGTCATTCTTTCAGTGAGAATATGGAAAATAACAACAGCAATTTACATTTGGATAGTATTTAGACAGTTCGTGTGTCTGAACTAAGCAAAGTAACAATCCGCTAACGTACGAACTACTCTTTCCAGTTTGTGGATAAGGAAACTGAGGCTCAATAGGTCGATTGTTTTCCAAGATCACGTTCATACCTATTTCTAAGTCCTCACATAGCACGTTTTTCTTTGTACTAGAAATAATAACTGCTCAAATGTTCCAAAAGTATTTATTATTTAGCTACATTTAAGAGAATACTCATTTCTGAAAAAGAATTCCTTTTAGAACAAATTAAATTATAGATTGTGATGGTTTTTCAACAACAAAAAAAGCCATCTAGGGTCGCTGAATCAGAATCAACTCGACAGCACGTAATACAACAGTAAAAGTTTTCCTCTAGAATCAGGTAAGGCCCCTGGTTTAGTTGACTGATACATCAATGACTTCAAGACTTTGACCTTCATTAATTTATTAAATATAATTATTATGACATGATATTTCTGCTTTATTAAATTGTCTGTTCTTCACATTTTGTAATTGTTTCAACTGTGCACCCCTGCTTCTTTCCTTCTAAACAATACCTTGAATTTGCCAGCCAGGTTGACCTTGCCCCAGCCTCAGAGGTGGGCCTTCAATGGACATAAGTAATTAGCAGAAGGAGCCCCTGAGTGGTGCAAACAGTTAAAACACTTGGCTGTTAAATGAAAGGTTGGAGGTTCAGGTCTACCCAGAGGTACCTCAGAAGAAAGATCTGGCAATCTACTTCCAAAAAAAATCAGCCATTGAAAGCCCTATGGAGGAAAGCTCTACTCTGAGACTCCTCCGGTTGCCATGAATCAGAATTGATTTGATAGCAAATGGTTACTGGTTAATTAGCAGAAAAATCCCTGACCTCAGAGACAGGTTCAGAGGTGGCCATATGACCACACAGGACAATCTGATTTCATGAGATTCCATATCAACATGTTTGACACATTGGAGAAGTTGTTGTTGCTAGCCGCTGTTGAGTCAGCCTCTGACTCATGGTAACCCCATATGTTACAGGATAGAACTGCTCCATAGGGTTCCTTGACTGTAATCTTTAAGGAGGCAATTTCCCAGGCCTTTGTTCTACAGAGCTGCTGGATGGGTTTGAACCACCAACCTTTAGGTCAGCAGCTGATCCCAAACTGCTTGCACCACCCAAGCTTATTGGAGTAATAGGCTCTCTCTTTTCTGCTGATTTAAACCTGGGTGTGTGTAGGCCCCCAAAATTGCAGGCAGTATGCAGAATGCCCCTAATGGAGTCAATACTGAAGCATTAGAGCCAGATCCTGGTCACTTCAAGGCACTGCATCAAGCCTTGCCTGCAGCTCACCGTAACTCTGGACTTTTTAATTACTTAAGCCAGTGAATTCCATTGCTGTTGAAACCAGCAGTTCTCAAACTTTGTTGCACATTAGAATCTCCTGTGGGGTTTTTAAGACTCTCAAATCCCAGGCTTCACTCTATTAAGTTATGATGTCTGGGGATTCAATCCTGTGTCCAGTTTTTTTAAAAACTCCCCAGGTGATTCCGATGGGCCGCCAAGTTTAAGACCAGTGGTTTAAACCATTTTTAAGTTATTTTCTAGTCATTGCAATCAAAAACATCCTGATAGACTTTTAAAATATAATTTTATTTATAAAATACAGGATGTTTAAGTGCTATAATTGGATAGAATCATGTGTATCTAAAGTTTTATTTCCAGCTGGATCTGACAACCACGTCTTACTATTCTTTGTCCTCTTGCACTCTCCACATATTTATTTTATTCCCAGTTTTCTAGGTGGGACCTATTTCACAGGACAGCTTCTCATGTAAAATAGAATGCATGAGATAGAAGTTACTATCCAAGGGACCTTTTTTGCTTTCTTCCGGTTTATAGAGATTTTCAAATAAGCTGATGTTGTCAGAAGTCTGGCCTTGGATTAGCGGAGTCTCTCAACTGCAGACATGGAGGCTGAGAGATATCACATAGGATTAATGTCGATGACCTCATTGTTAACAATACACATAGCATTCAAAAAAAAATTGATGAGCCAGTGAAAAATGTGAAAAGAATACAATAAGGTGTCCAAGAACTAAGAATACTTGCTGACAGGTTAACCAAGACTTGCTACAAATAAGTAATCATGAGGCATATGGCTGCAAAGCCCTTCAGTTGTCATACAAATCACAGCTTTCTGCCTCCGAGCAAACTCAACCTACTCTGTTCCCAGGAGGTAAAAGTCTATTGTAGCAATTCCCAGCCTTTTGGGAGTTGAATCATGTCCTTGCCTCAGGCGAAAAGATTTTTTGGCAATTTTTGTCAGTTAAAGTGAATAATTTTAAAATGAGGTACACTGAATTTTTTTTCTAAGTTACAGATTGACTCTATTTTGTCTCTTAAAAAGGAGATTCTACAACTCCCATTACTGACAATAAACTATTCCAACTATGAGTCAAACTCAGGTTTGGGGTCATTATCCCATTTCTCAGTATTAGTCAAACAGGTCCATACTTAAATAGTCAGAAGGTGTTCCAAAAGCTTTGGTAACCGTTGCTATGTCTAACAATACCCATTCCTTGGAAATAATTCCTTCGATCCAAACTAAAGCCTTTATGTTAAAATTTAACCCTATGGCAACATGTATCATATACTATGAGCTGGACTTATCAGATGTAGCAAAAAGTATCTTATTCATCTCACTTCGTTCTCCCTTTTTATCACACAAATATCGTAAATCTTTCTATAAAAAAGTTCGCTAACTGTATTTCATTATGAAAGGTGTCCTTGTGGTTCAACAGTTAAGCGCTTGGGTGCTAACCAAAAAGTGGGTGGTTTGAACCCCCTCGGTGGCTCCACAGGAGAAAGACCTAGCAATCTGCTCCCATAGAGATTACAGCCTAGGAAGCCCTATGAGGCAGTTCTACTCTGTCACATGGGGTAACTATGAGTCGAAAATCAACTGGACGGTGCCTAACAAAAACAACATTTCATTACACCTGCTGATTGTGATGTATTTTATGACTCTATGATAAATCTGTGAGTGACATATAAATGAACGGCAGTGAGATGGAGAGTCTTCTCAGTGCAAAATTTGTTGCCCTAAAAACAAGCTCTGTCATTAATGGAGGCAGATGGACATGACATCAAATCAAGGAAGCACAACACATATTCGCACAAGCGGCAACAACATTCACCAGCAGGTGAGAGGGTATGGAGTGGGAATTTAAAGAAGGGTATATTTCCCCACACCTGCTAGAACTCTAAAGACCCACTCATTTACGGAAACGTACCACGGCCACTCCAGAGTCTTCCTGAGTGTTGAGGGTGTGCAAACAACCAGGTGGGGAGTGGGGAGATTACTGACAAAGCTCTCAGGGTCAAGAGGAGGTTACTCTTGAGATAATATCATCTATAATACGTTTACAAAAATGAACATACTATCCCCAACATTTATACTTAAAACATAAAAAAATATTATCTTTGTATTCACACTCAAGTGGCTTTAAAAGAGACACAGAGGACTTTTTCATTATTTGACAGGAATGATTAAGCTCCGGATTTGGCTGCGTATATTTCTCTTTTAAATATCTGTGTTATAACCTATATACACTAATCACTTCTCTTTAAATATTCTAGGAATTATAGTCCATATATATACCATGGAGGGGCCTTGGTGGCACAGTGGTTAAGAGCTTGGCTGCTAACAAAAAAGTTGGCAATATGAATCCACCAACCATTCATCGGAAGCCCTGTGGGGCAGATCTACTCTGTCCTATAGGGTCACTATGAGTCGGAATTGACTCAACAACAGTGGGTTTGGTAGTTTTTTGTTTTTGGTATATACTATGGAATTGAGGATCAAATGATTCAACAATTTGTATACATACATTGCTATCAAATTGTTGAGTCATTTGATATTTCTATATTTATTATTTGAAATATCTGTATTATGTACATTTTATCTCTATCTGCCCAAAAAGACTAAAAAAAGAAGGAAAAAATGTTTAAGGAGTATTCCAGTAGTATTGACTTATTTCTGACTGACTTATCTCTTCTTAATGCTTTTCTGTAAATCCTAAGTTTAAACAATAGACATATATTGCTCTTATAATCAGAAAAAATAAGACTCAGAAATTTAGATGGGTAGCTACAGGGTAGCTAAACATGTTCAAGAAAAAGAAGGATTGCTTCTAGATGTTAAGGAATTAAAAATAATATTTATTTTAGAAACATTCATATATTGGGTGTGTTCTTCAGATTGAGTGACAGTAATAAGCTAAAATGACGAAGCATTTACCATGTGTCTGGAGCTGCTGCCACTACTTCACATGAATTATCTCGTTTAATCTTCACAGCAACTCTGTGAGGTAGGATAATTGTTATTATTCACATTTTTGGGTACGAAAACAGAGGCAGAGAAGTCAAGTAATTTGCATAGGGGCCACACAGTTTGTAGAGCAGTCGTAACCAAAATTGACCATATCCAAGAAAAAGCTCTAAAACATTCAATAGAAGTTCTCAATACTATAAAACCAATAAGAAGTTAAAATGCAAAAGCTTCCATTACATTTAAGTTTATATTTACTGAATCAATATGACAATCAGATAGAGCTTAGAGAAATCTTAGTTATACCAGGATCTTACTGTAACAGCATTTCTTATAACAAGATTCAATCTTAACTATTCACAATAATCAGAGATGGTATTACTATAACTGAGCAATAACACTAGTTAGTATTATTAAGTGATCAGGTTTTTTTGTGTGTGTGTCGTTACCTTTTTCCCAGAAAGCCAAGTCTGTGCCTGCAGTGTAAGGGAACTTTCCCCATTTAGTCTGGTGCTTTCAACTGAGTATAGTGTAGTCCAGTAGAGATATCCACCAACTGAATCCACCACCATGTCATTCACCAACAGTTTGACATGAGTCACAATGTCTGTATGTCCTGTCAACACAGACTGTCTCTGTATCTGCAAAATATAATAAGCGTGGTCAGTTAATGATTTCCAAATGACCTCCTTATTTCTGCATAGTTATTGTAATAGTGAGTTTCTGCATTTAGGCATTCATTCATTCAACCACAAACATTTATCAGCACTATGCGCTAGGAGCCCTGGTGGCACAGTGGTTAAGTGCTCGCTGCTGAGAGGTTGGCGGTTCCAACCCACCAGCTACTCTACAGGAGAAAGATGAGGTAGTCTGAGTCTGTAAAGAGTGGAAGTCCTATGGGGCAGTTCTACTCTGTCCTATAGTGTCTCTACTAGTTTGAATCGACTCAACAGCAATGTGGTTTTTTATTCGTTTGTCTGGGTTTTTTTTGTTGTTTTTTGTTTTGTTTTGATATGTGCCAGGTAGCACACTAAGCCCTGGAGACATAACAAAAACAAACAAGCATGTGCCTGCCCTCATGGAGCTTAATCTTTTTCTTGTCTCTAAAGGGAAGGAAGGTAAATTTATGCTGAGTTAAAATCTTCAATGTTCCTAATCTTATATCCAGACAATCGACACACTGCCTGGTGTTTGTATTTGGCTGGGTTCCTGAAGAACATGTATATAACTTGGTAAAAGCTGACATCTCCCCTTGCTCATCTCTACCAGTATATTTCCCTAACATTAATCATTGCAATTATTGAGTATCTATTATGGGTCAGGCACTGTACTTTTTTAATCTCTAAAATATTAACTCCTGTAACCCTCACATTGAGCCTATAAAGGATTTTTGTTCCCTGTTTTTTTCACAAGTAAACTGGACTCAAAGAAGTTAAGTAATTTGCTCTGGAATTAAACAGTTTTATGTAAGAATCGACTTGACAACAGTGGGTTTGTTTTTTTAGTATGAGACAGAAAATACTTGAAAATAGTTTTTGTATCCATTCTTCCACTTCCTGCCTTAAAACTGTTTTCAAACTAGCCTATTTTAGGGCACATTCTCTGATAAGCCCCACTCAACTCCATCCTGCCTGAGTAGCCTTGGTGCTTAGGAATTCAGACTATATCATATTGCTTTGCTTCTAAATACACTGCTTTGTGAGCTTCTTTTGTTATTTCATATGTCTATTTTATCTCATCAAAAGAACAAGTCATGATGTGATGGCTGCATAACTCTGAATATACTAAAAACCACTGAATTCTATATTATAAAAGGCCAAATTTTATGATAAATAAATCATATCTCAATTAAGCTGTTATTTTAAAAAAAGAAAGAACAGGTGTATGTCTACTATTTATATTTCCTATTTTTTTTTTATTGTGGCTACTATCAAGACTCTTTACACGTAGTTAGTAGATAAATAATTGTTGAATGAATAAGTGAACAGGTAATAAGCACATTCCTGAGTTGAAAATTATTTCAGTAGCATATTTCTTGATCCATCAGGCCAGCATTCTTATCATTAACCCTCCTTCTCTTCAAAGTGTACCACTACACAGGTGTGTGTTCTCTGTTTCACCTGCCCAGTCCACCCTCTACCTTCTCCACACTACTCTGTGTCCCCGGACGCTGATGTCTATGGGTTGATCTAGTTGGTTCCCTTGTTCTCTAGCTTCCAGTGGGGTTCAGCCATCGGGAGCACTGGCAGAAGATCAGAGGGCAGGAGAAAAGAGGGGTTGGAGTACTTATTCCCTCAGCTCACTCTTGTCAAACCATACATTGTGATAGTGAAAGTCACAGTACATATTAGCAACTCTTTCCTAGAGCTGCAGCCCTCACCAGGCTCTCCCCCTTGCTCCTTCATGCCTGGAGGTAGTTATATCTGCCCATACTTCCCAGCCCAGGGAATGCTTCACTATCCCTTGTTGGGTTTTCGTAGCCCTGTCCACAGCTTTGAAAACAGCCCCTGCACGCAGTTTCTTTTAATCCTGCCTTTGGAGTATGCCATCTTCCTGCTGGGACCCCATCTCATGGATGGGTATTTTTAATGTTTTTAAGATATTATTGAAAACACATAACCAGTATATCAAATAGTGATACAAAATTTTTTTTAATAAAAACATGACTAGGTTTAGAGACAAATATTAAATAAATGATAGTATGGATGACAAGTAAGTATGAAAAAAATCATAAAAATGATATGTGAATCACTGAAGTGGGTGGGCATTTTTCTAGACCATCCAGAATGCTGGCCTTTAACTTACCACATATGTCTTTCCAGCCCAGTAGAGATAGCGACCCAGCCACTCAAAGGCTAAAGCCCCTGCTCCTGCAATGTTGGGTATGGAGTAATTCTCTGAGATATCTGTCCCATTTAGCAGCCACACATAAACGTTGCCTTTCATGTCGCTGTAGTAGAGGCTGTTGTTATACCAATCCATGTCTCAAAATGAAGTGGGTTATTAAGAACAGTTATTTCTCACATATGCCAACATAAACACGGCAAGTCAACAAATCACATGTGTACCTCAATGTATTTTTAAAGCATATGCTAACATAGATGTTTATTAGAAATTCAGGGATCTCTCAAGAATTTTACAGCAAAGTTATCCCAAAATCTTAACCTCTGGGGCTGGGGAGAGGAACTAACATTCATCGAGCAGCTCCTCTGTGCCAAACACTATTCTAAGCACTTTGCATCTCGCAGTTAATTCTTACAACAATGTCATGAACTAGGAATTATCCCCATATCTGAGACAGCAAACACAAGGCCTCACAGCTGAAAATAGGGGAAAGCCCAGATGCAAGCCAACTCTAACACAGTAGTCTTTCCATTATTAACATACTACCTCCTGTGTCTAACTCCTATGCTAGCCAGAAATGCTGTTGTGCTTTTGATGGCCAAGCAAATAGATAAAATAGAGAGTTATAGAAGATGTCATCTTTAAGCAAGATCACTGCTATACTATCATAGGATGAAGACTTTTCTTCATTCTAATACCATCTAGGCAAAATTACCCATTCATTACATAATAATCTTCTTTGTCAACAAATTATTTCTTACAGCTTATTTAGAACTTTATGCAGCCGTTCCTTGCTCCCATGTTGGAGCAAATACAGAGTACATTACTTAAGTATAGTTGTCTTAGTAGAACTTGGTAGGGTTATTACTGTGAGATAACAATGATAGACTAAAACATATAAGAAGTGTATCAATGCTTTCCTGAAGTGGGGATAAATCAATCAATAACCTCAAAGTTTGTAAAATAATAAATAGCACTCCATTTGACAACTGACATTTTCTTAATAGTATCACTAGTGCTATAGCTGAGTCAGTACTTTTTTTCTTCATTATCTAATAACAGAAGCATTCAATTCTTTTGATTTATTGATAACTTGGGAAGTCTTATGAGTAGAAATCAAAATCTGTCATCCAGGTGACTTGATATTTACCTGACACATTTCCTATATCAGAGGACAAGAATTCTCCTGGGCCAAAGCTATTTAACGGCTTACTCCAAAGGCCGTCTTCTTTCACAGCCATGATAAATGGTGGCTCTGTTGCTGGTTTGCAAAGAAGAGAGTAAAAGAAATATCACAGCAAGTGCATTCTTTCAGGTATACATCTTATACCCTAAGATCTCTTTACACAGGAAAGGAATATCTACATTTTAAAAAATTCTGTGAAAGGATATGAGTAATTGTATGTGTTTAATAGAATTATCTGTCACATTAAACATATTTTCTGACACATCCTCCCTGAGAGACTGGATTACTGGGCTGAGGGCTGGGGACCACTGTCTCAGGGGACATCTAGTTCAATTGGCATAACATAGTTTATAAAGAAAATGTTCTGCATCCTATTTTGGTAACAAACATCTGGGGTCTTAAAAGCTTGTGAGCGGCTATCTAAGATACACCACTGGGGTCTCGCCCCATCTGGAGCGAGGGAGAGTGAAGAAAACCAAAGACACAAGGGAAAGATTAATCCAAAGGACTAATGGACTACTACCACTGCCTCCATCAGACTGAGTCCATCACAGCTAGGTGGTGCCCGGCACCACCGCCGACCACCCTGACAGGGATCACGATAACACAGAGTCCCAGAGAGAGCTAGAGAAAAATATAGAACAAAATTTAACTCACACACACACACACAAAAAAGACCAGACTTACTGGTCTCACAGAGACTAAAGAAATCTCAAGGGTATGTCCCCAGACACCCTTTTAACTCAATAGTAAAGTCACTCCTGAGGTTCAGCATTCAGCCAAAGATTGGACAGGACCATAAAACAAAAGGAGACTAAATGGGCTCAACACCCCAGGGGCAAGGACAAGAAGGCAGGAGGGGACAGGAAAGCTGGCAATGGAGAACCCAAGGTCAAGAACGAGAGAGTGTTGACAAGTCGTGGGGCTGGCAACCAATGTCACAAAACAATATCTGTATTAATTGTTCAATGAGAAACAATTTTGCTGTGCAAATCTCCAACTAAAGTACAATTTTAAAAAATATACTTTCTGATTTTTACATAAATATTTGATCTTGTATATGAAGAGTAATATGTGGTGATGCTGCTTCTATGGTCATAGTCATTGCAGAATTTTTTCTTGCTTTGGTTACTAATTACCAGGATCCATCACATTTGGAGTACCCAGAAGCCTTCATGATAGCGATGACAGTATAAATGGTAGTTACCCTTCCATTTTTTTTTTTTTTATCCGAGAGGATGGAATTGACCATAATTCACTGTTTCTCAACTTCTCTCACCAACACCTTCAGAGTTCAAGAAGTACTATTGCTTAATAAGCCATGAGAAGGAGGAAATCCATGAAGAAGAAGAAAATTATATTATTTCCATAAAAATATACTATACTGGGAAGTTTAAAATACCAGGTTATAAACCTAAATTAAATATCACGGAATGCTCCCCCCCCACCCCCCCTTTCCTAATCTCAGAAAATAAACACATGCTGACTAGGTCAATGCATCCTCATTCTGATTTCTTTACTACATTGAGACTAGAAGTTTTAAAGGGTGCATGGGGTAAGCCTCTTTTTGTCGGAAACACTCCCTGAATGGAGAACATTATCTCACCTGGCACCAGGGTAGTACCCACCGAGGGCTCTGACCAGGGGCCTGGCCCCTTGAGAGAACTTGCTCTCACAGCAACCTTGTATTTCGTAGCGCTCTGCAGCTCAGGTACATTAAGTGTGGTCCCACTTATGTTAGAGAAAAAACGAGTGGTACCAGGGAAGTCTTGGGTTGATATTTTCACCTCATAAGTCCAGTTCTGCCAGGCGGAAGGGCCTAAGTGGAAGAATTATACAATATTACTGATTATGATGGTATTGGGAGGGGTAAAAAAAAGAATTGTCAGTAAGTTCATTTACAGCCTCATCATCTTGATAGGGAAGGTAATTGGGTAGTAATACCTGTTACCCCACTACTCATAAGAGTTATTTTGACAATATGGTAAGTGTGATAAACTAGGACAGTGTCCATTCCTTTCATGCCACTCATTTTGCTTCATCAAAGAAGATATTCTTTCCAAATAGAAGGACACTGTTTTCAGTCAAAACTGCAAAGAATGGCCAGAGGGCTTCTCTATAACACTACCAGGTACAATCAGGTGTCAGTGAACAAATGTTTAATGATGAATCCTAAGTTTAAATCCCTGTGTTCGTATAGCATCTTCCTCCAAGAAGTCTAAACAATCCAAAAAAGTTGCTTATTCACTTTCAACTGCCTTTAACATATGAAGCAAACAGGCATAATTAACTTCATCTTAAAGTAAAAATAGTCAATGGTTACTGAATACTTACTATTCTTTAGACTAAACCAAAAAAGAAAAACCAAACCCATAATTTGGACATGTTATCAGGATGGATCAGTCCCTGGAGAAGGACATCATGCTTGGTAAAGTAGAGGGTCAGCAAAAAAGAGGAAGACCCTCAATGAGATGGATTGACACAGTGGCTGCAACAGGGGCTCGAGCATAGCAACAGTTGTGAGGATGGCACGGGACTGGGCGGTGTTTCGTTCTGTTGTGCATAGGGTCGGTATGAGTCTGAACCGACTCAACGGCACCTAACAACGACAACACTGCGGTCAAGTCAATTCCGAAGGCCCACAGGCCAAATCCAGCCTGCCACCTGTTTTGGTAAATAGAGTTATACTGAAGTACAGCCAAGGCTATTCATTTACATGTTATCTCTGGCTGCTTTCAGACTACAATGGCAAAGTTGAATAGTTGTGATAGAGAGCAGGTGGCCCACAAAACCAAAATATTTACTATCTGACCCTTTCTTTACAGAAAACATTTGCCAATTCCTATTCTAGATGCTGCTCTATGTGTTCCACATTTGGACATTAATTTAATCTGTATGACAATCCCACAGTAAGGTATAATTAATATTTCCCTTTTCAAGTATGGAAACGGAGGCACAGAATGGTTAAGGAACTTGCCCCAGGGTCATTCTGCTAATAAATGCCAAGAAAAGATTTTGAATCCGAGCAGGCTAGCTCCAGCCCACCCAATACACACGCTGCCTCTCTACAGAGATTCGAGTTCAGAGAGCTCTACTAGGGAATGGCTCAAGTGGATACAAAATCTGAACTCCAATGCCATCCATTCTGTCTAAAATGCCTATGCCTGGATCCTACTAGACATTCAACAAATGTTTTAACTATTCTATTGGGATCCACAGATAAAATATAGAAATTCTCCTAATGGAAAAGCTAATAGATGCAGAATAAATGTATAAAAGCTTCCTTTTTAAATGTATAAAAACTTGCTTCTGGTTGATGACTGAGCAATCACATGTAGGCTGTTGAGACTGAGTCACAATGTTAAGCAACTGAAGCTTTCCTCTCCTTTGAGTGAGGCCAGTAACCACCATGGGGAGAGCACACTCACTGGCTCCTATGGCGAGGGCAGGAGGCCTCCATTGAACAAGAGCCTGGTGGGAGCCAAACAGCACCGAGAGCTGCTGAGGGCGGCCTGGCAGAGGGTGGAGCTGGGCAGATGAGCCAAAGATGACCAAGTTACCAAACCCAAACTCTTCTATGTGACTCAGGTCACACCCCACAATGAACTCATTAAAAGACAGAGAGTCCTGTTGGAAAACGGCCTTGCCATCTGTGACAAGGAAGTCACTGTTTTCACAGGCAAAGCTCTTCACATCAGCCAAGGAGACATGAGGTAGGACAAGGTGGGAAGCAGAGCCATCCAGAAATATTGACACGAAGGCATGGGCGGTGTCATTGAAGTAAATGATTCGCTTGGACTGTGGCTTTACTACAAAGTCCTTTAACGTGAAACTCTCCACAATCCGCACAGCTTCAGAGTCCTGACCAGATGGCACTGGGAGAGGTACTCTATAAATGCCGTCTCTCAGGAGATAAAAGACATACCTGAGGTAGGAACAAAAGAAGCCTAATGTGATTCAGCGCAGGGGTGGATGAGTAGCCTCGTCAGCAAATTGCTTTATCCTGTTGCACAATAAGAACCGTATATCTCTGGAGTTACTCAGTACAGGATTTCCCAAGGTGTAAAAGGGTAAAGGTAATTACTAAAGATATGCTGTATTCATTTAAGTTAGAAGGAACATTGACAAATTTCAGCATAACTTGTAATTCTTCGTTCCCAATTATTTAAGAAATCATAGAATTTAAGAACAGAAAGGGTATTGAAAGATTTTCTAACGTAGTCTACCCTTAAAGGAAAGCATACTACATAAAAGTTATGTGGCTAAACATGTTACTTAAAATGCTTTTCTCCAAAACACACAAGTTTTCAGGTCTAATTCAATCAACTTTCCGAAGCATTGTGAATGATAAAATAGAAGAAAGCAAAACATTTAAACCACATATTTTCTTAAACTGCACAGTTTTTATTTTGCTATAAATATCTAACCTAACTACTTTGCATTTGTAGTGAACTAAGATTTTTTTTAATATTACAATTGAGTCAGACAATAGGGCTACCATCGTACAAAACCAAAAAAAAAAAACCTATTGCCATCGAGCCAATTCTGACTCATAGAGACCATATAAGACAGAGGGGAACTGCCCTATCGAGTTTCCAAGGAGCGCCTGGTGGATTCAAACTGCCAACCATTTGGTTAGCAGCCTTAGCTCTTAAACACTACACCACCAGGGTTTCCGCATCGTACAGACCATGAAGAAATAACCCACAGGTGATCAAAATAGGAACCATACAGCATCAGAGGAAAACGGTCAATGGAAGAATTAAAGAAACACACCTAATATGAAGCCAAACCTCTTGGCAATGATGCAGCTGATTGTTAATAATGAAAAAAGAAAACACACACTGACAAAATATTTCACTGATAAACCTGTAAATGAAATTTTAAATAAAACATAAAGCTATTAATTTGGATGTAGCTAATTTAGAATTTTGTGATCATGGAGACAGATACTAATGAGGGTATACTTTTACTTAGTGAATCTTTCTTAATTTTGACAATCCCATGGATTAGTAGCACTTCAAATTCACGGTCTCTAAGCTGTAATCGGAAACCCTGGTAGCATAGTGGTTAAGAGCTATGGCTGCTAGCCAAAACATTGGCAGTTCGAATCCACCAGGCGCTCCTTGGAAACTGTATGGGAGAGTTCTCTGTCCTATAGGGTCACTATGAGTCAGAATCGACTCCAAGGCAACAGGTTTGGTTTTTTTTTTTAATAACCTCTCCTCAGAATGAGCCCTGTGGCAAAGTGGTTAAGAGCTCAGCTGCTAACTGAAAGATTGGCAGTTGGAACCCACCAGCCGCTCAGTGGAAGAGAGATGTGGCGGCTCTGTTCCCCATAAACATTCACAGCCTTGGAAACCTTAGGGGGCAGTTCTACCCTGACCTATAGGGTCGCTTTGAGTCGGAACTGACTCAACAGCAGTGGGTTCGGCTTTTTGCTTCTGGAATCTCTCATCACAACTGTCAAATTCTAATTCTTGTCCTCATTAAGTCCCGCTCTTGTTCCCCTAGTGACTATTCCAAATGTTTATCAAGACCCTCAAGACTGTGCTAGAATAATATACTGAGATACAAACTCCGTTTTGAGGTATGAACCTATGTTCTCTCTCTCTCATAAGGGAGGACTGTAGCAGGCATTGGAAACCCTGTTGGCATAGTGGTTAAGTGCTATGACTGCTAACCTAAAGGTCAGCAGTTCAAATCCGCCAAGCACTCCTTGGAAACTCTATGGGGCAGCTTTACTCTGTCCTATAGGGTCGCTATGAGTTGGAATCGACTTCACGGCAATGGGTTTTTTTTTTTTTTTTTGGTAGCAGGCATAAAGCAGAAATACCTTGACTCTCAACTTCCTGCTTTTGTTTTACAAATTCAAAACTGCTAAGGGAATTTGGAGGAATTTCAGAGTAGATAAAGGAGTACAGATCACAATTCTTGTACCGAAGCAGGCCTGCACTTCTCACCACTCCTTTGGAGGGAAGAGAATAGAAGAAGGAAGGTGAAGAAAGGTGGGGTGTGGGAGGAGTAGAGAAAGTGGGGTGAGAAAGAAGGGAAGAGGTTTTTAGTAAGTATACACTCAATGAGTGAATAATTCAATGATGTTAAATAACAATACAAAGAGAAATCTTTTTAATACGAGGAGAATAAACTGTTTTGACACATCCCAAGTGCCTTAGGAACATTATTTACAAAGTGTTACTACTACACGTTACCTGCTGATTTTTAAAAACACTCTCCTATCATTGTATAAGGAGGTGATTAGAAGGCAGGCCCTGCATCAAGACATCAAATTCTGGTTCCATTACATACTAGCTATGTGCTCGGGGGCAATTACTAAATCTCCCTGTACTTGGCTTTCCTTATCTATAAAATTGGAATAATAAAAGGACCTACCTCACAGGATTGAGCAAGTATTAAATGCATTATTGGAAGTAATGCATTTAGAAACACTTAAGAAGTGTTCAATTAATACTAATTATCTTTATCAATTCTAGTCACATTTCAAAATCTAAGCACAAATCAATTTAATCCTAATGGAAAAAGGAGCCATCAAAGACCTCACTGAGATGCATTTCGAATAACTGATTTATTGGATGAAGTTCATTATCCCCAGAATAAGTCATTTTGTGTAACTGCCTGCAACAAAGCTATATTTCATGGAATCTTAGACTTTTAAAATGAGATCCAGGGAGTCCAAAAGACTAGCATCACAGGATCCTTCTGAAAAATTCTCTAATTCAATAATTCATTCAAATTTAAGAGGTTAAAATAAGTCTGTAGTAAATTATGAATGAGAATGAATAGAAAAGCTTGATTTAAAATCGATAATGAAAATCTTTTTTCCAAGTAGATCAAATCACGGAAAATAAAAAGTATCATGGGACAATTTTTTTTTCTCATTCAAAATGAAAACAACTTTGTTCCCTCAGGAAAGAAAAAACATTAATTCTTACAAAAATTGGTCTTGCTTATTAGCTACTAAACTGTTAGTCTGGTCGTCTTTAAGAAATAATAATCCCAAAGCAACTTTCTATTTTTTTCATTCCTTCATGTAGTGTTTTGGAGTTCACAAAATATAATCACAGTGAATACCTCATGTTATCCTCAAAACAGCCTAACTGAGTAAGTACTATGATTTTCCACACATGGGTGAATAAACCAAAATTCACGCAGACATGAAGCTACTTGCTCAAGGTCCTTCTGCAATTTAGCAGCACAACTGGGCTAAAATGTGTCCATTTCATTCGTGACGGGTTTTAAAAAAGAACCATTTATTTGTGATTGGAAATTTTTACCTGTTATAACCATCAATCCCTGTCTTCTAAAGTGGGTCTAGCAGGGCTCTCATTAAACCAGCCTCCTGGTGCGAGAACCAGACCAGAGAGATGAACTGGCGCTGAATCGTTCAGCAAAAGATGCACTCAAGAGAGGAAACTGAGGCAGGAGAGGATTCTCACGGGAGGGCAGAGGAGGCAATGAGGTCCTAAGTCCCACCATAAAATAGTGGCAAACCCAAGACTAGAACCCCGGTCCCAGAGTCCCAGGCAAGAGGTCTTCTCCATATTTTTCTGTGTAAGAGAGAAAAACTACTTAGAGGAAGCTTAAAGCAAGATTGAAGGAAATTTTCTCCCAGTTTCATAGCATGAAAACTTTGTCCTGAATTAATATTTACCTGAAATAAGATACACAGATTGGTTCATCCAGTACTATGATGTTTCACTCAAGCAAGTTTCTCAAAGGATTTTGCCAGTGAAAGAGAACTCATATAAGCACTTACCCATTGTACGAATCAGCTACAATTTTTTGAGGTGTGACAATAGAGGGATGGGTAATCTCCTCAATGGTCGAGCAGTTCTCTAAACCACAGACACACACCTAGAGAATCAAAAATACATCAGTAGGATTAGTGTCTATCTCTATCCAATTCGGCCAACAAGCATTTCCTGAGCACCTGTTTTGTGTTTGGAATTGTGCTAATCACTTGGAACTTTGCCTGTTAAATGACATATAACCAAAAACACAAACCCTTTGAAAGGCAGTTTTATACCCTATATACTGAGTTTATATCCTACTGGTTTCAGTGAAATACAAGTGCCTATCTTCCTGGCTTGTGAAGGCTCTCAACTATTTTTTAATATTTAAGCTGTCTCCAAGCTTATGGACTTCCAGCATTAGTGATGGCCTTTGCTCACTGTGATAAAGTCTATACCTCCAAAAGAAATAGAACCTGAAACACATCAAGACTGTGTCTTCTCAAGGATTTCAGTGATACTGCATTTTCAGAGATAGAGAAGTTATCCCTTGGTAATTACATGGTTTAAAACACACTTGCAGCTGATTCTGATTATGATTGGCAGTCTCACCTAAAGAAAACACAGGTACTACCACTGTCCCATTATATGAATTATTATAAATCAAATTTGACTTAGTATAAACTCATGGCTCTGAAAAAGCACAAATAAAGATGATTTAAAGGTAGGCCAGGACTAACACTGAGTAAATTCTAGGCCCTTCTCTAGACAGGACCTATAACTTATTGCTAACCTGGTGTCTGAAACATAGTAAGTACTCAATGAATATTCATTGAATGAAAGATATATACATATGTGTATTACTGTATAGTCATTTATTTTAAATTCTCAGACTAACCAGTTCATCCATGATGAAATACAGCCTCTGATAAAGCCAGTCTACGGAGATGGAAGAAATTAAACCTGAACCTCTGTAAAAAATCCTTAGGTCAGATATGTCAGACATGTTGGCAGCCTCTTTCACCCATATGAGATTTCCTTCAGAGAAATAAACAACTTGCTGATGAACATTAACTGATATTCCTAGAAAAACCATGCAAATACATATACATTATTATATAACAACCAAGACCAAAAAAATACATGGGAGAGGATTTCTTCCTTTAATTATTAATAGATTAAAATAAAAATAAACACAGATCTTTCTTTTAATACTGAGGAAACATTTCTGTCCATGATACTGACCTGTAATATTATGGAGTATAATATCTGACTGAAGGCAATGTGCTTCATCTACTAAATATTTTAAAGATCTTTTTCTTAGAGATGTCTTTCTGGATAAAAAGAGCCACTGTTCTTCTTCTTGAACTGGAAAAACAAAATGATTTGCAGATAGATAGGCATTAGACACATTAACACAAAAAGATCGATACCACCAAACCAGTTGCCGTCAAGTTGATTCCAACTCATGGTGACCCCAAATGTGTCAGAGTAGAACATACTCCATAGAGTTTTCAATGGCTGTGATCTTGTGGAATTAGATGACCAGGCCTTTCTTCTAAGGCACCTCTGAGTGGATTCAAACCATCAATCAAGTGCCAAGTAGATGAGTGCTTAACTGTCTGTACCACCTAAGGGCTCCATTTTAAGCAAGGGGACCACACTTGAAAGGGGCTACAAGTCTCAGGAGGCACTGAGGCATTTCATCTACAGTATAATCCACATTATTCCATGACTGATAGTATGAAGTACAGTGGCAATCAAGTAGGATTTATGTCTAAATGTCTACATGCCCTTAATTACCCCCAGAATAGCATCACATGAGATATCACCATTCTCAACAGTCTTGCTCCAGTGGGAACTCAACTTATTATCTTCATTCATGAGAATCTGACTGCTTGGTGGAGGCGTTCCAACCCAGACAGAGTGGATTGTTGCATGGCATACACACCTGTGGACAGACATTGGTTGTCTCTATTTGCCTTTAGCATCTCTTCCTTTGAGGCAGGAGAATAGTCTCTACAGAAATGAAATTTGAGGGCTGCAGAACTCTAATTGGTCCATTCAATTAGAAACTGATGCTAGGTGTGTTTGTAGGCACTTTGAGGGCAATTAATAATGCTATATAACAATCACCATAACAACAACTTTAACCCTGATCTATATTTAACTCACCCTTTGGACATACTTCTTGTATAACAAAATCTCTCCTTTCGTAGAGTCTAGTAACAGCCAAAACACTAAAGGTTGGTGATGGATGACATTCCATACCCACTGGCATATGCACGTGCAGATTAGGGTAAGAGGTATCTCAGCAGGTAAGGGGGTTCAGCTGAAAATAAAAACCTGATTCCTTATGCCTTTGTGTGTTATTAAAAACTCTTTTACTAGCTTTCCCCCCAAGAATTTCCAGTGCTTCTTAGAAAGCATTTTAATTTATTATTTTGCTCACTTAGGCTTCATACAATAAGTATGCAATCTCTTGAAGCAATTGCTAAAATGCCAAAGCCCAAATGGTTACTTACAAAATAATTACCAAAGTTAATTTTGTAGACTGAACATTCAAAATGGTAAAATGTAAATTACTAAAGTCTAAAAGCCCTGGTGGTGCAGTGGTTGAAAGTTCTGCTCCTAACCAAAAGGTTGGCAGTTTGAATCCACCAGCCACTCCTTGGAAACCCTGTGGAGCAGTTCTATTCCATCCCAGAGGGTGTCTATGAGTCCAACAAGACAGCAACAGGTTTGGTTTAATGGTATATTTAAAAACCTTAAGGAGATTGGAAGAAAAAAATATCTGCAAGGTATTAAATAACAATACATAATGTAAAAATGGAAATTAGGGCAGACAGCTTATATGTATCTGCTAAGTGTGTAAAAAGAAGCCCTGGTGGCAGAGTGGTTAACCAAAAGGTTGGAGGTCCGAACTCAAAACTCACCAGCCACTCTGTGGGAGAAAGATGTGGCAGTCTGCTTCCTTAAAGATTTCTAGCCTTGGAAACCTTATGGGGCAGCTCTACTCTGCCCTATAGAGTTGCTAGGAGTGGGAATCAACTGGATGGCAACAGGTTTGGTTTTGGTTTTAAGTATGTAAATGTGAGTCACACTCAACAGTAATTTCAACTGAAACCAAGGATTTGTTGGAGACTATTTTTTTCTTTCTGAATTCTTAAATTTTTTCATTCTGATTTTTTAATTCCTAAATTAGAATGTGAAAACTTTCAATCTAACCACTTCCTTCTATTTGTCAGATACTCTCACTCACTTAAAATTGAAAACTTACCAAGTGCCCAAAAGACAATTTTCATTTGGGCAGAAGAGTTGGGGTCTTGAAGTTCACCAGATGACCCAGGGCCTCTGAGATCTGAACCCACCCTTGCCACCCCTTAGTTCCTGTGTAACCCTGGGCCATACCTGCTGGGGATGAAGTAGTAATATTAGATTCTGCTTCCGGTCCCTCACCAACTTCATTTACTGCTGCAATAGAAAACCTATTCCAAAAACAATTGGAAAGATGTGTTTCACATGGCATGGTGTGAACGTGAGATAAAAATATAAGAAGCAAATAGTGTTTCTATTTAAAGGACAATGTGGCAATATAGGTATCTAGTTACTTGATGCCTCTGCTCAGGACTAAAATGACCATCAATCACATCCTTGTTTGCATTCCCCACAGACCAGTTCAGGGTCACAGAGGTTAAAAACTGAACTCTACTATCTGTATGACCCCCATTCCTCCCCTAATTTAAAGAGGCCTGAGTAAATGCTAGAAAAGCTAACAATAATAAAATAGTCTCCTTAGTGGTTAATAAAAATACCATTAACAGAATTTGATCACCTTGCTTTTTCCCATGTTGGATTAAATGAAGAGATGATATTCATGGTGTTTATGATGTCTTTGTTAGCCCATATTTACAAGGACCTTCTGAATTTTAATAGGAAGGCTGAAGAATTTTTTGCTTAGGCTGGTGTAATCAAGTAAGCATATTAACTTGAAGAAAACCACAATGACTTCAACCAATAGCACAGAGGCCAGGGAACTTCTCAAATACAATTAAACTGTTTTTTTACCCATGTTTCTTCAGAAAGCACAGTGAAAGCTGTGAAAGCCAGAACTCGACAGGACTGCCTTGTTTTTCCAGGTCTCTCAAGTTTTCCACTTTTGATAGGGTGCAGTATTACCACTTTTCTATCATTCTCTACTAGTGGAAAATATTCGCGTTTTCCTTCTCTCACAGGTTTCCACCTTACATAGGTTCTGGCTTTCACGGGTTTTACCATTATCATACCTGTGGCCAGGTAGTTACATTTTCCTTTGCACCACTTCATTCTTACCTGTAGGTGGTACTTGGTAGAGTCGAGTAGAACTGGAAGCTAGTCCTCTGTGTCCCTGAATCTAAATTCTGATTTTTGCTGGTTAGCCTTAAGTTATAACCCAGAATAGGTCCACCTGGGAATTGAGGTGGAGCCCAGCTGACTTCCACTGTGTCAGGACTGGAGCTTTCAATATTTCTAATGAAAGGAGCAGTTTCAGGAACTGGAAGAGATAACAGTAATATTGTCAGCAGCTCTGTATGAGGTTTATGTTTTGAAGATAGAATATGGGGGGGGAAGGCCTTGTTTTCAGAAAAGTTAACAAAAATGAAATATTTTTGTTAATACTGAAAGTGTTATGGAAATAAGGTATCAAAATGCCTATGAGCTGCAACTCGTATTTTTTTTTTTTACCTCTTGATCCCTAAATGACACTGGTGAACTAATTCTCCAAGATAATCTTTCAAAGGTTATTTTCCTCACTTCTAATTTATGAAAGAAAATTAAATATAAATGTGTACTAATAGGATAAATGTTCTAGGAAAAAAAGTAGCCAAAAATCTCCAGAGACCTAAAAGGGTCAAAACGTGGGATAGAACAAGATTAAGAAGGACAGAATCTGGAACAAAACCCAAGTCAATGATTAATATGAGTTGAAAGAAAGTTCTGAGGCCTTTTCACTCCTTAGAGTGCTGAGGTCTGCCTGGTTCCAACTGAAGATGTGGGCACAGATAAGCCTGACTTAGAACAGTCTGCTTCACTTTTTTTGGCACCAGCCCTAATGACCCAGACTAAACCCTCCTCACCCCAGCTCCCATGGTCCCCTTAGAGTTCAGGCTGACTGTCCTAAAGCAGCACCTTTTCTCTTACAAAGGATTAAAAGAGCATACATTAAATTATTCAGCATTCACTTGTAGATTCTAGAAGCTACCTAAGTGCCAAAGAACAGAAAACAAATGACCTGACAGCCTATCTTCCACTGACCAGTCTTTTTTCTTGTCTTTTGAACTTTCCTTCCTATCTATGTCTCCACCTAATTTTCATGACCACACTCTACCTCCCACCAAACCACACTCTGTGTCCTCTTGCCATAGAAAGATACACTGTTAATGATGTCACTTTGCTCTTGATAGACTTCATCACCACTGACTCATTGAAGTTGCAAGGAATGAAAGAGCCATCCTTCCCATTGGATGAGTTTTACAAAACCCTCTTAGTTGGCCTCTCAGCCTTTTTCCAATCCAGTTCCTTACCGACACTAAGACTAATCTTTGGCAAAAACAAACTTCCTTGCATCACTCTGCTCCAGGTACTCAGGCTCCTTGGTGAATAGGGAGTAGGAACCATCTCTCACTGATTCAGAATAGGGGAGGTCAAAGCAACCTGCCTTGCTACAATCAATGCCCAGACATGATATACTCCACTACAAGCAAGTTAAATGCCATCTACATGGTGTGATGTGATTACTGTAGAAACCACCCCACAAAGATCTTCCGTGAAATGGCCTAACAACCATTCCATTTGGTTAAAAAATCACCTTCAGACAGATCCCAGTGAAAAGGCAGTAACAGCATCTGACATCATGTATTTCTCGTAGTTAAAAGAGAATAGGATCACGAAACAATGGAACACAAAACAGATAAGTTTATAAGTTTTTATGTGGACTAGAAAAGTGAAAAAGAACCTGAATCATGAGATAATATCCATGGAAACTACACTCAGAGAAGAATCTGGAAGACCTGGACGGTGTACACGGGCTTACCCATTCAGGAGAGAGGCCCAGAAATGGCAAGCTAAATTTGCCTCCTTTGTTTATTATTTTGCTTTGACCAGCCGTGGCTCCTGAACCGTGATACCCTTCTAGCCCTGGAAAATGTTCCTGCACTGTTAGAGTACATGAGGCATTGCTTTCACAAGGAAGGATCCATGTCATCTACTTTGACCTAAAACACTCCAGACATGGCCCTAGGCTGGTGTCTGACCTCAGGTTCTAAGCAAGGATAACCAGGACATAATCAGTGGAGGTGCCCACACATACCCTGAGATCTGACAAGCAGGGAGGGGTTTTGATCAGGGAAGGAGAGAAAGGCTCTAAACAACTTCATCAGCTACACAGATCTGCTTCATCAAAGACCCAGTTCAACCTGGCTGTCTGCACATAACCACATCTCCGAAGTTAAGGTGGAGAGGCATCTCACAGCCTGGAGCAAGTACTCCCAGGTCACCAGAAAACTCTTTATGAGTGTCAGCCCCAGGCATTAGCCTCCCTGCAAGCCTTCTAGTCTTGAATCATTTACCTGTTGTGAAAGCCACCTCTTTAAAAGAAGAAACCAGAAAATGCTCCAATACATGTGTTTTTTTAAATCATCTCAGATAAAATATTGAAACATTAGCAAAACTTCTCAGCTAGTCTCTCTACCTCTACTTTCTAATCTCTCTCATGCCCTTAATCAATTCTATGTGTAGTTGCCAAAATTATCTTTTTAGAGGAGTATCTGATGGAATTACTTCTCTTTTTAAAAAACCTTCCACAGCTCCTAACTGCTTTCTAAGCAAAGTCCAAACTTTTTAGTGTGGCAGTCAAGACTCTTCATAATCTGGTCCCAGTTTGTCTTTCCAAAGTTATTCTCACTATTTCTCTTCATATATCTTATGCTTCTAGCAAATGGAATATTCACTTGTCCCCCTGCCTACCCAGGACTCCCTGGTGGTGTAGTGGTTAAGCGGTACAGCTGCTAATCAAAAGGCCAGCAGTTTGAATCTACCAGGTATACTTTGGAAACTCTATGGGGCAGTTCTACTCTGCCCTATAGGGTCACTATGAGTTGCAATCAACTCCACGGGAAGAGATTTTTTTTTTTACCCAGGACTCCAATCCTCTTGCCTCTACTCATATTGTCACTTGAACCTGCTCTTTCCTCTCATGTCATGTCCATTAAGATGCAGTCAAAATGATATTTCCTCCAGAGGCTTTTCTCTGATCTTTCATTTCAGAGATAGTATCTCCCTCCTGTGAACTTCCAAAGTAATTTTTAGTGCCTCTCTTATGCTTTTAATCCAGTGTTACCTTATTACAGGATTATTTAAATATGTGCCTTATTTATCTCCTTTAAAAGAGATTAAGCTTCTTAAAAGCATGATCTGTGCAACTAGTAGATACCCCCGAATATATTTTGAACAAAAGAACAATATCATTTATTTAGAACTTGTACTTCCCTGACTGAGAATATGCTCGTTGTCAGAAGAGGACCACCGACTCACAGTTAAAGCTATATTCTGATAGGGAGACGTTCTGAATAAAGGTTGGGAAAATGGTGAAGCATGGGTCCTAGCAGAAAAGAAGCTTTCTGTTGTTTTCCAGAGATAATGCTACTATTCCATATGCAATCACACTCATTTTCAAACATTTTGATTACTTGGCTATAAGACTTTGGCTCCTGATTATTTTCCTTCACAATCTCCTCCTCCTCTTCCTGACCAGCAAATGTTGTCAAGCCTCAGAGCTCACACCTTGACCCTCTCCTCTTTCCAACCCACACTCATTTAAGAGCTTGTCGCCTCTGGTCCCATGGCTTGAAATCACATGATATGCTAATGACTCCTAAATTGATATTTTGGATATCTCCAACCTACCTTCTGCATTCTAGGTTCATGTATGTAATTGTCTCCTTGACAACTCCACTTAGATATGTAATTGTTGTTTTTGCTGTTAAGGGACATCAAATTGATTTTTGAGTCACAGCAACCCCATGTGACAGAGTAGAGCTACCCCATAGTGTTTCCTAGGCTGATATCTTTATGTAAGCAGATCGCCAGGTCTTTCTCCCATGGAGCCGCTGGGCGGGTTCGACTCACCAACCTTTTTGTCAGCAGCTGAGGGCTTAACCAGTGCACCACCAGGGGTCCTTATTGGATATATAATAGGCATCTTAAATTGTACTTAGCGAAAACAGAACTTTTGGTTTTCCCTAGGAAAGCTGATCTCACCCTACCTTTCCCCATCTTAGTAAATGGCACCATCCAGGAATTAAGACTAAAAATCTGGCCTACCACACTGGACCCTCTATCTCTCCACACCAAATCCATCAGGTGACTCCATCAACTTTGCCTTCAAAACATATCACAAATCTTTCCACCTTTTCCACCATATTAGTCAAAGCCACCGTCATCATTTGCTTGAACTCTTCTCTGGTGTCCCTTCTTCCTCCCTTGCCCACTCCCCACTCCATGCAACTGCCAAGTGAATTTTAAAAATTTGAATCAGCCTCTCCCCTGGTTAAATTCTCCAAACACTTGTTAACGGATGTAAAAAAAAAAAAATCTGTCCTCCTTACTATGACCTATGAGGCCCTTTATGATTGGGTCTCTGGCTACCTATAGTATCTGTCTCCTTCTACTTTCCACCTAACTCACTGAGCTCTAGGCACACTGGCCATTTCTTGAATATACCCAGTTCATTCCCACTTGAATACCTAGCCCTTTGCTCTTGCTGTTCCCCCACCTAGAGAATTCATCCCCAAATTCTTGAAGGCTCTGCACAAATGCCATTCTCAGAGAAGCTTTCCCTGACTGGCACCCATCTAAAATATCTGCCCTACCCAGTCACTCTCTATTGCTTTATTTTTCTTCTTAGTACTTATTGCTATCTGAGATTACATTGTATTGTTTAGAGAAATGCCTCTTCATTTCTCATGAATTTTCTGTAAACACTCCTGTCTCTTACCCTATTTCTGTTTCTCTCCATGGAGGAAAGTAAGTGCATGTTTGGTGGCAGCAGCTGTTGAGCCATGTCTCGTTGGTGGAGGTAATAATTCAGAGGTCTCGAACGAGGAAATTTGGTCTCTATCCTTCCCTCTCGATTTAAATCAATAAGAGGTAGCAATGTCTGCTCTGTAGACTTGAAGTTTCCCTGAAGTTTTTGTTGTTGTTTGTTGTCATCGAGTGAGTTCTGACTCAAGGCAACCCGGTGTGTGCAGAGTAGAACTGATCCATAGAGCTTTTCTTGAAGTGGATCATTGTAAGATCTAAGCTGGGGAGTAGAGAGTTAGCAGTTTCATGCACTAAACTACATCACCAACTTAGTCTTTATCAGAAATAGTGGAGATAGCCCTGTCTCCCACCTGCTGACCCGTTTATCTCTAATTAGTTCAACACCCAAGTTAGGAAAAGGGATACTTCCATTGGGTTCCCTCACAACCCCAAGAAATAGTTTTACTTAGTTACTTTTGGCTGTCTTCCCCAACTGGAATACAAGCCCCATGAGCGCTGGGACTTTATCATTCTTGGCTCCTAAAACACTGCCTGCTATATAAAAGGTACTTTAAAAATACTTGTTGAATGAATGAAGATTTTTTAACGTTTTCTTCAGTGGCATTAAAAGTATAACATGAAAATAGCCAACTTTTGAGAAAAAAAAGGAAAGCAGATGAATCTTTTTACAGATTTCATTGTTACACAATCATAGAAGTTTATGACATAGGCAACAACGAGACTAAAAAATCTAACAAGGAACCAATATAGAACGTAACCACTTCTTAGCATATGTCTACCACCCCTCGGCATCTCTCACCTGGATCCCTGCAATGGCCTCCTAACAGGTCTCCCTGCTGCTTTCCACCCACACTCTCTACAGTTTATCCTCAACACAGCCAGAGCAATCCGTTAAGCATGCAAGTCAGGTCATGTCACTCCACTGCTCAAATCTCTGTGGTGACTCCCTAGTCCAATAAAAGGAAAAGCCACAGTCTTTGCAAAGGCCAGCCCACACTGGGATTTGGCCCACCACCTCTCTGTCCTCATCCCTGCCCACTCTCCCCTCCCTCCTTCCACTCCAGCACACTGTTCCTTGAACAGGCCAGGAATGCTCTTGCCTTAAGGTCTCCACATGAGCTGTCCATCTGCCTGGAAGGCCAAGTCTCAGGTATCTGCTAGGCTAAGACCCTCACCTCCTTCAAGTGTTTGCTTCATCTCAATGAGATTTATTCTGATCATCTTTCTTTAATCTTAGGAGTCCCTGGGTGGGGTAAACAATTAACACACTCTGATGCTAACCAAAAGGTTAAAGGTTCGAGTCCTCCCAGAGCCACCTTTGAAAAAAGGCCTAGTGATCTACTTCCCAAAAACCAGCCTTTGAAAACCCTAGGGAGCACAGTTCTACTGTGACACACATGGGGTCACCATGAGTCGGAATGAACTCGACAGCAATTGTTTTATGTTTTGTTTGTTTAACACTGAAACCTGCTTCTTCCCTCTGTTACCTCATTTCCAATCCCCTAAAAGGTGAGCCTGCTCAAAATGTTCCTCTTACAGTAGTCCACAGCATCTTCTCACTTACAATATTCTTTCCTTATCTGTTATGTTTACTGCTTAGAGTCTGTCTCCTCCACTAAAATGTGAGCTCCACAAGAGCAGGGGTCTTGGTCTATTTTCATCAGGGAAGTATCCTGAGCACTTAGAGCACTACTTTACACACAGTAGGTAAGCAAGAGTTGAATGGATCAATTAATGAAGTAATAATTTTATTTCATTGTTTAACATAGAAACGAGCTAAACCAAATCTTTGGAATAATCTCCTTATTTCACAAGTAACATGTGCACACCATACCTCCGTAAGGATGAGTCCTGTAACTTTGACTTGCGGGAGAATACAGTTGCAGCTGGGCCGTGAAGATCCAAACCACTCGAAAAACATATTCAGTGAAGGGATGAAGGGGCTCTACCACGTAGGTGAGCTTGGACACTGCCTAGATCAATGAGGGGGTCAGTAATCAGTACTTGCTGAATCACTGCCGTACACTGTGACTCCAGAGCACAGATTAATTTGTAGAAGGCAGATGGCCTTTTGGATAGTAGGCCACCCAAAGCCTGCCAGACCAGATGAAATGGATGCCCGGAGTTTACAGCTGAGCCACCTAGATATCAGTCTGCATAATTCACACAGAAATTCTCTCCTTCAAAATAACAGAATTTGTGGACTTTATAATCGGCAATTACCCCAAGGCTTCCATTCAGTTTTTTATATTAATATGCTTGATGTCTTGGGACTGTTTTTCCCTTAACTTGCTTATGTCCTCTAAAATGGGGACAGTCCTGGATTGTCTTAGTTTCTTAGTGCTGTTATAACAAAAAAGCGAGCCACAAGTGGGTGGCTTTAACCAACAGCAATTTTTCTCACACATTAGGAGACTAGAAGTCTGAATTCAGGGCAAGCAGAAGGCTTTTTCTGTCAATTTTTGGGGGGAAATCCTTGCCTCAGCTTCTCTAGCCCCAGCATTCCTCAGTTCCTTGGCGATCTCCACAGGGCATTTGTCTTTCTCCCATTTGTGCTTGCTTGCCTCTATGCCTAACTGCTGTTTTTATATCTTGAAAGTGATGAGGTTTAAGACACCCTACACTGATATGGTCTCATAACGACAAAGAAATGCCTATTGCCAAATGGGCTTACATCCACAGGTAGAAAGGTTAGGATTCCAACATATTTTGAGGGGACACAATTCAATCCATGACATGGACGACCACCCTAGACAGCACTTCTATATTAGAACAACCACCTCTGAGAATCCTCCCTGCCCTCCATTCTAGTTGGAGCCATTTTAGGTTGGATGGGCAGATAATGGCCAATGGAATGAGCAGTCACGTGATGTTGTATTGAAGAAATAATACTTATGTCCAATATTATATTTTCCTCATAAAATAAAGCCTTTATCATTAACAATTTGCAGAGTAGCAGAGATTAAAGCTCATCTAATAAAAAAAAAAATTTTTTTTTTTAATCCAACCCTTATCTTGTGGGTGAATCTTCTCTAGAACATCTTTATGCCTATAATTATACACAGTAATTTGGCAGTTTTAATAATCTGAGGGGGGGAATCTGTGCTGATGTACATAGACAGCATTTCATACCTCGGTATAAGTCCAGCTTCCCGGAAGTTGAGTGTATTTCCACTGAATGATGTATTTCACTCCTGAGATATTGGCAGATTTCCATCCTAATGTCACACTGTGGTTTCCAATGGAAGATGCAAAGGGTGAAGTGGGAAGGTCTGCATTTTCTGGGGAGAAAAGAAGATTTCATTCACCATGCACCCTGTCCCTCAAAGCAACAGAAACTGTTTCACCTAGTGCTCTCAGCATTTGCTTGCTGCAACTACATGTAGCCACGGTAACTGCCATTGACAGTAAGTGATGCACATTTAAAAACCAACCAGTTAGTCTCTCGGCCTTTCTTCCCATAGAGTTCACAGTTACATTTGATGGTTGTCTTTTCTTACAGGAAGATGACACGGAGCATTCTGAGACTATTCAGTTTTCTTTTATGATAACCAGTTGCCATTGAGTCAGTTTTGACTCATGGCAATCCCATGTGTGTCAAAGTAGAACTGTGTTCCATAAGGTTTTCAATAGCTGATTTTTTGGAAGTAGATCACCAGGCCTTCTTCTGACTTGCCTCTGGGTGGACTGGAACCTCCAACCTTTCAGTTAGCAGCTGAGTGCATCAACCATTTGCACCACCCAGGGACTCCTCTCACGATGCCACGTCCTTACAGGCAACGGGGGTGGGTGCAGAGAACACGTCTGTGGCACAGCAGAAACTCTCCATTGCCTCAGGACATGTGTCCCAAGATATTTTTGAAAGTTTATGCTACAATTCTACTGTTTCTGCCCGTCTTGTCAACAAATTATTTTTACGTACACAGAGTAAGTGCCTTAACCCTAAAGAACTCTGCATTTGGTTGGTCTCTGTTGCAAAGACAGTTCATGACTTCTAAACATTATCGACATTACAATTGACAGCACATGTTTATTGGGTGCTACTTGCCAGGCACTGTACTAGATTTCTGATGGTATGTACTGCTGGGTTAAAATTATTTTACTTTACTTTGCCTATTTTCCCTATATTTTGTCTGATTTAATGCTTCAACTCTCTTTTTTTGGGGGGGGGTACCAAATCACTTTATTTGAAGGAATGGTACAAACAAAAGAACTTCAGGGGATGTTTTGGTACAATTTATAGAAAAGGTAAAGGTAAACCCAACATGCATGTGCTGTCTTGGTGACCATGGAAGTCACCCCTGAAGCTGTGGGGGAGCCGGGCTAAAGCTTAGCTCTCTCCAGCACTGTCTCCCAGGGTGTGCTTGTCAAAGAGATACTCTGCCAGGCCAGATTGCTGGGCTCCCATCTTGTACAAACTGGTTATATAGTCACCCAATTCTTTGATGGATTTCACCTGCTCATGTAGGTAATGAGTCTCAATGAAGTCACACAAATGGGGGTCGTTCTTATCTGTGGCCAGTTTGTGCAGTTCCATTAGTGACTGATTCACACTTTTTTCCAAGTTTAACGCACACTCCATTGCATTCACCCCGCTGTCCCAATCGTCATAGTCTGGTTTCTTGATATCCTGAAGGAAGATTCAGCCACCTCGTTGGTTCTGCAGCTTCATCAGTTTCTCAGCATGTTCCCTCTCCTCATGAGATTGGTGAAGAAAATATTTGGCAAAGTTCTTCAGAGCCACATCATCGCGGTCCAAGTAGTAAGACATGGACAGGTAGACGTAGGAGGCGTAGAGCTCCAGGTTGATCTGGCGGTTGACGGCGGCCTCCAAGTCCTGATGGTAGTTCTGGCGCACCTGCGAGGTGCACGCGGTCGTCATGGCGGCGGTTGAGGAGAGGCGGCGGCGGCGGCGGCGGCGGCGGCGGCGGCGGCGGCGGCGGCTGCGAGGCGCTGGAGCGGCGGAGGCCTTGGGGCGTCCGAGGGCGTTGCCGTGAGGAAGTGGTGGAAAGCTGGCTGCGAACGGCCGGCTAGGGAAAGGTTGCGGAGCGCCGGGTTCCGTTCAAGCACTGTTGAAGCAGGAAACCGCGGCGACTCAGCGAAGACCGTCTCTTCAACTCTCTTTTTATAGAAAAAAAAAATGTCTCTAGTTGAGAAAGTATGGTAAATTTTGGTAGGAAGTTTGAAATGGTTAAAAACAAACTTTCATGACTTCAGTCTTTCTGGTTAAAAGAAAAGTTGACACAATTCTGATCACTACAAATATCGGATCTGGACTAATTAAAATCCGTACTACTAAGGTATTCCATGACCCAGAAAATGAAAACCATTGTTATGTGAGGGTTCAGCGTGCACAGAGGCCTAGCACGACCCTTTTCTGTTGATTTGTCTATTTATGGTCCATTTTTTGGCTATTATACTATATAAGCAAAGCACAGTTCCACTTTCCCCCCTTTTATGGTGTCAGACCCTCAACAGCAGGGACTGGAACATGCTGTAGAACATCTGGAACAGGAATCTAATAATGGAGTTGTCAGCAGAGTGAGGAAAAAGATCCAGGAGGCATCAGAAAAGATGAAAGTTGAGAACTGGGTAGAAGGGTCCAGAGTTGTATAAGCACAACTAAGTGTAAATTTCATAATTAAATAGCTCCATATATTTTAAAACCATGGTGATGCATAGGTAAAAAACAGGTAAAGTGATTTATTCTAAATTATCAAGGCAAGAGTAAAGCAAACGAGACAGAGAAGCTGGACGGAACTGTGTACTACTTTGAGTACATAGCAGAGTGGGTAAGAGAAGGCTCTGGAATCAGATAGTTGGGTTATAATTCCAATTACATCCCTTACTAGGTACATGACCCCAACAAAGTATTTAAAATCTCTGTACCTGAGTTTTCTCATCTGTAAAATGAAGTTAATAATAGTATTTATACCTTTGAGCACAAAAAGACCTGATACCTATAAATTACTTATAACAGTACCTGACTCATAAATGCCTAATAAATATTACCTATTTTTATTTCATTATGTTATTAACTATCATCATTCTCTACCATGTGGAAAAGGGGCATGGAGAGTATCTAAAATTGAATAATATAGCATACCCACAGATAAATGGACTAGGTACCAGATATGTCAGAGAAAAAAAAGTGTCTTAGGTACACGGGCAAAAAATATTTATTATGACAAATTAAGATATGGTCCTGTAACTATGAATGCCTTCCTTTAGACTTGGAACATATCATTTGTTAATGGTACATAGATACTTGATCCATAAGCAATGAGAAATTAAAAATTAAGCATCAATTACACTTGTATTTCTAAGAAAAGTATGTAATTACATTGGTAGTACAATTTTAGAATATAACAAAATAATGTAAATCAAAGGTTCCCAAACTTCCTTGGTTCTGGCAGAGTTAGTTTCTCAGAAAATTTTTTTTTTAATGGCTCCTTGGACCAAATGAAACACCTAATAGTTTAGTTTATTAAATATTATAACTTAATAGGTATGTCTGTCTTAACAATTTAATAGATATTTGAAAAAAACACATAAATAGGGGAAAATAATGTATTTATTTTGTTTTTAAATAACAATACTTACATAGTAATGAGACGGGTATGCCTGTTGGGCAATGCACAACTTCTCCAATCTAGGAATCAGATTGGACACCACCATCCTGATTCCCTGTTCCACAATGATTTCCACATGGTACTTGCTCTTTATCACAGCAATCACAAAAACCCAGGAAGGTAGTGCAATGTATTTATGCCATAAACTACCTCCAGCCAATAGTTCCAGCAGGGCCTAACAGATGTCAAGTATCCCTGTGTTTCCCTCAAAAAATGTAGAACCCGATGGCTCTCTGTAAAGTTGATGTGATGCCCTGGGACACCTCAGCGCACAGTCTGCAAACCACAGAATGCAGCTTTTTATCTACAGCTAATTCCCACTACACAAAAGAAACAAAGTGCAACAGGACAACCTCTCCACAAAAACGTCACGGCACATCATTTGTGCAACACTAAAAGGCAGAAGGAAATCAGGATAACAAGGCAAGATTCTCCTTCCAATTTCCAACAGCCATTCAGAGCAAGGAGAAAGCCAAAGAAACAAAGACTACAATATATGGAAGAGCCAAGCGTCTCCCAGTCTGGAGGGAACTGTCTATTTCTCAGTGGGAGGGGACCTTGGTGAATTTTGGAAAAGATAGCTGCTAACATCCCTGCTATGACTTACCAAAATGTTGGTCTTTTAGAAGCCACTGGAGAATTGACATACCACTTACACAGGCCCAGCCAGCTCTAAAATCAGGCACAGGGAGCTGGAGACATATACACTCGAGCCCCCTCCTCACTCAGAACTCAGCTACTATACATTTTACAAGTTTCCCGAGGCCTTATAGTGAGCCATGTACATAGCAGGTGCTCTACTGAATAATTATTAGCTAAATGATACAAGCCACTTTAAATGAACTATTTCTATTCTTGCAATTAATTTAAAAAAGTGGCATTCCCTGACATCAGGTCTGCTTAAAATTCATGTTTGTCTCTCTCAAGATAGAAGCGATTGTACCTACCAAACTTGAGAGTAAAACCTGGTCCTAGTATGGCCCACGCACACCTTTTCAGCTCAGTAATGAAGTCACTCCTGAGGTTCACCCTTCAACCAAAGATTGAACAGGCCCATGGAACAAAACAAGGCTAAAGGGACATACCAGCCCTGGGGCAGGGACTAGAAGGCAGGAGGGAACAGGAAAGCTGTTAATAGGGAACCCAGGGTTGAGAAGGGAGAGTGGTGACATGTTGTGGGGCTGTTAACCAATGTCACAGAACAACGTATGTACCGTTTGATGAGAAACTAGTTTGTTCTGTAAACTTCATCTAACTGCGATTAAAAAAAAAAAGAAACAGTAATAAAATCTGGTCCTAAACTTCAGTCATGTGGCACATTTCCCATTTTGTTCTGAAAGAATCTGTAGACTCAACTACCAGAATGGCCTCCATGTTTGAAATGATTGAATTTTCTCTCCATATATATTTTTTGATCATGCCGAGATATAGAAGTCCAGCCATTTTACTAAAGGAAGTCCCTGGGTGGTGCAAATGGTTAAATCACTCAGCTGCTAACCAAAAGGTTGGAGGTCTGAGTCCACCCAGAGGCCCCTCAGAAGAAAGGCCTGACAATCTACTTCTGAAAAATCCTGAAAACCCTGTGGAACACAGTTCGACTCTGACACACATAGGTCTCCACAAATAGGAGTCAACTCAATGGCAACCGGCTTTTTATCCTTAAATAAGCACACGTCACTATAGTAGTGTAGATTATTTAATAACAGATGTGTATGTTTTCTGACCTAGTACTTCCTCTTCATACGCGCCTTCTGCACTGCTGCAGCCGACCTCACAGGATTCTCGCTATGGAAAACAGGGAGGACGACAGTTAGCGCAGCCTTGGCACTAGTTTTGCTAATGAACTTCGATTAAATTTTGAAGTCTGAATGCCTGATATACAAATATACCTCTATATCAACTACTTCAACTCTAATACTTGCTAGTGGGATTAGACCAGTGCTTTTCAAAATTTTTCAACCATATTCCACAGTGAGAAATACATCTAATAAAAAATTTAGTGCACAATACATTGTTGAAAAATAAAGCCTTTTGAAACAGTACTTACTTTTTCTCCCATTTTTTAACAGCTTTGTTTAGATGCATTTCACATACCAAAAAATTCGCTCATTTAAAGCATACAGCTCAGTGGTGTATATTCACAGACTTATACAACTCTCACCACGATCTAATTTCACAACATCCCAGAAAGAACCCCATAATTGTGATGCCTTCTGATATGTGTGATTCTATTCCATTCTACTCCGTTTTATTTTGGTTACTGTGACTCTTGATTCACTAAACTGATTTCCTAAGCCTCTAATGGGTCACACTCTATAGCCTGAAAACACATGAGCTCAGCCATGTAATTATCTGTTTGCCATCTTGGTCGAAGGTTTGGTGAGCTAAAAACCTAAAGCACTCAACCTCGATGATGGTTAAGAATTGCCTATTTATTTCATATATCCATGCCTGCCTTGGAAAATTAAAAGTTGACTATCAATTTTATAGTAGATGAACTTTTTAAATAGATGTTTTAACACCAATGTCAAATTTTAAGTCTATAAAAACTTAAAGGATGATTAACATTTTATCTCATTACCCAAAAAGAGAGTGAACATATTGGTGACTATGACAGAAATTTTCTGCAACTCTTAACAGATGTATTAGCGTTAGTTACACACACACATACACACACGCATGCAAGAAAAAAAAAACACTTGGAGAAAAGACACACATTGTAAAACTAAGCGCAGTTGTGATCCATCTTCCTGCTCGCATTCAATTTATAATACCTAGGAAAACATGCTATTGTTTCTCAGATGATAGTGGAAACCATAACAATGCATCTGCCCCAAATATCCCAGGTAGAGAGGGCTGTAACCTGCAAATACTAACTGTCCAGTGTTTGATCTGCCCACTTAAAGGAAGTGGACCCTGATAAGCCCCAGTTTACTTAGTTAAGGATTAATTTAAATACCTCAGTTTGGGCTCAGGATTATTTAACTTAAGGGTTTAGGGTACTTTACATGTTTTCTTTGCAGGTTTCAGTAAGACAAATCCAACACATTCATTAACTGCAGAGAATAAACAGAACAAGTTGCTGCAAAATTTTACATAACATGGGGTATTTTTTAAGCAAGAACACTGAGGAAGAAAAAAGGAGATGGAATAATGTTTTTTTGAAAATCTAGCTAGTTATGATGCTCAGGGGGAATTTGTGAGCTTATGTTAACTTGAGTTTTCCAAGGGAAGATATATAACAAAATACCCAACTACCTGAGAATCCAAATGTCACCTCAAGTAGAGGTAAAGATACAGAATAGCCTTTCCTTCTCTCTCTGTCTCTCTCTCTCTAATTTTAAATCCAATCCTTAAATCTTCGTGGAAGCAATCTAACATTGGACTTCAGATGAGGTTATCCAATGTTTCCCAAGCTGGGAGTTGACTAGAGAGAACCTAGAGGTGTTTGAATTCATAGAACTTAAGGGTTTCATTTCTTAAAAGTGTGGGCAGCTGGTGTTTAAAAAATTATATATTTATTATACACACATGCACATATGTATATATTAATGTGTGTGTATAATACTGTATGTGTTACTGAATGGAACACTTACGCAGCACATTCCATGCTACTGAGCTGCTGCTCCCACTGTGGAAGCCAAGTTCACTCTTTTCTGTTATGTTCCTATCATTTGTTCCCATAGTAGTAAGACCATCTTTTATAATTGTCCCTCTGGCTCTACCCTTACGTTTCCCAGCTGGCACGTGTGGTTCATACCTTTTCCTCTGTAACACAGGACAAACCTACCATACTCCTGCCATGACCCTAGTACAGTCCTCTCCATAAGAATTGTGGCAGCATTTCCTAAGACAATCATTAATTCATTCAGAGAATATTTATTGAGTGACTTTTACGTGCCAAGTATGGTGGCTTTAAGGATATGATAGTGAGCAAGACATATAAATTCTCTGCCTTCATGGGAACGACATTCACTTAAGAGGAGATAGACAATAACCAAGTAGCAAAAAAAAAGATATGTTCAGATAATGATAAGTGCTATGTATGAAGAAGATGAAACAGGTCAAAGACGCAGGGCATGACTAGGCAGAAAGGAGACTTAATTTATTCAGGGTGATCAGAGCTTTCTGTGGAGATGACATTCAAGCCAAGACCAGAAGGATCTGGGCTTCCAAAGATCAGGGGAAGAGCAGAAGGAATGACAGGTACAAAAGTTTTGAGGCAGGAATGTGCCTGGCATATATACTCAAGGAAGGAGAAGGCCAGTGTGGCCACCACAGAGAGAATGGGGAGAGTGAGGTGGGAGTTTGTAATTTTTTCAAACCGCAATGAGAAGCCATAAAAGCATTTCTAGCAGTGATATGATCTAATTTGTGTTTTAAATTCAGGGACAGACATCTCACTTGTTATCATCACTTTCCAAGTTTTATTTTGCTAAGCCATCACTTCCAAGTCTATTTCCTCCAAGGAATATGAATTGCAAATATTTCAAGCTTCCTACATTGAAGTATTAATGGTTGAAGAGTTTCATTTCTTAAAAGTGTGGGCAGCTGAGTGTTTAAAAAATTATATATTTATTATACACACACACATTTGTATGTATTAGTGTATGTATAATACTGCATTTGTTACTGCTCAGTTCTACTTTATTTAAAATGTGACATTTTACTAAAATAAACTATGAATAGAGGAAACTACAATAACTATATAAGTCATAAGACTGAGAGAAAAGGCTTCTGTTATATAAGCACAGACGACTGGGCACCATAATGATGAACAGGGAACCAGTAGTTTTCATTACAAATCCAATCCTGGGCTGCTTCAACACATGAGAGACTGACTTTTCCTGGTTTTCCCGGCACTGACAAAATCTCCCAGGGGCTAACCCTAATCTACTAGGGTAATTTTGCTTTAATCACATAAAAAATTCCCAGGTAGTTTTTATTTATTTCTATCTCAATCAAGAGAGACCTTTAATTGTGTATTTACATATGTGGCAACTTTTCTCCGTTTCACTTCTTCTTAGCTAACCCTCGCTTCTACCCACTCCCAAGAGAAAATCACTCAAGTGCAGAGTAGCCACAGGCTATTGAGAGAATATTCCAATTTACTACTTTTTTTTTTTATTTTCGTTCTCCATTTAAAGTAGATTCTTCTACTCTACTAAAAAAAAAAAAAAAAAGTAGTGGATGATAAATTTATACTCTTTCCCCCATTTTCTTGTCCAGCACAGTTCTGTTCTCTGATTTCAAGGGCATTTGAATAGAACACAATGTAGTTTTTAAACTAAGAAATAATATAGTTTCAGTCAAAAACACCTATTGTGAATTAACTTAAAATGGATTACAAGGGGATGGAATCCAGGACAGGTAAATTTAGTTTAAGAAAATTAGGTAGGAAAAGATCAAATTCTAAGATTTTTCTGAAGAAGAGAAGAAAATCAAGTATGAGACTGGACAGGAGAAGATCAGGGGAATTACCTGGCAGCCAGAGTCTGATGAGGTCACCAATACAATGGGTCATCCCTGAGGGCAAACTCTTTTTCTTATTATTTTGTCCCTGGTTGGCTCTGAGGGTATGTACTGTACCTGTTGCCTCATTATCATAGCAAGGAAAAAACAGCTGTGTTTCAAAACTTTGCCAAGGGGTTTTGTTGAATAAGGAAGAAAATTACAATTAAAGACTTCTTTTTTAATGGGGAAGAAAATGAAATCAGCAGAGATAAGGTTATTCCTAGATGTCTCCTTTTCTTTCTTCACGCCTCCCAGGCTCCAGGAACTAAATAACCTTTCAAATCAAATCAAACTAAGGTAATATATATGTACATAAGTATGTGTGTGTGTATATACACACAAATGTATATATACACTCACATATACACATTATATGTACATATATATTAAAAGCATAGCAAATACATATGCCAAATACGGAATTATTCAGTCATTTTTATACCCAAAAGGAATAGCACTCCCAGGAACAGTGTTTCTGTATTTTGAAAGTGACTCAGGTTTCTTCACTGGAAAGTTTAATACTTTATTCTAACAGCTTTTTAAAGACAAAAGATAAAGACATGAGTTTTAATGACACCTTTTAGTATTTATTAAGTAATTGCCAACTTACCTCACAAATGGTGGCATAGGTATCATTCTGCATAGAAAAAAACAAAAAAGGAAAGTAAATCTTACCGTCTTTAAAGTTATAAATAATGTTAATGACACTTAGCTATACATTTCTTCCAAATTAATTTCTTGTCCCACTATTGGCAAACAACTGATGAAAAACACAATCAAAAAGAAAAGGAGCCCAGAGCTGGGGCCTTGTGTGCAGGGGACCACTGTGACAATGATCACTGGAAAATGGAGGAGCACAGTGGCTACCAGAAAACCCCAGTCAGCTTAGAGGTGATTTGTGATGGTATAGAAGGGTGTTTTCAGAAGCCTGAGGGAGAGAGATCTGAAATGAAAACCACCAATAGCTCCAGATAGCAAAGGTCAGCAAGTTCTTCTGCCTCAGAATGGCCACTCCAGTGTACACATTGCTTCTGGGCTGTTGCCAGACAACAAATGGTGCCTCCCATTCATTCATGGGAGTTGAAGAAGTACAACCAGAATGCTCCTTAGTAGCAAGGATGGCAAGACTTCATCTCACATACTTTGGACACTTTATCAGGATGGATCTGTCCCTGGAGAAGGACATCATGCTTGGTAAAGTAGAGGGTCAGTGAAAAAGAGGAAGACCCTCAATGAGATGGTTTGACACAGTGGACGCAACGATGGGCTCAAGCATAGCAACAATTGTGAGGGTGGTGCAGGACCAGGCAGTGCTTCATTCTGTTGTGCTATGGGTTGGAACCAACTCGATAGCACCTAACGACAACATTCATTTATTCAGCAAGTGTTGCCTGAGCACCTGCTATGTGCTCACACAGCATTAGGTAGTGGGCATACAGTGTGAACAAGACAGAGAGTGAGATAAGCAGCCCACACGCTGGGAATAAAAGATATTAAACACATAACTAAACAAATAGTTATTTAAATTGCAATTTGTGGAAAGTGCTACCAAGGAGAGGTAGAAGTACTTTTACCATGTATAATAGATACTAAGTCCATGTAGCACTTTCCTCTCCTACCTTTTGGCAACTTCCATTCTATGAGGCACACACTGCCACAAACTTGAGGGCGGGCATGATACTTCCCATAACAGAGATGCGTGAGCACACACTATATAAGAAAAACTGTAAGGATTACGTACAAGGAGAGGGTGATGCCTAATTTAAATCTCAACGCTATCATCTGACTCATTAACAGATAAAAATAGTAGGATTACCTAATGTTATCATGATTCTTACTGATTTAACCTCTGACAGGAATAACTTAAACAAAGGTATCTACTTTTTAAAAATTTATATGGTAAATATATATAACAAAAAAATTGCCATTTTAATCATTTTTAAGTATACCATTCAGTGACATCAATTGCATTCACCATGTCATACAACCATTGCCACTATCTATTTCCAAAAGTTTTTCATCCCCCCAAACAGAAACTCAGTACCCCTTAAGCAAAAAGTCCCTATTCTCCCATCTCTCCAGCCCCGGTAACCACTAATAAACTTTTGTCTCTATACATTGACCTATTCTAGATATTCCGTATAAGTAATATCATACAATATTTATCCTTTTGTGCCTGACTTATTTCACTTAGCATAATATTTTCAAGGTTTATCCACAAGATAAGAGTACTTACAATGTGTCACACACTATCCTTAGGAGGGAGATTCTATTATTACCTAATTTACTGAGGAAGAAGCTAAAGTACCAAGGGATTGATTGCTTTAAGTTACACAGTAAGTAGCAATGCCATAGTCAATTAAAAATTAAAAATGAAGTGCCTGTGGATGTAAACCTGCGTGTTTGTGACTTCTGGATCAGATGGCTACCATGTCCCCTACAGAGAAACTTTGAAAATGACTGAAGCCCCGCTATTCAGGGTGGTCCAAGGACCAGCAGCATCGCATCACCTGGGAGCTTGTTACAAGTGCAGAATTTCAGTCTCCACCCAGACCTACTAAATCAGAATCTACATTGTCACGACATCCCAGACAATTTGTGTGCATGTTAAAATTTGAGAAGCAAGGACCTAGAAAATTTAACAAATAACTTGTATCTCTTTTTCTACTAAAAAGGCTTTATAGTTTGGAGCAATTGAGCTTCCCTGGGCATCCCTGGATCACTTGGTTTGCATTAACCTCTTCCTTGGCCTCCAGTTGCATTCACAATGTCGATCTCAATTTCTTTTCTATTACTATGTATTACTCAGGCTATCAATTTTTTTTTTTTTAGAGTCAAACTAGTAGAAGACCAACAGAAATTGAAATGAGAATCCTCTTAGACAATTTTTCTCTTGAGGGAAATATTAATATCATAAACAGAAGCATAATTAATACTTACACACTTTAATGCACAATTTTCCTGATCAACAGAGTTCCAAAAATGACATCCTTGAATGCACTGTAAGAGTCAATAAGAAATAATGGTGACTGAAGAAACGGGATTTTTTCTTGTGACCTCGAAGCACATTATGGAAACAAAAAGTATAGCCCTGTGGTTTAGAAATAGGAGTCTATGGAGCAGCGATCAAAAACACCAGGACCTTTGGAATGCTAAGCACAGCTATCATATCTACAGACAGCAGGGCTTCGTTTGTTTCACTGACAGAGCTGCGTAGAGTTAAGCCCTGGGATGGCAAACCTGTCACCCAGAGATACCCAACCTTCAGGGAGCACCTTGTCCACAGAGTAGTTAGAAACAGGTAAAGTCCAGGAGAGCATAGCATTAAGTAAATTGCTGGCCCAGAGGGTGTCCTCACACCACAAGCAAAACTTAGAGCTGGATACTCAACCAGAACATGGTATGTCAAAACCTAAATAGGTAGCCGATTGAGGGAAGCCTGCTGCCTATAGCCACAGGAACGTAGTTATAGAGTCAAAATCATGGACTTGGGTCAGTCCTGTGCTCCTACCACTTCAACACATTGTCCCTGACTTTATTTTTAAATATTCTATAGTTCAGTCTTTTCACTATTTTAGATTGATCTTCCTCTGTCAAGCACAAATAAATGAGATTTTACTTAGCAACTGTTCTTATTTTAATAAAACTTGGGCATTGCCCTTTTTTTTATCAACACAAATGCTGTAAAGTTCTTAACAATGCTAACAATTACTCACCGGTTCACTCAGATTATATGGCGTCCCAATGTCAAACTGCCTGCCCTGAAATGAAGAAAGAGGTAATAAACATCTAGCTATCAATATCGTGTTCAGTGTAACTACCATATCTTTTTTTTTTATTATTTTATTTTTAAGGCTTCCTGGAATATTCCTGCCTTCTTTAGGAGCCAAGTGTTTTAAAGTCACTAACTCAGTCACTAAATCAAGCAAAATAATCAATGCTAATTATAGTATAAATGCCTGAGAATTCCGCAGAAACTACAAAAACTGGGGTGAGAGCAGCGGCCGTAAGGAGTGGCTTAAGGGCAATAGGAAGATTCTCTCACAGAATTTAATAAAACTGTGGCATTAGTCAGTGAAACCCTCCCAAATTAGAGATGAATAATGTTTAGGCTTTTCTTCTTTTAAAGCAGTGTTATTAAGAGCAGAGAAAAACACAAATTCAGAATTTTATATGCAGTAAAACATATTATTCCGTTTACTTCTGATGTATTCGCTAATTTTAAGACTTCTCCTCCCCCCCCGCCCCCCCCCAGGGGAGAATAAAGGAAATGGGGACTAAGGAAAAAAATCTATCTATTGCTTATCCCCTCTCTGGTTATGATTTGAGTGGAGTCCTGTATAAACGCAAGCCTTACAAAGGATGGCAATACTGGGCCTTTGGTAATCAGGTAAGTACCCGAATAGTGTTACCTGAATATGACGAATTTTCAGTCTGTTTCACTGAGTTGATTTAAAATTATAGGAAGGGAAAACTGTGCGAATATTTCTAGTAAATCTAGTTGGTGCTGATCAGGCCCAACCCTTAAAGGGTTTGTTGAGTTAGAACCATTGAATTGGAGAGGCAATTAATCCAGCAAGACACATGGCATCTGACATTGTCTGGCCCCTACTACAGCAAGATCTGTTGCAGGAGATGCTAGGAAATTCAAAGGGGTGTTGGGGAGGTGGGGGTAGTATAAGCATCTGTTGTGGCCCTCTGAACAGCTTGGGCTTTTCAGAGGAGGGAGAAAGACATCCTATCACTAAACACACTGAGTACTCTCTCCCCTCCATGTAAACACCTTCCATTTTGTTTTTTACTCTATCCCCAGAACCTAGACTGGCACCTGATAGCTACTAGGTATTTAATAACTGTTTGCTGAATGGATAAATTCATGAATCCAAGGTGGCCTCCCACTTAGGAATACTGCAGAAGTCCTGCCTCTGGGGAAACTCGTCCAGTAGCCTAGCATTGTGGGTGTTTACTTGGGAAGTAATCAACCACAGGAACCAAAGAATAAATGTTGCTTTTCTCTCTCTTTCTCTCTGTCTCTGGCTCCCTCCCTCCCTCTCCTATTGAATGTATGAATAAAGGTTCTTCTAAACTCCATTTCTTGACAGCTTACACTTGGAAGGGAAAAAAGAAGAGCCTTTAGTATGCTTTTGTTTTCAGAAAAGTACTTAGAGAGAAAGCTGTATCGTTTAGATTAATTGTGTAGCCAAGTGCTTAATCGAACTTTGCTTCCATGACTTCTTTCAAAATGAACCTTTTGCATCCCCTTTCCTCGTCATTTTTCCCCTTCTACCCTAAAAATGGAACAGAGCAGAATGACCTGCATTTTAATCCCACATATACTACTTGCTCCAGATATTCTTTAAAAGCTACCTGTTTGGCATTCTCAACTGGGACATAAATAGGATAGCATTTAGTAGATAAAGTTCTGTGAGGATTCAATTAAATACTGCATTAATTATTATAGTACCATGCCAGACACTTAGAAAGCTATTATTAGTATTAATATTATGTACTCAACTTACTATCAACAGTTTTTTATGAACATATCTTTAATTAGTTATGCAATAATCTCCTCAGATAAATTGCTCAATGTGCACTTGAAGAGTTCAAAGTATATATTCCCTTTTAAATTTATGTTTATTAACTTATTGTTGTCCAGAAATCTACCAACAGATCATAAAAGTGCCATAGTACGCAGACCTTGGCCAACACTCCGTTATAAATGTTTTTATTTTTGCCAACTTGATAAAAGAAAAAATGGTAATTCAATTTTACTTTGCAATTCTGTGGCTGCTGCAAAGTTGAACATTTGTCACTTGCTTTGTAGCCATTTATATTTCTTCATTTATGAAGTGGTCATTCATGTTCTAAACTTATTTTCTTACTCTTATGGATTTTTTAAAGTTTTTATGTATATCGTTGTTGTTAGTTGCCATGGAACTGATTCTGACTCATGACCTTACTTCCCAGGCACGTCTGAGTGGGTTTGAACTGCCAACTTCTCAGTTAGTAGTCTGGTGCTTAAACATTTGTGCCATCCAGGGACTCCTTTTGTGTACATTAAGGTTGCTAAAATGGTGTTTATCATATGTAATTGGGGGGGGGGCTTTGTTTTTTATTGTATTCTGTTTATTTTTTTTCATAACAGTTTAAGTTTCTAGGTAGTCAGGTTTATCTATATTTTCTTCGAGGGACTCTGCATTCTTAAATCAAGCTGCTTAAGGCATTTCCCACTAAATGATTATAAAAATATTTACCCCTAATTACTTCTGGAGCCCTGGTGGTGCAGTGGTTAAGAGCTTGCGGCTAACCAAAGAGTCGGCAGTTTAAATCCACCACTGGCTCTTTGGAAGCCCTATGGAGCAGTTTTACTCTGTCCTACAGAGTCACTATGAGTCAGAATCAACTGGATGGCAATGGGTTTCGTTTTAGTTTGGTAATTTAGGTGAAGTTTACAGCACAAATTAGTTTCTCATTCAAATTGTTTTGTGACATTGGTTGCAATCCTCGCAGTGCGTCAGAACTCTCCCCTTTTCCCTTTACACCCTGGGTTCCTCATGTCCATTCGTCTGGTTTTCCTGTCCTTCCTGCCTTCACCTCTTTGCTTTTGGACAGGTGTTGCCTGTTTGGTTTCATATACTTGATTGAACTAAGAAGCATATTCCTCACATGTGTCATTGTTTGTTTTATAGTTCTGTCAAATCTTTGGCTGAAAGGTGGTCTTCGGGGGTGGCTTCAGTTCTAAGTTAGCAGAGTGTCTGGGGACTATGGTTCCTCCAGTATCTGTCAGACCAGTAAGTCTGGTCTTTTTTTGTGCATTTGAATTTTGTTCTACATTTTTCCCCCACCCTTTGCTAGACCCTCAATTGTGATCCCTGTGAAAGTCATGGACGGTGGCAGCCTGGCACCATCTAGTTCTTCTGGGCTCAGGCTGGTGGAGGCTGTGGTTCATGTGGTCCATTAGTCCTTTGGACTAATATTTTTCTTTGTGTCTTTGGTTTCCTTCATTCTGCTTTACTCTGGATAGGATGGGACCAATAGATGTTTCTGAGATGGCTGCTTACAAGCTTTTAAGAACCCAGATGTTACTCACCACGGTAGAATGTAAAACATTTTCTTTATGAACTATGTTATGCCAATTGACCTAGATGTCCCCTGAGACCATGGTCCCTAGCCTTTGACCCCGTAACTCAGTCCCTCAACCTTCCTCATAGGAAGCTTCTATGACTTTGCCTTGGTCAAGTTCTGCTGACTTCCCCTACATCGTGTGTTACCTTTCCCTTCACCAAAGCTTACACTTGTCTACTTTCTAGTTAGTGATTTCCCCTCTCCACTCCTCCCCTTCCTCATCAAAGATTGTTCTTTTCTGTGTGTAAAACTTTTCTTGGGTTTTTATAATAGTGGTCTCATACAATATTTGTTCTCCTAAAATTTTTATGGGATGAAGTTTTGTTTCTGGTATTTGTCTGCATAAAAATTATATTTTTTAAATACTTTTTTTCCCCAGAACTTTATTTGAATCTGGGAGTGCCGTAGTGGTTCATTTTTATTCCAAATGGCTAGCCACCCCGCTCAGTGGTTTGAATTGCCATCTTTATCATATTCCACACACCCCTAGATACTTGTGGTTTTTTTTTGTTGTTGTTGTTCTCTGGGCTGTATTCTGTGTTACTGGTCTGTCTATTCTTACACCAATACAAGCTATCCTAATTTCCAGATATTTTATAGAATTTTTGGATTTTTGGTTTGTAATTTTGGTTTTGTTCCATTATCTAAAGTTTTAATCCGATCTATAAGAAAAGTATTAATTTTGTACTTTAATTTTTTTAACAGGACAATTATCTGAACTTTATTGTTCCTCATAGTCTTTTAGCTGATTCTTTGGGAATTTTAGATACAAATCAAAGGAAAAATGTATTGTTACCACCCTCTAATATTGTAAAAACTATAATTCACCATATTTGCAATATTATTTAGTTATTTAATGACAGAAACCCTGACTTTTCAATGTGTCGTAACCTCCTTTAGGGCAGTGATCATATAATTTACTTATTTGGTATTCCCTATTGCATCCATCACATTGCTGGATAAACACAGATGTTCAGGAACATTTGTGGAATGAAACTGATATTTTCAGTGTAGCACTTCTCAATACTAGTTCCTCAGTTGCTGAGAAGTGTTACTCACAATAAAGGTTGTGTTGCCAAGGAAGTTCGGAAACTTGTGATTAAGCAAGGCCCTTAATATGCTATTGTGCCTGTGGCTCTACAGGAAGAAATTATGGCAAAAAGCATTTCCGTAAATTATTATTGATCATGAATCTTTTTTTTTGGTAAAGTATCTCACAATACTAGTGTTCCGAAGAACATTAACTATTTTTTGTTTTCTGCAGTGCATGACATATAGAATTAAAGATATTAACCAAAAAAACCAAACCCAGTGCCATCAAGTCTATTCCAACTCATAGCGACCCTGTAGGACGAGTAAAACTGCCCCATAGAGTTTCCAAGGAGCACCTGGTGAATTCGAACTGCCGGCCCTTTGGTTACCAGCCCTAGCACTTATCCACTTCGCCACCAGGTTTTTCATTAAAAATATTAGGTCAGTTAATACATGTAGATACTTCAGTTAATGTAAAACAGCCATGCTGAAGCACAGAAGTATGATTTGTGCATCTTTGGCAGCAATTCTAACATTCCTCTGAGCAAGAATCTTTTGTGTTTCTTTTTAAAAAGAAGAAATGCTTCAATATCAAGACCCACTCAATGAAATCAAAGATGACCCTCACAGTAAATGTCCGTGCTGAAAAGAAAGGCTCAGAAAAAAATTCAGAAGATATGATAAACTAGGGCAGTTTACATATGTTCTCCCTCTATCCATGGCTACGTTCAATTGTTTATTCACCTCGCTTCTGTCCCCCCAGCCTCTGTGTGGGAGACCCAGATGGGCAACATTACTGCATTCACTGGTCAAGTTGGCAGACCGTGTCTGTCCTGCAGTTGCCACCACATCTGCTGTACCTTTCTCTGTAGGTGGTGAACGGAAGATAACTCAACAAAGGAACAAACTGCCTACATCTACTGCCAAACCCTGAAATCAAGGAGCCCACACAAAAAGATAAGAAAAAATAAAACTAAACTAAAGTAAAATGAAATTGTAATACTGAAAACAACCAAAATTGATTTCGATAGTAAGGGAATTAAACAAATTGTGGTGGTACATTCATATGATGGAATACTGTAAACATATTAAAGATTCTGTTTCCAAGAAGATTTTAAGGGCATGGGGAAATGCTCACATATAATGTTAAATGGAAATGTTGAGTGCTGTGTGTAAAAATATATACAAAGGAAGAAAATATTGAAAGAAAAATATAACCAAAGGTTAACAGTGTAGAATTATGGTTTTTCCCACTTACTTTATACTCTTCCCTATTTTATAAATATTTCATAAATGTGTATTCCTGTTATAATCAGAGAAAAATAAAATATTCTTTTGAAAAGACAATATTTAATAGTTTTATTCTTCCATTTCTAAATCTGGATTGCAACTGTAAAAAAATGAAACCATTAATGGCAATCAAGTCTTTAACAAAAATTTATATAAATATCAAGCTTTTTTTTTTTTTAAGTGCTATTACCAGTCATATGCCAAAGTAGCATTTTTAACTCCAGGTTGAATTAAACCAAAAGAGTGTAACCCAAATAAATTTATTTTTTTAATGTACCACGGAATTCTATCACTGATAATTTAGTGTAATAATGAATACTGTATTTGGTGCTTTCATTATTTTAAAAGTGTAACTATAGATAGTGTTGTATGCAAACTATCATGCTATTTTCTTTGTGTTTCGATAAGAAGAATGTATCTTTCTCTGGCTAGGGTATATTGTTTTTAAAGTTAACTTAGTGACTATTTTAAGCACAACTAAATCACAATAACTGGAAAGATATCATGCATGTAAAAAAAAATTTTTTTTTATGTATAGGAGGTGTGACACGCAGAAATAAGAAAGAAAACACAAATATCCACACAAAAAAACTCATTACAGAAAATTTTTCAAATGGACAGATATAACAACCCAGTACCCAGTGCCATCGAGTCAATGATGTAACAAAGGGATCTGAAAATAATTCTCACTTTTAAAATAAAATGTTGTTTTACATGGCACCTGTATATTCCTTGGTTAGCTAATTCCTTATACAGCCATGCATCCACAGTATGAATGATACTCTTGTCTGGAACTAGAAGGCATTACCCTGTGGCCAAACTTATTTCATGCTTCAAGACAAATATAAACAATTTTGTAATAAATGAGTTAAAACTGTGATTTTTTTAAAGCATGCAAAATTGATTTTTGTTTCAGCCTCCTTTATCAATCCCCACTCCCAAATAAAATATCTGCGAAAAGATAAAGAAATAAACAGCCTTGCCCTACCTTCTGCAATAAGTATTCCTAACTTATGTCAGAAAAAAGAATCTTTCTTGACTTGATACCATGACTCCTGAGAAAACTCTCAAAGAACAACTCTGTCAGTTGTAACAACTTTAAATTTACATGTTGCACTTCCTGCAAAAATAAATATTAGACTGGTGAAACTTACCAGGTTAATTACACATGACTTGAGGCAGCTGTTTAAGACTGTACACTGTACCACAGAAATCCATATGCAGCCAACAGTGACAAAATTCACAAGTTTCAGAATAAGCCAGTAAATGTCCTTCATCACTTCACCAACGGCGGAGTTTTAGATGGCCGTCCTTCGTGTTTTCTCCATTTCGCTATATGAATTCTTTGATTTCATCACTTCCATTGAAAGAGTGGCTAGAGGATTTTTATTTTTGGTTTGACAAGCTAGACTATCTTTGCCTTTTTAAATAATATTTAGATCTTTTAATTTAGACCTTTTAATCCAGCATAGCTGTAACATTCACATAACTATTTCATAACTGAACTTCCTTTGACTCCCATGAAAGAAAATCACTCACTGACTAAAGGTTAGGTCGTAGAAGAGCACTTCTCATGGAAAGTAAACAAAGTAGAAAAACGCAAATTGCATCTCCGCAAGGAGGTGACACGTGCACAACCTGAAACTGGAACCCTTTGGCGGATCATCCACACTTCACTTCTTTGAGGCTGGTTCAACTATGCAGGGAATTGGGCATTGACCATGTATGTTTTAGCAAACAGTAGCATGATTGTAATAAAGAATTATTAAAAAAATGGAAATGCCCAAATCAAGCGATACAGCAGAGAGAAACAGAACTCTTTGAAGCCAAATACATATTTTAAAATTAAAGAACAAAGCCAAAATTAGTAGTAGGGTGAGCTAAAGACAAGGAAGTTGGCTAGAGCACTTTCAGAACTTCACTACATATTAACTAATATACTGCCTTATCAGGCCTGTTGAGACAGAGAACTGAAACTAGCCACCACAGAGACTGAAGATATGTACAAGTGTAGCTGCCTTAGAGAGGAAATATTGTAAAGAATTTTCAACTAGCCCAGCATCAAGATAAAGTTAAGCTGAAACATAAACAAAGAATTTGAAATCAGCAGGGTACAGAAGTGAACATTCTAGATAGCTACTTTTTAGATTGCTGAGGGTTAACTCCTAAAGGCCAGATGTTTTTCTGTTATTCTTTTTGTGTGACAATTGAAAGTGTCAAATTAACTTTCTTGTCTTAAAAAAAACATACCAAATGTAATTAACTTTTTCTAAAGACATAGATTCTTATTATGAGCAACACATGAGGTCTTGTTTTGAGCTGGGCATCTTTCAGTAAGAGTTAAAAAAAAAACAGTGTACATCATAAAGATGAATGGATACTTACCTCAGCACTGACCCCTATTGCTGTTAGGTATGGTGGAGTGGCGCCTGATTCATGGCAACCCGTGTACAAATGGGATCGGACTGTTGTGATCCATAAGGTTTCACTGGCCAGTTTTCAGAGGGAGATCATCGGGACTTTCTTCCTAGTCTTAGTCTGGAAGCTCCACTGAAACCTGTTTAGCATCATAGCAACGTACAAGCCTCCTCTAACAGCTGAGTGGTAGCTGTACTTGAGGTGCATTGGCCAGAAATCAGACCCAGTCCTCCCTCATGAAGGTGAAAGTTCTACCCTTGAGCCACGACTGCCCTCTGCATTGACCCCTAAAACTTTTTCTTGTTGTTTTTTGGCTGGGTAATGTCAACATGCTTTTTATTTTTGTTATGTTAAGAAACATAAGTTAAAGAATATGCAGCTACCCAGTTGCTTGGTCAGAAGAACATGGCCACCTTTTTACAGAATACAATTTTGAATCAGAGAATGAAGTCCCTTAACCAAGGACTTTTCTTATCCCAATAAAATTTATCTTCTTCACTGGTGCTATTGGTGACTTTTGTCATATTGGCGCAAATAATATTTGTAGCTTTTACTTCACTTACAAAATGAACCACCAAGGAAAACCAGCACCATGAGTTCAAGTAGCCTGCCATTGCTACCATCCAAGAGCTTGACTAAGTCCAGGTATTGATCATTGGTGTGCTATCTCCAATCTCCTATCAAAAGGAGGGAAAGATTTAGGAGGTAATATTGGAGCCATTCATTATTCCCTGTCCTTGACCATAGAGAATGTGACCCAGCTAGAGCTGGACTTGAAAGAACTCACAAGGACACATCAACTGGGCCCTGAGGTATAAGGCCAATAGCTAAGATAATCTTGGAAAACATCTTTTGGGGAACCTTTCATATAAGCAAATCATAAACAGCACAAAAGATCCACATATTTTCCACTCTTACCTTTTTCTATTAGCATTTGTTGGACCAATGAAGAGTGCTCTGACTGTCATTACTGAAACCTATACCACTGATTTTTAAGAAAGACGATTCAAAATGTAGAACCACAGTGACTTAACAGTTTTTAGCCAGTCTGTGAAAAGGTGAAGCATTCAATGGTGTTGCTCATTTGCTAACGTTAACAGACACTGATCATTCTGTAATGCCTTTTTTGAATATATGCTAAATAAAACTTTTCTTTTTGCTTTCCTATTTAAAACAATGAACCACCAAACACTTCCATGAAAACTTAAGCACATTCTTTTATCTCACTTGATCTAACTTTATTGGTGGGGCATGAAAAAGGAGTATCCTTCCCATTTTAAGATTTTATGCTAATTCTGGTTTTGGGGATTTAAACCTGCACATAGATTTGCACTTCTGGAAGATGAATTATTTTCAAAGATCTTTCCTGCAGTATTATTTATATCAGCAAAAGACTGGAAACAACCTAAAAGTTCAACAATATGATACTGGCCCAGTAAGTTCACATACTCTTCCTTTTCCGTGGGGCTTCTCCACAGGAGCTTGCTTAGACTTCCTTGGCCTGATGGTACAGTGGTTAAGAGCTCTGGCTGCTAGCCAGAAGATCGGCAGTTCAAATCCATCGGCTGTTCCTTGGAAACCCTATGGGGCAGTTCTACTCTGCCTGTAGGGTCTCTGTGAGTTGTAATCAACTCGATGGCAACAGTTTTGTTTTGTTTTTTCACAACATGTTGGTCTCTGGCAATCAAATTTTTTACATGGTGGCTTAGAACTTTGGTGAACATGGTCCAGCTCATAATGCATAAGCTGTATTGTCTTTTACGATCCAGCTTTAGAAATCTCACAGTCACTAAGGCCACATTCTATTGGTTACGAATCCAAAAACCAAACTCGTTGCCATCGAGTTGATTCTGATTCATGGTGACCCTGCAGGACAGAGTAGAACTGCCCCCTAAATTCAAATTTGTGCCCAGATTCAAGGAGAAGACAAATAGATTCCACCTCTTGATAAGGAAGTGGCAAGTTTCTAGAAGAACATGTAAGATGGGAGAGATTGTTGTACTAATTTAAAAATCCAATCTTCCACCATATAGGCAGTTGTCACTTTGCGTGGTTCTGATATATGCACCTTTCTGTTACCACCAGTCCATAAACTGCTGCTGCTCTTAATGTTGTTGTTGATGTTGTTGTTGTTAGGTGCCGTTGAGTTAATTTTGACTCTTAGCAACCCAATGTGACAGAGTAGAACTGCCCCCATGAGTTTCCTAGGTTATTACCTTCACAGGAGCAGATCACCAGGTCTTTACTCCCGCAGCCAGACATCTCTAAAATTTTATCTTCACAAATAATCTGCTCCCTGACATCTGGTTCCCATACACTAGCTGCCAACTGAAGTTTCTCCAGTCGGATCCACTGGCCTCCTGATCCTGCTGTCCACAGATTTAGGACTACATTCTGGCAACACCGGTGGCATAGTGGTTGAAAGCCATGGCTTTTGGCCAAGGGGTCAGCGGTTCGAATCCACCGGGAGCTCCTTGGAAACCCTGTGGGGCAGTTCTACTCCGTCCTATAGGCCCGCTGTGAGTTGGAATCGACTCAGTGGCAACAGGTTTGTTTTTTTTTTTTTTTTTTTTTTGCCACCATGCTACAGGGTCACTATGAGTCAGAATCAACTCAACTGCAGCGGCTTCAGTTTTGTTTTGGACCACCATTCTAAGTAGCCCTTGTGGTTCAGTGGCTAAAGTGCTCCTCTGCTAACTGAAAGGCCCGTGGTTCGAATGCACCCAGCACTCTTCGAGAGAAAGCTGTGGCAATCTGCTTCCATAGAGATTTATAGTCTTGGAAACCTATCCAGCAGTTCTACTCTGTCCTATAGGGTCACTATGAGTCAGAATCAACTTGATGGCAACTGTTTTAAGGACCACAAGTCTTTTCAGGGACCCAGTATCTTCACCCTTGTTTCTAACGAAAGCTTTGCTTTTTATTTGTTAACTCTCAAGTATTTGCATTTTTGGAGCCTTTTAAATCTAATTATAAGCTAAAAGACATTGTGTTTTAATAGGAGCTATTTTCCGGAACTTGAGACCAGGTCTTGGATGACTTAAACATTTTACCTAAAGCTAACTTGAAGGGAAACCTGCTTTAGTAGTCATGAAAAGGAGTTTCAAAACGAAAGCCAAGCTCCTGAGGCTGTTCCTCTTCTGCCACCCTCCAGATATACAAGAGCCAGAGTCCACGACAGGGTTTTCCACTGTGCCCCTCCCCCAGAAGTGACCCCAGCTGCATTCCTAATGCAGTTTCTCCATTCTCAAGACAGTCACCGAGGAATCCTGCAGTCTCCCATAGCACCACCAGTGACCTTGTAGATCACTCCTTACCCCTATGGCCAGAACCACGGCTGTTTCAAACCCACACTGTGGACAGGAAATACACTGTTGTTGTTAGCTACTATCAGGTTTGCCTGACTCCTGATGACCTCAAGCACAATGGAATGAAATGCTGCCCCTTGTGAGTCACAGGATTTTCAGTGGCTGATTTTTGGAAGGATTGCATGTTGTTACGATGCTGAACAAGTTTTAGAGGTGTTTTCAGACTAAACGGACTAGGAAGAAAGGGCATGAAATAAAAAAAAAGAGAGATAGTAAAAAGGAAAACAACTACCCAAGGACCTTCCAAGGGGAAAAGAGGGCAGAGAGAGCACTGATGGGAGCTATGAGAGAACAGGTAGTCTCAAATGAGAAATGGGAGCAGGTCAAGGAGGCAGCAACTTTGACCAGTGAGAATCAAGCTCCAGAACTTAGGTCTTTTCATTAAGTAGCAAACTTTAAGGGCTGTATGATCATAATTATAATTATTAAGTTGTGAGTAACTTTTTAACTTAGTAAAAACACAATAATGGCTTTATTATAGATACTGAGAAAACGAGAAGGAAAAACTAAATAAAGGAAATTCTACTAATTACTAACTATGTCATTTATGACTGTTTCCATTTATAAGTAATTACTTTGAGCACAAATCCAATTAGGTTTGAATCCTGACCTCAGACTTTTTTAAAGTGGCCTTCAAGGGTACATCAAAGTCCATCCAGGAACAGGAAGAATGGGAATCCTTCTGATTTCTTTGCTTCAAAAATTATTGCAGTCATAAAGTGAGGTTCTTGGCTAATCAGGAAATGGTTCTTGGGCATTAACATGTATGTTATTGTTGTTAGGGGCTGTTGACTCAGTTCCAACTCATAGCAACCCTATAAACAACAGAATGAAACACTGCCCAGTCCTGTGCCATCCTCACAAACATTGCTGTTTGAGCCCATTGTTGTAGCCACTGTGACAATCCATCTCATGAAGTGTCTTCCTATTTTTCTCCGGCCCTCTACTTTTCCAAGTATGATGTCCTTCTCCAGATAACATATCCAAAGTACTTGAGACAAAGTCTCATCATCCTCCCTTCTGAGAAACATTTTGGCTGTACTACTTCTAAGATAGATTTGTTCATTCTTCTGAAAATCCATGGTATATTCAATACTCTTCGTTAACACCGTAATTCAAAGGCATCAGTTATTCTCCAGTTTTCCAGCTTTCACATGCATATGAGACAACTGAAAATACCACAGCTTGGGTCAGGCGCACCTAAGTTCTTGAGGTGACATTTTTGCTTTTTAATGCTTTAAAGAGGTCTTTTGCAGATTTGCCCAATGTAATACATCACTTGATTTCTTGACTGGTGCTTTCGTGGTCATTGATTGTGGATCCAAGTAAAATGAAATCCTTGACAACTTCAATCTTTTCTCCATTGATTATGATGTTGCTTATTCGTCCAGGGTTTTTGTTTTCTTTATGTTGAGGTGTAATCCATACCGAAGGTGGTAGTCTTTGATCTTCATCAGTAAGTGCTTCAAGTCCTCTTCGCTTTCAGTAAGGAAGGTTGTGTCATCTGCATATCAAAGGCTGTTAATGAGTCTTCCTCCAATCCTGATGCCCTGTTCTTCTTCATATACTTCAGTTTCTCAGTTTATTTGCTCAGCATACAGATAGAATAAGTATGGTGTCTTAGGCTGGATTCTCTAGGAAAGCAAAACCAGTAAATCATATTATTATGTATAATATATATTATATATGCAGAGAGAGATTTATATCAAGGAAATGGCTAACGCGGTTGTAGAGGCTGGAACGTCTCAGTTCTATGGGTCAGACTTCTGATGCATGTAGCCACAGCAGCTGGCAAGCCTAAGTTTGGCCGGGCTCTTGTTCACAGACTGTAAAGATCAATGAATCCCAAAAATTGGCAGGCAAGACTGCAGGTAAACTGCTGGCTCAAGTCCCAAGAACTGGAGATCAGATGAACAGGAGCCAGCCACAGGATCCAGAATGAGCAAAAGCCACAAGCATTGCCAGAAAATCCACTTACATTCAGTGCAGTCCACATACCCAGGGAAAATCCCGTTCAACTCATTGGCTACTCACAGCAGATCCCATCATAGAGGTGATCACATAATATCAAATCTCATCATGGAAGTGATCATACCATCATACAACTGTCACATCACTGAGGATCTTGGCCCAGGCAATCTGACACACAACCTTAACCTTTACATATGATGAAAGGATATAACCCTGACACGCGCCTTTCCTGATTTCAAGCCATGCAGTATCCCCTCATTCTCTTGGTCTATGTGCAGTTTCTTCATGAGCACAATGAAATGTCCTGGAATTCCCGTTCTTTGCAATGTTATGCGTAATTTTTGTGATCTACACAGTCGATGCCTTTGCATAGTCAATAAAACACAGGCAAACATCTTTCTGGTATTTTCTGTTTTCAGACAAGATCCATCTAACATCAGCAATAATATCCCTTGTTCTATATCCTCTTCTGAATCCAACTTGAATTTCTGGCAGTTCCCTGTTGAGGTACTGATGCGATCATTTTTTAATAATCTTTAGCAAAATTTTACTGTGTGTGATATTAATGATATTGTTCAATAATTTCCACATTCTATTGGATCACTTTTCTTTGGACTGTGCACAAATATGGACAGCCAGGCAGCTGTCTTCCAAATTTCTTGGCATAGACGAGTGAGCTCTTCCAATGTTGCATCCATTTGTTGAAACATGTCAGTTGGTATTCCATCAATTCCTAGATCCTTGTTTATTGCCAATACCTTTAGTGCAGCTTGGATTTCTTCCTTCAGTACCATCTGTTTTTGATCATAAGCTACCTCCTGAAATGGTTGAACGTTGACCAATTCTTTTTGGTACAGTGACACTGTGTATTCCTTTCACCTTCTTTTGATGCTTCCTATGTCGCTCAATATTTTGCCCATACAATCCTTCAGTATTGTAACTCAAGGCTTGAATTTTTTCTTCAGTTCTTTCAGCTTGAGAAACGCTGAGAGTGTTCTTCCCTTTTGGTTTTCTAACTCAGTGTCTTTGCACGTTTCATTATAATACTTTACTTTGTCTTCTTGACTGCCTTTGAATCTTCTGTTCAGCTCTTTTACTTCATCATTTCTTCCATTTGCTTTAGCCACTAAACATTTAAGAACAAGTTTCAGAGTCCTTTCCAACATCCATTTTGAACTTTTCTTTCTTCCCTATCTTTTCAATGACCTTTTGCTTTCTTCATTTATGATGTCCTTGATGTCATCCCACAACTCGTCTGGTCTTTGGTCATTAGAGTTCAGTGCACTGAATCTATTCTTGAAATGGTCTCTAAGTTCAGGTGGGATGTACTCAAGGTTGTACTTTGGCTCTTGTGGATTTGTTTTCATTTTCTTCACCTTCAATTTGAAGTTGTATATGAGCAGTTGATGGTCTGTTCTGCCATCAGCTCCTAACCTTGTTCTGACTGATGAAATTGAGCTTCTCCATCATCTCTTTCCACAGGTGTAGTCAATTTGATTCTTGTGTATTCCAGCCAGTGAGGCCCACATGTATAGTCACTATTTATGTTGCTCAAAATAGGTATCTGCAATGAAGAAGTCGTTGGTCTTGCAAAATTTCTATTACCAAAGCCATATTTTCCAACTATTGATCCTTCTTGTTTGTTTCCAACTTTTTCCTTCTAATCATCGGTAATTATCAGTGCATCTTGATTCCACATTTGATCAATTTCGGACTAGCCCAAAGAGAAGCTGGTAAAAACCTTCAATTTCTTCATCTTTGGCCTTAGTGGTTGGTGTGTGAATTTGAATAATAGTCATATTAACTGGTCTTCCTTGTAGGCATATGAATATTTATCCTATACTGACAGTGTTGTACTTCAGGATGAAATGTCCTTTTTGACAATGAATGTGATGTCATTCCCCTTTGTCATGGATTGAATTGTGTCCCCCAAAAATATCTGTCAACTTGGCTAGGTCATGATTCCCTTATATGATTGTACGATTGTCTACCATTTTATCTTCTGAAGAGATTTCCTTGTGCGTTGTAATTCCTATCACTATGATGTGAGAAGATGGATTAGTGGCAGTTATACTGATGAGGTTTACAAGATTAGATAGTGTCTTAAGCCGGTCTCTTTTCAGATACAAAAGAGAGAAGCAAGCAGAGAGACATGGGAATCTCATACCACCAAGAAAGCAGCACCAGGAGCACAGCGTGTCCTTTGGACCTGAGGTTCATGGGCTGAGATGCTCTCAGACCAAGGGAAGTCTAATGCATCACAAGAACCTTCCTCCAGAGCTGACAGAGAGAGAAACCCTTCCCCTGGAGCCAGGACCCTGAATTCAGACTTCTAGCCCACTGGACTCTGAAAGAATAAACTTCTCTTTGTGAAAACCATCCACTTGTGGTATTTCTGTTATAGCAGCACGAGATGACTAAGACACCCTTCAATTTGTTATTCCTGGCATAGTAGACCTTATGATTGTCCCATTCAAAATGGCCAACACCAGTCCATTTCAGGTCACTAATGCCTAGGATATCACTGTTTATGGGTTCCATTTCATTTTTAACGACTTCCAATTTTCCTACATTCATACTTTATACATTCCATGTTCCTATTATTAATGGGTGTTTGCAGCTATTTCTTCTTTTTGAGTCATGCAACATCCGCAGATGAAGGTCCAAAAGCTTCACTTCATCCACATTTTGGCAGAGCTTTCTTTCTTTCTCTCTCTTTCTCTTGATCCTGCCTTTGTCTCGACGTTGCCTGACCTTCGATTCTTGGGATGTGAGAAGTCTTTAACCTGTTGCTTCACCTGAAGATTCTGGATTTGGCAGCTACCACAACCCATGAGCCAGCAGCTTACCACCTGACCTGCAGATTTTGGGTTCATCAGCCTATGCAACCACATAAGCCGTAGAATCCTCCACCCTGCCACCTGACCCATGTATTTGGGACTTGTCCACGTCCGCAATTGTATGAGCCATTTCCTTGAAATAAATTTCTCTTTATATATTTATAAGAAGCCCCAGTAGTGCAGTGGTTAAAGCAATCAGCTGCTAACTGAAAGGATGAAACCACAAGCTGCTCCACGGGAGAAAGACGGAGCAATCTGCTTCAATAGAGATTTACATCCTTGGAAACCCTATGGGGTCACTATGAGTCAGAATCAGCTTCACAGCAGTGGGTTTGGTTTTATATATATTTATATACATACATAAAAGGAGCACTGGTGGTGCAGTGGTTAAGCATTCAGCTGCTAATCGAAAGATCTGTAGTTTGAATCCACCAGCTCCTCCATGGGAGAAAGATGTAGCAACTGCTTCTGCAAAGATTACAGCCTTGGAAACCCTATGGGGCAGCTCTGCTCTATCCTATAGGGCCAGTATGTGTTGGAATCAACTTGATGGCAACGGGTCTGGTTTTTTGTTGTGGTTTATAAATTTACATATACTTTTCACTGGTTTTACTCCCCTAAAGAATCCAGCCTAAGACACATCCATGGTAGTATGTCATTCATGTTGGACAGGTTTCATTGGTGCTTCCAGACTAAGACTAGAAAGAAAGACCTGGTGATCTACTTCCAAAAATTAGACAATGAAAATCCTATGGATCACAACACAGTATTTTTCAATATAGTGGTGGAAGATGAGTCCCCTAGGTTTGAAGGCATTCAAAAATATACTGTGACCACAATAAGGGACTCAAACATACCAGTGGTAGTGAGGATGGTGTAAAACCAGAACCAAAACCAAACTCGTTGTTGTCAAGTTGATTCTGACTCATAGCAACCCTACAGGACAAAGTAGAACTGCCCCATAGAATTCCCAAGGAGCAGCTGGTGGATTCAAACTGCCGACATTATGGTTAGGATCCAAGTTCTTAATCACTGCGCCACCAGGGCTCCGAAGACAGTGCAGAACCCAGCAATGTTTCATTTCATTGTGCATGGAGTCACCCTGAGTTGGAGCTGACCTGAGAGCTACTAACAACTATTTTAGGTATAGTAATATAATATAATCCTTATATAATTTTAAAGAACCCTAGTGGCACAGCGGTTACGTGCTCAGCTGTTAACTGAAAGGTTGGCAGTTCAAACAAGCCCAGTGGCTCTGTGAGAGAAAGACCTGGTGATCTGCCTTCAGAAAGATTACAGCCTAGAAACCCCTATCGGCCATTCTACTCTGTCACATGGGATGGCTATGAGTTGAAAATTGACTCAACGTTACCCAATAAAAGCAATATAATTTTGTTCATTATTAACTGAGAAGTAAAACCAATATTTTAATTGGAATGGAAAACTAGTCTTTGCTAATATAATAAGGTTATCTACTCACGGATTAAAAACATTTGCACTCTCATTGTTGTCTTTAGCTATTTATGTTTAAGGAAAATTTCTCAATATAGCTTGCATACTTTCAATGAGAACACTTTGACCACTTGCAAGTAAAGATCACATGTGAGAACAAAGTGCTTTATTTCAAAAGTTGTTGATGCTATTGTTATGATGGAAGTACTGTTTAAATTCACAGAGCAGGAAGATCCAGGAAACTACAAGTTCAAATTTAGCAAGGATGTGCATTTCTTCATTCAACCACTTGATCTGCATTTGCAAATATTGCAACATAAATTTCAGGCAAGGTTCCTGTTGTATCCTTCAATACAAAGAACACTTACAATGCAAAATGGTTGCAAAACCACTCTAAGATAGAACAGCATAATATTTACTTTGCTGTTTCAAGGACTGCTCTGAGAAGCAGTTTAGCCCAAACTATAAGCATCAGAACATGATTAGAGGAGAGTCTGGAAAGCAGAGCTTGGTGCAGAGCAGCAGTAGCAGCCAGAAAGCTGGCATGCTTGCCATTATCTGCCTGATGAGATGGAGATAAACAGCTTTGGGAGCCTTGAACTTGCTTCCTAGCAAAACAATAATCATTAAGAAAAAGAGAGCCCGTCATGCAACTTTTGAAGATCTGCTACATGAATTTTTGTATTTATATATCCAAAGTTTCATTTCCCTGTTTTGAAATACTCATATAATTCAGAATATTTCTGGTGGCTTTCCTCCATGACAAGTCCTGGGTTGACGCAGAATTGGAGCTGTGCTGTAACAGTCATAAGACACATTCTCTTGACTCAGTTACTGACTACTTTCTCTTTACTATGCACTGGGAAATGGTTTATGTGCATTATCTCTTTCCAGCCTCTTAGTATTCAAGGAAATAATTAGTAGCATATCCATTTTAGAGTTCAGTCCTTAGGAGGTTAGATAAATTTCTCAGGTTCACACAATTAGGAGGTGGCAGAATTGGGGTTCAAGCCCAAGTCTGTCTGACCCTGAAGTCTATAACTTTAACCTTAATGTTCATATTAAACTACCCTTAGGAAGATGATGTTTTAAATTGGTCACCAATATTCATCTATTTGGACTGGAATATCTAATTAGAGTTGTCCTGCTTCTTTTAAAGATGAAATGTATTTAACGTATCACTATCAAAGTTTAGGGAAAAAAAAAAACCAATAATCAAACATAGGAGGGAAATCATCGCTGAAGTACAGGAGGTCAAATTTCAATTGTTGCTATAACTAATCATTTTCCAGTTTTTGGATGTGAATAAAGTGCTTGGGGATAATTGCAATGTTTTAAATATACTATCATCAGCTTCCAGACGAAGATGAACTAGGAAGAGCTACTTCTAGGAGATCTACTTCTGAAAATCAGCCAGTGAAAACCGTACGTATCACGATCTGAGCTCTTCGTTCATAGGATTGCTATGAGTTGGGGGGTTGACACAACAACAGCTAACAACAACATCAGCTATAATAGTAAGATAACTTTAATAAACATTTACATTGTACTATTTCTCAAACTATATGAAACATACTACCTACATTTCAAAAAGAAAAAAAAACTTTTTTTTTTTTTTTACATTTCAAAAGACTTACCAAATTAGAGATCTAATACTGAGCACGGCTTAGACAGTACAGTAAGCTTTGGTTTGTTAGAAACAAAAATTGTCTTTATGAAAGTGAATTGGGCTTTCCTATCCACCTAAACCCTGGTGGTGCAGTGGTTAAGAGCTACAGCTGCTAACCAAAAAGGTCGAGGCAGTCCTTGGAAACTCAATGGGGCAGTTCTACTCTGTCCAATACGGTCATTATGAGTCAGAATCAACTAGACGGCAATGGGTTTTGTTTTGTTTTTTTTTTTAATCTACCTAAAAACATCTCATTAAGTATGAGTTTAACTCATGTGTTCTTCCCTGACCTCTAGAATTGTGAAAAGTTGATCCAACTAGATCATATTAACCTGTGTGAAATAACTAGACTTTACTGGTACAGTCTAATGATAAAGACCACCATGATCATGGGATCACTGCACCATATATTTTTAAATCTTCCCCCTGGTAGTTTTTCAGAGGAAGAAGGAAAGAGGTAGTTTCTACAGAGGAAAATTAATGAGTTAAGTGGAGACAATGTGTCTACGAGCCGCTTAAGAATTTGGCCCGTGTCCAGCAATGCAAATATCTGGCGTTGGGCTTTGAGTTCTGTCTGAGCGGCCCATGAGCTCAAATTTTCTTTGTTATCTCCAATTTTGCCTTTAAAATTCATGTGAATTTAGGATTTTACTCCAGAACATGCTTATTTTAATATAAAAATCCAGGTAGAATTTAATTAACATTGGCCCCACTGCTTCCAGACGTCTTTAAGCCAGGTGTTTGTGTTGTTGGAGACATTTCCAGATTATTATCCTGATGCTTAGTCAAGAGCATCTTCATTGATACACTATAACAAAAACAAGAATGTAAAATGTTAACAGCTAGAGATGAAGCTTATTCATGCATTTATTTAATAAACATTTATTGAGAAGTTAGGCTGAATCATGAGAAATTGAATTTTTTTTAGGTAAAAAAGTGTTTTAATATTGGCAATTCCATATGAACTTATTAGCATGTAGAAGGTGCACCTCGTATATAGTAGTAGGCTGTATGCTCTATCGGCATTGCACACAGACTGTGCCTCAAAGTTCCAGGGAGCCATTAACAGACTGCTAAGAATGAGACATGTACACCCACTGGCATCAGTCATTCTGTGAGTGCTACGTTCATCTGTGACAGAGCCGGACAAACAATAATTATAATGATAGCTTTCACTTTGTAAAGTGAAACCTATTACTATTATTTATAAAAAGCGAACAGTAAACAATAACAACAAATTTCCAAAGGGGAGCCGCTTGCCCTTCCCCAGACTACCTATGTCCATTCTTATATCACAGGGCAGGCACACCATGGTTCAGGTCAGATGCTATGTTCACATCACCACTGCCTCCAGCTACCAGCATGCTGGTTAGGGGTCTACACAGCTCCTGAGGCTTCTGCTCTGCTGCTGGGTTTTGCTGGGCCTGGCCTTACTGGGGTGAGCCTCTGCGCTGGGCCCTTCTAAGCCTCTGCTGCCAGCTTCCACCCCATTACTCGGGTGTGCAGGGCTCTCTTGCCACCATGCTACCCCCTGCACAGGGCACACTCAGGCCTCTCTTTTTCTGCACAGGCAAGTGTTACAGCTCTTTTAGCTCTGCTAGCAAACCTCCTGCCCAGAGGCACCTGGTTCCACCCTGTTGTAGGAAGTCCCCTCCACGAGATCCTCTGAGGCTACCCCTGCACAGAACACACTCGAGCCTCTACCCTGCACAGGCAAGTGTTACAACTCTTTTAGTCCACCAGCAAGCCTTCTGCGTGAAGATGCCAATGCGGCATGTCTACCACAGCCTTCTCATTACGTGGGCCAGCCAATCCCATCGCTGCTGTCTCTTGCCATCTTGTGCCTTCTTCAGTGTTTGTTCTTTCTTCTGAGTCTAGGAGGTTCTCAGCCAGGGACCCTGAGTTCTTGGTCCAAAGGACACATTTTGTTCCAGGTTCTTGTTCTTAATGATAGCAAGGTCCCCTGAACCTCTGTGGGATTGGCCCTTATGTAAGCAAACTCCTTGTCAATTTCAAGGCACGGCCCTCACACCAGGACCACATGAAGTGACCAATCCCCTCAGTGGACTTTAAGTCACTCAGTTTGCATAGTAAACTGACAAATCCCTTGCAAGATTGTGGCCCATTTTGAGAAGTTAGAAGTCCATGGCTAGAAAGGCCATATGAAAGCAATTCACTGAACTGCATAAGTATTCCAAAAATGTTAATGGATGATGAGTATGGATAGCAAATGGGAAAAGTTTTAATGTCAAAAAATCCAAATAGGGGATTTATATTTTTCCAGTAGCTTATTCCACTAACAAATGAAGGATGGGTTTTAATTATGCCTCAAGACCATGGGGGCTTTTGTATACCAGTAACAGATAAATTGCACAGTCCGCAGCCAAAATGACTGTGTGTTCCAATATTATATGTAGTATGGGTGACACAAAGCAAATCAGATACTTTTGTCATTTTGTGCTTTTTTGGTTGTTTTTATATCTCTACTTGAATCCTGTTCACTCCAAAATCCTTGTTTGGTTTTTTGAGGGAATTTCTCAATGGTGAATCTACCCCAAGCCATTTATTTCAGGTGTTACAAGACAGCTATGGCCTCTTGCTCCCCACAGCTCTATCTTGAATTTCTACTTTCATCTATTTCTCTTGTAAATAGTCAGAAATTCCCAAGGGAATAAGACCAAACCAAACCAAACCCATTGCCATTGAGTCAATTTTGACTCATAGTGATCCTATAGGACAGAGTAGAACTGCTGCATAGGATTTCCAAGGAGTGTCTGGTGGATTTGAACTGCCGACCTTTTGGATGGCAGCTGAACTCTTAACCACGGCCTGTAAATGAATCACAAACCACCCAGCTGCTAGGGCTGTGGCAAGATGGCTGCCTCCCCCATTCGTTAGTACAAGCACTTCCTTCAGCACAAGTAGAAACTCTTTCTAGAGGAAGAAGTGCGAAGTTATCCAAACTCCCAAGACTTGGGTTTCTCAGACTTTAGACCTTTCATTTCTTTGGACCTTACTGTAGCATTTAGAAATGTAAGCATGGCAGTCTACTGAATTTAATTCTATAATTAAATTACACACTGTGTAAAAATCAGTTGTTCCCTTGCTTAAAACACATCAGCACCTTCTCATTTTCCTTAGGACAAGATCTAAAATCCCTAAAATTGAGACGGTTTACAAGGTTCTCCCCAGCCTGCATGCTCAGCCTTTCTCCCTCTGCTCTCCTTCTCCTATATCACCCTCCAACAAGCTGAAACTTCTTCTGGTTCCTCCCCTCCGCAGTGGGCCTTTCCACATCCATCCCCTCAGCTAGAAAATTCCTCCAGCTGACTCTTTCCTATCCCTCCCTCCCTCATATCAGTTCTCCTGAGATGCTAACCTGCAACTAGGTGTGGCCTCTTCATCATATGGTTCTGTGGCTCCTTGCATGCTCCTTTTGCTAACCGTTGTCGAACTTGCAAGTATTTGTTGGCTGTAACACCCATCTCTCTTTCATTATTTGGTTAAAGCACATATTCCACACTAGATTGTAAACCCTTGGGAGTAGAAGAGTTATCACTGCTGATTCCTTGAAATGATTAGTTCCTTGGCTAATAAATTTATATGAAACTGCCAATACTCAAACATCTGTTACCTTAAAAAAATAAATAAATAAGTTATATGTGATTCAACGTAATAGCTACTCAATACAGATTCATTAAATGAATACATGAATAGGCCATTAATGGTGGCTATAGGCTTTCTGTTGGGAGTGGGAGGTGTGTGAGATTAGCTATTGGTGCTAACTCATTAAAAGAAATCCTTAGGTTATGCTAATTTTTTATTTTATTGGTTTTCAAAAATATTTCTTTTAAAAATAATAAATATGTGGAACAAATTCCAAAAACAGGTCTGTTTGAAATACAAATTCAGTGGTTTCTTCCTGCCACTTTAACTAGGTCAGTGCTCTACTTTGAGTTTTCTTCTATCTGTGAGGTTTAGTTCAAACCGTTATTTCTCAAGCTCCCTGAATCCCTTGCAAGTGAATCAACTCGACAGCAACGGGTTTGGTTTGGTTTCCACGTGTCCTTGACATTTCATGGAATCTAACTTCACCCCTTTCCCTCCACTTAAGAAAGGATATCGAAATTTAGGTGAATGAGAGGGACATTGTGACTGTTAACGTTGTGTGTCAACTTGGCTGAGCCATGATTCTCAGTGGTTTGGCAGTTATGTAATGATGTGGTTTAGGCAGTTAAGTAATGATGTAATTTGCATTTATGTAGCGATGTAATTTGGCACTTATGTAAAGATGCAGTCATCCTTCATGATGTGATCTCATCTGAACAGCCTATCAGTTGTAAGGGGAGTTTCCTTGGGGATGTGGCCAGCATTGTATATATATGGACTGGATGTTCTGGCAAAGCTTGCCTGCATCCAGCTCATCATCATCTGACCTCCAGCTCTTGGGACTTAAGCCAGTGGCCTACTGTATCGTCTGCCAATTCTGGGATTCGTCAGCCTCTGCAGCCTGTGAGCCAGCAGTCTGCTGTCTTACCTGCCAATTTGGAGTTCATCAGCTCCTGCTACATGAGTCAGGAGGAGCCTCTATGTATGCACCTGACCCACAGACTTGGGACTGGTCAGACTCTACGATTGCACGAGCCATTTCCTTGGTATATATATATATATACATATATACATTTCACTGATTTTGCTTCTCTAGAGAACCCAGCCTAAGACAGAAATTATAAGGATAATCTCATGTCTTCACTATCTTTTAAGTCAATCGCTCTCTATTTTTAGAAAAATTTACTTTTACGTGCTTTACAACCAATCTTGACACACAAGTGTATTAAAATTCTTAAGTTAAGAAAACACGATTCTAGTACAACATCTCTTTGAAAGCTGGATTCCCCTTCTACAACCTGGCAATCTGCTCCCATAAAGATAGCCTAGGAAACGGTATGGGGCAGTTCTACTCTGCTGTATAGGGATACTATGAGTTTGAATCGACCCAATGGCAATGGGTTTAAATATCAGAGACTGTAAATTTCCTTCTAATTTTTTCTCTTTTGTAAAAATATGACAAATCAACATTTTTGACACACAACAACACCAACTCTCAGGGAAGTGAGCTCAAAAGCAACCACTTTTAACTTTCACTGACTCCTAGGAGGCACCATTTATTAGAAATTCAAATCAGTAGATTGCTTCTAGGAGAGTTTTCCATCTCAAACTCCCGTCAGAGTCAGGGCTGGAGTGCCTTGGACTTCAAGAAGCTCACAAGGCTTCAGTGTCTAATGATGGACAGGGTATGATGTTCTCATAAAACTTCCTGAAGGACCTGCTCCTCCTTCCTACATCATTTTAATAGTGACCCTACAGGAGAGTAGAACTGCCCCATAGGGTTTCCAAGCAACGGCTGGTGAATTCAAACTGCCCACCTTTTGGTTAGCAGCCGAGCTCTTAACCACTGCACCACCAGGGCTCTCAAGGGTACGTACAAAACCAAAAAACCAAACCCAGTGCCGTCGAGTCAATTCCGACTCATAGGGACCCTATGTGTAGTACTTGAAAATGTGACCTGTTCTGTGATGTTTTGTTTTCGTTTTTTTTTTTTTTTGGTGGAAAAAGGCTGAAAACATTGAATGTTGTGATTTCTAGGGGTCCTAAGATTCTATAATTCTATCAGAAATAATTTTTTTGAACCGTTTGATCAAATTTGTATTTCTTGTCTTAAACCTGCATTTTGGAACCATCAATAGTTAGTCATATACGTCTGTTTACAAGTATAAAAGCCATTAATCTCACACGAAGTTGATTGGTCTTATCCCTTTTCCCATAAAATTCCATAGTTTAAAAAACAGATTAAAAAAAAAAATTAGGTTTTCTTAATTCAGTTTTTACAATTATATTTGGGTTTGTGGGGTGTCACACTGCCACCCTGTGGACACAAGTCTTCTTTCAGTAAGGCCGTTTAATACATAGGAGTCCCTGGCTGATGTAACTGTAAATGCACCTGACTATTAACCAAAAGGTTGGAGGTTCGAGTCCACTCAGAGGTGACTCAGGAGAAAGGCCTGGTGATCTACTTCTGAAAAATCAGCCACTGAAAATCCTACACAGCGCAGTTCTACTCTGACACACATGTGGTGGCCATGAGTTAGAGTCGACCCACAGCAACTGGTTTAATATATAAGTAGTACCTTAGAGATTAATGTATTAATATAGTTAATATACAACCAGTGGCTCCAGCGGTTAAGCATTTGACTGCTAACAAAGAGGTCAGCGGTTCGAATCCACCAGCTGCTCCTTGGAGACCCCATGGGGCAGTTCTACTCTGTCTTATAGGGTCGCTATGAGTCGGAATCGACTCAATGGCAAGAGGTTTTGGTTTATAACTAGTATTTTAGAGATTATTATGAGTTTAAAATCAGTATATTTGAAAAATTCAGGCATTGTTCACTATGTAGGAATTAAAAGAATAACTGTTTCCAACTTAAATGAAACTATGTAAAATGGCTAATTGCTGCACGGGGCTGAAGGGGTTGGGGAATGGTGACTAAGGAACGCTGAGTTTCTTTTGGGGGGTGATGAAAGTGTTATGGAGTTCGATAGTGGTGATGGTTGCACAACTCTGGGAAGATACTAAGAATCACGAATTGTACACTTTAAATGAATGAATTTCATGGTATGTGAATTATAATCTCAATAAAGCTGTTTAAAAAAAACAAAAAAAAAAGAACAGTAAATGGATCCCTGTGTTCCCACTGCAGCAGACTGTCAGCAAAAAGAAAGATTAGTAGGAATGCAATATATGAAAAAATAATTTATGTGTAAAAGTTTCCACAATTGATTCCTTTCAAGTCTATAAACTGTGAAATCAAATAACCCTTTAGTGCCAGGCAGTGCATAGCGGTCACGAAATCTTTCAGCCTCTGGGGCTCATGGGGAAGCTGCTGTGCCACTGACTGTGCATGCAGCCCAAGGCACAGGCCTTTACGACTCTTTGATACAAAAGAAATGAGCATGTGCCACAAATTACTGTTTTTAAAGGGTATTGTATGAGGTGTCTGAAATTTTGTCGGAAAAACAGAAGTTTTGAAAATTTTTATTTGTTACACATAAATACCAGTAGCCCTGGTGGGGACTTTCGGGTAGAATTAGTGGTACATCATATGTACCAAGTGACACTAAGGGTAGGCTTGTGAGCGGTGGCAAGAAAAAAAAAAAATCCATACTACCTACCAAGAATTCAGACAGACACAATGATTCAGCATGCTTCCATTACTGAAAACACGTGGTATCAACAAAAAATCCAAAGCAGAAAAAATAATTGGGTCACCAAAGGGTTAACTTGAAATGATGTAAGAGGAGCCCTGGTGGTGCAATGGTTCAGAGCTCAGCTGCTAAGAGGAAGTTCAGGTCAGAAGGTTGAACCTGCCAGCCACTCCACAGATGAAAAGAGCTAACGATCTGCTCCTAGAGTTTTACAGCCTGGGAAACCCTGTGGGGCAGTTCTACCCTGTCACGTAGGCTTGCTATGAGTGGGAATTGACTTGGAGGCTCACAACAACAACAATGAAATGATCTAAGAGAATAAGTCATCAATTTCAGAAGTAACCTTTGTTTGCATAGAGATTTGAAGATTTAGAGTTAAATGTGTCTGACTCCTGGCTTAATCACTCAACGGCTCAAACCTCAGTTTTCTCACCTGTAAAATGGGTTTGATAAGAATATTCACTGAGTTGTTGTAAGCATTAAAGGAGCCAGGTGTTTGGAGCAAGCTGTGTGGCCTCCTGAGGCAGGATTGTTGTAGCCCTTGCCTATGTAAAGCCAAAAAAAAAAAAGTTGCTGTGGAGTCTTTTTCAATTCGTAGCGACCCCATGTGTTTCAATGTAGAACTGCGTGTGCTTCATAGGGTTTTCAATGAGGTTATGCACATGTTTACTAACTGGAAGGTTGGCAGGTAGAAACTGCCAGCCGCTCATTAAGAGAAAGCTGTGGTAGTCCGCTTCTGTAAAGATTATAGCCTTGGACATTCTTTGGGCCAGTTCTACTCTGTCATATAGGGTCACCAAGAGTCAAAATCAACTTGATGGCAACGCAGTTTGGGTGCTCTTTCAGAAGTAAATTGCCAGGCATTTCTTTCATGGAACATGTATGTGGATTCCAGCTGCCACCCTTTTGGTTAGTAGCCAAGCACTTAACTGTTGTTCGTGCCCACGGTGTTTTCCTTTTGTTGCTGTCACCCTACTACTGACCAGACACTGCGTCCAGGTGAAGTTGTGGTGCCTTTGCTGAGAGGAGGGAAAGCCTCTCCTCTCAGACCACAATGGGCCTTTGTCCTTCAGAAGGCGGCTGTGGTCTGGGTTAGTTGGTGACCTCCTTTAAAAAAAAAATTTAAAAAGTTGCCATTGAGTCAATTCCGACTCAGTGACCCTATAGGACATAATAGAACTGCTCCATATAGTTTCCAAGGAGCGCCTGGCGGATTCAAACTGCCGACTTTTTGGTTAGCAGCCATAGTTCTTAACCACTATGCCACCAGGGTTTGCATTTATCAAAAATTCAGATCAGGAGACTGTTACTAAGAGCTTTCCAACGCAAACTCTGTAGCCCAGGGTTTACAGGACTGATATTCATAAATTATAGATACTCCCTTAGTTCCCGGAAAAAAAAAGGGGGGGGGTCTACGAGAAGTTTTATTTATTTTTTTTTTTCCTGCAAATAGCAACAGACTTGGAATTTGGAAGCTGTTTATTGTTTGTTCATTTCATAAGAGGTACAGGAAAAGGTAAGGACTAGCTACCCTCTTTTGCAAGATAAAAAAAAAAAAAAGCGTTGAGAAAAACAGAAAAGAAAAAACGGCTTCTCTGTTACAATTTCTGACACACCAGGCGGGCTTCACCTTCTGTTAGGAATGCGAACTCAAGAGCTGAGGAAAGAATTTAGCCAGTGAAGGAAGAAAAGGCAGACTGACTGTGAACCTAGTGACATATATTCACAGCTTCTTCCTTTTTTGTGTCAAATCACAATCATCATGGGACAAAAAGCAGTCTGATCTCTAAGGGCACTTCATGTTATATTTTCTTCTAGATCTCTTTGGGGCTGATCTTAGTTGTTTGTTTCATTTGCTTGTGTTGATTCAGATATTTATTGTGGCATTGCTGAAATCTAAGAAGGCACACAGCTACTGTCTCATCCTGGAGACAGTAAGATAAGCTTTCATGTTGAAATGCTTTAGCTTGTTCTTCGAAGTTTTGTTTTCAGATTCTAGATGCTCCTTTCTGTGACTCTTCTAAACAGAAACCACTGAGTAATTACAATTAGGTAGAACCGAGTCATTTTTGTTTATCTCCTTGGAGTTGTACTTTAATAGGTATAAAAAAAAAAGTATACTGCCACTAAAATAGAATCATTAATGTTGTAGAAATAAGACCAAGACAGATAAGAATTGACTTTTTTAACAAAAACTTAGAAAAATAAGGGAATTCTTCTTTCATTATTCTAGAATTTTTAAATAACACTGCAGGAAGTATTTATAAGCATCAGAAGGAAGTCTTCTGCATATTTATTTAATTTGGGGTGAAAATATATATGCAGTAAAATATACACACATTCAACAATTTCTACATGTATGTTTGGTTTGGTTTTTAATATTAACAACTATCCTCCAGAACTGAAATCCACTTGCTACAGGGGATCTTTGAGATATAAAATATATATCAAGGACTCTGAAAACTTTTCTTAAAAAAATAATGCATTGTCTGGGTTAAATAATAAGTTCTGTAAATAGTGTCACCTGTTATGTGTGCTGTGTCAATAACTAGTTAACACAATTACTACCTTTTCCACGATAGAACAGGGACTTCCCACTTGGAGCGTTTCTCAATAGATCCTGAAGTTCATAAAATAACTTCCTGTTTGATAAAATAGGCAATACAAGCACTCTTCTGATATGAATAATGCTTTCGAGAACTATGTCTTTGATGGCTTCTTTTAGGGATGGCTGCTCACCTTTGTAACAGATTTCAAAGGCCCATTCAGATAACTTGTCTGTTGCTGATTGCTCTGGAATGCAGCGCCAGTCTCCTGAACTCATTAAGGTTTGTCCCGAGGAACTCATCTGGGAACTGTATGTTCCGGCCTCTGAAAACCTCAGTTGCTATCACAAAAGCCCTAAAGGTCAGAAAGATTAGTCCAAAAGACTGATAGATCACATCTACCATGGCCTCCACCGGACTGAGTCCAGTACAGCTAGATGGTGCCCGGCTATCACCAACAACTGCTCTGACAGGGATCACAATAGAAGCTCCCAGACAGAGCTGGAGGAAAATGTAGAACAAAATTTCAACTCACAAAAAAAGACCAGACTTACTGGTCTGACAGAGACTGAAGAAACCCCAAGAGTATGGCCCCCAGACACCCTTTTAGTTCAGTAATGAAGTCACACCCTTGGGTTCACCCTTCAGCCAAAGATTAGACAGGGCACACCAGCCCAGGAGCAAGGACTAGACGACAGGAGGGAACAGGAAAGCTGGTAAAAGGGAACCCAAGGTCAAGAAGGGAGAGTGTTGACATGTTGTGGGGTTGCTAACTGATGTCATAAAGCAATATGTGTACTAACTGTTTAATGAGAAACAGTTTGTTCTGTAGAAACCTTCCTCTAAAGTACAATAAAATAAACTAATTAATTAAAATTTCTTTAAAAGCCCCAAAGATCAAACTAGAACTGCCTAAAAGTAGCAATAATAATAGTTAAGCTACCATTTATTGAGCTTTTTTTTTTTCAGTGAAAATATACACAGTAATATACCATTTCAACAATTTCTACATATACAACTCAGTGGCATTGATTACCTTCTTCAAATTGTACAAACATTCTCACCATCCTTCTCCAAGTTGTTCTACCACCATGGACTTAAATTCATTGCTCCCTAAGCTTCTCATCTAACCTTTCCAGTTGCTGTTGTCAATTTGATCTCACATAGATAATTCTTTATAGAAGAACAATGCTCAAAGCTGACATACTTTACTTAAAAAGGTAAATTATTTTTTGTTCAAGAAGATTTCAGGGGATAGCTTTTGTTTAAGGTTTAAAGTTTAAAGGTTTTCTCAAGGCAATAGTTTTTTCAGGGTTCATCCAGACTCAATGGCTCCAGAAAGTCTGGATTCCACTGAGAATACAAGAGCCACTTGTTGGACTTTTTACTAAGAGGCAAAGTTGATATTATACACATGTGCAGATGAGGAAACAGAGGCCGGGAGGCTAAGTAGCCTACCCAGTGCAGAGCATGGTGTGAACCCAGACCTGATTCTGACCTTGTTCTCTTTACACTGCAGCCACTGAGCCTCAGAGCTCCTCACACAAAGGAAGACAGGGACTTGCCTAGGACATAGCTGTATCTTGGTCACAAGAGGCAGCAAGACAGAGTAACAGGGTCCTACCTACCTCACAAGTTAGAAAGCTGAAGACTTCTAGCCCTGGCACTGGAACTAATACAGAACACTTGGCCTCCACCGAATGTAATCATTGTTTTTGTTACAGATAACTCTGACTCTTATGCTTTCCTGAATGTGCCCCATTTCAAGGCCTGTCTTCTTTATTCATTTCTGTATTTGAATTTTTATAAATCTATAACTTTTATGATTTTTAAAGCACTGAATATACAAGTTGAAAAGTCTGTTGTAAACAGGTTGGCCAAAATCAGCATCATTAGAGGTATTTGATAATTTTAAGTATAATGTACATTACTGAGTCCTAGAGAAATAATGAAATCAAATTTTGGATTCTCTGAGCAGTCTGGAAGTGAGACTAAAGAATCACACTGTGGGCCAAATATCCTTCCATTATCACTTATCTGGAGCCCTAGTGGTGTAGTGGTTAAGAGCTGGGCTGCTAACCAAAAAGGAGGGCAGTTTGAATCCACCAATGGCCCCTTGAAAACACTATGGGGCAGTTCTACTCTGTCCTATTTAAAAAAAAAAAAAAATTGCCATTGAGTCAATTCTAACTCATAGCGACCCTATAGTACAGAGTAGAACTGCCTCATGGAGCTTCCAAGGAGCACCTGGCATATTCAAACTGCTGACCTTTGTGGTTAGCAGCCGTAGCACTTAAACTCTATGCCACCAGGGTTTCCACAGGTTTGCTATAAGTTGGAATTGACTTGATGACAATAAGTGATTTTTTTGTTTTTATCACCTGTCTTTTATTAAAAAAAAAAAATTTTTTTTTTTTTTTTTTAATCTGATTAAATAAGATCAGCATTGTCAGAAACCTATAGTCAGCTGAGGCCTGCACTGGGATTTCAAGTGAAAATTAGAATAGCCTCCTTTGGTAAGCAAATATATTCATTAACTGAAAGTAAATAAAAATAAGAATTATAACAATAAGAATGAAATCATAGAATAAATGATATGTAACCCAATGGACAGAAGAGAGTTCTCATATAATGGTGGCCATTCTGAGAGGAGCAGGTGTGGTCAACACAGGGCTGCTGGTTACCTATGCCAAGTCTCACCATGCCAGCCCATCGCTGGTCCTAACACCAGAGTTATTCAGTATAGAATGACACCCATGTTTGTTGCACACATTATTTAAAAATAAGAACAGATAAAAGCTCTAGAGTCCGTATCCTTTTAGGACTGTAAAATGGCCCATGTTTAGTTGACTATGTTAAAATATCCTGAGCCTTTGCCACTAACTAGTTCCATGACTTTGGGCAAATCACTTAACCTCTCTGATGGAATTTCCTCCTCCAGATGCGGGAGGGTTGGATACTGTATTTTTACACAAATAACTTATGCCTTCTCCGTTTGTTTGCAGGCCTTGCCCTTCCCCCGGGCTATTTTCATAAGCTCACTCTATGCTAATTATTTTTCTTATAGCAACATGTGGAAGAGAATTGGCTGGAGACACTTGCGAGGGTGCCTAATGGGGGTTGGGTGCGGCCTGCCAACAAACACAGAAGGCCTGTGTTAAAAAAAAAAAAAAAAGGTTCATAAAAATACGGTAGACTCCTGTACATTCTTTTCTAGAGTTAACATTATGGGATTTCAAATTTTCCATGGGCCAGGAAGATCACCAGCATAAAACAATCCATGGTAAGGCCAGGGCTGTACAGCTCCCAGTTCACACCATCTCTTACTGCCTACTCCTGTTTTCTCAACTCACATTCCGGCACCTCCCCTCTCATCTGCTCACCCTTCCCACTCTCAGCCCTCGCACACACACTTCAATCAACTAGAAAGAACACTTAGGTATGAATTTATCCTGGCTGACCAAAATGGACTGACTACAGTAGGACAGAATGCCAGAAAGGCCATCTACAGCGTTTGTATAAGATAGGAAAAAGTCTTCCATATCACTGTAAATGTGTATTTACTTCATCAAGATACCCTAAAAGTGTCTAATGTCTTAGAATTTTATAACTTTTAGGGGTTGAAAAGGCTCTCATGTATAGTATCTCATGATAAGCTTGAGTAATAGTTTTCATTATTGCTCTATTAGGAATGAGAAATCCAGGACTGAAAAATAAAAGGATTTGATCGAAGACTCAAACATTTTGTAACTGGCCAGTTCAGGTCTACTAAACCAAGATCTTCCAGAACGGGGCTCTAAATTTTTGCCTCCAATTTTAAATTCTGAGGCAATTCTCTTAAAATATATATCTAGAGAGAGAAAGAGAGACAGCCCTGGTAGCACGATGATCATTGACGAGAAAGTACTATAAAATTCTTGCTGTACCTATTTATTTATCCATTTATTATTTCCTTATGTCAATCAATCAAGCATAGAAAATTGGAAAGATAAAATTGGAAATTACTCTTCTTATTTTCATCTCATCCCAGTTGGCAAGCTAAGAATTTTTGTTGCGTATCAGCCATTATCTACCTTTTAATGTATCAGAAAGCTTAAAATAACAAGTGGTTATGATTTTGCATCTATTCAAAACCAAATAACTTGATGATAACCATCCCAAATGCATTTCTTGCTTTGTCAGAGACAGCTGTCACTTTCGAGAAAATTTAAGCCACTGGTACCAGTAATAACTGACCTTTTTTATACCTGGAAAAAATGTAGAAAATTAACCTATCCTAGAATTATTAAAAGTCAAGATAGAGGTAGTGCACAAGCAAGTTATTCACTGGGTGTATAACAATTTTGAGTAACGCTGCCTTGATCCAGGAAGAGATTGCAGGAAGCAAGAAAAACAGGCCTAACCAGCTCTTGTGCAAAAGAATGGAATCTAAAATGAGTCAGGTCTAACTGTGTAAAATGGCTCGTAAAAGTTGCTAACATCATTTTACATATATTAAACAAAAATTTTATTTTATTTTATTGTGCTTTAGGTGAAAGTTTACAGTTTAGTGTCTCATTCAAAAATTTATACACAAATTGCTTTTTGACTTTGGTTGCAATCTCCGCAATGTGTCAGCACTCTCCCCCTTTCCTTTTATACACCGAGTTCCCTGTGTCTATTTATCCAGGTTTCCCTTCCCTTCCTGCCTTCTCCACTTTGCCCACCTGGTCTCATGTACTTGACTGAACTAAGAAGCATGTTCCTCACATGTGTTATTGTTAGTTTTATAGTGCTGTCTAATCTTTGGCTGAAAGGTGAAAATTTTTGGACTAGCTTCTGTTCTGAGTTATTGGGAGGCTATATCTTGGGGGTTCCTCCAGTCTCTGATAGACCAATAAGTCTGGTCTTTTTTGTAACTTTGAATTTTGTTCTACATTTTCCCCCACTTTATGCTGGACCCTCAATTGTGATCCCTGTCAGAGCCCTGGTGGCAGCCTGGCACCATCTAGTTCTTCTGGGCTCAGGCTGGTGGAGGCTGTAGTTCATGTGGTCCATTAGTCCTATGGACTAATATTTTTCTTTGTATCTTTGGTTTTCTTCATTCTCCTTTGCTCCAGATGGGATGGGACCAATAAATATATCTTAGATAGCCTCTCACAAACTTTTAAGACCCCCAGACACTACTCATCACAGTAGGATGTAGAACATTTTCTTTATGAACTATGTTATGCCAATTAACCTAGATGTGTCTAGGAAGCTTCTATGACTTTGCCCTGGTCAAGTTGTGCTGACATCCCCTATATTGTATCAGCTTTCCCTTCACCAAAGTTAACACTTGTCTACTATCTAGTGATTTTGCCTGCCACCCCTCCCCTCCCTCAAAACCATCAAAGATTGAATTTTCTGTGTGTAAACTTTTTCTTGGGTTTTTATAATAGTGGTCCTCTTGCAATTAACTTATTCCACTCAGCATAATGTCCTCCAGAATTGTCCATGTTGTGAAATGTTTTGCAGATACATCATTGTTCTTTACCGTTTCGTAGTATTCCATTATGTATATGTATCAGAATTTGTTTATCCGTTCATCTGTTGATGGATTCTTAGGTTGTTTCTATCTTTTTTGCTATTGTGAATAATGCTGCAATGAACATGGGTGTGCATATGTCTATTCATACGACGGCTCTTATTTCTCTAGGATACGTTTCTAAGAGTGGGATTGCTGGATTGTATGGTATTTCTATTTCTAGTTTTTAAGGAGGCGCCATATCACTTTCCAAAGTGGTTGTACCATTTTACATTTCTACCAGCTGTGCATAAGTGTATTCCCCCCAAAAAAACCTCTCCAACATTTATTATTTTCTCTCTTTTTTTTTTTTTAATTGGAACCCTGATGGTGCAATGGTTAAGAGTTACAACTGCTATCAAAAAAAGTGAGCTGCTCCTCAAAGGAAAATGAAGAACACCAAAGACACAAGGAAAACATGAGCCCAGGAGACAGAAAGGGCCACATAAACCAGAGACTCCATCAGCCTGAGACTGAAAGAACTAGATGGTACCCGGCTACCACCAATGACTGCCCTGACAGGGAACACAACAGAGAGTCCCTCATGGAGCAGGAGAAAAGTGGGGTGCAGACCTCAAATTCTAGTAAAAAGACCAGACTTGATGGTCTGACTGAGACTGGAGGGACCCAGAGGACATGGCCCCTGGACTCTCTGTTAGCCCAAAACTAAAACCATTCCCAAAGCCAACTCTTCAGATGAAGACTGACTCGACTATAAGACATAAAATAATACTGGTGAGGAGTGTGTTCCTTAGTTCAAGCAGACACATGAGACTAAGTGGGCAGCTCCTATCCAGAGGCAAAATGGGAAGGCAGAGGGAGATAGGACTTGGTTGAATGGACACGGGAAATACAGAGTGGAGAGGAGGAGTGTGCTGTCACATTATAGGGAGAGCAACTAGGGTCATAACAATGTGTGTACCAGTTTTGGAATGAGAAACTGACTTGAACTGTAAACTTTCACTTAAAGCACAATAAAAATAAATAAATTGAAATTAAAAAAAAAAAGTTATCTTCTCCTTGTAACCCTAGGGGGCAGTTCTACTGTGTCCTATAGGGTCACTATGAGTTGAAATCCCCTCAACAGCAATGAGTTTGGTTTTTCCGCTTAGTGCCAGTAATGTCAGGGGGACATGGTATCTCATTATATTTTTGATTTGCATTTCCTAATGGCACTCAAAATACGAACGGGGAAGAGCTGCCTCCTCAAACTATAGTCAACCTTATTGATATGGATGGAGTTAAGCTTTCAGGACCTTCATTTGCTGATGCAGCACAACTCAAGATGACAAGAAATAGCTACAAACATCCATTAATAATCTGAAAGTGGAATGTACGAAGTATGATCTAGGAAAATTGGAAATTGTCAAAAATGAAATGGAAGGCCTAAAGATCTATATAAGAATTAGTGAGCTGAAATGAAATGGTATTGGCCATTTTGAGTTGGACAATCATATGGTCTACTATGCCGGGATTGACAACTTGAAGATAAATAGCATTGCATTCATCCTCAAAAAGAACATTTTAAGATCTATTCTGAAGTACAACACTGCAGTATTGGGATAATATCCACACACCTACGAGAAAGACCAGTTAATATGAGTATTATTCAAATTTAGGCACCAACCACTAAGGCCAAAAATGAAGAAATTGAAGATTTTTACCAACTTCTGCAGTCTGAAATTGATTGGACATGCAATCAGGATGCATTGATAATCACTAGTAATTGGAATGCAAAAGTTGGATACAAAGAAGGATTTGTAGTTGGAAAATATGGCCTTGGTGGTAGAAATGATGCCAGACATGACATGATAGAATTTTGCAAGGTGAACAACTTCTTCACTGAAAACTCATTTTTTCACTAACATAAATGGTGACTATACCATAGACCTTGCCAGATGGAATACACAGGAATCAAATCAACTCCATCTGTGGACAGAGATAATGGAAAAGCTCAATATCATCAGGCAGAAAAAAGCCAGGGGTCAACTGTGGAACAGATCATCAACTGCTCATGTGCCAGGTCAAGTTGAAACTGAAGAAAATTAGAACAAGTTCAAGAGAACCAAAGTACAACCATGAGCATATCCTACCTGAATTTAGAGACCATCTCAAGAGTAGATTTGATGCATTGAATCCTGATGACCAAAGACCAGATGTGTTGTGGAATGACATCAAGGACATCGTACATGGAGAAAGCAAGAGGTCATTAAAAAGACAGGAAAGAAAGAACAGACCAAAATTGATGTCAGAAGAGACTGAAACTTGCTCTTGAATGTTGAGTAGCTAAAGCAAAAGGAAGAAATGATGAAGTAAAAGAGCTGAACAGAAGATTTCAAAGGGCAGCTTGAGAGGACAAAGTATTATAATGACATGTGCAAAGACCTGGAGGTAGGTACCAAAAAGGAACAACACACTCGGCATTTCTCAAGCTGAAAGAACTGAAGAAAAAAATTCAAGCCTCAAGTTGCAATACTGAAGGATTTTATGGGGAAAATATTAGACAACACCTGAAGCATCAAAAGAAGATGAAAAGAATATACAGAGTCACTATACCAAAAAGAATTGGTCAAAATTCAGGCATTTCAGGAGGTGGTATATGATCAGGAACCAATGGTGCTGAAGGAAGAAGTACAAGCTGCACTGAAAAAAAGGCACTGGCAAAAAGTAAGGCTCCAGGAATTAACAGAATGCCAATTGAGATGTTTCAATAAATGGAGGCAGCACTGGAAGTGCTCACTCATCTATGCCAAGAAATTTGGAAGACAGCTACCTGACCAACTGGCTAGAAGAGGTCCATATTTATGCCTATTCCCAAGAAAGGTGAGCCAACTGAATGCAGAAATTATCAAACAATATCAGGGCAGTTCTACTCTGTCCTATAGGGTCGCTATGAGTCAGAATCGACTAGACAGCAGTGGATTTTTTTTTTTTTTATCATTAATATCACACACAAGTAAAATTTTGCTGAGGATCATTCAAAACCGGCTGCAGCAGTATATCGACAGGGAGCTGCCAGAAATTCAAGCCAGATTCAAGAGGACATGGAACTAGGGATATCATTGCTGATGTCAGGCAGGTCCTGGCCAAAAGCAGAGAATACCAGGAAGATGTTTACCTGTGTTTTTATTGACTATGCAAATGCATTCGACTCTGTGGATTATAATAAATTATGGATAACATTGTGAAGAATGGGAATTCCAGAATTCTTAATTCTGCTCATGAGGAACTTGTGTATAGATCACGAGGCAGCTGTTGGTATAGAACAAGGGGATACTGCGTGGTTTAAAGTCAGGAAAGGTGTACGTCAAGGTTGTATCCTTTTGCCATACCTATTCAATCTGTATGCTAAGCAAATAATCCAAGAAACTGAACTATATGAAGAAGAATGGGGCATCAGGATTGGAGGAAGACTCATTGACAGCCTGCATTATGCAGATGACACAACCTTGCTTGCTTAAAGTGAAGAGAGCCTGAAGCACTTACTGATGAAGATCAAAGGCCTTGGTATGGATTACACCTCAACATAAAGAAAACGAAAATTCTCACAACTGGACAAATAAGCAACATCATGATAAATGGAGAAAAGATTGAAGTTGTCAAGGATTTCATTTTACTTGAATCCACAATCAACACCCATGGAAACAACAGTCAAGAAATCAAAAGACATATTGCATTGGTCAAATCTGCTGCAAAAGACTTCTTTAAAGTATTGAAAAGCAAAGATGTCACCTCGAAGACTAAGGTGCGCCTGACTCAAACCACAGTGTTTCCAGTTGCCTCATATGCTTTCAAAAGCTGGGTGATAAATAGGGAAGACCAAAGAAGAATTTAATATACCATGGACTGCCAAAAGAACGAACAAATCTGTCTTAGAAGAAGTACAACCAGAATGCTCTTTAGAAGCAAGGATGTTGAGACTACATCTCACATACTTTGGACGTGTTGTCAGGAGGGATCAGTCCCTGGAGAAAAACATCATGCTTGGTAAAGTAGAGGATCAGTGAAGAAGAGGAAGACCCTCAAGGAGATGGATTGACGCAGTGGCTGCAACAATTGGCTCAAGCATAATAATGATTGTGAGGATGGTGCAGGACCCAGCAATGTTTCATTCTGTTGTACATAGGGTCACTGTGAGTAGAAACCAACTTGAGAGCACCTAACAACAACAATAGCTAGTAATCACAAGCATTTCCTCATATGTCTGCAAGCTGCCTGAATTTCTTCTTTGGTGGAGTGTCTGTTTATGTCCTTTGCCCATTTTTTAATTGGATTATTTGTCTGTTTTTTTTTTTTTAGAGGTGTTGAAATATTCTATAGAGTTTGGAGATTGGACTCTTGTCAGATATGTCATAGCTGTAAATTTTTTCCCAGTCTGTAAATTCTCTTTTTACTCTTGTGGTTATTAAACCAAATTTTATTTGCATTTAAAATTTTTGTCTATACAATGGTCAGTACAATCTCAATACAATAATTGTACTAGCAATTATTAGCAATTAATAGCAACACCCCTGTGGCAAAATCAAAGCTCAGTTTTGGAAGTTCTGGAGGAATACACACCCAGTGGTAACAATGGTTATCTGAGGAGAAGACTATAACTCTGTTGGTCCTATATTTCTGAAATGTTTTACCTTTTTGCAACAATTGTATATCAAATTTTAAGCTGGAAAATAATTAAAATTTTTGTTTACGTTCAGCTTATGAAATTTATGTGATAGGTAAATAATTCCCACCAGACTTCTACTCTGTATTATAACTATCTCTATTCATATTTATATCGATTCCTTCTAATTCAGTGTGTGTGAAGCTGTAAGCATCTGAGTGAATATGATAACAGCGGAGCCCAGAGTACAGACACTGGAAGAACCCTTTGTACAGGTATTAGAATCATTATTGACAGCCCAAGACTTTCAAACACATTCACAGTTTCCTTACAGTGGAATAGAAGAAAATAAAAATTAAAAGGCATTATTATTATCACTGTAAGGAGCCCTGGTGGCACAGTGGTTAAGTGCTCGGCTGCTAACCAAAAGGTCAGCGGTTCAAGCCCACAAGCCACTCCACAGGAGAAAGATGTGGTAGTCTGCTTCCGTAAAGGTTACAGGCTTGGAAACCCTATGAGGCAGTTCTACTCTGTCCTATAGGGTCGCTATGAGTTGGAATTGACTCGATGGCAGTGGATTTGGGCTGGATTATCACTCTAAATAGAAATAGGAATTTTGCAAACCCAGTTATACGTATAATATACATTTATTGCAGATAACTATTTAACTTTGTGTTTCTCTGATCAAAGTCAACAATTGCATAGTATGAAACACACGTATTATAAATTCACAATACTTTGTAAAACAACAGAACATTAAATACAGTGGGTTAAATTGAAGGTACTTCTTTGTTTAAAGCACTTACCCGTTTGATTGGTTTTAGAAAAGACCCTGGAAATGTAAAGAACCCTTAATAATTAATTGGGGTTTATTACTTAAATAATTGCATGGTGGAATAAGGTACACATTTTTAGAAGAGTGCAAGAAGTAGACTTTGTAATTATAATAGTCATTTTCAAAATAGTAATATCGAATCACAGCTCATCTAGCAAACAAGATTGGGGAATTAGGTGTTGCACAATAGTGGTTCTTCAAATAGCTGAAGTTAACCATTTTGAATATCTTTTTTTTTTTAATTGTACTTTAGATGAAGGTTTACAGAACAAACCAGCTTTTCATTAAACAGTACTCATATCATTTTATGGCATTGGTTAACAACCCCATGACAAGGAAGAAGTACAAGTTCTCAGTGTTGTGTTCCCTGTTACCAGCTTTCCTGTCCCCTCCTGTCTTCTAGTCCTTGCCCCTGGGCTGGTGCGCACTTTTAGTCTTGTTTTATGGACCTGTCTAATCTTTGGCTAAAGTGTGAACCTCAGTAGTGACTTCATTACTGAGCTAAAAGGGTCTCTTGGGGTTTTTGTCAGGCCAGTAAGTCTGGTCTTTTTTGTGAGTTAAAATTTTGTTCTACCATGGTCCCCAGACCTTCTGTTACCCCAAGACAGGAACCATTCCCAAAGCCAACTCTCCAGACAGGGATTGGACTGGAATACGGGATGGAAAATATTACTGGTGAAGAGTGAGCTTCTTGAATCAAGTAGACACATAAGACTATGTTGGCATCTCCTGTCTGGAGGGGAGATGAGAGGGCAGAGGGGGCCAGAAGCTTCCTGAATGGACACGAGAAGAGAGAGTGGAGGGAAGAACTGTGCTATCTAATTAGAGAGAGAGCAATTAGGAGTGTATAGCAAAGTGTATGTAAATTTTTGTATGAGAGACTGACCCGATTTGTTAACTTGCACTTAAAGCACAATAAAAATTAATTAAAAAAAAATTTTTGTTGTTCTACATTTTTCTCCAGCCCTCTCTGGGACCCTGTAATTGAGCTAGATGTGCCCCAAGACCATGGTCGCACAGCCCTCAACCCAGTCATTTGGTCTCTCAAGGAGTTGGGATGTGTCTCTGGAGCTTCCATGATCCTACCTTGTACAAGTTGCGCTGGATTCCCCAGTATTGTGTACCGTCTTACCGTTCACCAAAATTACCACTCATATGTCTTTTTAGTGTTTTTCCATCCCACACCTCCCCTCCCTCTTAACCATCAAAGACCATTTCTTTGTGTATGTAAACCTTTTCATGAGTTTTTACAGTAGTGGTCTCATACAATATTTGTCCTTTTGCAACTGACTTATTTATTTCACTCAGCATAATGCCCTCCAGATTCATTCATGTTGTGAGATGCTTCACAGATTCATCATTGTTCTTTATTGTCGCATTGTACTTCATTGTGTATATGTACCATAGTTTGTTTATCCATTCATCCATTGATGGGCATCTATCTTTTTGCTATCACGAACAATGCTGCAGTGAACAGGGTGTGCATATGTCTCTTCGTGTGACAGCTCTTATTTCTCTAGGACACATTCCTAGGAGTGGGATTGCTAGATCATATGGCATTTCTATTTCTAGCTTTCTAAGGAAGTACCATATTGTTTTCCAAAATGGTTGTACATTCCCACCAGCCATGCATAAGAGTTCCAATCTCCCTGTAGCCTCTCCAACATTTATTATTTTCTGTTTCTTTGACTCATGCCAGTAATGCCAGGGTGAAATTTTGTCTCGTTGTGGTTTTAATTTGCATTTCTCTAATAGCTAGTGATCTCAAGCATTTCCTCATGTGTCTGATAGCTGCTTGAATGTCTTCTTCAGTGAAGTGTCTGTTCATTTCCTTTACCCATTTTTTAATTGGATTATTTGTCTTTTTGTTGTGCAGGTGTTGGATTTTCCTGCAGATTTTAGAGATTATAGCTTTGTCAGATTCGTCATAGCCAAAATTTTTTTCCCAGTCTTTAAGTTCTCTTTTCACTCCTTTTGTTGAAGTCTTTGGATGAGCATGAGTGTTTAATTATTAGAAGATCCTAGTTATCTAACTTTTATCTTGAGTTTGTGTGTTGTTGGTTGTGGTTTGTATCCTGTTAATGCCGTGTATTGCAGCCTCTAGCATTGATCCTATTTTTAATTCTAAGATCTTTTTAGTTTTTGCTTTATAGTTAGGTCTTTGATCCATTTTGCATTAGTTTTTGTGTATGGTGTGAGGCATGAATACTCTTTCATTTTTTTTTTGCAGACAGACATCGAGTTTTGCCAGCATCACTTGTTAAAAGGCTGTCTTTTCCCCATGTGATGGACTTTGGGCCCTTGACAAAGATCAGGTGATTGTAGGTGGGTGGATTTACATCTGTGTTCTCAATTCTGTTCCATTGGTCAATGTATCTGTTGTACCAGCACCATGCTGTTTTGACTACCATAACTGTATAGTAGGTTCTGAGATCAGGTAGTGGGAGTCCTCCTACTTTTTCTTCTTCAATAGTGCTTTACTTATCAGGGGCCTCTTCCCTTTCCACATAAAGTTAATGATTAGTTTTACCATCTCTTTAAAGAATGTTGTTGGTATTCGCATCTGGATTCCATTGTATTTGTAGACTCTTTGGGGTAGAATTGTCATTTTCACAATGTTGAGTCTACCTATCCATTAGCATGGTATGTTTTTCCATTTATGTAGATCTTTTTTGGTTTCTTGCGGTAATGTTTTCTAGTTTTCTTTGTATAGGTCTTTTACATCCCTGGGTAGACTTATTCCTAAGTGTTTTATTTTTTTAAGGGCTATTGTAAATAGTATTGTTTTCCTGATTTCCTTTTAATCGTTCTCTGTATTGGTGTATACGAATCCAACTGATTTTTGTATGTTTATCTTGTATCCTGCTCCTCTGCTGAACCTATTAGTTCCAGGAGTTTTCTTGTGGACTCTTCTGGGTTTTCTATGTATAGTATCATATCATCTGCAAATAGGGACAGTTTTACTTCTTCATTATCATTTTAGATTCCATTCATTTCTTTTTCTTGCCTCATTGCTCTAGCTAGGACTCCCAGCACAATGTTAAATAGGAGTGGTGATAAAGGGCATCTTTGTCCTGTTCCTGTTCTCAAGGGGAATGTTTTCAGCCTCTCTCTGTTAAGAATGATGTTGGCTGTTGGTTTTGTATAGATGTCCTTTATTACATTGAGGGATTTCCGTTTTACACCTGTTTTTATTAAGAGTTTTTATCAGGAATGGATGTTGGATTTGTCAAATGCCATTTCTGCATTGATTGAGATGATCATGTGATTCTTTTGTTTTATTTATATGTTGGATTACATTGATTTTCTAATGTTGAACCATTCTTGCATACTTGGTATGAATCCTACTTGATCATGGTATATTGGGTTTTTTTGCTATGATGCTGAATTCTATTGGCTTGAATTTTGTTGAGATTTTTTACCTCTATATTCATGAGAGATATTGGTCTGTAATTTTCTTTTTTTGTGGTGTCTTTGCCTGGTTTTGGTATCAGGGTTATACTTGCTTCATAGAATGAATTCAGAAGTATACCTTCCTTTTCTATGTTCTGAAATAGTTTAAGTAGTACTGGTGTAAGCTTTTCTCTGAATGTTTAGTAGAATTCTCCAGTGAAGCCATCTGGGCCAGGGCTTTTTTTCTGTTGGAGTTTTTTTTATTACCTTTCAATCTCTTCTCTTGTTATGGGCCTGTTCAGATTTTCAACATCATTTTGTGTTAGTTTGGATATAGTGTGTTTCTAGAAATTTGTTCATTTTCTCTAGGTTTTCAAATTTGTTGGAGTATACTTTTTTATAATACTCTGTTACGATCCTTTTTATTTCAGTTGAGTCTGTTGTAATGTCCCACATTTCATTTCTTATTTGGGTTATTTGCATCCTCTCCCGTTTTTCTTTTGTCATTTTGGCCAGTGGTTTGTCAATTTTGTTGATCCTTTCAAATAACCAACTTTTGGTTTTGTTGATTCTTTCTATTGTTTTTCTATTTTCTATTTAATTTATTTCTGCTCTGATTTTTATTATTTCCTTTCTTCTGGTGGCTGTGGGCTTCTTTTGCTATTCTCTTTCTTTTTCATCAAGTTGTGTAGCTCATGTTTTGATTTTGTTCCTTTCTTCTTTTTTGATGTGTGTACCTATTGCTATAAATTGACCTCTGAGTGCTTACCTTTGCTGTGCCCCAAAGGTTTTGGTATGATGTGTTTTCATTCTCATTTGATTCTAGGAATTCTTTTATTCGATCTTTGATTTCTTCTATTACCCAGTGGTTTTTAAGCAGGGTGCTATTCAGCTTCCACGTAATTGATTTTTTTTTCCTGTTTTTAATTTCTACTTTGATGGCATTGATTTTTTTTTTTCCTGTTTTTAATTTCTACTTTGATGGCATTATGATCAGAGATGATACTTTGTACTATCTCAATGTTTTGGATCTTGTTGAGGGCTGCTTTGTGGCCTAAGATGTGGTCTATTCTGGAAAACATTTCTTGTGCATTGGAAAAGAATGTACTTTGCAGCTGTTGGGTGGAGTGTTCTGTATATGTCTGTGAGTTCAAGTTGTGGCCTTTAAATCTTGTGTGTCTTTGCTGAGTTTCTTTCTAGATGTTGTGCCCTTTTCTGATAGTGGTGTGTTGAAGTCTCCTACTCTTATTGTGGAACTGTCAATTTCTCTTTTCAGTGCTGTTAGAGTTTGTTTTATGTATTTTGGAGCCCTGTCATTAGATGTATAGATATTTATTATGGTTATGTCTTCATGATGAATCATCCCTTTAATCATTATATAATGCCCTTCTTTGTCTTTTATGGAGGATTTTGTTTTAAAATCTATTTTACCTAAGATTAGTGTTGCCACTCCTGCTCTTTTTTGGTAGCTGTTTGCTTGATATATTTTTTCCATCCTTTGATTTTTAATAAATTTACGTCTTTGTTTCTAAGGTGTGTCTGTCTTTTTTTTTCTAATGACAATCTAAAATGTATTAGATGTTTTCTCACCTAATTGAACAGAATATACTGAGCAGAAATCACTCTTGTCCCGAGGTTCAGGGCCATCTATTATTGTGTTGTGTGAGGTCCTCCACGATGACTGAGGTTCTTATATGCTGTTTGGCTCTCTTAACCCTGCTTGCTACTTCCTTTGCTGTTCATTGTTCCCAGTATTTCTGCAACACCCTTCTTATTTTTCCTTTTAGCATACCATACCCTAGTTACATAGTAATAATTGAAAGTAGTCAGGAAAGCTTGATAAGCAAGATTGTTTAATCTGTAAACTTAATTTTACACACAAAGTTGGGTCAATACGCTCAGATATGAAGCTCTGATAGTGACTTTATTCCTCTTCTCTAGTGAGAACATGACCTTTGCCACTCGGCTTTCCTCCCCACCTCACTACCTTGCTTTTTACCAAGTCCAGGCTGCACCTTGATCCAGGTGGGTAAGGTTGTAGGAAAATGGACTGCCAAATAGTAATAATAGCACAGGTCAAGTTATTTGTGTACCCACGACAGCTGTGGTCTACTATTAGTTGCCATCAAGTCAACTCTGACTCATGGTGACCTTATGGTCTACAAAAGGCCTGTCAATAAACAGCTCCCCTCTTTCCCATTCAGTTATAAACCATAGGGTAATAAAGTAAAAATGGAAGCCATTACAGTTAACCTCAGTTGGAAGCATGAGACCAATCAGGCCTACAGATTATGCTACAGAATAGGAAGATCTGTACGCTGAATCCTAGATAACCCTGGGGCTAAACAGGCTTACACAATGGAAGCTTGCTCCCAAGAGACAGGGAAAGAACTGAGCTATGTTTGCCCAATAAGTCTTTCCAAATTTACCAATCCCATTTAGCTGATATTTACAATTAAACCTTCCCAGATTTCAATTCCATATCTAACCAACCTTCTGTTACTTCTTCACCAGCCTCCTGTAATTACCTCAGGAGCAAAGGATTCAGCTAATCACACTCATATCAAGGTACAGTATCATGAAGGCTCCATGTTTATTTATGCTATTTATACACGACTCCTGCATGATGAAAATCCCAGCTCCCTTCTTGGTCTTCTGACACCACCTTGGAGTGCTCAGGTACTTCATTACAGCCTCATGAGGCGGACGTCTAGGCTCCTCAATCAGCTTTGCTGATGTGAGTGATGATTGGGTTACAGTTTTATCTATGGTGTTTGGCTGTAGTAGAACAGTTATTGTCTGAAAGTTCCCTGTCTTGCTAGGCTGCTCCTTTCCTGGTCATTTAGCTAGAGAGAGCAGGTTTTTGTTAGGTTTTTATTATTTGGCTGTACCCATTGGCATTTCAGCATTGCAGGCTTCTTCAGCTCCAGGTGTGTGATGTATCAGATAAAAAGAAAACCCAAAGACCTTGCCATCATTGTCAAAGGGATCTCTGGACTATAAAAAAGAAGACAGCTTTGTAAAAAGCAATGAAGACCCTTTAAAGCTGCAAAGCAACAAGTTGGAAAGGGGGTAGAGAGGAAACTGTTTAGCTCATAGTTTAACCACAGTCTACCCAAAAAGTATCCTTAAAGATCTCATTTAGTAAGTTTGAAAAGGCAGTGAAGTGAGTGGTTAAGAGCCAGGAGGGAGGCCGGGAGAGCAACAGAGGAGTGAGCCAGGCGTCAGACTGTGTGGCTTCCAATAGAAGTTCTGCTAACAACGTTTAAGTTTTCTGGATTCCATATAACCTGCTTCTCCATCTTTTATGTTCACTATTCAAGTAAACCGTGGTGACATAGTGGTTAAGTAGTATGGGTGCTAACCAAAGGGTCAGCAGTTCGAACCCGCCAGGTGCTCCTTGGAAACTCTATGGGGCAGTTCTACTCTGTCCTATAGGGTTGCTATGAGTCAGGATCGACTCGACGGCACTGGGTTTGGTTTTTTGGTTTTGTTTATTCAAGTAAATGTCCCATTAACTGAAAGAATTGTTGTCTGAATAAAGACTTCAGAATTAAACCCCGTAAGAGGCTCTCTGTGAGAAACCTCTGTGCTAAGAAAGATTATTTAACTTCTTGATTCCATGATTTTTGTCTTGGGGTGTGTGTGTGTGACCTAGGACTATTTTCTTTTGGTCTGGAGTCATTCTTTTTCTTTCTTCTTTCTTTTTTTTTTTAAGTCGTGTTTCTTTACGTGGAACAAACATTAAGATTTTCAGAGAAAGTGGAAAATGTCCTCTTGGAAAAGGCAAAGCCTGTTTGGCCTCAAACAAGCTGAAATTCAACTCTTCATACATTTAACTAAATGAAGACCTTTTCCTGAGATAAAGTTTGTGAAGACAGGCGATAAAAGACTTTAGAAAAGAAAAATGGATAATTGGTTTTAATTGAAAGGGATAGTTACCACTTCTGCTCATTATCATCAGGATTTTTTGTTTCAAACTTCATTGAGTTTCTCGCATTCAAGGAGTATATTGTGATAAGAAATGGTAAATTTATATAGGATTTAAAGACGTTGAACTGCATACACATCACAATATCCATGCATACAAGTAAATGTATAACTGCATTTTTACATAAATACCAAACCTGCAGCAGCACAGAAAAATGTAGACTGAATATCTTGAAAGGTTGTTCCACCACGTGTAGGATGGCCTCAGCAAAGTTTCATCACATAAAAGGAGATGGAGGGTAGAGTCTTTGGCTTACAGGTTTTTGTGAATCAAATGGACCTTCTGGGCAAAGCAAAAGTGTATTGGAGATTTGAGAAGGATTGTACAGACTCTTGCAATAATGAAGGGAGAAAGTGCACTGGCTTACAATTCTGAATACTTTTGTTCCATTCCCAGCTTCATCAGGTATTAGCCAAGAGTCTGTAGGCAAGTCATTTAACCTCTTTGCATCATTTATTCACCAGGAAATAAAATAATAGTACCCACCTAGGCCTCTAGAGTCTCTGGGTGGTACAAATGGTTAATGTGTTTGGCTGCTAACTGAAAGGTTGTAGGTTCAAGCCCACCCAGAGGTGCCTCATAAGAAAGACCTGGTGATCTAATTCTGAAAAATCAGCCACTGAAAACCCAATGGAGCACAGTTCTACTTTAACACACGTGGGGTTGCCAGGAGTCAGAAACAACTCTGTGGCAACTGGTGGACCTAGGCCTTCAAAGCCTATTGCATATGCTTACCACACAAAAACACACAAAAGCTTAGCCTTGGCCTTTCAACGTGTAGACTGGCAAAGCCACACGGAGCTTTCCTGCTTTATCAGGGATGTGGCATGGTCCCTGGCCTCAAGATCACCAGAAAGCGTGTCAGCAGAGGAGATGAGGCCCCCAGGTTCTTTTGGATGATGTATTATTCTTCTTGTACCGTCTGCTAATGCCAACTAGGATAAGAGGGTGCCATGTAACTTCTTCCCTTCTGCCTGCTGCCAAACCAACAGCTGACCTGACCGACCTCTCCCCTCTAGGCATTGGACAGGGGTACATGTGAGGGGCAGCCCCTGCTCCAAGGAATTACTAAACTGGACCTCAAGAAGAAATAGATTGGATGTTGGGACTGTACAGGCATCTGCCCTCCTCCCAGCAAACCCTCTGCTTTACTGTGGAGGTCAGGAAACTGGAACTGATTGGCTGTGTAGGGGCAGGGCTGAAGGGATCTTAGAAAAGCCCAGACACCTCTGCAGAGGTCTTCCTGCTGTAACATCTATCCTTTTGTTAAAAGAAATACACGTCCTGTGTAAGTGGACTGGTGGCTGCAATTGTCTTTGTTTTCTTCAAACCATAAAGTTGAATCACATGTAAGGATGTAGGGACAATGGAAGATAATAAAAATCAGGATCTAATCCCTTAGTGGTCCCTGGGTGGTACAAATGGTCAGCGTGCCTGACTACTAACCAAAAGGCTGGCTGTCCAAATCCACCCAAAGGTGGCTTGGAAGAAAGGCCTGACGATCTGCTTCTTAAAGATCACAGCCATTGAAAACCCTATGGAGTAAAAATCTGCACTGAAACTCATGGGGTCACCACAGTCAGAATCAACTCCATGGCCACTGGCTTGCTTTTAATCCCTTAGCAGTCAGGCAAAAGTTGAGAGAAAAGACCCCCGTTTTTTTAATGGAGAGCCCTCATTTGCCCCATATGTCATAATTTCCCATACTCTGTAGACACTGCAAGGTGTTCGTGGGTATTCTACTCTCACCCCATGTCAGATACTGCTCTTGGAAACTTTCAGCTCTCGGGGATGAATATCTAGGAGTCACATGGGGAGACCATGGGAACCCATTTCTTCACAAAACATTTTTTTGTTTTTGTTGTGTTTATTGTTCTGGAGCCCACTCCCCTCCACAAGGCCAGGTCTCTCTTGGTTAGCATCACTTCCACTTCCCCAGAGACTTATGTTAACATCAGCACAATGTCCTGGATGGCCAAGTGGGGAGGACCATAGATCATCCAGTCCAGCCTCCTCCTTATAGAGATGAATGAAGTGAGGCCCCAAGAAGGGAAACGACTTGACCAGGTTACAAAGTTTGTGGAGCCAGGGCTAAAACCCAGTTCTCTGACTTCCAGGCCAAAGCCTTCCCTCTGGTCCATATAGGCCATAAGCATAACAGATGTGAGTAGGAGAGGCTGGCACTGGGGCTGCTGATTTCTCCTACTCCTTTACTTTCAGCTTCTCCAGCTCTGATTATATTGCGTTTGATCTCCCAGTGGTCACCATCTAAAGGCCCAAAGATTAGTCTCAAACTCAATATTGAGAGACCCTCCAGCCCTACACCCCAGGGCCCCCCATATGGTATACTCACCTTTTGCTGTCCTCTCTTTGTTAACCACTTGCTCCCCAGACCTAAGAAACAGCACTGCAGCCAGACCTGGCACCTTCTCCAGCTCTCCCTCCTTTGGTTCTAGATGCATATGGAGGGATTAGAAAGGAAAGCGTGAGGCATTAGAGCCTTGTTAGCTGAGCCTACTGAGATTCAGTTCCCCCAAGTCTGATTTCAACACTCAGGTCAGTAGTCTGTGGCTATTGTGGGCAAAGTGGAGGGTTCTCCTCCATTGCCATGGGAGTTTTGAATAGAAGTTTTGCTGTTAAAAAAAAAAATTGCCATCTAGTTGATTCCAACTCATAGCGACCCTTATAGGACAAAGTAGAACTGACCCATAGAGTTTCCAAGGACTGCCTGGTGGATTCGAACTGCCAACCTTTTGGTTAGCAGCCATAGCACTTAACCACTATGCTGCCTGTTATAAAAAAAAAAAAAATTTTTTTTTTTTTTTCTTATAATTCCAGAAGGATTTTCCCAGGGTGCCTGGCGGGCCTGCTGGGTGGAAGCAAACTTCCAAGCTCCCCTCTCTCCCCTTCTCACCCAGGCAAATAGGCAAATGAACCTTCTAGGCAATGTGTAATCTCAGATTCCTGAAACTATGCTGACAACAAACCCTTGAACTCTCCTACAGCTGTCTTATGGAGCACCCCACGGTTGTCTGTCCCCTAACAGTCTCTTTTAAGTCAAGGGAATGAAGATCTACCACTGTGTCTCTTCTTTCCCCACTGAGTGAATTTGTCCAAAAACCAAACAAACAAAAACCTATGTAGTCACCTACCTTCCCCACCCCACACCATCCAAAAGCAAAAAAAAAAAAAAAATTACATTTGGGAAACAAGGGGTTAAAGAAGTTTCTTTGCTGCATAATGTTTCAGAGCCTTTGGTGTGCACTATAAATCTCCCAGTGGGGATGGAGATGTTTCCTGGGAAACACAATTTGGAAACAGCTCTCCTAGAGTTATCTTAAGAATCAGTGGAAATCGAGTACATGAAAATTCTTCAAAAACAATTTTTATAAATTACATAAATGTATTGCAGGCAGTACAGGAGTAAATAGAACTTGAAAAGAGGGTTGTCCTTTGAAAGTTACACCATAAATCAGCACATAATGAATCAGAAAGAGAATGAGGGACTGTTGGAGAAAGCCTAAGCTGGAGAAAGCCTAACTACTTCATTTACATATCTAAAGAAACATTTTCAGGCTAGTGGTGAGTTTATCAGCAGTGGAAACCAGAGAAAGGCCAGTCTATGAAGTGAGTGTTGGCAGTGCCCTATGGCTGTCTGCCAGAGGGAAACAGTCTGACCTGCACTTTCTAGCTGTTCAGTGCTGGTATGGGCGGTGGGAGTGGAATATCCACATGGAGGTGAGGAATGGGAAGGATTCACCTCTCTTCCCTGATGCCTTCAAATTTTAGGTGGGTAGGTAAGATAAGTAGGTAGGTAGATTGGATAGATAGATAGACAGACAGACAGATAGACAGATGATAGGTAGGTAGGTAGGTTGGTAGGTATGCAGAAAGATAGGTAGGTAGGTTGGTAGGTGTGTAGAAAGATAGATAGGTAGATAGATGTTGTTGTTAGTTCCCGTTGAGTCAATGTCAACTCATGGCAATCCCACGTATGCAGCATAGAACTGCTTCATAGGGCTTTTTGGAAGCAGACCAGCAGGCCTGTCTTTGAAGGCACCTCTAGGTGGGTTTGAACTGCCGGTCTTTTGGCTAGCAGTCAAGTGCCTGACTGGTTGTGCCACCCAAGGACTCAGATAGATAGAGACAGACAGACAAATAGATAAATGGCTGCCACTGAGTCGATTCTTACTCATGGAGACCTTATGTATAACAGAATGAATCATTGGCCAGTCTTGCATTATCCTAATGATTGTCAGCATGTTCAAGTCTGTCATTCTTGCCACCGTGCCAACGATTCTCACAAAGTAGCTCACCGTGAACATGTCTCACCCTTGCTGGCCCCTCTACATCACCATACATGATGCCCTTCTCCAATGGTTGATCCTTCCTGATGACATGTCTAAAGCCAACAAATCAGACAATGTTCTGTTGTGATTGACAAGGCCTTTTTTATTCTTTATATAAAACATATTTTGAAACATAACATATACACAGAAAAGTGCACAAATTATAAATATTCCATTTGTTGAATTCTGGATATTAGATTTTTAGTTGTTCAACTATAAACTGGAGCCCTCGTGGCACAGTGGTAAAGAGCTTGCTGCTAACTAAAAGGTTGGTAGTTTGAATCCACCAGCCGCTCCTTGAAAACCCTATGGGGCACTTCTACTCTGCCCTGTAGTGTCACTATGAATCAGAATTGACTCAATGGCATTGGGTTTTTGTACTTAAACTGGTTATGGACAAATACTTAAGTGTTTTATTCAGACACGTCATCATTAGCATTCTGAGTCCAGACACCAACCGTCATAGTTTGCTTCTTTCTGCGTTTAGATACTGGTTTGTCTCCTGACCCATATGTTTACAATTAGACAGCATGGACAGAGGACAGTGACTGGGGAAATGGTGCTAGCCAAGGCCATCACCACATTTTCCCTGACAGGAAATCTCTTCCTTACCCCCTCTCCCCCCAGATGGAAGAATTAGAATTTTATCAACATCTCCCACTTGCTGGTAGAAGTTTTTATTTTTCATATTTCTCTCTTGATTCAATTCACCTCAACAATTACAGAAGTATATCAATTAGTATTAGCACAACATTATCGACACATCAATTTGACTTCCATTATCTGTGCCAAATGGCCTTTTAATTGCTGGCTAAACTCCAAAAGTAATTCCAATAATTTTGTCCCCATAATAACAAAATAATTTTCCATCTTATTTCCTTGGGCACATTGAAATATATTGATTGAATGCATGCTAAGACAAAAACTTTCCTCTCTTTCAAAGTCAACGGTCATGTCCTAGACCAAATGCACATGGTAGAGGAACAAGGATGGATTCTTCATGGTCTACATATGTGGTTGCCTTTTCTCAAGCCCCCTTAGCCTTTTCCATACCTATCCTTAAGTTTTTAACCTTCTTCTCAAAAAAAAAACAAAAAACTTTTTTTTTCTTTTCTTATTCTATAATTGAGAATTTTAACACTGAGAGTATAACAACAGTTATTCTGTTAATTTTCCTTAGCTTGGGTGGAGGGTGTGGGGATAAAAATAAAATCTTGGTTTGCCTTGCAAAATCACCAGAACACCAAAGAATTAATCTAAAAAGAAAAAGACACTGAGTTCTTTTTTGAAGACAAAGTTACTCAAATTTTTTCTGTCTAAAACAGTAATATGACAAAAGTATTAACATTTATTTATTTGGATGGCACACAAGTGAGCATTTTTTTTTACTTATTTTTTTATTCCTTATGTTCCTAAAATAATTTTTAAAAGTTAAAGAAATTTATGCTCTTTGTAGAAAATTTGGAAAATGCAGAAAAGTACAAACTGAAAGATAAAAACCATCCAAATTAACAACAGAAATTGTCATGGTTAACATGTTTTGTTTAGTGATATTTCTTGATTCAAATTATAACATATACATTTTTGCTTACTATCATGAGCATGTGAATATGTAATTAAAATCTCTTTACACATATTATTTTAATACCAAAAACCAAACTTATCACTGTCAAATCGATTCCAACTCACTGCGACCATACATACAACAGAAGGAAACGCTGCCCAGTCCTGTGCCATCCTCACAATCATTGCTATGTTTGAGCCTATGTTGAGGAGCCACTGTGTCAGTCCATCTCATTGAGGGTCTTCCTCTTTTTTTCTTCTACCTAACCAAGAATGATGTCCTTTTCCAGGGACTGGTCCCTCCTGATAACGTGCCTAAAGTTCCTGAAACAAAATCTCACCATCATTGCTTCCAAGGAGTGCTCTGTCTGTATTTCTTCCAAGACAGACTTGTTCGTTCTTCTGGTATATTCAATATTCTTTGCCAACACCATAATTCAAAGGCATCAATTCTTCAGTCTTCTTTATGCATTCTCCAGCATTTGCATGCATATGAGGTGATTGAAAATATCATGGCTTGGGTCAGGTGCATCCTAGTCCTCAAAGTGACATCTTTTTCTTTTCAACGCTTTAAAGAGGTTTTTTGCAGAAGATTTGCCCAATGCAATGTATCTTTTGATTTCTAGACTGCTATCGCCTTGGGTGTTGTTTGTAGATCCAAGTAAAATGAAATCCTTTACAATTTCAATCTTTTCTCCATTTATTATTATGTTGCTTATTGGGCCAGTTGTGAGGATTTTTGTTCTCTTTATGTTGAAATGTAATCCAAACTGAAGGCTGCAGTCTTTGATCTTCATCAGTAAGTGCTTCAAGTCCTCTTCATTTTCAGCAAGCAAGGTTGTGTCATCTGCACATTTCAGGTTATTAATGAGTCTTCCTCCAGTCCTGATGCCCTCTTCTTCTTCACATAGTCCAGCTTCTCGGATTATTTTGTGCAGCATACAGACTGAATAAGTATGGTGAAAGGATACAACCCCAATGCACACCGTTCCTGACTTTAAACCACACAGTATCCCTTTGTTCTGTTCAAACAACTGCCTTTTGGTCTACGTACAAGCTCTGCATGAGCACGATAAAATGTTCTGGAATTTCCGTTCTTTGCAATGTTATCCATAATTTGTTATGATCCACATAGTCAAATGCCTTTGCACAGTCAATAAAACACAGGTAAACATCTTCCTGGTATTGTCTGCTTTCAGCCAAGACCCATTTGACATCAGCAATGATATCCCTGGTTTTGCATTCTTATTCTGAATCTGGCTTGAATTTCTGGCAGTGCCCTGTCAATATACGGCTTCAACCACTTTTGAATGATCTTCAGCAAAATTTTGCTTGCATGTGGTATTAATGATATTGTTCAATAATTTCCACATAAACTCCATTGTGTAGAAATAAAATAATCTAGTCTTCTTTGACATAATCTACCCTCTTACCTTTTTTTTTTTTTTAATCACATATAGCACCCACTTTATTATTGGTGAAGAGAAAATTTAGGTTAGTAGGCTATTATGGTCTTAGTTTAAAATGTCACCAGGTGCCAAGTATTTGAAAACTCCTACCAATAGAGCAGCCTTCAAATTTCTAAATTTTTAAAAATGTTTTATTGTGATTTTGGAGAAAATTTACATAGCAAATTAGGTTCTCATTTAATAATTTCTATACATATTATTCAGTGATATTGTTTACACTTTTTACAATGTGTCAGCTTTCTCATTATTTTCATTCTGGCTGTTCTGTTTCCATTAATTTAGCTTCCTCATCTCCCTTTACCTTCTCATTTTTGGTCTAGGGTAAATGTTGACCATTAGGTCTCATTTAGATGATTATTTAGAAAAGCACAGTCCTCTTGGCTGATATTATTGATTTTATGAGTCACTCTGTCTTTTGGCTGATAGGTGATTACTGGGAGTGGCTTAAGTTCCAAGTTTAAAATGTATACCAGGGCTACAGCCTCAGGGGTTCCTCTAGCCTTCACCAGTCCAGTAAGTCTGGCCTTGTTAGGAACTTGGGTTTTCCTGTGCTTTTTTTCGGATTTTATCTAGGGCCACCTATTATATCCCTGGTTAGAACTGTCCATAGTAGTAGCTGGGCACCATCTAGTTCTTCTGGTCTCAAGGTAGGTGAGGCTGTGGTTCTAGTGGACTACTGTCCTGTAAACTACTTTCTTCTTTGAGTCTTTGATTTCCTTCTTTTTCTTTTGCTACAAATGCATAGAAACCAATAGTTTGTCTTAGATGGCTGCTCCCAAACTTTTAAGACCCCAGACTGTATTTACCAAACTAGGATATAGAACATTAGCTTTACAAGCTATGTTACTCCAGTTGACTGAGCTGTCCCCGTAAGACTATGGTCCTAAGCCCTCAAACCCAGTAACTCAATTCCAAGAGGTGTTTTGTTATGTCTGGGAAGTATCCATAACTATGCATTCTAGATCCATAAGGTTTTTACTGGTTAACTTTTGGAAGTAAATCACCAGGCCTTTCTCCCTAGTCTGTCTTAGTCTAGAAGCTCTGCTGAAATCTGTCCATTATGCGCAATCCTGTTGGTATTTGAAATACTGGTGGCTTAACTTTCAGCATTATAGCAACACACAAGCCACTACAATGTCATAAACTGACAGATGGGTGGTGGTTTCAAATATTAGAACCACTCAAATAATCATCCTTGTTTTTCATATACTTTCATCTAACAGCCTTGGGTAGACTCTAGCCTTTAAAGTTGGCTCCAGGCTGAAGAGAACATACCAAACCATTTTATAGTTCTCACTGTTAACTAATAAATTGACATTGATACTTGTTTTGATACTTCTCTGGTTAAGTTAATCATGGAGGTAAGTATCCCCAATTCCAAGCACATTGACAAAAATGAAGTTTCTGGACCTACAAAAGAGAGGGCCAGAGGGTGAGACCTGTCCACACAGTGAGCTACAGCATTTAAGAAGCTCTGCTGGAGCTTAGAGGGCAGGGCTATCTGATGAGCATCAGTCTGAAAAGTCAGTAAGGAGTTCTAGATGCAGAAACAATGTGGTTGCTGTAAGTTATTTTGGCTATTGCATTCAGAATTAAATCTTCTCTCTCACTGTGTATATTCTATGACTCAATATGTCTTATGGTTCTTTCTACCTTTTAAATATTTCTAAGTCTGTCTATGGCTTTATTCCTACCTGGGGATCTCATTAAAATGTGGAGTCTTGTTCAGATGTCGGGGTGGGGTGAAGGATAAGAGTCTTTATTTCTAACAAAGCTCCCAGGTAATATGGCTGCTGGTGATCCAGAGACCCCACTTTGAGTACAAGGGCCTAGGTCCCATGATCTCTAGCCTGGAGTAGTGCCACCAACTCCTAACTGGTCTCCCTGCTCCCTTTCCCATCCATTCTCACCTGCATCCAGCGTAATCTTTCCCTGCTTCCCACTGACCTAGGAACTAGTCCCTGACTCAGGTAACCACCCCCTCAGATCCTGCTCCTGTCTCCCACTCCCTCTCCAGCCTCCCACTCCCTCTCCAGGCTCACATACGTGTCTCAGGTTCTGTCCTGTAGCCATGATGAACTAGACTCAATTACTAATAGGCATTTCATATTCTCTATTTCTGAGCTTTGTCAAAAGTCCTTCTCATCTGGTAAAGGTTGATTTTCTTTCTCTCAGATTCCCACAGGCTTTTAAAATCTAGCTTATATACCCTTCCTCTTAGATTCTATAGCACCCTGAACCCCTGCTATCTGCACTTACCACACTATGCGATTTTCTATTATTAGATTGTAAATGAAACATAGAAAATACATGTATGCATTTTCATTGTATCTCCATTACATTGTTTTACATACGTTGTTGATGTTAGTTTCATCAGTTTGGCTCTGATTCATTGTGGCCCCATGTACAACAGAGCAAAACACTGCCTGGTTCTGTGCCATCTTCATGGCCATTGGTATGCTTGGGTCCATTGTTGCAGTCACTGTGTATTTTGAGTACCTGCAACCTAGAGTGCTCATCTTCCAACACTGTGTCCAACAGTATTCTGTTGTGATCCATGAGGTTTTCACTGGCGAATTTTCAGAAGTAGGAAACCCTGGTGGTGTAGTTGTTAAGTGCTACAGCTGCTAACCAAAAGGTTGGCAGTCCGAATCTGCCAAGCACTCCTTGGAAACTCTATGGGGCAGTTCTACTCTGTCCTATAGGGCCGCTATGAGTCGGAATTGACTCGACGGCACTGGGTTTGGTTTGGATTTAGGTTGCCATATCTTTCTTCCTAGTTGGCCTTAGGCTAGAAGCTCTGCTGAAACCTGTCCACCGTGGGCGACCCTGTTGGTATTTGAAATACTGGTATGGCTTCCAGCATCACAGCAACATGCAAGTCACCACAGTACAAAAAAGTGACAGACTGGTAGTGGGTTTTACATATAGAAATTGCTTAAAATGTATTTATTGAATTCAACTGGAAAAGATAGAGCACCCAGAAAGTAAAAGCAATTAAGGGTTTCAAATGTATATCTCAGTTGGTCCTCTTCACACCAATCAGGGTTACTAAATGTTAACGATAAAACTGATTAGATCCTCAAGTTGAACCCGCACTTTCTCCACTGAGTCATAATTTATTTCGAAGCTTTCTCACTAAAATCAGAGTAGGGTTGTAGTTCTGTTTAAATTTTATCTTATCTAAGCAAGACAGAATACATATTTTATATATAAGATAGGTTCTGACCAGCTGTTCTCTATTTTTACAGAAGAAAGAGCTAGCAAATATAAGCATAAATTGTAGTAAGGTATTCAAATTAAGGAAAGGCTGTCTGGATGATAAGTGGGGGACGGGTTCAGTGTGAAGAGGCCTTATGATTCTTTTTTCCCTGAAAATTTTTCACTAGGTAAGCAGTTCTTTAATCTCACTATAAGAGATGCCATGGATGGACCCTAATAATTATAATTTTTCTTAATGGAATCTTGGAACTCTACTAAGTTCTAAGATTCTATAATGCATTATAAAGAAATAAAACCAAAATGAAATCTTCTCAAGAATAAAAACAGTACATATTGTTAATATAAAAGTTTGTGTGGTTGAAGTACATTCAATTTTATGTGGCTTGTTTTATTACATACAAAAATGTAATTGATAAAATATTTTCACATTTTTCTTTCATTATGCTTTTCTTACCTAGAGGTTTTCTTTTAACTTTCAGGGAAGGAATAGCATCATGAAAGCACTAATATCCAGCTAGCCTTTTTGTTTTCTCATTTCTACTAGATCCCAAAGCTCTCACCTTATCTAGCTCAGGATTCAGGAAAATAGTTTATTCCACTCCTATCAAGGTATTGCCCAAGATGGAAAAGGTAACCCTAGGGAGCCCACCTGCCCTGCCCTGTGAATTCCTCACTGGCCAACAATGCTTTCCATTGTGTTTGCTTCATTCATAGCTCACAGAGCCAAACTGGTTAGAGCCCAGCAGCTGCCGCCTAAACTGGTTTTCTCAGAAAGAATGAAGTCTGGAGTTAAGGTATGATTCAGTGTATCAACGTATCTTTTAAAAAGAGACTTTTTTCTCTTTTGGTACGGAGAATATTCAACATTTTCATGGATGTGAATTTACCTGAAAAAAAAAAAAGATAAAATCTATTATGGAATACCTCCTAGATGCTAGAACTTTGTATTTTAGTCCCTATGACAACCAGGAGAGTTAGGTGTTATACTCCCCAAGGCAACTGAAGCCCACAGAGAATCATTCTCTTACCTAGAGTATTTCACCCCATTGGTGGCTGACCTGGCAGCCTTATTTCCGAAGCCCAAGTTATTTCCTCTAAGCTTTGCTGCCTCTAAGAAAGGAAGGCTCCCAAGACAATTTCGTTTGGCATTTCAAATGCTTTTAGAATAAAAGGAAACCCTGGTGGCATAGTGGTTAAGAGCTACACCTGCTAACCAAAAGGTTGGAAATTTGAATCCACCAGGTGCTCCTTGGAAACCCTAAAGGGCAGTTCTACTCTGTCCTATAGGGTAGCTATGAGTCGAATCAACTTGACTACAACTTTTCACTTTCTTTTTTTAGAGTAAAAAAGGAACGCAGCTTTGAAAGGAGTCTCTTGGGGTAAATAAGCCAAAGTGCACCTGATGCGCAAATAGTGGGCTTTGGGGATGCTGTTGCTTCCTTCCCGCCAGCAATACCTCCCCCTCTTCCCACCTCCAGGTGTAGCTGTGGCTGTGTCTCACCCAGACAAACAGCAGAGCTCCAGGCTGTGGTTTGAAGGCTATGGCAGCGCGCGGAGGAAGCGCAGGAGGACTAGAGATGTCCCTCTTTTTCCGTTTTTTTTACTACCCTGTGGGTAGTTCTACTCTGTCCTATAGGGTCGCTATGAGTCGCAATCTACTCGAGGTCAACGGGTTTTTTGGTTTTATTACCCTATTCAATAGGATTGTCACTTATTACCTGACTACAGTAATATCCTCGTAATTCTTCACTTTTCCCACCTGCCCTCCTCAAGCCCTTCTTTACTTGAGAGAATCAGATTGTGTCACTCTTCTGTCTGAAACCTTCACTGGCTGCTCATTGCTTTGAAGGTCAAGTTAAACGTCCTTTAAGGGGGCGTTCCAGACCCTTGCACGTTCTGGTTCCTGCTCTGCGCTCTGGCTTCCATCTCTGGACCTGCACCTATTTGTTCACTGTGCTCCAGGACCCTGCCTCTTTCCTCCCTCTGCACACCTGTTTGTTCTCCTGTCCTCCTTCCGTTTTACCAAACCCCGCCCACCCCCAAAACTCGGTTTAGGGGCCACTTTACGCTATGAGTCGGAATCGACTCAACCAACGGCACTGGGTTTTTGTTTTTCACTGATAAGGCCTTCCCTGGCTGATACCTCCGCTCCACTAATTAGATCTCCCTGAATGTGCTCCACTATCATCCTTCATTTACACTTTATACTTGCCTAATTATTTTTAACCTCTCCAGGTGCTACAAGGGTGTAACACTATGTTTGGCAGGCATATGGCACATTTACTGAAACTTAATAGCGAATGAATGAATGAACGCATAGGCAACTTGAATTGGGTCTTAATTGTCACTGTCATCATTCTACTATCAAAATATTTCGAGGCTCCCTAAAACACCCCAGGCATGCCCACCTCTGTCAGGTTGGCAAAGCCCTGGGGGAGAGCAGCCTGTCTAGGGCGCCCACCGCGCTCAGGCTCTCAGGGTAGGACCCTCGGCACAGCGCGGTTCGGGGAAGGTCTCACGGCCAGGTATCCTCCCGGCTCCCAGGTTCACGTGTGTTGGGGGAGGAGGGGAAGGAAGGAGTAAAGCAGGGAGTGCCGGGATCCGGAGGAGACCTGGGGCTGCCTTCGACGCGCCTCCAGCCTCGCCGCTGCCACCCGGGAGAGCGACTTCCTCCTCTGGGGGGCAGGCGCGCGGGCCGGGGCGGGACGAGGCGGGGCGGGGCGGGAGACGCCCCCGCCGGGCTGGGCCCGGGACCTCCCCAATGGGATTCGTTGCGGGGCAGCCGCTGCGCCCGGTCCCGGCGCCGCGCTCGGCCGCGGAGGAGGCGGCCCTGTGCGGACAGCGGCGGCGCGGGGCCGGCGGAGGGGAAGTCGAGCCTGCCAAGCCGGAGCGCTGCGGGGCTATGGTGCCCGGTGGCCGCGCGCGGGCAGTGGCTGCGGGGCCCGGCCTCCTGACGCTGCTGCTGGCCGTCTCCGCCCCGCTCCGGCTGCTGGCGGAGGGACCCGGTGAGTGGAGCGCGGCTGGCGGAAGGCGGGATCCGGGGCGCCCAGGCGGGCTGCAGGCGGGCTGCGGGCGGGCTGGGCCTGGAGGGACGCGGCGGGGAGGAAGTGGGACTCGCCGCCTGCACCCCGCCGCGTCGGGCCGGCCCGCCGAGAACTAGTTCTGCCTGGCGGCTGCTCGCGGCGAAGTTACTGCATTCCGGATTGTTCTCCCCTCCTACTGCCCCCTGCCCGGAAAAAAAAAAACTCAGCTCGGCCGCCGCCGCACTTTATCTCTTCGCCGGCCCCAGCCCAGTTCCCTTAGTTTCCAGACTTCCTGACTGCTGATCCCGTGACAAGTGACAGGGCCCAGGGGGTCAAAAACTGCCCTCCCGGCCGCCTTAGGGGAGAGTCGTGTTCGGGGACGGTTCTCTGAAGCCTCCTTTTGAGAAAGCTGTTCAGTTGGGCGGCCGGGCCCTACCTGTTGCCTTCTCCGCCCTGCGCGGCGTTGGAATCCTAGCATGTGCGTTTGTCTTCTTGTGAGGAATGGCTGGTAGTGTTTTCCGAAGTTGGCCTCGTAAGGAGGCGGTCAGATAGTGCTGCCGCCTCTCCACAAAGAGTCCTCTTTGCGCCTTAACTTGGAATCATGTGGCTCGGATTCTTCTTCGATGTTTGAGCAAGTCGACTCCCAACCATGCTGGTTTTTCTCTGGACCTGATACTTGGCTTCGAATTCGGCCTTCAGAGTGTACCTTCTGTGTATGTACCACGTTAAAGTAGTAAACCGTTTTACCAGCCAACGTGGCGCTTGGTGCTCTGGGTGGAGCAAACAGTTAAGTCTCGACTCTTAGCAGAAAGGTTGGCGGCTCAGACCCATTCAGAGGTGACTTGGAAGTAAGGCCTGGCGATCTGCTTCCAAAAGGTCACAGCCTTGAAATTCCTGTGAGATTCATTTCAGTCTGCACATATGGTATGGGGTCACCGTGAGTCTGCATCAACTCAATGGCAGCTAACAACAAGTGGCTCTACTTTATGAATCCTGGTTAATTAGTTCTTTTTAATTCAAACAGATAAAAGGAGGGTAAAGGTAATTTTGATAGCAAGGGACAGCTTTCTGCTGGATTTTTTCAGTTCTTGTTTGTCTCCTCTCTTTACCTGATTCTGTCCATATACAGCTGAGGTTTTAAAGGGAGGTGAGGCTATCCAGAATATTTGACAGCTTTTTCTCCTCCAGCGTTTTCTGGGTAGATTAGAATCAAAAGTAAGCCAGATGCTAGCTTTTTCCCTGAGTCATGTGTCCATACCCAGCCTGAAACATTGGTACTTAAGATTTTTTTCTTTTTGGTGAGAAAACTTATATTTACAATTAGCCAACTGGACTCAGTTTCCACAAAAAAAAAAAAAAAAAAAAAAAAAAACCATTGCCCTCCAGTCATTTCTGGCTCACAGCGACCCTATAGGACAGAATAGAACTGCCCCAGAGAGTTTCCAAGGAGCGCCTGGTGGATTCGAACTGCCAAATTTGTGGTTAGCAGCCTAGCACTTCACCACTATGCCACCAGGGTTGGACTCAGTTTAGATGATCCCAATTTTTCTTGGCAACATCTAAAACATCCTACCCAGGAGCCAGTCGAACATATATGCTTTCTTCTCTCCATCAGGCCTGATCAAGATGTTGACCTTGGCCATGTCGGTGTCACAGAGCTTCTTCACAGCCTGTTTGATCTGTTGCTTGTTGGCCTTGACATCCACAATAAACACAAAACCCAGTGCCATCGAGTCGATTCCGACTCAGTTGTTACCTTAGATCTTCTTCATGGCTGACTCAGTGGTCAGGGGGAACTTGCTGATGGCGTAGGGGTCAAGCTTGTTTCTCCTGGGGGCACTCTTCCGAGGGTATCTGGGCTGCCTTTTTTTTTTTTCCAGAGTCTCAGAGTCGGGATCCATTGGAAGGCGATGGGTTTGGGGTTTTTTTTTTGTTTCAGACCTCAGTGTCTCGGGCCACCGGAAGGTGGGCGAAGTGCGGATCTACTTTTTTCTGTGTGTGTGTGTGTGTGTGTGTGTGTGTGTGTGTGTGTGTGTGGCTGTGAGTGGCTGTGGACGCCTTTCAACACTGCCTTCTTGGCCCTGAGCGCCTTTGCTTTGGCTTCACTTTGGGAAGGGGCAGGGGCTTGGGCTTCCTTCTTCGCTTTCAGGGCTACCTTCCAAAAAAAAAGGTCTCCGAGGCCCGTTCCGTACTCAGGATTTTGATGGTGATTCTTAAAAGTTTACTCTCATGCCGATTTGTAAAAACAAAACAACCAAATTTATTTTGTCTAGAGTGGTTGTAGCACAATACTAGACATACCGTAACAATTTTAATAAATACGTATGATTTTATTAAATATATATGATTTTGATAATGAGTTTTTTAAGCGTTTCTTCTTAAAAGAACTTCACAAATCACTGTTTGAAGATTCAGCTTTAATGCTCTGTATCTATGAATCAGTCCAGCAGTGTGTCCCTTGTACTTATCTGGCTAAGGCTGTCACCCATCTTTCCAAATGAAGTTGTTAACTGGGTGCTTTGTAGAGTGGTTTTCTGGGAACAAGTGTGGTTGTTTAGATTCTTATGGAGCTTCAAATTTAAGACTGCATTGCGGTTGACTAATGGAAGAAAATACTGTCATTTGAGTTTCCATGAAACATATAAGCAATCAATAAAAAGGTAAGTATTCAGTCACACACGCAAAAAGCAAAGCTTAGATTTGGTATATTTTTTTGAAAAAAAAAAAAAAAAAAACCTAAGAACTCCAGCACCAATACCTCTTGAGTGAAGAGGCATAATCGATGATTTTTTTAAAAAATATTTCCCATATCTGTGATTTTCCTGATTTACACTCAGTCACTTATTTTTTCAGCTTGCCATAAATTTCCACATGCAAACCTGTTTTAAGTCTTGAGATACTACTAGCATAGTTGGGTGGTAGATATAAATGATTTTAGCGCTCTCAATGTTTAGAAGAGGGTAGTCTTAGAAAAATTGTATGTTTTTGGTAAGAAGAAAATACTAGTATTTATTGCATTTACCTTTATTGTTCTTCAAGTCAGCTTAGCGCGGTGCTTCTTAGCTCCCCAGGCTTCCCAGCGCATCTGATCACCACTTTCCCTAGAAGCTTTATAAAGCCCAACCTCATCTTTTGAATCTGAATTTTCAGGGAGGCCTGGGAACATGACTTTTTTAAAAATTCCGCTAGATAATTCTGATTCTAATCAGCTTTGAGAGGATGAAAACATTTCTTAGTGTTAGGGTTCTGATAAAGCGCTACCATCTGTGTTACAGACAATTTAATATTAGGCTTTTATTCGTTGTCTTATGTTTCAAGAAACATAATTTAATCTAAATATTTATAAGCCTGGTCAATGAAATTATTTAAAATTTTATATGTCAGTTGGAGTTTAGTGATTCTGTGAAGCAATACTGGTTCCTTTGTAGGGCTGCTGCTTTACATATATGGTTCTTTTGTTCGATTTAGGAAAAAATGTCCACCCCTTTCAGTGTTCATAGCCTGCCAGGCCCGAGGCCCCAGGCCCCAGGGATGGTGAGCAGAGTTTGGGGTAATTTCAGCTCCCTTTTGGGCCCTAGTCCTCTGGATCTACTTAACTATATTCAGATATTTACGTAGATTTTTTGATGTGATTTTTGACCTGACATGATCACATGCATTTAATTAGTTTTCACTCTGTTTGTATAAACCCATGGACTTGAATTTAGTCCAGCCTTATTACCTCGATGTAAGATTTTTAGTAAAGTAAAACACCCTTAATTCATGAGATGAATTTGTTCTATGTTCCCATCTAACTAAAAATCTCCAATCCTCCCTTCACCAAAATATTTGCAAATTGATATTAATTATGGATTGCCTTGTTATAATTTAAGTATTAGTGAAGGATAAAAATGAGCAGTCAATCTCTGAGGCAACATCTAAACATAGGCTCAGATACTAAATACTTTAAAAAATTGCTTTAAAAAACTCTGCCCAACTAATTTGTTACTGCTTCATGGTTTGTTCCTCAGTCACTATTCATTTCTTTTGGTTAGAAATGGAACCAGCTGATATCTGGTGGTTTGGGTTAGTGGCTTTTTTAAAAGTAAGTACAGGTTTATTCTAGCACCTTCTGCACTGGTGTATGCACTTGCCCCAAACTTGCCCTCATCTCATCTGTCCAGGAGAAAATCTGGGATTTGGCCATCCCTGCAGGCTGTGAGAAGCCGTGGTGCCACAGTGGTTAAGCGCTACGGCTATTAACCAAAAGGTCAGCAGTTCCAATCCATCAGTCATTCCTTGGAAACCATAAGGGGCAGTTCTGCTCTGTTCTGTAGGGTCACGATCAGTTGTAATCGACTAGACCTCAAGGGGCTTGGTGTGGTAGGTTATAAGCCTCTGAGGGCAGCAACGGGGACTGTCATCCTTTTCTTCCTAGCACCCGGCAGAGGTGCTCAATAAATGTTCCTTGAGTTGAACTGAACAATCTCTTTGTGTTTAGGAGATATTTTCAAATTGTTTCCTAATTAGTGGAAACTAAATAATAAAGAGTCTACTAAAGTTCTCTATGAAGGCACATCTGCTGCTTCCACGAATTAATTTTGTTTATCGAGCCCAGCTCCCTTGGCATGGTTATTTCTATCTGTAAGGATGCCTTTTAAATGAAAGTGCAGTGGAGAGACAGGAACATGCCAGCAGAGCAATATGTGGCTTATTTTTTGGATCTCGTAGACATAATTTGTAGCACTCAGAAACATTAAGTTATACCATGTATTCCTGAAAAGAAAGAAGTATGCTAAAGGAACCATTAAATGAATCAAAGAATGATACTAAAACAGGAATTGAACTCTGAATAATGTCTCAAGGTGTACTTAGTAGCTTTTCATTTCATAAGTTGAAACTTTAACCTGACGGTGCTGAAACAGACATGGAAATCATAGGAAAAAAACCACAACTTGAAAATAAGGAAGGCATCTGTCATTTATGAGGGACTATGTTTTTATTTTTAAGATGCATGGAGAAACTAAGCTTATTGCAGTATTTAGTGGAGGTTTTAGTCATGTTCAGGCAAAAAAAACTTCGGAAAATATTTCCATTAGTTTTGAAGCTACTGCTGTGTGCACCTTAAAGCATAAAGTCAATTCTATACATATTAGAGCAGTTGGTGGTTTTTCTTTATTAAGGAGATACTGCACATAACCTACATGGCATTGCAACTTAGCACATAATAAGAGCTCTATAAATGTTAGTTATCTTACTCTTCATTACTGTTTATCACTATTAGTTTGACAAATATCAGGGCCCTTGTCCTGCCTTCCCTAGTCTCCTCACTCCACTTGCCTCTGTGACCTCATGCCTTACTGCTGTCCTCTATTCTCATACCTCTCCAGCCATCCTTGCTTTCTTGCTATTTCTCAAAGATGTCAGGCACGCTTCTACCTCAGAGCCTTTGTACATGCTGTTCCCTCTGCCTGTAACGGTCTTACCCAAATATCCACAGAAGAAGGTTCCTTCTTCTTTCACTCTTTGCTCCAGTGTCTCTTTCTTGGGGAGAACTTTCCTAACCACCTATTTAAAATGGTAACTCTGTATTTTCCTTCTCTGCTTTGAGTTTTCTCTATAGCCCTTGCTGTCTTCCAACAGAGTATGTATTTATACACTTTTATTTAATTTGTCTATCATCCACCTAGTAGATCCATGAGTGGTTTGGTGCGTCCAACAGTTGCCAGCATTTAATAGATGCTCAATAGGGGATAGGTGCTAAAGAGGGAATAGGTGTTCAGGGGAGATGGAGTGAGAGGGTGGTGACTACAAACACAGCTCCTGCCCTGTTAAAGATGCAGAGCAGTTGGGAATCAAAACTGGGACAAGGCAAAGGACTGAAATTATGTGTCTAATTCAACTGTTGTTTGTAAGTAAGAAGTCTGAAAATATGAATTTAAAATAGAGAAACCTATCCTGGTATAATTCTGGCCTTTAGGATAAAAGGAAAAACATTGCCAAAATTTCAGATTTTTTTTTTTCAGTAAAACATTTTAGACTATAGACTAATTTTGTCCTTCTGCCGCTGAAGAGTCATGTTGATGTCATCTTCCAGGTGTTCATTCTCAACTTTTTATATGTGTATTTTTAAAGTAGTTGTTTGCGTTGGGGGTGGAAAATGAGGGCGACTTAATTGATGAAAAAGGAACCACAGGGTGATGTCTGGCCCTATGTAGAAATGAAGTCTAGCTGTGAACCTACCATGTGCTAAATCCAGAACCAGCTGCCAAACTTGCCCTTCAGTGGAAGCAGGAAAGGAGTGTGTGTGTGTGTCTCTAAGAGCCGTGTGTGTGTGTGTGTGTGTGTGTGTGTGACTCTAAGAGCCATGAGAGCAGAAATGGAGTCCTTTTTGTCCACCACTATCTCCTGATAACTAATTTTCTGAGTCAGTGCATGAAACGTGTGGCTGAGATTTGAAAGAATATTGTAAAGGGTAATACTCCCCAAGTTGTTTCAGACAGAAGTTGCATGTATGACTATTGTGATGCCTTAGGAAGCACTGTGTATGTATTCAAGAAAATAACTAAATTAAACTCTGAAAAAGGTCTTGGGAATCTCCAAGACTCCTTTTCAGGCAGCACCAGGAGAGCTGCAATACATTAGGCTCTGGCAGTTTTGAGAATACAGGAGCAGGTTGTACATTGATTTGGACCAGGTGACTCAGTGGTCCAGTAAGGTCTTCAGATCATGTACATTTAGAGTGTCAGGGCCATTTGGGGACAGTGTTTAGGTGTTTTTGACATTAGCACTGTGTTAAGCCACATTATCATGTATGACTTAACTGTTTACTGCCATTTCCATTTGATGTATTAATCTAGTTTTTATGAGATATCAGTTTAGGAGCTATATTACTGTATGAAAGTGTACCTGATATTTGCAGAAATATCTTGGGTCTTGTATATATATGCCTGTATATGATAATTTTAAGTTAGGTGGAATTTTGTAGGAAAAGATGTAAAGAATAACATTGAAACAAGATAATGGCTAAGTGTTATTCCTATCACTTATTTATTTATTTATTTAAATAAGCTATCCTGGAGCTTTTTAAAAATAGTATAAATTTAAGATGAGGCTTTCTTTCCTGACTACTTTCCTCAAGATCTTCTCTAATGCTTTCAAGGTAGAACAGTTTTGGAACAAAGCTGGGTATCAATAAATAACATTGTACTGATGTATCATAATCCTGCAAAGAACATGTTATACAGAGAACCACTAAGGATATTTTGACATATGTAAATTTTATATATAATGTGCACACACATGTATGTACTATCTACTATCTACTATTTGTTTTCATTAAGTATTAGGTAGCCACAAAAAATTAAATTTAGAAGATATGTGTAAGGCATAGAAAAAAAAAAAAAGCTAATACCTGGGTACTTAGTCTACCACCTAGTTTGTATATGCTTTTGTCTTCTGCTTTTATTCAACTTAATATTAACATTAAAAGCTTTTTACCATTCTATTTGGAAAAAAAAATTTTTTTTATGGAGCCATAACCAAACCCATTGCTTTGGAGTCGATTCCAAAGCATAAAAACCCTATTGACAGAGCAGAACTGCCCCATAGGGTTTCCAAGCTTTATGGAAGTAAACTGCCATATCTTTCTCCTGCAGAGCAGGTTTGAACTCCTGACCTTTCGGTTAGCAGCTGAACACCTAACCAGTGCACCACCAGAGTTCCTTCATTATGGACCAATCATCATTAATTTAATCGCTCCTCTATGTGCTATTCTGGCTAACTATTTATTTTTAGAATTATTTAGGTAAAGACTTGTTTCCAAATCATTATTGCTATAGAAGAATATCCATTGAGAAATAGAATTTTTGTGTCAGCTGACTTGTATCAGCTATAAATCTTTTTCAAAGGTTCTTGTCTTTTGTATGATTCAAATAACTCTGCCTTTCTTATGAAGTCAGAGATTATTTCATTATTTGTATTTTATTTAAAAGAAAAGTACAGAAGTTTATCTTTAAACATATTAACTATCAGAAAGGTAAGGTATATTTCTTGATCTTTCTTGAATGGGATTCTTAATTTCTACTTAAGGGGGTCACCCTTCTCAATGATTAGAATACTTGGAGTTTATCTGTGCTGAGAACCTTTATAATGAACATTTTCCAGTTCAAATTATAGCCACTAGTATAGCCTTTTGTATTCAGCGTCCAATGTATTTACATTTTACTGAAAGGAAAAAGAACAGTCTTTTTTTTTTTTTTTTTTTCTTTCATCACAGAATGAAAGACTCTGGGCATTAGTACTATATGACTGCATTTTGTAATTGAGTGTGTTTAATACATGAGCCTAAAGATTGACTATAAATGATTTTTATGGAGCAGTCTATTCTTGAGAAAAAAAATAGTACTTCTTTCCATCATTATTACTGAGAAAAGAACAAGGCAAAAGAATATTAAAAGTTATGAAGTCCAGTTAAACTGGAATTGTCAGTGCATAAAATTTCCTACGGGGAAAATAGGTAAATATATCTTGTATTTGTTACCCAGTTTTTAAATGGCTGAGTGGATTTAATTAAACCTTTTTATTGCTTTCCACAAAAGAAAACTTGCCTCATATTGAAATATGGTTGATTTCAGCCCAAAGGAAGAAACTTTTGAGACTTAACTAGAACACGAAATCTGTTTATTGAATTCTTCCTACTCCAAAGATTTTAGAATAGAGGTTGTTTATTTTGAGAATTACCTGAGCCAAGATTTGCTTTTTTTTTTTTTTGCCTCTGAGAAGTTTTGCCAAGAGACTAAAATAGGAGACCACCTAACTATACAGATAGAAAAATGACCCTGCACCTGCTGTTGCTGCTAGCTCAAAAGGATCTAAAAATATTATGAGATCCTCTTGCCTTTTGGGTAGGAAATTCTTTTTTCTTCCTCTTTCTTCTTTTTCATTCTCTTGGCTACAGTTGCTATCTATATTATTAAGATCTTAACAGACTCACTGTTTTCCCTGTGAGGTATTTTTTTTTTGGTGAGGTATTTAATGTATGTTAAATACTTCATGAGATTTCTCCCCTAAATTCTCCATTTGTCTCTAAACTAAGGACCTTTTCTTACATAACCACCATGCCATGAGCACACCTAAGAATATTTATAGTAGTTCCTTGGTACCAACTAATACCCAAGCCATATTCAGTGATCCCAAATAATATTGTTTTGTACAAACAAGTGTCCCAACAAGGTTCACACATTGCATTGTTATTGTGTCTAAGTCATTTTTAATCTACCAATGACACCCACATGCATTTTCCTTTCCTGAAAGGAAACCAGATTCAGTTGTCCTGTGGTGTGGCTTACACCCTAGTTTTGACTGACTGCTTCTGGGTGGGATGTCCCTTACTTGGTGCACTACCCCCTGTATTTATTTCCTGTAAACCTGAAGATAGACCTGAAGATTCAATTAGATTAAGGCTAACTGTTTTTGGTTTTGGTACCTCAAAGGTGCCATGTACTTCTGATTGTGTGACATTACAACCCGTTGTCATTATGTTGATTCCAACTCGTGGCAACCCTGCGTGTTAGAGAGTAGAAATGCTCCAGGGTTTTCTTGGCTGTGATATTTACAGAGCAGGTCTCCAGACCTTTCTCCCATAGCACCGCTGGGTGGGTCTAAACAACCAACCTTTAGGTTAGCAGCCAATTGCAAACCACTTGTGCCATCCAAGGACATAATTGTATCCCTTTAGAATTCATTTATTATTTTTTATTGCCTCTTTAATGATGTTAGGATTGATTAGTGACTTCAGGAGGTGGCAGCCTGACCCCTTCATTATAAAGTTGCCTTTTCCTTGTAGCTGCAAATAATCTGTTGGATGATAGTGTCTTACTTCGTGAAACTACTCCCCACCAACCTTTCGCTTAATGGATTAAGCAGCCGTTGATTATTATAGTTTGTTTGGTCATTTTTTTATGTAAATAATTTTCTAAACACCCAACCTTCAGTTATCAAGTATTTTTCAACATCTGATTTAATCCCAACAATTCTGAGAGCTGTTGAGAGAACTGAGATTCGCAGAGATGGAATCACGCCCCAGGCACGTTCACCTGTGTGTCCAAAGTGGGACACAGGTCCAGGTCCAGCAATTCCAAATGCCCTAGGATGGTCCCCTGCCCCTCATCTTCTAGGGACCACATCATAAGCTCCTGTCTAGGGGAAAACAAGTTATAGAAAAGATATCTTAGAGGAACAGAACTTCAGGGGGTTACTTATGCATTAAGGTTTTAAATAATCTTTGGTTTCCCTTAGAGATGATGACATTTGCCAAAGAAAAATTAATTTTTTTTCAAATTTCAATTAGTAGCTAACCATTTCCTTTTATTGCATTGTGATAAATTCAACAGTGCAGAATATGGATGTACAAAGGCAGTATAATTTTCAGGACTGAGCAATGTGATACGAGTTTTTTTTTCTCTCAACTCATGTTTCATGCCTCATTAGCTGTGTGACAAGAAGCCATCTCCCTCCCCACTGAGGTTTTCTATTTTCTGTTCGGTAAACATTGATTGTTTTCCCTTATATGTGGCACATATACTTTTGTTTCCCCAGATCTGCTCATCCTGTTTCTTAGCATATTATCCACAGTGATGCTCAGGTAATTCCTAAATTGAAGCTTTTGTCCAGTGTTAGAATGTCACCGTGGCTTAAATATAGATTTTGAAACTTATGTTTGCCTGTCTTGGACTTATAAGTTAAATCAGAGACATGGATTTATACATGTGGTCCAATTCTGGGAATAGATGTTAAAATAAAACCATACAAAACTGTTATCTCCAGGAATTTTCACTCATAAAAAGATTCACTGCAGAGCCTTATTTAGCAATGAGGGAGGGGTCTTTTCGTCTCTTACTACTCAAAGTATCCCCATGGACCAACGGAATAGTCATCACCAAGAGCTTTCTGGAAGTGCAGAATTTCCAGGCCCTCACTTTTTGACAAGATCCTCAGGTTACTGCTGTGCACACTGAAGTTTGAGAAGTGGCACTTTTATCCACTGAAAACTTCGTTTACAGAGCACCTTCTAGAAGCCACGTTGGTGTGGAGCAAAGTGGATAACCTTCGTTGGAGGTAAAATAATCACCTCTCGTTAGACCATTGCCTTAATAGTCTAGTGTTGGTGCTGTTGTTAGCTGCCATGGAGTTCCCCGACTCATGGCGGCCCCATGCATGACAGAACAAAATGCTACCCTCATGCCATCCTCATGATCGGTTGTGGTCAGACCGTTGTAATCCATAAGGTTTTCTGAAGTAGATTGCCAGGCCTTTTTTCCTAGTCTGTCTTAGTCTGGAAGCTCTGCTGAAACCTTTTGAGTGTCATAGCAACAAGGAAGCTTCTGCTGACAGGTGGTGGCAGCTCATGAGGTGCACTGGCCAGCAATTGAGCCCAAAGCCCCCATATGGAAGGTAAGAATCTACCACCGAACCACCACTTCCCCTTGATAGTCTTGTAATGCATACTTAAATAATTAAAAAGGGAGGGTGACAGAACATCTCATTTCACAATTCCTATAATAAACCCTGAATTAAATATGGCCATTTCCCATGTGCTGATTTTGAGAGAAAAAGAGTAGGATAACAAATAAATAAATATAACCTGTCTATTAATACCAGTGTGTCTCTCATCAGTAGTGTGAGCTTGGACAATGTCTTAAATCTCTCTGGCTCAGTTTCCTCACGTCTAAGATGAGTGACATGGTCTCAGTGGCAGTCTTAGAGCACAGTGAGTGAACTCCATGGTTTCTAGAGTCAGACAAGGTAGATTCAGATCTTGGCTCAGCCAGCTGGAGTTCCTCAGCCTTTCTAAGCCTCAACTTTCCACACGTAGAATAGGGGTAAAAGGAAGAAAGGTTATGGTGGACTTCATTTGTGTTGTGTTGAAAGTGTCTTATTTTATAAGCCATAGGGGTAGATAATTGGATTTTTGAGGTATTATTCTTTATATATATGTGTACATGAAGTATTTTACAATTGAATTTTAAAAAGGGAACTAATAAAATCATCTATCAGTTATAACTGTCATGAAGATTAAATAAGATAATGTAAAGTCCATGCACATTCTTTATCTGTCAACATTTGCAATAAATGCTTTGTAAATCCTTATCGTTAGTAAAGACCCTTTCACAATTCTGTAACAATTTTTTTTCCTGTTCCAATAACTTTTTGGTCCTTACTGATTTTTTTAAGAAATAGATCTATGAAAGTGAAAATGCATGTGCATATAAGAAAGAGAAATATTTCCAGTTTTAATTTATAAAAGTCAGATGAACTTTGTACTTGGTAACATTGGATTTTCTTGACTCCAGAGAGAAAAGTTAGTATTCAGTTACACTTTATCCGAGTATCGACAGTATGCCTACTTAATATGAAACCAAGTTTAGAAAATATAGCATGTTCTAGAGACAGGAGCCCTGGTGGTACAGTGGTTAAGAGCTTGGCTGCTAACTAAAAAGGTCAGTGGTTTGAACCCACCAGCCGCTTCGAGGGAGAAAGATATGGAAGTCTGCTCCAGTAAAGATTACAGCTTGGAAACCCTATGGAATGGTTCTACTCTGTCCCATAGGGTGGCTATGTGTCAAATTCAACTCGGCAGCAAGGGGTTTGGTTTGTTTTAGAGACAGGAAAGATCTTCAGCTTCAGCAATGGCAGCTTGGACATTACGTCAACATCCTGACATTATTAGCAAAGGTCAGCAGCCACTTCTCTCTGACTTCCTCATCCTGAGCATCTATTCAACAGAGATAAAACTTGTCTTAGACTTGTTTTGCTGTACAAACAAGTTTTTTCTTAAGGTTTCATCTGTAAAATTAAGATACTTCCCTCAAACAATGTGTCCAATTTGTTGTCAATACTCCCAAAATACTTGTTACTTAATAACAACAGTGGGAAAAATCTTGCTTTTGAAAATTAGTCACATAGTACAATTTCAGAATCATTTTTAGAACTCTAAAGGCCAGAGTCCTCTTCTCCACACCGGATCTTTAATCCCAAAAGCCCTGTTAAGGAATCTCTCTGTGTGACCTGCTTATGAGAACTTTGCCTGTGATTTCGCCAGTGTGTCCCAGAGAACGTTACTCCCCTGAGAGGCCCAGTGAAGACAGTTCCCTGGGAAATGCAGACTGTACCCCCACATCCCCCCTAAGAGCTTTGCTGTGCTGTAAGGACTTTGAGATGTCTTGTGGTGAAGAAATAGGCGGGATTCTGCAAGCCTATTTACCTGGCAACTCTTTGGGGGGCATGGAGGCATGACCTAAGGACTAGTACCAAAGTGTCCACTTCAGGATATACTGACCTAACAGTTAGTGGGTACTGATAAATATCGAGGAATGCATTCTAAATAGACTTTCTCAGCAATTTAGAGCATTTAATGCACACAGTCTCATTTATCTGTACCACACCCAGTTATGGTTGGTAATTTTAAAGATAAGGAAAATTGGTACACACAAAGCCAGTGACTTTTTAAGATCATATAGCCAATGAGTGATGGGAATAGGATGAAGTCAACTAGTTCAAAGCAATATTCATGACATTTTAATATATATACTATTTTTTGAAAATAATAATAAAAAAAATAGCATGTATTAAATGTATTTAATTCTTATTCTATGTTAGTGTCTATGCTCAATACTTCACCAGCATTATTCCATTTAATGCTCATGCTAACCCTATGATTTGGGCACTGTGTTTGGCTCTGTTTTATAGATGAGGACATTGAGGCTTTGAGAAGTAAAGTGACTCATCTAAGTCCACAGAGCCAGTACTGGGTAGAGCTGTGCCGGAGCCCAGGGTCATAACTATTGTGCTCTGTTGCCTCCCAAGCATGTAGGAATAATTCATGAAACTAGAAAATAGTAAGTGTGCAAACCCTCCTCCCCCACACCCTCATCCTTTCCGTATTATTTTACCTTTCGATAGGAACCACAAGACTGAAGAGTGACTGAGAGCTATAGTGCTTTCGTTGGTCCACTGACAGCACGTGAAGCATTGGTGGTCCAGTGGTAGCATTCTTGCCTTCCGTGTGGGAGACCCAGCGCACTTCATGTGCGGCCACTACCCATTTGTCAGTGGAGGCTCGCAAGTTGCTATGATGCTGAACAGGTTTCAGTAGAGCTGCTACACTAAGGCGGTGATGAAGAATGTCCTGGCAATCTTCAAAAAAATCAGCCAGTGAAAACCCTGTGGATCACCATGGTCCGATCTGCAACCAGTTGTGTGGATGGCTCGGGATCAGGCAGCATCCATTCTGGTATGCGTGGGCTTCCCATGAGTCGGGGGCTGACTGGAGAACAGCTAACAACAATGCTTATAAGACATTAAAGAATAACACTGAACTAGTCTCATATTTTTTCCCTTGGGGGTAAATGGTGCTTTTTATTATCTTAACATTGAAATCATTGATGTTTTTGTACACATTAAGTCGGGAGTCATGGATAGGACTTCTTGAATTAATATGGTTTATTTTTATACATTCAAACTGCCTTGTTTCAAGTGATACTTTTAGCTCATAGGAAACATGGAAGTTTCCACAGAGAGACTTTTTGACAATAAATCCCTTGTGTTTCCTTTTATTTTACTTTCATCTTCTGAAGCGAAATTATTATCTTCACTAAATCATAAGTCATATGTTTGCATCTATTTTACAAGTGGTGAGAATAAGCTTTAAAAAGATTCTCAGTTTTTGCCGAACCTGGTCATGTGTCTCTGCTCTAGCTGTGACCTCCTTTTATTATAGTATCCATTTTCCTTTCAGGAAAACTAAAAACTTTGAATAATTGTTCTATCATCATTTAGGTTTTTATTCTTAAGCCTCCTGCCCTTGTTTTTCCATTTCTTCTCAGGCAACATACGAAACAAAACCTCAGCACAGTTGGAGAAGAGCAAAGTTTGTAAGAGTATGGCTGATGCTAGATGAAATTCGTGATAACCTTGGGAAATCTGTTTGCCTTTCTGTCAAAGAGCCCTGTAATAATTGCAAGATCCCCTTTGTGGTTGAAAAGATTGTAGTCATCAAGAGCTCACTTGATCTTAGACATGGGAAGAAATTTTCTCACACCCACACGTTGATGATTCTGTATGTATTGAGTCCTGTTGTAACTCGAATATTAAAAGAGCAAGGATACAACTATAATGAAACCATGTTTCTAGAAATGGTTTCACTCTTGTGATGTTTTTATGCAGTATTTCTGAAGTTGCATGTTGTGACTCACAAGTAAACAATGAAATCAGTTTTTTTTGGGCACAACCAGCATGCTTTTAATAAAGAATGAATTGGAATAGAATAGGAATATCACAGTGCATTACATATAATAAAAAGAATTGCTATCATTAATTTGTTATTTATGTGTATATATATGTAAGTTCTTTCTTAGGTTGTAATGAAGAAATCTGTGTTCTAACCATGGATCATAATAAAAAAAATTTGAAGGCTACTGTCTTACTCTAGGGAATAGTTAATAATTAAAATAATTAATCTTCTGTTTATTCTACCCAAATAATTTTCCAACAAGTGCAACTCAGTTAAAAGATTTTTTTGTTTGTTTGTTTGTTTTTTTAAAAGCCTGTATCATACTTTCTAGTATTGCAAAACTTTGTCCATATGAGATATATCTTAATTTCACCTTTCTGTTAGTAGAATATTGTTTTCTTCTCAAAGGGAAGTAGTCTCTTAAGGAAGTTATTGTTTTCTTTTTTAGTGGGTGGAATTAGAGTAGACTAAATAAAAGGGCTGACTCATGCAGACAAGCTTCTGGGATTTCTTTTAAGTGTATTTAGAAAATAGCTTGCATATGCATGCCTCCTGAATATGAAAAACCCATTGCCATTGAGTCAATTCCTACTCATAGCAACCTTATAGGACAGGGTATAACTGCCCCATAGGGTTTCCAAGGAGTGGCTGGTGGATTAGAACTGCTGACTTTTTGGTTAGCAGCTGAGCTCATAACCCTTAGTTTCAGGAAATGAGGAACAGAAGCTGAATAGAGACAAGGACCTTCCTCCAGAGCCAACAGAGAGAGAAGCATTCCCCTAGGGCCAGTGCCCTGAATTCGGACTTCTAGCTTCCTAAACTGAGAAAATAAATTTGTTAAATCCACCCACTTGTGATATTTCTGTTATAGCAGCACTAGATAACTAAGACACACTTGTAGTTCCACTTCATAGAAATAAACACTTAAAAAATTTTTCCTTACATATCTATGTGTGTATTATATATTCTGTTTTAAAATTTTTTTAAGTATTTTTCTAAACCATGATCTTTAATTTTTTCTTACTATCATATTGTTGGAAATACAATTTATTTGACCACTCTTTTCTAATTTAGATTGTTTCAAATGTTCAGAGTTAAAATACTTAAACCATTGTATGCACATCACTTTGAGAATTCCAAAATATTAATGAGTGCTTGCAGCTTTTTAAAAAAAATAAAAACTTTATGCATCTAGTTACATTTGTGTAAGTTGTTTGGAGCAAGTGGTTGGTCAGTCTCACAGACCCAACTATGGCTCTGAGTAAACCCCAGGACTTAGGCCCAGCATGGAGGTATCACCCCTGAAATAATTTAGAGTGGAAAAGACCTTCAGTCTAAAGATAGGAGGAAATGATACATAGTTTAGTCATCATGTGCTTTAGCAATTAAATTGCAGTTCAAAGGAAGAATAAGATAAACATTGTGCAGTAACTGCTTTTGAAAGCAGAAAAATTCCCTGTGGTGAAACTTCCCCTTTCCCCCTTTTTTCCAAGAAACCCCCCTTGATGTGAGGTAGGTGGCAGGTCAATCTGGTTGTCACCCTGGACTATTGTTTTCAAGGTTGATCCATGTGGTAGCATGTATTAGAACTTTATTTGTCTTTATGGCTGAATAATATTCCATTGTATGTATGTACCACATTTTATTGATCCATTCATCGGTTATTTCCACCTTCTGGCTATTGTGAATAATGCTGCAGTGCACCTTTATTTCTTTTAAGTTTTGTTTTTTTTTTTTAGCTATGAACCTTCATCATCCAGCTATAGCATCTATCAGCATTTTCTCCTTATTTTTTCATTTATGCTGCTCCTGGTTTTTTGCTGAAGTATTTTAAGGCAAATCCCAAACTTCATGTCATTTCAGCCCTAAATACTTAAGTAGGCATCCTACTATTTTCTTATATTACCTCAATACCATTATCACTTCCAATAAAATTAACACTTCTTTGATATTATTTAACACTCCAATTATCTTCATTAATAAAGGTTTTTTAAGGCAGGATTTTCAAATCAGGATTCAAACAAGGATAGCTTGTTGATTGTTGTGGCTCTTGAGTTACCTTCAATCTAAAATAAACACTCGTTTTGTATGTGCATCTTCATACAATTCATTGTTGAAGAAACTGGGTCATTTGCACCTGTATTTGGCTGATGGCTTTCTCATGCTGTCAGTAAACTTGTGCTTCCATCCCCTGCATTTCCTGTAGACTGGAAGTTAGATCTAAAGGCTCAGTGAACTTCAGGGTCAATTACTATTGATTCACATGTTTTGCTTTTCTGGCAAGGGTGCTTCATAGGTGTTGGTGCGTAGAGCACATTTTGTCATGTCAGGAGATACAGTGTCTGGTTGTCTCACTTGTCATGTTAAGATCTACCAGTGGGCTTAGGTGGTGACAAGCCTGATCCCTTCATTTTAAAGTTCTTTATCAACCTTTCTCCTAATGGTTTTACCATTCATTGGTTACTATTTTCAGAGTCAATTACAGCTCAATAGGGAACCATCATTTTAATAGAAGAGTATTATGCAAGTATCCTACAGGGCAGGAGTTCAGAAGTTTTCCTAAGATTAAATACAAACATATGTGTTACAAAACCAAATAAGGAGATGAGACAAAAATGTTTTAAAAATCCTAGAGCCATAGCTAGATCATCTGGGAATTCTAGTCTGGTATCCACCGTTAGTTGAATAAGATTAGGAAGAATTTCACCACAGGGAATTTTCTAGTCTTCAGAAAAAAAAACCAAACCCATTGCCAGTCAAGTCGATTCCCACTTACAGCAACCCTAAAGGACAGAGTAGAACTGCCCTGGGACTTGTATTATGAGCCCACCACAGGCAAACCATGGCATGCTCCTTACTCAAATGTGAGAAACTCAGATAAAGGGTTTGATACAGAGAAGTTTTAGAAGTATGTAAAGCAATAGACGATAGTCTTACAAATAAAAGTAGCATCCTTATTAGTGGTCATTCCATATAGATCTTTTTCATGCATATTTGTATAGATGCTTTATTTGATTAAAAATAATTTAAATAGAAGAAATAGATACAGGATAACAAAATCCAAATAGTAAAGTATATAATAGAAAGTAAAAGCCTCCTCTCCCACCTCCACCCCCAGACAGCAAACTTAACCAGACTGATAGATATTTTTTCGATGTATAATTAAACTTTTTATTTTGAGATAATCATAGATCATGTGCAGTCATAAGGAATAACAAAGGGAGATATTATACACTCTTTACCTAGTTTCCACCAGTATAACAGCCTGTAAAACTATATAGTACATTATCACAACCAGGATATTGACAATGGTACAGTCAAGATACCGAACAGGAACTGATAGGATTTTAAGTAACTTTGATCTTCTTTCTTGTCAATGATCCTCTAACTTTTCTTGATTAGGGGGTTAGGCTACCTGAGTGAGTATCAGGATGATGTCATGGGAATAGTGTTTCTCTGTTGTTTGCCATTTGCATGCATCTATCTGCCTTGTTCATATGATACAGTAGGCATACTCTCTCCCTAGCATTTTCTTCATTTTCCCCTTTGGCATATTTCTGCCGAGTTCTTTGAAGCCATTAGAACTGCAGAAGAGCAATAGGATGAAAAGTCCTGACGTAGTTAATACCCGCAGAATAAATAAATCATATTAGTGCTTGCTACAGAAGACTCCATAGTCTACTTCCATAGGCAAGAATGAAGTGATAGCTTTTGATGACAGTTTGCTTTTTAATAAATTAGGACACAGCATTTCCTTTGCAATTCAGGTTCTTTGGCAGAACAAAGACTCAAGAGGTTTCATTCTGATAAAGGAAAAGAGAAAACTTCCCAAGGAGGCACAGACCCCACACACAAAGTAATGATCAGACTGTCAGAGACTTAACCCTGCCTGAGTTCTGCCAGCATCATTTGGCTGAAATGAGTTTCCTCTTGGGTTTTAAAGTAGAAGTCATTGAAAAGAAGTATAATTACAGGGTTGAATAAAAGTGACACCCTGGGATTTTCCTGTCATGACATGTCACTTTTTTTTTTTTTAATAATTTTTGTTTAGCTTTAAGTGAAAGCATACAAATCAAGTCAGTCTCTCACATATAAACTTATATACACCTTACTACATACTTCCACTTACTCTCCCCCTAATATGTCAGCCCACTCCCTCCTTCCAGTCTCTCCTTTCGTGACTGTTTTGCCAGTTTCTAACCTCCTCTACCCTCCTGTCACCCCTTCAGACAGAAGATGCCAACATAGTCTCAAGTGTCCACCTGATGCAAGTAGCTCACTCCTCATCAGCATCTCTCTCCAACCCATTGTCCAGTCCAATCCATGTATGCTGAGTTGGCTTCGGAAATGGTTCCTGTCTTGGGCCAACAGAAGGTTTGGGGACCGTGACTGCCAGGATTCTTCTAGTCTTAGTCAGACCATTAAGTCTGGTCTTTTTATGAGAATTTGGGGTCTGCATCCCACTGTTCTCCTGCTTCGTCAGGGGTTCTCTCTTGTGTTCCCTGTCAGGGCAGTCATCGGTTGTGGCCGGGCACCATCTAGTTCTTCTGGTCTCAGGATGATATAGTCTCTAGTTCATGACATGTCACTTTTTAAAAGATAAAATTTAAATCAAATATAATAATTACATGTATGTTGATTCACATTTGTTTCTCATATTTAGCTGTGATTGCTATAAAAAAAAAAAAGTTTCTCCTTCTCTTATTAGAGAGTCTCACAGTACTAAGAACAGAGTTTCTTAGATATTTAACCAGGCAATTTCTTGGTGGCTTAGAGAGAGGTTTAGTTATGTGTATGTTTACATGTGTAATTGTTTGTTTATACATGAGTTACCCCAGGATCGCTCTGAATCAGGGCGCTCAAGGTCGGTACATACAAACACATGAAAATGAGTGACAAAGACCCAGTGAGGAGCTGGGGCGTTTGTTTCCTTTAAAAGGGCAGTCATGTAGTACTGGCTCAGTGAGAATACCTGCCTGGTGGTGTTGCCACGTATTTGTTTTCAAGAGACACTGTAAGTTGGATTTTTTGGTAAAGCCTTTAGAAAACCAAAACCCATTGCCGTCAAGTCGATTCTGACTCATAGCGACTCCAGAGGACAGAATAGGGCCGTCCCATAAGGTTTCCAGGAGCCTGATGGCACGGTGGTTAAAGTGCTGTGATTGCCAGACAAAAAGTTGGTGGTACGAATTCACCAGCCGCTCCATGGGAGAAAGATGTGGCAGTCTGCTTCTGTAAAAGGTTAAAGCCTTAGAAACCCTGTGGAGCAGTTCTCCTCTGCCCTGTAGGGTTGTTGTGAGTTGGAATTGACTCCATGGCAATGGATTTTTTTTATAGGGTTTCAAGGCTGTAACCTTTACAGAAGCAGACTACCGCATTTTACCCCTAAGGAGTTGCTGGTAGATTCGAACTGCCAATCTTTTGGTTAGCAGCTGAGCATTCAACTGCTGCACCACCAGGGCTCCTTTCCTTTAAAAGCAGGCAGATAATTCGACTGTGAAAGTAAGCCCCTGTGCACCATGTGCTTCCACATGATGTGCTTTCTTCTAGTATAAAAGTCGTTGCCATCGAATCAATTCCAATCATGGTGACCGGTGTGTGTCAGACTCTGCTCTGTAGGGTTTTCAATGACTGGTTTTGGGAAATAGATTGCCAGGCCTTTCTTTCAAGGCCCCTCTGGGTGGACTCAAACCTCTAACCTTCCAGTTAACAACCTAGTGCATTAATCTTTTACACCAGCCAGGGATGACTCCCTCTAATATAATTTTAATTTAATTCTCAGTAATTTTGTATTGTTTTCCAGAGAACCCAAGGAATTTAGCTATCACCTCAAACTCAACAATCAAACTTATAACCTCTGCCCCCAAACTTGCTTTCGTTCCCTCTGGGCTTTCCTTTCTGTCTAAATTAGCATCAATTTTCCAATCATTTGTAGGCTCAAAATCTCAGAATTTTTCTCCTCTTACCTTTTCCATTATCACTAGTCTGAACTGAGTCTGTTGATTTTCCTTCTGAATTTCCCCATGTCTTTTTTTCCCTTCCTTCCCATTCCAGCTACCCCCTCCCCAGTCCTCACACTGCCCTCCTGTTCCAGACTTTCCCCCTACTCTAGTTTCTTTGGTTGATCATCAGTTTCAAATACCTCTTTCATTGTCTCCCTATTCAGAAACTTCTTTGGTTTCTTATTGTCTACCATATAAATTCCACGTCCTCTTCTTCCTAGACCTCAAGAGTTCTCAGTAGTTTTAGCTTAGCCTAGCCAATCTAGCTAACATTTCCCTCCTCGTATGAAGTGCTGCCAGGGATCTTGTGGGGGTTTTTGGATAATGGGGCAGATCCTTTCCCTAGGCCTTGGCTGCTAAGATGCTGGCTAGATTCTGGAGTTACATAACTTTTTTTTTTTGAACAGAGCTCAGACTGGGGCTCCATTAGAAGGAAGTGGTATAAAGAAAGTCTCCAGGTGAATCTCTCTCTAGTTAGGGAAGAGCCTTTGTTGTTGTTAGCTGTGCTAAGTCCACCCCAACTCATGAAGACCCCATGCTCAATGAGATCAGACCATAGTGATCCACAGGGTTTTCATCGACTGATTTTCAGAAGTAGATCGCCAGGCCTTTCTTTCTGGTCTGTCTTAGTATGGAAGCTCTGCTGAAACCTGTTCAACTTCATAGCAACACACAAGTTTCCAATGACAGACAAATTCTACCGCTGAGCCGCTACTGCCTTCAGGGAAGAGGCTTAGAAGTCTGCAAAGGGAGGTAGGAGAGGACTGCCTTGTGCTTCAGATTCCCAATATGCATGTCCAAGTTGGGGCTTCAGACTTAACATATGGAGCAAACTTCCTTTACTACCTTAGAGAGTTTCCTTCTCCAGTGAATTTCTGCTTTCTCTCCCTCCAGCTGAAGCTGAAAATTCTTAATTTGTTTACGTGAAGCCATACTAACTATAGGCATTTTTGTGGTCTGATTGCAGTGTAAACTCGTTTACCTTGTAAGCCTACCCAGTTGTGCTTGCCATAGATATTTGTCTGTTGGTCACTTTAATCTACTGGAGCAGCTGTTAGTAAATTGAAAAAACTCTCTGTTCAGAAAAGTCTGGAGATAATTTATTATTTTAGGGGAAGTACTGATAATTCATTTGGAAACCCTGGTGGTGTAGTGGTTAAGTGCTACAGCTGCTAACCAAAGGGTCAGCAGTTTTAATCCGCCAGGCACTCCTTGGAAACTCTATGGGGCAGTTCTACTCTGTCCTATAGGGTCGATATGAGTTGGAACTGACTTGACGGCACTGGGTTTGGTTTTTGGTTGACTGATAATTCATGGAAATTAATTTTCTTCTTTGCCTTCTTCCTCTGTGTTCCCTTGGCACTTTGTTCAGGCTCTGGATACAGCACATAGCACCTGGTATTATAGTTATTCAAATGTGTGACTGTCCGCCATTATACTTGTGAGGCAGCCATTGCTGCTTTTATGTCTCCAACAGTTAGCACTGTGTCTGGCATGTGATAAGCACTCACTACAATAGATCCTTGACATTCTCTAATGATACATCCTGAGGCTATCGGAAATCATCACGTCTGTGACTGTCGTTAAGTGATTTTTAGGCTTAGGCCCCAGTGAAATGACCCAGGCCTCTCCACATAAGTTGCAGATTCAATCAGAAGCATTTTGCATACATTATCTCATTTAATCAGGACAACAGCCTCCTGAAGTGAATAATATTATTTTCTCCATTGCAAATCATTATATGACATTGCCTTTTGGCAAAGGCAATGTCTAACTGGCAAAACCACAAATGGCAAATCTGAATGTCAAGGACCTACTTTGTAGGTTTAAATGGATGGATGGATAGATAGATCAGTGATTAGAAATAGTAATATGATTAAATAATGTGTTTCCTAAGGGTTTTCTGTGCTAATATATGAAACATTTTGATCACCAGTGTTCAAAGGAGTAAACTGGGGAACAAAAGATGTAATAACCTGCAACAAGAGATACCCACCAAAACCAAATCCACTGCAGTCTAGTCAATTCTGACTCATAGTGGCCCTATAGGACAGAGGAGAACTGTCCCACCCATAGGGTTTCCAAGGCTGTAAATCTTTACAGGAGCTGACTGCCATATATTTCTCCCGTGGAAACAGTGGATGCTATTTAATAATTCAGTCTTCATTCTTTAGCTTTTCCCTTTCTCCAAAGAAGGAATAAGCTACCTTACTCAGGCATTGTACTAGACTCTCTCAATCCTTCACTTACCTTTTTCATCCTGTTTTCTTTAACAGGTGATGGCTGTGGACATATAGTGACCTACCAGGACAGTGGCACAATGACATCTAAGAATTACCCAGGGACTTACCCCAATCACACTGTTTGTGAAAAGACTATTACCGTACCGAAGGGGAAGAAGCTGATTTTGAGGTTGGGAGATCTGAATATAGAATCCCAGACCTGTGCTTCTGACTACCTTCTCTTCACCAGCTCTTCTGATCAGTATGGTAAGAAAAGAGATGTAGGTTTCTGGGAGCACGGAAAACTTTGGGATTTGAAGAGGAGGACAAGTGGTTTGTTAATTAGCATTGTAGCCTGGGAATATTAGAAGAGAAGCTAACTTTGTGTAAACTCTCAGGGTAGCTAAGATGGATACATTTGCTTCATAAACCAAAACAGCAAAGGACATCTACTGAGATGCTAGCCTTGTGTGTGTCTCAGATGTGTTTGATTTTCAATGGCGCTTGGAAGACAACTGGAGATGTGTGACATTTGGCAAAAACATTTATAGCTCATTCGTGCATTTGACAGATATTTATTGAACACTGACATTGTGTTCTAGGTACTCTGAAGTACTGGGATACGCAGTGAAAAAAAGTTTCTTTCCTCATGGGGCTTACCTTTGAGTGGGTGAAGGGGAGTGGGATCAAAAAGAAACAATTAACAAATGCACCTGTAATACAAGAGGAGATGAGGAAAAAAAATAAAAAAAGACTGAGAAAAATACAACAGGCTAAGGGGTTAGTGAGCCTATGTGTGTTTATGCTCCTTCCAATGGCTCGGCCAGGAAGGCCTCTCCAGTAAGGGGACTTTTGAGCAGAAACCCAAATGCAGGGAAAGAATAGGTGTGCAGGTATGACTCGGGTCAGAGTTTTCTGAGTAAGGGAACAGCAAGTGCAAAGACAGTTTCCAAATCAACGTTTCGAAATTTAGCTTTTTGTGCTTTGGGGTGTGCTGTTAGCAGGTTGGATCCTGAAAGCACCATAACTGTGACTTCCTGATTCTTAGCCTAAGGAAATACCTTGAGGTTAGACAATTTGAAAAAAAAAGATAAAATCCTATATACACACTCTCTTGCGATCCAAGATTTTATGAAATTCTTTATGGATACAGCTCCAAAAATGATACAGGTTTTAAGTAAAATCTTGTCTGCCTGCTAATTCTACAGGCAGTTTCTGTCTGTCTGTCTGTCTGTCTTTCTATCTTTCTCTCTATTGTGGTAAATATATAGGTAACAAAATGTTTCTACAATTTTTTAAACACACAGCTTTCATGCCAGCCATTCCCTTTGGTCCAGAGTTGTGTCCTCATCCACAGTGCCTGTTCCCATAGTTTGGAATCCACATAACCATGAGACTATTCAGAGGTCTAAATTCATCTAGCCTCATGGGGAAAAAAGTCTATAAAGTTTTTTTTTTTAATCCCTGGGCAAAATTATGTCTATTTTAATGATGATTGACTTAGTTTGACAGAATCAGATAGTTTTTGTTTTGTTTTTGTGCAATTGGTTGGAATTTTGGTGACGTTAGTTTGTCTCAAATGGAAAAAATTAGAAATCCAGGGATGCCTAAGACCTGTGGGAATACCAGTCACCTCTGGTAATCATGTGTTCAGACTCAGAGGAGGTGACTGGGTGTCAGAGCTCAAATGTAAGGTATAAGGCAGAGTGCTGCAGGGCCAGAAATGGCCTTTCCAGTGGTGTCTGGAAAAACAGCTACCTGTCCCTAAAATGAGCAATTCATTACACCTGCTGACAGAACATTGATGCAGTCACCTCTGCTGTCTTGGGGCTCTCTTGAGTCAGAGACTGTGGGGGAGCAAATCATCCTGAAGCAGAATACCTGAGAATGGATGTGGCTTTCCCACACTGGGGAGTTTACCAGTCACCTTTGATGTATTTTTTTTTTTTTTTTTTGATGTATATTAAGAAACTATATAAAAAGGAGGAAAAGGAATTAACTGCATGCCTGGAGCTAGGGTGCATGGTGATCATGGTTTCCCTCAGGGCGTTGGCCTGCACATTTCTGGATTCTTCAATTTTTAAGACTTAGACTCTTCATTAGGAAATGGGTAGTGAATCGTAATCCACTGTCTTAGTCATCTAGTGCAGGTATAAAAAATACCAGAAGTGGATGGCTTTAACAAAGAGAATTTATTTCTACACAGTAAAGTAGGCTAAAAGTCCAAATTCAGGGCATCAGCTCCAGGGGAAGGCGTTCTCTCCCTGTTGGCCTTCTCATCAATCTTCCTCCCCACCCCCCACCATGAGCTGCTTCCCGCAGGATCCCCGGGTACAAAGGAGGCATTGTGCTCCTGGCCCTGCTTTCCTGGTAGTTTGAGGTCCCCCACTCTCTGCTTGCCTGCCTTTCCTTTTAAGATAAAAGTTGGTGCAGGCCACACCCCAGGGAAACTCCCTTTACATTGGATCAGGCATGTGACCTTAGTAAGGGTGTTATGCTTCCACCCTAATCCTCTTTAACATAAAATTACAGTCACAAAATGGAGGACAACCACACAGTAGTGGGAATCATGGCCTAACCAAGTTGACACATATTTTGGGGGGACACAATTCAATCCATGACATGCATTTTTAGCAATAAAACTAAGTAAGTTTTCTTTTTACTTTTTTTCTGTATAAAGTTGTGTTTGTCTTTGATAAAGAGAATATCTGCTTAATACAGAAAAAAAATCACATTCAGTTTCTTCTGTATGGCAGGCATATGCTTGGCACTTACTTATATTATCTAATATCTAGAATCATTACATCCACCCTACAAGGTAAATGTTACTCTTTTTTACACATAGGGAAACTGACACACAGTGAGATGAAGTGGCATACCTAAGATCACTCAACTAGTTAAGGGCTGGAGGGAAGATTTACATCTACGTGTTTGTGGTTCCAAGACAGCCATTTCCACTGTCCCTATCTCTTCAGTCCCACCATGCAAAGAATAAACCAAAAAAAAAAAAAAAAAAACCCCAAACCCAGGGCCATTGAGTCGATCCCGACTCATAGCGACCCTATAGGACAGAGTAGAACTGCCCTACAGAGTTTCCAAGGAGCACCTGGCAGATTTGAACTGCCGACCCTTTGGTTAGCAGCTGTAGCACTTAACCACTACGCCACCAGGGTTTCCATGCAAAGAATACCACAGCTAATATCACCCTCACCAGGTGGACCAGCCCATTGTTAAATTATACAGCAATTTTGTGTAAAACATAAAGAGTGCATGTTATTTTTGGTTCAGGCTGTTCTCAACCAAATATTTAACGATACTCAGAATTTCTCCCTTTTGTGGCTACTATGAAGATTTCCTTGGACCCAAAACACTAACCAGACCTATATTTTAACTTAGTTGAAATGGTCCTCTTGCCAGTTTGTTGTACAGTAATACTTTGATTAATAAAACCTCTTGGGACTGAAGCTCCCTTATTGTTTGGGCACCAAGTGCCTTATGGAAAAATTCGAGAGTTCTCAAGCAGCACCAAAAACCAAAACCAAATCCATTGCCATCGAGTCAATTCTGACTCATAGCAACAGTACAGGACAGAGGAGAACTGCCCTATAAGGTTTCCAAGGAGCGCCTGGTGGATTCGAACTGCTGACCTTTTTGGTTAGCAGTGGAACACGTAAACATTGTGCCTCAAGCATCCCAGACTTCAGCAAAGGGGGAAGAGGAGGCAGAAGTGCTTTCTCTTCCTTCAGCCAGGATTTAGGGGAGGGGGGCGTTCTTGTTGTCTAGCTCCCTGGGAGGGTGGGAAGTACCTCTGCAGTGAGTATGGCCACAGGATCTGGCGTGGCTGAGGAGGGGGAGCCCTAATGCCAGTGCAGGGCACCAGGGATCCACAGCTATATCACCTTGGCAGGCGTTGGAGGGGAGTGCCTGGAAGTGCAGCAGGGAGGGAACTTATGTTCTGGAATATCTCCTGTAATTCTGGTATATGGTAGCTCTAATGATTACATGTGTGGCTGAAATAGCTGAATATAGTATTAGTTTATCTAGCTTGGTTTCTTTCATTAACCAACTGATTGCTAAAACCCATTGCCAAGGGATTTCAAGACTAGAAATTATCAGAACTTGGAATTTGGGGTTAATGTTTTGAAAAAGAATAATGTTTTCTGGCATTAGTGTTTGTAAGCTATGCCAAAAGTCGACATACTTAGGATGTGATTGATAAATCATTGTGAGTATGCTGAAATTGTACAGTTTTCATCATTATCACTTCATTTTTAATATTTTACCCCCCTCTCAGTTTTGTTGTAAATATTTGGTTCATATACTTGAAGCACTTTTATAAATCCACATTCTTGGTAACAAAATGTACTTGTAAACAACTGTGATCGCCCACACCAGCTTTCACAGTAATCAGGCAACTATGTGCTTGATCTTGCTCGTGTTAAAAGAACTGATACAGACAAAATGGGATTATTCTTCTTCTGTTTGTCATGTATTATAATTATGGCTGATATTTTAGATTCAAGCATCAATTCCAAGAATGTGCTTATATGTCTACAACACAGTTCATCTACTATTTCAGAATTCCTTGAAACAACCAAGAAGGTACAAAGTTGATAAAGTGTATCAACTTTGCTGTAGAAGAAATGTTAAGTTTTTTAAAGAGAAGAAAATATGCTATTTATATACTTTTTAAAAATTTTACTTTCATTTATTTTTATTGTGCTTTAAGCAAAAGTTTACAGTTCAAGTTAGTTTCTCATACAAAGATTTATACACACGTTGTTATGTGACCCTAGTTGCTCACCCTATAAAGTGACAGCACACCCTATAAAGTGACAGCACACTCTTCCTTACCACCCCGAATTTCCTGTGTCCATTCAACCAGCTCCTGTCCCTTTTTGCCTTTTCATCTTGCCTCCAGACAGGAGCTGTCCATTTAGTCTCAAGTATCTACTTGAGCTAAGAAGCACTCTCTTCACGAGTATCATTTTATGTCTTACAGTCCAGTCTATTTGTCTGAAGAGTCACCTTTGGGAATGGTTTCAATTCTGAGGTGAAAGGGAGTCCAGGGGCCATGTCTTCTGGGTCCCTCCATTAAGTCTGGTCTTTTTACTAGAATTTGAGTTCTCCACCCCACTTTCTCCTGCTCCATCAGGGACTCTCTGTAGTGTTCCCTTTCAGGGCAGTCATTGGTGGTAGCTGGGCAGCATCTAGTTCTTCTGGTATCAGGCTGATGGAGTCTCTGGTTTATGTGGCCTTTGTTTCTTGGGCTAATATTTTCTCTGTGTCTTTGGTGTTCTTCATTCTCCTTTGCTCCTGGTGGGTTGGAACCAATTGATACATCTTAGATGGCCGCTGGCTAGCTTTTAAGACTCCAGACATTACTCATCAAAGTGGGATGTAGAACATTTTCTTCATAAACTTCATTATGCCAATTGACTTAGAAGTCCTCTGAAAACATGGTCCCCAGGCCCCTGCCCCTGCTACTCTGTCTCTTGAAGTGTTTGGTTGTATACAGGAAACTCCTCTTTTAGTTTAGTCTAATTGTGCTGACTTCCCATGTATTGTGTGTTGTCCTTCACCTAAGATAATTCTTTTTTACTATCTGGTTAGCGAATACCCCTCTCCCTCCATCCCCACCCTCGTAACCATCAAAGAATGTTTTCTTCTGTGTTTAAAGCTTTTTTGAGGTCTTATAATAGTGATCTCATGCAATATTTGTCTTTTTGTACCTGACTAATTTTACTCAGCATAATGCCTTCCAGATTCATCCATGTTATGAGATGTTTCACGGATTCAACATTGTTCTTTATCGTTGCATAGTATTCCATAGTGTGAATATACCATAATTTGTTGATCCGTTCATCCGTTGAGGGGCACCTTGGTTGTTTCCATCTTTTTGCTGTTGTAAACAGTGCTGCAGTGAACATGGTTGTGCATATATCTATTCGTGTGACGGCTCTTATTTCTCTAGGATATTTTCCAAGGAGTGGGATTGCTGAATTGTATGGCACTTCTATTTCTAGCTTTTTAAGGAAACGCCAAATTGATTTCCAAAGTGGTTGTACCATTTTACATTCCCACCAGCAGTGTGTAAGTGTTCCAGTCTCTCCACAACCTCTCCAACATTTATTATTTTGTGGTTTTTGGATCAATGCCAGACTTGCTGGGGTAAGATGGAATCTCATTGTAGTTTTGATTTGCATTTCACTAATGGCTAACAATCATGAGCATTGCCTCATGTATCTGGTGGCTGCCGGAATGTCTTCTTTGGTGATCTGCCTGTTCATATCATTTGCCCATTTTTTCTTTCTTTTTAAATTGTACTTTAGATGAAGGTTTTCAGGACATCTGCAAACAGAGATACCTTTACTTCTTCCTGGAAACCCTGGTAGCATAGTGGTTAAGTGCTACGGCTGCTAACCAAAAGGTCAGCAGTTCAAATCTGCCGGGCGCTCCTTGGAAACTCTATGAGGCAGTTCTACTCTGTCCTATAGGGTCGCTATGAGTCAGAATCGACTTGACGGCAGTGGGTTTTGGTTATGTCTTCCTTACCAATTTGGATGCCGTTTATTTCTTTTTCTAGCCTAATTGCTCTGGCTAGGACCTCCAGCACAATGTTGAATAAGAGTGGTTATAAAGGGCATTCTTATCTGGTTCCCGTTCTCAAGGGAAATGCTTTCAGACTCTCTCCTGATGTTGGCCTTTGGCTTTCTGTAAATGCCTTTTATTATGTTGAGGAATTTCCCTTCTGTTCCTATTTTGCTGAGAGTTTTTATCAGGAAAGTGTGTTGAATGCCTTTTCTGTGTCAGTTGACAAGATCATGTGGTTCTTGACTTTTATTTATGTGTTGGATTACTGTGATTGTTTTTCTTATGTTGAGCCATCCCTGCATACCTGGTATGAATCCCACTTGGTCATGGTGAATTGTTTTTTTGATATGCTGTTGAGTTCTATTGGCTAGAATTTTGTTGAGGATTTTTGCATCTAAGTTCATGAGGGGTATTGGCCTGTAATTTTCTTTTTTGTGGCATCTTTACCTGGTTTTGGTATCAGGAATATGCTAGCTTCATAGAATGAGTTTGAGAGTGTCCTATCCTTTTCTATGCTCTGAAATACCTTTAGTAGTAGTGGTGTTAACTCTTTTCTGAAAGCTTGGTAGAATTCTCCAGTGAAACCCACAGGACCAGGGCTTTTTTTTTGCTGAGAGTTGTAAAATTATGTTTTCAATCTCTTCCTTTGTTATAGGTTTATTTAGTTGTTCTACTCTGTGTGTGTTAGTTTAGGTAGGTAGTGTGTTTCTAGGAATTTGTCCATTTCCTCTAAATTTTCAAATGCTAGAGTACAATTTTTCATAGTATTCTGTTATGATTCTTTTAATTTCAGTTGGGTCTGTTGTGATACCACCCATCTCATTTCTTATTTGGGTTATTTGCTTCCTCTCCTGTTTTTCTTTTGTCAGTTTGGCCAATGGTTTATTGATTTTTGATGATCTTTTCAAAGAACGAGCGTTTGGTCTTGTTAACTCTTTCAATTGTTTTTCTATTTTCTATTTCATTTAATTCTGCTCTAATATTTATTATTTGCCTTCTTCTGGTGCCTCATGGCTTCTTTTGCTACTCTCTTTCTCCTTGTTTAAGTTGTAGGGTTAATGTTTTGATTTTGGCCTTTTCTTCTTTTTGGATGTGTGCATTTATTGCTGTAAATTGACCTCTGAGCATTGCTTTCACTGTGTCCCAAAGGTTCTGGTAGGATGATTTTCATTCTCTTTTGATTCCGGGAATTTCTTTATTCCGTCCTTAATTTCTTCTATAACCTAGTAGTTTTTGAGCAAGGTGTTACTCAGTTTCCATATGTTTGATTTTTTTTTATTGCTTTTTCTGTTATTGATTTCTACTTTTATTTCTTACAGTCAGAAAAGATGTTTTGTAATATTTCAATGCCTCGGATTCTGTTAAGGCTGGGTTAATGGCCTAAAATGTGGTCTATACCAGAGAATGTTCCTTGTGAATTGGAAAGGAAAGTATACTTGGCTGCCATTGGGTGAAGTGTTCTGTATATATCTATGAGATCAAGTTGGTTGATTATGACATTTAGATCTTCCGTGTGTTTATTGAACTTCTTTCTGGATGTTCTGTCCTTCATCAAAAGTGGTATGTTGAAGTCTCCTACTGCTGTGGATCTGTCTGTCTCTCTTTTCAATGCTGATAGTGTTTATGTATTTTGGAGCCCTATCATTAAAAAAAAAAAAAAAACATTGGGTACATATATATTTATTATGCTTATGTCCTTCTGGTATATTGGCCCTTTGATCATTATATAGTGTCGTTTCTTATCCTTTGTAGTAGATTTGACTTTAAAGTCTATTTTGTCAGAGATTAGTATTGCCACCCCTGTTCTTTTTTGATTGCTGTTTGCTTGATATGTTTTTCCATCCTTTGAGTTTTAGTTTGTGTCTTCAAGTCTAAGGTGTGCCTCTTGTAGGCAACATATAGACAGATCGTGTTTTTTTTAATCCATTCTGCCACTCTCTGTCTCTTTACTGGTGCATTTAGTCTGTTCGCTTTCAGCGTAATTATTGATAGGTATGAGTTTTTTTTTTTATGAGTTTAGTGCTGTCATTTTGATGTCTTTTTTGTGTGTGTTGTTGACAGTTTCTTTGTTGTTCCACTTAATTTTCTGTGCTGAGTCATTTTTCTTTATTTTATTTTCATCTTTTTCGTTGTTGCTGATTTTGTATTTGCTGAGTCTTTGTGCTTTTCTTGTTTTTTATTTTGGTGTGTAGAATTGTTAGTTTCCTTTGTGGTTACCTTAATATTTACCCCTGTTTTTCTAAGTTTAAAACAATCTTTTATGTCTTTATATCACCTTGACTTCCTCTCCATGTGAAAGATCAATGACTACATTTTTTAGTTCCTCTTTTTCATTTTAATGTTGTCATCTTTTACATATTAACATCTCTGTTTCTCTATTTTGAGTATTTTAGCTTTGATTTATTTTTATGACCTCTCCATCTGGAGTAATATCTGATTGCTCTCTCCCCTGTTCTAGTCTTGGGTTGTTATCTGATATTATTGGTTTTCTGACCAAAATCTCCCTTTAGTATTTCTTGTAATTTTGGTTTGGTTTTTGCAAATTCCATAAACTTCTGTTTATCTGGAAATGCTCTAATTTCACCATCATATTTGAGAGACTGTATTGCTGGATATAGAATTCCTGGCTGGCAAATTTTTTCCTTCAAGGCTTTGTATATGTCATCCCATTGCCTTCTTGCCTGCCTGTTTCTGCTGAGTAGTCTGAGCTTAGTCTTATTAACTCTCCTTTGTAGATGGCTTTTCGTTTATCCCTAGGCGCTCTTAAAATTTTCTCTTTGGTTTTGGCAAGTTTCATTATAATATGTCTAGGTGACTTTCTTTTGGGATCTACCTTGTGTGAGTTTCAATGAGCATCTTGGATAGGTATCTTCTCATCTTTCACAATCAGGGAAGTTTTCTGCCAACAAATCTTCAACAGTTCTCTCTGTATTTTCTGTTATCCCCCTGTTCTGGTACTCCAGTCACTCTTAGGTTATTTCTCTTGATAGAGTCCCACATGTTCTTAGGGTTTCATTCTTTTAAATTCTGTTATCTGATTTTTCCTCAAATAAGTTGGTGTCAAGTGCTTTATCTTCACTAATTCTGACTTTCATTGCCTCAGTTCTGCCCCTGTGACTTTCTATTGAGTTGTCTAATTCTAAAATTTTCCTGTAATCTTCTGAATTTCTGTTTGCTGTCTCTTTATGGATTCTTGCAGTCTATTAAATTTGTAATTGTGCTCTTCTTTAATCTTCTTAAGTGCCTCTCTTGCTTTACTTCTGTGTTCCTTGGCTTGTTCTGCATTTTGCCTGATCTCTTGAAGAGTTTTGTATATTAACTTTTTGTATTCTGCATCTGATAATTCCAGGAATTTATATTCCTTGGGATGATTTCTTGATTCTTTGTTTGGAAGATTACTGAAGCCACCATGGTCTGCCTCTTTATGTGATTTGATATTGACTGTTGTATCCGAGCCATCAATAAGTTATTATATGTATTTATTTTATGTTTGCTTACTGTGTCCTAGCTTCTTGTTTTGTTTTGATATGCTGCTTGTGTGAGCTAGTTTGATTACTGGCACCTTTGAAACTCTAAAGTCCTGTCACCAGGTGGTTAGATTTGTTACTTGGTATGTGAGTCCAGGACTCTGTTTACTTTTCTTGTATGGATTCAGCTCAGGTGTCCAGATAGTTATCAAGTACGTGGTACAGGTTCTTACCTATGGTCCTAGATGGGCAGGGGTGATTGGAGTAGGCACAGGCATCTGGCTGTAGTAGGCCATCACACGTTGAGCAAGGCAGGGGGCTGATGGCTTCCTCTGAGTATCTGGGAGGAAAGCATGCCCCTGTCCCCTAGAGTGCATAGGTGGGTGGGTTTTGCAGCCAGACTATGGGTACCCAGTGCTGTTGGCTGTATGGACTGGGAGATACCACTTGTTCTTGGACCCCTGTTGCAGGTGAGTAGATGGCGTGGGTGGAGCCACCAGTCCTCAGACCCCTGATGTGGGTAGGTGAGGACCCTGCTTAATAGAATGGTGCCAAATGTCACAAACCTGCCACTCCACCAGATAGCTGGTACAGTGAGGTTAGGCTTCAAGTATATACCCTATTATACTGTGCTAATAAGGGCCTAAGCTATTGAAACGGGCCCACACAGGTCTATGCAGAGGTAAAAGGCAGTCAAAGTCCACAGACCCCTTATTCCTCTGCCTAGGCAAAGGAGCTGTACCTGCCCTAAGTTACCGGCTTAGGGTAGCTGGCAGATTATTTTTTCCTGTTTGTTAATTTGTTCCCTCTCCCAGGCCAGGAGAATGGCTCAGGACAGTTGAAGGGCCCTACTTTTGGCCCAGGGGAAATGCCAATTAGCAATCGTTGAAGCTGGCCATGGGACCTGGTGAAGAGCAGGGAGGGAGTAGGGAGAGAGGTTCTTCCCAAAAGGGATTTTTTGATCCTCGTGGTAGTTTAGACACGTATATTTATCTTTTGCCAGTTGAGGGCTGCTTCTCGCTGGTTCTGGAGGGTTGAGCAGACTCTCCGCTGCTTGGTCTCTCCCGATGTGGAAAATGCATCCTGAACACCATTGCTTGCTTCACCACGCTTGTCAGCCGATCTGGCCAACAGGGTGCCAGTTCCCACCAGGTCAGGTCTGGCAACTCTTTGCTGCTTCTGAATCGCCTCTCCCTCCCCCTGCCACTCAGTCTGATTCCTCAACTTTGCCTTTGATGTTCAGGGCTCCTAGATTGTCATATATAATCACTTGTTTTTTCGGGTCTTTGTTGTAAGAGGGACCACAGGACACATCTGACTACTCCTTCATCTTGGCCCCGCCTCCAAATTTCCCTTTTAAACTGATAACATTTTTAGATAAGATCTAAAAGATGTTTCGACAAGATCATATATGTAATTATCCTGGCCAAAAAAGAAAAAAAAAATTTTTCTTAAGAAGTAGCATGCTTTGCTTAGTAGAGATTGTTTTCACTATAACTAAGGGAATTCTAAGTTTTCATTTAAGAGACCAAAGCAAATGAGACTCCCTTCAAAACAAACAGTAAAGTAACTTTTCTGGTCTAGAATCCACTTCAGGATCATGAAGCATTTAATTGTTACAACTCCTCAAACTCCTTTAATCTGGGATAGTTCCTGGGCCTTCCTTTGTCTTTTATACAGTTTGAAGAGTACTGGCAGTTATTTTGTAGAATGTCTGTCAACTTGGGTTGCTTTGATGTTTCCTCATGATTAAATTCAGGTTATGCGTTTTTGGCAAACATAACACTATCTGCTTTTAAAGTGCTCTTTAAAAGGGTTGTTTACAACAGTTTCCAGCATTTCAAATTGTGAGGTCATATATCTTGCACAAATAAGAACTAAATCTGCATTAAATTTCTTTGCCTCCCTTTGTACTGCTTTTGCCAGGTGGATTCTTTTACATTGAAAATTACATTGACTTAGGTTATTTCAAGCTGGTGTGTCTTCTCCAAACAGTTCTTTGTTCCTCAAAGAGGTCCCTGTAATATGAGTCTTTGAAAGGACTCAAATAGAAGGTGGCACCTTTTCTTTCAGAAGACAGTTTTGGAAAATAAGTTCATCTCGTATTTGGGCATATAAGATAGTAGAAACTTGATTAAGGTGGTCACAGCCATTCTCTGATGGAGCAAATTTATTCTTTAACCTAGAATCTGAAGATTCAAACCAGGAATATATTCGACATCTCTTTAAAATTTTTGTGTGGCACAGTTAAGATTGCTACTTCAATGCTGATTCTCAGTATCCCCCTTTTATATTCATAATATAAAATAATAAAGAGGTTAGTTATATAAAACATTAAAATATCTTGAGCTATGGGGAAAAGTAGGTACTGATTCAGCTATTTAAACCCAAATTTAAAATATGAAATTTCTAATATTGTTTTATTTATGACGCTGCAGAGGGGAGGCTGTGAATTCATACCGAAGATTATTACCTTCAACTTAAAGCTCTTCAGTCCCCCTGTAACTTCCACTCACCCTCTGGATAAGTTTCATCCCCAGTCTTGCTGACCAAAAAGGACCTGGAGAGTTGAATTCACTCAGAGATTTGTTTCTGCTGCCAATACTTGCAGGGGCCTGAGGGGAACTGCCATTTTTGGTTCCTGACATTTCTGGAAGATTGACTGGGTCCTGGGTTTCACCTAAAAGCTGAGTCTTCCCTGATGGGTGGAGTTTGGGGTTGTCCTGGGAGCCCCTGAAAATCTGCCCGAGGAGTCTTGGCAGGAACTTGGTACTGGCCAGTCTTTATAGGCTCAGAGATTACTGCAGGAACCTAATTGTAGTCAGTTAAATTAGGCTGTTCTGCTAGATGATTCGCACTATAGAAAAATCAGGAAGTTCAGGAATTGTTCCCTTACATTTCCTGTGCTTCCACCTCCATTCCCAATATTTTTTTTAGCCATTGTCAGTGACTTGGAAGTATACTGATGTGAAACCGACTGTTAATATTTATATTACACTAGGAACAAGAGGAATGAGAAAAGTAGGAAATAATACTAAGTGTTTTGACTCGTAATTGCATCATAATTTCTGTGATACTATTTTAGAATGATACACATCTGGCATACTGCAGTAAGAGCTAATCATTATGCCTTTGACTGTGGATTTTTTTTTTTTTTTTTAATCCCAAAGAGGAAAAAGCACAGGATTGGCAGGCTCTGTTTTACAAGTGGTTTATGTCTTGCATATGTCTGTAAATTTTAAAGACAAAACAGATCCCTTTGAAGGAATTTCCAGCTTGTGAGAGTTGCTTTGCGTCTCAAACTATCCCAGAAGTGCATTCTTCTCTGCGATTGGGGCTACTTTGGTAGAAATTCTTGAGCAGGTCTGTTTTTTTGTTCCCTTGTTTTTGATTTTATTTTGTTTTGCCTTGCCTTTTATGCTAAGGATGAGTCCCTCGGTGGTACAAACAGTTAACACCTTGGCTGCTAACCAAAATGTTGGAGGTTTTGGGACCACCCAAAGAAGTCTCAGAAAAAAAAATACCTTGACAATTTACTTTGGAAAAACCCTATAAAGCACAGTTCTAGTATGACACACATGGGGTCACCATGAGTTGGAAACTACTAGATGGCAACTGATTTTATGCCAAAGCAAAATATAGAATTTTAAACTCATAAATGCTATATCAGCCAGAATGTGCCACACTAGACATCTCATTAACATAACTGTAAGTCTCAAGTAGGAAAAACTATCGAACTCCTCCAAATACTTCTCTAGAGACTCACCAAGATTCACTTTCAGTAATTGCCATCTTTGGTTGAGACAGATGTAATGGCCTAGCAGGTAGTAACTCCAGTGTTGAGGCACTTCTCGACCTGGGTCTCATAGCCCCAAGGAAAGTCACATCTTTGTCTAAGAATCTGTCTGGTTCATTTATCACCTGTCACTGATTTTTGTCTGAGAACCAGAGACAAAACTCTCCACGGATACCACTTACATACTTACGTGACCATGGTTTTAATGGCACAGCCCAGGAATATCCCTTTTTTATGCTAATTTCCTTCCTTTACAAAGAAAATGGCCCTGAAAATTCTGTAATTTTGTACAATGACCCTATTGCAATTAGCAAGCAAGAACAAATTCTGCCATTTGCCTGCACTGAAGAACCATCTGGAAAACGGACACAGGTCTAATGGCATTTGCAGCTTTAGCATTTCCAAAGATAGTTTATCAGCACACCTCTGAGCACAGATCGAGGCCGGCGCTGCACACCACATTCCTGGCAGCTGATAGTGTGGTGTGGCTGGCTGCGCCGGTGGCACTCTCTGGGAAGGGCTCTTACTTTCTGTTCTTATTTGGGGAACTAATTTCTTATGAGAAAGTCAGTGTTTGCTTCAGGAGGGGCTCCATAAGGCTACTGGAGATCATTAGGCTTTTTGTTTTATCTTACAACAAATTTCTCAACTAGTGGCACAGTGGTTAAGAGCTTCACTGCTAACCAAAAGGTTGACAGTTCAAATCTACCAGCCACTCCTGGGAAACCCTATGGGGGAGCACTACTGTGTCCTATAGAGTTGCTGAGTCAGAACCAACTCGACGGTAACCTGTTTTTAATTTTTTTATTTGGTCTCTCTGTATTTTTCACCACTAAGAGAGTGGTTATGGAGTGTGAGGTGTTTATTTTTTGAACAACATGCATATGTTTTTAAAAACACAGCCTTTTCACAACAGGAACAATAACTTAGTTTCATCAGTTTTAAGATCAAAACCATATACTCACCTCAAATGAACTGGAATAGTTTTTAACCAAGCTTGTAATCCCCAAAGGGAGCAACAGTGGTTAAGAGCTCAGCCGCTAACCAAAAAGTCAGCAGTTCGAATCCACTAGCTGCTCCTTGAAAATCCTGTGGGGTAGTTCTACTCTGTCCTATAGGGTTGCTATGAGTTAGAATCGACTTGATGACAATGGGTTAATGCTCGAGGAGTGTTAGGCAGAGATTCCAAAAAAGTCCTATAAGTTGATGCCCGGATTGTTGGGTTGCCAGAGAATTAAGAGGATCCTGGGCTCAGCTCAGGCAGGTAGTTCATTCTTCCCTGCAGGACAATTTTCTTTTATTCACACATGGAAAGATAAAGGGTTTCCTTCTCAGCTGCAAATGGAACAGTAGCCGCAAACAGGGAATGTGCTGAGAGAATCTGGCCTACTCTGCTCCAAGAAGGCAGCTTCTGTGGTTCCTGGCTCTTTATTCCTTTTGCCAAGGAATCAGCCATTATCTACTGGGTCTTGGTCTCATGTCTGATGCCAAATGCCACGATGCTGTTCTATTTGGTATCACCGATAGCTTTTCCCACAATTCAGGGGCTGCCAATTACATTCCGCAAGAGGTAAGGTATTTATTTTTTTCCTGATTTTCGTGCCTGCCTGATGAACTGTCTTTCTGCTGTACCCAGTCTGATGGGAATTTATGACTACAAAGTGAGAACCTTCTTCTCAAACGAGGACGGAAGTGAGGGAAGGAGGAAAGTTAGCAGGTCCGAGTGCTATAAAACAAGCAGCATTACCAGTTGTGAAGCAAACAGAACTCAGAGTCCTATTTTCAGGTCTGCTGAAGTTCTTGAGAGCCACCCAGGAAGGGCTGGCTAGGTTCAGTCTCTGAATTGAAGCAGGTTTATCAATCTGGAAATATTGTGGTTAGAGTTAGAAGCAACTGGGCTGTCATTTGGGTTTCCAATGAAATTGTCTTTGTAAACATTTAAATACAAGTCTTGTTGTTAGCTCCCTTTGAGTAGGCCCCAACTCATGATGACCGCATGCACAATGGAATGAAATGCTGCACAGTCCTGCATCACCCGCATGATCAGCTGAAGATAGGATCGTTGTGATCCATGGGGTTTTTCATTGGTAGATATTCAGAAGTAAATCACCGGGGCTTTCTTCCCAGTCTGAAAGCTCTGCTGAAACCTGTTCAGCATCATAGCAACGTGCAAGCCTCTACTGACATGACAGCCTCTACTGCAAGTGAGGTGCACTGGCCAAGAATCAAACTCAGTTCTAGACGTTTTTAAAAAGTCGGCATGGAGGTTACTGACAGTGAAATGTATGTTTTGTGCAGGGGTGGGGGGAAAATGGCTTTCTTAAGGGAAGATGTCATCCTCCAGGGAGTCTAGCTGAGAACTGAGAAATTGCTTAGAGTAGACTAAAAGGATTTTTCAGTGGTTTCCCATTAATTAGTTCTCCCTCTTACTGCCAGTCACATTTTTGTATTTTCATCTCTTTTCCCTTTTAACTCAAGGAATGTACTTATTAACTTCCAGACTACGAACAGGAATCTTTATCTGTCAGACCTTCAGACAGGCAGTAATTTGGGTGCTTTGCCATAGGCAACACTGCAGCCAATACTCAACTCCTCTCCCCTACCCCAGACTAAAACCCTCCACTGCCATTGTGATAGTTATGATTGTGATGAATCTATCAAAAGAACTTTTAATGATGACATTATGTAGAGAGGGATATTCTATCCCCTCTAGGATTTTGGTGTATTTTTATGGCATGTTACTAACAATGTGAGAGAGATTGGTGCCTGTGGGGTAAGGGTTGATTAAAGGATTGTGTGTTTACATTTTCTTTCTTTGAACTTCTTCCAGAAATATTTACATGCCTGTCATGATTTTGGGAGGATGCAGCCGAAGTAGAGTTTTACTGTGTTAATGTGTTTTTGTTTTAGGAAATCATATATATTGCTCAACAGCTCAGGGTGGCAGCATACGCTTTTACCTATTTGTGTAAAATGTATATGATTTTTGCAACCTCTTCTTTCAACTGTTTCATTTAAAAAAAAAAAAAAAAAGCCAAACAAGTTCTTTCTGATAATCCATTTAGTTCACAGTTTTTATTAGAAGTCATTGAAATGCTATAGAAACTTAAGTAGAGATTACTATCATCATCCTGATTTGGAGAAGAGTAGGTATGTTATTATTTCCTCCTGAAAAAAAAAAGTAGGTAGAAAAATATTCTAATTTATTAGTAGCAACAATTTACTAATTATTTCGTTTTTATTCATAGGTTTGCAAAGCCAGTAACTTCACCTGTTTTATCTGTGCAAAGAATAAACAAATTTTAAATATATGTAAACCAGATAAATTATCAGTTAGTGTAAAAGTCAAAAACAGTAATCTGACTCACTTTAATGTTGTAAAAATGCTTATCTTTCTACTTCATTATATAAAAACAGGTTTGATATAAATCACCCACCTACCATGCTTGTGAACACTATTAAAAAAAAAAAATAGAAATTCACATATCCATCACACTCATACTTTTCTTCTTTTTCTGGTATCTCCACACTTTTCCTGACCTCTCTCTCTATGATACCACAGAATTAAAAATATTTTATGTACCTTCATAATAGTTTGGCTTTTAAAAATTGACTGTTACAAGTAGAAGAATGTTGAAATTAAATTCAAGTCAAAAAATATTTGGGAGGCTGCCATGTGCCAGTTACTATTCAAGCTGGTGAAAAAAAAAAAATGATGAATAGAAAAGTCTCTGGCTCCATGGAACCTAGTCTAAAGGGAGAATCAAAAATTTGTTTTTTTTAAAAATTTATTCAGTCATTCTATTTAATAAGTACTCATATAGCTTTCATTGTGTGCTAGGTACTGTTCTAAGTATAGGCAGTGCCCGGGATATGAGCGTCCAACTTACAAATAACTCGTACTTAAAAGTGGACTGCCATAAAGGCTATTATATTAAAAATTTGAGTTAAATACAATAGTTCATCGTAATAGACATATGCATTACTTGGTGACGCTCATGAAAACATTGCATGGTTTGGAAGTGTTTCTAAAGTGTTTTATATGCATAGAATGGTAAAATATATACATATATACTAAGACAAACATTGGATTAACTGACACTAAATAAGAACCCAGTGTGCCTCTCCCAATTTACCTACAAATTCAACTTAAAGACAGACTTAGGAATGGATCTCATTTGTAACCCGGGGAGTGCCTGTAATTTACAAGTATTTAACTCATTTAAGTAATTATATGTGATGAGCATAGCAAGAGAGGTAATTGATTATTTTTTATTTAAATTTCACTGTAATTTAATAATAGGGGACAACAGAGAAAAGTGATTTGGGGTGTGAAGCTAAGCACCCAGCCCTTCTCTCCCAACCTATCACATGTTCAGAATGTGAAACCAGGACCAGGAGAGAAATGCTTCGTTGGGTTCACGATCTTTTCCTGAATCTTTATACAGTGTGGGCCCCATTTTTGTTTTGGTTACTGGAACTTAGTTTTATTCATATTGAGTTGGCCCTTTCTGCTGTGTCCCAGTTTGGTTGGTTCCCTGCCTCCACTTTCCTTGACCTGATTGTTATTGCTGTTGTTGCCATTGACTATTTCCACACTGTTTCCTTTTAGGAGAAGTTGACGAAGAGTGAGTCTTACCAAAATTTGCTTGTTAATCCCTATTTTCATAGAGATATTATTATATTAAATTTTACCATGGTTAAATATAGATAACAAAACATTTGACATTTTAACCATTTTAAGAGGTTATTGTTCTGCATACGTGATTTTCAAAATGACCATTTATAAGCCAAACTTTAACTATATTAATATAGGGAAGGTTATTTTTAGCTCCAAATCTAATTTTGTCTCCTAGAAGTTCATTGAGATTCCTACTCCTTCTCAAGAAATTTATTCTAGAAACAATTTTATAACCTTAATTGCATAATTTATAATATGCTATTACAAATGCCTTTAGAAATTATTCTGCTTTTGTATAAACCTTATTTTACAAATCAAAATAAGTTATTTATGTTAACCAGAAGTTACTGTAAGAGAGAGAGAAATGTGTACACTGCATGAGAATAAAATTTTTACCATGCATTGTACCTTTAATTCTGGAACCTCCTCGAAAAAAGTGAATTTGTGAGTTTTTTTAAGCAATGTTAAGAGTTTTGCAGAATATCATTTTTGCGATAAAATTTTCTTTACTACCTAATGTATTTGACCTTTGTTTGGTAGTCTTTTTGTTAAAGACATAACCTATCTTTCGGCTTGTTCACAGTTAACTAGTTGCAGCTTATATCTTATCTAGAGTAAGTGTATATAATCAATTAAGCCAGTTTTCTCCCTTGCCTTATCAGTATAACCAAGTTCACAGCAGTCACTAATTATCAGTCTTGGTGTTAAACAAAATATCAGTTGAGTAGATTAGCATCTTACATATGGTTTTCTGGTAAATTTGACCTTTAAGGAAAAGAATGTGTTATAGTCCAATTCTTGGTGCTGGTCTGAATTTTGAAATATGCCACAAGTGTGCTTTGTTTTTAGGTCCATATTGTGGAAGTATGACTGTTCCCAAAGAACTCTTGCTGAACACAAGTGAAGTAACTATTCGCTTTAAGAGTGGATCCCACATTTCTGGGCGGGGTTTTTTGCTGACCTATGCCAGCAGCGATCATCCAGGTATAGCAGAAGAATCAACACAAATCTGTAAACCTTTATCTTTCTAAGAATTCCTCTTGCTACCTATCATCATCTCTGGACAGAATTGTGACCTCAGGTATAGAATTAAGATATAAGGGAAGTGAGGAATGCAACATCATTGTAAGTAGAGAAATCTGAAGTGAATAATTTTATAGTATGTATTAGATTGATCAGCTGACTTACGTGTGATAAGGCCGATCTCTTTTTCCAAGAAATCTTGGATGGCATGTTTTGGGGCAGCCCTCTTGACCATTTTGAGGCCTGGCAATTCTCTGGAGCCCTCCTCTGTTCCCCTTCTCCCTTCAGAGAGTGGGTATTATAACTACAACCCCCTCTACCAGCGTACCTACCTAGGAAGCACATGCAGTATTAGAAGGATGAGGAAGACAAGAGTGCCCTAAGTATGGTGGAGCTGAAACTTGAGCAGGAAAGAGGGGAGCATGAAAGCTGAAGAAAGAAAAGTGTGGACTTCCATCTAGGCCTTTTGTACCCCACTGTAATTATTGTAGTACATTTCATGTTTGTTTACAGTCACTGGGAAGAGAAGTATCCAGAATTTCTTCTCTCAGTGTCTTATGGCAGAAATATCCCAGAGAGAGACAAACTATTCAGTTCCCTTCTAGTCTATCTGATCTGACTGTTCCCAACAGGCCCAGCATGGCCAGCGTTCACGATACGTTGCTCCCTAAGAACTGTTGAAAAGCTGACAGAAAGAAACAATTATTGCAACAAGTGTGGAATATTTCAGAAACTGTCCTAGGTTGACCTAAATGCATAGAGCCCCGCGGAATCTTAGCTTACCCATTGCTGAGTGTTGGTTCGGTTCTATAAATTAGAGATGAATAAACTGAGCACTCTCTTTTTAATTACCTGGCGCTGATTGATCAAAGCCAATATGCTGTTGGTGGTCTTGGTAAACATCTGCTTCTGTGACGACTCAGATGCCACTGGCTAAATTGTTAAATTAAAATATTTCTGGAACCTTCGGTATGAAGCACATTTGGCTTTTGAAATTGTTTTCCTCCTGCTAAAGAGGTTATACACACAACTATTGTAGACTTGTAGCAGATAGTAACTAACCAGTGTTGCTTTTTCTGTTGGAAATAGATTCTGTTATTATTCACTGGACCAGCAGTGAAAAACCATCCTTGGTGATAGAAAAGAGAGATGAAGAACTGATTAAATACTGGGGACATTGTTCTCAGTTTTGATTTATTTTTAAACAGAAAAATTCAGTTCACTAGGCCCTGAGTGAATGCTTTTTAAAAAAACCGCCCTTTTTTTATTTAAAAAGAAACGTTTAGCGCATGAGTTTCCTAACTTCCATTCAGTCTGCTAATTGTAATTATCTTTATTTATGACAGATTTAATAACATGTTTGGAACGAGCTAGCCATTATATGAAGACAGAATACAGGTAACTGTAGTTGTCCTCAGCTGTGATGCAATCATATGTTGCCGAACGTTTGGTTTTCCTTGACGTTAACCAGATATAGTACCTTATTCATACACACACACACACAGACACACACACACACAGACGTATATATTTAATCAGCCATGTTTTAAATAAAGAATAATAATTGAAATGGTTTCTTCCAGAGCAGGCGTTGGCAGACTTTTTCTGTGAAGCTTTAAATAGTAAATATTTTTGGTTTTGCCAACCACACAGTCTCGGTTGCAACAATTCAGCTCTACCATCATAGGGCAAAAGCAGCTATAGGCAATACATAAACAAATGAGTATGGCTATGTTCCAGTCAAACTTTATTTAAAAAAAAAAAAAAGTGGATGGCTGGATTTGGCCCTTAGGCCACAGTTTGCTGGTGATGACCCCTGAGTGCCACTATAGTACCAATGTGCTATTATTGAACCTAGAATGTGTTTTTTTTTTTTTTTTTTTTTAACCTGGCCACCATTTGTAGTGACCTTTATAAGGAGAAGGTTCATTTTGTCTTTGTTTTGGGAGAAGGTTCATTTTGTCTTTGTTTTGGGAGAAGGTTCATTTTGTCTTTGTTTTGGGAGAAGGTTCATTTTGTCTTTCCCACAAGGGAGAAGCCTACTGAGAATAAGGAGGTGACATTTTTCATCTCAGCTTTAACTGGAAAAATTACTTAACCTCTTTGATGTACATTTCCTCACCTATATAGTAGGGTAGAAGGAGCCCTGGTGGCACAGTGGTTAAGCTCTCAGCTGGTAACTGAAAGGTCAGCAGTTCGAACCCACTAGCCGCTCCACAGGAGAAAGATGTGGCCGACTGCTTCCGTAAAGATTACAGTCTTGGAAACTCTGTGGGGCAGTATTTCTCTGTCCCATAGGATTGCTATGAGTTAGAATCGATTTGATGGCAGTAGGTTTGGTTTGGGGTTTATATAGTAGGGTAGTTAGTCTAGAGCAGGATTTGTCAACCTTGGTACTGTTAACATTTGAGGTTGGATAATTTTTGTTATCGGGGGGTGGGGGCTGTCCTGTGCACTGTCGGATGTTTAACAGCATCCCTTGCATCTACCCTCTAGATGTCAGTTGTGACAAAAATGTCTACAGACATTGTGCATTGTCAGATGTCTCCTGGCAGGCAAAATTGCCTCCAGTTGAGGGCCGTTGGTCTGGAAATAATCATCAACAATGCTAAGAACTGTAATTCTTTAGAATGCTTTCTAAGGACCAAGGACAGCTCTATGTAATTTGCATGTAAGTAGCTCATGTGTACATCCCAACATGCCTAAAAGGTAGGTTTTGTTACACCCAGCAAACCAAGGCACAAGCAATTAGTCTATACAATCCAGGGTATAAGGCTTAAGAGCCCATGTTGTTGTTATTGGCCGTTGAGTTGATTCCAATGCATGGTGACCGCATATGTGCGGAGTAGAACCACTCCATAGAGTTTTCAAGGCTGTGACCATTCAGAAGTGGATTGCCAGGCCTGTCTTCTGCGGTGCCTCTGGGTGAACTTGATCCACCAACCTTTTGTTTAGTAGTTGGCACTTAAGTTCCCCACCCAGGGACTAATCAAATCAGTCATTTGGGCACTCTAATAAATGGAATTATTTTATATGTAGGGTGAACTCTAATGTTAAAAAAGTCTAATAGAAAAAACAAAAATGAAAATGAGTAGTAATTAATTGTTGCCTTGTAAACTTGCTGTTCATCCAACATAGACATTCACCAACATTCTCTGAGGTCTTCCCCGTCATACCTAAACAGTGCCAGTGATGATAATGCCTCTGGGAATCAATGGTCACTTCCTACCCCCTTAAAGGAATATACGCAGCCCTGCAGGGAGACTTTATGGTGCCAAATCATCTACACTGTAGCCCACCCATTTTGTAGTATTTAGGTAAGTCATGCAGGTCCACAGTCCCCATATCCATAATTCCAAAACAGAAAACTTTGAAAGCAAAAAGGTTTTTGAAATTCAAAATGACCATACAAAATGTATTCATGCCTTTGATACAGAGACATTAATGTTTTTGATTCACAGGCACAGACCACACTGGAGTGTTATAGTATGTATATACATCACTGAAATGCTTATACTTCTGTAAAACCCAAAATCATTCTGAAACACATCTGGTTCCAAAGGTTAACATATGAAATTGTAAACCTGTAGTAGGACTCCCTGCCCTTTTTATTTCTTAACTCCTTGATTGCTGTTGTAATGCTGGAACCTTCTCTGGAACTCTTCTCTATAAAGTCACTGGAAAAGAATTAGAAAACATTTATTTGGCTAATTTCAATAATAGATGTTTTTATCCATATAATATGCTAAGTCAGCAAGAGATGAAAGAAAAGCAGTTGCTATTCTGGAATCTATTTGGGCCGGTACATTCTGTTTAAACAAACCAACTAGGTGAACATTATTATAAGGTTGTGTACAGATGTGCATATCTGTGTACAACTTTATCTGTTCTGTGAAATAGTACATTATATGGTTTGGACGTTGTGTAAACACCATATTATATACAGGAGAGAGGTATGCAAGATGGTCACTGGGTGGGCTTGGAACAAGTACGCCCCTGCTGTGCCTAGGGGCTGTGTAAAAATTTGGCTCCACTGCCACCAGCCCTGCAGGGCTACTACCTGGTCTCCTAGAGCTGAGAGCCACACCCAGTCCCTTCCACAACGTGCACTCTGTACCCAGCCAGCCACCTCTAGGCATGCCACTGGCTCCCCTCCCTTCCTTTATCCTCGACTGTCCTCCTTGCCACCCCCCATGGGCTTCAAACTCTTCCAGCCCTGCCTGCCCCTCCTCTGCCTCCACCTCTTACCCCACCTACCTTTCCTACTCCTCCTCCCACCACCATTACAGCCCAACACCGAAGGAGCCACAGCCTCCGGCCAGGGCGTCACATGCAGGCACACTAGCTGAATGGGACAGTGGCCTCACGGGGCAGCCCCCTTGGTTCTGGCAATGTCTGCACAGTCATGCCTGAGGCAAGCACAGTGGGACAGGCAGCCATGGGTGGGCACCGCCAGACCTTCCCGCTGCCTCCCCAGGTGCAGGGATGACACAGGACCTAGAGAGCTAGTGAGAGACAGAATCTATGGTACTTAACAAAGTATGTCCACTACATCCTGTTCTCTCACTGGCATTTCTGAGCTATTATAATCTTATGGGACCACAGAAGTATATGTGGTTGGATGTTGCTGAACGGACATTTTACGGCACATACCTGTATATTTTACCTGTATATAGAAAAAAGTGCAGGTGACATTCATCTTCAAAACTGTTAATGTTCTTGTGGTATTTTGGCTTTCTTTTTGCATGTTTTTCATAGACATAGGAGCCCTGGTGGTTAAGTGGTTAAGAGCTTGGCCGCTAACCAAAAGGTCGGCAGTTCTAATCCACCAGCTGCTCCTCGGAAACCTTACGGGGCAGTTCTACTCTGTCCTGTGGGATCACTATGAGTCAGAATCAACTCAAAGGCAGTGGGTTACAGGTTCATAGACACAGAGCTATCCTTCATATCCTATTAATATGTTGATGTCTGAAGGAACTACAGATAAGAAAATAATCTAAAAGGAGTTAAATGTACCAGTCAGGGTCACATAGCCAGCTAGTTAGTGTCAAAGCCTGGATCACCTGGCCCTCAGTACTGAGCTCTTCATGTGCTGTGACATGCTGTGACATGTTTCTGCAAAGTTACTTGAAAAATTACCTTTAAGCGAATGAAATCTTAATTAAAATATACTTTTTTTCTGATTGCAGGGATAATTCATAATTAATATTATAGCTGCACCGTCCAGTATGCCAGCCACAAGCCACATGTGACTACTGCGTCCTTGAACTGTGGCTATTCCAAATTGAGATGTGCTATAATTGTAAAATACACTCCAGATTTTAAAGACTTAGTTTGAAAAAAAAAATGTAAAATATATCATTGATCACTTTTTTCTGATCATTACATATGAAATTATGAAATTTGGATATATTGGGCTAAATAAAATATATTAATGATATTAACTTTACTTGTATCTTTTTACCTTTTAAAATATGGCTACTAGAATATTTAAAATTACGTATGCGGCCCCAATTATATTTCTGTTGGACAGTGCTAGTATAGAGAAGTCAGATATCACAAAGTTATAGAACACAGACAGTGAAGTCCCTCAGATCCAACCCCAGGAGAAGAACAAGGCTATTCTTCCTTATTTTCTTTTTTATTCATAGAAAACATATATTGTTATTTCATATTTTTAAATATTTCTTTTTACAAAAATGAGATTATGCTAGATACATTGTTTAGAACACTTTTGTGTTTCTTAAATTTTTTTTAATTTTATTGCTTGAACATCTTAGAATCCATTAAAATGCATTAGGGAAGTTCATTGTTTAATGGAGTCTTATAGTGAATTGTTATATAAAACAAATAATAATTGTGTGACCCTTGCCTTCAGGATATCATTATAGACCAATCTGTTTTTTCACAAATCAGGTTTCTCATTTGTCATTAAGGCTAGGTATGCTAACATGTTTTATGAAGGATTTATTTAAGTGTGATTCAGTACTTATTTAAGTGTAATTTAATGAAATGTAAATTTTTTATTTTCTTTTCCCAGCAAATTCTGCCCAGCTGGTTGTAGAGACATAGCAGGAGACATTTATGGGAATGTGGTAGATGGATACAGAGATGTAAGTAATCAAGGGTAATGGCAGGGGGGAGTTAGAAATAGTAAGTGCTTTTTATTCCTCCTAAATTCATTACAGAGTAAAGTCAAATGAGATGTAAAACTCTGTTAGGCAGATGCACAATTCTTTCTTCTCCGAGAATAAATGAAATAATAGTAAGTATAACAACCAAAATTGTCCGTGAATTCGTTCCTGTTTATAGCCTTTCCAGTTAAGCATAAAGTATATGAAGTAAAAAAAACTTTCAACACCTAAGAGTATAATTCTGTCTTCTCTTTATAAGAGATTGTGGCTTTGCCTCCTTTTTATTAACAATTTATTTAAAATTCCATTTGGTTAATATAACAGAACCAAGGATATAGACATTCAAATCACAAAATAGCAACAGTCTGTCTGGGGCCAGTGAAGCCATCTGCTCTGCTCATATATATTATTCACTTCTGTCTCCCCACCCCAAATTCTTATGCCCAATAAGACTCTCTGATATGTACCTGCTGTTCCCAAAGTAGATTGATAAACTGCTTCTCTAAAGTATATGCCCTATCCTCGGATAATCCTCCATTTCTTAATATTCATAGATTTCTAACAGGGAAATCTGCTATCTGATTGTTTTTCTATTTACATTGCTATTTAAAATAGTTAAAACCAGGTTTACAGCCTGGTTTATGGGAATTGGCTTGAGTTATTAGTAATGTGAAAATTTATCTAATGATGAAACTATATTCTAAGAGTTATTGGCATGCATCTTCATATACCCAAGTCTGGAAAAAAATTCCTTTGCCTACGTGTTCCACATGACTGATAATTCATTCGAGGCAAGGTGGAAAAAAAAAAAAACCTCAACATTTCTTTAATGTTTGCTTTTAGCACATCCTGATTCTGAGCACAGCAGACTTTATTGTTGTTGTTGTTTTTAATATTTTATTGTGTTTTAGGTGAAGGTTTACACAGCAAATTACATTGCCATTCAACAATTCATTCACAAATTGTTCTGTGACTTTATTTATAATCCCCATAATGTGACAGCACTCTCACCATTTCTATTCTGCCTGCCTGGTTTCTAGCCATCCAGTTTCCTTGCCCCTCCTTGCCTTCTCATCTTTGCTTTTGGGTAAATGTTGACCATTTGGTCTTGTATAGTTGATTATTTAAAGGAGCACTTTCCTCTTGGGTGTTGTTTATTTTATAGGCCAATCAGTTATTTGGCTGAAAGGTGACCTCTGGGAATGGCTTCAGCTCCAGGTTAAAAGGGCATCTTAAGACAATAGTTTTATTCCTGTAGTCTCTGGAGCCCTGGTGGTACACTGGTTAAGAGTTTGGCTGTTAACCAAAAGGTTGGCAGTTCGAATCTACCAGCTACTTCTTGGAAACCCTATGGGGCAGTTCTACTCTGTCCTACAGGATCGCTATGAGTCTTGCTGCTATCTGTCCAATAAATTTCGTCTTTTTTTAAATGAATTTTAGCTTTATTCTACAGTTATCTCCCATTCGCACCTGGACCTCCTGATTCTGTCCCTGGTCAGAACAGTTGGTGGTAGTAGCAGAGTACCATCTAGTTCTTCTGGTCTCAGGCTAGAAGAAGCTGTGGTTTGCATGGGCCATTAATTTTGTGAAAGATTTTGTTGTTTTTTGCTCTTTGTTTCCTTTTTCAGGGCTTTCATCTGGCCTACAAGTTGTATGAATCTTAAAATAATTTACACTATCTCAGTTTGAAGATGTACTTGACAAAAGTTATTCCTGCAATGCCTTTCAGGAAATTAAGTTAAAGAGTTGAAGTATAGGTCCCCCCACACCCCCTGCAATAGAAAGTTTTTATTTATTATTTTTTGGTTCTGTGTAGAATACTTAGGAATTATGTACAACAGCAGAAATAGCATAGTTTTTGTTTTATTTTGTTTTTACTTTAAATGTTTTTCTTGCCTCCTCCTGACAGACATACCTCTTTCAGTATAATAGGTAAATGGTTTCCTGTATGGTAGAGATCTGAGTACATGATCTGCAAGTGCCGGAAAACAGGTTTCCTACTTGACTCACTAACTGACTTCCACTGTTTGCTTGTAGAATTATTTTATCTAGAGGGAGAATTCATATTTTGAAAATTAACCTCTTCAAAGAAGTCTGATTAGTACGTTTGAGTATGTTGATACAGTGGATGTATTAGTTATCTGTTGCTGTATGACAGTATTACCACAGTTTAGAGGCTTAAAACAATACTGTGCATCAGGCAAGAGTCTGGGCAGTAGGTCAGAGCGACAAAATCTGCAAAACGGAGCTGTTGAAGAAACAAATGCTCTGTCTCAGGGGAGAAATATGTTGTCTTAAAGGGCGATTATAGAAAAGGAATTGGTTAATTCTGTGTTGTTCCAGAGGGCAGAACTGGGATTAATAGAGAGAAGTTACAGGAAGACCAATTTCAGCAGCATGTAAGACATAAGTGAACAGTGCAAAATGGAATGGGATGTCTCATGAAACATGAGAAACTGTGGGTTCTTAGTCACTGGAAGTGTCAAGCGAAGGTGTTACGACCATTTGCCAGGCGTGGCCTGTATACCTGTGGAAGGGCTGCTGTTGGTAAAGAAAGAACACAGTCTATCAGGAGGTGTGAGTGGGTGACACTGAAAGTCTTTTTGAACTCTTAGGATTCTCTGATTCTGTCTCCTTCACTGGTGAATTAAGGCATCCATATCGTTGTGTCTTCAGCATGCCAGTTAAATGGTAAAAGCTCCTCCCTCAGATCTGCCTCATCTGAACAGCAGAAATCTAAAGCTTCCAGAACAGTTTCTCTCTTGGCAAATTCTCCCAAACCTGGTGACTGTACCATCTGGTTTTAAGCAGAAAAGCTTGTTTAATTAATCTTTTCAATAATTCTCCACTCCTGAAAAAGTTCAAGAAGTATTGCAAAATGAGAAAGTAACAAGATAACACATACAGTGCTGTCCTGGTGTAGGGGAGGAGGAGAGAAACCGTGCCTGTTGTACATATCCACAGAAAGGCCAGCAGGAGGTGCGCTACAATGCTGAGAGCTGGTCTCTGGGGAATGGTAATGTGAAGGATTTTTATTTTTGTAATATGTTCCAGCATTTCTGTAATGAGTGCGTGTATTACTTTTATAAAGAAAATGTTATTAAAACAGTAATTATGAAGACTGTAGCAACATAGGAACAAGTCATGGTACAATGGGGAATCAGTTTTTAAAAATTTGGCATTTTACCATCATTCTACCAACATCTTTAAAAATGTACTTTATTCCACTTTATTGTTTTTGTGTTTTCGATTCATGTTTTATTAAACAATCTAAAATGTTCAGAAACCCTGGTGGTGTAGTGGTTAAGTTCTATGGCTGTTAACCGAAAGGTTGCAGTTCGAATCCACCGGGCACTCCTTGGAAACTCTATAGGGCAGTTCTACTCTGTCTTATAGGGTCGCTATGAGTCGGAATCGACTCAATGGCAATGGGTGTGTGTAAAATGTTTATGGTTATTTTAAATATTCTTTTAATACTATGTCAGTACTTCCTAGGACAAGTTGATTTTTTCCTAAAGGAAGTCTTAAAAAAATGCTTCAATTCTGGGATGTTTTGATAGTCGCCTTAAAAGTTGTTTTAGTCTTACCTCATGCTGATCTGTTTGCCCATCTTTTGTGGCTTCGTGAACTTCAGAAATGTTAATTGTAGATAGTGCCATCAAATGTTCTGAGCTGTCCACTGCATTTCCTTTCCTAAAGAATTATTATATTTGATGTAATAAGTTTGTTTTAGGGAAATTCATTAACATAAGCCAGTAATACAACTTTCCTATATTTACATCTCAGTGAGCCTCAGACCTCAAAAATAACTTAGAAAATCGATGTATAAATCATACCAGTTTAAAGGGAAATTTTTTTTAACATCAGGTCCAATTAATGTGAACTTTTAAAATTGATACCAGAAAAAAATTTAAATACACATCAATTTCACTTTAATTGGTAGATGAGGGAATGATGTTTTTTTTTTTTTAAAGGAAATACTCTTGGGAAGGGCTGATAATTTTATCAGTATGTTATGACAGCTCGATCTGGCAGCTGTTCTCTTGGAGGTGTATCCTATGCTCCTATGCAGTATCCTATGCTACTTTGCAGTAGCAGTTACTGCAAAACCGATGCACGTGCCAAATCTAATGTGGCTTGGGAAATGTGAACTCTCTAAATTGAAGATCACAAAAGTTCTTAATTTTTATTTGTAACTACTTTATTTACAAAATAAGATTTGTCTTATTGGTCCTCCTAATATTGTATCTTAAATCTAAGGGATTTTTTTTACATTCCAAATAAACGTAATTTAACATATCGGAAAAAAAAAAATCCCATTGCTGTCGAGTTGACTTCGGCTCATAGCGACCCTATAGGACAAAGTAGAACTGCCCCATTGGGTTTCCAAGGAGTGACTGGTGGATTCAAAATGCTAACCTTTTGATTATCAGCTGAACTGTTAACCAGTGCACAACTAAGGTAACAAAACCAGTGCCGTCGAGTCGATTCCGACTCATAGCGACCCTATAGGACAGAGTAAAAAAGGAATTCCTAAATCTAGGTACTGAAAACAGTTTTATTGGCTGTTTTACTTTTCTTTTGGCACTAGCAGCCATCATGGAGAAGTAGAGAATGTCTAAAGTTTATTTAGAAAAGTATCCTTCTCACAGGGGACCTACAGGCATGTGTACTCCAGGGAAAAGTTCCATTCATTCCTTCAGTCCACTTCCTGATGAGTCAATTCTAATCCCACAATGACCTTCTAATCAATCGGACCCAGTCAGTCAGTTACTCTCGTTGCTTGTCAGACCAGCCGGCAGCATGCTGAAGCCCTCAGCCTGAGCCATGAGGGCTGAATAGGTGTAGAGTGACCCTCTCTGAGGAGATACAGGAATGGAGATGGAGAATGTGGGCCCTTGGTTGGGCATCATTGCTTTAGGACCTTCCGGAAGTTTTCTGTTCCATGTAGTGTTCCGTGCCTTGCTTTACCGTTTTGTGTTTGATGCCTTGTTAAGTCTCTAAATTAGCAAATGAGACTGTGATAGGCTTGCCTTCTTAAATGATATTTAGTATGTATAACTGGTAAACGGAGTGTAAGAAACTGAATCAGTTACCTGTCACTGCTTAGCAAGCCACCCCAAAACTTAGTGGCTTATAATACTTACCGTTTTATTTGCTAATGCGTTTGTGGGTAGCAATTTGGACTGGATAGCTCTTAATCGTTCCTGGCCTGCAATGTCATGTGGCCGCAGTCATGTAGGAGATCAGCTGAGGCTGATGGTCTAAGATGGCTTTACACACACGTGCTACAGTTGATGCTGACAGATGGCTGGGCCACATTATCTGCAGCAGACCAGTGCTGCAGACCAAAGCAAGGACATGACCTAGTTCAGAGTCAGTGTGGGAGGTGACTGCACGAGCTTGACCACCCAGAAGCATTACTCACTGGGGGGAAGGGAATGGTAAATGATCACAGAAACAAAACTGAAAACTCCAACTGTATTTTTGATGTATTCATAAGCTGTGGCTGATATTGTCGCTGTGTTTCAGACCTCTTTACTGTGCAAAGCCGCCATCCATGCAGGAGTAATTGCAGATGAACTGGGTGGCCAGATCAGCGTGCTTCAGAGTAAAGGGTTAAGTCGATATGAAGGAATCCTGGCCAATGGTGTGCACTCAAGGGAGTAAGTACTGTGCCTTTTGTTCTGAGAGGAAGGTAACTCTGAAGGCATGATTAATCAGTTACAATTTTGAAAGGACAGCAGGGATGTGATACTAAGGACTCTTCAGCTGGGAAAAGTATGTGCGAGTGCTTAGAATAGCATTTATGGTTTCTCTGTGGAAGATAAATGTAGCACATAAACAGCTCACTGGTTATGCTGACAGGTAAATTAAAAAGGCGCTTCTCTGAGGTCCCGGCACAGAGGAGTATTTCTACTCTCCGGTGCTTTAATGAGAGAGAATAAAACCTTATTTCTTTTTAGTTTTTACTGGTTCAGTAATTTACTGGTTATTTCCAATATTACCTAAGATATCGATGGAGACAGTGAACCAAAACAAACCCTTAGAGAACCACTGATATCTCCCCAAAACCCCTGAAGATAATCTCTTGACAAATTGTAGTTTGGGGAGTAAGAAAAAAAAAAAAAAAGATGATTTTTTGTTAACATCTTTGTTTGATGTTACCCTCTGCTCTTTTAGCTTCATAAGAAAAAAAGTATGTCAATTGCTTTAAATGATTCTAGTTCAGCTTTTAATCCTTTCAGACTTCCTAAGCCTCTGGAGGCCGTAAACCTAGAGATGTATAGAACTAAATATAGGTTATAACATTGTTTTTATAGGAAAACATGTTTTTAATTCCAAAGAACCAACTTATGAGCTCACCAAAAAAAAAAAAAACTTTGGGACTAAAACCTATTTCTGAATTATAGTGTTAGCCTAAACTCACAGGAAAGATTTTGAAGCAGTGACTGAGGCTAGGGGAGAGGTTGGGTAGGTACGTTCGAGAAGGAGGCAGGCCTTGGATTTGATAGAAGGCAGGAACAAGGCTTCAGGGGAATAAAAAAGGCAGAAAGTCAAGGCCTGAGGACAGTGCCAGAGAAGAGTTGTGGGTGGTAGTCAGCCTGTCATGCTCATGTCCAGCTGGCTAGCTGATTGGTGGCTGAGGAAAATAGACAGAGCCTCTCACAGCAATTCCAAGTTCCCCAGGGGGAACTGGAGAGGACGTTTTAATCCAAGTCTTTCACAAGCAAGGCCATCCATGGTGTATATAATCCATAAAAGACCAATTACTGAAGACCGGTGCGTGCAGCACCCTAGGATGTGCAGATTAACTTACTATGTTTATGTTCTCTATCTACCTTGAGCTTACCATTTACTTCTCCCTTCTGGATGGGATTTTTAGCTATGAGAAGCCCCAGAGTGTTCTTTTCATATCACCTGAACGTTCAAAGACAAATGAGTCCCATAGGCCCATAAAACAAAATGAGACTCAAGGGGGACACCAGCCCGGGGGCAAGGACTAGAAGGCAGAAGGGGACAGAAAAGATGGTAATAGGGAACCCAAGGTTGAGAAGGGAGAGTGTTGACATGTCGTGGGGTTGGTAACCAATGTCATAAAACAATACGTGTATTAACTGTTTAATGAGAAACTAGTTTGTTCTATAAACCCTCATCTAAAGTACAATTAAAAAAAAATTAGTCCCCAACTTGTGCCTAAGAAAAGTTTAGTAACAGTATGGCTTTATAGACTAAAATTTTTACTCAAATAAAATTATATATGTGTATATATGTACATATGTATATATAACATATGTATATTTCCCTTAAACTCTTTGGAACATTAAAATTTATATCCTGATTTGTAGTAAAAGTCATCACTTACGCACCAAACCAAAACCAAACATGTTGCGGTCAAGTTGATTCCAACTCATAGCGACCCTAAAGGACAGAGTAGAACTGCCCATAGGGTTTCTGAGTTGCAGCTGGTGGATTCAAACTGCTGACCTTTTGATTAGCAGCCAAGCTTTTACCACTGTACCACCACAGTAGCCTTTAAATGTCAGCTTGACCTTGACTTTTGAGGATCTTTCCTTTTTTATGGTTTATTCTATTGATATTAGGGTGTTATTTTAGGAAGGTATCAGGCTGTGGCCTAGATTTGTTGGCTGCTGCCACCTTCAAATAGGAATGAAGAACTGGCCTTTGGCTTTAAATCTGTCTTTGAAATCCCTTGCCTATGTTTTTATATATTTGAATGTTTCTTTTATAAGAAAATAGGATGGTAATAAGTGTAATCTGTACCACCTGGATTTTACTTTATTTTGAAGAAAAATTATTTGTAGAACTCCTGAGTTACAAGTTTATGCTCTCAATTACTTCTGCTACATAACCGTGCTCAATACATAGTAAGTTGCTTTATATAATTTGAAATTAAACTTCCACGCAAAAAAGAAGAGTACAGAAACTTAAACCATTAATGAATTAGAAAGAGTTTTGCTCCATACTCCATATAGCTATTTGAACTAATTGTCTGCTATGAATTTTGTTTTTGGTGGGAAGAGATATAAAGTTCAGAATTTTATCAGGTCCCTTCTTTCTCCCAACTTTGTGATTTTGCACTGGATTTTTATGCTGAGCAGAGAAGAGTAAACTGTATGTTAATAGTCCCTTCCACTTATTTAGATTCTCAGATCTTCAGGGAGCAGTTGTTTTTATCTGTGCTCTTTTGCTTTTGGGGAACCACTGTACATGCGGTCATTGAACTTATGTTCCCACACATGATTGTTTGGCATTCAGGAAAAAACACAGAAGGAAGCATTGATGCTGAGTTTTTCCCCTCAGGGTCAACTCCAAGAAGGGGTCCCTAAATAAATATCCAGGGTTCTTCTGGGATTCATCCCAGGTCAGGTCACTTCCTTGCTTTGCGGAGACCAGAATGGAATCAGGAAGAGGGACTGACCTCATGTGGAGGATGATGGCTCGGACCATCAGAAGGGAAGGCCTTTCTTTCTGTTTATATCAAGTTATTCTTGATTGCTTCTGGAGCCTTCTGAGAAGGCTAACAATTCCTGTAATCTTGATTAATTCACTAATGTGTGAATGCCCCAGAACGTACCTCTCCCAAGGGTGTTCTCATTTTTCCAGGAAGAGGCTTATTTACCTATGGAATTCTCTCAGTGTTGGTATTTAAGCAGTTTAATAGAGTGGAGTAGAAAACCATATTCCCCACCTATAATGAATGAAAGTGAGGCAGAGAGTTAGGAGATGCTGAGTTTTTCCCCTCAGGGTCAACTCCAATGTTATCCTTCTTTCTATAACTACTTCTCTTCGTACACAACAAAATTAAATATTTTAAAGCATCATAGTAGTGGGAAAGAGTCTAGACTCTCAGAGCTGTAGCAGTTACTGTTTGGGCTTATTTGAACCAAATTTCAGGTTTAGCACTTAGTGCAGGAACATTAGAGAAATTGAGAAAACAGGCAAGAGAAGTGCTTTAAATAAATTTTCATGTAAATTTAAATATGAATAACAATAATGTGCAACTTCAAGTACCAGCAGAACTGGTTCTTATCCCAGCCCTGCCACTTTAGGGCGAATTCCACGACTCATCTGGGTCTGAGTTTTCTCATGTGAGAAAGGATTGGTGCCCACATTACACTCAGTGCATAGATTATGCTGGAACCTTTCTGTGGAATACCAGAGCTTAAGGAGTGTCTAAGAGTAGATGAATATGGAAGAAAAAAATCTATTCCAGTCAGCCTTTTTACTAAAAAGACCTTTTGATGGGGAGACGCTTATACTTTTGGCCAGAATATTTTGGGGTTCTTTGTGGGTTTTACAAAATTTTTAGTATCCTCTCTCTGTTTGTTTTTTTTTTTTTTTTCTGTCTGTTCATTATTCTTATATATATTTAAAAGTTAAACATTTAAAATAATAAGCAACACTCTTGGATTATAAAATCACTGAACCAATGACAGTAGCATCTACCCTTTTGTGTTTACCTTTAGATCTAATATGTAAGTACCATTCACATAAGAAAATTATGCACATTCTAAATGTTCCACTCATTTTACCTATTTTTTAATACCATTGATGAAAAAAAATTTAAAAAAAAAGTAAATGCAGTCTTGGAAATTAGGAATCTCTTCTTTAGTGAAGGAGATAACTGCAGAATGAGACTGATTTGGTAGGTTCTCACATGAGAATAAGACAAACTGTAGAACTACAGGGCCCAAGAGGGCAGAGAATCAATGCTAAATGAGCAGTGGGACCATCTCACAGCAGCCAGTACCCAGTTCAGTCTAGGTCTCAGTGAGGTGCTGTGGTTTTTCTTCAGCAGTACCTTGAAATCCAGAAGCAGGAGCTAGTTCATAGTCTTCTGCTGGTTGCAAGGGTAGGTGGGAGATTGATTGTAGAGAAAGTCTGGACTGAGACTGTCCGTGGGGAACAATGCTGGGGCAAGATTCTGCTATAAGGAAGTAGGGAAAGAAAGAAAGCAAGCAAGAAATGACATGCTCAGCACTTCTTCTGAAAGTAACCGTGCTTCTTCATTCCTCTCAGTGGCCCTTGCTTTAAGGTGACTGCTGAAACAAAGGAAAATTTCAGGGCAGTGATCCATCTGCCTCCTTCACCATGTATTTAATTCACTGGGATTTAAAGTAGTTCCTGAGACTGTATATTTGCACATTCTTTCCCAATACAGTCTGGTATGATGGAAACAGCACAGGATTTCGATTCAAAAGTAGTGTCTCAGAGCCTTGGCCATGTGTCACCTATATGACTTTATGAAAGTTGCTTACCTTCAGTGGCCTTGAGTTTTCTGATCTATAAAACACTGATGATGTGATGGTAAAGTTGAGAGCAGTAGCCTCGTAGAGGTGCTGGGAGGATCCCATAAGGTACCATGTGTAGGAAAGCTATATCAGTCCTATGATAATATCAGCCATTATATCTAGTTAAACAGCTCACTTCCTCATGTATGTATTTTTTGTTTCAGTGGTTCCCTATCAGATAAGCGATTTCAGTTTGCCTCCAATGGTAAGAATCATGCTTTCCTTAAGAATTTGGTATTTTAAAATTCTTCATTGGTGGTTTATTCAATTTCTGTCAAGTTTTTTTTAACCTACATGATATGTAAAACATGATGGCTTTTTTTTTTTGGCCTAATAACTTTGAGATGATTAAGACTGGTTATAAAATAAAAAGCTTTTTGTGAAATGATTTACTGTGGTTTAGATTAGCACATATTTAAAGTTAAATATTAGATATTTTTAAGAAAATCTTAAACTAGAAATAAGATGCGATTCATAAAAGTCAAAAATTTACCTAAGCCGATGAGCTATTCACATACACCGCACACACACGCTATATACCAAACCCATTGCCACTGAGTGGATTGTGACTCACTGTGAGCCTATAAGACAGAGTAGAACTGCCCCATAAAGTTTCCAAGGGTCGGTTGATGGATTCGGACTCCCGACCTTTTGGTTAGCAGCTAAGCTCTTAATCACGGTGCCAACGGGGCTTCTATATACATGCACACACACACATATACATACACACACAATTTTTGTCACTGAATTGTACATGTAAAAAGTATTGAAACAGCAAAATATATATCTTTGCCGCAGTTAAAAAAAAAAAAAGAAAAAAAATTTCAAGATACTATAGTACAAATGAGTCAAGTGCAAGTCTGGGTAATAAAAAACTAGTAATTAAACAGTTGATTTAATGTCAGTATAGAATCGTATCAGCTATATAATACTGGATGCACTAGGGTACTTTTTGTGTGTATGGTTTTGTTTTATATCAATATCTTAGATGTTTTACTTCCCTTTTTTTCCTAGATTGCAGCAAATCCTTGAGCCTGGAACCTAACAAGCAAATCAGAGTTCACTGGTCTCCTGGCCACCATCAGGATCAAGGCCCATCATGGGCTTCAGGGGACAACAACAACAACCGCAAACAACGAGAGTGGCTGGAGATAGATTTGGGAGAGAAAAAGAAAATAACAGGTACTTCTGGGAAGCACTGAAGCAGTTTTGTGAATGCAAAATGACTTACAGTTGAAATTTTGCTTTTGATTTACATAGTTGCCTCTGTCTCTAATTGAAAGTACTTGACATGGTTTTAAACGGTTAACAAACCCTCCCAGTGTCCCTGTGAGAAGAACTGTGTTCCGATTGTAAATAACAGTACAGCGTTCTCTTTGCTTCCCTTTTTGGGCGATACCTCATTGGAGAAAACTTTTTATGGTAGATTGTCAATGTGAAAACACTCATCTATGGTCAAGTTTTTAAATTCGACTAATAAAATTTGATCTATAAAATGCTGAAATTTCAAATGAGAATAAAATGAAATCTGAAATTATAATACATGCTATATGTTAACATAGTTTAGAAGCTAACCTATAAATAATGTTTCCTTATAAGGAATTAAGACCATAGGATCCACACAGTCGAGTTTCAACTTTTCTGTTAAGAGTTTTGTAATGAATTTTAAAAACAACAACTCCAAGTGGAGGACCTACAAAGGAATTGGGAATAATGAAGAAAAGGTAAGAGAAACTCAGATGTAAAGAGAACTGAGTAAAGGGAGCAGGCCTCCAAATATTTTCATCCCCATGTTTACATTATATTTTTCATTAATAAAAGACAATGCCAGTCCTTCCTTGAGCATGTGAGAATTAAAAAAAAAAAAAAATCTTAAGAGATATTTGAGACTTAATTATTTTCTACTTCACAATGAGATACTTGTGATTCTCCTGGGAAATAATAGTTGGTGACCTGAAGTAATTGCTTCAATATGAATTAGAGCATGGTAGAGGTTTGGGATTGGAAATTTGAATCAGGATGCTGTTTGAGATAATTCTGATTAGGAAGGGGGTAAGAATTGATGACTTGTGCTCTAGAGGTTACCAATCAATAGCACTATATTAATGTAGAAAAAGCAAGATAAGTAATGCAACTAGGAAATTCTCTTTATCCAAAATAAAATTTAAATCAGAAAATAGTAGTACCGTGTGAGTAACTTGGCGTTTGTTTGCAAGGTCTTATATCTTCAGTATCAAGAGGGTCTAAAACATGCAACAGACAGAATCCTTGCTTTGGTTTTATATAACTAGGTATGAGCAGATTGATAAAGACCTAAAGACTAACAGAATCTTCAAATAAAAATAACTTCTTTCTACAGGTTTTCCAAGGAAACTCTAACTTTCGGGACTCAGTGAGAAACAATTTCATCCCTCCCATCGTGGCTAGATATGTGCGGATCATCCCCCAGACTTGGCACCAGAGGATAGCCTTGAAAGTGGAGCTCATTGGTTGCCAGATTACAAAAGGTGGGGCTCAGGGTGACTCAGTGAGTTACTTGATTTTGGTCATTTGCTTTCACAATCCAGATTACTAATGTGGTTTTCCAACATCCCTTCCCTCTCAGGTAATAATTCGCTGGGGTGGCACAAAACGAGTCAAACTACTGGTGTTTCAACTCAGAGAGAGGATGAGACAATCACAGATCCCATCCCCTCAGAAGGAATAACCACAGGTACAGCAGTGACATTGTTTTGTAAGGAGCAAAACTGGTGCCCCACCCAGTATAACAATAATTCAACAAAATTTATCTTCTCTGTCATTCAAATATCTGGAGGCAGACAGTCCAGAGGTATTTGCACCTGTGTAAAATGATGTATGTCCACAAATATTCATTGCAACATTGTAAGTAGAAAAAGATTGGAAACAAACTTACTGCCCTTCAAACACTAGGTAAATATGTTATAAAATATAAAATAATAGCACATCTATACATTGACATACTCTATGGCCGTAAGAAAAAATGAAGACTTTATTTTCGTAATGTGGAAAGCCATCTGAGATATATTGACAACTTAAAAAAAAAGAAAAAGCAAGGAGTAGAGCAGTCTACAAAGCATGTTACTATGTGTGCAAAGAAGAGGGAAAATAATATGAACACACATTTTTGCTTTTTATGTATAAAAAAAGTATCTCTGGATGAATATCAAGGAACATAATTTGGTTTCCTGTGGGAAAAATGAACAGAGGTAGGAGGGAGATATTACATTCATACCTTTTTTTATTTTTTGAATTTTGAATATGTAAAATGTATAATTTTTAAGAAATTGAACGTTAAAATATTTATTTTTTAGAATATAAAATAATTTATATATTAGCATTATAAAATTTGAAAAGATTAGGAAAATGTAAAGAAAAAAAATCACCCGTAGTCAACATCCATAAATGATTTCCATTCATGTCCCACGGTATTCACTCCACAATATTGATATTTATAACTTTAAGAAAAAAATGGGACCATACCATATATACTGTTCTATAGTATTTTTATTTAATATTGCCTGAGCATTTTTCAATGTTATTAAATAGCTGAAAAGCACAATTTATAGCTTTATAGTATATCATCACATGGATATACCATCATTTACTTAACCATTCCTCTCTTGCTGGATGTTGAGGTTTTTAGATTTTTCTCTAAAATTTTCACTCTTACAAATAACACTGCCATTATTTATGTAAATTTTCTTTCATTATAAATTCCTTATCTTCCCTTTCATGGAATGACACATTTTCTTTCCCAATTATCCCTTTGTTTTTCCCCCAGGGATCATACATAAAGAAGAGTAAAAAGTAAAAATTTCTACTTTAGTTTGCATAGTTTCTGCAAACTTGGGGCTTGCTTCAGTGGCGTTAAAACCCGTTGCCATCGAGTCAATTCAGACTCAGCGACTCTACAGGACAGAGTAGAATTGCCCCATAGGATTTCCAAGGCTATCTTTATGGAAGCAGACTGCTACATCTTTCTCCCACAGAGAGGCTAGTGATCTTTTGGTTAGCAGATGAACACTTAACCACAGTGTCACCACCTCCTTTTTTAAAGCAGAGGAGTTGTGGGAAACGCATGGCCTTGTGTTTCATGCAGCTAAGTGCAAATGCTATTTGAGGTCAAAATCTGTTGCTGTCAAGTCGATTCCGACTCATAGTGACCCTATTGGACAGAGTAGAACTGCCCCATAGGGTTTCCAAGGAGCGACTAGTGGAATCAAACTGCCGACCTTTTGGGTAGCGGCCAAATTCTTAACCACTGCGCCACCCAGGGCTCAGGCTGTATTTCCTTTCAGTCCACACTCCAAAGCCCTGATAATGAGAAACCCAGAGTTCCCTAGGTCTCTGTTACCGTACAAGTACAAATCCACCTGCCATCTTGGGGAACTGGTTGCTTGAGGCAAGCTTACAGCGCCACACTGTGCTTAAATCGTTTACCTGTCTAAACAGTTCCTGACTAGATGGGCCGGTTTTAAACCTTCTGTCTTGATTCTGATTTTTGGAGTCTAAACCAGGAAAACCTGGTGGCGTAGTGATTAAGTGCTACAGCTGCTACCATTAGCGGTTTGGATCCACCTTGGAAACTCTACAGGGCAGTTCTTTGTCCTATAGGGTCGCTATGAGTCAGAATCGACTCGATGGCAACCGGGAATGTAGGCCAAGAGGAGCCCTGGTGGTGTAGTGGTTAAGCACTTGGCTGCTAACCAAAAGGTCGGCTATTGGTACCCACCAGCCATGGAAGAAAAGATGAGGCAGTCTGCTTCTGTAAAGATTACAAACTTGGAAACCCTATGGGGCAGTTCTACTCTGTCCTATAGGGTCGCTATGAGTCAGAATCAACTTGATGACAACAGGTTTGGTTTTGTTTGCTTTTTAACGTGAGCCAAACAACAAACTCAAAGTAAATGTTAATCTCTAATAAACATTGGAAACTGCTTTTTGGGGGGAAAAAATTTATTTTTCTAAATTTAGCCAGGATTTCAAATCTTCTCCTTTTGCTTTCAGATATCAATAAATGGACAGCATGTATTCATTTTTTCCCTGCAATTCAGGACCTTTTAAACCTATGTTCAGTTTTAGATCTGGTTATAGTTTATTTATATTGTAATGTTCTGGCTTTCCCTCTTTAGGAGTAAACTTCACAACTGTTGTTATTCCGTTGGTGCTCCTGGTTGCCCTACTGGTTGCTGGAATGGGAATCTTTGCAGCCTTTAGAAAGTATGTGACTTTACATTTTTTTAATTTCTTCTCTATATATATAAAAAAAAAATTTATATAGGCAATTATAAATCGAAAAAGTTTACTTTTGAGATATTCATGTGTAGAAAAGCAGCATTACTTCTTCCAAGTGAAGATGTTAACTTATATGTTAAAAACTAGTTGCACAGAGGTAGAAATTCTCACATATTGTTTTATAAACCGTTCTTATAATTTAGAAACTGCTGAACCTGGTTGGCAAAATAGTATAGGACTAAGACATTCTTGTTGAAGAATCTGTTTTTCTCCCTCCAATAGAGTGAAAAGGGCACTAGAATAAGGATCAGGAAGTCTGAGTTCTGGCCCCACCCGTCACTAAGTGGGAAGCTCACTTTTCTCCTGCACAAAATAGAAGGTTTCACCTGGAGAAGCACCAGCTCTCTTCCAGAATCTAAAACTCCGTGTTTCTTGTAAACTCCATGTTTCTTGTAAGAAATGTTAGAAGTTGGAACTTAACAAAATGGAAAGCATTCTGAAGTTTCTTTTCGTATTTTAAAAAGCTTCAGAACTTACAAATGTGGGTATTACTACAAATAGAATGAAGAGCAGTTTTCTGGACAAAAGTGAGAGAGGGTACAAAAATCTCTGGTTTTTAAGCTTCATGTAAATATTCATGAGTTAAAGCAAATAGCTTAATATTTTTGTGATAAATGCTTTTAAAGACGCCCACAGTTTTAGACTGGGGTATAGTGGAAACCCTGGTGGCATAGTGGTCAAGAGCTGCAGCTGCTAACCAAAAGGTCAGCAGTTCAAATCCACCCAGCACTCCTTGGAAGCCCTATGGGGCAGTTCTACTCTGTCCTGTAGGGTCCCTATGAGTCAGAATTGACTCAACAGCAGTGGGTTTTCTTTTTTTTTTTTTTAAATAGTGAATAAAGACCTTGTGGCTCAGTGGTTAAGAGCTCAGCTGCTAACCAGAAGGTCAGCAGTTCAAATCCACCAGGTGCTTCTTGGAAACCTTATGGGGCAGTTCTACTCTGTCCTGTAGGGTTGCTATGAGTTGAAATCGACTTGACAGCAATGGGTTTGGTTTTGGTTTATAGTGAATAGAGGTCTCTGGGTGTCACAGACAGTTTGCCCTCAACTACAGGGTTGCTGTAAGTTAGAATCGATTTGATGGGAGTGGGTTTACTAACAAAAAGGTTGGCAGTTCGAACCCACCCAACAGGCTCTGGAAGAAAGGCCTGGAGATCTGCTTCTGTAAAGATTATATAGGAAGGAAACCCTATGGAGCAGTTCTACTCTGTAATGCATGGGGTCACCATAGCTGGAATTGCCTCAATGACAACATGTTTGGTTTTAGTTTTAGAGCTGAGTACAGATGAAGTGAGAACATGTGATCACAAGGGATTGCTTCAGCTGTCTTTTTTTCATCTTTGGGCTTTTCCATATGAAGTATTGGGCCTATTTATTTCCTAAAATAATCAATGATTTTTATTGACTGCATGAGCTAGTAAGAAAATAAAATAATAAAATATTGCTTTCTAGGATATAAAGTAAAATTAGCACACATTCTTCTAGTGAAAATATTGTGACCATTATTATAAATAAGATATATTTATACATAATCCTACATATTTACTTGCTGTTCTAAGCACATGAGAGTTACTATCTCATTTAATCTCCCAACAAAAAAAAAAGAGTACTATTATGACCGCCATGTTATAGATGGAGAGAGAGACATAGTGACTTATAAATATTCAGATGGACTTTTTGTCTTGATAGAAGGAAGAAGAAAGGAAATCCTTATGGATCGGCTAAGGCTCAGAAAACAGGTTGGTTGAAAACTACAGTTTTATTTTGTCTTTGAGGAAGTGACAAGATCTGCTTATTGAAAGCATAATTAGGCACGTGGCCCACATTCATTTATTTGGCTAAAAAAAAAAAGCATAAAATTTAGAGCCTTTAAGTTGGCAAATCTAAAAGGGAGCAATTTATTGTGCCCTCTCTCTTCATTCTATTTTCATTCAGAGATTTGACGGCCTATTTACCTTTGTTTAACATCATCCGCATCATTTATCAACACTCATTTTTTTCAGCCACTGGAGATTAGGCCAGCACACTGTCATCCAGGAGAAGTTATAAAAGTCTAATCTGTGAACTGAACATAGGCCAGCGCACTCAGCATCTTCAGGCTTCCACTGTGTTTTTCACTGTGGGAAAGTGGAGAAAGGACTAGGCCAGGCCTCACATCCAGGTTTCAGAGAGTCCTTATAATGCAGGATGCCCAAGCATTGAGCAGCAAGTCAGCTGTGGTTGAGAGAGGGGACAGCAAGGTAGGCGTCCTGGAAACCTCAGGGACCACTCAAGACTCCATGGGGTCTAAACAGCCAGCCACATTGTCTCCTCCAGGCCACCAATGCCAGTGCAGATATGGTCCAGCATGGTTCATCATACATAGGGATACCCTGGGTACACAAATACATTTTGAGGCACAGTGTAAAGCATGGCTGGGGTAGTGCTTGTTACTGTTGCTGAAGACCTCAGCATGCTGTTTTCGCCTGGTACATCTGAAGGGTGTGGCCATGCATTGGTTACAGTCAGCCGTTAGGAAGGCTTAGACTCAGACTTACTGAGGAGCACATTGTGGAGAGCGTGTGTTACATTTCTGATGTACTAGTTTCGTCTTCTCTTCATCCCAGGCTGTTGGAAGAAAATTAAGTATCCTTTTGCCAGACACCAGTCATCTGAGTTTACCATCTGCTATGATAATGAAAAGGAGATGACCCAAAAGTTAGATCTCATTACACGTGACATGGCAGGTAAGTGTCCAGCTTCTGTGACAGATCACGCTGTTAGGCGAGAGGACTAGGAGAGAAATGAGACTAAAGTCCTTTGGTTTAGGTGGGATCTCATCACTCAGTAATGTGTGAAGCAGTTTTCTTTCTGCATTCCGCACAATGTTACGCACCAAGACTGAGATGTGACTCAAAAGCTCAGTTTAGCCTCACCTTTCACAGCTGCAGGGGGTATAAGGATGTCCACAGCCATGGCCCTGAAGTACCACTAGAATCCTGAAGGCCTTAAGTAACCTATTTTGTTTTGATCAAGGCATTGGGAAAGAGGGACTAGAAAGATAAATACAGCTCCTGCCCTGAGGAAGAGGAGACAGGAGACAAAGGAACCCATCAGTGTTAGAAAGGCCTCCTATCCCTGGGTCCCTGACAAGACATTGTCAAGAGTTGAGCTTCCCAAACTCACTGTGGGGAGGGATCTGATTTTTGTTCATTCATTTGCAGTCCATCATGGACTAATACTTTTGTAAAATACAACATGAATTACCAGAAATATGAAATTTTTAAAAAGCATACAAAGCCTTTTTTAAAAAATTAGATTTAACAGACATAAAATTACTGTCAAATTGCGGAAAGTTTCTAAACATGCTTAACGTCTGTGCTTACTGCTTTGATGACCTGTCACCACAGTTCTCAGATATGTAGGGGTCTGTAGACCACCCTCTGAGCAGTACTGCTCCGGCTTCTCCTATTCAGAGTGTATTCTGAGACCCAGCAGCATCCCCGTCGCCTGGGCACTTGTTAGAAATGCAGGCTTTCCCACTGTGCCTCAGCCAGAAGTTCCCAGGTGATGCATGTGCACATCACAGTCTGAGAGGTACCAGTGAAGAGGGTGCTGGAGCTGCTTCAGGGGCAAGGAGAGCATCTTGCCAACCAAAATCCTTTTTCCTTTCCTCCAGTAAATTCTAAGTCTACATTGAGGGTGAAGAGAGGGGAAGGGAGAATCTCCTTTCTGTCATTTTTCTTCCCTTCATTCTCCTTCAACTTCCAGCAAAGCCTCTCCTCCTTCCCCGCTGAGGAGTTCTTCTCATGGTCCTTCATGGTCCTGCTCTTGCCTACACTCACATGCAATTTCTCCCCTATGCCGTCTCACCCGTGCCCAGAGCTTCCATTGCATGTTGGTCTGCTTGGCATCTCACACCCAGAAGTCCCTCCCAGTTCCCAGCCTGCTGGATGTCTCCACTTGCAAATGTCACCAGTTCCTCAATGCGAAATTGAACTCACTGCTTCAACCCTCACCACATACACTCTACGTATTCCTTTTCTAATCTGTTTCCCCACTGCACATCCCAGTTACCCAGGCTTAACCCCTGGGAAGGGTCCTTGGCTCCCCTTTCCCTCAGTCCCCACGTGTCATTGGTAATAAACTCCGATTCCTTTCCCCAGAGTATGTGACCTTTCTAAAGCTGCTGCCCCTCACCCCCTTTGTGACCTATTATGTTTCAGTTCTCTTTGCTTTTTATTTTTCCCTTCTCTGCTTTTCCTTCTTTGTTCTATCTCCAGAGTTACTACTAATTGTGCCAGTCCTTTATTTAGAATCCTCTTTATATAGAATTAAACCAAATGTTCCAGCAAGATAACTCAGTGCTTTTCATGATCAAGCATATGGTTAACAGCACATACTCAGGACTTGGGCTCAAATCCCTAGCTCCATCACCTGCTGGCTGTGTGTTCTTAGGAAAGTTATTTAATCTCTCTCTGCTTTGGTTTCCCCATTTGTAAAATAGAGTAATATTTCCTACCTCGTAAGATTTCTTGAAGATTAAAGTAATTTATAATTAATATCTTAGTACCTGGCACAGAGTAAAAGGCTGAATAAATGTTATAGTATCATTAGGTTCCAGCCCATTGCTTTCATCTTTGTGTGCCATTAAACAAACTTCTCCATGTCCCTCATATTCTGGTCACATCACACTCTGTTTTCATGGTTGCTATTTCCTCCTTTTACTCACACTAGTACCTCCACCTCAAAATTTGACATTTCAAGAGCCACCTTAAGTGCCACTTCTGTGAAGTATTTTTCCCCTGCCCCTAGGTTATACCTAATCTCCCCTTTCTCTAGGTTCCTGGAACCCTTTGGCCCTTCCTAAAGCAGGCGTTACCCCCGTCACCAGTTGCCATCTAGTTGATTACGACTTATGGCGACCCCGTGTGTGTCAGAGTAGAACTGTGCTCCATGGAGTTTTCTGTAGCTGATTTTTTTGAAAGTCTTCAGGCCTAGTGATAATTACAATGATAATGCCTTCCCAAGGCACCTCTGGGTGTACTTGGACCCGGATCCCTAGTCTTTCTTTTAGCAGCCAAGCGTGGTAGCTGTTTGCACCAACTAGGGAGTCCTAGGAAGTGATTCAGAAAACCAAAAACCAAACCTGTTGCCCTCCAGACAATTCTGACTCATAGCCACCCTATAGGACAGAGTAGAACTGCCCCATAGGGTTTCCAAGGAGCGCCTGGTGGATACAAACTGCCACGCTTTTGGTTAACAGCCATAGCACTTAACCACTATCCCACCGGGGTTTCCAAGAAGTGATGACGGTTGTGTAAATCCCTCAGTGAGGAGTCTGTAACTTTTATATCTCTGTCTTTCTCAGTGCCTGGTGTAGATTTCTCAGTACGCCAATTTTGCATACTCCGGGAAACTGGTGACACTTGAGGTGTTCGGTGTAGCATCGGGTCACCACTACCTTAAACAAGGTGTTTAAAAAAAAAAAAAGTGCAGTCAAGTCAGTTCTGACTCACAAAGACCCCACAGAGTTTCCTAGGAGCTGCTGGTGGCTTCAAACTGCCGACCGTTTGGTTAACAGCCGAGCTCTTAACCGCTGTGCCACCAGCCCTTTGCAAACAACTGGCTTGTCCATGTATCCATGTGGTGCACAAATGATATGGCATCTACTCGTTTGCTTTCAGATTATCAGCAGCCTGTCATGATTGGCACTGGGACAGTCACAAGGAAAGGCTCCACCTTCCGGCCCATGGACACTGACACCAGTGAGGCAGGGCTGAGCGCGGACGCTGGCAGCCACTACGACTGCCCTCACCGAGCCGGCCGCCACGAGTACGCCCTGCCCTTGACCAACCAGGAGCCGGAGTACGCCACGCCCATCGTGGAGCGGCACCTGATGAGAGCCAACACCTTCTCGGCGCAGAGCGGCTACCGCGTCCCCGGCCCCGCACCCACGCACAAACATTCGCTTTCTTCCGGCAGCTTCTCTCCTTCCGGAGGGGCAGGCACCAAAAGTGGAGACTATCAAATGCCACAAAGCCTCAAGCCTGTGGACGGGGCGTATGATCAGCCCAAAGTGAACAGCTTCTTCCCCGCAGAGAGAAGAGATTCAGACTATCTGAAGCCACAGATGAGTCCCCTACTGAGTGATGGGTATTCAGCACCTAGAGACTGCCCCAAACCCATCAACCAGACGGCCATGACGGCTCTTTTGTGAACACAATGTGAAAGAAACCTGCTGTGGTACTGAGCGTCTGGGCTTGTGCTGTTGTCACTGGAAGAAGGGAGACTGCAGTTCAAGTGTGTGTGTGTGGCGTGTGTCGTTTATTAGGATCCTGCAGTGAAGTCCGCGACGGCAGTGGCTTAGTGGAAGTGAAGTCCTAGAGACAACCTCATACTGTTTACCAAACTGTGCAGCTGATTTTGTTCTGACCCTTAGGGCAATTGTTGACTTAGAAATAGAAAAATGAAAATATTCAGAAGGTATTTTCATTTCTCTAACTGTGATACTCAGCTGCTTTGGTGTAAAATGTGCAATCTGTACAGAATCGTATTTAACAAGAATTAAAGTAACTTAAGTTTGCTTTATCAGATGTTAGTTCTGCACAGAGGTTAAGTGGAAATATGCAGCTGTGGCAAAAACATATAGTTATGTTCACTTTTAAAATATATTTCGTCTGATACTGTGTTAGCAGCAGGTCTGTTTAAACTTAATCTTCTTGTTATTGTGGCTCATTTTCTTTCCTCTGATAACTAAAACTAAGAGCATTTTTAACATTCTTCTCCTGGAAGAAATGAAATTACTTGAAGCATGAAAAGCACACCAGGGTGTCGTTTAGCAATTACGTTTGTAGATTAAAGAGTAAAAAAATAAAAACCAACTCAGCAGCTGCCATAGACTGCTTCACATGGGGATGTGACGTGGTCAGTCAGCACATGCGCAGAGAGGCGGGTCCCTGTAGCGGGCTAGAGACTTCAGTGACCTAGGCCTTAGAAAACATGGCTGTTTCATCCCATTTTGCTTCTTTCTCGCCTCAGGCCTGACTGATACTATGCAGCCTTCACATGCAAATCTATCTTGCAAAGCCAAGTGCTGAGATTTACAACAACCAAAACTGCCCTTCCCACAAAACGAAAGGAAGGTGGCACAGCAGTTACAGTCTGGATTCCTGTGTCAGATGTTTTTGTACCTCAGATTAAAAATGTTCCTGAGGTCAGATGCCCACACTTGTCAAGATTTTCTTCAGAAATAGAACATTTTAGTGACTTCCATTGTACCCTGGGGATGGGAGAGAGTTATTTCAAGTGTGCTCTTACAAAAGTGATCAAGACCAAATCTAAATGGTGCTTTTCTACTGAGGTGGTTGGGAACTGAACTTATTTTTTTAAGAAACAATTTTCCCCGCAAGCGTGTGTTTGTAATTCTAGATTAGGCCAGACCTCAGCTGTACCTCATGTCCAGTGATTTTTATTTGAGCTTGCTTTGTGAATTAACAGTGGGGAAAGTTAGCCTCTTTTGCCAAAGAGGAAAGTTGTTGTTTTTTAACAGAAAACGTTGACCAAAAAGTCCTTTTCCTAAAAAATGTATTATAATCTTATTGGTATGGTTATCACTTTCTGAAAAAAAAATTCTGTGAAGTGTATAAATGCATAAACTAGTGAGGTTGCTGGAAGGTCATGGTCAACAATCTGTTGGTTATTGCAGAGGATAAACTGTTTACTTTGTGAGTTTACATGGTTTTATGAGTGTACTAATTGCAATAAAATATGCCAAATCAAAGTGCCCTGGGCTCTTATTATTGGTGTCCTGCTGGCCGGGCAGTTGAAAGCATGAGTTTTAATAAAAGGGCAGCTGATGCAGTGGAAAGGCCATGGATTTGCAATCAGATGTCTTGGTTCCAGACTTCATGCTGGCACAAGATAGCTGAGCAATCTTGGGCCAGTTATCTAACCTTGAGCTTCAGGATTCTTGTGTGCCTTCCTCCAAGGCTTACTGATAAGAATTGAGACAACATTTATTAAGGTGTTTGTTCCATTATAGGCCTTTCTTCTAATCCAGGCCCTCAGTGGGCTGTGTGCAACATTTTGACTCAAAGTATCAGTGCATAAGAATAGATTTCGATCTACAGCCCATCTCTACAATGGAGTTGTCTTCATCACATTTCTCCCCATACTCACGATCTAATTAATGACAAAAGGAGAAGAAGACCTTACTTTGGAATAGCACCTCCTCAGGGCAGTTCACAGTGTAGATGGGGAAGTGAGTGGAAAGGTCTGATAGGACCCTGCACAGCCAAGCCCAAACTAGAGGATAAGAGCAGAAAAATAGTATGCTTTTCCTTTTTGGTGTTTTGCAACGGTTAGCACATATGATAAGACGAGAATGAGATAATTCTAATTGTCTGGTTCCTTCTATGTTATCACACCCTATTGTGAGGCAAAGATTGCATTTTGTCACTTTTTACAATTGTGCCTAAAACACATGCTGCTCTGACAAGCAAGATTACACTGACACCAGGGGCTTTTGAAACTTTACTCTGGCTGTTGAAACTTTATATTACTATTATTTAAACTTTAGTGAATATAGGAGCCCTGGCGGTACGGTGGTTAAGCAGTCCACTGCTAACTGAAAGGTCGGTGGTTTGAACCCACTAGCTACTTCGTGGGAGAAAGATGTGGCAGTCTGCTTTGGTAAAAATTCACAGCCTTGAAAATCCTATCTGGCAGTTCTATTCTGTCCTATAGGGTCACTATGATTCGGGATCAATTCAGTGGTGATGGGTTTGGTTTTGGTTTTTTGGGTTAATGTTTATAATCAGCCTAGAGAATATCTAGAAAGGATGTGAAAGAACTGTTTGTTTTACACTGCTTTGGATTCTTAGCAGAAAATGAAATGCATGTATATCATGGAGCCCTGATGGTGCAGTGGTTAAGAGCTATGGCTACTAACCAAAAGGCCAACATTATAAGACCTTTCATAAATCCATCAGTTCACTCTGATCAAACAGCAGTCCAAGTGTGGCCACCAAACTTCTCAAAACCTTCTTCTCTTGCATTCATTCATGCCACAAATATTAAGTTTCTAGGAGCAATATTCACCCTGTACACCCTGGAATTGAGAGGGGCCTGCCTAGGCTCTCCCTAGGGCCTGGGGAGCAGTTGAATCCTGCTAATGGGAAGCTAAAGTTAAATACAGTCACTCATCCGAAACCTGTCCTTAACCAAAACAGTCCATCCTGTCACCCTTCGTTGTCCTCACACACCTACACTGCCATGTTCACAGCCCACTATGGATCACCTATCTCTTTCCTAGCCTCTCCCTGTTTCAGTAATAAATTCCCTGGAGGTTTTTTAAATTTTGACTGTATTTTTGATAGTCTCCAATCTTGCTAGTAGGTGTTCAGCTCTATATTCATACTGGTTGGGATTTGTGCTTCTAGAATCTTAGGATTCATCTTTATCAAAAGTATGAAAATTTTTTAGTCATCATTTTCTCCAATACTACTTGACTCTTTGCTATTGTCTTTATTTTGTTCTGGAATTCCTACTGGATGTTCACTGGTTTTTCACTCTGTCTCTCATGTCTCTTAACCCCACTTATTTTCTATCTTTTTACCTTTTAGTGCTGCATTCTGGGTAAATTCCTAAAATGATATGGCATAGTGATTACTGAGTGCACAGACTCCAGATTGTCAGGATGAGAAGCTTTAACCTCTGGGCACCTTTGTTTCCTCACTTTTTACATGGGGAAAACAATACTATCCACTTACCTATGGCAGTTGTGAAGGTAAAGTAGAGCTCTTTAAAGCCGTGTGTGGCCCACATGAAGAACGGTAGAAGATTATATATTATGTTCCAGTTCACTAATGCCTCTTCTGCTATCAAATCTGCTGTTTAATTTAGCCATTGAGGTTTTAATTTCTTTTTAACTTCTAGATGATCTGTTCATTCGTTTTCAAATATACCTTTTTTTAACACTGGCATTTTCTTGGATTTTGATTCCCTCTTTTAATCACTTGGAACATACTAGTGTTATGATTTCTTTCTGATTGCTTTATTTATCTCGTTTAGAGCAAAATGATCTATAACGTTCTGTCAGTGCTGCCCAAGAGAACTTTTGTGACGATGGAAATATTCTTTGAGCTGACCAATATGGTAGCTACTATCCTCGAGGGCACTGGGTTCTGGGTACCCTCAAATGGCTATTGAGCACTTGAACTGTGGCTGCAGTCATTGAGGAATAAATTGTAGTTGTATTTAATTTAGTTTATTTCGATGTAAATAGCCAGGTACAGCTGGTGGCCATTGCATTGGGCAGCACAGGTGTGTGTGATCTGCACCTCCTACCATGCTGTCACCTGTCTGACCTCATCGCCTACTACTCTCCCTCTTGCTCGTTCCACTCCAGTCACATGGCTGTTTCTTAAACTTACCAGACGCACACCCATCTTGAAGCCTTTGCACTTGCCTGATTTCTCTTCCTGAAAACTCTTCTCTCAGATATCTACGTGGCTTGTTCTTTCATCTCCTTAAAGTTTTCCCTCAAATATAACCCCCATGAGGCCTTTCCTCTTCTCCCTGTCTAAACTGCAAACTTCTTCCCCAACACATTTTCTATCTCCCTTCCCTGCTATTTTTTTCTCCTCAGCATTTATCACATTCTAATATGTTGTTGTGTGCTGTCAACTCAATTTTGACTCATAGCAACTCAGTGTGACAGAGTAGAACTGCCCCGTAGGGTTTCCTAGACTAAAAATCATTCGTGGCATGTATTTTTATTTGCTAAATCTGGCAACCCCAACACGGGGAGTATTACCAGCCTGTCACCAATTTTTATTTTAATTTTTGTTTTGGTGGTTCCTAGACTATGCATCGTACTGAAAACTTGGACTCAAACCTGTGTGAGGCTTAGGCCCAGGGTTTTAATTTCTCAGAAGAGACTTCCCTTTTCATCCAGGGCCTATTCATTCTTTGTTCTCCCTGTCTTATTGGTCAGGTTTATTTATATCCGCCCTTTCACTGTTCCAACTCTCTACATTCTCAGTCTAAAATCTTGTCTCCTCACCCTTCATAGAAGTTAGATCCCCAGCATGTAAGTGACCGAAAACCCTTCCATGTCTCTCCCACCGCAGGACACCCAGAGCATCAGCTCAACTGTTTGCCACTCTGTTTTTCAGTTTTTTCTTTGATTCTGATACCTGGACATTTCTCTTTATTTCTTTTATGAATAGCTGAATCTTTTAAAGAATTATTATTTTATCTAACATTTCCAGCATTCTCTATATCAGGCAGATTTTCATCTTATTTAGTCTGCTATTTTGTTGGAATGATGGTCTCCCCAACAGGCAAGAGACAGTTTATTTATTGCAAATAACACAGGCTATACAACAATACAGAGCTGGAGTTTAATCTGGACTTTAATCTTTGTAACTATATGATCTCAAGCACATTACTGGTACTTTTAAAACCCACTTCTTAATCTCTAAGTGGAAATGATTATGAAAGTGCTATCATGGTCAGGAGAAAGGTCTGGTGATCTCCTTCTGAAAAATCATCCGTTGAAAACCCCATAACACAGTTCTGTTCTGATACACATGGACTTGCCATGAGTCATAATCGACTCAACAGTAACTGGTTTGGTTTGGTTTTTGATTGTGAAGACCATCTTATATCACACTGTTTTGCACACAAGTGAGCCTTGGTGATACAGTGGGTGAAGCATTTGGCTGCTAACCCAAAGGTCAGTGGTTCGAACCCAGCAACAGCTCCATTGGACAAAGATGTGGCAGTCTGCTTCTGTAAAGATTTATAGCCTTGGAAACATTATGGGGCAGTTCTACCATATCCTATAGGGGTCGCTATAAGTCAGAGTCGACTCAGTAGCAACAAGTTTTAGGTGTTTGTCTTAGTAAACTAGTTCTGCTATAACAGAAATACCACAAGTAGATGGCTTTAACAAAGCGAAATTTATTTTCGCACAGTCTTGTAGGCTAGAAGTCCAAATTCAGGGCATGAGCTCCAGGGGAAGGCTTTCTTTCTGTCAGCTCTGGAGGAAGGTCCTTGTCATCAATCTTCCCCTGGACTAGGAGCTTCTCCATGCAGGAACCCCAGGTCCAAAAGACAAGCTATATTCCTGCCCCTGCTCTCTTGGCGGTAAGAGGTTCCCCTCTCTGGTTGCTTCCCTTTCCTTTTATCTCTTACAAGATAAAAGATGGTGCAGGCCACACCCCAGGGAAACTCCCTTTACATTGGATCAAGCATGTGACCTTAGTAAGGTTGTTATAATCCCACCCTAATCCTCTTTAACATAAAATTACAATCACAAAATAGAGGACAACCACACAATACTGTGAATCAAGGCCTAACCAAGTCGACACATATTTTTGGGGACAAATTCAATACTTGACAGTGCTTAATAAATATGAGCTCCTTTTCTTTTTGCCCAATCTGAAATCTAAACTGTCCTCTAACACCATTTCCTTTAGCATTCTTTTCAAGTGGGGGCTGCTTTTTCTCTTCAACCAGCACACTTGCTGTGGCCAAGAAGCAATGCAGCCCTTCCTCCTGACACGCTACTTCCACCTCTGTTCTCACCCTTTGACTACCATTCAAAACTCTCCAATTTGAGGCCCACGCCGCCTACCTCTATCACCTTTTTAATCTCTCTGCAACACCTAATGTCTTCCATGCCACTTTCCTCATTCATTGAGAACTTTCACCTAACTGAAGGCCTTCTCCATTCATTCTCTGACATTGCTGGAGGATTCAATATTCAGTATGCCACATTTATGGGTTCCTGACTTCAACTCTAATAGCCTCCACTGCACTTAAATCACCCACATACGTAGGTACTCTTATTGCCAAAAACTCCAGTTAATCCTCTCAGCTCAAAACCTCCTATTCTTCTAGACTCCTCACCTTTCTTCCCACTTATTCATTGGTCTTATTAAGACATTTAATCCCCTAATTCTACCAATTTCCTCTAGTTGTTAAACTTTATAGATTGCATTTCCTTCCTATCTGTCACTTGAACTGTTCTGTCTCAGCGTTTTCACTCTTTTATCTTTTCAGGAACTCAAACTTTGAGCCCCCAATATAAAGCCTCCTTCGGAATGCTATTTCCACATCACCATCGCAGCAGCAGCGCAGAACATTATATAACACTCACGTTCAGATCACTACCAACCCCTAGTTTCCAGTTTGCATGGGGCCCGTATTTCCTCAGCCTCTTCACTCATCTGTGATCTTCTTTTCCCATTCTCCTCACCAATGATTCCAAAGCAATAAATGTCACTGCCCACAAATCTCTGCTCCCATTATTCAGAGATCTTGCCACCTCCTTCACCTTGAAAAACCAAACCAGTTGCTGTTGAGCTGACTCCAACTCATGCCAATCCCATATATCCGAGTAGAACTGTACTCCATAGGATTTTCAATGGCTGATTTTTTGGAAGTAGATTGCCAGGTCTTTTTCCCAAGGTACCTCTGGATGGATTCAAACTTCCAACTTTTCAGTTAGCAGCCAAGTATGTTAACCATTTGCAGCACCCAGGAGTTTTTGGGGGGCTCCAACCTAGAAAATGGAAGTCATTAAAATCAGATTCTACGACTGCCTGTTGATCCTTCTTTCCACGAAAACCTGTATCCACTCCTCTCCTCCTTTCCTTCTGTGTCAAGGGAAAAGGTGTACCAAACTCTCACCTGTGATCTTAATTCCCATTGCCTTCCCCTTCATCCTAGATTTTGTTCTCTACTCCCCTCATTTTCAACTTCTTCCTCTCAACCGATATCTCCCCCTCAGCCTATAAACATGTATTTGTATCGAATTGAACAAAGTGGTCTGTTTTCGTGTTTTTGGTTGTCTCTGCATTATGGCTATTTCTCTCTTACTTTTTTTTGTCTTTGCATTTACTCTCTCTTTTTTTTTTTTTTTTCCTTTCATGATTATGTTAGCCACCAGTTTATCTATTTTATTGTCTTTTTCTCCTTAAAGCAGTTTTGGCTTTATTAATTAGCTTTAGTATTTTTCTGCTTCCAGAGGTTGGCAACCCATTTGTTACAGCCCTGGTCATCCTCAACAATGGTGAGGATGGCAGCAAGGAGCACCTACTAGGAATGACACCTCTCCAGGTGCCACATATATCCTTGTAGCCTTGCTTCCTAAAGCGTATGGGCATGTTATACACACAAGAAGAAGTTATTTTATTCCCATAAGTACTCGTGGGAGGAAAAAGCAAAACTATAGTCTCAAGGATCTAGGAATCTGTTTAATTTTAGAAGTTCTTGCATATTTGTTAACATTAACATTTGTCAACAGTCACTCAATTACAGCCAGATGATTTCAGGTGAAATTCAAATCCAGCCCAACTATCTTTTTTAAAAACAAAAACTGTATCAAGCTGAGGGCTACTTTGCAGCATTTACGGAACACATAAGTAATTATTGGAAGTGGAAGACTGAAAATGTCATCTATGTTTGTTTCTCTTTTCTCTCTTTAAATATGACCTGTTCAAGTAGAAGCATAAGAGGGATTTGAGTACTAGCTCTGACACTTATTTGTTGTGTGACCCTGTACAATTATACGTTTTCCAGTCCTGTTTATTCACTGCCTAATAAAAGCATTTTACAGGATGATCTTTAAAATGCCTTCAGGCTCCAACAATAGACTAATGTTAGTATCACATTTTGGAATCTGCTGCCCCCTGCTGACGTATAACAAATTGCAAAGTCTACCTTTCCAAATCATAGAATCCAAGTTTATTTTAGTGTGTTTTGCATTTTGTGTATATAATTTTGCTTCTTACAGTACATATGTCTGTCTTCCAACTTATAATCCAGAGGCCTTTATTTTACAACGAGATACCCTCTTAACTTTCAAACAAGCTTCTTCGTTATGTTGTTCAAATCTTAATTTCTTTAAAGGTTTTGTTGCAATCTCCCACTATGATGATGGATTTATCGGTGTTTACTTCACATATTTTGAGGCTGTTTTAAATAGGTGTACAGGAGATTAGAATCATTTTAACTCTGTAATGAATCGAGTCTTTAAGAATTTAACATATTCCTGATAATGCTTTTCATTTTCTCTGATGCCAGTATAACTACATTAGCTTTCCTTTGGAGACAATATGCCGATGTTTTTGTGTTTTTTTAAATCCTTTCACTTTCAAACTTACTGTGTCCTTATGATTTAGATATATGTCTTGTAAACAACATATTGCTACATTTTTTTCAATTTGAATTCCTTCTTTTAACTGAAGAGTTCAGTCCTTTTACATTTATGGGAATTATGCTTCATGTGGCTTTATTAATCTTATACAATTTCTATGCTTCTTTCCTTCCCTTCTCTTGATTTTTTATGAAAGTTGTTTTTTTTTTCATCTTTTTTATTCAATTTTTTTTCTCTGTATCAGTATACCAGGAATTTTGTGTGTTCTCTAGTTGCCCTTCAAATTTTACGTTGGATGTCTAACTAAATACTGGAGCTTAGAAACTCTAATTATTTCACTCCCATTTGAATACTATTGCCCGACAATTTCACATATATAATGTTCTTTATAGTTCTATACAAGTTTACCATTTCGTTTGCTCACAATCTGTGATCGTTAAGGTTGTGTGTCAACTTTGCTGGACCCTGATTCTCAGTGGTTTGGCAGTTACTATGTAGTTTGGCAGTCGTATGATGATGTGATCATCTCCATGATGAGATTTGATATAATGTGATCAACTCCATGATGGGATATGCTGTGAGCAGCCAATCAGTTGAAAGGGAATTTCCTGGAGGGTGTGGCCTGTATCCAATATAGGCAGACTTTCTGGCAAGGTTCTCAGTCTTTTGCTCGCTCTGGATCCTGCAGCTGGCTCCTGTTCGCCTGGCCCCTGGTTCCTGGGACTTGAGCCAGCAGCTTACTGCCATCTTGCCTGCTGATCTTGGGATTCGTCAGTCTTCATAGCCTGTGAATAAGAGCCCTGCTGTCTAATCTGCCGATCTTGTGTTCACCAGACCCTGCAGCAATGTGAATCAGGAAAATCCTGCAGCCTGACCCACGAACTTGGAACTTTCCAGACTCTACAGCCATGTGAGCCATTTCCTTGATATAATCTCTCTCTATATATATATTTATGTGCTTTACTGGTTTTGCCTCTCTAGTGAACCCACCCTATGATGCTATTTTTCTCAGATCGCTCTTTAAACATAATTTTTCTTCTTCCTGAAATATATCTTTTTAAAGAAATAGTTCCTTTAGTGAATGTCTGTTGAAGTTATACTCTGTAAGTTTCAGATATTTCAAACTATATTTTAACGTCATTCTTGAAAGTTATTTTTGCTGAGTACTCAATTCCAATAGCATGGACTGCCAGGAGAACAAACAAATCTGCCTTGGAAGAAGTACAACCAAAATGCTCCTTAGAAGCAAGGATGGCAAGATTTCGTCTCGCATACTTTGCATATGTTATCAGGAGGGATCAGTCCCTGGAGAAGGACATCATGCTTGGCAAAGTACAGGGTCAGCGGAAAAGAGGAAGACCCTCAACCAAATGGATTGACACAGTGGCCACAACCAATGGGGTCAAGCATAACAATGATTGTGAGGATGACCCAGGACAGGCAGCGTTTCGTTCAGTTATACATAGGGTCACTATGAGTCAGAGCTGACTAAATGGCACCTAACAATGATAGTTCTATTTTTAGTTTCTTGAGGAATGCCACAATATTTTCTACAACAGCTGTACCATTGCCATTTTTCATTCCCACCAGCAATGGATAAGGGCTCCAATTTCCCCCACATCCTCACAAACATTTGTTATTTTCTGTTTTTTAATCTTAGCCATCCTAATGGAAGTGAAATGGTACCTCTTTGTGGTTTGTATCTCTCTGATGGCTAATGATGCTGAGCATCTTTTCATGTGCTTAGTGACCGTTTGAATGTCCTCTTTGGTGAAATGTCTATTCAAGTCCTTTGCCCATTTTATGATTGGGTTATTTGTCTTTTTGTTGTTAAGTTGTCCAAGTTTTATGTATATTTTGGTTATTAGATTCTTGTCAGAAATATGCTTTCTGAAGATATTTTCCCAGTCGGTAGCTTGTCTTTTCACTTTTTTGGTAAAGTCTGATGAGCAAAAGTTTTTAATTTCTGTGAGGTCCCATTTATTTATTTTGTCTTTGCTGTTCGTGTTTTGTTATTATACTAGATAATCCATTGTTGAAAGCTAGGCCTGACAGCATTGCCCCTGCTTTTTCTTCCAAGAATTTTATGGTTTTAGTTTGCACATTTAGGTCCTAGATCCATTTTGAATTTGTTTTTGTGTACGGTGTGAAGCATGAGTCCTGTTTCATTTTTCCACACGTGGAAATCCAATTTTGCCAGCACCATTTGTTGAAGAGACTCTTCTTTCCGTATTGAATGGACTTAGCACCCTTGACAAAAACAGTTGACCATAGTTGTGTGGGTTTATTTCTGGATTCTTGAGTCTATTCCATTGGTCTGTGTGTCTATTGTTATACCAGTACCAAGTTGTTTTGATTACTGTAGCTATAGAGCAAGTTTTAAAATCAGGAAGTGTGAGTCCTCCTACTTTGTTCTTCTCTTTCAGTGCTGTTTAACTATTCAAGACCTCTTGCTATTCCACATAAATATTTTGCATTTTGATTCAGAAAATTTGTGTTTTTCATCAGTTGTGGGAAATTCTTAGCCATTAGCTTTTCCTATACTGCCTGTCCTACAATTTCACTTACTTCAATTTTTGGATCTCCAATACAGATACCAAACTTTTTATTCTATCCACCAGGTATGTTCTTTTTCATATTTTCCATGTTATTATATCTCCGTGCTTGATTCAAATAACTTCTTCACATAAATCTTTTAAAGCAATATATCTTTCTTCAATGATATCTAATCTGTTGCTTCAACCTACCCTTCCCACTTTTTTTTATTTTTATTGTGCTTTAAGTGAAAGTTTACAAACTGAGTCAGTTTCTCATACAAAAATTTATATACACCTTGCTATGGTATTTATATACTCCTAATTGCTCTCCCCCAATGAGACAGCACACTCCTTGCCTCCACTCTCTATTTTCGTGTCCATTCAGCCAGCTTCTGACCCCCTCTACCCTCTCATCTCTCTTCCAGACAGGAGATGCCAACATACTCCCGTGTGTCTACTTGATCCAAGAAGCTCACTCTTCACCAGTATCATTTTCTATCCCATAGTCCAGTACAGTCCCTGTCTGAAGAGTTGGCTTTGGGAATGATCCCTGTCCTGGGCTAACAGAAGGTCTGAGGACCATGACCTCCAGGGTCCTTCTAGTCTTAGTCAGACAATTAAGTCTGGTCTTTTTATGAGAATTTGGGATCTGCATCCCACTGCTCTCCTGCTTCCTCAGGGGTTCTCTTTTGTCTTTCCTGTCAAAACAGTCACTGGTTGTAGCTAGGCACCATCGAGTTCTTCTGGTCTCAGGCTGATGCAGTCTCTGGTTTATGTGGCCCTTTCTGTCTCTTGGCCTCATAATTACCTTGTGTCTTTGGTGTTCTTCATTCTCATTTGCTGCAGCTGGGTTGAGACCAATTGATGCATCTTAGATGGCCACTTGCTAGCGTTTAAGACCGCAGATCCCATTCTCCAAAGTGGGATGCAGAATGTTTTCTTAATAGATTTTATTATGCCAATCGACTTACATCTCCCCTGAAACCATGGTCTCCAAACCCCCACCGCTGCTACACTGGCCTTTGAAGCATTCAGTTTATTCAGGAAACTTCTTTGCTTTTAGTTTAGTCCAGTTGTGCTGACCTTGCCTGTATTGTGTTGTCTTTCCCTTCACCTAAAATAATTCTCATCTACTATCTAGTTTTTTTTTTAATCTAGTTAGTGAAAACCTCTCTCTCTCCTTCCCTCCCCCCCCATAACCATCAAAGAATATTTTCTTCTCTGTTTAAACTATTTCTCCAGTTATTATAATAGTGGTCTTATACAGTATTTGTCCTTTTGCAACTGACTAATTTCACTCAGCATAATGCCTTCCAGATTATTCCATGTTATGAAACGTTTCACGGACTCATCATTGTTCTTTATCAATGTGTAGTATTCCATTGTATGAATATACCATAATTTTTTTATCCATTCATCCGTTGGTGGGCACCTTGGTTGCTTCCATCTTTTTGCTATTGTAAACAGTGCTGCAATGAACATGGGTGTGCATATATCCATCTCTGTAAAGCCTCTTAATTCTCTAGGACATGTTCCAAGGAGTGGGATTGCTGTATCGTATGGTAATTGTATTTCTAGCTTTTTAGGGAAGCGCCCAATTGATTTCCAAAGTGGTTGTACCATTTGACGTTCCCACCAGCAGTGTGTAAGTATTCCAGTCTCTCCATAACCTCTCTAACATTTATTATTTTGTGTTTTTTGGATTAACGTCAGCCTTTTAGAGTGAGGTGGAATCTCATTGTAGTTTTGATTTGCATTTCTCTAATGGCTAATGATTGTGACCATTTCCTCATGTATCTGTTAGCTACCTGAATGTCTTTGGTGAAGTGTCTGTTCATATCCTTTGTCCATTTTTTAATTGGGTTATTTGTCTTTTTGTAGATGAGTTTTTGCAGTATCACGGAGATTTTAGAGATCAGATGCTGATCAGAAATATCATAGCTAAAAACTTTTTCCCAGTCTGTAGGTAATCTTTTTACTCTTTTGATGAAATCTTTGGATGAGCATAGGTGTTTGATTTTTAGGGGCCCCAGTAACCTAGTTTCTCTTCTGTGCTGTTAGTAATGTTTTGTATACTCTTTATGCCATGTGTTAGGGCTCCTAGCATTGTTCCTATTTTTTCTTCCATGATCTTTATCGTTTAGATTTTGTATTTAGGTCTTTGATCCATTCTGAGTTCATTTGTGTGCATGGTGTAAGGTATGGGCCTTGTTTCATTTTTTTGTATATGGATATTCAGCTATGCCAGCACAATTTGTTTAAAAAAAACTGTCTTTTCCCCATTTAACTGACTTTGGGCCTTTGTCAAATACCAGCTGCTCATATGTGGATGGAATTATGTCTGTATTCTCAATTCTGTTCCACTGGTCTATGTATATGTCGTTGTACCAGTACGAGGCTGTTTTAACTACTGTGGTGGTATAATAGGTTCTAAAATCAGGTAGAGTGAGGCCTCCCACTTTGTTCTTCTTTTTCAGTAATGCTTCACTTATCGGGGGCCTCCTTCCCTTCCATACGAAGTTGGTGATTTGTTTCTCCATCTCATTAAAAAACGTCGTTGGAATTTGAATCAGAATTGCGTTGTATCTATAGATGGCTTTTGGTAGAATAGACATTTTTACAATGTTAAGCCTTTCTACCCATGAGCAAGGTATGTTTTTCCACATATGTAGGTCTCCTTTGGTTTCTTGCAGTAGTGTCTTGTAGTTTTCTTTGCATAGGTCTTTTACATCTCTGGTGAGATATATTCCTAAGTATTTTATCTTCTTGGGGACTACTGTAAATGGTATTGATTTGGTGATTTCCTCCTTGATGTTCTTTTTGTTGGTGTAGAAGAATCCAACTGATTTTTGTATGTTTACCTTGTATCCCGATACTCTGCTGAACTCTTCTATTAGTTTCAGTAGTTTTATCGAGTGTTCTTTAGGGTTTTCTGCGTATAAGATCATGTCATCTGCAGATAGAGGTACTTTTACTTCTTCCTTACCAATCTGGATGCCCTTTATTTCTTTACCCAGCCTAATTGCTCTGGCTAGGACATCCAGCACGATGTTGTATAAGGGTGGTGATAAAGGACATCCTTGTCTGGTTCCCGATCTCAAAGGAAATGCTTTCAGACTTTCTCCATCTAGGATAATGTTGACTGTTGGCTTTGTATAAATGCCCTTTATTATATTGAGGAATTTTCCTTCTATTCCTATTTTGCTGAGACGTTTTATCATGAATGGGTGTTGAACTTTGTCAAATGCCTTTTCTGCATCAACTGATAAAATCATGTGGTTCTTGTCTTTTGATTTGTTTATATGATTGATTACATTAATTGTTTTTCTAATGTTGAACCATCCCTGCATACCTGGTATGAATCCCACTTGGTCATGGTGAATTATTTTTTTGGTATGTTGTTGAATATTATTGGCTAGAATTTTGTTGAGGATTTTTGCATCTAAGTTCATGAGGGGTATAGGTCTGTAATTTTCTTTTTTTGTGGAGTCTTTACTTGGTTTTGGTATCAGGGATATGCTTGGCTTCATAGAATGAGTTTGGGAGTATTCTGTCCTTCTCTATACTCTGAAATACCTTTTATAATAGTTGTGTTAACTCTTCTCTGAAAGTTTGTTAGAACTCTGCAGTGAAGCTGTCTGGGACAAGGCTTTATTTTGTTGGGAGTTTTTTGATTACTTTTTCAATCTCTTCTTTTGTTATGGGTCTATTTAGTTGTTCTACCTCTGTGTTAGTTTAGGTAGGTAGTGTGTTTCTAGGAATTCATCCATTTCTTCCAGGTTTTCAAATTTGTTAGAGCACAGTTTTTCGTAATAATCTAATATGGGTCTTTTAATTTCAGTTGGGTCTGTTGTAATATCACCCATCTCATTTCTTATTCGAGTTATTTGCTTCCTCCCCCATTTTTCTTTTGTCAGTTTGGCCAATGGTTTATCAATTTTATTAATTTTTTCGAAGGACCAGCTTTTGGTCTTGTTAACTCTTTCGTTTTTCTGTTTTCTATTTCATTTGATTCTGCTCTAATATTTACTATTTGCTTTCTTCTGGTGCCTAAGGGTTTCTTTTGTTGCTCTCTTTCTTTTGTTCAAGTTGTAGGGATAATTCTTTGATTTGGGCCCTTTCTTCTTTTTGTATGTGTGCGTTTATTGATATAAATTGACCTCTGAGCACTGCTTTCACTGTGTCCCAAAGGTTCTGATAGGAAGTATTTTCATTCTCATTGGATTCTATGAATTTCTTTATTCCATCCTTAATGTCTTCTATGACCCAGTCTTTTTTGAGCAGGGTCTTGTTCAGTTTCCAAGTGTTTGATTTCTTTTCCATGCTTTTTGTTATTAATTTCTATTTTTATGGCCTTATGGTCAAAGAAGATGTTTTGTAATATTTCAGTGTTTTGGATTCTGCTTAGGCTTGCTTTATGACCTAATATGTGGTCTATTCTAGAGAATGTTCCATGTGCACTAGAAAAAGTATACTTGGCTGCTGTTGGGTGGAGTGTTCTGTATATTTCTATGAGGTCAAGTTGGTTGATTGTGGCATTTAGATTTTCCATGTCTTTACTGAGCTTCTTTCTGGATGTCCTGTCCTTTACTGAAAGTGGTGTGGTAAAGTCTTCTACTATAATTGTGGAGCTGTCTATCTCACTTTTCAATGCTGTTAGAGTTTGTTTTATGTATCTTGCAGCCCTGCCACTTGGTGCATAAATATTTAATATGGTTATATCCTCCTGATATTTTGTCCCTTTAATCATTATATACTGTCCTTCCTTGTCCTTTGTGGTGGATTTAACTTTAAAGTCTATTTTGTCAGAAATTAATATTGCCACTCCTGCTCCTTTTTGATTGTTGTTTGCTTGATATATTTTTTTCCCCATCCTTTGAGTTTCTGTTTGTTTGTGTCTCTAAGATGTGTCCCTTGTAGGCAGTATATAGGCGGATTGTGTTTTTTGATCTATTCTGCTGCTCTCTGTCTCTTTATTAGTGCATTTAGTCTATTTACATTCAGCGTAATCGTAGATAGGTAAGAGTTTACTGCTGTCATTTGATGTCTTTTTTTGTGTGTTGTTGACGGTTTCTTTTTCCCACTTAATTTTTTGTGCTAAGTAGTTTATATATTGCCTTTTCCTCTTATTCATTGTTGTTAATTTTGTTTCTGCTGGGTCTCTATTTTTTTCTTGTATTTTATTTTGATGACTAGGGTAATTAGTCTCCTTTGTGGTTACCTTAATATTTACTACTATTTTTCTAAGTTTAAACCTAACTTTTATTTCTTTATATCACCTTGTCTTCCTCTCCATATGAAAGATCTATGACTACATTTCTCAGTCCCTGTTTATTGTTTTAATGTTATCTTCTTTTACATAATAACATCACTGTTTCCCTGTTGTGAGTGTTCTTTTATCTTGGTTATTTTTGTGATTTCCCTGTTTGGGTTGACATCTGATTGCTCTGTCCAGTGTTCTAGTCTTCGGTTGATACCTGATATTATTGATCTTCTAACCAAAGAACTCCCTTTCTTATTTCTTGTAGTTTTGGTTTGGTTTTTATGAATTCCCTAAACTTCTGTTTATCAGGAAATGTCCTAATTTCACCTTCATATTTGAGAGACAGCTTTGCTAGATATATGATTCTTGGCTGGCAATTTTTTTCCTTCAATGCTTTATCTAAGTCATCCTATTGCCTTCTTACCTGCATGGTTTCTGGCAAGTAGTCCGAGCTTATTCTTACTGACTCTCCTTTGTAGGTGACTTTTCATTTATCCCTAGCTGCTCTTAAAATTCTCTCTGTATCTTTGGTTTTGGCAAGTTTGATTATGTCTTGGTGACTTTCTTTTAAAATCTACCTTATGTGGAGTTCAATGAGCATCTTGGATAAATATCTTCTCATCTTTCACCATATCAGGGAAGTTTTCTGCCAACAAATCTTCAACAATTCTCTCAGTATTTTCTGTGTCCCTTCTTGTTCTGGTACTCCAATCACTCAGGTTATTTCTCTTGAAAGAGGCCCACATGATTCTTAAGTTTTTTTTTTTTTAATTCTTTTGTCAGATTTTTCTACAAATATATTTGTGCCAAGTGCTTTATCTTCAAGCTCACTAATTCTGCCTTCCATTTGCTTGATTCTGCTCCTCTGACTTTATTGAGTTGTCTAATTCTGTAATTTTATTGTTAATCTTCTGAATTTCTGATTACTCTCTCTCTTGCAGCTTATTAAATTTTTCATTATGTTCTTGAATAACCTTTTTCATTTCTTCAACTACTTTATCTGTGTGTTCCTTGGCTTGTTCTGCATATTGCCTGATCTCCTTCCTAATTTCATTCCTGATGTTTTGAAGAGTTCTGTATATTAATCTTTGAATTCTGCATCTGGTAATTCTAGAGATGCACCTTCATCCAGAAGATCCCTTGATTCTTTGTTTTGAGAGCTTGTTGAGGCAATCATGGTCTGTTTCTTTATGTGACTTGATATTGACTGTTGCCTCTGAGCCATCTATAAGTTATTGTATTTGTTTATGTTTTCTTACTGTATCCTAGCTTCTTGCTTTGTTTTGTTTTGATATGCCCAAATGGGTTCCTTGAGTGAGGTAGCTTCATTATTTTCACCTTTGAAGCTCTGACATCCTGTCCCCAGATGGCTAGAGATGTTATCAGGTATATCAGTCTAGGAGTCCATTCACTTTTCTTGTATGAATTTAGCTCAAGTGTCCAGGTAGCTGATCATCAAGAGTGTGGTACAGGCTCTGTCTTACAGTCTTAGAGGAGCAGAGATGATTGGTGTAGGTACTGGTATCTGGTTCAGAGCAAGGGGTCATGCTCTGAACAAGGCAGGGGGCTGAGAACCTTCCCCCAAATGTCTGTGAGGAAATCACATCCTTGTTCCCTAGAGCACACAGGTAGGTGGGTTCTGCAGATAGATCATGGGTACCCAATGCTTTTGTTTGTAAGGACTGGGAAGTACCAGTTATCCTTGGACCTCTGTCGTGGGTGGCTGGGTGACCTGAGTGGAGCCACCAGTCCTTATGCCCCTGATGTGAGTAGGTGAGGACCCTATTTAATAGGCAAAGTGGTGTCAAATATCAAACACCCACCTCTTCACTGCACAGCTGAAACAGTTGCAGTCTGCCAACAAGGCCCTATTCTCCTGAAATAGGTCCACACAGGTCCATGCAGGAGGGAAAGATATTCAAAGTCCATGGACCATTTATGCCTGGACAGGAGCCACTTCTGCCCTGAGCTCCCCTGATTAGTGGAGCTGACAAAATATTTTTTCTCCCCATTGTGAATTTATTCCTACATCCAAGGCCAGGAGGATGGCTCTGGGTGCTCAACACGGCCTATCTGAGGCCCAGGGAAATCAACAGGCACCAAAGCCAGCTTGGGAACTGGGGGCATGGTAAAATATACACAAGTACTTAGCTTTCGCCGAGAACGCTGTTCTTCTCTGGTTCCGGAGGTGCGAGTAGGCTTCGTGGCTAGATGCTTCTCCTTGAGGAAACTGTGGCTGAACCCTACTACCAGCCCTTCATAGCTGCTCCCAGGAATGGTACTTAAGGGATCCTGGCAATTCAGGTCTGCCAACTCCTCTCCACTTCTGAACCATCTCTCCCTCCCTTTGCCCTTCGGTTAATTTTCTAACTTTGCCTTTGATGTTCAGGGCTCCTAGTTTGTCATAAATATAAATGTTTCACTTGTTTTTTTGGGGGTCTTTTTTGTAAGGGGGATTGCAGGAAGCATCTGGCTGTTCTGCCATCTTGGCCCTGCCCCTTCCCCCTTTTTTTTACTTAAACTAGTATATTTTTCCACTTTTACAAGGGTCCTGATGTAGTTCACTTGCCACCAAGTGGCGCTTGATCTCCTTGAGGAATCGTGCCTTATTGGGGGTTCAAAGTTGGTCTCTGTTGCTGACAGGTTGTACATTCTAAGGCAGGAAGAGCTAGATCAGCCTTGGGAAGTGGGAGTTCATGCTGCTGGGTCCCTACATAGCTTCTGTCTCTGCCATGACCGCTGTCATGGATTGAATTGTGTCCCCCAAAATTATGCCACGATTCCCAGTATTGTGTGATGGTCTACCATTTTGTCTTCTGATGTGATTTTCCTATGTGTTGTAAAATCTGCCTTTATGATGTTAATGAGGTGGCATTGGAGGCAGTATGTTAATGAGGCAGGACTCAATCTGCAAGATTAGGTTGTGTTCTAAACCAATGTCTTTTGAGATATAAAAGAGAGAGGCAAGCAGAGAGACAGAGGGACCTCATACCACCAAGAAACAAGAGCCAGGAGAATAGCATGTCCTCTGGACCCAGGGTCCCCACTTTGAGAAACTCCTCAACCAGGGGAAGATCGACAAAGACCTCCCCCTAGAACTGACAAAGAGAGAAAGCCTTCACCTAGAGCAGGCACCCTGAATTTGAACTTCTAGCCACTAGACTGTGAGAGAATAAATGTCTGTTAAAGCCATCCACTTGTGGTATTTGTGTTATAGCAGCATTAGATAATTAAGACAACCACTATATCATCAAGCCAGTTCTGGGGTGGCAGATGACAAAGGCTGGCTATCAATTGTCTGAGTCATTTTGTCTACCTGGTTGTTCAGCGCCTTTTCTGTTGTGGATGCTTTCTGTTAGACATTAACACAATACAAAAATCTTCACACTTCATGAACACTATGTTCAACCATATGCCTCTACTTTAGACTTCTTTGTCTCTTATCTTCCAGTCCTTTTCCTTCCAAGTGCCTGATCAGATGACTGAGCAATTGGCCACTGCCGAGGAATTTGTATATATTCTCACCTTGGGCCACTTATCCTTTCAGACAAGATGGCTGACCAGGTGTACTACTTGCAGCTCTGCCCATTGCGGAGATTTTCCCTTTCCATTGTCTTTTGAGGTGACTGCTGAATGTGCCTATAATGCAACTGTTGTTCATTTTTGGCTTGCACCATATAGTGAGCCTACCCATCTATCAGCTAAACTCTGGCTTTTTCCTCCTTTTTCAGCTGTTTGTGCAGAACATCCTCCCTAACATGCATTTCATTATTTGTCATTCACTTCGGAGGGAATATCCTGGCATGTCTCTGACCACTAGATCCCTAAAAATTTCACTGATATGGTAAGTCCCTGGATTTTTGTACGGTTTCTCTCCTATCCTTCCAAAGTTTCTGACACACTAGCCACCTCTTGCTGATCCTGTCCAATCAGCATAATGTCATTTATGTAATGGATCAATATTATGTTCTGTGAAATGTCCAGGCAGTTCAGATCTTTCAGGACTATATTATGCAAAGGTGGGAAAGTTAAAATAGCTCTTAGGTAAAACTGTAGATGAAGATTTTCTGTCTCATGTGAAAGCTAAGTGTTTCTGATCATCTTCGATTAGAGTAGAAAAGAATACATTCCCAAAATCAATGTACCTGAGTCCTTATTAATCTACTCAAGCAATGATACTACCTCTGGCACAGTAGCTACTGTGCTTTTTGGTAAAGCTGGGATTGTCTATAGACATTTTCCAGGATCCTTTCTTCATGGACAGATTGGTGAGTTAAACAGAGACATTGTAAAGACTAGCATCCCTGGGTTACAACATTGGTATTAATTTCCTATCCTGGCTAGAGGGGTAAGGCAATTTAACAGCCTTCCATTTGGCTTTCCCCACTCTGGTAGGTTTTATCCCATACAGCAGGGTCTCGATGCGTCAAAATTATCCCAACTTCAGTACTAATTTTACGCTTGGGGGCTGGGGAAATGACCATTAGGCGTGTCGTGGGGTGAGCTACAGGTTCCATTCTGAGGGCTGTGATGACACTTTGGGTCTCAGCTATTAATGTCAACATGGAACAATCCTTGAAATGTCTGGTTATTCCCCTTTTCCAAGTAAGTAGCCATAGACATCTTTGTGAAAGGATCGGGGGTACTGTCACAGTGTATGCTTGTCAGTGTTGCAAGATTCTTCCTCCTAGATGTGGCTACCCTTCTGTCAGTGGGTTCTGGATCTGAAAATTGGCTCAGGTCTGAAAACTAAGCAATAAAGGAGAACCGTTGTCAGCCTCATTCCTTTTTTTGAGGGTGTGGGGTGAGTAGATGTTAAGCAGCACCCTTACTCGCTGCCCATATATTTCACCCGTTAGGATATCATGCTCTTTTATCCATCTTCACAACTCTGTAGGTCAGACCTCCATGAATACCCTCTGACCTTTCCAGTAGCTACAGAAATTGTGGCTCCCTGCTCTGGAGATTTGGAGCCCTGGTGGCGCAGTTAAGACCTTGGCTGCTAATCAAAAAGTCGGCAGATGAAATCCACCACCCCCTCCTTGGAAACTCTATGGGGCAGTACTACTCTGTCCTATAGGGTCACTCTGAGTCAGAATTGACTCTAAGGCAACCGGGGTTCTGGTGATTGAGCACCTCTACCTAGCCTCCATCTTCCCCAAGCACTGGTCCTGTCACTGCCTCTGCTAGTATAAGGTCTGGCCTGAAAAAGTGAGCCACCCCCAAACCCCTTACTTTTGCTTGTGCACCTCTCAGCAGCACATTATATTCCTGGTGGCCCTGGTAAGTGCTGTGTCCCCTGAGCTCTCCCAAGGAGGATAATCTTTGTGGGTCTTCTGGTCTTAAATAATATGACCATTCCAGCAAACCTACTTCCCTCAGCCTTTTTATTCCTTTCTCTACCATCTCTTCCAAGATAACTCAGCCATTTCCAAAATCTGTAATTTTCTATTGCTGCTTAACAAATCGCTACAAACTTAGCAACATTAAAATAACATCCATTATTAGTTTATAGTTCTGTAGGTCAGAAGTCCAGACATGGCATGAATGGGTCCTCTGCTCAGGGTATCACAGGGCTAAAATGAAGGTTTCAGCATGGCTGCAGTCTCATCTGCAGTTCAGGATCCTTTTCCACTCTTTCATGTTGTGGCAAAATTTAGTTGAAGTAGTAGGACCAAGGTTGCTGTTTCCTGGTTGGCTGTCAGCCAAGAGCTACCCTCAGTTCCTAGAACCCATTCATGAAATGTCTGGACTTCTGACCTACAGAACTATAAGCATTAGATAACTAAGACACATGGGGTCGCTGTGAATCTGAATTGACTCGTCAATACCTAAGAACAACAATAATATGAAACTTATAACCAAAATGCCATTGTAAGAGAAATCACTAATTATTCTGGTTTATGACATTTTGGTAGTCATTTATTGTGCCACTAAGGCTTCTTTCAGGAAGACCCTAGTGATATCTATTTAGCCATTAATGACCTCTTTATGGAGGTCTGGTTGCATAGTGGTTAAGAGTTCAGCTTCTAACCAGAAGGTCAGCGGTTCAAATCCACCAGCTGCTCCTTAGAAACCATATGGGGCAATTCTACTCTGTCCTATAGGGTTGTTATGTGTCAGAATCGACTCAATGGCAACAGGTTTGAGTTTGGTTTAATGACCTTTTTTGGAGCCCTGGTGCACTCAGCTTGTAAAGGAGAAAATTTCCTATGCCTTTGACCAAAATAAAATGCCTGAGCTAAACCAATGTTTTTGTTGCATTTGGCAGAATTAAGACTGAAGTTAGCAATGCCTGTTCTTTAGGCTTTTTATGTGGCTAGCAATCATGGGGAAACCTTGGTGGTGTAGTGGTTAAGTGCTTCAGCTGGTAACCAAGAGGTCGGCAGTTTGAATCTGCCAGGCGCTTCTCAGAAAATGTATGGTGCAGTTCTACTCTGTTCTATAGGGTTGCTAAGAGTCGGAATCGACTTGATGGCAGTGGGTTTGGTTTTGGTTGGTTAGCAACTGTGGGTAGCTAGGAAGATATTTTCTCTGCAGTCAAGTCAGGAGGTAGAAAGAATACACCCTAAGGGGGGGGAGGGTTGACACAAATGCATGTATGTAACATGGCCTTAAGAAATATTCCTTTCAAGGTGAAGCCAACATGGCACTATAGACAGAGGCACCACGCCATCCCTCCACAGCAATGACCCAAAAAACTAAGTGAAACAGATACAAATATCAATCCTGGAACCCTAAGTGTCAAATGAAGGGATAAAGACTCAAGGATAAAACAAAACAGGCCTGGCAATCTGCTTCCAGAAGGTCACAACCTTGAAAACCATATGGAGCAGTTCTACTTTGAACACATGGGGTCAGAATGAGCTGTAATTGACTCTGCAGCTACTAACAACATAGGCCTGACAGCTAAGAGATAAGGTGGGGGCAGCTGTTGCCTTGGGGAGAAGTGGCCTCTGCGGCATCCTCCAGCTCAGCAGAGGTGCTAGATTTTACTATGTAAGAGTAGGCTGCTTCTGTGAGATCAGTTCCCTAGGGTCTTCAAACTTCTTAGGGGCATTCAACCAGATGTCCCCATGGCCATGTTTCAAGGTTCCAGGTTTTCTCTACCAGGGCCCTGACTTTCACAAAATAAATAGGCCTTGGCCAAGCATTCAAGTCTCTACAGCTCTAGAACTTTACAGTTAGATCTTCAACTTTAGCTCTGTTGTTTCAATGCTTCTACTGTAGGAGGTAGGCCTCCGTTGTAAACTACCCCAGAGGTCTTCTGGTTCTCATATTTGGCATCAACCGCTTGAAAACAGCCCTCAGTCTTTCGTTAGCCTTTTGCAGGGTGTCAATAAAACCTAGCAGTAACCAGCCAACTCTGTTGTTCTTTATAGGCATTGTTCTCCCCATATTTTTCAAATGTCTGCATGATCGCACCTCCTAGATTTTGCTCCACTGGGATATTTTCCTCTAGGACACCCTAGGTTCAGTGATTTCACTAGGACTCACAGGACCAAGCATATAATTGTACTCATAGCTATGATTTATTACAGAGAAAGGACACAGGCAAAATCAGCAAAGGGAAAAGGCGGATGGGCAAAGTTCCTAAGAAGCCACGTGCAAGCTCTAAGAGTCCTCTCCCAGTGGAGCCAAACAAGACACGTTTCATTCCTCCATCAACAATGTGTACAAACGTGTTGTCTACCAGGGAAGCTTGCCTGAACCTAGGAGTGCAGTTTTGATAAGGGGTCAGTCATGTAGGTACCCTTTGTCTAGCATGTACCAAAATTCTATTCTCCCAGAAGGAAAGCAGGTGTTTGGCATAAAGCCTATTGTTTGTGCAAACATTTTAGGCTTAATAAACCACCCTCATCAGTTAGAGAAAGGTAGAAACACCTCCAAAATACAAGTTGCCAGATGCCAGCCAAGTGCCAACTTTGCAAGCAGGTCTTTCTAAGAACAAAAGTTTCAGGCACACTGTCTTAGTTTCTTAGTGCTATTATAACAGAAATACCACAGGTTGGTGGCTTTACCAAACAGGAGTTTATCTTCTCCTAGTTTAGGAGGCTAGAAGCCTGAATTCAGGGCACTGGCTCTAGGAAAAGACTTTCTCTGTCAGCTGTGGAGTAAGATCCTTTTCTCTTTTCAGCTTCTTTTCCTCAGTTCCTTGGTGATCTTCATGTGGCTTGTATCTTCCCTTCCATTTGTGCTTCATTCCTTGTGCCTAATCTGTTCTTTTTATGTATCAAAAGTGATTGGCTTACCCTACACTGATATCTCATTAACATAACAAAGCCCTATTCCCAAATAGGTTTACATCCATAGGTATAGAGGTTTAGGATTTACAACACATATTTGGGGAGGACACAATCCAATCCATAACACATACCACCTGTGAAATATTTAGCAAATGAGCCACACCTTGTACAAAGGACTATATGTACTCCATATAAGCATCCTCTTCACCCTGTGGGTGAGAGATGAGCCAGTTTCCAATCCCCATTTTACCACTCTTTTCTTCAGATCCCTCTCCTGGTCCATCTGTGTTAGTCCGGGTCCTCCGCAGACTCCTAACTATGATGAGATTAGCTGTGCAACAGATTTATTAGTGGCAATGCTGGTCAGGGGAAAGAGAGAAGTTAGGGTTGGCAGGAGGCTGGGAGGCAATCAGACCATGACGCAGGTCTGACCCCAAGTGAAGAAAAAAGAGGAAGGAAGGTTGGGTGTAAGTATCTTAGACTACAATGCAATCCTAAGAGTTTGGCAAGGCCGTCAAGGACTCCTTGAGTCAAAGTCGAGAAGTCATTATATCCCTGTCATGATCGGTCATTGGCTGATAGCAGTCAGCGGGAAGTGTAGCCTCAGTATGAACACAGTGATGGATTTCAGAGCTCAGCAGCTGGGACCTGCAGTTAATGACGCTCCCTGCAGTGGGAGATCTGAGAGACGCATTCTCATGGCTGCCACAACAGTGATTATGGCTTTCAAAATACGCCTGAAAGATTTATTACTTTATTATCAAACATTTAGCACCAAAAGTACATGGTAATTTGTAAGTTACCATTATAAAACCCTCTAAAATAGAACACTGATTGATTAATATGCAAATAATTTTATTTTTAATTTCATAAATTCAACAATATCCTATGCAGATATATCCTGGGAAAGGGGCTTTTTCTTTCCCAAAGGACTTCAATTGGAAGTTTAAACCAACACACAATAATCATGTAAGTGTTAGCACTAAAACAAGATCAATGACAAAAATTAAGTATTTCTAAATGTTCAAAATTCAAGTAATTTTAATATGATTTATATTAATTCTTAAAGTACCATTTTGTAAGCTCGTCTTCCTGATTGCTCTCAAATACCATTAGTGAAGAAAAGGCATTCCCACACACATTCTTAGGTTAACTATATACGACCACAGGTCAAACTTCTGAGGCAAAGAAACTTAAAAATGGATTAATCAAATATTTCTAAAAATTAATTTAAGGATAATTTGGGAGCTTCTAAATTATTCATGCTTAGATGTAAAATGGAAGAATATCCTCCCTTAGATAGTATCTAGGATTGGTTTCTATTTAGCAATGTTATCTTTATAGAGATAAACATTGGTTGTCAGTATAACACAAAATTAAGCCAAGATGACTAGAGTTTTCTCTATCTGCTAAGGTTCAACAGAAAATTGGTTCCACAGTTGGTCTGGCAGTTCCTTCCAACCAACATGTCTTTAACTCACATTAAACAATTCCTAATATCAAACAGTTAATTCCTACACACACACATAGCCACCATAGTAACTGGGCTCAACCTTTGCATAGACTTTATGCATGTTGGTGTAAATATGAGGTGCTATTAGAAAGAAATAATAAACCAAAACATTCAATGTAAAAGAAACATAAAGTGTTTATTTTTTAAAAAATGAGATCAATATCATTTTAATGTAGAAGATGCAATCTTTATTTACAGGCTAATAAAAAAATATTAAACTCAACCTAAGTAGATATACATTTGTCATAAGTCCTATAGGTTTGAGGCCAACCCTAAGTGGAAGACTAGATAGGTGGGAGAGTCAATTACATAATAAAATAAGGATGTCAAACAATGTTCAACATGCATATGAATCAATATACCTTTTTGTTTCTAAATATAAAAACAAAACAAAAACAGTCTGCTGAAGAGGGGGGAAAAAAAACAGCACCAAGGACAAGCTGTGGCAACTTTTGAAACTGTTCAGTTATAATTACCAAGATTCTTTCTTAAATCTACTTTAACAATATTCCCATAGCCCAAATATCACTTTTCCATCAAATTCATAACAGAGATACTGTAGAAGAGAATTTTAGAGATCAAGGTGTAAATACATACACACGTACCTACAACTCTCACGTTCTAGTGAAAGTTTTTTTGCAACTATTTGTGCATGTGTGTATTTTGTTTTTTAACTGAAATGGCTTTGCATTAGTTTTCTCATCTGTTTGGTTTTGTTCTAGAAGGTTGAGTTATATGAGTTTCTTTCTTACATGTGTGCAATATTAAAACTGCTTCTTATTCAGTCCTCCAGGAAAAAAAGTCTATAATCCTTAGTTCATCTCCAGAAGGCCATATATTCTAAAAAGAACTTTTAACCAGGTACTTTCTAAAATATCTGACAGAAAGCTCACAGCAATATCTGACCAACAGTGCTCCAATATAGGTTGACAAGCCCAGGAGAAGCAGGAATGAAAAGGGATCTGACCTGTGGAATTTTAAGCTACTGGGAAAATTTTCCATTCTGTTTATCAGCCCCTGAAAGGAATTTATATCATAAGCATTTCATACAATCTTTCAAATTACACAGCATTCTCACAAAAATGCCATTTCAAGGCTCCAAAAAAAAAAAACTCTTCATAGACTCATTAGACAGCTTTTGAAACTCAAAAGGTTTTAGCTTCTATTTCCTAAGGTTTCAGTCATACTTGATAAAGAATATTCTCTGGAAAAAAAAATGTAATGGTCATCCCATTCCAGGCTGTTTTTTGAGGATAAGAATACCATGGTTTCATGTCCCAGCAAAAAAAGATTTTCAGATCTGCCACAATGGCAATTTTTTCTGTAAATGAATACACCCACTAAGATCCAACATGAAAATCTCATGCCATGCATGGCAGTATGTGTAGGGGTTGGGAGAATGCATGAAGACTTTTTTTTTTTTTCTTTTAAGAGGTCTAGCCTGTCAGAGCAAACAATAACATGTAACTTGCTTATTCAGTTGTACAATTAAATACTAGCTTTCCCTTAGAGGCAACATTATGCTACAAAATATTTTAATATCAGTAACAATATACACTATGAAGTGTACTTCTATTACAAATTAACATGGTGACATACAGATGAACAAAACCACTCAAAACAAACCATAGATGAGCAAGAGTTAAAACAAAATTTATAAATAGCTAAATCACCAAATAAAGTATATACATTTTCTAGATTTATCTACGAACAAATACATAGTGCATCTCGGAAAGACAAGAAAATGTGATTTATATCACGTAACATCTGAATATTAGAAATGGAAGATACTGATAATGTTCTAAAAGGCTTTTCTCACTTAAAATTCCTTAAATGTATATCCTTTACAACAGTGATATTGGCAAAACTATCACCTCTTTTAATGCAACATTCTGACTTTGCCCAGAAGGGTACAGTGGCCTGCAGAACAGTAAATAAGAGAGTGGGCACTCCATGCTTAATCCTGGGATAAGAGAACTAGCAAATTCGTACAGTTTGCATATGAAGAGTGCTTTAGTCAAGTACACAATGACATGAAATCCAACCAAAACAATTACTGTATCAAAATTTCCTCACCACATCTTGCCCACTTTTGCCCCCAGCTTTTTAAATAATTGGCAAATCAGGGTTACTTTAAGAGAAAACTGCTGTTTGAATACAAATGTATTTTGTCACATAGTAATAAATTGGAGCTTTCATTGCCAGGATAATTTACCTTTAAGTGCCAACAAGATAAACACAAGACAAACTTTATAAAGAACTCAAAATGTACAAAACTTTCTTTCATGGATCCCAGAAAATAGCCATCTGAGACTAAATATTAATGCTTCAGTACCATGTACACAAATCAACATAATTGAGAACAGATATTTCACACTCGCTTGCATTTCTTGTAAAAACAAATGTAAAATGTGCAAGAACTTTTCAGAAACTATTTCTATTGCAGCATTGATTGATACAGGATTGCTTAAAGAAAACTATATGTACTGCAGTGAATAAAGCTGAAAGGAAAACTTGTTACAATAAATGACCATAAAGAACTGATGTAGATATGAGGATGCACAGTAAATTAAAAAAAAAATTTTTTTTCAGTAAAAAAAAAAAAATTAAGTCACACCTACATTTCTGCAATTCACTGAGTCCATTTCTGCCCTTTGAAACATCACATTTAACATTCTGGAATACAGCATATGAACTCATCTACTCTCTTGTATTTAAAGGCTATTTCTTATAAAATTCCAGTTTACAGTGTCCTTCTACTCAATGGAAAAGGAACCAAATAAAACAGCAGTGTTTCATTTGGTACTTAAGAACCTAATAATACCCTTTTGAGAAAAGCATGCTTTGGTGCTTATGGTTTTAAGAAAATCAAAATTGCTTTACATGCAATAGTTAATTATGGTATACCACAGAAAATGGGGTGGGGGGGATTATGCATTTAATATTCATTGCTCCCATGAAGCCCTGAGGTACCATCTTTCATTTAGGCAACAAACAGCCTCCCTTGATCTTCTATCATCTTTGTCATCATCTTCCCTAGTGCCCCCAATCCAGAAGAGTTTGATTAACAATCTTGTTGGAGATACAGTCAATTTAATAAGAATTTTTATGATACAGACTGTGCAGATCATCTAATTTGGAATCACTGTCATCTAGGGGAGTTTCACTCGAAGTTCCCAGGTCTCCATTTTCATGTGCGTTAGTTACAGTCTTCTTATCAAACCCTGAAAGAAAAAAATTAACAAAAGCAGATAGTTTCTAGTAAAAGGAAAATAAATAAAAGACTCAGTCTTACAATTTTATTGAATAAGAAACAAAGGAATGGCCACTGTAATTAATAACTATAATAAAAGGCAAAATAAAAGGGCACTAGTATAGGGTGGGAAACCCTGGTGGCGTAGTGGTTAAGTGCTATGGCTGCTAACCAAAAGGTTGGCAGTTTGAATCTGCCAGGTGCTCCTTGGAAACTCTATGGGGCAGTTCTACTCTGTCCTATAGGGTCGCTATGAATCGGAATCGACTCGACGGCAGTGGGTTAGTATAGGGTTGCTATGAGTCAGAACCACCTCAAGGGCAACAGATTTGATTTTTTTGTTTTTTGAGTTTAGTTTAGTAATTCCTGACAAAGGAATTCTTCCTTCTTATATCAGCTATCAAACATAGTAAAAAAATTTTTTACACTATCTATTGTACTTCCATAAAAATTTATAAAATGTCCTACCAAGTATTTTATGAGACCTAGAACTGACACATACAATTGTAAAATCCATTAATTCTACTTACGCAAATTTCTTTTGAACTGTGAATTGTATTTTTCTTTCACATATTTGAATTCAGACTTATTTAACTTCAGTTCACTGGGGTACATACTGGTTGATCACTAAAAATCTAGTTTGCTGGCAAGACAACATCTAGCTAAAACTGAAACCTAATTTTGGATAATCTGTTGTTATTAGGTGCCTTCAAGTTGGTTCTGCCTCATAGCAACCTTATGTATAACAGAATGAAGTGTTACCAATGTTATTCTCACAGTATCGCTGCTATGTTTGAGCCCACTGTACAGAACAGATAATAGGCTTGCAAATAAATAAGAGTTGACTGTGTTACCTATTTAGTGAGCTATGAAGTATGGCTATGTGCTAACCAATAACCAATGAACACACGTGATTTAAGTCAGTTAACAGTGATGTATCGGAAGAGCATACATTTTTGGTTATTTGAGTCACTCTTAAGTAGTCTGCAACTTGCACAGGTGACAGAAAAACTTCTATCGTCAATTGCAAAAAAGGAAGGCATAAGCCTTCTAATCCTAGTAGAAAATAGTAGAAACTGTGAAAGAAAACGAAACCATGAGGGGAGCCCAACAATGTAAGATTTTAACATACTGCTGCAGTAGTTTTGTTCAAAATGCATAGAGTGAACAATAATTGCTACTACAGTCTCTGTGTAGGTAATTCACAACATATAGGTTTACCAAAAGGGCAGCAGTTCAATTCACCAAAAAACTCTTTATATCAGAAGTTTTCAAAATTTTTGGTTTCAGGATGCCTTTACACTCTTTTATTTAACATTTCATTGTGATTTAGGTGAAAGTTTACATAGCAAATTAATTTTCCAAACAATGATTCTTACACAAACTGTTTCATGACCTTGGTTGCAATCCCCTCAATGTATCAGCACTCTCCCCATTTCCTCCACGGATACCCTGTTTCCATTAGTCTGGTTTCCCTGTCCCTCCCTGTCTTCTCATTTTTGGTTTTGGGCAGATGTCACCCTTTTGGTCTCCTATAGTCAACTGTTCTAAGGAACACATTCTTCATGAATGTTATGTTTAATATATAAAAAAAAAAAAAATTTTTTTTTTTCTTTTTAGCACTGTCTATTATTTGGCTGAAAGGTGGCCTCCAGGGGTGTCTATAGTTTGAAGTTAGAAGGTTGTCTTAGGGTATTAGTCTTGGGGGTGGGATGCCTTTACATTCTTAATAAGTATTGAGAACTCCAAAGAGCTTTTTTATGTGGGTTACCATAAAACTGAGAAATTTTCAAAATACTTATTATCTGCTAAAAATAACAATAATAATCCCAATAAAAGTTAACATAAGTAACACATTATTTTTTATTATTCATACTTCGTGTATAATATCATATGAAAGAAGAACTGGTATTAAGACAGGCAGATCATGTTAAGATATATTTATTCTAAAACACATGTTAATCTTTGTTTTAGAATCTAAAAAACTTCAGTTTTATTTATTCTTCAAGGATCACTTATAGTCCAGTAACCGGTAATATATTTTTCTTAACAGTCCAAGATGAATCTAGAAAACCTTATATATAAATACAACTTTCACATAGCTACCAGTGTACAATAAAACTATAAGCAAAGGAAAGTTATTCATTCCTATGGCTTCCCTAACGTTAAAACACTGTTAGTGGAGAACATTTGATAATTATATGCCTAAAATTTATAAATTTTAGAGTGATTTTTTTTTTTTACCTTGTAACACCTTGATTTCCCCACTTGTGTCTTTGCAACTAGCACCAGGATTACCACCTCCTTCTAACTCATCAAGGTACAAACGGTAACGATGTCCACTCTCATCTTCGTACTCTACATTTTCGTCATCAGAATCCACCTCAGGAGCCACATAAACTACTTCAAATTCAATCTCTCCTCTCTAAAGCAGGGAAAGAAAATGAGGGAGTCAAGTTACTATCCCCAAATTCTTTGGGATGGGGAAAAAAGGCTGCACCTCAGATATAGCTCCCTTCTTGACAGCAAGTAACAGAATTCAAGACTCTCAGGAAGAAAAGAGCTGTTGGACTAGACCAACCTTATGAATCTTCTTCAAATAATTTCCCTTTAACATTATAGTAACTCTTTCTACTGATCATATTTTTGCTAATAGACCTAAAATAAAAAAAGGATGCCCAACTATTCGGTTTTTATAGAATTTTAAAACAAGTGTTCAGTTTAAAGTCATTCTGCCATTTTCTATTTTGCACAGCAATTAAGCAAATCTATCTAAATAGTCAGATATTAAATAAATGCAGTTGCACCCAAGGGCATCAAACGAACTTTTCCTTAACTAAATCAAGAAACTTCTAGACCATAATTTCTTGTTTCTTATTGAATAGCTCTTGAAGCTTTTGTTAACTTTCATTAAAAACCAGACAGCGCTAATCAAGGCATTTTGTCTAGTAATAATAGTAGTTATTTGTTGAACAAAATTATATCCCTCAATCCTCAGAATAACCATATTGTAGTCTTTTACATGAATGAAAAAACTGAATGAGTCTTAGAGAACAGATAACTTTCCCAATATGATAAACAAGTAAATAGAAAAACAGAAATTTGACTCTAAAGCCTTTGCTCTTTATCTATGCTAAGCTAAATGTGTAATATTTGTACTGTTATTCTTTAATAACAATTTTAAATGTTCAAGTAAAAAGTTAGATTCTTTTATGCTAAAAAAAAAAAAAAAATCCCAGTTACAATTATCATTTAATTAGAGACTACAATCACTATACCCAAGCCTGATGTTTGTAACTCTCTGAAAATTATGTCTGCCTGTTATGGATTGAATTGTATCCCCAAAAATGTGTATCAACTTGGCTAGGCCATTATTCCCAGTGTCATGTGAACGTCCACCATTTTGTCATCTGATGTGATTTTCTTATGTGTTGTAAATCCTACCTCTGTGATGTTAATGGGAGCTCTGGAGGCACAGTGGTTAGGAGCTACAGCTGCTAACCAAGAGGTCAGCAGCAGTTCAAATCCAATAGATGCTCCTTGGAAGCCCTATGGGACAGTCCTACTCTGTCCTATAGGGTCACTATGAGTCGAAATCAACTCAATGGGAGCTGGTTTTTTTTTTTTTTTTAATGATGTTAATGAGGCAGAATTAGAGGCTGTTATGTTAATGAGGCAAGACTCAATCTACAAGATTAGGTTTTATCTTGAGTCACTCTCTTTTGAGTTATAAGAAAAGTGAGCAGAGAGACAGGGAGACCTTGTGTCACCAAGAATGAAGAATCAGGAGGGGCGCACGTCCTTTGGACCTGGGATTCTTGCACTGAAAAGCTCCTAGACCAGGGGATGATTGATGACAAGGACCTTCCCCCAGACCCGACAGAGAAAGAAAGCCTTGCCTTGGAGCTGGCATCCTGAATTCAGACTTCTAGCCTCCTAGACTGTGAGAGAATAAAATTTCTCTTTGTTAAAGCCATCCACTTGTTGGTATTTCTGTTATAGCAGCACTAGATAACTAAGACACTACCTTTCCTCAGAAAAGCAATTTTTGATTACTACTCTCCTCAGAAAAGCAATTTTTGATTACTACTCGTTAAGTTAGTCTCTTTGGTGCTCCTCTTTCCCAGTAGTTCCAGGTTATGCCTCAGAATATGCACTTAGTGTTTCCCAAATGCCTATTTGTAGTTCCTTCACCAGTTTCCATTCATCCCACTTGTGCTATTGCATGGCAGCCAAGTGGGGTCTGGAAAAACGCTACCTTAAAGAGGCTAGTATAGCATTCTTAGATCTCCCTTATCAGATAATGCTTTAAAAATACCATTTCTGGGGGAGATAAACGGATAGCGCAGTGATCGTTAGTAAAATTCTAGATGAAGAATTAGATCTGCAGGTGGTTATCACAAGACACATATTTCAGGCTTAATTCTGAGAAAGAGCTTTCAAAAAAAGAATCAGAACTGTACAACAACAGAATGGACTACTTGGTCATCAGGCAAGTCCTCCTTTAATGCAATTATTTAAGTAACGATGTTCACTAGAGTTGAACTAAATGAACTATAAATTTACTTTCAGCTCTTGAGATTCAATTCTACTTGGCATATTATGTTGACGATCCAACAAACATCTCAATGTACTAGCAACCTCTCAAACGGAAAAACAAAACAAAACAAACATCTTAAGTATACTAGATAACAAATATGAGTCCTGGGTATTAATCCCTAATCTAAATTTATTTGCTCTGTGACCTTGAGTAAACCGTTTAATCTCTACAAACATCAGTTCACTAATTTTAAATAGGAAGCCTAGGCTAGATAATTCCTAAGGACCCTTTCAGTTCTAACAATCTATGACTATAAAATCAATCCAATTCTAGCACTGCCTAATGTATAATATAGGCAGTCCCCGAGTTATAAACATCCAATGTATGTACAAGCTATAGTTCCAAATCAACCCCTGTACAGCCTATATTAAAAATTCAAGGTACGTATACAACGGTTTGTAATAACAAACAGGGCATCAAAACATCACTATTACTGTATTATTATGTTAAAGATGTTTTAGTGTATCTGAAAGTGTTTCTTTAAATGTTTTTCAAGCACAGGAAGGTACACTATATATTACATACTAAAAGAAACATTTGACTGACTGACGTTAGACATGAACTGTACCTGTTATGACTTAAGTACAAATTCAAATTAAAGACAGATTTAGGGACAGAACACGTTCATAATCCAGGGATTGCCTGTACCTTATATTTGTATAGTGTTTTAGACATTAATCATGTTTTGCTTTCTAATTACCAGGTCCTATTCTTACACATACTTAATCCTCACAACTCTATTTCAACCCCTACTGCACAGATGAGGACACTGCAGCACAGAGGACTTAAGTCACTTGCTGGAAGTTATACCCAACCCCCGCAGTGCCATCTATACAGCTATGGAAAAAAGCAAACAAAATCTTTTTTGGTAAATTTGGCTGAATGTCTTTATAAAAACTGCAAATCAAAGAGAACTACATACTATATATATAACACTTTACTACTTGAGAAACTTTCTAGGGAAGTATATACAGTAGATTCAAAAAGAACCACTTGATAGACACAATTTTAATTACATAAAGGGAGCTTACCTGCTGGGAAAGAATGGTTACAGCTTCTTTGTGCTTTGTGTCTCTTAGGTTAACTCCATTGACTGCCAGAATAGCATCCCCAACATGTAGCCCTCCACATCTATCAGCAGGTTGCCCTGGATGGATCTCAGAGATGAGGATTGGAACACCATGTTCTTTCCCACCCTAACAACAACAAAGAGCAGTAAATTAATTCACTCTTTGAAAAATATAGTTGCAGGCTATTCTAAATAGACATAAAACATTTTCTTAAAAATATCTCTCAATAAGCACCTATACTGTCTCTATAAATATTGGGTGACATCTTATTTGCTACTTAAGTAATGGAAAATAAGTTATGACAACTACCAAAGAGTTAGCTCTGAGTAAAATTATTAATTACATGTGCTTTTCTAAAACACATTCCAGAGTCTCCAAAAAAACTCCACACAAAACAAAAATCAAAAAACTGTAATTGGCTCAACTCTTTTAGTAAAAATGAGTATTTAAGTCTCAGTAGTCCACAGCACTACTATAATTTATCAAACCTAAATCACTACCAGTAGGGTAAGACAAACCATTATTTTACATATCACAAAAATAATCAAATTGATAATAAGATGGACTTCAATTTCAGAGATGTTAAAATGTGAAAAAAATGAGCAACACAGAATTGAAGAAATACAGTATTTGGTACTTATCAGTTTCTCTGTTACATTATACAATAAAAGCCAGAACCTATGTAAGGCAGAGAAAATGAAATACTTGCCACTAATGGAGAGTGAAAGAAATGTGGTAAGCTATACCCCGTCAAAGATGGAAAACTTGCAAGACCAGGAATAACAAGGCAGTTCCATCAAGTTCCAGCTCTCATAGGTTTCGGTGTAGTTACTTATGTATGTATATGTATATCTTATCTCTCCTAGTAGAATTTACGCTCTTTGAGGGCAGTGTATTAGAAAAGACAGGTATTCCATAAATACCTACTAGATCAATTTTTTACTATAAGAAATATTCCTACATTAAGCAATACCAGAAACAAATGAATTTATGCAGTACCTACATATTACCAAACAAAAATTGGAGTAAAGCCACCTTACTATTCAGCTGGAACAATGCACTTAGAATACAGGCAAAATGGCTCCAAATATATGTACTCTCAGGAATGTTGCCCAAGGTTTACAAACACACCAAATTAAAAAAAAAAGAATATATACCAAAGAGTCAGTGATATTTGATAGCAAAGAAATGAGAGAAGAGAACGATAACACACCCTAACAAAGAAAAGCAATATAATTTGGAGCCATTTAACAGAGAAGAAAAGTTATAGTTATTCCCAAAGGCTTCTAGAGGCATCACAGTACATGGCACAGAACTATGACCTGGGTCATAATGAAAATGTGAAACCCTGCTTACTAAAGGTTTATTTAGCAGTTGTTAGGAAGATTTACATGCAAAAAAAAAAGTTTACATAAAACATAAGTGATAGTACCATGAGGATAAACTTTGTTATTAGAGAAAATATATCCAGAACATTTTGTTCCCCAATGATACCCAACAAAAGAACATGCTTATACTAGATGACTGCAGAAAAGGAGACTGGAAGCACTACTTCTTACTGTAATTGAAATGCCAAGGCCTTCATGATCTTCCTTAAGGAGAAGAACTTTTCTAATTGGACCAACACCTTGGCTTTTCTTTAAGGAGTCTTGATCCTTAATTGGGGGAAAAAAAGAAGAAAAGTTAATATTACCATATAATACACCAAATGGAGTAAAACCACGCTATATAACTTGCATTTAGAAATCTTAATTTCCTGGATGGATTCACAGTATAGAATTAAGAAAATTTTATCAAAGGACTAATAGATACAATGGAAACATGAAAACAGTTGTTCTGTTAATATAATGAAATTTATGTATGATTTTCTCACCTTTTTATCAATAATTTCTTTAATATTGATACGCTTTTTAAATTGTAGAACAGTATAAAAGAAATTATTGCAAGGAATTAATTGACGAACAAATAGGTTCAAAAAAATAAAAGTAGATAACTATCTTCACTGAAAAATTTCTTAAAGATCTTCATTTTAATTGATCTGTAAAACTGAAAAACAAATTTCCAGTTGGAACATTAATTACTTCTTTATTCTTCAGTGCTCTGCAGTCTACCTCTAAAATAAAGGGCCTTGCTCCATACATAAAACAAAAAAATCCAAATCTCTTCCCTTCAGCTACCCACAATCTTCTCCAGCTACTACCCTCCTCCACTTTTCTTAACCTTCACACAAAGTTCATCCTCACCATATCTCCCTTCTTACCTCCCACATAAAATGGCTGTAATTGCGGTTTTGCCCCTACCTACTCCAATGAAACAGCCTTCTCTATGGTCACTGGCAACCAATATTGCTACATTCAAAGAACACCTTTTAGTCACAACCCATCACACTACTTTCCTAAGTGGCCTACAGCTGACAGCTCCATCTCAGGTTCCTTTCTTTGGTGATCCATTTCTATCCTTCACTCCATAGAAGTTTTCATCCTTGTTCTCCTATTCTTTTCTCCTTATGTACACATTCACTGGGTGACCTTTATCAATTCCATGGTTTTAACTATAATAGATGGATGATTCCCCTAATATTTCTTCAACTCATATTTTCTCTCCTGAATTTAAGAGTCAGGTGTCCAACTGGATATATCCAGGATGTCCGCAGCTCAGGCACTACATGTCTAAAACTGAACTCATCATGTTTTCCTCAAAACTTTTCTTTTCCTCATATCCTTTATCAGTGAATGCCATCATCTCACGCAGTTGCCCAAACCACTAACCTAGACTTCTCCTTCTTACTCACCTATTTAACCAAAAGCAGTTAGTCAGAGTTCTCTTGAGCTAGAGTAATTCTCTCAAACCTGTCATTCCTCTCAAATTCCACTTTCTCCTGCCCTCATCATTTTCTCCTTAGATTACTGTAGTATCTAATTTATCTCCTTGACTTCAATTTGACCCTAATCCAATGTATCTTTTTTTTTTTTATCACACTAAAGTGTCATAAAGTGTAAATCTGATTAAGTCCACTATTTTATTTAAAACTCCTGAATGTCAGGTTAAAGTTCAAATTCTTTTATTTAGCATAGAAGAACTGTTGCCATCTGGCCACTGCCTAAAACTCCTGGCCTTATATTTAGCCACTTTCCAAAGCCTGCTTTTATCACGCTTTTATCACCCTGACACACCCAATACAAACTACTTTGTTTTCTACCTTAACCTTTCCATTTCCCAAATCTACTGGACCTAGAAGTTAATGGGGATCACTAATATCCCAGAGAAGACAGTGGCATAAGTGCTTATTGCCATCCCTACTCCTCTCCCACAAACATCATGTACATACCAATTCTTCTTACAATACGTTTCACACAGGAAACACATTATTTTACTTTGTTAAGGTCATACTTTATCTGTACTAAGATATAAGAGCTACTGGGTAAAAGACAGACATGCTTTCATTATATTAAGGTTCGTATTATCAAGCAGCTGTTGTAAAGAAATTTAGTAAAGATTTACCAAGATAGAAAACTTCTGTAAATGGAGGTGACAGAAGCAGACAATTAGACACAGATCTCAAATTCCATCTTAATTCAAGACCAAGCAGGTGTAAATGTTAGTTCAAAATCTATATTTGGATTTGTTGTTGTTGTTTGTTGTAAGGTTTCAAGCAGATGCCAACTCAAAGTGATCCTATATGCCGGAGTAGAAGTGCCCCAGAGGGTTTCCTAGGCTGTAATCTTTACGGGAGCAGATGACCAGACCTTTTCTCCTGCGGACCTGCTGATGGATTCGGGCTCGAACTGCTGACCTATCAGTTAACCAGCCAAGTGCTTAACTATTGCACCACCAGGGCTCCTTTACTTACCAAAATTACCCTTTAACAGCTTCTCAAAAATATCTGGCAATTTATCAGTGTGACCACATACTCTAGGCTCAGCTTTAGACAAATGTAAGCATGCCCAATATGATTCAAAGTACTACCAATATGTTTGTTAGCAATGGCTCACCGTCTTTAGAAATATCACTCTCAGGGAATTAGTAAGTCTCTGAAGAGCTACTGAAATTTCTAAGGGTTATTGAAATTTTAAATATGTATCTGTTTCAAATAAATTTAATTCCATTTTCACTTTTTTAAATAAAGGTTTTAAATACTACTAGAGTTTAAAAAAAAAAAAGAATAGAATTCTAACTAAAGAGAAGAAGAGGTTGAGCAGGAAGTGGTATTGGAGCAAACATACATGGCCTGGTGGTGCTTGCATCGGTCGTTTCAGGTCATTACGTCCTCTACAGGCTCTGATAACAGTTTTATGACGATGCAAATGTATTTCAGCTTCCAACTGGTTCCAAAGCTTATCATGAGCAGGTCCCTTCATATCTCGTCCTAGTAATTGTATTTGTTGGACCCTTCGTAACGGGAAAAAAATTCATTCAGTTAGTTTTTCTCATTATGCCCCCCAAAAAGAGAATTCAAAAGAATTACTGAACATCAGCAGCTCTTGCATAAATCTCAATTAGTAATAAAATGGGTTAATAAAACTAATACTCAGGATCCTCCTCATGTCTCTCAGATTTACAATGATATGAAAACTTTAAAAAGGACATGTCTTCTAGGGAAAGAGCTAAAAAGACAAAAATGAATGAGACTTCATTGAATCATATACTTAATTCAAATACATCTAAAAAATTACGAGATTAATATCAATTAATATGTGTTTCATGTTTAGTGTACAATCAAGGTAGGTCATTGAACTCAGCCTGATATTATGAAAGACTAGCCTTCAGATGAGGTTAACTGTACAAAGACATTTCTTCTAATGACAGTTTCTTTTTACAAAATGATTACTGTAAATACGGTAAAAAAAAAAAAACTATTAGAAAACATGTACTTCGAGATGATATAAATTGTATTTGTTCCACATCAGTTTTTTTTTTTTAATTTTTATTGTGCTTTAAGTTTACAAATCAAGTGAGTCGCTCATCCAAAAATTTATATACACCTTGCCATATACTCCTAGTTGCTCTCCCCCTAATGAGACAGCACATTCCTTCCCTCCACTCTCTATTTTCGTGTCCATTCGGCCAGCTTCTGACACTCAATGCCCTCTCATCTCCCATCCAGACAGGAGCTGCCAACATAGTCTCATGTGTCTACTTGATCCAAGAAGCTCACTCCTCACCAGTATCATTTTCTATCCCATAGTCCAGTCCAATCCCTGCCTGAAGAGTTGGCTTTGGGAATGGTTCCTGTCGTGGGCCAACAGAAGGTCTGGGGGCTATGACCACCGGGGTCCTTCTAGTCTCAGTCAGACCATTAAGTCTGGTCTTTTTATGAAAATTTGGGGTCTGCATCCCACTGCTCTCCTGCTTCCTCAGGGGTTCTCTCTTGTGTTCCCTGTCAGGGCAGTCATCAGTTGTAGCCGGGCACCATCTAGTTCTTCTGGTCTCAGGATGATGTAGTCTGGTTTCTGTGGCCCCTTCTGTCTCTTGGGCTTGTAATTACCTTGTGTCTTTGGTGTTCTTCATTCTCCTTTGCTCCAGGTGGGTTGAGACCAACTGATTAATCTTAGATGGCCACGTGCTAGCATTTAAGACCCCAGACGCCATTCTCCAAAGTGGGATGCAGAATGTTTTCTTAATAGATTTTATTATGCCAATTGACTTAGATGTCCCCTGAAACCATGGTCCCCAAACCCCCACCCCTGCTACTCTGGCCTTCGAAGCATTTGATTTATTCAGGAAGCTTCTTTGCTTTTGGTTTAGTCTACTTGTGCTGACCTCTCCTGTATTGTGTGTTGTCTTTCCCTTCACCTAGAATAGTTCTTGTCTACTATCTAATTAGTGAATACCCCTCTCCCTCCTTCCCTACTCTCGTAACTATCAAAGAATATTCTCTTCTCTGTTTAAACTATTTCTTGAGTTCTTATAATAACATGGAGGAATCTGCAAGGCATTATACCGAGTGAAATTAGTTGCAAAAGGACTAATATTGTATGATACCACTATTATAAGAAAAATTTTTCTTATAATAGTGGTATCATACAATATTATAAGAAAATTTTTTTCTTATAATAGTGGTATCATACAATATTAGTCCTTTTGCAACTAATTTCACTCGGCATAATGCCTTGCAGATTCCTCCATGGTATGAAATGTTTCACAGATTCATCACTGTTCCTTATCAATGTGTAGTATTCCATTGTGTGAATATACCATAATTTATTTATCCATTCATCTATTGATGGGCACCTTGGTTGCTTCCATCTTTTTGCTATTGTAAACAGTGCTGCATTGAACATGCGTGTGCATATATCTGTTCGTGTAAAGGCTCTTATTTCTCTAGGATATATTCCAAGGAGTAGGACTGCTAGATCATATGGTAGATCTATTTCTAGCTTTTTAAGAAAATGCCAAATCGATTTCCAAAGTGGCTGTACCATTTTACATTGCCACCAGCAGTGTATAAGTGTTCCAGTCTCTCCACAACCTCTCCAACATTTATTAGTTTGTGTTTTTCAGATTAATGCCAGCCTTGTTAGAGTGAGATGGAATCTCATTGTAATTTTGATTTGCATTTCTCTATTGGCTAATGATCATGAGTGCTTCCTCATGCATCTGTTAGCTACCTGAATGTCTTCTTTAGTGAAGTGCCTGTTCATATCCTTTGCCAATTTTTTAATTGGGTTATTTGTCTTTTTGTAGTTGAGTTTTTGCAGTATCATGTAGATTTTCGAGATCAGATGCTGATCGGAAATGTCATAGCTAAAAACTTTTTCCCAGTCTGTAGGTAATCTTTTTACTCTTTTGATGAATTCTTTGGATCAGCATAGGTGTTTGATGTTTAGGAGTTCCCAGTTATCTAGTTTCTCTTCTGGTGTTTGTGCATTGTTAGTAATGTTTCATGTACTGTTTATGCCATGTATTAGGGCTCCTAGCATTGTCCCTATTTTTTCTTCCATAATCTTTATCGTTTTAGGTTTTAAATTTAGGTCTTTGATCTATTTTGAGTTTATTTTTGTGCATGGTGTGAGGTATGGGTCTTGTTTCATTTTTTGCAGATGGATATTCAGTTATGCCAGCACCATTTGTAGGAGACTGTCTTTTTCCCATTTAACTGACTTTGGGCCTTTGTCAAATATCAGCTGCTCATATCCACATCAGTTCTTAATGTGACATTAAAACAATGAGCAGAAAATGATTTAGTACTAATAATAAATCACCAAAGTTTATGAATAACTTACCTAAAAAAATTAAAGCAGGCAGAACCTATATATAATTGTGATAAAATTATTGTCATTAACTTAATTATAACACATTTTCTTGAGAGGCAAGAAAGGTCCGGTTTTAGTGATCACAGAAAGAGTTCCTTATGAAAGTTCTGATGTACATGTAAACATCATCTATCATGGTATCAAGGCAAGAAATGGCTAAAAAATGCTGCTTTATAGGCTTGCTAGTATTTCAAGTTAAGGTACTGTGTGTGTGTGCATGCCTGTGTGTAAACCTAGTCATACGTATTTAATATGGATAAGCAAATCTGTAATATACAATGCTATCAATATTAATTTAACAACAATAAACTATAACCAACTTTAAAATAATTCTTAGGATGAAGATTAATGTTCCACTTAGCACAAAAGATTAAAATATAAGAGCCAACTTGTCACCTAAGAGTACAAAGTTACCCATTTTTTACATACCTTCCTGCCAGTTCCTTATCCAAGTACTTGGCAGCCAATCTGGCCCCATAAACTTCAGCCTGGAGAACAGCTATATGTCTGCGAAGGGCTTCATTCTCTTTTCTCAACAATTTCACTTCAGCTTCAAGTTGAGCTTCTTTCATTTTTTCTTTTTTGTTTGCTTCAAGCTCTCTCTCCTATTAGGATTGTTTAAAAATATATAATTTAATGAAAATATTTTTAAGACTCTTCAGTAGTTCATGTTCCTTAAAATACACAAAACCACACAGTCTATAATACTGACAATGAAAGCATATAGTAAAAATTGCCACTTCATTGCTACACAAAGAACTGGATGCTATAAAATGGCATACAAAGATTTGGATCCTCTTCTTTTTAACTAGTACTGAAAAGTCTTCTAGATAACTGCATGCCTTGGGGCATCCTGATACTGAGGATAGAAAGAGAAGTAGTCTTCTCTAAGCTGATATTAATAGGAGTGGTTTCAATGGATATTTGAACCTGTTCTTTATATTACTTTCTAAAAATGACTCAAGAAACCAGACCAAAATGAAAATCACTTTGGTGGCTGACTTTAATGCAACAATTTTATAAAGTAAGTCAAAATCATTCAGTTACAGATACATTTTATAGCTAATTTATCTTGGAGGAGGATAAGAAACTTACAATACTTAAATTAGATGAGACATTTCTCATTCTATGTGGAAATGTTATGGTTATGGAGAAATACTGGTAACAGCTGCATTAAAACATTTACACATGGAGAAATTTCTATAGATAAGCATATCTATGGTGTAGATTATCAGTGAACTTTGGGATGTGGCTCATCCATTCATCTATATGTTAAAGTGGATGCAGAACAGTTTTCTCAGGAAAATACTGGCCTCCCTCACCTCCACAGAGGTAGGATGGTCATCCATTCTTAACGTTCACAAGAGGATTCCATCCTGTGCACCACTTGATGGATAGTCCACATATGTCAATCTATAGGTGTTAGTCAGAGATATAACCTCAAGATCTTTGCCATCAAATTTTTATCACAAGTTTACATGTGAGAAATAATGTTCAATTTGCCCTAAAAGTACAGTCTGTGTATTCCTATAGATCAAGTGTTACACATGTAAATGCCTTCAGGATCCAAGCACAGAACAGATAGGCAAGTACAAGACAAACAGAGTGGAAAATGGAAGGTACAAAATACTGTTTAAAGATAGTCAAATTCAAATTCACACACACACACACACACACAAACTGTACGGCCATACGAAACCCTTCTGAGAGTTGAATAAAGGGTCAGGCCCTGGCAGACATTTTAGGTGTCATTTCTGGATCAAGTAAACCATCCAAACACTACAAACTTGCATTTATCCTGAGCAGAACTGCTTTTATTGACTTACAGAATAAAGAGCCCAGTAAAAATATGTGTTGACGAGATGTGGAAGACATTGTTTACTACACCACAATGTCCCCTTTACGAACACTTAAATAAAAATCTACCTTAGCACCAGGAAAGAAATGTTTCTCAGAAGCAAATTATTTTCTATTGCATGGCCACTGGTTATTTGAATAATTATTTCCCTTTTTATTCTGCATACTGAGAAGCTGGGAAAGAAATTTAAGCACATTCCTAGCAATTCATGGAATATATTTTGGTACTACTTTAACCTTTTGCCTTGCATGGTCTACTGTTTTGTCCAACATCAGTATATAATATATTCAAATATAATGCAATGAATACTATAATCTTAAATACACACACATAAATAATAATATACAGGGTAAAAAAAACTAAGGAAACTATCAAATGCTGGATATATTTACCACTTCTTTGACTAAAAATATTTATTATGTATGTGGCAAATGGAAGGATGATTACCACCAGGGTTTTTCAACTTCTGTAAAAAATTTAACCATTAAAATACTATTTCTAGATACTGTCTTTAAAGGATCTGAAGAATAATCTAGAATCCTCCTTTTACACGTTTGAAATTATAAAAATCTCAATTTATTTCAGAATCTATTTCCTAAAAGGGCTGGTATCAGTTTCAAAAGAAACCACAGTTTGGATAACATACACAAAAATCCTTTTTTATGACATTTATTGAGACTAATGCTGTTTGATTTAGAAAAGAGTTTCTAGAAGCCAAAATTTCTTTGGTTTATTGCCTAAATAAATTTTATGTTGAGGACTATCACTTTTAATTACTTTAATGAGCTATTTATACTATATTTACGAAATCTGAAAAACACGTTAAGCTATCACTTCATTTTAATGATTCAAACCCCTAACAAGTCTGACAAGCTCTTTTGCCTAAACTTAACAGAGGCAAACAAGAATAAAAAAAAAAAAAGAAATTGAACTTAATCACTTTTAAATTTAAAGGAAAAAAAATATTTTAGTTAACATGTTTTATATTAGGTAACAACCAAGAGGTTCACTTTGTATTTAGGTTGGAGTAGTGATAAAAGTACTAATAATTTATATCTTCTTATTTTCTAAAGTAATACCTGGCAAAGGGTTTCAAAATTCAGTTATTTCAAAGATCACACAAATATTCTCAAGACTGCTGAAAAGCTATAATACATGCAGTGGATAAATAAGAAACCAACATGCACATTCTTTCTCTGGGAATAAATTCAAATAGAAACTTGGGGGGGAGGGGTGGTAGCTAGGCCTGTTGAGTAAATCTTCAGTACACTCAAGTGGAAAAACCAATTGTTCCTCTGAGTAGAGGTATGAGGAAGTTACAGGGCTCAGAAGTTGCCAAAAATTGATGGGCTTTGCAAATAATGGGTATAAATCACAAACAAAAGACAAACCTTTAAAACATGCAGTGAGAAAAGAGCAATGGATCACCACTGAACTTTTCAGGTGTTTACACCCTAAAAAAATGGCCATCATAAACACCATTTTCAAACACAAAGAGTCACAACATGTATTATGCAGATAAAACACTAAGAACACTTCAGCATGACATATTAAAGCGAAGCAGAAACGGCATACTTACCAGCTCCTCCACAGAGGGGACAGACTTAAGATATAAGAAAAAAGTTTTATAATTAGAAAGATGTCAAACAAATGAATTTAACTAGTGGTATAATCATTACAAGGAAAACCCTCACATATTGAATATCATTTTGTTGTAAAATTCACTAGAATACATTTTTAAATCCATAAACAACAGTAACCGTATTTATTGTATTAGACAAAAATGTTTATCAGGATTAGTCAATATACCAACTTCAGTGTTTTTACCTCAAAGCTAATGTTAAAATTTCAGATAAATTCTTTTCTAATGAAAATGTAGGCTGTTGCTCAATGTTAACATCAAATATCCAAAAGAGGCAGTTATCATCTGACTTTTATTTCCTTCAAATAGAACAACACTTCTAATTTAGATGCCTGGAATTCCAGAATTTAAGATGACTTTAGACATTACATAGTCTAATCCTTTCATTTATACACAAAGAAACTAATATCCAGAGATCAAGGTAATAGTCCCAATTCACACTCTGGCCCTTTGGAAGACAAAGAATAAATGCCAGGTGACCAGACTCATAGTTCATTGCAAATATGTTAAATTATAACATACAATACTACACACTTAACACAAAGCTCTAGGAGAATGTAGTCATTTAAATAAATTCTAACATATTAGTATTAGAATTAAGTATTCAAACAGCATGAACTGAAAACAAGTAAAACTTAAAACTCAAGTACGCATTTCTCTCACCATCAACATCATTTCATCTCTTGCCTCTCCCAAGCTATGTGAGGGCAGGAATACTATCTTATCTATTGCTGTGTTCTCTACAGCTAACAAAGTTCCTAGTGCATAGTACACACACTCAGTACACGAGGTTAAATTGAGATGAAACAAACAAAAAAAAAACCCCAAACATTCCTATCTAAGCAACTTATATTAAGAGGACAATGGTTAATTATGGAAAATTCAGACAATGGAACATTATACAGATACTACAAAACATTCAGTGGCAGGGAAAATGCTTAACACGTTAAGAGAAAAAGAATGTGCTGTTGGTTGGCACCTAATTCCACTTCCCCCGTCTTCCTTATGAACAGAACTCCAATTTTATTGGAGGTAGTAGCCACGTGCCCAACTGCAAACCCTGGTAGCATAGTAGTTAAGAGCTATGGCTCCTCACCAAAAGGTCGGCAGTTCGAATCTACCAGGCACTCCTTGAAATCTCTGTGGGGCAGTTCTACTCTGTCCTATAAGGTCGCTGTGAGTCAGAATTGGCTCAACAGCAATGGGTTTGGCTTTTTTTTATGTGCCCAACTAAGATGGCAGCATTCAGATCAGGATAGCTAATGAGATTTCGGCATAAATTGTTTAGGAAGATTTCATAAAAAAGTTCTTTAAAGAAGGCTAACACAACTAGGAAGCATTCTTTTAACCTTCTCTTAGATTCTTCCTTCTCCCTGCCTGGAATTTAGACATGAAGAAATCATGATAGAAACCATGAGCTAAAGATGGTGGAACACAAAGACAGAAGGAACCAGGATACCTAATATCAGTGGAGTTGCCATATCAGCTCTGATTGCTTGTTTCAAGGCTTCTTTAATTGAGAGAAAAATAACTTCTACTACTGTGCAAGAATAACCCCAATTGTACTTGGGATCTCTGTTATATGCAGCTGAACTTAACCCTAACAGACTAGGGTAAAAAATTGTTTACACATTATAATCATAATCTTTTAAATATATTTATACACGTTTTTAAAAAGGAAAAAAATTCTAAGTATCAGTTGGTTATATTACCACTGATCATCTTAGGTAGTGAAATTGTGGATGATCACGATAATCTATATTATCTGTGTTTTCTAAGTTTTCCACAGTGAGCACGTATTACCTTCTACAATTAAAAAAGCCTCATTAAAAATTGTCCTATTCGTCCTCCAAAATAGATGTAAATATATGTCACCCTCCAAACTACTTACCAGTTTTGCCTTAATGGTACCAGAGTCAACACTTTGACCAGTTTTAGCATGAAGCTGAAGCTGAATAGAGTGCAACTGTAAAAGCTGATCATGTACTTCTTTTTCCAATACAACTTTCTCCGCTTGAGTCTCTGTCAGTTCAGATTTCAGATCCACCAACTGTGCCTTGTAAAACAACAGAAAAATTGAGTATTTTTAATTCTCCTTATCTTGACTATAATAATTATGATTCAGGAATGACACAGAGCCTATATTTGAAATGAACAGATGAACACTGGGAGATAAGTATCTAAGATATAGGTCATCCATCTAAACTGATATAAAATCAGTAGTACAAGTGAGATATTTGAGAGGCAAGAGAACTCCAACAAACAGTATTTTCTAATGACTTAAAGTGCTACTTCCATTTCCTTTGCTTATTACTCTTAAGGCTTTTCACTGCTTCACCTTTATTTACAAAGTTTATGAAAATATAGAGGTACAGGATGGTTCACCATCTTGTAGAGACAGTACGTTATAATGGTCCACCGACATTAAGAGTATACTAGAGGAGAGGCAAAGATGGTCATTTTAAGGACTAAGGTGCACCTGACCCACGGTGTTTTCAAAAGTCTCCTGTGCATGTGAAAGCTGTACGATGAATAAAGAAGATTAAAGAATTGATGCCTTTGAATTATGGTGTCAAAGAATACTGAATCCACCACGGACTGCCAGAAGAATGAACAAATCTGTCTTAGAAGAAGTACAGCCAGAATGCGCCTTGGAAGCAAGGATGGCAAAACTTCGTCTCACATACTTTGGACGTGTTATTAGGAGGGACCAGTCCCTGGAGAAAGACGTCATGCTTGGTAAAGTAGAGGGTCAGTGAAAAAGAGGAGGACCCTCAACAAGATGGACTGACACAGTGGCTGCAGCAATGGGCCCAGGGATATTAATGTAATTGTGAGGATAGCACAGGACAAGTTAGTGTTTTGTACTGTTGTCCATAGGGTCGCTATGAGTCGTAACCAACTTGACAGCACCTAACAACAGAGGAGAGGCCAGTAGTGGTATTCTGTTCCCATTCCAGAAAATAATCAAAAACCAAACCTGTTGCTGTTGAGTCGATTCCAACTCAGAGTGACCCTACGGGACAGAGCAGAACTGCCCCACAGGGTTTCCAAGGAGCAGCTGGTAGATTCGAACTGCTGACTTTTTGGTTAGCAGCCATAGCTCTTAACCACTACGCCACCAGGGTTTCCCTTCCAGAAAATACTAGTGCCCAATCACCCTAACCATTAGCTAGCAAATGGTTAACTAAAGGTGCTAAAAAAAGGTATCAGCTACTGAGGGTACAGGGGAACTGAAGATCAGAGTTAACTGCAACATTTCAGTTACAGTGTAGCAGAACAACTCATCAGGACCATTTATGCATTCAGCCTGAAGTTTTTAACTTTTGCACAGTTGATATATTGTTTTACAATTGTGCACAGATGTGACCCTTGCATGTGTTTGGTCTTCCAAACTAGACAGTAGATTAAAGATCAAGACATGGCCTTTGTTTCCTATTCAACATAATTTTACTAAGTATCAAAGAGCCCAGAACTATGCTAAGCACCAACAGAAAAAAATTGTAGATGACATCTTTAAAATTTATAGATGATATCTATGTCTTTGAGAAATTTTCTGTCAGTTAGAGTGATAAATACGCATGCAACCAACTAAAGAAAACGATGTTGCAGCTGTAGCACTGGCTACAGATCACTCCATTATCAGTAGAGTGTCCTCATTTTTTTTTTTTTTTAATTCATGTGTAACTTGTCTGCCGTTGAGTCAGTTCTGACTCATAGCAACCCAATAGGACAGAGCAGAACTGCCCCATAGTGAGTCCTAGGCTGATATCTTTATGGGAGCAGATCGTCAGGTCTTTCCCCTGTGGAGCAACTGGTGAGCTCCAGTCACTGACCTTTTGGTTAGTAGCTGAGTGGTTAGTCAACAGAGGGGTGTGTGTGTGCGTGTGTGTGTGTGTAGTATAGACTATATAGACAGTGAAACCTGTAAGAGCTTGAACTCTACAGGACTGCCTTGTTTTTCCAGGTCTTGCAAGTTTTCCACCTTCGACAGGGTACAGTCTTGCCACTTTTCTATTGCTAGCTTTAGTGGAAAATATTTGACGGGTTTCTGCCTTACACACATTCTGGCTTTTGCAAGTTTTACTGTACATAATTGGCCCAGTCCCAAAGAATTAAAAGTAAAAGAAGGGTCAGAGAAGGTTAGTGAGGAAGAGATTCATAATGAGAGTTTGGATGGGCTTTGAATGGAAAAACAACATGGACAAAAGCAGTGAAGCAATCTAGAGATGGGAAGAAGACTAGCAAAGGCAGAGAGGCAGAGAGAGACTAGAATTCATAAAATAAGAACCTTAAGTAAATTCTCTGAGTATGGGGCCAGAGGATTGGAATATATCTTTATATCCTAACTGCACCACGCAGTGCCTAGTAAAAGATGCTCCATCAACATTTGTTAACTTGAAATAAATTCCAATACCAGCTCTGCCACTGACCAGCCTTATGACTTTTGATCAATCATTCTGTATCCAATCAAGTTTCCTCAATTTTAAAATCGTGATAACATCTTTGGCTTTAACTATTCTCATAAGATTATTACCTTATATACAAAAGCATTTACTAGAATATGAAGATGTTCTCATCAGGCAGCTCAGCCTACCTATTGACACACTGCATAAGACTGGATAGGACATATGAAGTTGGATATAATGAATGGCTTTGGATGATAAACCAAAAGTGAGATTTATCTGATATGAAATCACTACATGCTCTCAATGACATTTCTATTTTTAATAATAGCTTTATTGAGATACAACTCACACACCGTAAAATTCACCTTTTAAGTGTACAATTCAGTGGCTTTTAGTATATTTATGGAGTTGTACAACCATCAAAACTATATAATTTTAGAATATTTTCTCCAAGTGACATTTCAGCAACATGATATTTGCAGGTAAGGGGTGAAGTCAGGGACACTAGCAAGCACCCTATTGTAGCTTTCCAAATGAGATGTTATCATGGTAACTCTGTGAACGGAAATAAAGCATTTTAAAATGCTGAAAAGAAATGATCAACAGTTACAGACTATCTAGTGGAAGATTAAGTCAACAATAACTCAAATATTTTAGGTTTGGAGAACAGTGAAACCATTCAATAGTAAGATTAGAATGGTAGTTTATTTAAACATGAGAAAAAGCGATGAGTCTGTTTTAGACAAGATGATTTTGTGTCAACCATGATATAATCAACAAGAACTATTGCCCAGAATGTTGAAATAGAGACACAAGTGAAAAGTTGGAGCTGGGGTAAGAACTACGAGCAGAGAAATCAGAAATTAATACCCTAAAACTAAGTTACAGGGAGAAGAGAGGGTCAAGGCCTGGGGCTTGAGTAATAACCAGTCAGGGACGGCCTGAAAGGTAGCAGAGAGCTGGCATGCTCTAAACCAAACAAAAATGTGGCATAATATAAACACTATGTTGCAGCCTGCTTTTTTTCACTGTCTACAGATCACTCCTTTATCAGTAGAGCTTCCACATTCCCTTTTTATAACATTTTTATTCATGTAGTACTTACATCTGAGTAGATAAATCATAATGAATTGCAGAAAGTAAACACACCAGATATAGAAATAGGCAGTACTAGGACCCCAGGATCCTCCTTGTGACCCCCCACCCAAGTACCACCTCCACCTTCCTCTACGAAAGTAATCACCATTACCCTGACTTCTAACACCATAGATAGGTTTACTTCTTTTTGAGTGTTATATAAATGGAATCATATAGTATGCATTCATTCACACCTCACTTTTTGGCTCAAGAATATGTTTATAAGATTCATTCATGTTGTTTTTGTCACTACAGCTTACTCATTTTTATCACTATATTTATTATACGAGTATACCACAATTTCTTAATTCTACTTTCTACATCTCATTTGGGCTGTTTCTAGTTTTGACTATTAAAATGACATTGCTATCAACCTGTTTTTTTGTGCTTACATGAATATACTCCTGTTGAGTAAATATCCAGGAGGGAAACTTCTGGGTTATAGAGCATGCATATGCTTAACCTCAGGAGGAAAAGCAAAACAGTTTTCCAAGTAATTACAGCAACTAATATGTCCACCATGTATGAGAACTCTAATAGCTTCACATTCTAGCCTTCACTTGGCATTGCCAGTCTTTTTAATTTTAGCCATTCTAGTAGGAATGTGGTGGCACTTCCTTGTGGTTTTAATTAAACTTCCCTGACTGCTAATAAGGTTGATCACCTTTTCATATGTTTATTGACCATGTGGGTATTCTCTTTTGTGAATTGCCTGTTCAAGCCTCTTGCCTATTTTTCTAAAGGGTTGTCTATACTTTTCTTATTGATATGTGGGAGTTCTCTCTCTCTCTACACACACACACACACACACACACAAACTCTGAATATGAACTCCTATATTGGACATGAATTACAAATACCTTTTCTCATTCTGTGGCTTGTCTTTTCACTTTTTAAAAGGTGACTTTGATGAAGAGAGTGCTTAACTTTAATGTAGTTCAGTATGTCAATATCCCAGGGTCATGAGATATTCTATGTGATGTCTAGTCGTCATTTAGAGCCACACTCCATCTGGAATTGATTTTTTTGCATTGTGTGAGAAGTTAAGCTCCATTTTTTTTCATTAGGGCTATCCAAGTGACCCAGGATCATTTATTAAAAAGATCTTTTTTCCCATTTCTCTGCAATGCCACCTTTGTCATAATTCAAACATCCATATATTTGAGGGTCTGTTTCTGGACTTCTGTCCCCTATTCTGCTGGTCCATTTATCTATATTTGTATCAATACTATTCCTTTCTCCATTTTACAACTGAGTAGCACTTCGTTATGTGGCCATTCCTTAGTTTATTCAACTCCCTACTGATGGATATTTGGGTGTCTTTTGCCAGTGAATCTTTGGGACAGATTCCTAGATATGTGATTGCTATTGCAAAGAGTAAAAAAACACATGTAATTTTGCCAGATATTGTGAAATTTTCCTCCAAAGGGGTTTTTTACCATTTTCTATACACACTAGCAATTTATAAGATTGCCTGTTTCCCCATACGTCTTGGCTATAACAGTTTGTTGTCAACTTCTGGATTTTTGTCCATCTTGGTGGATGAGACGTATGCTATCTCAAGGTACTTTAATTTTATTTCACTTGGTATATGCAAGGATGAGAATCATTTTCAATTCTTTTTCTTTGTGAACCGTCTGTGCATATCTTTCAGTCATTTTTCTATCAGCCTTCTGATCTCTTTATTCTCAATCAGTAGTAGCCCTACATATTAAGCATATAAGTTGCAAATATTTTTTTTCACAGGTTTTCATTTGTCTTTTCTGTGTGCAGGAGGCCTATAAAATGGTTTCCAATCATCCCTGCTTCCTGATATTCACACCCTTGTGTAATCCTCTTCCCTGGGCTGTGGGCTGCATCTACTGACTTGTTTCTAACAAATAAAATGCCATTTCTTAGATTTGGTTACAAAGAGACCATGGCTAACATTTTTTGCATCCATGGAATGTACTGCTCTGATGGAAGTCAGATGCTAAGTTGTGAGCTGCCCTGTGGGGAGGGGTACCTGGCAAGGATCAGAGGTCTCAAGCCAACAGCTAGAAAGGAATGCTGGCCCTCAGTTCAATAGCCTGTGAGGAATCTGAACCTTGCCAACAACTATGTGAATGAGCTTGCAAGCAGATCATTTCCCAGTCAAGCCTTCAGATGAGACCACAGCCCTAGCCAACACCTTGATCACCTGAGGTGTGTAAGACTGAGGAAAAAGTATCCAGCTAAGCTGAGCTTAGGTTTCTGACCCACAAAAACTGTGAGATAATAAATATCTGTTGTTTGAAGTTGCCAAGTTTTGGGGCAATTTGTTACACAGCAATGGATAATATACTCTAAGGTATTTTCTGCTCTGCAGTCAATTCTTTTTAATACAGTCAAATTTATCATCTTTACTTTTATTGCTTCTAGACTTTGAGTCATGTTTAAAAAAACTCTCCATTCCCAGGTTATAAGGGATTCACTGATGTTTTTTCTTAGTGCTTATAGTTTCACTTTCTACTTTTAAATTGCTTGTCCATTTTGCATTTATCCTGGTATACAGTGTGAAAATGGATCCAATTTTATCATTCTCCATATGGCTCTCCAGTTGTCTCAATAACAATTATTTAAAAGTTCATATTTTCCCAAATAATTTGAAAATTTGCCTTTATTGTACTTTATCTCTAGACTTTCTAGTCTATTAGTCTATCTATTCATGTTCCAGTACTCTACTCTTTTAATTATAGTGTCAAGAACACAGAATAAGGCAAGACCAAGCTCAAAGTTTGACTGATTCAGCCAATAAACATATAATAAGGCACTTTTAGATTCATACTGTTTATTACTTACATAGGCAGTGAAAAGCCAAAGATACTTGTCCTTGTACCACACACCTAAAACAACATTACTGAAATAAAAGAAACAGATGCTTGGAACACAAGTTATAGGGAACACAATTCTATTGCTGAAGAGTCAATTCTAGACTGCAGTTAAATGGTTTTAAAATCTGCAGCTCTATTCTGAATGAGGCAAAGCTGGAAGCCTCACACCTCACCAGAACCCAGGAAACGACGAGAATCTCATGAGAGCCTTCCAGGAGAAATTAGAGGAGAGTGGGATAAGGCCTAAAGGTAGTCCCACACAGGCCTACTGTTCCCTCATGTTCTGGAAGGATCACAAGGCAGTCTGCCAAGGCATCAGAGTGCAGTCATTCCCCTACCTAGAGGATTTATGTTTTAATATTTGGTAAAGCTAACCTTTCCCCATATTAAATATTTTTTGGCCTGAATTCTACCGTATCTGGTATGACATTTGCAACTCCTGCTTTCATTTTATTTGTATTTACCTGCTATACTCTTGTCTGTTCTTTTAATCTTTCTGAATCCCTTTGCTTTAGGTGTCTCTTGTATTAATCTAACTGAAAACATTTTTCTTTCAGGATAAATTCAGCCTGTTGACATTTATTGATACTGGTGATGTTTGGTCCATTTTGTAATATTTTTCATGTTACTTTGTATATATCACACACAGATACACAAAGTTTTCACTGTTTTCTTTCCTGGATTTAAAAATATGCATCTTAGTATTCAGGACGCTTTGCATCTTTGTTCTAAAGATTATTTTTACACAATATCCTTAATTTCCTCCTTAAAAAAAAGGTACTATTTAAGACGTTATCCCTTCTATGTAAGGAGCCCTGGTGGCACAGTGGTTAAAGTGATTAACTGCTAACTGTAAGGTCGGCAGTTAGAAACCACCAGCTGCTCCACGGGAGAAAGATGTGGCATTCTGCCTCCTTAGAGATTTACAGCCTTGGAAACCCTATAAGGTCACTATGAGTCAGAACTGACTTGATGGCAGTGGGTTTTCTATGAGCAGTAATAAAATCAGCTGGTAATCTCTTCTTCCCCCTTCCTTCAGAATTTAGTATTATCTTCTCCAGAATTTAGTATTATCCTTCTACTCCCAGCTAATAACCATGACCAATTATCCAGTTAATTCTACTTTCAAAATGCTCTTTTCTCCCACTTTTGATAGTTGTACTATGTCTATATTGCAGAGTCTAACATTTAAATATTACTCTATCATCTTTAATTACATCACTTAGTCTTAGTTCTACTCTTAAATATATCCTATGCTCACAACCAGACCTATGATTTCAGCTCATTCTCTACTCAAGTAGATTTCTCCGAAGGGTCTCGTAAAATTATTCCCTGAGTTCTAGTATGTTCATGACTATTTATTTATAGTCTTTATGCTCAGTTTGTCTGGATATAAAATCTTCGGCTCACATACTCTTTCTCTGATTATTTCAAATATGTTGCTGCACTGTCTTCTAGTATGAAATACTGTTGTTAAGCAATTTAATCCTAATCTTTTTTTCTCTCTTGTAAGTGGCTTAGTCTTTATTTGGCAGGTCCCTGGATGGCACAAACAGTAAAGCACTCCGCTACTGGCCAAAAGATTGGCGGTTCAAAATAATCCTGAGGCAATTCAGAAGACAGGCCTGGTGATCTGCTTCTGAAAGGTCACAGCCTTGAAAACCCTATGGAACAATTCTACTCTGCACAAACAGGTCACTACGAATTGGACTGAAATCAACTCAATGGCAACTCGTGAGTTTCTATTTTACTAGAATACATCTTAGCATTAATCATTCTAGGTCCATGTGTGCCCTCTCAACATGCAGATTAAATCTCATGTTACTTCACAAAAACTGTGTGATGCTTCTACAGGGACTCAAATTACACTAATGTTAATTACTCTTTTCCTTTTATATTCATAATTTTCTCTCAAATCCTCTATTTTTGTTATTTATATCCTCTTTTTCTTGCTTTACTTACTGTACTGCCTATTTTTTATGTTCCTTCTAGTTCAGTTTTTGTTCTAAAATAATTTTTTCTAATGCTCTGCATTCTTTGGATTTTTTTTTTATGCTGTTTTATTCACAGTTCAATAGTAATTTATTTTGTAACATAGTTTACAGTTTTCATTTGCTTTGTGGCCATATTATCCTGATATGCGTTCGTATTTGCTATTTTATTAATTTTTATCTTTTTTGTTGCAGTACATTTTTACAGGGTTCAAATGCAATTCTTTAATGTTACTAATGTTTAAATGATAGGGGCTTTCGTGTCCATTTAGAAGGCTTCTCTGGAGGAGGAGGATGTGAGCCTGGGTAGCTTTCCTAGCTTCATGGCTTGAGGGCTCCCTCCTCTGGCCTTAAAGTAAACTAAAACCGTGGCCTCTGTGCAGCCATAACCAGTTTTAAAGTACATCCCGTGTTTCCCTCCCTACCTTGAATACAAACTTTCTCTTCCCTTCAAACTTCATGTTTCTGTCCTGCTCAATTTGATTTTACTTCTAGCACTGTTTCTTCAAAATTGGCCTCTATCCTTTTAAAAAGGAGTTTTTGTTGGAAATTTCTGAGATTCTTAAAGTACACCCCAGTACTGTCTAACCTTCCTGCAGCATCTTAGTGTGCCACCACGGTCTGTTTTTCATACATCCGCAACCTGGAGGCAGTTTTGCCAGTTGTTCTCAAATTTGCTTGCTCAGATTTCCAACTCAAAGTGATATCCTCTCCTTCTGGAGATTTGCTGGTGGTTTCTGTGCTTCTTGGCTCCTTTTTCTGTTACTGCTACTATGCAGTTGCTCCTCCATGAGATTTATGCGGGCCCTGCTACATTCATTTAAAAAACCCATTGCCATCAAGTCGATTCTGACTCACAATGAGCCTATGGGACAGAGCAGAACTGCTGACTGCCACATCTTTCTCTCGAGAAGCAGCTAGTGGTTTTGAACCACTAACCTTTCAGTAGCAGCCTAGTGCTTAACCACTGTGCCATGAGGGCTCCTTCCTGCTATACCACCTACCCACTTCTGGGGTTTAGGAGAATACCTCCTCATCTACTTTTACTGAAGAAGCTGTCATTAGGTTTTCTCCCTGGTGATTTTAAGTGGTCTATCTGCTTTTACAAAAAAAAAATTTTTTTTAATTAAAAACTATGCCATTATCATGACTTTCCTCAGACCGAAGATCCTCAGCTCCCATGTTTTCACTGTAACAGGAAAGCTGTGATATTCTAACTCAGCACTGTCCAACAGAAACATAGTACCATTTACATACGCAATTTTAAATTTTCTAGTAGTTACGTTAAAAAAGTAAAACGAAACAGGTGAAATTAATTTTGTAACATATTGCATTTAACCCAGTATATCCAAATTATCATTTGAACATATAATCAGTATAAAACAATTATTAATGAGATATTATATTCTTTTCTTCATGCTAAGTCTTCAAAAGCTATTGTGTATTTTACACTGACAGTACATTCTCAGTTTGGACCAGCCACATTTCAAGTACTCGATAGCCATAGGGGGTCCAGTCCTTTTATTGTGAATCTGAAGCATTAAAATTTAAATGCTAAAAGAAATAATAGGTAGTAGAAGCTGTTCTTTAAATATAATAAACTTACATACAAGAGATTAAATACAACAGAACTTTATTTCCATTGCCTTCTAGAACAGTATGTAAGGAAGTTTTTACACACCTTTCACAAATCCTCTTAACCAAAACACTATGGGGGGGCGGGGGGAGATCCTACCTGTATGGTAAAAATGTCTTATGGGCTTTTATTCATGTAGCAAATTGCCCACCAAGAAAAATTACAAACATGTAAAATCACCTGTCACTAGGAGATATTCAGTATACCTCAAAGAGTGCTCCTTTAGAGTCAAAATAAGCCTGTTTTAGAAAGTCCCTCTTGATAAAAACAAAAGCCACCTAGAGGGTTTTACCGTCTTTGAAACAAAAGCAAAAATGAAATAAATGATTACATAATATGTGTACTCTTTTTGAGCAATATGTAGCTTATGCTAAAGTCAACATATCCAGAAAGGGTTTAAATTCGGCAATTTAATCTGTAACAAGCTTGGTAGCCCCCAGGATACTCACACGTATGACCAACTGGCTCAAATTCAGGAGTTCCCGCTACCCCTTCAGGACACCAGCTGCAAGCTTATAGGTCCCTAGGACATCCGCATTTCTCACCTGCTGGCTACAAACAGGAAACCCTGGTGGCACAGTGGTTAAGAGCTACGGCTGCTAACCAAAAGGTCAGCAGTCTGAATCCACCAGTGACTTGATGGCAAAGGGTTTGGGTTTTTTTTTTTTTTTTTTTTAAGCTACAAATCTGGGGGTTCCCACTACTCCCTCAGGTTTGATAATTCGCTAGAATGATGGACAGAACTCAGGAAAGCACTATATTTACGATGAGGGTTTAATTAGATAGGCAGATTGACTGATTTATTGCCTGTGTGGTTGAACCCAATCTCCAGGCCTCCTTCTTACCCCAGAGGTTGGGCTGATACCACATGGTAGGTCTTCTGAGCCCCACATTCTGAGTCTCATTAGCATAAGCTATCAGGTATGATCTAGAGGTTACTTCCCAGGAACCAAGGACAAAGACCAAATTATTTGGGTAGTTTTTCACCTCACAGTGCAGATCTTTTAAAAATGACCTATTACAAACATGAACTCTTCACTAAATCAAATATAATTTCTCAAGGGGTTGCTCAACTTTGAAAAATAAAATAATTATTTAGAGAGGATACAGATATCAAAATTCAAAGCCCAATTTTAAGTTTTTCAAATTCAGTATAAATTTAGTAATATTTAAATACCTTTCTTCTTGTCCATGATGTAAGCATTTTTGCTGCTCAGAATCTGTCACTGGTAAATTCTATATATCAAATTAGAGATTTGTTTTTTATTTAATGCCTATCCTTCTAATACCACAGGATTTTAGAACTAAAAAGGATCTTAGATAACAGAGAGACTATGATTATGGAAATTAATATGTAGACAATGAAACCAAGGACCAAAGAGGCTGCTTTTATTTCTAGGTCCATCCATTGGTCAGTGGCAGAACAGCACTTGACTGATTCCAGGGGCAAGGTAGTGGAACTGTTATCAAGCAGGCAGGCATAAGAAAAAACTGGTTACTATAGCTACAGTGGCATAGTGATTAACAGCTCAGCTGCTAATCAAAAGATCAGCCGTTTGAGTCTACCAGCTGTTCCCTGGAAACCCTATGGGGCAGTTCTACTCTGTCCTATAGTGTCCCTATCGACTCGATGGCAACGGGTTTGTTTGTTTTGTTTTGGTATAGCTATAGTAGAGCTCCAGTGGTGCAATGGTTAAGAGGGCAGGAGCTAACCAGCAGGTTGGCAGTTCAAATCCACCAGCCACTCCTTAGAAACCCTATGGCACAATTCTACTTTGTCCTACAGGGCCACTATGAGTCGCAATCTACTAGATGACAAGATTTTTTAAAGCTACAGTAAGGAGCTCTGGTGGCACAATGTTTTAAGAGCTCAGCTGCTAACTGAGAGGTTAGTAGTTCAAACCTACCAGCTGCTCCACAGGAAAAAAGACCTGGCAATCTACTCCCATAAAGATTAGTCTAGGAAACCCTATAGGGCACTTCCACTCTGTCATATAGGGTCACTAAGTCAGAATCGACTTGATGGCACACAACACACACACACAGCTACAGTATGTATGTTTAACTTACTACCAAATGGCAGGCATATATGCTCTATACATTATCTTTAATTCTTGTCATACCCTACCCAGCTTTTTTTTTTTTTTTAATACTTAAGGAAAATGGAAATAAGAGCTTAAGCAACTTACACAAGACCATACAGCTAGTAAGTACAGATTCAAACTATTAAAAAAAAAACAAAACTGGGCATTTCCACGTCATTGTCTTAACCTGGTCACACTATATAACTACTTAAGAGTGAAAGTTAAAAGAAACAGCTGATTTCAGTGAGATCCAAAAAAGGTTAAGAAACACAAAATCAGACTCTATTACACATAGATTTTATTTGGTATACACTTTTTCATTTTTCTACATTTTATCATGATCTTTTTTTACACTATATGAACTATATTATCATACACATTTCATTTACAGAAAAAATAAAATTGGCCACCAAGACATTCTTTCCCTAGAGCTCATTAAGGATAAAACGATCTCATTTTAGGAGGGTCTCTGGGCCTTAAGACCATGGCCTTCACTTTATTCAAACCATTAAATTAACCAGGTGACATAGTCTAAAGCAGTGATTCTCCAAGCATGTTCCCCAGACCACCAGTATCAGCTGGAATCGCATTAGGAGATAAGACAAAGATTCTGGGCAAAATGGGCAAAGTAGGAACGACATATCCCCAAGGAATGGAAAAGAGAAACAGAGAAGCAGTTAACCTAAATAACATTATAGGATTATCAATACCATTAAAAAAAATTATTTAATGCAGTCATTACTAATCTATTTCTCATCTCATACTCTTCAAAACATCCAATTTTTCACCAAGATAATTCCATGCTAATTCCTAACTACAGGATTTTACTCTGTGGCGCCAAAATTAATGTAGGTTTTTTTAATTCAGAATTTCCTATTATTCCACTTTGTCTAGACCTTAATCCTTTGCCTATATTTAAAAAAAAAAGCCCATTGCCATCAAGTCGATTTCAACTCGTAACAACCCTGTAAGTCAGGGTAGAACTGCCCCATAGAGTTTCCAAGGAGCACCTCGTGGATTTGAACTGCCGACCTTTTGATTAGCAGCAGTACCACTTAACCACTATGCCACCAGGGTTTCCTCTGCCTATATAATCTTCTAAAAAATACACAACAGCTGCACTGTTTTTGTTGTTCCTAGATGTAAGCTAGTTTTTATTTCTTTCACTGTTCTGTGGATAAAAATGCCAATTACTTTACTTCAAGGACCCCTCAAAACCCCTTATTTTGGGTGAGGATGAAACTAAGGCAAAAAGTGAGAGGGCATTAAGTTTCAGGACAGGGAACATGGGCCCGGCTCATGCGGTTTCAGCACGCCACGCAGCTCTTTTCATAAAACTGTAGGTCACCTAAAAAATACAATAAAACATCTTTATTCTGCACATGAAAAACTGTGGCTCGAAAGGTTATGTGCAATATGCAGGTAGGAGAGATGTGTAAATGGAAACCCTGTAAACTTCCTGCACAATTTTACTGTAAACCTAAAACTGCTGTAAAAAAATTTAAAAGTCCATTAAAGAAAAAGATGACGTGAATTTCCCCAAATTACAAGCTGGACGGGATTAAAGCTCAGACCTCCTGACATACTTTGTAATTGAGGCAAGAAGTAGAAACAAATGGTGAGGAAGCAGTCCCTGAGCTCTGAGATCACATCACCAAATCTCAGAAGGGGACCATGCTGGAAGCAAGGGAATCCAGACACAAATACTGCCACCCACCCCACACACACAGACCTGCACAAGCACTGAAACTCACGTGCATACAGAGACACAGACACACATGCAGGCATGCAAGCAAGCACACATGCAGAGACACACTTGAACACACAAGCACACACTGCCCGAGCCACTTAGGACCTGCAAAGAAAATAACTGATTCCAAACAGCAGTTTAGCTGTAATGAACCATAACATAGAAAAAAGAAGTCAGTATCACCTATAAATGCTTTTACATCTTTTATAAAGTATGTGTACAAAAGGTAACCACTTCATTAAGAAGAAACTATCACACTTTTAAATGTCTGTCTGGTCTTTGTGTTTGAAAACACATAAAAAGTACAGGTTGGAATTAAAATCTCTAGCAATTATATCATTTAATGCCAATATCTAAAATTTATCATCTCCACTCACCTACTTTCCAAAAGGCTTTAAAGCTTATATGGTCAGTAAAACAAACATTAAAAAATAAAAATCATACAGAGATGACAAGATATCACTGTAAAAATACTAACCTATTACAGTTTATGGAAACCCTGGCGGTGTAGTGGTTAAGAGCTACAGTGAATAACCAAAATTCGGCGGTTTGAATCCATAAGGCACTCCTTGGAAGCTCTATGAGGCAGTTCTACTCTATCCTATAGGGTTGCTATGAGTCAGAATTTACTTGACAGCAACAGGTTATCACAGTTTATTGAGTATTAAATTTAATACTGAGGTTCCTATTAGTAGGAGAACCTTTAACACATATATATCTGTTATATAATTCTCTTACGAAAGGAGGCAACGCCATTTTATCCTGCAAGTCTGTGTTTTTTCCTGAAACCAAACTTTTAAAAGAATGTACCATGGAGATTATTATATAAAGCATCCTCAACTACCTGACAGACAGCAGGGGCAGAACATTTTTCGCATGACATGTTCTCCTGTAATAAAAATCAAGGAATAATGTAACTGCAAGGAAAGCATTTTTACCATTCTCTTCCATTTCTCTACCTCCTTCAAAATATCAGAAAAAAGTCTTAGAAATCATTTAACTCAGCCCATTCATTTTAAAAGAATCTTCATCTATTTTCCCTTTTCTCCCTATGCCTGAGGTGTTTAGCATTGCTCACAATATCCAAGATTGTACAAAGCCAATGAGCCCCACTCTAAAACTTAAGACTGTAGCCAAACAGAGAGTATACTTCAATGCCAAATTTGAACACTTCTGCCATCTCTCAAGACAGAAAATAATGCTCCTAGTTATGCTAAGTCAACTCTTGAAGAAGTCTGCTCATTTTGCTTATGAAATTTCTATCAGAAAACATCACCTATTCAATTTTATGTACCCAACCACAATGACCACTAACCTCATCTGTCATTATTTCTCCCCAAATTGTTCTGGCAGTCTGTGAAGATGGCATGGTAGTGGCATCTGACCTCCTCTAACTTCACCAGGAAGGAGACTCACCATCAGCATCAGCCCAAGGCTAACTCCCATGAGGTGGAGGTCAAACATACCTCCCCTCTCCAACCTTTTTACCAAGTCTGACACCAGCTGTCTTAGTTACCCAGTGCTGCTATAGCAGAAATACCACAAGTGGATGGTTTTAACAAAGAAAAATTTATTCTCTCAGTCTAGTAGGCTAGAAGTCCAAACTCAGAGTGTCAGCTCCAGGGGAAGGCTTTGCTTCTCCGTTGTCTCTGGAGGAAGGTCCCTATCATCAATCTTCCCCTGGCTGAGGAGCTTCTCAATGCAGGAACCCCAGTTGCAAAGGATGTGCTATTCTCCTGGCTCTTGTCTCTCTGCTAGCTTCTATCTTTATCTCAAAAGAGATTGGCTTAAGACACAATATAATCTTATAGATCTCATCAACATAATTGGTGCTAATCCATTTCATTAACATCATAGATAGGGTTTACAACACAGGATAATCACATCAGATGACAAAACAGTGGACAATCACATGACACTGGGAATCATGGCCTAGCCACACTGACACATACTTTGGGGGGACACAATTCAATTCATAACATCAGCTGTCCTCCCCACAACACTCTCTACTTCTCTGCTGGGTTCAAAAATTTGTTGTAATGGCCACACAAAACTCACAGACCGTACTCAGTTATAAGGTTTATTAGGGAAGTAATAGGTACAACTGGGGACACAGTTCTTAAATCACGACAGCTTCTTCTCCAGCCATGCCCATAGGCAGGCCCCTTCCTCGGGCCTCGCTTGGGCACGGGCCCTTGCACTCGGCCTCCAGAGAACAGGCTCCTCAACCCCGAGTACAGGCTCCCCTCAGCTCTCAGTCTCACCTCTGCCTTGCTTTGATAAGTGTTACATAGCTCTTTTAGTTCTGCCAGTGAATAGCCAGAGGCACCCCACTCAGCCAGCAAGCCTCTTGCCTGGAGATACTCGGCTCTCACTCTGTGTGTCAGCATGCCCACTGTAGCTGCCTCACTCGGTGGGCTGGGAAACCCACCTCACGTGACAACTCATGTTGGTCTCCTGATTCTGTTGCAGTTTCTCCGCCGAGCTTGCCACCGCTTCTTGCCATCTCATGCTATCTCTGATGTTACAGCTCTGGCTCCTGGATACAGGAGGTTCTCCGCACAGATACCCTGGGTCCAAAAGACACACTCTGCTCCTGGCTCTTCTTCATTCAACAAGTATTTATTGAACACCAACTCTATGCCAAGCACTGAGTTAGGTTCTGGGGATACAATGGTGAGCAAAATAAATGTGGATCCTGCCCTGGCAAAGCTTATAGTGTCCTGGTGCAAGAGGCAGCCCATAAAGAAAACATATGACATATAATAGTAACATGAAGTGTGTGCAACATACTTTTTGTAAACATATTCACATTTTAATTGTCTTAATCCTCACAACAATCCTCTAAGAGATGTACTTCTAGTACAGATAAGGAAACTGAAGCAGAGAGAGGTTAGGGGGATTATCCAAGGTACAAAGCTAATAAAATGTGTAATAACAAACTGTAATAAGCTGTATGAAAGGAGAGAATTAGTGGGGTAGGGGTGTCTCGTGAATTTGTCCCCCAAAAATATGTGTATCAATTTCTAGGCCATGATTCCCAGTATCATGTGACTGTCTACCATTTTGTGATCTGATGTAATTTCCCCATGTGTTGTAAATTCTCTATGATGTTGATGAGATGGGATTAGTGGCAGTTATATTAATGAGGCAGGACTCAATTTACAAAATTAGATTGTGTCTTGAGCCAATTTCTTTTGAGATATAAAAGAAGTGAACAGAGACATGGGGACTTCATACCACCAAGAAAGCAGTATCCGGATCAAAGGACATCCTTTGGGCCTGAGGTTCCTGCACGGACGGAGAAGCTCCTAGACCAGAGGAAGACTGATGACAAGGACCTTCCTCCAGAACCAATAGAGAGTCTTCCCCTGGAGCTGGCAACCTGAATTTGGACTTCTAGCCTCCTAGACTGAGTGACTACATTTCTCTTTGTTAAAGCCATCCCTTTACGGTATTTCTGTTATAGCAGCACTAGATAACTAAGACAGGGCATATGGCTATCCTTTTAGGAAGAGTTTCAGTTACTATTACAGCAGCAGTTCTCAAAGGTCTGAAGCACCTTTTAAAGGAATCCAGATCATCAAAACTATTTTCATAACAATAATATTATTTGCCTTTTTCGTTGTGTTGACATTTACCCTGAAGGCGCAAAAGCGATGGTGAGTAAAACTGCTGACACCTAAGTGCAAGTCAACGCAGTGGCACCAAACTATACCAGTAGTCACCGTATTCTTCACTGCCCTGTGCGTGCAGCTTACCAAAAATAAAAAAGTCATTTAAGATTGTCCTTGACGAAGAAGTAAAAATTAAGAATCGCTTAAAATTTCAACCTTGAATATATGTCATTTTAGTATTCTGTGTGATGAAATGGAAAGCATGCATAAAGTATTCCAGCTGTATACAAAGTTACACCGTTTCAAGGAAAAGCACTTATGAAGTTGCTTTGAATTATAAGCTAAATATCTTTTTCATTAACACCATTTTTACTTGAAAGAAGGGCAAACTATGGTTATTCATATTAAATATTTGGCAGAGATTTTTTTCTTTCAAATAATATTTCATTGAGTTTTTGGTGAAAGTTTACACAGTAAATTAGGTTCCTGTTATGGATTAAATTGTGTCCCCCCAAAATGCACATCAACTCGACTAGGCCATGATTCCCAGTATTGTGTGGTTGTCCACCATTCTGTGATCTAATGTGATTATCCTATGTGTTCTAAATCCTAACTTCTATGATATTAATGAGGCAGTATTAGAGGCAGTTATGTTAATGATGAAGAACTCAACCTACAGGATTAGGTTGTACCTTGAGTCAATCTCTTTTGAGATATAAAAGAGAGAAGCCAGCAGAGAGGAGAGGGACCTTACTGCCACCAAGCAAGAAGAGTCAGGAGCAAAGCATGTGCTTTGAACCTGGGGTCCCTATGCTGAGAAGCTTCTAGACCCAGAGGAAGACGATGACAAGGACCTTCCTCCAGGGCCAAAAGAGAAAGCCTTCCTCTGGAGGTGGCACCCTGAATTCAGACTTCAAGCCTCCTAGACTGTGAGAGAATAAATTTGTTTGTTAAAGCCACCCACTTGTGGTATTTCTCTTATAACAGCACCAGTTAACTAAAGCAGCTATCATTTGAAAATTTCCACACAAATGGTTCAGTGGCATTAGTTACATTTATCATAATGTGTCAATATTCTCTTTGTATTGTAGATTCTCTTTCCAGTACTCTAGTTTCTCTGCCCCCTTATCTTCTCATCTTTGCTTTTGAGTAATTGTTGACCTTTTGGTGACATATTGATGGTTTTTAAGTAGGGCACTGATCTTAGGGGTATTATCCTTTATTTTGTGTGCCACTCTGCTATTTCACTAAAAGGTGATCTCAGGGGATAGGCTCAGTTCTAGATTGAAAGAGTGTCTCAGGGTGTCTTCTGTTCTCTACTGTTCCAGTTTGTCTGGCTTTTTTTTTTTTTTTAATAAGAATTTGAGTTCTGCTCCACATTTTTCTCCCATTTTATCCAGGACCAACTACTGTAACCCTGGTCTGAACAGTCAGTGGTAGAGGCCAGGCACCATCTAGTTGTTCAGGTCTCAGGGCAGATGAGGTTGTGGCTCATGCAGGCTTGTTTCTTCTTGAAGCTTTTGGTTACCTTCTTACTGTTTTGCTCCTCATGAGTACAGACCCATGGTTGTGCCTTAGATGGCCACTCACAAGCTTAAGAACTAGACACTACTCACTTCACTAGGATCCAGATGATGATTTTTGTGAACTGTTACGCCAACTGACTGAGTTGTCCATGAGCCTATGGTCCTAAGCCTTCAAGCCGAGAGAACCAACCTTGGAAGATGTTGGGTTATATATGAGGAGTATGCATAAGTGTGTCTTCAATGAATATATGTGCCTGCACCCACATATTTGTATTCACAAGTACTTATACTTTTCTCTGTTCAGACATGTTCTTGAAAAGGAACAAAATGAACCTGTTTCTTCCATGAAAACAAGTGAAAATATTTCTTGCCAATAATAAAAATTTGATCTTTCAAGTGGAAATTAAAATTTTGGAAAACCTGAATTCATCACCATGAGCTTGAGAGCTTCCCACGACTTAAATATTTTTCTGATGAGATCGGTGATACTAACAAATGTGAATTTTTGATATTGTATAATAAGATGTGTCAATATTTGGAAGATCCGTATAACTTCATAAACTATTATTTTCAAAATGAACAATGCATGATGTTATAAAATCATGCCTGGATAAAGCATCCATTCAAAGTGCTACACAGACCAATGCATTTTAGTGTAACCATCTATGAAAAGTTCACTGATAGTAGTTTCAGATTCCACATTGTAACTAACCTTTAAGAAACTACCACTTGACAATTTTTACTATCAAGGAAGAATATCAACAATTATCTGTAAAGGCTATTAAAATACTCCTCCATGATCCAACTCTGTATCTCTGCTAAGTCACATTTTCTTCATATACTTTAATCAAAACAACTTACCATAACAGATTGAAGGCAGCAGCAGACGTAAGAATCCATCTTTCTTCTACTATCAGAGTGTAAAGGTTTTTTAAAATGTAAAACAATGCTACTGTTCTCCCTGAATTTTCTTTTTTTCCATTTTGGAAAATAGTTTTTTCATTTGAAAAAATGTTATTTGTATCAGTATGGAATAATATAGTATTTAAAATTTTCTCAGCTTTAATTTCAAATTCAGTAACTATCAATAGATATAACTCACATAAAAAGGCTCTTTGGGGGTCCTCAATAGTTTCTAAGACTGGAAGGGGGTCCTAAGGCCAAAAGAGTTTAAGAACCACTGTCTTACGAGTTTCTGAAACCAGACTATATAAAGGAAAGAATAGTAACATACCCAGGGGTCAGACCATGCAGAGCTTTGTGGGCCATAATAAAGAGTTTAAACTTTATTCAAAGTGCAAGCAAGGAATTTTAAGCAGAATATCAAAATCAAATTTATGTTTTTAAAAGGCAACTGTGTGTAATATGAGAGATAATGGTAACTGAACTAGAGTTGGGGGGCTTGGAATGGAAACAAGTAGATACAAACAATATAAAATGTTTCTGTTTTAATGTCAAACAACTCCACTGCTTTGTGATCAAATTGGAAGTAGGGTACGGAAGAGAATCGATCTGCCCAATTTTTTAGGAATGTCACAAATACATTAAACCCACACTCAATACTCTTGCACAATGATATTTAAAAGTTATTTTTAAATACAGTTTCAAATTTTTCTTTAAATGGAATACCATGAAATATCAACTCACAAATCGTATTTAGGGAAATAAATCAACCCAAAGAGTTAGTCATTCAATCATGTGGCAGGCACTGCGGATATACAGCCAACAAGGCAGACACTATCCCAACTCTCACGAAGCTTGTATTGCAGATCAACTGCTGGTGATCTCTAAGGATTCACAGTAGAACACTAGAAATATTCTTAATCATTTATTCAATCAAATAAGCAATTACAGATTGTACACTGTGTACCAGGATCTGGGGAGAAAAACCTGAGTAGGACATAATAGATTCTGCCCGAAAGAAGTTGACAGACTTGTAGAGAAGAAAGAGATAAAAATACATTTCCAATTTACTGCAGTGTGGTGAGCACTCTAATGGAGGCATAGGTGATGAACCAATTCAAAAAGAAGTGAAGGGGGGGGCAGTTAGAAAGGAGTTTACCTAAGTGTTGAACAGGAAATCTACTAACACATGGAGTGAGGAAAGGTTTGAGATATGAAAACCCCTGGATGGTGAAGCAGGGAATGCAAAACCAAAACCAAACTAAACCCACTGCCATCGCGGCCCTAAAGGACAGAGTAGGACTGTCCCATAGGGTTTGCAAGGCTATAAACCTTTATGGAAGCAGACCATCACATCAGCAGAGCAGCTGGTAGATTCGAACTTCCAAACTTTCAGTTGGCAGCTGAGCGCTTCAACTACTGTGCCACCAGGGTTCCTTGTAGGGATACAAGTAGGTCAGAAAGGCTGGTGTTTAATGTATGGGTTCCAAATTTCATTTTTAGAAAGAGGCCAAACATCAATTCCCAAATTTACATATAAACCAGCCTAGTAGCTATACTCCCAAGCTATACTCAATGCTGTTTGCAAGCACGGAAGAGAAAATACGAAACAAACAAAAAAATCAGTCCCAGAAAAAATGACCTCATGAAGAAATAATGCTACCCTCTAAGGTCAGCTTTTAGAAAGCATTTGACAGTACAGAGTATTTGACCTAAGATATAATACTGACCCGCAAACAGCTTACATTCCAGAGATGGAAAGATGTGGCAACTAGTAATTACGGTACAGTGGAACAAGTCTAACAAGTTGAAGGTGTTATGGTAGCCTCTGCGTATAGAGGGCAGATGGAAAAGTCGGGTGGGGGAAATCTTCACAGAGAAGGTGATGTAAGTAAAGTCTGGAAAGATGAGTGTCTGATACTGCAGACAAAGAGGGCAGTGTATGCGCATTACACACAAAAGCCTATTCCAAAGCAGAGATGCCATGAAGGAGCAAGACCTATTTGGAGAACTATAATTAGAGCAGTTTTATTGAAGCAAAAGCAGCTAGGAACAGATGACAGGAGATAAGGACAGACAGGTAGACTGGGCACTGATCAAAATGCTAAAAGCTTGAACTTTAGGGAGCTGAATAGGGAAGCAGTCTTAGTCATCTAGTGCTGCAATAACGGAAATACCAAAGCAGATGGTTTTAACAAAGAGAAATTTATTTTCTCACAGTCTAGTAGGTTACAAGTCCAAATTCAGGGCATCAGTTCCAGGGCATGGCTTTCTTTCTCTGTCGGCTCTGGAGGAGGGTCTTTGTCCTCAATATTCCCCTGGTCGAGGAGCTTCTCAGGCGCAGGGACCCTGTGTCCAAAGGATGTGCTCTGCTCCTGCTGCTCCTTTCTTGGTGGTATGAGGTCCCCAAATCTCTGCTTGCTTCCCTTTCCTTTTATCTCTTGTAAGATAAAAGGTGGTGCAGGCCACACCCCACGGAAACTCCCTTTACCTTGGATCAGGGAGGTGACCTAAGTAAGGGTGATGTTACTATCTCATCCTAAACCTCTCAACATAAAATTACAATCACAAAATGGAGGACAACCACACAATACTCGGAATCGTAGCCTAACCAAACTGATATACACATTTTGGGGGCGACATAATTCAATCCATGACAGAGGCATAGAAAGAAGAGTGACAGAATCAGAATCAGATTTGTCTTTTTTGTATGAACCACTAAAATTAATCCATTGAGATGATTTTGCTAGCAAAAGGATGGTTTGGAAGGGGGAAGGTAAGAAGCAATTAGGAGACAATGTCAGAAATCTGCAAAAGAGATGACTGTAACTATGTACATGTATCCTAAATGTATTACCTTTCCTACCAGATTTCTTCCTTTTCCTGAATTCCTTACTTCAACAAATGGTACGGTATTAATTTCCCAGGACTACCATGACAAATTACCACAAATTGGGTGGCTTAGAGCAACACAGTTTAGGAGCCTGGAAGTCCAAAATCAAACTGGTGGCAGGACTGGTTCCTTCTGGAGGCCCTGAAGCAGAAACCATCCAGTACCTCTCTACGGACGGTGGCTGTTGGCACTCCTTGGTATAGCTTGGCTTGTAGACACATCACTCCAATCTCTGCCTCCATCTTCACCTCTCCTTCTCTGTGTCCTTTTCTGTTTATCAGGGAGTTCTCACTGGATTTGGGGTCTACCCTAACACAGTATGATGTCACCTCAATCCTTATTTTTAATTACATCTGCAAAGATCCTATATCCAAGTAAGGTGACATTCAGAGGTTCTGGCTGGATGTGAATTTTGGGGGGACATTATCCAATCCACTGTAGCTGTCAACCAATACATTTTCCAAACAGAAACCTGGTGTCATCTTAACCCTCCTTCTTCCTCACTCTGCATCTAAGTAATTATCCAATCCTGCCACTTCTACTTCCTTATTCTTCAAGTGATCTCCTTTTCTTCACTTTATTACCATTTTCACTTCATTAACACTCTTGTCTATACAGCAAAGTCCTTTGATGAAGCACTGAATGAACCCAATTATTACTCTCATTACTGTGCCTATATCTGAACAGGTAAGTACTGTGGGAGAAAGTCACACAACAGGGCAGACTGGCTGTACCATGAAATTATAATAACTAAATCCAAATAGGTCCTCAACACTGCCTGGTAGTTGTATTTCTCTGGCCAACTGGCTCTCCTACTCTTCCATAACTCAAGCTCTTATGTTCACCCACGTTCAGCTCCTATTTCTCCTTTATCTATGTGACAGTCTTGAGGTACAATTCCTTCTCCCTCTGGAAACCTATTTTTTTTTTTTGCTCTTAAGGCCTGTCACTGATTGGATAAGACTCACTCACATGATCAAAGGTAATCTTCTTTACTTAAAAAGAAGCCATCAGACGAAAACACCCTCAACTTCCCACCATCTGCTCTTACCATCCTTCCCTTCCCTTTAAGCCCAATTGCTGCCCTTCTTTCACTATAAATCCCGTCTATCTTCTACCTGTTACCCTGAAGGTTGGTGGTTCAAATTCACCCAGAGGTGACTTGTGACTTGGAAGAAATGCCTTGTAATCCAACTCATAGGGACCCTATAGGACAGAGGAGAACTGTCCTGCAGGGTTTTCAAGGAGCAGCTCGTGGATTTGAACTACCGATCTTTTGGTTAGGAGCCAAACGCTTAGCCACAATCACAGCCACTGAAAACTCTAAGCTCAGCTCTACTCTAACACACATGGAATCGACAAGACAGTAACTGGTTTGGTTTTTCTGTCTACCTGTACTTTGGATCTCATCTTCACTCAGAAATCTTACTAACATCAATTATCCTTCTCTTTATCACATTCAACTTTTCCCTCAACTAGATGTTTTTCACTGGCATATAAACAAGTCCAACTATTTTTTTACTTAAAAACAAAAGGAAAACAATACACCTCCTTTGAGCTGCACAATCCCCCTTTCCAGTCACAGTCACTTTCTCTGCCTGCTTTTCTTTCTACCTCCTCCCTCCTGCACCAGACATAAATGTGTGTTAGTTGGGAGACTGATTTCCTTTGCTCTGTAGCCTTGACTCCTTAATCCCTGTAAAATGGGAATAACAATACTGAACCTATCTCACAGGACTACTGTGAGAATTAAATGAATCAATACGTGTAAAAGACTTAAGACAGAGCCTGGCACATATTAACTGACTGTTAAGGTTAGCATTATCATTGTTAGTAATGCTATCTCACATTCATCCAGCCAGCCAACCAGCCAGGTGCACAAGACTGACATCTTGGAGTCATCGTGAATTCCCTTATCCCTCCATTCCAATCCATCCCTAGACTGTGATTTTTAGCTCTCAAGTCTGTCTTGTTCTGAACACTTTCTTCCCTTTCTGCTATCGGATTCCATGCTATCATTATCTTACCTCATTAATTCCCTGCATTCACTTGTCAATCTCTCAAACTTTCTCCATATAGTAGTCACAGTGAACTATTTTAACCTCATATTTGAGGTTACCATCAGGTTCAAAACACTTCAGTGGTTTCCCATTGTTATGCAAGTATATTACACTGACTACAAAATCATATAGACATGGCCCCTGCCTACCTGTTCAAACATATCTAGCACCTCACTTAGTTTGCCCTTTGCTCTCCGTAGCCATATACCAATGCCCTTTGGTTCCTCAATTGCGCTATGCTCTTGCTTGTCACAGGTGCTTTCCACCTCCTGTTCCCTCTACTGGCGTGTTGAATGACATTCCCATTTCTTTTAGTCTAATTCCTGTTGTTAGGTGCCACTAAGTCGATTCCAACTCAGACAGAGCCCATGTGACAGAGTAGAACTGCCCCATACAGCCTTCTAGGCTATAATCTTTACAAAAAGGGGCCCTGGTGCGGCAATGGTTAAAGTACTGGTCTGCTAACCAAAAGGTCAGCGACTTGAACCTACCGGCAGCTTCGCAAGAAAAGGGACATAGCGATCTGCTCCCATAAAGATTTACAGCCTAGGAAACCCTATGGGACAATTCTACTTTGTCTTATAGGGTCATTATGAGTCAGAATCAACTTGCCAGCACATGACAATCTTTATGGAAACAGATTGCAGGTCTTTCTCCAGCAGAGCCACTAGGTGGGTTTGAACTGCCAACCTTTTGGTTAGTAGTCAAGTGCTTAAAAACTGCACCACCAGGGTTCTTTATCTTTTATGTCTAGCTCAATGGTCAAACTTCATTTGACCAACCCCCCTCCCTCGAACAGACTCTCATTACTCCATGTATCTTTCCTTCAAAGCACTCATCAAAGTTGTAATCTCAGAGCATGTGATTATTCCCCCCAACAAATTCCCTCAATGGAATCCAAGCTCCATAACAGCAAGGACTATATCTGTTTTTGTCCTCCACTGTATTCCCCAGTGCCTAGTATAGCATCCGGGACATAGCTGAAACTCAATAAATATATACCAGATCAACATTAAACTTTCAAGTTCAGTACTGCAAAAACAGCCCCACTGCCTGTTTAAAAATGGCGGATTTAAACAGTACGAGGATGGTACATCATCAGCTCATTATCAATGCGGCTCTAGACCAAAGTTAAGAGTTTCTCCACTGATGGTGGTGAACAATAAATCACTTTAAAAAGATGTATGGATTCAGCAACTGCTAAGGGAAAGGAGGATGTGACAGAAGGTGTATTGTTTTAAAGGAGGGTTAACAGGCAGGAACCTGCATTTCAGTGCAGAGAAGTGAGTTTTTCTAAAGTACCGGTTCCAACCTTTGTTCTATTCCAACACAAGCTTACTACTGCTACTTGACTACTATTACCACTACTACTATCCCAGTCAGTCCCTGTGACTCCAGCACAGCCATCACCAACTGGCTCACCATAGCAGGGATTCTCAAGCAGGTAGGAAATAAAAGAGAAATGTGAGTAATTTGAAATAGCACGCTCTCAAAATATTCTGATATTCTTTACCCTCCATTTCCCCCCATAGATACCCTTCTGCCAAGATAAAATTTATGGAAAATAGTAGTCCCATGAATGTCATTCATATTTAACTTAGAAATGTAACCTATGAATTTTTTTTGCAACAAAATTGTCTTCCTAACTACTAGATTAATATAGAGCCCTGGTGGCGCAGTGGTTAAAAGCTCAGCTGCTAACCCAAAACGTTGGCAGTTCAAATCCACCAGCTGCTCCTTGAAAACCCTATAGGACAGTTCTACTCTGTTCTAGAGGGTCTCCATGAATCGGAATCAACAGCAACGAGTTTAGATTAATATTAAACCTGGTGTCACCTAAAGACACAATGACTGGACAGTAGAAGGGGCAATCTGGAAGGATACTCTAGACCAATTTAACAGTATTATAAATTACCAACACTGGAGGTATCCATATCTTGATTATATAAATTCTTCTACTATGGCAACATGGTTTGAGGTATTAATTTCTAAAACCACTGAACTATGGAGCACATTTGTTATATCAAATGTAAGCAGCCTCAAATAGTATGCCTTAATGTTCATATATTTAAATCAATATAACTATCTAAATTTGGCAAAAAGTTATAGAATGGTTTTCTAAGAATCTAGATGTCTGAAGACTGATAACACTATATGCAGCAAGCCCTGAAATCACGCAGACGGATACAGCAGACCTACTATGAAAGGCAACGCCGGCGTTGAACCTCTCTCCTCAGCAGTACACAACTGATTCCATAACCCGTTGCTGTTGATTTCGACTCACAGCGACCCTATAGGACAGAGTACAACTGCCCCATTCGGTTTCCAGGGAGCACCTGGTGGATTCAAACTGCCGCCCTTTTGGTTAGCAGCCGTAGGTAGCTCTTAGCCACTACGCCACCAGGGTTTCCATACAAGGTGTAAAAATTACTAAATTATGGAAGATTAATACTACAAACAGACAAGTCATTATAATGGAAAAAGCAAGAAAACAAAAAAACCAAATCAAGTTTACGTCTCTCCCTCTACATTTTCTGAGACCTTTAAATGAAGAGTTTCAAACATGTTGAAAAATATGCTCACATTGTGATTCGCAAGCATTTCTTATTTTGAAAAATAACGCCACCTCTAAGTCAGGGCATGAAGTCAGAATACATAATTATAACTTCTGAGAAAAAGAGCATGCATAATTTATTACAGCTTTGAATACTCATCTAAAATGCTTAAAGATGAAAAAAAAAAATTGAGCACTACCTCCTACTCACATAATGATTCTTTCTCCAAAATTAGATTTTAAACCGGACATCATAATATCACTGTTTAATGTTTCCGCAAGTCATTTACAAACCTGCAGTTGTAAATGATAAAAAAAGTTCTCATGTGACAAAAGCTCCTCTCCTTCTTTGTTATTCAAAGCTCAAGTACTATTTCTAAGTACCATCAGATGCAATTTCACTACTTGAAAAAATAACTATCTTCTAGAAATTACTATCAATCGAGAAATCAAGAGACATTTTTATTCTACCCAGAAAAGCCAATTATTACCTTCATATCAACACTTTCATTCTTACCCTTTTAAAAAGGGTAGAAGAAATTAACAGTCCATTCAGTGGAGAAGAGGCAGAAAATCTCAGATGTGCAAACCAATGTTAATCAGATTATACCACTTTTTTCATGACTGACAGAAAAGCGAAAAAATGCTGACCACTAAGCGAAGAGAGGATGCGTCTCTGATATTCATATCAATTTGGATCCGATGGGTAGTTTCAATTATCATAACTAGTAGCAACAATGATTTCTTAGGAAAACTAATGTTCAAAGAGTTTTGCACATCACTGATTATCCCATTTTTAATCTACTTTTAAAAGACTCATTCTCATTTAAATTGCCTAATTTTTTTTAAATTAGAAAATGCTCTTTATGTAATTATTTAATAAAATTAATCTATCATGATTTCTAAATATTTTAATAATGCCCTAATTTCATTTTCTGCAAAATGTGGTAGGGTTTTTTGTTTTTTGGGAGGGGAAACCACCACCACTTGCCCACACCCACCCCAAGATTACAGACTAAAACAATCATTCTTTACACACTCAAAAATAAATTCAGACTCTGGGAAACACAGTAAAGTACAAATACACAAAGTTCAATGTTAGAAGTCATTTGAATAACTGCACGGGGCTCTGAAGATGTCTGCCTGTAACCTAAGGCCCAACTGTGGATGTAAACCGAGAAAGGCAATGATATTATCATATTTATCCCAGAGCTTTGATCAAATTCCCCTAAATAGTTCATGCATGCAGAGAATAGTATGTCTCTGTAACCGCAGATGCCGGTCTGGAATAGTTTAAAAAAATAAGTAAATAACCAGGCCTGTATCTGTCTGGTGTGATATGCAAACTTTGTTTTATCGACGTCTTAAATGTAAAAAGGTGGGCTAAGGTATTCATTCTTATGACAGAGAATCTTTGAGCTTAAGTCTTGGCTGGTGTAATTAGTTCCTGTTTCTTCCCCATTGAGGTGCTAAGAAGGTGATGACACGACCCCGGGAGACCCACACGTCTCTTCCCCCGTACCTTACCTACCCTGGTGGTGTAGTGGTTAAGTGCTACGGCTACTAACCAAAGGGTCAGCAGTTCGAATCCGCCAGGCGCTCCTTGGAAACTCTATGGGGCACTTCTACTCTGTCCTATAGGGTCGGCTAAGAGTCGGAATCGACTCGACGGCACTGGGTTACCTTACCTAACTCCTTTCTTCACACACACACGCGCACTCTCCCATCACATTCACAGCCCAGGTGCCCCTGTAGGCAGTTTTCTGGAGTTGTTTCACTGGTGTATCTAAATAGGATCTAACGCCACCAGGCAGCCTGGGACTGAATGTGGCCCCGCCAGCGCCCTCTGCTCACCTCTAGCTTGTGGTTGATTTGGGACACAGTCTGGGCTTTATGGCAAAGCTGCGCAAAGCAGGAGCTCAGGCTGGTCATCTTCTGTCGCCCCTCATAAGTAATGTCCGCCTGGTCCGGATCGATCTCGCCCAGGAGTAGATCCACATCCACGAAGGCCTTATCGAACTCCTTCTCCAGCACCTCCAGCCACCGGAACATGGATACCCCGCCGGGGGAGACCCCCACAGCGCAGGAGGCGCCCCCTGAGCCCCCACCGGCCCCCGCCGGGCACGGGCCGCCCGCCGACATGGCGCCGCCTAGGGCCTCCCCTGCCTGCTGCTGACCCCCGCCGCCCACCCTGCGCGAGGGGAACTGCTGGGACTATGGGGACCCCCGCGCACGCACGTTCCGTCGTACCCCGTCTTCCCCTCGCGCGGCTAACGCCGGCAAGGTAGGCCCGCAGTGGCAAGAGCAGCGAGGCTGAGGCGGCGGCGGTGGCACACGGAAGACCCGGGACCGTCCCACCTCCGTCCCGCTCCCACTGCGCATGCGTAGCAAAGAGGCAGGCCGACAGGGCTGGCGGGGATGAAATGGGCGGGGCTAGGATAAGACTTTGGCCTATGAAAGGCCTGTGCTCGGGACCGGCTGTCAGCGGCCATCTTGACAACTGGCTAACTCCAAGTTGGATCCCAGAGAAACAGAGGCGCATGGTGTCTGCTTCCAATTTGGAAAGATCGGCGGGAGAGAGGATAGCCACGTCGCAGAAAAGAGAACGGCTTCCGCCCGTTTGACTTCACAGTGGGCGGGAGCTATTCTAAAGTCTGGGAAAGTTGCTGCAGTAGAGTCCGGGGGCAGGGAGTGGAAAGCTTGGAAGGGCAGAGTGAGCATGCGCAATAGCCACGTTTTACCTTTCTTCTTTCCAGTTCCTGTTTAGGGTGGAGTGTTGGATACACTGGCTCTTTTTGGTAAACCAGGCCCTAAACTCTGGGAGGGAACTGCTTAAAGCTGCAGGTTGAGGAGAGCGCCTGACCAGGTTTTGCCGAATTAATAGAGGACCTTTTGTCTCGTGATTAAGAGGCAGGCCTGGGTTCAAGTGTTATGTTTCACACCCTGGCTGTACATGTACAGCCTTCGTCGTGTTACTTAACCTCGGAGTCTCAAATTTTACTTCGTTCAGTAATAAGGTAAAATGCTTAGCATGGGTGCTTGGCACGTGGTATTAGGTCCTGTTACACCACAGATCATACATTTCAAAAACAACTATTTGAAAAGTGCAAGTTATTAAATTATTAAAAAAAAACTGGGTAGTGTTCAACACGTGACGTTTCAGAAAAATAAAACAATTTAAGTGGATATCCCCAAAGAATGGCTTGTTTTCCCCTATCATTATAGAGCTCATGCTGATTTCTTTTTGAAACCATACATAAATGCAAAATGATTATATATTGTATGTATTATTAAAAAAGAAGAAAAAACCACACCCGTTCTTGTGGAGTCAATTCTGACTCAACGTACAGGCGCGCGCGCGCGCACACACACGCACACCCCAGTCTCAGTGCTTTTACTGTCAAATCTTAATCTGAAAGGGAAGGAAGCACTCAAAGGCATAATACTATGTTTAGTACTACCTCTTAAGTCTTTATGAAGATTTATATATTCGTAAATATATTAAATGCCGAACCGTGCACTGGGGACACAAATAAATGAGACATAACCCTCATTCAAGCAGGGCTCATAGGTTACTGCGGTTACTAGCATTCACAGCTACAACTTTAATTTGATTTTTGCAGTACACCTGGAAGTGTTGAGCAGTTGCCCCCTTTACCATTCCACCTACCCACTCTCAACCCCGTTTCATTTCAAGTGTAGCCCAGTCGAGGAAAGGGAAGGAGAAACCAGCCTGGTAAGAATAGGTTGGTTGGAACTTTTGCTCCTGCATTGCCTGAGGGAATATTTTACTGGCCGACTACAAAAGTCTTCTGTGACCTTGTCAGGGGACAGACCCTTCCAATTAATCACCGTCCAAAGCCTGCACCATGTGACCCTTGTCAACACCAATGAGGAACAAGAAATCACATCTTTAGTTTGTTCTCTGGGTACTGCAGGGCTGACTAATTAATGTAAGCCAGTAGAGTCCTTTGGCTCCAGCAAACTTAGCTAAGCTTTAGTAAACGTAAGATCCTTGCCCTGAGCTTATATAGGCATGTTCAGGCAGGTTTTAATACACAATAAATTATATAAAACTAAGATTTGCATTCTTCCCCACTCCCTTCCAAAACTAACTTTGCATTTATCTACGATATTCACAAGAACATCATTACTACAGCTACCAAGGTCCCAGCCTCTTTATAGGTAATCTGGTTAGCAATGAATTTTCAGGAATTTGAAGCAAGTAATTTGAAACTGGAGAGGGGCACATACATGGAACCACAACAACAATAATTATAGCTATCAATTACTGAGCACTTAGTATGTGGTAGGCATTGTGGAATTTGCTTGACCTTTTTGATCCTTGAAAAATCCTCTGAGGTAGGTATTATCATTTTGTCCTAGACGGGTAACAGCTTAAGTATTGTCTTGGTAAGGTCACACAGCTAAAAAGTGAGTGAGCAGGGTTCCCGTCTAGGTGTCTTTTTTAATCCAAAGCCTTTGCCATTGACCAGGAGGCATAGAAGGATGGGAAAATCCATTTCTTCTTGTGCAAATTATCAGTATAAAATGGCAAATCTGTCCAAAAGTAGTTACCTTTAAAAAAAAAATTCTTCCCAGTAAATAGCCAAATACAAATCTCTTACTATGTAATAAATACGACAAAAATAGTAATTGTAATACTCATTTTTTTTTCTTATAGCTCTCTTTATACGGCCCACCCACACTTGCAGATAAATTTCATTTCTTTTAAATAACATCATTCAACTTCTGACTATATTGTGTGAGTGTGGCTGAAGTGCATTTCAAGTGTGTATATGTGTCCAGTGCTCTAATTGTTGATGAATAGCCCCATTTTCAGGATGCCTAGTTGAATTTCTGTTACAACCCTTACAATTCCAACAAGTCACACTCTCTGTGCCTCAGCATACTTTCATCTATATTGTCCCTTCTCATTACCACACTATGGCTACGTCCCTATGCGCTTGCTGTTTCTATCACCATGTGACTATTTCAAGTGCTCTTGAGAAGCCCTGATGTAGACAAATAATCTTCTGCCCACCTTGATTGAGTTGTTGCAATTTTATTGATTTGTTACAATTTTACAAGTCACAGCCAAATTTGGACAAGAAAAGTAGGGTTGGTTTGATGTTCAAGTGCTGCCATCTGTTGTCAACATTCTCTATCTACATTATTGCCTTTACTTACTCTGGAATTTGGAATTGTAATCTCAATACTTGCAGGATGTATTTTCCCAGAGATAATAAAATCATGATAGTTGTATTTGCAGTAGGATTGGCAGAAACCTCCAACAATTGTTTCGTGAATCATACCTATGTGATTTTTTAAGTCTGCTATAACTTAAATATGACTGTCTTGCTTTAGAAATTTATCCCTGCAGCTTTCTGCCAAAAGATGTTATTAAGAATAAATAGGGTGGGAAACTTTAAACCAAAAATATCCCCTGAAGTCTTCTTAAAACCAAATGATAACTTAGCATAATAGTAAAGAATGTCTGCCTTGAGCATAGTGTTCTTTTAAGATCTATCTGTATGGGATCAAATCACAACAGCAACCTGAAAGATTAAGTAGGAAACCTAGGGGGCAGTGATTTTATGTTAAATTGGGGAGGAACAACTCTTTTTTTTTTTAAAATAATTTTTATTGTGCTTTAAGTGAAAGTTTACAAATCAAGTCAGTCTCTCACACAAAAACTTATATACACCTTGCTACATACTCCCAATTACTCTCCGCCTAATGAGACAGCCTGCTCTCTCCCTCCACTCTCTCTTTTCGTGTCCATCTCGCCAGCTTCTAACCCCCTATGCCCTATCATCTCCCCTTCAGGCAGGAGATGCCAACATAGTCTCAAGTGTCCACCTGATCCAAGAAGTTCACTCCTCACCAGCATCCCTCCCCAACCCACTGTCCAGTCCAATCCATGTCTGAAGAGTTGGCTTAGGGGAATGGTTCCTGTCCTGGGCCAACAGAAGGCCTGGGGGCCATGACCACTGGGGTCCTTCCAGTCTCAGTCAGACGATTAAGTCTGGTCTTTTTATGAGAATTTGGGGTCTGCATCCCATTGCTCTCCTGCTCCCTCAGGGGTTCTCTGTTGTGTTCCCTGTCAGGGCAGTCATTGGTTGTAGTGGGACACCATCTTGTTCTTCTGGACTCAGGATGATGGCGTCTCTGGTTCATGTGGCCCTTTCTATCTCTTTGGACTCGTAATTGCCTTGTGTCCTTGGTGTTCTTCATTCTCCTTTGCTCCAGGTGGGTTGCGACCGATTGATGCATCTTAGGTGGCTGCTTGCTAGCGTTTAAGACCCCAGACGCCACCCTTCAAAGTGGGATACAGAATGTTTTCTTAATAGATTTTATTATGCCAATTGACTTAGATGTCCCCTGAAACCATGGTCCCCAAACCCCCTGCACCTGCTACACTGGCCTTCGAAGCATTCAGCTTATTCGGGAAACTTTTTTGCTTTTGGTCCAGCCCAGGTGTGCTGACCTGGGTAGGAACAACTCTTAAAAAGAGGATGAGAATTGTTGCACAACTCAAAGAATGTAATCAATGTCACTGAATTGTACATGTAGAAATTGTTGAATTAGTATATGTTCTGCTGTGTATATTCTCAACAATAACAAAAGTAAATTATTTTTTTAAAAAAGAATAGAGTGGGGATTGAAGAAATTGGGATGAGGAAAGAGGATGCTAAAAATTTCTCTGGTAGATACTGGTAATTAGCTGTGGGGTTACTGTATAATTCAAACATATCTACAGCACCATTAAATGCAAAGGTACTGTAATGAACATTGTTGTTAGTTGCTGTTGACATGGCTCCGTCTCATGGAGACCCCTCATGCAATTGCCCAGTCCTGTGTCATCTTCACGATCATTGGTAATGAATAGAGACATGATCCACCTGGGACTGCAGAAACTATCATTTATTGAACTCTACTTTGTACCAGGCCCTGTACTAAGCTTCTCATGTCTCATTTAATCACTAATAACCCTACCAGGAGAAACAAAAAGATCTAAGGGTCAGGAAATAACATTTGTTGAGTGCCTACTATGTATCAGGAAACCCTGGTGGTGTAGTGGTTAAGAGCTATGGTTGCTAACCAAAAGGTTGGCAGTTCAAGTCCACCAGGCACTTCTTGGAAACTCTATGGGGCAGTTCTACTGTGTCCTATAGGGTCACCATGAGTTCGAATTGACTTGATGGCAACAGTTTGATTTTTGGTTTTTTACCATGTATCAGTACCTTTGCTAAGGCAATTTATATTCATTATCTCATTAACAACGCTATATGGAAGGTATTATTATTTATATTTTACAAATGGGACAATTAAGCCTCAGAGAAGTTTATACTAATTGTTCAAATTTCAAGTTCACCGAATGTGATGGATTGAATTTTGTCCCCCCACCCCCCAAAATTATGCTGAAGACCTAATCCCTTAAACCTGTGAACGTAACCTTCTTTGGAAATAAAGCCTTTGAAAATGTTAACGGTTAAAATGAGGTCATACTAAAGTAGGGTGCATCCTAATCCCATCGGAGTGGTGTCCTTATAAAAGAGGAAGAAAGGCACAGAGAGACAGAGGGACAGCCGAAGATGCATCTACAAGCTAAGAAATGCCTGGGGCTACCAGAAGCTAGGAAAGACAATAAAGGAGACTTTGGAGGAAGCATGGCTGGGCAATGCGTCGATTTGGACTCCTAGTATCCAGAACTGTGAGAAAATAAGTTTCTGTTCTTATAACCCCCCCAGTTTGTGGTATTTTATTACTGCAGCCCTAGGAAACTAATACACCTAGCTCGTAATCGGCAGGCTCAGTACTCAGTATTGGCTGATGGCAAAGCTGATGGCACCACCACTTCCTAGACGGGTGAATGTGAGCATATCGCTTAACCACTCTAGCTTCTGTTTCCTTATCTGTAAAACAGAGAATGTGATAGTAATAGTATCTGTCTAACAGGATTGATGTGAGGATTAAACTACTTAATGCATACAAAGCACTTAGCTCAGTGCCTGGCACATAACAAGTGTTCAGTTGGTATTGGCTGTTGTTATTTCGAAGTGTAAATAGGCACATTATCTTATGATCCATTTTATGTAATCTTTATTATCTGTATGTCCCAACTTTGAGTCTCTGTCCTTTGTGGGGAAACCCTGGCGGCATAGAGTTTAAGTGCTATGGCTGCTAACCAAAAGGTCAGCAATTTGAATCCACCAGACACTCCTTGGAAACTCTATGGGGCAGTTCTACTCTGTCCTTTAGGGTCGCTATGAGTCGGAATCAACTCAACAGCAACGGGTTTGGCTTGGTCCTTCGTGGGAGTATGTTTCAAAGTCCTCATCTCTCTCTCGGGACTCTTTGTATATCTCTCTTGGCAGTTCTGTTTTCCCCTGCTTACCTCTGCCCTTCTCCCTCCTGCCTTTGACTCTCTTCCTTAATTAATCGCTGAATAGAAATAAAGTATGTTTTTATTTGTTGCAGTTATCAAATATTGTTGATTTTTCTTTGTTCTTAGTTTTAAAATCACGAAAATGGGACAGAATTTTTTTTACCCATATTATATCCTTGGTTTTTACTTACATTACCATATTGATTTTTTTCCTCCTGTTTTAAGGGACTAGATAAATGTTTTTTTTCACTCTTATGATAAACTAAACACAAACCCGCTACGGTAGAGTCAATTTCTGTTCATAGTGACTCTCTAGGACAGAGTAGAACTTCCCTTTAGGGTTTTCAAGGCTGTAAATCTTTATGGAAGCAGGCTGCCTGCCAGATTTCACTTTTGCAGAGCTGGTGGGTTCAAACTATGAACTTTTTGGTTAGCAGTCAAGCGTTTTAACCACTGTACACCACCAGAGCTCCTTACTCTTAGATAGATGGTACTCAATAAAGAGGACAAAGTGAATGTGATTCTTTTTACCATAAAAATAAGTTTTTCTTCTAAAAGCTCAGTGTATAAATAGATATTACTATTTCAAGAAGCTTTACAATTTTTTTCTACGTAAAAAAGTATCCTTGGAGAATATGTAAAATTATTATATTTAACAAGAGAGAAAATTAAAGAGATGAAAGATGAAGCAAAAATAGAAAGGGAGGGGAAGAGGGACACCAAGATGAAGCTAAGGAGAGAAAAGAACCAAGAAAGGTTATGGAAATAGGAGAAGGAAGACAGAAGTAAACAAGAGCATGGGACCCTGAATTGCCAGGCAAGAGCCTTCTTGGAACTTAAATGTTTATGAGAAACACAAGTTATACATATGCTTTGCAATAACAGGTGATGGTAATGGGTGAAGATAAAGTGCATAGGCCTATGGTTTCTTATCCTGGCATTCTGACATCATCCAAATTTTCTACTTTCCATGGCTTCAGTGAAATTATGTGCCAATGTGTATGTTAAGTTTTTCTGGGGAAATACTCAATGCTTCCATCAAATTTTGAAAAAAGTCCACAACCCCAAAACAGTTTAGAAACAACAGTTTAGAAACAGTTGAGAAACTGCAAAAAGATGGTGTTCCCACTTTTCTTTTATCCTCTCTATCTCTGCAGCACATCGTTTCCTCCTCCCACCTGAGTCCATTTTGTCAGCCACAAATGGAGGAAGATCGCCTTCCTTAAGGGCTTGGTATTAAAATTTTTGCCATTAAGTAAGTGCATTTGGTCACTATTAACAGTTGCATGATAACTGGAAAAAGTCAAGGGAAAACCACTACCATTTTACTTGAGCAACATGGAAAAAGTCTTGGAATATTGTATTTGTATTTATTAATATAAGTACATAAGTTGGAACCAATTTAACAACAGGTGGCTTCATTTATTATTTACATTTATTATATTTATTGTCCATATTGACTAACAGTTTAAAATTTCAGATAGACATGCTAAAGAAATAATTTTGGGGATTCCAAAATGATTTATTAGCCTCTCTATCCTTCAGATAATTTCCTTTAAAGATATAAATCAGACATTGCTTTGCTGCTTTACTTTTACAACTTCAGAAATTTGGTGCAGTGGTTTAGGATTAGCTCCAACACCTCGTCCTCCAGAAAGCCTTCCTTCTTTCTCCTCATATGGAGTTATGGGCTCCATCTCCTTCTAGTTGCCTGCAAATAACTGCAATAGCATGTAGCATATTCTTTTGGAGCCCTTTAAATTGTAAGTTCCTTGACAGCAATGATTATATCCTGCTTATCTTTGAATCCTCAGCTCCTAACACAGGCCCTAAATGGAGGAGGAGTCCTGTAAATAGTTACAGGGTCAGTTCAAGAATCAAGGTATTTCGATATTCTAGTTAGAAAATTCTAAAAACAGTCACCTTTCAAATACATACCTTTGATATCTGCCAAAGCATATAGATAAACATATTTTTGTATTGGCTCAGGGGTGAAGGATATCTGTATTATACATGTTAACCTTTAAATTCAAGGAATATTTTCCCCAGTCTAAAGAGAAAGATTTATTTAACAACCCTATGGTTAATTTAATTAATAAATCCAGCATAATTTACACTTTAATAATTATTTTACATGTTTCATAGTTAAAACTGACTAGATAACTACAAAGTCATTCCTCCATTTTAGATGGTGTCCCCAAACCAAAAAAAAAAAAAGCGTAAGAAAAGACAAGATTAAAAATCTCTGCTGCTCCACTCTTTTCGTATTCCCTTACACTCTCCAGGACTCACTGTAATTGCTTTTCCACTGTTACTTGATCTACGTTCTTCGTTCACCCTTTCCCACATCTCCAGCTCTCGTTCAGCATTATCTAAATGATAAACTAGCATTTATCGACAACGGTGTCAGAGTTTACTAGCCATTGATTATTCCTCTTTCATCCCCTGTCAAATCACTATTTATTTCTCAGATAGTCAGACTTTACAGGTCAAATATAGACTACCCCTCCCCATCCTCTTTCATTTACTTTTCTTATAGATTAGTTCTGCAAAGGAAACATTGCGCTCCAAGTGCTCTTCAGCATTATCTTTTCTATGCACCTCAATTAAAAAGCATAAAACCAAATCTGTTGCTGTTGAGTCGATTCTGACTTCTGGCAACCCTATGTGTTAACAGCGTAGAATTGCTACGTAGGGTTTTCTTGGCTGCGATCTTTATGGAAGCAGATCACTGGGCTTTTCTTCTGTGGTTCTACTGGTGATTTGAATTACCAACCTTTTGGTTAGTAGTTGAATGCAAACTATTTGCGTCACCCAGCGAAGTGCCTAAGAAGAAGTATATAAAAAAAAAAAGAAGTATAAGAATCCTTTAAGTTATCTAATCAGAATGTTCACAGTATTTTAACTAAGAAGTCAGTATAGTATAGTGAAACAGTTACGCAAAAGGCTATGTCACAACAGTCACTGGGAAAAAAAACTTTGTTTTGTCCCCGGTCAATTGTAATTCATTCAAAACTCACTTGGCTTTTGTGGCCATGGTGAGTGGACAGAGTGGGGATGAGGAGATTTCTGCAGTGAGCATTTGTCATTTCAAATGGGGGACTGTCCATATTTGAATCTTCTTCCTTTGATTAGGAAATTCCCCTTACATGACTTGGTAGGAGATATTGTTCTTTTCCCATACGAAACTGAAAGTGTCAGATAATTGCATTCCCAGCTTAGTGACAGTTTGGGCACAGGCATAGGACCTATGCTCAGCTAACCAGAACCAGCTACCTGAAATTGTTCATCAGGAGATAGGGAGACAAAGAGGGATCAGGAGAGCGGAGACAGGAGTGGGGGTGACATCATCCAGGTTCAGCAGTAGCAATGTCATTGTTGGTGTCCAGTTTCTCATTCTGTGGTGGTGACCAGGGCATCCATGTTCTGAGATGGCAGTAGCAATGGTATCTTCAGTAGACTGGGATGTGATTTTGCTTGTGTTTCTGGCAATATAACCTTCCTTTATTTTTGCCTGTTCCCAGGCCTGGTTCTCCAGGCTTTCCAACAATTCTGTGTGCTACATAATATTATTGCAATAATTTTCTTTTCTGCTTAAACTGACCAGAATTTATTTCTGTCCCTTGCAACTAATAATCCTGACTAATACAGCTATCACTTACTGGGACTCTACTTTTTGCCCATGGACTTGACTTAGTTCAATTCCTCTGCACCATCCTATAAAATCGGAATTATTTCCCTCATTTTATCTTCATTCTATAGAAGAAAATAAATTGAGGTTTAGAAAGGTTAAATATAGACATTTTTTTTTTCCCTGTTTTTCTTCAAACTTAAGCTTGTTTTGCAACATTCTATCCAGGAGAAGTAAACAAATTAAAAAAAAATCATATTCACAGTAGTGTTTTATGTTCTTTAAATTTTTCTTGTACCTGAGAGGGAGTTTTCATAAATTAAAGTCTTCAGTTTAGCTCTTGGTTGATCATTTTTATTGTAGAAATCAGGAGACAAGGCTTCTAGGCCCAGGTCAGTGTGAACTTAGGTCAGTCAGGCTCCTCTCTGGGATTCAGTTTCCTGGATGTACTGGGGAACACTACTTACATCTTCTGAAGCTAATAAAATTCATCAACATGCCAAAAACAAAGTTAAATTCCCCTTTTATCCACAACAGGAATACTCCTCAAGAAGAGATTTCTTTATTCTGGTATAGTATGCCTTCTAGGATAATCACTCCCAAAATACTACATACAATATATCAAATGACTCCAGGGTTTAGGCCAAATATTTCTTGCTCTCTGCTTTTAGTAAATCAAGGAAGGCCCATATCTAATTGCGCAGAAGCAGACATTTTGTTTATTGCAGGGTTTCTTAAGAACAATACTACTGATGTGCTAGATCACGTAATTCTTTGTTGGGTGGGGGTGGAGGAGTGTCCTGTACATTGTACGGTATTTAGTCGCATCCCTGACCTTTACCCAGTAGATACCAGTAGCACGACCACCCTACACATACCCTTTCATGACAATCAAAAATATTTCCAGACATTGCCAAATGGCCCCCATTGAGAAGCATTGGTTTATAGAAAGGAAAGGAGGCAGAAAGGAAAAAGAGAACCGTAAAAAATGCAAGCGAAGAATGACCCTGACTTGAGAATCTGAACAAAGACATAAATCTAATCCAAGTTTGAACACAAAGCATATTCTCTGTGATTGCTGTCTTCTTTTGTGCTGAAAGTCTCCATTACCTTCTGAGCCGTGTTTTGAACAAACTTTGGGTGAGTCATTGAGCTTCCGTACTTGGGAAAAACACCTAAGTTCCTTTACTTGGTTTCTCCTTTCTCAAAGAAACCAAGCAATAACCACAGGATACGGTGTTGTTAAGTGCTCAGGAGAAAGGACAGCGTGCCTCGCACTTTGACTTAGGGAGCCGTATACTAAAAACCCAAGCTAGAGATTGGGGACTTTTCACCCATGGCCCTCAGTTAATGTCAGAAAACTCCAAAAGTCAACAGAAAGTAAGCTAGAAGCTGAGCAATGGTCTCAGCTCCGGTGGTCACTTTTTTGTACAACGTAAATTCAAAGGGGCCTATCACCTGCAGAGGAGATACAAAAAAAAATGCATGTCCTTCAAATGCCCAGGCTGGAGAGATTCCAGCACCTCTGTATTGTACTTTTTCTACAGGTTATGAAGTATGCAATAAGACTTTGTCTTCTACCTGAAAAAGAGTCGGTTTCTCAGCTTAACCCTAAATAAATAGAGGTGGTCTGGGAAAGAGATAAAACTTTTATTTTTCAAAACATTCTCAAACTTTTTATGATCAAAGTTATTTATGTTTATAATGATAAAATTGGTAAACAACCTAAAAGCTCCAGAATTAGAAAGTAGTTCATCAAATTATGGACAATACTCTTGATAGACTATTATTTAGACATTTAAATTTATATTTATGAAGACTATGAAATGCTATGGAAAATATTATTCTATTTAAAAACAATTCTATTACTAAGTAAGAAAAAAAAGTAATAAAAATTTTTTTTAAATCATATCGTTGACCAGGAATCTCTTATCACTCTTTGTCTCTGATAATCAAAGAGAAAAGAGGAAAAACATTCAGAAGAGCAGAAAAATTTTTTGGTAAAACCACACTGAAATCCTTATTCTGGAAATACAATAGTGAGAAAAGCAGAATATAAAGCTGTGGACATTTAAAAATTTATAAAATAACTGACAGTATAAAGTAGTAATATTTAACAAACAACACAAAAATGGCAGTAAATCTATGGGAATGCCATGAAAAAGAAGAAAAAAAATTATAGTGTAATTTCAAGCTCAACCAAAGAAAAGGGAATCCTGTAGCCACCAACAATGGGTAGAAAATGAAATTCATCACTATGTCAGTCACATAACAGAGAAAAAGAGATCGGAAATACAATATTTGATTTGGGGAAGGGACTAATAGTGATTTTTCCCTCTTCTTGCTGTTTTTTCTGTATTTTCCAAATTTCCTCTTATTGAGCATTACTTTGATAGTTAAAAATCCTTAAAAATTTAAAAACAATTCTATTACTAAGTAAGAAAAAGAAGTAATAAAATTTTTTTTTTAAATCATATCGTTGACCAGGAATCTCTTATCACTCTTTGTCTCTGATAATCAAAGAGAAAAGAGGAAAAACAATCAGAAGAGTAGAAAAATCTTCTGTTAAAACCACACTGAAATCCTTATTCTGGAAGTAAAATTATGGATTGTTAGACCAAAGAAACTTTTGGCTTCAAATGAAAATTATAGCAAAGAGAGGTGAGGTTAAAGAGACTAAAGAAGCTTTTCGATGCTAAAAGGGGTTTCTTTACAGCAATCTGCTGAGGCCAAGCAGCATGGGGAAATTTAGGTCCTTCACATGTGAGCAAATGCCTTCTCCATATCATCTTTTGCTTAAAAAGCTTTCAAAGTCCTCAGCAGGGATGACCACAGCAAGAAGCCACACCAAAGGCTTCCTAGACAAGCAGTTTTCCTCTCTACAGCCAGTTAGGCACCACAGCTGAGACGTTCTGAGCAAACTGGAGGCCCTTTCTCCCGTTATTGCAAATAAATGAAGATAATAGACCCATTTGGATATTTTGCTCTCTTTTGAGTCAACACTATTTTTGAATAACAAAAATATTTTCCAGATATGATCTTTTGCTGCATCAAGGGATAGATGAAAAAGGCATCTGTGGCTCTAACTCTACATGGTACCCCATTGTTTCATCCAGCAATAAAATGTTAGTGAAACAACAACAAAAAAGCTGCTTATTTTCCCTGACTAGTTAATGTGAAAAGAAAACACCTGTCTGTTTCAGCCTGAAAAAATGGTTTTAATATAGGGTCACAGAAAATTCAAAGGTTTTATAGCCCACTATAAAACAGCTCTTTGTCTTTCCCACTAATTCCCTAGTGTCACATTTAACAAAACAAGGAAACTACAGATAGTAGAGGTGTTTGCCAATTAGCCTTCCAAGCCATAAATAACATTGGGTTTTGCTCACCTACAAATATTAAGGCAGCTTATCAATGTTTAAGCCCCTTCCTCTTTGTAATGGTTGCTAACATTTTAACCCAGGCAAATTAAGAATTTTTTTCTTTCCTGTCTTCTTACATTGACAGAGTACACATTCATAAGATTCTATTATCAGATTTCATGGTATAAAGAGTGGGGCATCGCCTAAACACCCATCTGCGACCTGCAAGTCTCTGTTTTGGGAGATGTATCTGCTTTATGCTTTCCTTGTTTTGCTTTCTCTTAGTGATAGTTCCAGTTCTAACTGCCCAGGAAGATGTAGCTGTGATTCCCTGCAGTCGGTGCAATGCTACAGACTAATTGAGGTACCCTCCCGTATTCCTTCCACCACCAAGAGGCTCTACATCAGCCACAGCAAAATTAAACACCTGCAGGTAACCATGTCATTCTTCTCTCAAGTTGCTGCAATTTTATTTTGTGAGGGGCAGACGCAGGGTTGTTAAACTTGATCTAAATAATCATAAAGTAGTTTGCACTAGCTCCCTGCTTGCTCTGTACAGCTGAGATGGGTATATTCTTTTGGATATTTTCTTTTAGGGAAGTAGAAAAAAAATGTCAGAATGTATGGTAATGCTTTATTTCAAATTTTTTCCAAAAGTTAAAAAATTACATTGCTGCAAAATAAGAGGAAAGAAATGGCTCTTTCTTCAATAAACATGGTATGAAAGCTTATTGCCGTTTTATGTCACTAGGATTTAAGAGAAATCCTAAATATTTATAACATCAAAAGACTATCAAGATGAACCCAGCATAGCAGAATAATTCATCCAAAACCTACATACCAGCCAGATGTCATTCATTGTCTTTGGAGAAACCTATATGAAGGAAATGCATGTTTTTTGTTTTCTCCAGTTAACTCGGTTCTCATTCTGTATGCTTTTAATTATGGCTTTGATTTTTATGCTCACCTATTCAGCCCTGGTGGTGCAGTGGTTAAGAGCTGCTAACCAAAAGGTCAGCAGTGTAAATCCACCAAGTACTCCTTGGAAACCCTATGGGGCAGTTCTACTCTGTCCTATAAAGTCACTATGAGTTGGAATCAACTCAAAGGCAATGGATTTTATTGAGAGGGTACTGGAAAGAGTGCTATGGATTTGTCTGACTTCTATAACATGAAGGAACTTTTATCTTTGGCCTTTGGTATTTTGAAAGTTATCAAAGAGACTAGGGTTGTCATCCTAGTTTTCTTAGTGACTAGAGATACGCCCATCTTAGGCAAGCAATTAAAAATCTCTGAGCCTCAAACTTTTAGCCTGTATGAGGTGAGAGGTGGGGTTAGATAGGTAAACCCAGGACCCATAGATGGAAAATTCTATGGCTCTTTGATTTTGCCATTGGTAGTTCCTGCTTCTTCTCATAGATCCAAATCCTAAGAAAATGCCTCTCTGTGATAGGTGCAGAGAGAGGTAGCAGGTGAGTGTACTTTTCCTTCAAATGGAGATATCTATCCCCCACACCTTTTTTGTGATTAAGAATTTTTAATGTATTATGTAATCACAGATAGTTTAAAATATGTAGCATGGCATTTATTTTGAGGCTTAATAAGCACAATTGCTTAGTCTTTGCTTGTTTACTTCCCTTTTCTAACCCAGTAGTGCCTAATGCCAGATGGCAAATCTGATCCTGATCAGTCTAAGTGTTCAAGTAAGACACCTGGTTAAAGGGTAAGGTGCTTAAATATTTGCTTTCAGGACTGCAGATGCCTAGTGAGCTGGAGTGTCAGCTAAGCCTAGTAATGATCCTATGCTGCTGCTTAGCAGCCAATAAAATTAAGCTATACCACTCATTACCTTCAATTATTGGATGAGTCAATTTGCCATTGGTTGAGGTTTATTGAACGGCAGTACTGCTGCTTCCCTGACTTTAACCCATTTAATTGTCTCTTGGGAGGATAGTTGACAACAGAAAAGTTAGTAAAAGATAGGATTCTTTTGTTAAGGAAATGAAATGTCTGAGCAACGATATACTTCTCTTTTAAAAACCCTTAGGTTTTAAATGACCGCAATGTATATTCTGTTTATTTGGTTTGAACTAAAGAATCAGGTACCTATATTTAAAAAAACAAAACAAAACGTTAGAACAGATCTTCAGATTAATAGAAACAGAAATTATATTGTGTGTTTGTGACAATTAAAATGTTTTATTACTTGTTCATATAATTCAACTGTGTTTAGGGCTACAAATGCTGTTTGAGCTGGAGATAAACATAAAAAATTCACAGTCCCTGTCCTCAAGTAAAGAGAAACTTTATTGATCCATATAGCCATAAAAATTCCTACTTCTCTGAGGTTAACGCTATCTGGATATAGCATTCTTTATTTGTTCTTCTGTGCTTCTGGTCCCTTCCCTTCCGATTCAGTTTTTCTCCATTACAAGTCTTGTATTTTCTTGGGTGGTTTCAGTATTTACTCGTGTGACCTGTCGAATATCCTAGGTTCACACAGATCCTGAACTCATAAAAAGTTATCTATCTACATTTCCGTTTCACCTCAGCTATCTTCCTGGTTATCATAATGTTCATTGTCACCTGGAACTCCTCTACTCATAAAATCCTGAATTCCTGTATTGACTCTGATTATCTCCTTTCCTTTCAGCTATCACACTCAACACTTACCTTTCCAACTCATGGAGACTTCTAACCCTAAATCTACTCATGTTTGCCCAGACAGTCAATTTATTTCTTATCTATCTTCTTTCTCTACCCCTTCGCTCTCTGAACCCCACAATGAATTACCTCAGCACCTGTCCAGCAAAGCCTTATTCCTGAATTATGGTGATAATTTGCCTTTCTTACTCCTATACCTGGACAGATGGATGCTGCTGGAGAGGATCACACAATCACATGGTTTGGAACCACCACAAATTCAAGGTCTCCAACCTCAGCTGGACCTTCAGTGTCACCCATCTATTCCTTTACTTCTCCTTGGCCTGTTTCTTACTACATTTCCCTCAATACCTTCAGAAACTTTGGTACAGTCTTTGAGCTACCTACTCAATCACTGCCTTCCTCATTCTCAACAAATGGCTTACCTCCCATTTTATTGACAAATGATGACAAAGCTGAGGTCACTAGTCTCTATTTACTTCCGTAAATTCTTTCCCCATGACAGAAAGGATGAGATGTCTCTCCTTCTATTCAAGGACACCCCTTCTCCCATGCCTTTGATTCCATCCCTCTCCCCTCTCCCTGGACCTTGCTCTGTTATTCCCCCCACCCCGCATCTTTAGGAGCTCTTTCTTTACTAGATCTTTGTTCTCAGCCTATAAATATGCCCCTCCATTACAATAAAAGTAAAATTCTTTAAATTCTGTCTCCTCTTGCTACTGTCTCCCTTTACTTTCAAAACTTATTTTTCCACTTCTTCACCTTCCATTTATTCATTGCTGTCTGGTTGAACACCTTTTCGTGTGGTTTTTAACCATTTGTCTATCTTCTCTGGAAAAACGTCTTTGCAAGTATTTTGCCCATTTTTTAATTGAATATTAGTCATTTTGAAACCCTGGTGGCATAGTGGTTAAGTGCTACGGCTGCTAACCAAAGGGTTGGCAGTTCGATGGCACTGGGTGCTAGGATTAGTCATTTTATTATCAAGTTGTAAGAGTTCTTTATATATTCTAGGTACAAATCCCTTACCTGATACATGATTTACAATTTACTTTTCCCATTCTGTGGGGTTGTCTTTTCACTTTTTTGGTGGTGTCCTTTGGAGCACAAAAGTTTATTTCGATGAACTCCAATTTATCTATTTTTTCTTTTGTTGCTTGTGCCATCATATCTAAAAAGACTTTACCTAAACCAACGTCATGAAAAGTTATGCCTTTATTTTCTTCTAAGAGTTTTATAGTTTTAGCTCTTATATTTAGGTATATAACCCATTTGAGTTAATTTTTTGTATGGTGAAAAGAAGTTCAACTTCATTTTTTTTATCCTCTGACCTTTTCTATCACTATTTATAATTCATGCTTTACTTTCAAATTGCTTAACTGTGTTGAATAAATGAAACAAGTGATGAGCAACTAAGTTTGCATGTGATACCAAATGAATACTGTGCTTGGTAACCGGAGTCACTCCTATTTTCAAGACTGTAGATTGAGTTCAGTTCTTTGTGTCTACATATGCAATGCACAGATCAGTTCATCTTGTCTCTTGAACTGTTGCAAGCCAAAGTGGTACGTCCTCTTCAAAGGCAGAGGGTGAATAAGGATGTGGTTATGGTGCATTCCATTAAAACAATAGCAGAGGCTCCTTTAAATCCCTCCTGGGTAAAAAACACATATATAATATAAATACGGCTGATTACTGGGTGGAGGGGAAGGAGGGGAGAGGGTTATGGGTGATTTTTACATTCTCTTCATACTTTACAGAATTTTAAAAATTTTTCACAGAGAACAAGTATTGTTAGTCAGAAAAAAAATCCCAACATGGTTTTACAAACTCCTTGCTGGCTTGGTTCACACAAGTCTGGGCACCCGGGGAGTGGAAGAGACACACTTTAAGGGTATGTCAGCTTCATGTGTATGTTGGACCTACAGGAAGCCCAGAAAGGCTGTGTGGCCCTCAAACCTTTAGGGCAGGGCCCGCACAGACTGAAACCAGAAACAAAGCCTTTCATCTGGAAGTCAGCAAAGCTGCCCCCGAGCTTGGCTTTACTTGCTTTGATTTTTAAGCAGCACTGAAAAAAAGCGGCTAGCAGCCCCAAGGTTAGCTCTAGGGCAAAAGCATCTCTTTCCACATTTCTCAACAACAGCCCTACTTAGGCAATGGAAATGGAAGAACAGGTCTTGCAGACTTTTTTTCCCTTAGTCAGCTCTGCAAGCGCAACTGAAAAGTTAAAAATCGGTGGGTGTCTTTTTCACTGTTTGTGCTACCAGACTTTAGATCCCTCAGCTAAATGGGTATTATAGTAGTAAGGCTAAAAATTTTTTGTATACTTTGGAATAAGATAAACCTGGGTGGAAAGCTTAATTTTTCCACTTGCTAGCAGGTATATTTGGACATGTTATTTCTCAAGCTTTAGTTCCTCTCTCTGAAAGAGGAATAATCATACTCACAGGGCTTTGTAAGGATTAAACGTAGTAATTAAAGAAATGGTAGCTATTTTCACTAATAATAATCAAAAGTAATTTGTATTGACTCTGACAAAAAGAAAAATGTTTTCTACGTTTGATAAAGGAAAACAACTATTCATTGTTAAAAAATATGAAGTGTATTTACTGTTTACACCAACCCATATACTTTGCAAATAGAGATAAAGAAAAACCGAATCTCTGATGCCAAACTTCATTTGTCTAATCCCAGAATAAATTGCCTATTAAGACCCATGTCATCTCTGAGATTTACTGTGTAGTCAGCAATCTTTTAGGGTTGTGGTCAGTCAGATAGGAGTAGAGGTATTAGTAACACCAAGTTCTTCTTCCGGGAGATCAACAGTCTAAGAAATAAAGAGCTATGTCTGGAGTCACTTTTGACTTTCTATTAAAGGGAAGCCAAGAAAAGGCACTTCAGAATGGAAAGTAGATAAAAGAATATTGGGTCTTGGGCAGGTCACTTAACTCCATTGGGAATAAAATTCTCTATTCCTTTAATAGGAACTTTGGGCTAGATAATCTCTAGAATCTCTACTTCTCTAAAACTCTACAATTTTGTGTTCAAATCTCAAGCCTTTTTTGAAAACCTTAATTCTAGACCAAATGCAGTAGAAAGTACATTAGAAAATGGTATAGCTAAGTAAGAATGGGTTTTGGAGTCCAACCACTCATTTTAAAATTCTTAACTCCTCCACTTACTATATCCTAGTTTCCTCAATTATAAGCCACTGTTGATGAAAGCAAATTTGCAGCTGTTGAGGAAATTAATCATATTATAAAAAGCACTTGGTACGTGTAAAGACTCAACAAACGTAAGAATAAAATTGCTATTATTTTTGAGGCTAGGACTAATCAATACAACTGATTCATCATTAGGGAAATATCAACTGTTCGCAGCAATATATAATCAGAAGCAGTTGCTAAAACTATCAAGGTTAAAACAAAAACAAGTCTGTTTATGGAAATTTTGACATGGGAATCTTCCAATAGTATAACATATTAGGAGATGCTTTAAAATATACCATGATTTACATTACACGTCCTCCCAAAAGGTACATACCTGCAATAATATGCAATGCAAAGTTAACCCACTTTTAAGGTGTTGATCATGCACAGGTATTATAAAAGGACCCAACTACATAATTTAATCAAATATCTAGAAATTGTAGAAAGGCATATATAAAATTGTGCACTGAAAATCCCAGCTTAATTGAATTCTAAAGCAGATTGAAATTTTTGTAAAGATTTATCAAGCTGGAGAAAACCTGGAACAATTCCTTTTTCTGCCTACACCTGACCTTACTCTTGAAACCAAATATGAAGGATTACATCATCCAAGAGGTAGATGTGAAACTTGGAAGTTGGCAGATATGTGGAGAGATAGGGGTACTTGAGATTGCAAAGTACGGAGAAAGTATATGGGATTTGGCAGTTACCTAACTTCTAGGGGAGGTGTATCATTAGGTCTGGTGTATACGTGCATGGACTCCTTGCTTTACAGTGATGGAGACACATGTCTACTATTTGTTTCTTCACTGATCCTTCTTGTCAGTGAGTACAAGCTGCACCAAGTTTTGGGTAAGGATCAAGAAGCATAGATTTCCAAAATATAGCTGAAAATGTTTCTCAGGCATAGCCTCATCATAACTGTATCTGGGGCATTCAAATTTTACTTCTATCATTTAAATTTTTTAAAATGTAATTCATAATTTAAAAACTCCAAACAATACAAAATGTAAATAGACAGTTAAAACCCCTTGTGATCTAACTTACTAGAGGTAGCATTTATAGTTTGGTGAAAAGATTTCAGGTTCTTTCAATTTTTGGTTATTATAAGATGATGCAACAAAGAACATCCTATTGCATAAATCATTGTGGAATTTGTAAATAACTTCAGCCTAGAAGTGGACTTGCTGGGTCAGGGAGCATGAAGCAAAAGTTGGCCAATATATATGCCTCCCAATAGTGTGTGAAAGTACTTAGTATATTTTCAATGCCTTACACTGATGTTAGCCATAGTAAATAAAAATAGCCAGGACCTGAGTTTCAATCCCTTTCCAAGAGAAAATTTTAAAAAATCCTAAAGGGAAAACAAAAAGTATCATTAGTGTTGTAATGCTAACGTATATGGTATTTTTTCACAACAGTCTTAATTGATTGCTTTTCTTCCCCTTCTCTGTCCTTGACTTTTTTGTAGCTAACTAACTTTACCCAAATGCTAGCTTTAGAAGATTTTATTCTGCTGGCCAGTGGAACAGAGTCAGTAGAAAACAACACTTTCAAAACTCTGAGTACCTTGAAGACCTTGGAACTCTGGAAAAATAAGTTAAGACGAGTCCCCACTGCTCTTCCAGCCAGTCTTGAAGTGCTAAGACTAAATGATAATTCAATACATGTCTTACATGGATCAGATTTTGAAGGACTGAAGAAATTAAAAATCCTTGAACTTAAAAACAACCTAATCTCTTCCTTTTCTCCCAGCGTGCTCTCCTCTCTTGTCAGTTTGCAAAGGTTAATGATGGATGGCAACAATATGGAGTCTGTGGCTGGCCCACTGCCACTGCCCCATCTGGAATATATGAGTTTGGAGAATAATAAGCTACATCTCATACCAGGTAGCTTCTTTACTTCTGTTCAGTCTTTGCAGTTTCTTAGTTTCAGTGGTAATTTACTGACTAAAATCCCTACTAATCTGCCAAAATCCTTGCTATCTTTAAAGATGGAGAGAAACCAGCTCAAAGTGGTAAGGTTTCGAGATATGAAACACTTGGAGAATCTTTCCCATCTTTACCTGTCAGAAAACTCACTTTCTTCCGTAGATGGGGCACAGCTTCTTGCCAATTTAACTACTCTTGAGTTGTCCCAAAACCAGCTTCAGATGTTGCCCCTCAGACTACCAGCAAGGCTACAAAAACTTGATTGTAGCAATAATCTGATTCAGAAAGTGACAGTGGAAGATTTCCAGGACCTGCGAGACTTGAAACATTTGTTTCTGGACAACAACATTGTCAGCTTGTTCGAAGCTGGAGCTCTGCAGAGGTGTTCTCAGCTCTCCAACCTGGCCCTGGAGCAGAACCTGCTGTTGTCTATACCACTAAGGCAAGTGAGCATTATCAGTTATTGTAGCCACTATAAAATTTTCCAAAGATTGGGGCAATTAAACATCGTACAAGCAAGAAAATGAGCCAGACCACAAGGCTATACAAGGGTTTAGGAATAGAAGTTTTAAATGAGGATTTGAAATCTCTAGCCCTCAAGCTGAATACCGCACTAAATTTATCTTGCATGTGGGATGAGATACCAACAGGTGATAGCTATATTTGAAAATATGCAATGCCGCTTTTGGGAAGTGTGCTAATAATCATAAAACAGGGATATTACTTCATGAAATTTGTCTCCTTGTGTTTCTTAGCTTTCTTTCCCTAGTTGTAAAAAGTATGTTTTGGTTTCTACTTATACGGCCTAGGTCAATCAACAGGCACCTTAACCACTAGCAAATTAAGGACATCAGGAAAAAATGAGGGAAAAAACATAAGAGACTGTATGTTGTTTTATTTCTCATTTTACAGATTAGGCTTAGAGATATTTAGAAACTTGCTCAAAGTCACAGTGGCAATAAATGGAGAGTCAGAATTTGAACACAGGTAGTCTAACTCTGGAACCCTGATGGTGCAGTGGTTAAGTGTTCAGCTGCTAACCAAAAGGTCAGCAGTTCAAATCAACCAGCCGCTCCTTGGAAATCCCATGGGACGGTTCTACTCTGTCCTATAGGGTCGCTATGAGTTGGAATCGACTTAATGACAACAGGTTTGATTTTTTTTTTTTTTTTAGTCTAACTCCAGAGCCAGGAGATTAGGGGATTTTAACCGCTGCATAATCCTGCCTCTGAGATTTACTCTACTGTCAACAGTACTAAACTACCTTAGAATTTTGGATGTCCAAGACCTCGTTGTTGCTTTTTGCCACTTCACATTTCACCAATCTGCCTAGGGACAAATATAAATTACATCATCTCTTCTTTATTTATTTTGGATAATTCAAATCCAGAATAGCTTTCTACAACCTAACCTAGTTAATATTTTATCTTACTTATGCACAAGTGCCATCTACTGGCTAAATGAGGTCTGCTACTATTTATTCAAGGAATAACATTTCTAGAGACATGTTTGTTTTAGAATCTGGGGCTACCTTTTAATATAGATCAGATTTATAAAGACAAATCACATCAAAGCAATACATGCCTGCCAAAAAGTCGCACACTAGGATTGTTAGTGATTTCTCTTACAATGTCATTTTGGTTATAAGTTCCATGGACTCAAAAAGAAACAAAGGGAAAAAAATAAGAAAGAAAGAAGGAAAGCAAAGAGCACTTCTAAGACTAGGCACAGTTTTTGAATTCTCATCACGAATAATTAAATATGAATAATCATATTTGTTTAAATGTAAACTTTGTTCATTTTCATTATTTAATATTTATTATGTAACTTCCATGTACTGAGCACTTTCACCTGTAGAGTAATACTCAAAACAATTCTATTACCATTTTAAAGATGAAAAATCAGAAGCTTTAAGAGACTAAATAATTTACCTACAGCCACAACAATTGTAAGGATGGCGCAGGACCGGGCAGTGTTTTATTCTGTTGTGCATAGGGTCGACGCCACCTAACAACAACAGCCACATACAAGGGCCTAGGTTAGATCTCGTCTTTTTTTAAAATAATTTTTATTGTGCTTTAAGTGAAAGTTTATAAATCAAGTCAGTCTCTCACACAAAAGCTTACATACACCCTGCTAAATACCCTGCTACATACTCACAATTATTCTCCCCCTAATGAGACAGCCTGCTTTCTCCTCCACTCTCTCTTTTCATGTCCATTTTGCCAGCTTCTAACCCCCTCTAGCCTCCCATCTCCCCTCTAGGCAGGAGATGCCAACATAGTCTCAAGTGTCCACCTGATCCAAGAAGCTCACTTCTCACCAGCATCCCTCCCCAACCCATTGTCCAGTCCAATCCGTGTCTGAAGAGTTGGCTTCGGGAATGGTTCCTGTCCTGGGCCAACAGAAGGTCTGGGGGCCATGACCACTGGGGTCCTTCCAGTCTCAGTCAGATCATTAAGTCTGGTCTTTTTATGAGAATTTGGGGTCTGCATCCCATTGCTCTCCTGCTCCCTCAGGGGTTCTCTGTTGTGTTCCCTGTCAGGGCAGTCATTGGTTGTAGCCAGGCACCATTTAGTTCTTCTGGTCTCAGGACGATGTAGTCTCTGGTTCATGTGGCCCTTGCTATCTCTTGGGCTCATAATTGCCTTGTGTCCTTGGTGTTCTTCATTCTCCTTTGCTCCAGGTGGGTTGAGACCAATTGATGCATCTTAGATGGCTGCTTGCTAGCATTTAAGACCCCGGACGCCACTCTTCAAAGTGGGATGCACAATGTTTTCTTAATCGATTTTATTATGCCAATTGACTTAGATGTCCCCTGAAACCATGAGAACCCAAGTCTTTATAAGCAGAATTTTTTTTTTTATCTTTGGTTTACTCTACCCTATTTTTCCACCGCTATGCTGCCTTGCCCTCTACAGTGGGAAGAGTGTCTTGTTTACTGTTACACAGTCTATTAATAGTTCATCTTTCCTTGAAAAACAGATATACTTAAGAGATTTTCTGTACATCTTTTCGTGATGCACCTTAGGTAAGCTAGTAGGCATGGGCACAAAATTATGTTGTCTTAGGGACTAACTTCAAATTGATTTAATTATCGACCGTTAACATGTATGAAGTGATTTTTCCTGGTATATTAATCTACCTTGTACAATTTATTCCCACCAACAGTATATAAGTTCTCACCCTCGGTAGCCATAAGTTTTAAAACTTAAAATCAAAACCATTTTCTAATTTGATAAATAAAAACAGTGCATCATTTTTTTCATTTACATTTTGTATTCTTACAAAACACTTTTTCACATTTTATCTGACATTTTTATTTCTCCTTCTGTAAATTACTGGTTTATGACCTTGGCCAATGTGAAAGTTGGATTCTTAGTGTTTTTCTTATCCATTTGTTTGGGCGGTATTCACATTTGACATGAAAAAAAATTAAAGAATTTTATGAATAAAACTCACAAAAATTAGCATTAGAAAATAAGACCTATGAAAAAGATTAAAGACCTACAGAATAAGGCTAAGGTTTGTGCTTATAATTAGTTTTTTTTTTTTTTTAAGATAAATCTTGTGTTCCAATCTCAGAGAGACAGAACTGTACAGAAAAGGCAGATGTTGCTCAATTCATGTTGCCTTGAGTCACAGCCTGCTCTCACATCAGGTTTCCATGTTTTGCAGGCTCCCGGGGACCTTAGCCAGGCTGGACCTAAAAGGCAATGCCATCCAAGATATTGCTGAGAGGGAGCTCAAGGATCTAAAGCAGCTTCAGGTTCTAAACCTTAGGAACAACAAGATCTCTGCCTTAGACCTCAAAGCCTTGGAGGGTCTGCCCCGCCTCAGACACCTGTACCTGGATGGAAATCCATGGAATTGCACTTGCAGTCTCCTAAGAGCTAGGGAGGTCCTGAAAGCCAAGGGCACAGATGTGAGGGGAGGACAATGTGCAGCTCCAGCTGAACGACGAGGGGAGAGCTGGATGTCTTCCAAGAAGATCATGAGGCAATGTGAGCATCACTTACACCTGACGGAGAAAAGCAAAGAGGCAAAAAAGAAATCAAAACCTGAAGATCACCCCAGCATCAGAATCAACATGGACGATGATTATTATGATTACGAAATAGATTAAGTATGAGCTTTGCTTACAGCTTAAAATTAACATGCACCCTCTGAAGCAGAAAAAAACTATACATTTAGATATGCAAGAATTTTTTTTTTTTATTTTAATGAAATGAGGGTTAAGTTGAGGTGGGGGTAGAAATTAGAAAGGAGGAGCAATAAGAAGACATTAAGATTTCTTCCATTTCAAAGTAATTTGTGTTTTATATTGAAATCTAGACAAATAATAAATACTAAATAAAATCACCATATAGCTAACTTTCTGCCAAATAAAGTAGCTGATTTTATCAAATAAAAAAGGTGATGATTTGTGTATGAAGCTGGTGCTACAGGCCTACACTTCATGCTTTTGGCTGCAAGCAATAAAAACCAAGTCTGACTTAAACAAAAAGGAATGTACTAGAAGGTTTGGGATACCCCACAGTACCAGAGGAAAAGCTGAAGAATGTGAAAAGAACAGGGTTCAGAACTGCTCCAGGGTTCCCAGGCAGGGAGAGGTAACAGAGAGATGCTCAGATTCTTCAGGGTTCTCCTCTCTACGAAATGAAGAGCCTTCCACTATTTTCAGAGTTAGCCTTTCTCCTCTCAAGATTCATATCCTCATAGGTAGAGGCTGATTGGCCTATTTCGAAGTCACACGTTCACCCTTGGACAGGGAACAGTAGGGCTTCTTGTTTTAGTCTTGTGGAGATTAAAAGGAGACCAGAATGGACAATGTAAATTGGCACTGCAAACACTACAGCTATCCTACTATGACCTTCGTGAAAAGACTTATATTCACTTTTCCCTGAGCTGACCACAGTCCCCGCTCTGCCTTCCTTTTGATTAACTATATGCTTCTGAGAGTTGCCTGTCTGGGGTAGAGGTGTGCCAAATAATGTTTCTCTATCAATCTTCTTGTGAATAAATCTGAAACTCCATCCAAATTAGTTCCTGTTCTAATTAGTAAGAATACTTTATCACAGTACTTTACAAAGTTTTCCAACAAAATATCCCCAATGGCAGAGGAAAGTAAACAGTAGAGATTGAATGGGCATGCAAAGATACCCACTAAACATTAGAACTTTCTCCAAAATGTCCTGTTTTATCTAAAAATTTTATGTAAATTTTGAATGACTTGCTTCATGTTCATATATTTTCTCTCTCTCAAAATCTTTATAAAATTGATACTCCTGAGAGAAAAGCTCTGTTTATAGTGTGGTTTCCATTACTCCTTGGCACATGAACAGGTATCCTAAGTACACAAAGCACCAAACCCAAAAATTCAAATCCATTGCTGTCGAGTTGATTCTGACTCATAAGATCCTATATGGCAGAGTAGAACAGCCCCATAGGGTTTCCAAGGAGCAGCTGGTGGATTCAAACTTCTGACCTTTTTGGTTAGCAGCTGAACCCTTAACTATGGTGCCATCAGGGCTCCACATAAAACACAAAAGTATAGAAATAAGGGAATTCTTACTTGATTTTTTTAGTTGTTGTATGGGGCTTTAACTCTTTCCATATGTTAAAACCATAGTTCTCTCTAACAAAGACTAATGATGTATGATGTGCTGAACTTAATACCCACCCACTGACTATGCCTAGATATTTATAATCAGAATCCCCAAGCTACGCGGGCCTTAAGAGAGAATCTAGTCTTTTACAAAAGAGGGAGCTCAGGCTCACAGAAGTGGAGCGACTGTCCAGGCTTGCACATATGGGAAGTGGCAGAGCTAGAACTTGATTGGGTTTTCTAACTTTGGTCCATGACTGTTTCTGCTATGGCACTTGAAGCGACGTAGGTCTTACTTAGTACATTCTACCCACAAACGGTGTCTAGAATATGTCCAATGAAGTCTTCATCTATATCAATCCATCTAATGTCTATCTATTCTATTCAATATCTACCTATTCTATATCCATACAATGTCTAGCTGTTTAAGTTTATTGATGAGTTTACAAAAAAATAAAAAATGTGGGGGTGGGTAGGACAAAGTAGAAAAAACCTACCAGAAACAAACAAACAAACAAAAACAACCAGCTGCCCTCCAGTGATTCTGACCCATAGTGACCCCATAGGACAGAGTAGTATTGCCCCATAGAGTTTCCAAGGAGCACCTGGTGGATTCGAACTGCCGACCTTTTGGTTAGCAGCCATAGCACTTAACCGCTATACCACCAGGGTTTCCAAAGTAGAAAAGGATAAGAAAATTTTAAATAAAGCCCAATTATCACATATTTACACCGTGAAATTGCACTGTAAAACTGAGGTATTAAATGGCTAACTAAAATGGTCGGCACAAGTCTGAGTAGAACTCCACTTTGTTCTAGCCACCTGCTTCTGCTTTTTAGAGTATGCCACTCTATGGGAAGGACCTGGCAGTCTACTTCTGAAAAGTATTAGCCAGTGAAAACCTTATGAATAGCAGCGGAACACTGTCTGATACAGTGCTGGAAGAGGAGCCCCCCAGGTTGGAAGGCACTCAAAAGATAACTGGGGAAGAGCCACCTCCTCAACGTAGAGCCGACCTTAGTGACATGGATGGAGTAAAGCTCTCAAGACCTTCATTCGCTGATGCGGCACGACTCAAAATGAGAAGAAACAGCTGCAAACATCCATTAATAATCGGAACCTGGAATGTATGAAGTATGAATCTAGGAAAATTAGAAATCATCAAAAATGAAATGGAACACATAAACATCGATATCCTAGGCATTAGTGAACTGAAATGGACTGGTATTGGCCATTTTGAATTGGACACTCATATAGTCTACTATGCTGGGAATGACAGCTTGAAGAGGAATAGTGTTGCATTCATCATCAAAAAGGACATTTCAAGATCCATCCTGAAGTACAATGCTGTCAGTGATAGGATAATATCCATACACCTACAAGGAAGACCAGTTAATACGACTATTACTCAAATATATACAACAACCACTAGAGCCAAAGGTGAAGAAAGAGAAGATTTTTATCAGTTGCTGCAGTCTGAAATTGATTGAACATGCAATCAATGATCATTACTGGTGATTTTAATGTGAAAGTTGGAAACAAAGAAAAAGGATCAGTAGTTGGAAAACACGGCCTTGGTGATAGAAAAAATGCCGGAGATCGAACGATAGAATTTTGCAAGACCAATGACTTCTTCACTGCAAATACCTTCTTTCACCAACATAAACGGCGACTATACACATGGACCTCACCAGATGGAGTACAAAGAAATCAAATACACTACATCTGTGGAAAGAGACGATGGAAAAGCTCAATATCATCAGTCAGAATAAGACCAGGGGCTGGGTGTGGAACAGACCATCAATTGCTCATATGCAAGTTCAAGCTGAAACTGAAGGAAATCAGAGCAAGTCCACCAGAGCCAAAATATGACCTTGAGTATATTCCACCTGAATTTAGAGACCATCTGAAGAATAGATTTGATGCATTGAACACTGGTGACTGAAGACCAGATGAGTTGTAGAATAACATCAAGGACATCATACACGAAGAAAACAAGAGGTCATTGAAAAGACAGGAAAGAAAGAAAAGACCAAGATGGATGTCAGAGGAGACTCTGAAACTTGCTCTCGAATATCGAGCAGCTAAAGCAAGAAGAAGAATTGATGAAGTAAAAGAACTGAACAGAAGATTTCAAAGGGCGGCTCAAGAAGACAAAGTTAAGTATTGTAATGACATGTGCAAAAAGCTGGAGATGGAAAACCAAAAGAGAAGAACACGCTTGGTGTTTCTCAAGCTGAAAGAACTGAAGAAAAAATTCAAGCCTCGAGTTGCAATAGTGAAGAATGCTATGGGGAAAATATTAAATGACGCAGGAAGCATCAAAAGAAGATGGAAGGAATACACAGAGTCATTATACCAAAAAGAATTAGTCGATGTTCAACCATTTCAAGAGGTGGCATATGATGAGGAACCGATGGTACTGAAGGAAGAAGTCCAAGCTGCTCTGAAGGCACTGGCGAAAAACAAGGCTCCAGGAATTGAGGGAATATCAATTGAGATGTTTCAACAAACGGATGCAGCACTGGAGGTGCTCACTCATCTATGCCAAGAAATACGGAAGACAGCTTTCTGGCCAGCTGATTGGAAGAGATCCATATTTATGCCTATTCCCAAGAAAGGTGATCCAACTGAATGTGGAAATTATGGAACAATATCATTAATATCACACACAAGCAAAATTTTGCTGAAGATCACTCAAAAACAGCTGCAGTAGTATATTGACAGGAAACTGCCAGAAATTCAGGCCGGTTTCAGAAGAGGACGTGGAACCAGGAATATCATTGCTGATGTCAGATAGATCCTGGCTGAAAGCTGAGAATACCAGAAGGATGTTTACCTGTGTTTTACTGACTATGCAAAAACATTCAACTGTGTGGATCATAACAAATTATGGATAACATTGTGAAGAATGGGAATTCCAGAACACTTAATTGTGCTCATGAGGAACCTTTACATAGATCAAGAGGCAGTTGTTTGGACAGAACAAGGTGATACTGATTAGTTTAAAGTCAGGAAAGGTGTGCATCAGGGTTGTATTCTTTCACCATACCTATTCAATCTGTATGCTGAGCAAATAATTTGAGAAGCTGGACTATATGAAGAAGAACGGAGCATCAGGATTGGAGGAAGACTCATTAACAACCTGCATTATGCAGATGACAGACACAACCTTGCTTGCTGAAAGTGAAGAGGACTTGAAGCACTTACTAATGAAGATCAAAAACCACAGCCTTCAGTATGGATTGCACCTCAACATAAAGAAAACAAAAATCCTCACAACTGGAACAATGAGCAATATCATGATAAACGGAGAAAAAGATTGAAGTTGTCAAGGATTTCATTTTACTTGGATCCACAATCAACAGTCAAGAAATCAAAAGACCACTGCATTGGGTAAATCTGCTGCAAAGGACCTCTTTAAAATGTTGAAGAGCAAAGATGTCACCTTGATGACTAAGGTGCGCCTGACCCAAGCCGTGGTATTTTCAATCACATCATATGCATGTGAAAGCTGGACAATAAATAAGGAAGACCAGAGAAGAACTGATGCCTTTGAATTGTGGTGTTGGTGAAGAATATTGAATATACCATGGACTGCCAAAAGAAGGAATAAATCTGTCTTGAAGACGTACAACCAGACTGCTCCTTAGAGGCAAGGATGGCAAGACGGCGTATTGCATACTTGGGGCATGTAGTCAGGAGGGATCAGTTTCTGGAGAAAGGCATCATGCTTAGCAAAGTTCAGGGTCAGCGGAAAAGAGGAAGACGCTCAACGAGGTGGATCGACAGCGGCTGCAACAATGGGCTCAAGCATAACAAGGATTGCAATTATGGCGCAGAAACCAGGTAGTGTTTCCTTCTGCTGTGCATAAGGTCGCTAGGAGTCGGAACTGACTGGACAGTACCTAACAACAACAACAACTCATGACCACGCTCTCGACCAAGATAACTGGTTCTGCAGCATTCTGATGTGGCCTAACCAAAACTTTGCAGAAAACTAAAGGAACCTGATATGGGCGCAGAAAGCTGTGGCTATAGCTGAGTACTCCAGCCGACAGAAATTCGCGACAAACAAACCTTACAAGAGTATGTTGAATGTCAGCCAATCAAATGCACCCCCGTACTCTTTCCTAACCCTGTACAGAGTTCTACAAAATTGAGTACGAGAGACCTTCGCTTATGCTGTGGAAGGCCGTTTTCAACTTTCATTTTGGACCTTTCCGATTTGTAGATCTTTGAACTTGAATAGCTCTTATTTTACAGAAACTATGTTTCATTTTTAACAACCCTTAGGTAGGGATTTTAAAAATCAGATAATTAGCTATTGATATTTGTAAGCAGGTAGAAACCAGAATTGAGATCTGGGGCAGGTAAAATTTGAAGGGAAGCAAGGGATTTTTTTAAGGGATACACAACATGACATACTACTTCAAGAGCTAGTGGGTCAGTGTATCATAGAAATTGGAGAAAGGGCAGTCATCTAGGGCTCATGGGTACATTTGATGCCTGAGAAAAGGAATTACTCAAGGGTCAAAAAATACCAAGCCAAACCCAGTGCGGTCGAGTCGATTCCGACTCATAGCGACCCTATAGGGCAGAGTAGAATGGCCCCATAGAGTTTGCAAGGAGCGCCTGGCGGATTTGAACTGCCAACCTCTTGGTTAACAGCCATAGCACTTAACCACTACGCCACCAGGGTTTCCTACTCGAGGGTAGTTGAGGAAAATGGAGAGAAACTTACAGAGGCCAGTTTCTCTTAGGTTACCTTTCAGTGCCTCTGTTTCCTCATCCGCCAAATGGGGATTGTCAGTGCTGTCTCCTAGAGTTATGGAGTCCCTGGATGGCACAAATGGTTAACATGCACGGTTGCTGACCTACAGGTTGGAAGTTTAAGTCCACCCAGAGGTGCCTCAGAAGAAAGGCCTGAGAATCTACTTCCAAAAATTCAGCCATTGAAATTCCTGTGGAGCACGGTTTTACTTTGACACACATGGGGTTGCCGTGAGTCAGAATGGACTGGACAGCAACTGCCTGGAGTTAATTCTTTCGAATGAAACCTATATGGAAGAAAAACCTTTTCTTAACTGCTCCCGTAATTGCAAATCTGTCTCTCTCTCCAAATGGAAACATTGCTCAGTACCCCAGTGTCAATACATGGCTGCCTATGTAAATGACACCATCAAGGATTATGCATGGACAGTTTGTGGCAATGCCAAAGGCACTTCCCTACCCTTACTGTCTTCCAGTGTGTCAAGCCATGCCTGCTTAGACCCACCAAGAATCAGAACTGAGCCATTGCCTGGCTGCTCCCTTGGTGATACAAATCCTGGCTGAAGCCTTTAAACTGCCCTCTGTAAGGAATTAATTGAAATCTTGGATGAGGGACTAGTCTCCCACTCAGCCTGGGGAAGGCAAGGAGATTCACCCTGTTTGAAATTCCAGAAGGAATAACTGAGATGAATGATTCCAAGAGAAGATGCTGATGCTCCTTTGTGGCACACATAGTCCACAAGTGTGTAAAACAAAAGATTACAAATCTCCATGCATTATATGAAAAGTAGCTCATTGATAATGATTCACCTGGATATGTGATGAAATTTCAAAGTGAGATCCCTGTGCCAAAGGCTATGTGTATTTTAAATTTTTATTGATACCACCAAATTATTTTAAGTACTGCTTTTGTTGGAGCTGATATTTTCATTAAAGAGTATTTTTTAATTCCTACTGAGAATGGCTCAGCATTTATAAACTTTAAAGGGTTTTTTTTCTCACAGACTTAATAAATTTTTGTTATACAGTATACTGTCTAGCAGGAGATACTGAGAACTTGTCTCCTGATGTGCAGGCTGTCCTCTGATGCCTTTGCAAAGGGGCTCACAAGTCTTCTCGAATCTCTGCCTGGCTGCACCTACCAGTTGGCTCCCTTATTTCAGAGGAGGTTCATGGACTTTAGACGGGAAAAATACCTCAAGGCTGATGCTCAAACAGTGCTCTGGTGTCAAGGCTGTAGCCAAAAATTCTGGTCTCCTCATTATGAGACAGCCATTAGAGTATGTGATTTTTTTTTTTTTTTGGTGGGGGGTGGTGGAGAAGGGCCTATTGATTTTTAACTCTTTCATGACTTTGGTATGAGAAACTGAACAATTACTAATTTTTAAAACTACTTTGTCAGGAGTCATAGCTCAGTTATGTCGCTCATCATTTAGTTAATTAAATATTTTGCTCCTTGCTGAATTTGCTTAATTGAATATACACACAAATGAAATAATTATTATCTTCAGAAGTCACCCAGAAACTCAATGTTTTTTTTATCACATATTCATAAATATGTGATGAATGCTAAAAATTGGATTCTTGCCAGATCATCAGTCTGAAACCTCGGGGAATGAGAAAAAGTGTCCAAAAGCACAGTTTTGCAAGAACAAACCCGGTGGAACTGGTGCCATGCTGGTAATAACAATGGATTATTTTAAAAATTCAGTACAGGAATCTTCCTAGCACTATGTCTGAACTCTGAGGTTGCCTTTATTCTGGATGCTGTCTGTTTTTGACAGGGAAGAGCTGGTATGATGGTTTTCCCTATCTTTTTCTCTATGGCAAGATATTGTCCTAATATTCTGTCTAGGCTTCCACAAAACACTGTTTTTAGGAATCCAATAGAGAATTTGATTGAATAGCCATTATTCAAATTTAAAAACAGTCACTGACTGTTGCCTTTAGAATGGGGATGTTCTTAACCTAACCCATTTCTTTCCAGAAAAATAAACCAAAACCAAACCCATTGCCATCAAGTCAATATCGACTCATAGCAACCCTATAGGACAGAGTAGAACTGCCCCATAGAGTTTCCAAGGAGCAGCTGGTGGATTCGAACTACCCACCTTTTGGTTAGCAGCCGAGCTCTTAACAATTGTGTCACCAGGGATCCTTCAGAAAAGTATGTAGTATAAAGCCATTCCTCCCTACCTCCACTCCAGACTCCCCACTCCGAAGACATTGCTGTGCCCCCAAGCCTCCACTGTTGGATCACTGTTACTTAGGCTTAGAGAAACATTTCTGCTTCAGGATTTATCAATTACATTAAAAAAAAAAACACAAATGTCACTAAAAATAATACTTCCTGAATAGACAACAAACCTCCATGCACTATATGAAAAGTAAAAAAAACCAAAAAGTAGCTCGTGATAACGATTCACCTGGAAATGTAACGAAATTTCAAAATGGGATCCCTGTGTTAAAGGCTACGTGTATTTTAAATTTTAATTGATACCACCAGGTTACTTTACAAAGACTATGCCAAAGGTTTATCAACGCAAAACTCCTATCGGCTGTGTTTGTAGGTACCTGTTTCCACATAGTCATCAGCATTTATCCTCAGTCCTGACACACAGAGTTTGCAGCTTCAATTCTAAAACCTTAGTCACAAGTCAAAATTAACTAGAACTCAAAAATTCACTGGTCCAAACTTCATTATGCTTTTCTTCTTTTCATTGGAAACAAGATTGATTTCTGTGCTAACAGGCAAACACAATAGACTAACAAACCAGTTTCTAGCATCATTTGCCTAACATATTTCAGAGACTATGTATTTTATAGGAAGACTCTGGAGATTTTTCAGTGCCCCCACTATCTGAAGTATGGTTTTACCCTCAAGGGAAACACTGATCAAGTTCTTGTGAGACAGTTATTAGCAGAGCCCTAAAAGAGAATTTTACTTGCATCTGCTCTGGTATTGTTGTAATAAAATGACCACAGCCATTTAGCCTTCTCGTCAACAAGTAGCTTCTGCTTCCTCTCATGCTTGGCTGAAGTGTCTGCTACAGTTTTGGACCATTGAAAATTCAATCTGAGGTTCTTTAGGACATTTCTGGCAGAGTTTAGTTTTCTGACTTTAGCAGTTGCTCAACATTGTGGCTTTGGCTCCTGACCATACTCAAGGAGGCTTATATGACTATTAACACTTCATATGTTTAAGTAAGTCAATCTGGATAAAGGAGACCAGCCCTCTGTGTGATGAAGAATAATCTCCAAAGATTATTTATGATCACAAAGTAGGGACTGTTAAGAAAAATTATCTAAAACCTATAAAATAAAGCAAAAAGATGATTGCATATCCTTTCAAAGTTATATAGGCCCACCCAAGGATTGTTTAATTCTCTAGTGCAATGGTCTTTGGTGTTAGTTTTTTTTTTTTTTTTTTACTATTGGTTAGGGTCCGGCCTTTGTGAGTTACATGTCTCTCTAGTAGAGATACAAATGATTTTTGTCCTGTAGAAAAGATAACACAGAAAGTCGTGATTTTGTAATCCCTGCCTCCAACCTCATCCTGCACCCACTTCCTTCAGGCAACCAATGATCTGCCTACTGTCACTAAGCGTTAGTTTACATTTCTTAGACTTTTATATAAATGGAATCATGAAGCACATGCTTTTTTGGGGGAACAGGAGTCTGGCTTCTTTCACTCAGCATCATTATTTTGAGATTCATTCATCTTGCAGCATGGATGAGTAGCGTTCCTCTGAATGATACACCACAGTTCTGTCCTTTTACCTATTGATGGACTTTTGGGTTGTTTCCTCTTTTTGGCTGTTATGCAAAAAGCTTCCATAAACATTTATGTACAAGTCTTTGTCTGAACATGTGCTTCTATGTCTCTTGGGTAAATACCTAGGAGTGAAATGGCTGGATCATATGATAGGTGTATGCCCAATGTTTTATAAAACTGCCAGGATATTTTCTAAGGTCTTCACCATTCTGCTTTGCATGAGAGTCCCAGTTCCTCTACATTCTCACGAACACTTGGTAGGGTAGTCTTTTTCATTTTAATTTTTTAATCTTTTTAATTTTAGACATTGTAATAGGTGTGTAGGAGTCCCTGGATAGCATAAACAGTTAAGCACTTCACTATTAGCTGAAAGGTTGGCAGCTTGAACCCACCCAGAGGCTCCTCAGACGACAAGCCTTTCTTTTGAAAGATCACAGTCTTGAAAACTCTATGGAGTACTTCAACTTTGCACACATGGGATCGCCATGAGTTGTAGTCAACGGGACAGCAACTAACAACAACAGTTTGGTAGTGGTATCTCATTGTAGTTTCAGTTTACATTTCCCTGATGACTAATAATGTTGATTATCTTATTTGCTATCCATACATCCTCTTTGGTGAAGTAGTTATTCAAATTCTTTTGCCTCTTTATGTCTATCTATCTATCTATCTATATATTTTTTTTATTATTGAGTTTCAAGAGTTCTTTATATATTCTGAATTAAAAAAAGCAAACCGGAGTGTTTCAGAGGATAACTGCACTCCATCAGGTTTTCAATGGCTGTATTCTTACAAAAATAGATCACCAGGCCTTTCTTCTGCAGTGCCACTGGGTGGATTCGAACTGGCACATTTCAGTTAGTAGCTAAGAATAAAGAATTTGCCCCACCCAGGAACCTTATATATTCTGAATAATCAAAACCAAAGCTAAACCCATTGCCATTTAGTCACTTCGGACTCATGGAGACTCTACAGGACAGAGTAGAGCTGTCCCATAGGGTTTCCACGGCTGTAATCTTTACAGAAACAGACTGCCACATCTCTGTTCTGCAGAGCAGATGGTATGTTTGAGCCACCAACCCTTTGGTTAGCAGCCAAGTGCTTAACCACTGCACCACCAGGGCTCCTTATATGTTGGATACAAGCTCTTTATAAGAGATAAGCTTTGCAAATATTTTCTCTCAGTCCATAACTTGTGCTTTCATTCATTGTTGTACAGCATTCTGGTTTTTACATTTTTCTTACTTTTGTTTATTTTTTTTGTCTGTGTGTTTCATTTTGTGTAGTTTCTACATATTGCTATGTGTCTTCAAGTTCACACATCTTTTCTTCCTCAATGCCTAATCTGCTGTTAATCTCAACTACTGTATTTTTTTCACTCTTTATTGTCGTAAAGTATAAGTACCACAACATCTACCAATTCAATGTTTTTCACTTGTACATTTCAATAAAATGGATTACATCAGTCATGTTGTGCAACCATCTCTAACATCTATTGCCATATTTTCCATCCCAATAAACTGAAACTCAAGGCTAGCTGAACAAATATTTCCCTCTTCCTCCTTTCCTCCTGCCCCTAGTAACCACTGTTAACCTCTGAACTCTGAATATTTGCTTATTCTAAGTGTTTCATGTTAGTAAAATCATACAATGTTTGTCTTTTTGTGATTGATTTATTTCATTCAGCATAATATTAGGAAACTCACTTTTGAAATGACTGAGTTTGAGGTGGAGCCTTTGTGATATCCAAATACGCATGTATATTCAGAAGCAAGTATGAAACTCTGAAGAAAAGTCAAACTTGGAATGATTTGGGAGGCATGAACATATGGGAGTTGGTTAAAGATAAGACAGTAGCTGAACCTGCAAAGGTAAAAGTGTGTGAGAGGAAGGAGTGGTGGCCAATGTCAGAAATCTGGTGAACTTCGGTGCTGTAGTGGCCAGTGTATTTTTAATCTCAGGCATTGTAGTTTTCTTGAGAAGCTCGATCTGGTTTGACTTTGCATGTTCCATGTCTTACCTAATTTTTTGAACGTATGGAATATAGTTATAACTATTGTTTTAATGCCTTTATCCACTCCTTCTAACATCTGTGACAGTTTTGGGTAGTTTTAGTTGATTAATTATTCCCTCATTCTGGGTTGTGTGTCCCACCCTTAAGGCTCACTGACTTTTACTGTCCAATGTCCAGAGTCTTTAAAACTATTGTTTCATATATTGTGCCTGTTTGTTGCTGTTGTCTTGTTTTGTTGTTTCAGGCAGGAAGGTAAACTGGTCCGTTATACTCCATCTTGGCCTGAAGGAGAAAACACAAATGTATAACATAATCTTTACTTAAGATTGATGTAAATATAAAATTAAACTTCAAGTACCTTCTAGTAGGACTATTTTTTAGTTTTTGTTTGTGATTATGGACTCACATAATTTGTATTGATTGGTATCCAACATTTCTTCACAGTATTATGTACCTTTCTTTTAGAATTATGCTCTTAAAGTTATGAGCTCATGTTGATATTTTCAAACTATCTCCAACTTTATCAAGTATTCCTTTACCTTTTTTTTTCTATTTGACATTTCACTTTATTTATTAAGACATGTGGGAATGACCCTTAACAAAAGGTGTTATATATTTTTTGTGTTTAAACTTCTTGCATACTGAATTCTTGCAGATATAGTTATCATTAAAGCCCTCAGTTGGGAAATCTGACATTTAAATTTGAAAAATAAACAGTAGGCTAGGTTTAAACAAAACATCCTCTAAAGCAGAGGCAAACTAAACCCAAAAAACCCATTACCGTTGAATCAATTCTGACTCATAGTGACCCTATAGGACAAAGTAGAACAGCCCCATAGGGCTTCCAAGGGTGTGATCTTTACGGAGGTAGACTGCCACCTCTTTCTTCTGCTGAGCAGCTGGTGGGTTCGAACCACTGACCTTTTAGTTTGCAGCCAAGCACTTTAACCACTGTGCCACCAGTACTCCAGATGCAAATTATACCTCCGTAAATATAAAAAGTCTTCCTATACATTAGATATGTTTCTAGTCTATCAAGTTGGCATTAGTTCACATACTAAATAATCTCTCTCTATCCATCCATCTATCTATGTATTGTTTTCTCTTTCACTAACACTCATCATACCAGAACGTTTCCATACCACCAAGAAAATATGTAGAAAATATTTTTAATTAAGTCAAAGAACAAACTCATGAATACTCAACAGAAATATTATAAAGGCCACCATATTTCATTAAGTTGATTTTACTTTTTTGCCTAATCTATTTTTAGAATTATATAAATATTTTATACTTAAATATTCAACATTTAACATAATGTAAATATTCTAGGTTATAAGGGAATACATTGTAACACTTACTTGTTTCCACTCATCATTTCAGAAATAGTTTTACCTTAAGACACCTTCACCTGATACTCAAAAGGTTGAAGGATTCTAAGGTTTGCCAGGTCTATAACACTAATTTTGTGTGTGGCTTTTAAAAAAAAAATTTGTTGTGTTTTAGGTGAAAGTTTACAGCACAAACAAGTTTCTCATCCAAAAATTTATACACAAATTGTTTTGTTACATTTGTTGCAATTCTTGCATTGTGTCAGCACTCTCCCCCTTTCCCTTTACACCACTGGTTCCCCGTGTCCATTCCTCCAGTTTCCTGTCCCTTCCTGCATTCTTGTCTTTGCTTTTGGACAGGTGTTGCCCATTTGGTCTCATATACTTGGTTGAACTAAGAAACATTTTCCTCACATCCTTGGCTGAAAGGTCGACTTTAGGAGTGGCTTCAGCTCTGAGTTAGCAGGGTGTGTGGGAGCCATAGTCTTGGGAGTTTCTGCAGTCTGTCAGACCAGTAAGTCTGGTCTTTTTGTGTGTGTGTGAATTTGAATTTTGTTCTACATTTTTCTCTGACTCTGTCCAGAACCCTCTATTGTGATTGATGTCAGAGCAGTCAGTGGTGGTAGCCAGGCACGATCTAGTTTTTCTGGGCTCAGGCTGTGGTTCGTGTGCCCCATTAGTCCTTTGGACTGATATTTTCTTTGTGCCTTTGGTTTTCTTCATTCTTCTTTGCTCCGAACGTGATGGGATCAATAGATGTATTTTAGATGGCTCTCACAAGCTTTTAAGACCCCAGATGCTACTTACCAAAGTAGAATGTAGAACATTTTTCTTTATGAACGAAGTTATGACAATTGACCTAGATGTTACCAGAGATCATGGACCCCAGCCCTTAGCCACAGTAATTCAGTCCCTCAAGGTGTTTGGATGTGCCTAAGTAGCTTCTACAGCTTTGCCTTGATCAAGTTGTGCTAAATTCCCCTATATTGCATGTTGTCTTTCCTTTCAGCAAAGTTAACACTTATCCATTATCTAGTTAGTGATCCTCCCTGGCCACCCACCGTAACCATCAAAGATGGTTTCTTTCTGTGTATAAACCTTTTGTTCAGTTCTCATAATACGGGTCTCATACAATATTTGTCCTTTTGTGATTAACTTCTGTCACTCAGCATAATGCCCTCCAGATTCATCTGTGTTGTGAGATGTTTTGCAGATTAATCATTGTTCTTTATTATTGCGTGGTATTACATTGTGTGTATGTACCCTAGTTTGTTTAGCCATTCATCTGTTGCTGGGCCCTTAGGCTGTTTCCGTCTTTTGCTATTGTGAAAATGCTGCAATGACATGGGTGTGCATATGTCTATTCGGGTCACGGCTCTTATTTCTCTAGGATATATTCCTAGGAGTGGGATTGCTGGATAGTATTTCTATTTAAGTTTTTTAAGGAGGCACCGTATCATTTTCCACAGTGGTTGTACCATTCTGCATTTCCACCACCAGTGCATGAAGAGTTCCCATCATCCTGCAACCTCTCCACCATTTGTTATTTTGTTTTTTTGATTCGTGCCAGAAATCTCAGAGTGAGGTGGTATGTCACTGTAGTTTTAATTTGCATTTCTCTAATGGTTGTGCAGTGGTTACGAGCTCAGCTGCTAACCAAAAACGTCAGCAGTTCAAATCCACCAGCTGCTCCTTGGAAACCCTTTGGGGCAGTTCTACTGTGTCCCGTAGGGTTGCTATGGGTCAGAATCAAGTTGAAGGCAATGGGTTAATGGCTAACGATCACATTTTCTCATGTGTCTGTCAGCCACCTGAATGTCTTCTCTGGAGAAATATTGGTTTATACCTTTTGCCCTTTTTTTTTTTTTTTTAATTGTAGTTTAGATGAAGGTTTACAGAACAAACCAGCTTCTCATTAAACAGTTAGTACACATATTGTTTTATGGCATTGGTTAAGAACCCCATGACATGTCAACCCTCTCCCTTCTCGACTTTGGGTTTCCTGTTACCAGCTTTCCTGTCCCTTCCTGCCTTCTAGCCCTTGTCTTTGGGCTGGTGTGCCCCTTCAGTCTCTTTTTGTTTTATGATCCTTTGCCCATGTTTTGATTGGATTATCTTTTTGTTGTTGAGGTGTTGAAGTATTCTATAGATTTTAGAGATTAGACCCTTGTCAGAAGTGTTGTAGCCAAAAAAATTTTTTTCCCCAGTCTGTAGGTTCTCTTTTTATAATTTTGGTGAAATGTTTTGATGAATGTAACTGTTTAAATTTTAGGCGCTCCCAGTTATCTAGTTTCTCTTTTGGTATTTGTGCATTGTCAGTTATGGTTTGTTTTGTATTTATGCCATGTGTTAGGGCCTGTTGTGTTGTCTCTATCTTTTCTTTCAGGATCTTTATTATTTTAGGTTTTATATTTAGGTCTTTGATCCATTCGAGTTAGTTGGTGTGAGGTATGAGTTCTGTTTTATTTTTTCACAGATGGACATCTGGTTTTGCCTGCACCGTTTGTTAAAAAGACTGTCGTTTTCCCATTTAATGGACTTTGGTCCTTTGTCAAAGATCAACTGACCATAGGTGAACAGATTTACATCTAGGTTCTTGATTCTGTGCCATTGGTGTATGTCTCTGTCATTGTACCAGTACTAGGCTATTTTGACTACTGTGGCTGTATAGTAGGTTCTGAGATCAGGTAGTGAGAGGCCTCCTCCTTTGTTCTTTTTTTCGGTAACGCCTTATTTATCCAGGGCCTCTTTCCTTTCCATATAAAGCTGGTTATTAGTTTTCCCACTTCATTGAAGAGAGGAATATTTTGAGATGGATATGACATTCAAGTTTTAGATTAAGTGAATCGTAGAAACTTACATGAGACTAGTTGAAAAGTAACAATTATTGACTAATTAAGGCATGTAGCAAAGATGTTAAGAGGTGCTTCCTAGTGGAAAAATAGGGCTGGAGAGGACAAATACTAGGTAGCAGTTAAGTGCTCGGCCACTAAAAGAAAGGTTGGTGGCTTGAATCCACCCAGAAGCACCTCAGAAGAAAGGCCTGGCAATCTACTTCTGAAAGATCATAGCCATTGAAAACGCTATGGTATGCAATTTCTTTTTTTATTGTTGTTATTAGCTGCCGCTGTGTTGGCTTGGACTTATGGTGACCCCATGTGTGTCAGAGCAACACTGTTCCAGAAGGGTTTCAAGGTTGTAACCTTTCAGAAGCAGACTGCCAGGCCTGTCTTCTGATGTACATTTCGTTGTGTCTGAATCTTCATTCTTTCACCTTGCAGTTGACAGCTTAGCAATTTGCCCTACCCAGCTGCCTAGTTTTTTTAATTACAAAAATTAAATTGTTTTATTATGTATAATGAAAAATGAGAAGTTGTGTAATACAGCTGTGAAATTTACAAGCACCCATGAGATTTACAAGGAGGGAGAAGTTACTTCAGACTAGAAAATCAAGAGAAGTTTGATGGAGGAGTGGCATATAGGAATGTGTTGGGGGTTGGGCAATACCTAGATGAGAAATAGGAATGCAGCAGGAGCGAACAGCCTGAGCAAAAGTGGCAAAAATGTTACAGAAATGCTGCAGGTAAGTACAGAACTGGCTTGGAAGGCCACTTTCTGATCTATGTTGGCTGGAATATTAGGGTGTGTGAATGGCATGATAAGGCTGGATGGGCAATTTATATCAAAGGGTGGAGGTTCTAGAGGTCAGGCGCTATTTTAGTAACCTAGTGCTGCTGTAACACAAACACCACAAGTGGATGACTTTAACAAAAAGCTTATTCTCTCACAGTCCAGTAGGCTAGAAGTCTGAATTCAGGGCGGCAGCTCCAGGGGAAGGCTTTTTCTTCTCTGACAGCTCTGGAGAAAGGTCCTTGTCATCAGTCTTCTCTTGGTCTGGGAACATCTCAGCGCAGGAACCTCAGGTCCAAAGAGCATGCTCTGCTCCAAGTACTGCTTTCTTGGTGGTATAAGGCTCCCAACTCTCTGCTAGCTTCCCTTTCCTTTTACCTCTTGAGAGATAAAAAGTGGTGCAGGCCACATAACAGGGAAACTCTCCGTACATTGGATCAGGGATGTGACCTGGTAAGGGTGTTACAATCCCACCCTAATCCTCTTTAACATAAAATTACAATCACAAAATGGAGGACAAAACCAAAAAAATCCAAACCCAGTGCCACTGAGTTGATTCCGACTTATAGTGACCCTATAGGACAGAGCAGAACTGCTCCATAGAGTTTCCAAGGAGTACCTGGCAGATTCAAACTGCCGACCCTTTGGTTAGCAGCCATAGCACTTAACCACTACGCCACCAGGGTTTCCAAATGGAGGACAGCCACGGAATACTGGGATGGCCCAACCAAGTTAATATACACATTTTTTGGGGGGACATAATTCAACCCATGACAGGCTCCATGTCTATTTTCCTCACCACTATAAAGCTAATTCATGGCTGGTACTCAAAAATTCTTCTGATGCTTCCTGTGTTGTCTAATATTTTCCCCATAGCATCCTTCACTATTGCAACTCGAGGCTTGAATTTTTTCTTTAGTTCTTTCAGCTTGAGAAATGCCGAGCGTGTTCTTCCCTTTTGGTTTTCCATCTCCAGCTCTTTGCACATGTCATTATAATACTTTACTTTGTCTTCTTGAGCTGCCCTTTGAAATCTTCCGTTCAGTTCTTTTACTTCATCAATTTTTCCTTTTGCTTTAGCTGCTTGATGCTCAAGAGCAAGTTTCAGAGTCTCCTCTGACATCCATCTTGATCTTTTCTTTCTTTCCTGTCTTTTCAGTGACTTCTTGCTTTCTTCATGTACGATGTCCTTCCACAACTTGTCCAGTCTTCGGTCACTAGTGTTCAATGCGTCAAATCTATTCTTCAGATGGTCTCTGAATTCAGGTGGGATATACTCAAGGTCATATTTTGGCTCTGGTGGACTTGTTCTGATTTTCTTCAGTTTCAGCTTGAACTTCCATATGAGCAATTGATGGTCTGTTCCACAGTCAGCCCCTGGCCTTGTTCTGACTGATGGTATTGAGCTTTTTCATCATCTCTTTCCACAGATGTAGTCAATTTGATTTCTGTGTGCTCCATCTGGCGAGGTCCATGTGTATAGTCGTCGTTTATGTTGGTGAAAGAAGGTATTTGCAATGAAGAAGTCGTTGCACTTCTTGCAAAATTCTATCATTCGATCGATCTCCAGCAGCATTGTTTCTATCACAGGCATCAGGAATGAAGGAAGACTCATTAACAACCTGTGTTATGCAGATGACACAACCTTGCTTGCTGAAAGTGAAGAGGACTTGAAGCACTTACTAATGAAGATCAAAGGCCACAGCCTTCAGTATGGATTGCACCTCAATATAAAGAAAACCAAAATCCTCACAACTGGAACAATGAGCAACACCATGATAAACGGATAAAAGATTGAAGTTGTCAAGGATTTCGTTTGACTTGGATCCACAATCAACAGCCATTGAAGCAGCAATGAAGAGATCAAAAGATGCATTGCATTGGGTAAATCTGCTGCAAAGGACCTCTTCAAAGTGTTGAAGAGCAAAGATGTCACCCTGAAGACTAAGGTACACCTGACCCAAGCCATGGTATTTTCAATCGCATCATATGCATGTGAAAGCTGGACAATGAATAAGGAAGACCGAAGAAGAATTGACATCTTTGAATTGTGGTGTTGGTGAAGAATATTGAATATACCACGGGCTGCCAAAAGAATGAACAAATCTGTCTTGGAAGAAGTGCAGCCAGAATGTTCCTTAGAAGCAAGGATGGCGAGACTACATCTTACATACTTTGGACATGTTGTCAGGAGGGATGAGTCCCTGGAGAGGACATCATGCTCGGCAGAGTACAGGGTCATCGGAAAAGAGGAAGATCCTCAACGAGGTGGATTGACACAGTGGCTGCAACAATGAGCTCAAGCATAACAACGACTGTAACCATGGCGCAGGACCGGGCAGTGTTTCGTTCTGTAGTGCATAGGGTCGCTATGAGTCGGAACCAACTCGACGGCACCTAACAACAACAACAACACTCAATAATTACTTGCTGAATCAATGAATAAAAGAGCAAAGTGACTGGACTGCAAGGCAGTGTCTCTTATATGTACAACCCATATTCCTCAATTTAGGATCTGTTGCTGCTTACGACCAACCACACTTATGACCATCAGAATATGTATACATACAATGTTGAAATGCGTAATTTGCTGATGTTATCATTCTCAGGTATTCACTAGCAGCTGTTTATATGTAATGTTTCCAATGCCCAAAGACAAAGACTGGATTAATAAAGATATTGATAATAAAAGACAATAATAATGAAAAAAAATGAGGAATTCAATTTGTGTCAGAACTGACTCAAGACAGAGTCATAGGAGTACAGACAGTTACCATAACCCGTCTTAAGTAGGGGACTACCTGCACTAAGCAAGGGACAACCAAGTAAGGATTCAGTTTAGAGGGAATGATATGGCAGAACTGTGCTGCGGGAAAATTACTAAAGATTCCCACTTCCACTGTAGGAAGAATTAGCCTTAACTAGGAGATTTTTTTTTTTTTTTTTTTTTTTTTAGGAGATGTGACCAAAGCACTATCTCGGGACCTCACGAGGGGCACGCCTATGAACACTTTTCCTTTGGGGGACCCTGTTTGATCCTCAGTGTCGAAACTTATTGGTAGCTGTTTTCTGGCATTTGTCATTTTCAGTCCATCTGGCCATTTGTATTCCTTGGAAACTTTCTGGCAGGGCCTTCTAAGGTGAGAAATAGTATTAGACGCCAAGGGACGCCAGGTCCCTGGAATCGCACACTGCAATCAAGATGACGTATGCTTTAGCTTGACGTCTGGCTCTCAAGAGCACGTCGCGCCCATTCCTCATCCTCCGCACGGCTAGGGGGCGCCCTCGATCCCAGGCCCGCCCCGCTCGCTGGCGAAATCTCTCCCTCTCCACACCGGAGAAGGCTACATCCTCCATCCTCCATCCTCCGACCCAGAAGCCTCGTCAGAGCTCCGCGTCGGCCAATCAGAAACATCCATGTGCTAATGGGGGTGGGGCTGCCAGGGGAGGAGGAAGATGGCGGCGGGGGCGAGGTGAGGTGTTGGCAGTTGAAAGGGGTTCGGGCGCGGAGGGCAGGGAAATCCGGAGCGATGGCCCGCGCCAGCCGCAGGGGCGGATAAGAAGCCGTCGCTCCGCGGGTGAGGGAGGGAGGGAGGGGAGGGCGGCCGGGCGTCTTGAGAGTATGACGGGGCTGTACGAGCTGGTGTGGCGGGTGCTGCACGCGCTCCTCTGTCTGCACCGCACGCTCACCTCCTGGCTCCGCGTTCGGTTCGGCACCTGGAACTGGATCTGGCGGCGTTGTTGCCGTGCCGCCTCCGCCGCGGTCCTAGCGCCGCTCGGCTTCACGCTCCGCAAGCCCCCGGCTGCCGGCAGGAATCACCGGCACCACCGGCACCCGCGCAGGGGACCGGGCCCGGCCGCCGCCCATCCCCGGTTGCGCTGGCGCGCGGACGGCCGTTCCCTGGAGAAGCTGCCGGTGCACATGGGCCTGGTGATCACCGAGGAGGAGCAGGAGCCCAGCTTCTCGGATATCGCAAGCCTGGTGGTGTGGTGTATGGCCGTGGGCATCTCCTACATTAGCGTCTACGACCACCAAGGTGAGGCTCTGTGGGGCGGGGTGCAGGAGGGACTGGGTCATCGCCGACTGCGGCGACTGCACATCCGGCAGATGTGCTTGGGTCACGCCGCGTACAGCCGCCTTCCCGGCTCCGCCAGTTCCGAGTCCCGTGGCCCTTACGTATAAATCACTGTGCTAGCATTTTCGAGGAAGGAAGCTAAGCTTTACTGAACACCTACTAAGTCTTTGGAGTCGCTTCATTTGCTTTCTTTACATCAAAAAAAATATTTTTTATTCTTTATTATGTCCCAGTAAGCGTGATAGTAATTATTTGTATACCTTTGTTTCAGAAGTGAGGGTGCTGAGGCTCGAAAACATTTACTGATTTGTCAAGGTCACAAACGTAGCAGTCAATGAGAGGATCTCTGTCTTTTCACAGTCTCTGCCTTTTCCTTTACACTACAGTGTTTCTTCTGAGAGGTTCAAGGCACAGTTTTTGTTTTAAATTGGAGGGGTTAAGCAAAGACTAGGGATAGGCACTGCAAATGGGAGCAGTGGGGGCCAGGAAGTCTTGGGCCAGGTGGTATTTGAACTGAGTTTACAGAAAGTATGTGACAGAATAGGCTGAAAGGAAAATGGTCTCCTGTCTTTCGATACGTGGAATGGTGTGATCCTTGGTCCTCAGTGGCCAAACCAGTACTTGACACAATAATTGTTCTCCCATAAGTTTTTTTGTTTGTTTATTGTGCTTTAGGTGAAGATTTACAGAGCAAGTTAGTTTCTCATTAAACTCTACATACTGTTTTGTGACATTGGTTGCCAACCCTGCAACTGTCAACACTCTCCCCTTCTCGACCTTGGGTTCCCCATTTCCATTCATCCAGTTTTCCTTCCGCCTTCTGCCTTCTCATCCTTGCCCCTGGGCTAGTGTGCCCAATTAGTCTTGTATTCATGGTTGAGCTGTGTATATTATTGTTTGTTTTATGGTTCTGTTTAATCTTTGGCTGAAGGGTGAACCTCAGGAATGAACTCAATACTGAGTTAAAGGGGTGTCCAGGGGCCATACCCTTAGGGTTTCTCTAGCCTCTGTCAGGCTAGTAAGTCTGGTCTTTTTTTGTGTGTTTGAATTTTGTTCTACATTTTCCTCCAGCTCTGTCCCAGACCCTGTGTTGTGATCTCTGTCAAAGCAGTCAATGGTGGTAGCTGGGCACCATCTAGTTGTGCTGGACTTAGTCTGGTGGAGGCTGTGGTGGTTGTGGTCCATTAGTCCTTTGGGCAAATCTTTGGCTTGTGTCTTTGGCTTTCTTTATTTCCCCTTGCTCCAGTAGAAGTGGGACCAGTAGATGTATCTTAGATGACCATTCGCAAGCTTTTAAGAGTCGAAACAGTACTCACCAAAGTAGGAGGTAGAACATTTTCCTTACAAACTATGTTATGCCAGTTGAGCTAGATGTCTGAAGAGACCATGGTCACCAGCCCTCAGCCCTGTGGGAGTCTGAATCTGTCTGAAAAGTTTCCATGACTTTGCTTTGGCCAAGTTGTGCTTGCTTCCCCAGTATTGTGTACTGCCTTACCCTCCGGTAAGTTTTGATTGAGGGAATGAATTTCATCATAGGAAAATTGTAAGTACAAAAATACAACACCTACTGAGAGTTTAAAGGAGCCCTAGTGGCTCGGTGGTTAAGCACTTGGCTGCTAACGGAAGGTCGGTGGATTGGACCCACCATCTGCTCTGTGTAAGAAGGATGTGGCAGTCAGTTTCTGTTTGATAACAGCCTTGGAAAATACGGGGCACTTCTACTGTGTCCTATATGGATGCTGTAAGTCGGCATTGACTCAATGGCAATGGGTTTGGTTTTGAGTGATTACAGGTTTAAAACACTGTGCTGGGCACATTCCTAGCAATCTTGCATTTAATTCCAGGGATTCTCAGACTTGTGGGGAGGTAGACACATAGATTGCACTGGGTGGTGGTGGGTAGACACATAGATTGGTCACATGTTTAATAAAAAGTGTTGAGAAAAAGTGCTGTGAGAATGGGGGAGAGAAATTCTGCATGGAACTTGAGAAGTTCTTTCAGAGGAGATGAGATTTAGGCAAGACATTGAAGAATGAGTAGGAGATAAGATTGAGGAAGGCTCTAAATGTCAGGTTAGGGTTTCAATGCAATGGGTTTTCCTTACAGGTATGGTGCTAAAATGATTCTGGAGTATTGCTATGAAGGAAAGAAAGTGTTTTATTCTCTGTTCGATAAATTACTATTATGCTTCAGAGAAGCTACAACTTGATTTTTACTTTTAAATCTGTATCTTATAGGTAGGTTTAAGTGTGGAGTTTTGTCAAAAAAGGGAGATCTAGGTCAGACAGTAAGTCTTACAGGGTAATCTCCATCTGCCCTGTTTCCTTCCCTGCAGCCAGCAAAGAATATGGTGACTCAGTAGCCTGTCATTATCAAATGATGATTCGCACTGTAGGGTAAAGTTGAAAATATTCAGTATTTTGACATTTTATGGAACTTGCTGAAGAACTCAGCAGACCAGTAGAAATCACAAGACTGTCAGGAGGTAACACACGATCTTTACCTAAACCAGTGCAACAAAAATATTGTGTGGGGAAGAGGTGAAGCAGAAATAGAAACTAGTTAAAGCCATTCAGCATTCTAGTGAGTTGGCTGTGAGGTCGTTTAACTAGGTAAGTGTTTTAAAGCAAGTACACCCAGTAGGGAAGGTGAAATGTGTAGCTAAATTGTTTGACTTGCGTAGTGGTCACAGATTATAATATTGCCACACTTCCTTGTTCTGACAATTCCTGTTACTGAATTGCTCACGTGATTCAGGAGTATTCTGTGTCGTTCATAAAAGAAAAATGATAATGAAAAGAAAGAAGTTAGGCTAAACCAAGTATTGACTGATAACGTAAAGGAGTTTTAAGGGGCATTTTCAGTGAACGGACTAAGGGCACTTTATGTTCTCCTGTAAAGGTAACGAGCTTTAATATATTTAAGAGATAGGGATAATTTAATTGCCTAAAATAATAATCCCTCAATTTGCTCATTCTTGTTTTTTTGATTGATTGATTCATTCAGTAGGTGAAAATTGGGTGCTTATTAAGTGCCAGGCATGGGGTTCGGCAGTGAACAAAACAGACAAAAATCCCTCTACTAATGAGTAAAATGTGTAGTATCTTAGATCATAGGTTTAACAAGGAAAAATAAAACAGGGAACAATACCCATACCATATCCATTGCCTTCAGGTCGGTTCCGACTCATAGCTACTCTATAGCACAGAGCAGAACTGCCCCATGGAGTTTCCAGGGAACGACTGGCTGATGGATTCAAACTGCTGACCTTTTGGTTAGCAGCCTAGCGAAATCAACTTGATGGCAACAAGTTTTAATCGTTAATTAACTTACTTAGGTATTTAGTTTAAAAAGAAAAAAGGTCATTTTGAAAGCTGAGCATTCATATTTATAAATAAGTATTACTTTAATTCTGTATCTGGTGAGGTACCGTATAATCAGGAAATATTGTTTTATTTTTATCTCAGTTTTCTCCCTTCCCTGGGAAGGAAAGCTTCTGATTTCAGATTTGAAAGAAAATATTGGAATTGACTTGATGACATTGGGTTTGGTTTGGTTTATGTTAAATATGTTCGTACTTTAAAAGTCTCATTTTGTTGAATTGATTATACATTTCACATAAATTTTTAAAGACGCAGTGTTTAAAGGATACAAATAAGATCTGCTGACTGAATACTTGTCTAATGAAGCTCCTTCATTACTTGATTACCTTAATTTGAAAAGTAAGTATGTGTTGGATTTATTACCCGGTCATGTGTACATGAAAGAGTAGACTCAGTATCAAAATCTGTAGGTAATTACAAAATGACATTTTAACTGATATAGTAGAGGTTTTAAAAGACTCCAATAAAGTACCTGAATACAGTGTATAATCTAATAGGGGGATTGTGGTTGTTGTTAGCTGCTGTTGAGTTGGCCCCCATCTCATTGTGACCCCATGCACAACGGAAACACTGTCCAGCCCTGTGCTATCATCCCTGTGATGTGTTGCAGACCTGACTCTTATGATCCATAAGGTTTTCATTGGCTGATTTTTGGAAGTAGATTGTCAGGCCTTTCTCCTTATTCTGTCTTTGTCTGGAAGTTCTGAAACCGATTTAGCATTGTAGCAGCGTGCAGGCCTTCACTGATGGTTGGGTAGCTGTGCATGAGGTATATCCACCAGGAATTGAATCCCGCTCTCCTGCGTGGAAAGCTAGAATTCTAACACTGAACCATTAATGCTGTCATTAAGAAGGGGATAATCAAACCCGTTTCCATCTAGTCAGTTCCAACTCATAGCGATCCTATAGGACAGAGTAGAATTGCCCAATAGGGTTTCCAAGGAGCGGCAGGTAGATTCAGACTGCCGACCTTTTGGTTAGCAGCCGAGCTCTTAACAACTTCGCCACCAGGGCTCCAGTAGGAGGATAGGGCGTACTTATCCGACCACTCTCTTTGGAATATTTTCTGAACCTGGCTTGCATGACACCATATATGCTTGGATTTCTTCCTGTCTCCCTTCTTGTTCCATCTGAACCTTATGTCTGCCTCCACTTCTAAATGTTGAATAAAATTTTGTGCCATATGTAGGCTCTTATCTTTCTGTGTTCACTCTATGTCCCAAATTAGGGGTGAGCAGATTTTCTTAAAGGGCTAGATAGTGAATCTTTTAGGCTTAGTGGGCCATGTGGTCTTTGTCACAACTATTCAACCCTGCCCTTGTAGCCAGAGAGCATCCATAAACGAATGGGTGTCATATTCCAATAGCAGTAATTTGTGTACTCTGGTCCCAGTTGATACACCCAATCCCATTGCTTTAAATATCATCCTGTGTGCCGACACCCAGGTTTGTATCTCCAGTTCTCATCTCTCTCATAATTCCAGACTCTTGTATCCAACTTCCTAAGACCTCCACTTTTATTTTATTGTTGTTTCTGATAGGTGCTGTCGAGTCGGTTCTGAATCGTAGTGACCCTGTGTGTACAATAGAGGAAACACTGCGCGGTCGTGTGCCATCCTCTCAGTCACTGCTATGCTTGAGCCTGTTGTTGCAGCCGCTGTGTCAGTCCATCTTGTTGAAGATCATCTTCTTTTTCATTGACCCTCTACTTTACCAAGCATGATGTCCTTCTCCAGGGATTTTCCCTTCTTATAACATGTCCAAAGTATGTGAGACAAAGTCTTGCCATCCTTACTTCTAAGGAGCATTCTGGCTGTACTTCTTCCAAGACACATTTCTTCACTCTTTTGGCAGTCCGTGATATATTTGATATTCCTTGCCAACACCATAATTCAAAGGCATTAATTATTTTTCAGTCTTCCTTATTCATTGTCCAGCTTTCACATGCATATGAGGCGATGAAAACACCCTGGCTTGGTCAGGTGCACCTTAGTCTTCAAGGTGACATCTTTACTTTTTAATACTTTAAGGAAGTCTTCTGCACCAGATTTGCCCAATGCAATGCTTCTTTTGATACTTGACTGCTGCTTCCATGGATGTTGGCTGTGGATCCCAGTAAAATGAAACCCTTGACAACTTTAGTCTTTTCTCCGTTTATCATTATGTTGCTTGTTGGCCTGGTTGTGAGGGTTTTTGCTTTATGTTGAGGTGTAATCCATACTGAAGACTGGCCTTTGATCTTCATCAGTAAGTGCTTTAAGTCCCCTTTTACCTTCAGCAAGCAAGGTTGTGACATCTGCATAATGCAGGTTGTTAATGAGTCTTCCTCCAATCCTGATGCCCCGTTCTTCTTCATATAGTCCAGCATCTTGGATTACTTGCAGATTGGATAGGTATGATGAAAGGATACAACCCTGATGTACACCTTTCCTGACATTAAGCTGTTCTGCTGAACAGCTGTCTCTTGATCTATGTAAAGATTCCTCATGAGCACAATTAAGTGTTCTGGAATTCCCATTCTTTGCAATGTTATCCATAATTTGTTATGATCCACACAGTCGAATGCTTTTGCATAGTCAGTAAAACACAGGTAAACAACCTTCTGGTATTCTGTGCTTTCAGCCAGGATCCATCTGACATCAGCAATGATATCCCTGGTTCCACGTCCTTTTCTGAATCTGGCCTGAATTTCTGGCAGTTCCTTGTCGATATACTGCTGCAGCTGCTTTTGAATGATTGTCAGCAAAATTTTGCTTATGTGTGATATTAATGATATTGTTCAGTAATTTTCACATTCAATGGGATCACCTTTTTTGGGAATAGGCATAAATATGGATCTTTTCCACTTGGTTTGCCAGGTAGCCGTCTTCCACATATCTTGGCATAGACAAGTGAGCATTTCCAGCGCTGCATCTGTTTGTTGAAACATCTCAATTGATATTCCGTCAATTCCTGAAGCCTTGTTTTTTGCCAATGCCTTCAGTGCAACTTGGACTTCTCCCTTCAGTACCTCGGGTTCCTGATAATATGCCACCTCTTGAAATGGTGGAATGTTGACCAATTCTTTTTGGTATAGTGACTGTGCATTCCTTCCATCTTCTTTTGATGCTTCCTGTGTCATCTAGTATTTTCCCCATAGAATCCTTCACTGTTGCAACTCGAGGTGTGAACTTTTTCCTCAGTTCTTTAGGCTTGAGAAATGCTGAGCGTGTTCTTCCCTTTCAGTTTTCCATTTCCAGCTCTTTGCACATGTCGTTATAATACTTTACTTTGTCTTCTCGAGCCTCCCTTTAAAATTTTCTGTTCAGTTCTTTAACTTCATCATTTCTTTCTTTTGCTTTAGCTGCTCGATGTTCAAGAGCAGGTTTCAGAGTCTCTTCTGACATCCATTTTGATCTTTTCTTTCCTTCCTGTCTTTTTAATGACCTCTTGCCTTCTTCATATATGATGTCCTTGATGTCATTCCACAACTCATTGGTCTTCGGTCATGAGTGTTCAACGGGTCAAATCTATTCTTGAGATGGTCTCTAAATTCAGGTGGGATATACTTAAGATCGAACTTTGCCTCTTGTGGACTTGTTCTAATTTTCTTCAGTTTCAACTTGAACTTGCGTATGAGCAGTTGATGGTCTGTTCCACAGTTGGCCCCTGGCCTTGTCCTGACTGATGATATTGAGCTTTTCCATTGTTTCTTTCCACAGATATAGTCAATTTGATTCCTGGGTATTCCATCTGGCAAGGTCCGTGTGTATAGTTGCTGTTTATGTTGGTGGAAAAAGGTATTTGCAAAGAAGTCATTGGTCTTGCAAAATTCTATCATGCAATCTCCGGCATCATTTCTATCACCAAGGCCATATTTTCCAACTATCGATTCTTCTTCATTTCCAGCTTTCACATTCCAATCACCACTGATTATCGATGCATCCTGATTGCACATTTGGTCAGTTTCAGCCTGCAGAAGTTGGTAAAAATCTTCAGTTTCTTCACCTTTGGCCTTAGTGGTTGGTGTGTAAATTTGAATAATCGTCATATTAACTTGTCTTCCTTGTGGGCAGTGGATATTATCCTATCACTGACAGCGTTGTACTTCAGGACAGATCTTGAAATGTTCTTTTTGGCAATGAATGCAGTGCCGTATCAGACAGTGTTCTGCTGCTATTCATAATGTTTTCACTGGCGAATGCTTCTCAGAAGTAGACTGCCGGGTCCTTCTTCCTAGTCTGACTTAGTCTGGAAGCTCAGCTGAAACCTGTCCTCCATGGGTGACCCTGCTGGTATCTGAATACCGATGGCATAGCTTCCAGCATCACAGCAACATGCAAGCCCCCACAGTGTGACAAACTGACAGACACGTGGGTTTTTTTTTTAATTAGGCATCACAAATTGCTAATGTGTCCAAAATAGTACTCTTGATTTTTCCCCCAAACCTGCCCCTTTCAAGATTTTCCTCATCTCAGAAACTATTACTACCTTCCATTTAGTTGCTTAAGCTAGAGATTTATTGTTGTCTGTGAGTTTTCTCTTATATTCCACCTGTAAACTTTGAGCAGTTCTCCTCAACCTGACTTTTAGAATATATTCCAAATCTGCCCCTTGTTTTATTCTTCATTGCCACTGCTCTAGTTTGAGACGCCATCACCTTTTACCAGGATTGCTACAGTCACCTCCTGATTGGCCTTTGTTTCCATTCTGGCCCCTGTATAATCTGTTCTCCACCTATCAGCAAAGTGATTTTTTTTTGGTAACATCAGTCAAACTCTGAATAAAGCCCTCAGCGGCTTCCCATTGTACTTGAAATGCTTTCTAAGCTCATTACCAAGACCCACAGACCCCTTCATGTATGACCTCTTCCCTACATCTCTGGCCTCATGCAGTGCCCCTCTTCCCACTTATTTTTTATATTCACCAATTTTACTGGCAGTTTTCTTTTCCTTGAGTATGGTGAGAAACCTAAATGCTGAGAGAATGTGCAGTAGAGTAATACCTAGTAATAGAAATAATCTCAGCTGAGACATTGATTTTTATATTTTAAGAGCTGAGCATAATGAGCAGGTTCGTTTTTTGTTAAATAATGCAATTTTTAAAACAGTAACAAGACTAGCACCAAGGAAGGAAGCACGTTATACACTGAAAAAAGCAGGATACAAAAATGCATAATCATATGCATCAGGATTGCATGTGCATGCGGGCAAAGACTAGGAAATGTTAAAAAGAGGAAATAGTTGTATTATGGTGGTAAGGTTAGGGATATTCCCTTATTGCCTAAACTTGGAAAACCTTAAATAGTTTTTAGTACTATAAAACAGATATTTCTAGTATGGAATGTAAAAAGTACATTTGGCCGCCAAAGAGAATAGCTAATATTTATCAAGATATACCAAGAACATTGTATTCTTTCTGAGATTCAGCTTTCTTAGCATAATATTTTATTCTTTCATGGAAATTATGGATTTTCTTGTCTTCCCACACTTTGGAAATGACTCTTGCACTTATCTTTATTTCCATATAGTTTACGTATAAAAGTATATGAGATGTAGCTGGAGAGCAATAAAAATTAATGTAAAATTAAAAAAAGTTATTATTGCAAAAACTTATTGGATATTCCCAAGTTGTTCTTAAAGAATTATCTCTGTTAGCCCTGTGAAACCTTCTTTTTAAAAGCCTCTAAAAAATAATTCTAGTCCTAGTTTTTTATAAATTTCATTTTCAAAAGAACTCATTTATAAAAAGATCAGTGTTATTTGATAGCATTCAACATTTTTTGAAGAGATTTCCAAATCTAATAGTAAAGCAGGTTTAGCCTAGTTCATTTTTCGGAGTTAGAAATTGTTACCCAAAACCAAACCAAACCCACTGCCATCGAGTCAGTTCCAACTCAGCAACACTATAGGACAGAGTAGAACTGCCCCATAGGATTTCCTAGGTGATAAATCCTTATGGAAGCGGACTGCCACATCTTTTTCCCTCGGAGTGGATAGTGGATTCAAACTACCAACCTTTTCGTTAGTAGCCGAGCCCTTTAACCTGTATGCCACCAGGGCCCTTAGAAATAATTACAGGATTAAATAATTAGAAGTCAGGAGACCTAGATTTCTGGCCAAAGTCTTAGACTCTTGACCAAGAACAATTGCTTGCCCTTTCTGGGTCTATTTCGTCTTCTCTAAAGCAACAGAATAAGTTTTCTCAAAAATATTTTAAGTATTTGCAGATATTTTCTCCTTAGAAGATCAGTTATTTCTGAATGATTGTATTCTCAACTTCTTATGTAAAATGATTTTTTTTGTGATAGTTTCTTTAAGTTATTCCATCATTTTGGCTTTAGGTTAGAGTATGAAGTCAAACAGGATGAATTATGAGAAAAAGAGTTCCCAAATATACCATGCGATTACTAGAGGAGTTGCTTTTCTCAGTCAAAGAGAAAGACAAAGGTGAAGTGTGTGTGTGTAGACTTCAAATCCTGAAGGAAAGTGCAAGCTGATAATATTGCTTATGGGTATAGAGGATGATCAGATTTCTGGATGGGAGTCAAGCTGTGAGGTATCAGGAGTCATTTTGCATATAATCTGTCTTCTTGACTTGATTGCCTTAGTCATCTAGTGCTGCTGTAACAGAAATACCACAAGTGGATGGCTTTAACAAAGAGAAGCTTATTCTCTGACAGTCCAGTAGGCCAAAAGTCCAAATTCAGGGTGTGGGCTCCAGGGGAAAGCTTTGTCTCTGTCAGCTCTGGAGAGGAAGGTCTTTGTGATGCATCGGGCTTCCGTTGGTCTGGGAGCATTTCAGCGCAGGAACCTCAGATCCAGAGGACCCACTCTGCTCCTGGCACTGCTTTCTTGGTCGTGTGAGGTCCCCATGTTTCTCTGCTCACTTCTCTCTTTTGTATCTCAAAAGAGATTGGCTTAAGACACTACCTAATCTTGTAGACCTCATCGATATAACTGCAGCTAATCCATTGTATATCATAGTGATAGGATTTACAACACATGAAAATCACATCAGAAGATAAAATGGTAGACAAGGGAATCATGACCTAGCCAAGTTGACAGATATTTTGGGGGTGTACAATTCAATCCATGATATTCACTTCTCTTCATCTGAATCAGCCAAGACAAAGGTTGTGTTTAAAATAACTTTATGAAAGTTGTCTTTATAAAAGATACTTTGTAACTGTGCCTCTGTAATGGTCTTCCTTTTAACAGAATTTCTGCCTGTATGCAGTAAGGAAATGTATGCTTTTATTTTAAGAGATTTTTGGAAACTTAAAAAAAAAAAAAAACTCTGTTCAGCGTCATGTCCCTTTAGGTTTTGTTGTTGTTAGGTGGCACTTTGTGGGCTGGTAATTCAGATTATTAGATAAACATCGAACTGTCATGTGGAAAATGTCTTAGGGGATAAGAGATGAGTAAGACACAAATTCACAAATAAGACTACAGTTTACCTGTTGCCGTTGAGTTGATTCCAACTCATAGTGAACCTATAGGACAGGATAGAACTGCCCCGTAGGGTTTCCAAGGAACACCTGGTGGATTCGAACTGCCAACCTCTGGCTACCAGCCGAGCTCTTAACCACTGTGCCACCAGGGCTCCAGACTACAGCTTAGTAGGGGGCTAAGCTGTAGCTATGATAAGCAGAATATTCAGTTATTAAGGGGTTTGAACAAAGTGTGTGTGTGTGTGAAGGGGAGTGATTCAGAGGAGGAATGGGGTGCATCTGGCTGAGGAGTTGGGAGAAGCCTCTGAATCTTGAAGAATTAGGAGAATTTTACAGGTGTGGGGGCCAGGGACAGGATGGAGAGGTTTTGAGTGGAGAAGGTAACATAACAAAGGATTCAGGTTGGGAAACACCAGCCAGTTCTAATCTGCTGGGGATAGAGTACTGTAGAGAGATATAGATGCATTTATTTCATAAATATGAAGTATTTCTACCCGCTAAGTATAGAAGCATAGGCTGGAATGTTAATGCTGAGCTGACCAGTTTGTTCTTAATGCACTAGGCATTTGGGTATCATTGAAGTTAAAGTTGAGACATGCCAGGATTAAAGATGCACCCAAAGAAGATTAATCTGGTCGTCATATGGGGGTGATACTTATTAGAAGGGGCAGAAAGACCCGTTAGAAGGTGGTTGTAATATTATAGGGAAGAGGACAATGGGTTGAAACAGTGGGGGCAATGGGCAAGAGGAATATGGGTGCTGAAAACAGTGCTGTTGAAGAGTATAATAGAGTGTTGGGGTGGGGTAATAATGTTAGACAGTACAAAAGATACCTGGGTGACTGGGAAGGTAGTGGTGGACATCAAGGAATAGGACATCAAGAAGAAGGGCTGTGTTTTTTTTTTAAGAAAATTATATAAACAGCTTTACAGCAGTTAAACCCTCATACATTTACTGTTCTCAATTTGTCTACTCCTCCAGGCTTTGACCCTAAGTGCACATAGCTACTATAGTACTGTTCCATTTATTTAAAAAAGAAAAAACTTTATGTAATATAAGTGTCTTTAGAGGTAGTTTATAAAATAAACTGACAAGTTTTAGATTTGTTTACTTTCAGAACTTACAGGTAGAGTTAGACGTTTGAATGAATTGGAAATGTTAGGAACCAAATGCTGATCCAGTCTTTATTAAATTTTTTCCATTGTTTATTTTATGTTTTTTAATATTTTAATGGTGTTTTAGGTGAAAGTTTACATAGCAAATCAGGTTTATAACAATTTTTATACAGATTGCTGGGTGACATTGGTTACAATATTCACAATGTGTTGGCATTTTCATTATTTCCATTCTGTTTGTTCTGTTTCTGTTGACCTAGCTTCCCTTCCCCTCCTTGCCTTCTCACCGTTGCTTTTGGGTAAATGTTGACCATTTAGTCTCATATAGTTGATTGTTTTAAGGGGACACATTACTCACGGATGATATTGTTTACGTTATATGGCAATCTATTATTTGTCTGAAAGGTGACCTCTACAGGTGGCTACAGTTACAAGTTCAAAGGGTATCTTAGGGTGATAGCCTCGGGGGCTCCATTGGTCCAGTAAATCTGGGCTTTTTTAGGAATTTGAATTTTATTCTACATTTTTCTTCCATTCTACCCAGGACCTTCTATCGTGTCCCTGGTCAGAACGGTCCAGTAGTGATAGCTGCCACCATCTAGTTCTTCTTGTCTCAGGCTAGAAGAGGCCGTGGTTTGTGTGGGCTGTTAGCCCTGTGGACCAGTTTCTTCTTTGCGTCTTTGGTTTCCTTCATTCTCTTTTGTTCCAGATGAGTAGAGAAAAACAGTTGTATCTCAGGTGGCCACTTGCAAGCTTTTAAGACCCATTTGCTACTTAACCAAACTAGGATGTGGAACGTTATTTTTATGAACTATGTTATGCCATTTGACTGGAGTTATCCCACGAGAATTAGTAAACCAATCCCACGAGGTATTTGGATATGTCTCGGAAGTCTCCATAACTGTGCCCCCAGTGTGCTTTGTTACATATGTGAGTATGTATGCAGCATACGTAAAAAGGTATGTACATATGCCTACAGATACACCTATACATGCACGTGTACTTACTCACATGTAGCTTCCTATACACATATATGCATACATACCTATGTAACCCTACTCATATTTTTGGTTATTAATATTGTTGCAAAATTATCTATTTCATAGCATTTATTGAAATTTCCCTTATTCTTGCATATTTCTTAATGTCTCTATTTGCCTTGGTCCAGTTGTGGAGACTTCATCCATACTGGGTATTCCCTTTTCCATCACCAAAAATAACAAATGTTTACTGCCTAGAAAGTGGCTCCCTCTGCTTTCCCCTCCCATCCTTGGTAACCATCAAAGAATGTTGCTTTCTGTGTGTATATCTATTCTTGACTTTATAAAAAAAAGATCATACAATATTTGTCCTTTTGTGATTGGCTTATTCACTCACAATAATGTCCCCCAGATTCATCACGGACTCCTCATTATTCTTTATAGTTACTTAGTATTCCATGGTAGCTACATACCACTATTCATTTATTCATTTTTCCGTTGATGGGCACTTAGGTCGTTTCCGTCTTTTTCAGCTATTGCCAATAATGCTGCAGTGTATATAGGTGTACATATGGGATCCTGTCTTTATTAAAATGTTAGTTTTATTCTTCATGGATTTTTTTGCATTAATTTTAATTTTTTAAAGACACTGCATTAAATTATTACTTATCTTGATTACCGAGTTTTTGGCACCCCCTTAAACTTTGCACCTGGGCTGAGTGCCTCACTCATCTTACTCTTTTCCTGGTCCTGAATAATTTTGCAGTCTTGTGAGTGACTAGAATCAGAGAAGGAGGAGCACATGGACAGAAAAAAAGGGCTGAAGTGCGGACTTTGAAGAATAATGTCCATTTAGGGGTGGAAGGAGGAAAAGGACTCAGTAGAAAGTGAGAAGGGGCTTATTCAAGAAGCAGGTTGGTTGCTGAATCAGGAGAAGACATTCAGAGAAGCCAGGACATTGAGAAGGAAGCAGGATGGTAAATGCTTTGTAAAAGTTGAGAAGGAAAGTATAAAGACTGAGAATTAGCCACCATTTTAGTGACTAAGAATATCACTCGTTGCCTTGAAGAGAACAAGTTCTTGAAAAGCTTTCCTGTTCTAATCTGGAGACTAAGGTAAAGTTGAATACGTTGGTGGGAAGTGAGGTGGACGTTTTTTTTTTTTTTTTAAAGAGCATCAAAGGAAGGGATTGGTGTGATGCCAGTAGACAAAAGCAAGAATTCTTGGTGGCTTACTATTAAAATAGATATATCTTAGTTCATATGGGAAATAGATTCATTTACCATTTTGTTTAAAAACTTGTATGTCCTGGCAGGAGTATTGTGAAGATTTTGCCTTCTATTTTTAAATTAGGAAACTTTTGAAATCGGTATGATTTCCATAATTTTTATCTAGATATATATCAAAGTGTGGTCTAGATTTTTTTTTCCTTTACCTGCATGTTGTTGTTAGGTGCTATCGAGTCGGTTCCGACAGATAGCGACCCTATAGGACAGAGTAGAACTGCCCGATGGCGTTTCCAAGGAGCAGCTGGTAGATTTGAACCTTTAGCCTTTTGGTTAGCAGCCAGGCTCTTAACCACTACACTACTAGGGCATTTATAAGCCTATATTGTAAATTTATATGCTGTTTTGTTGTATATGCTTTTTGTGTCATACATGTGAATTTTGTAATTGGAGGATAATGATTGTATCCTACATATCTATATCCCCATAGCATTTATCCCTGTACCTGTATTCTTACAGTGTTATCATGCTATGAGTATTAATGTAAAGTTTGCTCCTTGAAACACAGAGATCAGTGGGCTCAAGTCATCCAAAATGGATGGTCAGAATACTTGGTTGGCCTCATTTCCCTAACATGTCGCAACATTTGAAAAAATGTAGATCCTGCAAAAGAATAATGCAATTTAGATGTAAATTAATGAAAAACCACTCTTAAATGTAGATAAGCAGTACTAATTATACTTTGTACTGAGAATTTAGCACTTTGAGGTGATAAGTGAAATTTTTTTGGAGTTGGCTTAAATAACTTTGTATCGGTTTTCATGTTACCTCCTTGTCTTAGTCATCTAGTGCTGCTCTAATAGAAATACCACAAGGGGACGGCTTTAACAAAGAGAAGTTTATTCTCTCACAGTCTACTAGACTAGAAGTCTGAATTCAGGGTGTCAGCTTTCTTTCTCTGTTGGCTTTGGAGGATGGTCCTTGTCATTAATCTTCCTCTGTTCGAGGAGCTTCTCAGCGCAGGGACCCTGGGTCCTAAGGATGCACTCTGCTCCCAGTGCTTCTTTCTCGGTGCTGTGAGGTCCCCCACTCTCTGCTTCCATCCCTTTCGTTTTATCTCTTGTTAAGACAACAGGTGGTGCAGGCCACACTGCAGGGAAACTCCCTTTACATTGGATCAGGGATGTGACCTCACTAAGGGTGTCACAATCCCACTCTAATCCTCCTTAACATAATCTAACCTTGCCTCAGATTGGGATTTACAACCCAGGAAAATTACAATCACAAAATGGAGGACAGCCACCCCAAACTAGGAATCATGCCCTATCCAAGTTGACACATATTTTGAGGGGACACAGTTCAATCCATGACACTCCTGTGGGAGAAAATCAGGTGCTATCTGAATAACAGTCTTTAGAATAGCAATTGTTTTTGTTGTTAGGTGCCGTCAAGTCGGTTCCAGCTCATAGCAACTCTGGGTACAACAGAACAAAACACTAGTAAGAGTGTTACAATCCCATGCTAATCCTCTTTAATATAATCTAATCTTGCCTCATAAACCACAGGCAGAGATTAGGATTTACAGCACACAGGAAAATTACACTCACAAAATGGAGGACAACTACACAATACTGGGAATCATGGCCTAACCAAGTTGACACATAGTTTTAGGGGACACGATTCAATCCATGACACTCCACCCTTTGGCCCTCAAAAGTTCATGACCTTGCCACTTTTAAAACACATTCACACCATCATAACAAAACTCTTAAATTAACTCCAAGTTCAAAATCCACAAAAATTCCTCATCTGTGAAATCTAGAATACAAGCCATCTGTTTCCAAAGTACAATGGCAGAACAGGCAGGCACAAGCTAGACATTTCCATCACAAATGGGAGAAACTGGGGGGAAAGAAGGCATAATAAGCATCAAGCGAGTTAGTAGAACACATCACATCAGCCCTCAAAGCTTGAAAATAATCCTCTGTTTCCTGAGACCATTCACACAATGGCCCTGCCCTCCAAGTTCTAGGTATTTGCCACACTCTCCAGATCCTGAGTGGAGGCCCCTCAGCTCTGGGCTTCAGCTCCACCTTCAGGCCCACTGGAACAGCAACTCTACTCCCTCAGCTCTAGGTGCACCATTCTCTGAACCTATCTGAGTGGTGATTCCACTCTTAGAAACACTAGAGGCCATAGCCATACCTTTTGAGACTGAGACAGCTTGGTTTCCTGTGTTCCCTGTCTCTTCAGCTTCTGCTTACTGGTTCCTTGGCATCTCGGCCTTGGGGCCTCATATCTGAATCTGCCCTGCTGGGGCAAGTGTTCCAAAGCTCTGTAGCTCCACCAATAAGTGCCTGGAGGCACCCAACTCTGCCAGTAAACTTTGGCCTGGAAGGCACTTAGCTCTCTTGCTCTAGAGCTCTCTTGCTCTAGCTCCACCGATAAGTGCCCGGAGGCACCCCACTCATAGCAACCCTGTGTACAACAGAACGAAACAATGCCCAGTACTGCGCCATCCTCACAATCATTGGTATGCTTGAGCTCATTGCTGCAGCCGTTGTGTCAGTCCATCTTGTTGAGCATCTTCCTGTTTTTCGCTGACCCTCTGCCAAGCATGGTGTCCTTCTCCAGGGACTGGTTCTTCCTGATAACATGTCCAAAATATGTTAGATAAAGTCTTGCCATCCTTGCTTCTAAGGAGCATTTTGGCTGTACCTCTTCCAAGACAGATTTGTTCTTTTGGTAGTCCACAGTGTTTTCAGTGTTCTTCACCACCACCGTAATTCAAAGGTGTTAATTATTCTTCGATCTTCCTTATTCATTGTCCAGCTTTTACATGCATATGAGACAACTGAAAACATTTTGGCTCAGGTCAGGTGCACTTTAGTCTTCAAGGTGACATCTTTGCTTTTTAACACTTTAAGGAGGTCTTTTGCAGCAGATTTGCCCAGTGCAGTGCATCTTTTGATTATTGACTGCTGTTTCCGTGGGTGTTGACTGTGGATCCAAGTAAAATGAAATCCTTGACAACTTCAGTCTTCTTGGTTTATCATAATGTTGCTTACTGATTCAGTTGTGAGGATTTTTGTTTTCTTCATGTTGAGATGTAGTCCATACTAAAGGTCATACATAGTCTTTGATCTTCATCATTACTTGCTCAAAAATGATATTAATCACATTTATTTAAAATTTTGTTAATATTTGATTAGAAATGTATTTTTTTGTTTAATCTTGCTCTGGATATGGCTGTTACAAAAACGTTTACTCACTATTTCCAAGTTTAGAGTCCTTATGATTGTGGGCTTCTATAAGCGGTCACGTTATCAGCTCTCTGGTTTTCCCTTCAGATGAACTCTCTTACCTTTGGGAGACTTCATCCTTCTTTGTATGTACAGCTCTTACCTTAAGGAGGATGGCTCCCAATTATATATCTACTTCTCAATCCCTGACCTGTTTTCTTTTTTCAGCAGACGTTTACTTGTTGAGTGTCTGCTCTGTGCCAGGCACTATGCTGGGCCCTGGTGAGCAAAACAAATAAGATCCTTAACTATATTAAACACACACACACACACACACACACACACACACACACACACACAATGAGGGTTTTAAGGAGAAGAGTGTAAAAATGGTGTGGCAGGAGCGTTTGACCTCCTGTGACTTCACAAGGGGGCGGGAGTATCAAGAGCAACAGTCCAAGGCTGATTCCTATGAAGAAGAGGTCAGACATACCTCCTCTCTCCAACCTTTTTACCAATTTTGACACTATCTGTCTGTGCCTCCTATAGCATTCTCTACTTCTCTACCGGGTTTGATATTTCATTGCAATGGCCACACAGAACTCACAGACCATACTCACAGTTATGAGGTTTATTGAGGAAGTAACAGGTTACAATTCAGTGTCAGAAACAACTCAGGATACAGTTGTTTTATCTGGAGAGCCTCTTCTCAGTCATGCCTGCAGTTGGGCCTCTCTCTGGCTCTGGGGCCCTTGGCCCAGCCTCTACCCTGCTCAGGCAAGTGTTGCAAAGCTTGTTAGCTCCATCAGTAAGTGCCTGGGGTACCCCACTCAGTCAGGAAGCCTCCTACCCGAAGATTCTCCGCTCTCTTGCCCTGTGGGGGTCAGCATACCCATTGTAACTGCCTAGTTCTGTGGGCCGGGAAGCTGTTCTCCTGTTTCTGCTGCCACTGTTTTTCTTGTGCTGCTTCTTGCCATCTTGTGCCATCCCTGGTGTTATAGCTCTCTCTCCCTCTGTGCCTAGGGGGTTCTCAGCACAGGGACTCTAGGTCCAAAGGACGTGCTCCATTTCCATCTCTTCTTAGTGGTAGTGAGATTCCCCTATTCCAACTTGGGGATGGCTCATTTTAAGCCTAGTGGGATGGCAAAACTGACCAATCCCCTTGTTAGGGTTGCATACACCTAATTTGCATGGTCCCATCCCCACAAGGGTGCCTTTGACCTTATTTGCATTATTAACAAAGGCTTTCCCCACCAAAGAAGACTGCTTTTATTTTGAATTGCTGTTGTACATACACTGCCAAATTGGCACTTGCATATAGCATATTTTGTGCTGTATTTTCATATATATTTATTATATCCTCTCTCCTGGACTGCTTTGAAATCTGATCTGACTGAGAGTCTCTGTGTGGACTGCTTTGAAATCTGACCTGACTGAGAGTACAGGGAAGGCCCACTTGATAAAGAAAAAAGGCAGTGGCCACTCTAAAGCTGCGTCTTTGAAAATACTCCAGAAACCTACTGCTTGTTTTTAGAGTTCTTTATTAGTTTTATATATTAAATTTATGCTACATAGTTACTTTGTTTTTCTTAGTTATATGATATTGGTTAAAGTTTTAACCTTTCTGTGTAGCGTTGAAGGATCAAAGGCATTATATGCAGTTTATTTCTATGCTTTTCCATAGAATCAGAATTTGATAGGTAGAGGAAGTGTGTACTATAGACAGTGCACATTTTCCATTGTTACTAATTGATGGTTTTGTTACTTTTGTCTTTTATTCTCTACTTTTTACATAATTCATATTAGTTCCTCCTAAGAGTAAAAAAAATATTCCGAATAAGGTAATAATATTTCATCCATATAGTACACCTGCAGGGAAGACCATTAGACTGAGAATTAGGAAGGTCTGGGCTCTAGACCACCACTGTGATTCATAATTTCTTTGACAAATTACTTAAGGATGTTGGGTTTTATCCTTAAGCAATCATTTACTAAAGGTAAACGATCTCTTAAAATTCCTTTCTAGGTCTGAATTTTTGTCATATTCACGTTGGTACTAAGTAGTTATTCCTGTCCTTTTTTTTTTACCTTAGCCTGAAGCTAGACTGTTATATTTATGAAGTTTTGTTGTTGGTTTTTTTAGTTTGGGGTTAGTCATTACTGCTTCGTTTAGAACTTGTTCATTTCAGGATCTAGTGTTTTCACGAGTAAGCATTAATTACTGAAGAGGATAAATTAACCTCGTTATTTACTTACTTTTTTTTCTATTTAAGGCATTTTCAAAAGAAATAATTCCAGATTAATGGATGAAATTTTAAAACAGCAGCAGGAACTTCTGGGCTTAGATTGTTCCAAATATTCACCAGAGTTTGCAAATAGTAATGACAAAGATGATCAAGGTAAGATGAATATGCAGCATACGCAGATGTGTGTTTGCATTTCAAGGCAAATTTTCTCTTTCATTCATTCATTTTACTGTTTTAGTCCTTATTGTCGCTGTATTTAATCATTAGATTTATTAGACTTTTCATGTCTTAATCTTGTTAAAGGGTAATTTTCAGAAAAAGAAAATCACGACCAGGAGCCAGGTTGTAAAATAGCTGTAATAGAGTCAGAATTGGGTGGAACTCTATGGACAATACATATTCTTCAATTGAAGCATAAAATTTTTCTACAGTCTTGATTTTTTTTCCCTTCTGAGCTGTGTGTCTACTGTGCTATGATTAGGGGTGACATTTTAGATGAGTAGAAATTGTTACCTAGCCTGTAGTTAAAATTCCTAATTCTAGAGGATTTATTCACAAATACAATGTCCATTTGAACATTTTGAAAAGAACGCAGCGTTTACGTATGTACATAAATGTGATTTGGGGTGTTTGGGCCCTTTCTGAGGAGAATAGCTAAGTACATTTTTTTTTTTTAAATAATTTTTATTGTGCTTTAAGTGAAAGTTTACAAGTCAAGTCAGTCTGTCACATAGAAGCTTATATACACCTTACTCCATACTCCCACTTACTCTCCCCCTAATGAGTCAGCCTGCTCCTTCCTTCCAGTCTCTCCTTTCGTGACCGTTTTGCCAGTTTCTAACCCTCTCTACCCTCCCATCTCCCCTCCAGACAGGAGACACCAACACAGTCTCAAGTGTCCACCTGATACAAGTAGCTCACTCTTCATCAGCATCTCTCTCCAACCCATTGTCCAGTCCCTTCCATGTCTGATGAGTTGTCTTCGGGAATGGTTCCTGTCCTGGGCCAACAGAAGGTTTGGGGACCATGACCGCCGGGATTCTTCTAGTCTCAGTCAGACCATTAAGTCTGGTCTTTTTATGAGAATTTGGGGTCTGCATCCCACTGTTCTCCTGCTCCCTCAGGGGTTCTCTGTTGTGCTCCCTGTCAGGGCGGTCATCAGTTTTGGCCGGGCAGCATCTCAGGATGATGTAAGTCTCTGGTTCATGTGGCCCTTTTTATCTCTTGGGCTCATAGTTATTGTGTGACCTTGGTGTTCTTCATTCTCCTTTGATCCGGGTGGGTTGAGACCAATTGATACATCTTAGATGGCCGCTTGTTAGCGTTTAAGACCCCAGATACCACACTTCAAAGTGGGATGCAGAATGTTTTCATAATAGAATTATTTTGCCAATTGACTTAGAAGTCCCCTTAAGCCATAGTCCCCAAACCCCCGTCCTTGCTCCGCTGACCTTCGAAGCATTCGGTTTATCCCGGAAACGTCTTTGCTTTTGGTCCAGTCCAGTTGAGCTGACCTTCCATGTATTGAGTATTGTCCTTCCCTTCACCTGAAGTAGTTCTTATCTACTAATTAATCAGTAAATAACCCTCTCCCACCCTCCCTCCTTCCCCCCTCGTAACCACAAAAGTATGTGTTCTTCTCAGTTTATACTATTTCTCAAGATCTTATAATAGTGGTGTTATACAATATTTGTCCTTTTGCATCTGACTAATTTCACTCAGCATAATGCCTTCCAGGTTCCTCCATGTTATGAAATGTTTCACAGATTCGTCACTGTTCTTTATCGATGCGTAGTATTCCATTGTGCTAAGTACACTTTGATACGGAAATTGAGAAATTTAGATTCTTGTTAACTATGAGAAATGTTTATTTTGTTCTCAATTTAGTATTTCTTAAAACTGAATTTAAACTATGTCTAGAAGAGGTTTTTTTTTTTTTTTTTTTTTAATATCTTGTTTGTTTTTTCCTCTAGTTTTAAATTGCCAATCAGCAGTGAAGGTGCTGTCCCCAGAAGATGGAAAAGCAGATATTGTGAGAGCCGCGCAGGACTTTTGCCAGTTAGTAGCCCAGCAGCAAAAGAGACCTACAGATTTGGATGTAGATATGTTAGACAGTTTACTTAGTAAGTCATGTGTATACACACACACACACACACACACACACTCACACTCACGAATGTTTTTAGTTTTTCCCACAAGATTGTAGTATCAAAGAGAATATTTAGGCTCCTTTCACAGTATAAGGAAACCCTGGTGGTGTAGTGGTTAAGTGCTACGGCTGCTAACCTGAAGGTTGGCAGTTCAAATCCGCCAGGCGGTCTTTGGAAACCCTGTGGGGCAGTTCTACTCTGTCCTATAGGGTCGCTATAAGTCTGAATTGACTCGACGGCAAATGGTTTGGTTTTGGTCACAGTATAAAACTTTATTTAAAAAAAAAAAATGATTGTCTTTATAATTGTTAGGTGTCTGAGATTTAAAGACCCATTTGTGACAATGGCTTTGAGATAATGAAATTTATAGTCCACTAACTTGCACGGGGACTTAACGGGAAAGGAGAGGACTTAAGTGGATATTTTTTGTCCCCTTGGGGTTTTGAGTATTCTTGAAAGTAGGACTTTTACTTATCAGCCTTCCTCCCTCCTCCTCTTTCCTTGTTTAGGAATATGTTTGAACGTAATAGCTATTTAGGGAGCAGCCTCAAGGTGTGGGTTCTCAAGGATATAATCTTACTGTTATCTGTGACTTTTTTTTTTAAGTCTTTTATATTTAATATACTACTATATTTGTAATGTTATATCTTTTTTTTTTTTTTAAAGCTGTTTATAAAAGCCTTCAGTTTGCTTTTTCTCCCTAGAGCCCCTGTAGAAACATTTTGCCTTAACTTCATGGTCCTTCTGCTTGCTAGCATTGTCCTCGATCCTTTTGAAGAGAGGCAGTACATCTAACAAAGTCATGTCCAGTGATAGCTTCTATAGCCATACCATTTCAGACATGCATTTTACCTTTCAATCATTTACATAGAGTCTCCATTCATCTTACTCATTAATCATGCATTTTCTATCTAAGCGATTCATGTAACTATTCTGTTTCTTCTACTTTGCCACATGTCCATCACAGGGCACAATCCCTCTTTGACCTCATGTTCTCATTAACCCCCAGCTTTCACTGGCTACCTACTTCTTAGCCTACTCTTCTATTCCTACTCTGTCATTGCTTGACTATACTCAGACCGAATGAGTAGGCTTAAAGTAGACCATTGTGGAGTCTCTGGTCAGAGATTACTCATATGTGGACTGTCTTCTCAATCCTGTGAAGTCCCAGTCAGAGATTTAATTTATGAAGATGCCCTGAAAGGTTCGCACAGGGGCCCAAAGCTGACCTTTCAAATAGCGTGTCACAAAGTGCTGAAGTTGAGGATGGATTTAGCCTTCAGGGTTTGTAGACCCACAATAAATGAAAATATACACAGCCCTTAAGTGAACTCATTTATCTGGCAGAAGCAAACACTGAATACTGTCACCTCAAAAAGTTACCTCTTCACTGCAGTTAATCCTTCCCTTCAACCCTAGGCAATCACTCGCCTGCTGTGTGACTAGACTTTTACTTTTAGAACTTTTATGTAAATGGAATCATACAATATATATAGTATATATATTGTATATAGTCTTTTGAGTCTCGCTTCTTTCACCTAGCATAATATTTTTTGAGGTTGAGCTATGTTGCATGTTATTCCTTTTTATTGGTGAGTAGTGTTCTATTGTATGGATAGACCCCATTTTGTTTATTTCTTAACCCACTGATGCACATTTGGATATTTGCAGTTTTCGAGTAATGCTGCTATGACCACTTTCTTACAAGTCTTTGTGCGGACATATGTTTTGTTTTCTCTTGGGTAGATACCTAATAGTGGAATTCCTAGGTCTTATGGAAACCCTGGTGGCGTAATGGTTAAGAGCTTCAGCTGCTAACCAAAAGGTCAGCAGTTCGAATCCACCAGGCACTCCTTGGAAACCCTATGGGGCAGCTCTACTTTGTCCTTTGGGTTCTCTATGAGTCGAAATTGACTCTACGGCAACGGGTTTGTTTTTTTAGTATAGGGAGGAAGTGAAGGAGCCCTGATGGCGCAGTGGTTAAGCGCTGTGCTGTTAACCCAAAGATCTTTGATTCGAACCACCAACTGCTCTGTGGGAAGATGTGGCATTCTGCTTCTGTAAAGATTTACAGCCTCGGAGACGCTAAGGGGCAGTTCTACCCTATTTTATAGGGTTGTAATGAGTAGGAATCGACTGGGTGGCATAGAGTTGATTTGTTTATAGTGAGTGAATATTTAAGCCTTAAAGAAACTGCCAAACTGTTTTCCAAAGAGTCAGTACCATTTTACATTCCAACTGACAGTGTATGAGGGTTCCAGTTTCTCTACATCCTTGCCAATACATAGTACTGTCAGCTTTTTTTTTTTTTTTTCTTTTAACCATTCTGGTGGATATGTAATAGTTTATCACTGTGGTATTAATTCACATTTTCTTAATGAGTAATAATGTTGAGTATTTTTCATGTGCTAATTTGTCAACTCTATCTTCTTTGGTAAGTGATTTTCAAATATTTTGCCTATTTTTAATGTGTTTGTGTTATTACTGAGTTTTAAGGGTTCTTTATATACTTGATACAGATAGTTTACATGATTTGCAAGTATTTTTTTCCTAGACCTTAGCTTATCTTTTTATTTTCTTACTGGTGTCTTTTAAGGGGTTCCTTAATGGTGTTAAAAAAAAGTTCAGTGGTTAAGAGTTCGGCTGCTAACCAAAAGGTTGGCAATTCGAATCCCACCAGTTGCTCCTTGGAAACCCTATGGGGCAGTTCTACTCTGTCCTATACGGTTGCTGTGAGTCAGAATTGACTTGATGGCAGTGGGTTTGGTTTTGGTTTAATGGTGTTAGGTAAAGGATACCAATTTTTCTGTTTGTCAAAAGCCTATTTTTTCCCCCCTTCAATTACCTTAGCTCCTTTATTGAAATCTTTTGACCATAAATATGTGGGTTTATTTCTGGGCTCTCGATTCTGTTCCATTGGCTTATATGTTTATCCATATAATGCCATACTTTGTTGATTACTGTGGCCTTATAGTAAGTTTTGAAATCAGGTAGTATAAGTCCTTCAACTTTGATTTTTTTTTTTCCCAAAGTTATTTTGGCTATTCCTTTGCCTTTTCATATAAATTTTAGAATCAGCTTGTCAATTTCTGAAAAAAACTGCTGGAATTTTGATAGATATTGCATTGACTATAGATCAATATGGAAAGAATTGCTATCTTAACAATATTGAGTCTTCTAATTAATGAACATACTATCTCTTTCCGTTTATTTGAGTCTTCATTTTTCTCTCAACAGTGTTTTCTAATTTCATGGTATAGGGTTTTCTACAGCTTTTGTTTAGTTTATTCCCAAGTATTTTTTTGATGGTATTGTTAATGGTTTTTAAATTTTATTTTAGGATTGTTTATTGATAGTATATGGAAATACAATTGGTTTTCTTTACACCTACTCCCATTTACCGACTTTCTCATTATACATTTTGCACGTGACAGTAGTAAAACGTTTACTCTCTGACTGTTTTGTGCATTAATGATGTACATCTAGCAGTAACGAACTCCAAGGTGCGAGGCACAAGTAACGTCAGCTGTGATGGTTATGTGTTAACTTGGCTGGGCCATGATTCTTAGTGGTTTGGCAGTTATGTAATGACATAACTGAGCAGTTATGTAATGATTTAATCCGGCAGTTATATAGCAATGTGATTTGGCTGTTGTGTAATGCTATAGTCATCCTCCATTTTTGATCTGACGTGGTCATCCTCCATTTTTGCGTAATGCCCATTTTCACGTAATGACCTAGCCTTTGGAACCTAACCATGTCAATAAGGGAGGAGTGGTTGTATTGATTTTGTGTCCTAAGACTATCCTGAAGTCATTTAATAATTGCAGGATTTTTGTAGATTCTTAGGATAATTTTTTTTTTTTTTATTTCACTTCTTATGTCAGCATAGTTTAGTGGTCAGCTGTTGACTTGCACCAAGGCTATGGTGCTCAAACACCGCAAGCTCCTAAGGCTTCCATGATCCATGTGGAGTGGAAGAGTGCCTTCAAAGTTGCCACTAGTTCTCAAGTGTCATTGACTTTTGTTTTTCACTGGACTTTTTTGCCACCTTGTTTTGCTCCTCCTTTTCCCTGATGCCATATGTTTCCCAGTCAGCCATGGATGTGTAGAGAGGTTATCTCAACCCTTATTTGCAGGATCCCCTTGTTAAATGTCTAGCCATTATACTGCTTGTCCCAACTGGGACTATAACCACAGGCTAGCAAAGCCGTGGGTTTTCCTCTTTCATTCCCTATCAACTTCATCACTTTTAGCTGGCAAAACTGTGGATTTTCACCATCCAGGACCCCTCTTCCCCAAATTGAATCTGTGTCTTTTGGCAGCAAGCAACAAAACCAGTGGCTTTTACAGGCAGCACCATGCTGGTAGAATGACAGTTCTCTGTAGTTGACTGGGGGAGAGGGGTTAGAATTGAGAGCACTTCCAGCCAAGGTACCATAGACTCTTGTTTTTACCTGAACTCTGCCTTTGCTCTTAAATGGTTGGTTGTAGTCCATTTTAATACATGTTTTTTTTATGAAGAGGATCATTGCCCTCTTCATACCACCATAATCAGAAGTCCCTTCTTGTTATTTTTTTTTTACTAGAGAGGATTTCTTTTTAGCCAGCAGAGGAGTATGTGTTCCTTTACTTAATCTATTTACTCTACCAAGGTGAACTTTTAAAGAGACTTTGTTGTGGAAATAATTCTTTACTATTACTGCTAGATGGGCCTGTCTAATCCAGTTCCCTTACTTAATAATTAAGACCTGGAGAGGTTGTGTGACAAGCAAGTTACTGACAGAACTGAGATTATTAGAAACTGTTAGAACCTGGACCTCTCAAATTATACTATCTTTTTTATTTTACCTTTGGCTTTTCAAACTTTGAAACATTTGAAATGTCTGCATTCCTTTTTCCCCAAGCCAGGTGTCATGGAATCCAGTTTGTAAAACAAATAAAAAATGGACATGTTCTTATTGAGGCAGGTGTTCAGTCTCCTTTTCCCCCTTGAGGGAGCTTGAGCTCTGGAGAATAATGAAAATGTTTGTTGGGTATATATATTTGTATGTAGGATTGGTCGTTCTGGCTTCTTAAGTGCAAATTAAGGGACTTGGGGGAAAGAAGGAGAGTAGATACTTTTCATTTTCAGCTGTGAAATTATTTGACTCTGTGGCCAGAATAAATAATTGTAGAGCAGTGTCCTTTCCAGGATGCCAAGAACATGCTGAAGCTGAGTCTTGAGAAATAGATAGGATTTGGGGGGGTACCCATTGGGCTTAGGGTGGGTATTGGGTTACCTCTCCTTTTCAGGTACTTAATCCAGTTAAGTGGACTTTTGAAAAGACTTCTGCATTTGGAATTGGTATTAAAGTATATGTTACAGAGTGGGGTTAGGGGCATGCAAACATACAATAAAGCTTTTGATGAAAACAAGTGCTCAAAGCATAAGAAGCATTTTGCCTTTGGTCATTTCAGCAGTTTGAATCCATCAGCCACTCATTGGAAACCCTATGGGGCGGTTCTACTCTATCCTGTAGGGTCGCTGTGAGTTGGAATTGACTTGACAGTAGTTTGGTTTGGGTTTAGATTAAATAAGCAATGCATGTTAAGTTACCATATATTTCTTTATTCCCAAGGTTCAAATGGTTTCCCTGATCCTGATTTAGTATTGAAGTTTGGTCCTGTGGACAGCACATTAGGCTTTCTTCCCTGGCACATCAGACTGACTGAGATTGTGTAAGTAATTAGAAGTATATTAACTTGGATTCAATTCATCGTGTTCCTTTGTAAGTGAGAGCTATCCCTATTGATCAGAGTTGTTGATTTTAAAGAAGAGGTGTGATTTGGGCCTAATTTGTTTAATCAGAGAAGAGAGGACGCATAGGGGATTGGTAGGGAAGGTAAGAAAAGCACTGGGTGGGGGCAGGAAAAATGAATGTGGCATTTTAAAGACATAGTGATGGAACTGGCCATACAAGAACAGAAAGTGAGTATTGGGTAATAGTATGAAGTGAAATAAGATAGTTTGGGGGTGTTAAAAGTTTAGAAGGCTTTGAATGTCAGTATAAGGAGTTTGTTCACTTATTTGGAGAAACAGACCACTGAGCCTGTGGATAATGTCAGAATGTTGATTTTGGAAGATTTGTTTGGCATCTGTGCGTTAAGTGGATTGGATTTGGGAAATGTTGAGGTCAAAAGACAAAGAGGGCATAACCATAATTCAGAGGTAAAGTGATAAGGAATACAGTGGTGAGAATGAAACCTATTATTTAGAACAGGGTTTGGCAAACTTTTTCTGTAAAGGGCCAGAAAGTAAATATTTTAGAATTTTTGGGCCATATGACCTGTTGCAACTACTCCTTTCAGTTGCAAGTACTCAACTACACTAGTGTAGCTAAACAACATAAATAATAGATAAATGGCTGTGACTATGTTCCAATAAAACTTTATTTACAAATGGCAGCAGTGATACCTTGTGAACTGAGAATGGCATGGAGGGAAGAGTATATATTTTAGAACAGATAGAGCATGTTTGGATCTTAGCTGTGACTTTTGGGAAGTTATTTAAGCATCTCTAGTTGTACAATGTAGAGGGTCAGTGAAAAAGAGGAAGACCCTCAATGAGATGGATTGACACAGTGGCTGCAACAATGGGCTCAAGCATAACAACGATTGTGAGGATGGTGGTGCACTACTGGGCAGTATTTCATTCTCTTGTACATAGGGTCACTATGAGTCAGAACTGACTCGAAGGCACCTAACAACAATAACAATTTGTACAATAGACGTTTTAATATGGAGTTGAGGATTTAAATCTGATAATAGACATCAGATATCTAGTATATAACAGGCTTTTGCATGGAACTGTTTATATACATGTCTAACTCTTAGCACGTTATATGGAGATTTGCTCTATGTTTGTCTCTCCCTATCAAACGGTGAGCACTGTGATGGTAGGGAATATGTCTTAATCATAATAAGGAGAAGTAGATGGAGGCTGGACCCCTGACAGAACAGACTGGGAAACAACCACCCAGCTTCTGAGACACTGATGGGTGGTGGCACTAAGTGCTTCTTGAGGATTGATAAACAGTGAGGCTGTTGATAAGGGGGACAGAATGAGGAGGACTTCGGAAAGTAGATAGTTTGAGGAGGTCATTAGAAGCAAGCGTTAGCAAATAATGTCACCTAATGTGTCCTTTAAGGAAATCGTTTCAATAGAGTGAAAAAGACAAAAGGTAAATAGCTGGAATTATGAAGAAATGATAAATGCAGGGAATCAGATGACATGTTTCAGAATTCCTGGCAGTCAAAGCAAAGATAAAGAAAGGAACATGTGCAGAGAGAACCACAGGATCAGGCAGGAGTTCTTTCATGGTAGGTCAGTTCTTTTTCTTTTGGTGTGCGTGACTGTTGTACTCAGAATGTGACTTTTGTACTTGGACCATGTGTTTGCCTCTGATCCAGTTTTCCTGAAGAGTCATTATAAAGCTGTATAAATCAGAGGTTTTATTTCATTTTATTTATTGAAAATTATTCTAAGTATTTTAAATACTTGAAGGGGAACCCTCTGGAGGTACGTCCACTGTCTTTAAAGTGCTTGTCTTCACACTATAATTGCTCCCTTGAGCAGTGGGAAATAGTGGTCATTACTGATCGCTCACCACGTTGCCTCAGTGTATTAACCATGTGAGGTTGCTGTGCTGCTCTGTCCAGTGTTAAGCCTGGCTTTCATGAACATCTCAAGCAGTACTGGTTTTACTCTGACCAAGATGAGTCCTTAAAGTAGATTTGAGCAAGACCTTTGTAAGTAGTGCTCTAGCTTTGCATTAATCTAGGCTTAGTACCTAGGTAGTGCAAACAGTTAAGCTCTCAGCTACTAACCGAAAGCTTGGCTGTTGAAACATCCCAAAGGTGCCTCAGAAGAAAGGCCTGGCAATCTGCTTCCAAAAGGTCACGGCCAAAAAGCCCTTTGGAGTGCAGTTCTACTCTGCAGCACGTGGGGTCTCCAGGAATAGGAATCAACTCAGAGGCAACTGATAACTGGTAAATGCTTTAATAGGTTCTGAATCTCTAACTCATTAGAAGTTGCTTTTCTCTTGTGGAAGGAAAGGCAGATTACTTTTTACTTGAACTGTCTCACAGTGTTTTAGTAGAAATGTTTTGGTGTGAGATGGAATTAACTTGACAGCGTGTAACAATAATGCTTATAATTTACTTTCTCCTGTCCTTAACCTCTTTTTGGTTATTATCCTACTGTTTTTCCCCCACCAAAATACAATATATCACCTAATTGCCTTTTTTTTCTCCTGTGTTTTCTTTTCAGCTCTTTGCCTTCCCACCTAAACATCAGTTATGAGGACTTTTTCTCTGCTCTTCGTCAATATGCAGCCTGCGAACAGCGTCTGGGAAAGTAGTTATCCCTGGTTGTGTAATTTGATTTCAGGCTTTTGGAGAAAAGGACCTAAATGACTCTGATGTTTACAAAGCACCTATGAAACCCCGTACACACCCAGTCCGTAACCCTCATAATTTATCAACAAACACAAAAAAGTGTCTTACTTGAGAGTGAGTGAGCGAGTGTGTGTGTGTGTGTATGCGTGCACAATGCACGCACATGTGTATGTATGAAAATAAACTTATTAATGAGGGAAGTATTGGAGAAGGAAATGCATAGACCTGCAACTTTGGGCAAATAGCAGTAATGTTTAGGATTTCAAATTTCAAACTTCAAAGGCTTCAGCCCCAGCTACTTCCCTGTTTTTGTGGGGAGAGGATGGGGTGGTTAGTGCTGTTTGGTGGTGGTTTTGGGGGGAGGGGAATAATTTTCAGTCTTTCCTAGTGACCAAACTTTTCATTTTTAGGAATAATATGTTGACTTTATTAATTGGAAGCGTAATGAGTATTAGGAATCTCCAAAGGAGTGAAGTCCTGTATTGCTCACATGTTAAAAACTTGTAAACCTTCGGAGCAGAGGGAATGCCTATCTTCAGATATCTGTCCGTTTCCATTTCGTTTTATTATGGTCAAACAATATGACTTGAGAGTACTGCTCTGGTGTCTATGTTCTAGGTTGTGAAGATAATTTTAAAGAGTGGTCTTATAATACTGAAATACGTATTTTAAAAAAACTGAAATATTGAATTCAACAGTCAAAAAAAGGTGAATAGCTGTAATTTTAAAACTAAAGGTGGAAAATTTGCTAAAATGGGAAAAAAATTTTGATTTCCTGTTTTGTTTTGTTGGTGGGCAATGTGCTAGATAGTACCCAAACATGATTTGAAGAGTATTTTCATTAACTATTTTTATTTAAGATCAGCATTTGTTGGAAGTTATCAAGTCAGCTCTTTTCCTGAAACGTCACCTGTTCCTCCTTGGAATGGCACATTTTAGGGCCATGTTATACCCGAGATTTTTACTCAGTAAATCCTGATGGTAACTTTTTTTAAAAAGTTCTCTAAATAGGATTGAGGCTTGTGTAGGGAGTAAAATATTACCAAAACCTACAAAAATCGTTTAATTTTGTGTGTTCTCTTTTGTGATAGAGAACATCACTTTCTGTAATTGTTAAAAATCAATAAATGATTTTTTCACAGGTGTTTAATATTTCTTCCCTCACTGCTTATCCTTGCACAGAAGCCATTCTTTATATTTGATGGACTATTTTGAGAAAACCCCCCTATCAGCAAGTGTACAATAGTTGTAAACTTGTACATTTAAAATAGAATAGCTTAAATTCTAGGTCTCAGAAGTCTGCAAAATAGCAAAGACGACTGGATTTGGAAAGCACGATCGGGAATCTTGTCGAATTCTGAAGCTAAGAGGAGTAAATGTGTTTTGACTTTGGATTACAAAACTCCATTTATGATTTTCCAAATACATTTGAAATAAAAATGATTAAATTAAATTTTGGTCCAGTGATATTACTTTCCATTCAGTCCTTTCACAGTCCTTTGTCCATTGTAAGATTTTTCTTAAAGTCTTAATTTATTGCTAAATATCTTGTGTAAAGCTACAGCATATCTCTAAACTTTACCAGGAAATTTTCAGCTTGTTTCCCTGTACTGTGATCCATGTTCTGTTGAGGCTTTTTTTTGGCCTTAGTTTAAGACTGAATTTATGCCTCTTATAAATATGGTAGATAAAAATGTCTTATAAATACTCTGGAATATGTACAACTTCGATGAATTAAATTTAACAGGCCATACTGAAGTGAAGGGATTTAATATTTCTTGCAATGAAGTTAGTGAAATAAATTACGCACGAGGATATAGCCCAGGTTTGCTAAAGGTTTAATCTTTGAGTCTTTGTTCTTTTTCTCCTATTTTGTAATAATGTAGTTTTACACATCAAAATAAATCTATAAGTTCTGACCTAAGCATGTAATATTCTTAGGCAGAGACCCTTAAAACCATTTGCAAAGGTTTCTGAGTTCAGACATAGGCATTCCAGATCTTCTCACGGGCTCAGCTGCTGGTACGATCTCCCCAACTTTGATGGTGTTGGTCGTTAAGGATTGTCTGTCGGCAGTTCCTACCAGAGTCGTCACAAGGTATGCATCATCGGGGCTCTCTGAACTCTCAAGACAAATGGATCATTTTAAAGAAAAGTGTTGTTAGTCTTCATGGTTTTTGAAAGTTAGTGTCTTTAAGTTGTTTTTTTCTTGACACTGCACACAGTGGCAGTTACCAAATTAAACCTACTTTAATGGATGGCAGCTATTTGGAACATAGCAAGAATTTGGAGGGTTTGAAATCCATTCCCAAGTCTGATTGTGTTTTTTATTTCTTAAAACTAATTACTCTTTCAAAGTTCAAAAGCTGGTTTTTGATGTGAATAACAAATTCCAACATATTGGGACTAAGGCTTATGAGTGCCTTTCTCTGGAAGGAAGATGTTACAGTATCAGTGAACAGTGCCAAATACACTGTGCATATCTACAATTTAATCTTTGAATGTATGTTACTTGACTAGCTCCCTCTTGTTTGTGATGGAACCATGCATAAAAAAAAAAAATCAGTTAAATTCTTGTGATGTTTTGTATGACTGTAGACTTTGGCAACATGTAAATAATGTGTAAAGCAAGTTTTTATGATTAAGGAATCAAATTTATTGACTTTTATTATTGAAAGTTAAAAACTTCACATATATGAACAAACAATAAAAAATATAATCTTTTCATGGACTGTAGTGGTATGTGAATGTTGCCTTTATTCTGAACATTTGGAGGCTGAAGCAATGTAATGAAAAACTCATGACTAGATAGCGATACTATTTTTTTAATGGTATGCCCTTGATTGAAGTAGATTTTCATTTTTACCAGGTTAGACATATTTGAAATTTTTGCTCTTTGTTTTTTGCTAGATAATGGCAAGAGAAAATTTGGCTTTGTCATTTTTAGAATTAGTAAAATTCTACAGTAATTGAAACCTGAATTAACTGAGTATGGAATTGCCAAAAAAATAAAAAGTTTTATGTGTACCCTTTTAAAAAGAAATTTGGCAGTTTTTGTCAAATCAGGAAATAGTAAGACCTATGATTTGTTTTAGGCTACATAGTCACTTTCCAAGGATCTAATAATGAGACAGTTTACTTTTTGTGCATAATTTTCATCTAAAGCTAAGTTTATCAAAGGTCACACTTTAACTTTGGTTAATAGGAAATACCTTTAACAAAATTATTACAGAAAAAGTTTAGAGTAATTGAAATAAAACCCAAGGAATAAGATTAGCATCAACAATTGTCTAAGATCCTAGCTGATAGGCCGTAAACTGTTATATAATTGATGGAAAGGGTGTGTAATAATTTATTTAACATTAAGAAAAATACAATTCATTGTAGAAAAATTAAAGATGTCAGAGAAGCAAAAAGAAAGGAAAATCGTTTTTAGTACAATTACCCAATCAACATTTTGGTACCAATCCTTTAAGATTTTTTTTGTACTTATATTTAAAAAATGAATACTGTAAAAGGTTTAATAAAAAGTTTTTTTTTAAATTATGAACTAGAATTGAGTCTCGTATTCTGTTTTGTATTCTTTTACCTGCTTATAAACAAATTAGCATATGAAATGTAAATGTTTGGAAAAATATAATATTCGGTTATCCTTAATGAATATTTAACCTTGGTTCAAGTTCTGCAAGTAATTTGATGCTTACATATCTTCCATCTGTCTTTTCTTTTTTAAGTTTTATTGTGCTTTAAGTGAAAGTTTACAAACCAAGTCAGTCTCATACAGAAATTTATATACAGCTTGCTATATATTCCTTATTGCTCTCCCCCTAATGAGACAGCATGCTCCTTCCCTCCACTCTCTTTTCGGGTCCATTCGGCCAGGTCCTGACCCCCTCCCATTTCCCCTCCAGACAGGAGATGCCGACATAATCTTGTGTGTCTACTTGATTCAAGAAGCTCACTCTTCACCAGTATCATTTTCTATCCTATTGTCCAGTCCAACCCCTGTCTGAAGAGTTGGCTTTGGGAATGGTTCCTGTCTTGGGCTAACAGAAGGTCTGGGGACCATGACCTCTGGGGTCCTTCTAGTCTCAGTCAGACCATTAAGTCTGGTCTTTTTATGAGAATTTGGGGTCTGCATCCCACTGCTGTCCTGCTCCCTCAGGGGTTCTCTCTTGTGTTCCCTGTCAGGACAGTCATTTGTAGCCTGGCACCAGCTAGTTCTGGTCTCAGGCTGATGTAGTCTCTGGTTTTTGTGGCCCTTTCTGTCTTTTGGGCTCATAATTACCTTGTATCTTTGGTATTCTTCATTCTCCTTTGCTCTAGGTGGGTTGAGACCAATTGATGCGTCTTAGGTGGCCGCTTGCTAGTGTTTAAGACCCCAGATGCCACTCTCCAAAGTGGGACGCAGAATGTTTTCTTTATGGATTTTATTATGCCAGTTGACTTAGATGTTCCCTGAAACCATTGTCCCCAAAGCTCCGTCCCCTGCTATGCTGACCTTCAAAGCATTCAGTTTATTCAGGAAACTGCTTTTGGTTTAGTCCAGTTGTGCTGACCTCTCCTGTATTGTGTGTTGTCTTTCCCTTCACCTAAAATAGTTCTTATCTACTCTCTATTTAGTGAAAATCCCTCTCCCTCCTTCCCTCCCTCCCTCTCCCCTCTCATAACCATCAAAGAATATTTTCTTCTCTGTTTATACTATTTTTCGAGTTCTTATAATAGTGGTCTTACACAATATTTGTCCTTCTGCAACTGACTAATTTCACTCAGCATAATGCCTTGCAGATTCCTCCGTGTTATGAAACGTTTCATGGATTGATCATTGTTCTTTATCAATGTGTAGTATTGTGTGAATATACCATAATTTATTTATCCATGCATCCATTGATGGGCACCTTGGTTGCTTCCATCTATTTGCTATTGTAAACGTTGCTGCAGTGGACATGGGTGTGCATATACCTATTCGTATAAAGGCTCTTATTTCCCTAGGATATATTTCAAGGAGTGGGATTGCTGGGTTGTATGTTAGTTCTATTTCTTGCTTTTTAAGAGAGTGCCAAGTCGATTTCCAAAGTGGTTGTACCATTTTACATTGCTACCAGCAGTGTGTAAGTGTTCCAGTCTCTCCACAACCTCTCCAGCATTTATTATTTTGTGTTTTTTGGATTAATGCCAGCCTTGTTGGAGTGAGATGAAATCTCATTGTAGTTTTGATTTGCATTTCTCTAATGGCTAATGATCATGAGCATTTCCTCATGTATCTGTTAGCTATGTCTTCTTTAGTGAAGTGCGTGTTCATATCCTTTGCCCATTTTTTAATTGGGTTATTTGTCTTTTTGTAGTTGAGTTTTTGCAGTATCATGTAGATTTTAGAGATCAGATGCTGATCAGAAGTGTCATAGCTGAAAACTTTTTCCCAGTCTGTAGGTAATCTTTTTACTCTTTTGGTGAATTCTTTGGATGAGAATAGTTGTTTGATGTTTAGGAGCTCCCAGTTATCTAGTTTTTCTTCTACATTGTTAGTAATGTTTTGTATACTGTTTATGCCATGTATTAGGGCTCCTAGCATTGTCCCTGTTTTTTCTTCCATGATCTTTATCGTTTCAGGTTTTATATTTAGGTCTTTGATCCATTTTGATTTAGTTTTTGTGCATGGTGTGAGGTATGGGTCTTGTTTCATTTTTTTGCAGATGGATATCCAGTTATGCCAGCACCATTTGTTAAAAAGAGTGTCTTTTCCCCATTTAACTAATTTTGGGCCTTTGTCAATTATCAGCTGCTCTGGATTCTCAATTCTGTTCCATTGGTCTATGCATCTGTTGTTGTACCAGTACTAGGCTGTTTTGACTACTGTTTTAAAATCAGGTAGAGTGAGGCCTCCCACTTTGTTTTTTTCCAGTAGTGCTTTCTTATCTGGGGCCTCTTTCTCTTCCATAAGAAGTGGGTGATTTGTTTCTCCATCTTATTAGAAAATGTTGTTGGAATTTGGATTGCAATTGCATTGTATCTCTAGATGGCTTTTGGTAGAGTAGACATTTTTACAATGTTAAGTCTTCCTATCCATGAGCAAGGTATGTTTTTCCACTTATGTAGGTCTTTTTTTGTGTGTGTGTGTGGAAACCCTGGCGGTGTAGTGGTTAAGTGCTACGGCTGCTAACCAAAGGGTCAGCAGTTGAGATCCACCAGGTGCTCCTTGGAAACTCTATGGGGCAGTTCTACTCTGGCCTTTGGGGTCGCTATGAGTCGGAATCGACTCGAAGGCACTGGGTTTGGTTTTGTTTTGTTTTTTTTTTTTGGTTTCTTGCAGTTTTCTTTGTATAGGTCTTTCACATATCTGATAAGATTTATTCCTAAGTATTTTATCTTCTTGGGGGCTACTGTAAATGGTATTGATTTGGCGATTTCCCCTTTGATGTTCTTTTTGTTGGTGTGGAGGAATCCAACTGATTTTTGTATGTTTATCTCGTATTGGGAAACTCTGCTGAATTCTCCTATTACTTTCAGTAGTTTTCTTGAGGATTCTTTAGGGTTTTCTGTGTATAAGATCATGTCATCTGCAAATAGAGATACTTTTACTTCTTCTTACCAATATGGATGCCCTTTATTTCTTTATCTAGCCTAGTTGCTCTGGCCAGAACCTTCAGCACAATGTTGAATAAGAGTGGTGATAAAGGACATTGTTGTCTGATTCCTGATCTCAAGGGGAATGCTTTCAGACCCTCTCCATTTAGGATGATGTTGGCTGTTGCCTTTGTATAAATGCCCTTTATTATATTGAGGAATTTTCCTTCTATTCCTATTTTGCTGAGAGTTTTTATCATGAATGAGTATTGAACTTTGTCAAATGCCTTTTCTCCATCAATTGATAAAATCATGTGGTTCTTGTCTTATATGATGGATTACATTGATGGTTTTTCTAATGTTGAACCATCCCTGCATACCTGTATGAATCCCACTTGGTCATCCTTCCATCTATCTTGTAGAGATTCAAGGACTATAAATTAATTTACCATGACTCGCATCGAGATGATTATAAAAAAAAAATTAGATGTAGTTCCAGTCCAAACTATTTGCATTGTCTGCTGTTGACCATAGTACCCTCCATTGGTGCTAATAATTTAAAATGCTGCTATGAGGACAAGAAAAATGCATTGTTTGACTTGGAGAAGGAACGGAAAAAAAAAAACCAAACCCCGTTGCCGTTGAGTTGATTCTGACTCATAGTGACTCTGTCCCATATGGTTTCCAAGGAGTGCCTGGTGGATTTGAACTGCCAGCCTTTTGGTTAGCAGCCGTAGCTCTTAACTACTGCGCCACCAGGGTTTCCTGGAGAAGGAAAGCCTGAGCAAAATGGAAAAAATAATAGGAGTAAGTGCTTACAGCATAGTTGTATACTTGTCTATTTAATATTTTCATTACAATGAAGACTGATTTCTACTCCTGTATCTTTTATGTATTTGGTTCTGTGACCCCTTCATTATTAAATTTGTAGTTTGTAGTGTTATTCCTTAGTAACAGCTGTGCATATTAAATTTCTTATTTTTACATTTAATCAAGAAGTATAAGGGTAATGGTAATAGTAGCCAGCTGTTTTCTCCAGAGAGGAACCTTTGTCCTAATTAGGTGTTGCGTAATTTGAAATAAAATGGGACATCAAGAAAAATGTGGAAGCAACTTACCTGGAGATGTTTGATAGCATTTGTCTAGTGCTGTGGTTCTCGTCCGGGAGTGACTTTGCCGCATGGTGCACATTTGACAATGTCTGGAGGCATTTTTGATTGTCGCAGCTGGGTGGGGGTGAATACTACTGGCATCTAGTGGGAAGAGGCCAGGAATGCTGCTAAATGTCGTACAACTAACAGGACAGCACTGAAAGCAACCAAGTATCTGGCCCCAAATGTCAGTAGTACTGAGGCTGAGAATCTGGTCTAGCATGCGATTTTCATCACTTTGTCACTGTGCTTTTATTTGGGATGTAGGTGGTGGTAATAGATGTTGCCTTAGGGAAACTTTAAAAAACAAGTTTGTTAAGATCTGTAGATCCTAGTTTGGAGATGAAATAAATTATTGTTTTAGATATGCATGTTTTAATTATATTACATGAAATGATAAAATTTTTCCCATTCATGAGAGTAGTTTTAGGTTTACACAATAGTTGAAATTACAAAAAATTCCCAAATACTTCCTCTCCTCTTGCCCACAATTTCCCGTTATTCACGTCTTGTGTTAATGTATTTGTTACAATTCATGAATCAATATCAGAAAATTACTAGTTTAAGTCTATAGTTTATATTAGGGTTAACTGTGTTGTACAGTCCTATGGTTTTTGACAAATGCATAATGTCATATGTTCACCATTACAGTACCATACAGAATAGTTTTACTGCCCTAAAAATCCCCTATGTGCCATCTGTTCGTCCCTTTCTGTCTACCACCATCCCCTCAAGCCACTGACAACTAGTGATCTTTTTAGTAGCTGTATAGTTTTGCCTTTAACAGAATGTCATATGGTTGGAAGCATACAATGCCTTTTCAGACTGACTTCTTTGACTTTGCAATGTGCATTTAAAGTTTGTCCATGCCTTCCTGGCTTGATAGCTTATTTGGTTTTATTGCTGAATAAGATTATGTTGTATGGATCTAACAATTTGTTTATCCATTCACCTATTGAAGGGCCTCATGGTTGCTTCTGGTGTTTTTGTAATGAATAAAGATAATATAAACATTGATGTGCAGGTTTGTGTGTGGACGTAGTTTTCAAGTTATGAGTAGATGCCTAGAAGCATGGTTGCTGGACTATACAGGACTGTTTAGCTTGTAAGAAACTGCCAGACTGTCTTCCAAAGTGGCTGCCATTTTGCAGCCCTGCCAGCAAGGATGAGAGTTTCGGTGGCTTTGCATGCTTGCCAGCATTTGGTATCAGCATTTTGGATTCTACCCATTTACCTTTTTTCAATTTTTGCAATTCTCTAATGGCATTATGTTGAGCATCTTTTCATATGTTTGTCATCGGTATATATTCTCTAATGAGGCAATCTGTACCGATCTTTTGCCCATTTTTTAATTGATTTCTTGTTGAATTTTAAGAAGTTTTTGTTGTTTTTTTAAATATACTTCAGATACAAGCCCTTTAACAGATGTGTGATTTACAGTATTTTCTCCCAATCTGTGACTTTGCTTTTCATTCTTTTAACAGTGGTCTTTTACAGAGCATAATGTTTTAATTTTAAGAAAGTTCGTCTCACAATTTTTTCCTTTCATGGATTGTGCTTTTGGTGTTGTATCTAATAACTCATTGCCAAACCTAAGGTCACCTAGATTTTCTATGTTATGCAAGTTATTGTATAGTTGATTTTTTAACATTTAGGTCTATGATCCATTTCGAATTAATTTTTGCAGAATATGTAAGGCCTGTGTCTCGATTGATTATTTTGCATGTGGATGTCCAGTTGCTTGAGTACCGTTTGTTGAAAAGACTCCTTTCTTCATAGGATTGCTTTTGCTCCTTTGTCAAAGATCAGTTAACTATTGGTGTGGGTCTCTTTCTGGGATCTACACTTGTTTTTGAGGTCATAGCTCCAAGAATAATGACTAAATTATTGTTAAATTTTCTTGCATTTTAAAAAATAATTCATCTGGTGACTTTTTACCCAGAAATAGACCTACAACAATATAATCAACTTATCTTTGACAAAGACCAAAAGCAATCCTATGAAGAAAGGAGTCTTTCCAACAAATGGTACTGGAGCAACTGGACACTCTAGTACTGAAATTTTTGGAGGAGCCCTGGTGGCACAGTGGTTAAAGCACTTGGCTGCTAACCTAAATATCTGCAGTTTGAACCCACCAGCTGCTCTGCAGGAGAAAGATGTGGCAGTCTGCTATAAAGATTTACAGCCTTGGCAGTTCTTCTCTGTCCTGTAGGTTTGCTTCGAATCAGAATCGATTCAGTGATAATGGTTTTTTTTTTTTTTTGGAATGCCCGAAATCCATTTTCTTTTTTAAAATACTTTATTTGTTGTTGCTATTGAAGATATACACAATAGAAAATACACCAACTCAACAATTTCTACATGTACAACTCATTGAACCTTTAAAAAATTTTTTTCTATGTACGTATTTTTTATTGTATTCAGATGAAGTTTTCAAGAACAAATTAGTTTCTCATTAAACAATTAATACACATACTGTTTTGTGACATTGGTTGCCAACCCCATGACATGTCAATACTCTCCCCTTCTTGACCTTGGTTCCCCATTACTAGCTTTCCTGTCCTTCCAGCCTTCTCATCCTTGCTTCTGGGCTGGTGTGCCCGTGTGGTCTAGTTTTATGAGCCTGTCTCATCTTTGGCTGAAGGATAAACCTCAGGAGTGATTTAAATACTGAGTTAAAAGGGTGTCCTAGGGCCATACTCCTGGAGTTTCTCCAGTCTCTGTCAGACCAGTTAGTCTGTGTTTTTTTGGAATTAGAATTTTGCTCTAAATTTATCTCCAACTCTGTCCAGGACCCTCTATTGTGATCCCTGTCACAGCACTTGGTGGTAGTAGCCAGGCACCATCTAGTTGTATTGGACTCAGTCTGGTGGAGGCTGTGGTAGTTGTGGTCTGTTAGTCATTTGAACTAATCTTTCCCTTGTGTCTTTGGTTTCCTTCATTCTTCCTTCCTCCAGGCTGGGTGTGACCAGTGGAGTATCTTAGATAGCTACTAACAAGCTTTTAAGACCTAGACACTACTCACCAAAGTAGGATGTAAAACATTTTCTTTATAAACTGTGTTACACCAGTTGAGCTACATGTCTCCTGAGACCATCCATGATCTCCAGGACTCAGTCCAGTAATTCGGTTCCTCAAGGAGTTTAGGTGTGTCTGTGAAGCTTCCATGACCTTGCCTTGGTCAGGTTGTTCTGGCTTCCTCAGAATTGTGTACTGCCTTACCCTTCACCAAAGTTACCACTTATCTACTGTCTAGTTAGTATTTTACCCTTCCCACTCCTCTCCTCCCTTGTAACCATCAAAGATTGTTTTTTTGTGTGTTTTTTATGTGTATACCTTTTCATGCGTTTTTATAATAGTGGTCTCAGGCGGTATTTGTCCTTTTGTGATTAACTTATTTCACTCAGCATAATGCCCTCCAGATTCATCCATGTTGTAAGATATTTCACAGATTCATCATTGTTCTTTACCATTGGGTAGTATTCCATTGTATGTACATATAATTTGTTTATCCATTCATCTGTTGATGGGCACTTAGGTTGTTTCCATCTTTTTGCTGTTGTGAATAATGCTGCAGTGATCATGGGTGTGCATGTGTCTATTCATGTGATGGCTCTTATTTCTCTAGGACACATTCCTAGAAGTGGGATTGCTGGATCAAGTGGTATTTCTATTTCTAGCTTTTTCAGGAAGCACCATATCATTTTCTAAAATGGTTGTATCATCTTGCGTTCCCATTAGCAGTGCATAGGAGTTCCAGGCTCTCCACAGCCTCTCCAACATTTGTTGTTTTCTTACTTTTCTGATTCGTGCCAGTAATACCAGGGTGAGATGGCATCTCATTGCAGTTTTGATTTGCGGTTCTCTAATGGCTAGTGATCGAGAGCATTTTCTCATGTATCTTCTAGCTGCCTGAATGTCTTTTTTGATGAAGTGTCTGTTCATATCCTTTGCCCATTTTTTAATTGGATTATTTGTCTTTTTGTTGTAGAGATGTTGGATTTTCCTGTAGATTTTAGAGATTAGAACTTTGTCAGATTTGTCATAGCCAGAATTTTTTTTTTCCCAGTCTGTAGGTTCTCTTTTTACTCTTTTGGTGAAGTCTTTTGATGAGCATGAGTGTTTAATTTTTAGAAGATCCCAGTAATCTATCTTATCTTCTGGTGTTTGTATATTGTTAGTTATGGTTTGTATGCTGTGTATGCCATATATTAGGGCCTCTAGCATTTGCTTTATTTTTTCTTCTATGATCTTTAGAGTTTTTGATTTTATATTTAGGTCTTTGACCCATTTTGAATTAGTTTTTGTGTATGGTGTGAGGTATGGGTCCTGATTCATTTTTTTGCTGATGGACATCCAGTTTTGCCAGCACCATTTGTTTAAAAGACTATCTTTTCCCCCATTTGATGGACTTTGGGCCTGTGACCATCAGGTGACCATCGGTGGATGGATTTACATCTGGGTTCTCAATTCTGTTCCATTGGTCAATGTGTCTGTCATTATAACATTACAAGGCTGTTTGACTACTGTAGCTGTATAGTAGGTTCTGAGGTCAGGTAGTGCGAGCCCCCCTACTTCAGTAGTTCTTTACTTTTCTGGGGCCTCTTCCTTTTCCATATAAAGTTAATGATAAGCTTTTCCATCTTGTTAAAGAAAGCTGTCAGTATTTGGATCAGGATTGCATTGTATTTGTAGATTGCTTTGGGTAGAATTGACATTTTCACAATGTTGAGTCTACCTATCCACGAGCATAGTATGTTTTTCCGTTTATGTGAGTCTTTTTTGATTTCTTGCAGTTGTGTTTTGTAGTTTTCTTTGTATAGTTCTTTTACATTCCTGATTAGGTTTATTCCTAAGTGTTTTATTTTTTTAGGGGCTATTATGAATGGTGTTGTTTTTCTGATTTCCATTTCAGTAGTTCTCTTTATTGGTGTATAGGAATCCACCTGATATTTGTATGTTTATCTTGTATCCTGCTCCTCTGCTGAATCTATTAGTTCCAGTAGTTTTCTCATGGAGTTTTTTGGGTTCTGTATAGTATCATATCATCTGCAGATAGGGACAGTTTTACTTCTTCCTCACCAATTTGGATGCTCTTTATTTCTTTTTCTTGCCTTATTGCTCTAGGTAGGACTTCCAACACAATGTTAAATAGGAGTGGGGATAAAGGGCATCCCTGTCTTGTTCCTGTTTTCAAGGGGAATGCTTTCAGCCTCTCTCCATTAAGAACGATGTTAGCTGTTGGTTTTGTATAGATGTCCTTTATTATGTTGAGGAATTTCCCTTCTCTACCTATAATATTGAGAGTATTTTATCAGGAATGCATGTTGGACTTTGTCAAATGCCTTTTCTGCATCGATTGAGATGATACGGTTTTCTTTTATTTTTGTAGTGGATTACATTGATTGATTTTCTAATGTTGAACCATCCTTGCATACCTGGTATGAATCCCCCTTGGTTGTGGTGTATTATTTTTTTGACGTGATGCTGAACTCTAACGGCTAGAATTTTGTTAAGAATTTTTGCATCTATATTCATGAGAGATATTGGCCTGTAATTTTCTATTTTTAAGAGTCTTTTCCTGGTTTGGTATCAGGGTTATGCTGGCTTCATAGAATGAATTAGAAATATCGCTTCCTTTTGTATGTTCTGAAATAGTTTAAGTAGTACTGGTGCCAGCACTTCTCTGAATGTTTGGTAGAATTCTCCAGTGAAGCCCTCTGGGCCAGGTTTTTTTTTTGTTGTTATCGTGAGTTTTTATTACCTTTTCAATCTCTTGTCTTCTTATGGGTCTGTTCAGATTTTCGACTTCAGTTTGTGTTAGTTTGGGTAGGTAATGTATTTGTACTATTTCCTCTAGGTTTTCAAACTTCCTCTAGATTTTCAAATTTGATGGAGTATAGTTTTTCATAGTACTCTGTTACAATCGTTTTTATTTCAGTTGAGTCTGTTGTAATGTTCTCATTTCATTTCTTGTGTGGGTTATCTGCATCCTCTCCTGTTTTTCTTTTGTCAGTTTGTCCGATGGTTTGTCAATTTTGTGATCCTTTCAAAGAACCAACTTTCGACTTTGTTGATTCTGTTGTTTTTCTGTTCTTGATTTCATTTATTTCTGATCTGGTCTTTATTATTTCCTTTTTCTGGTGACTGTGGGCTTCTTTTCCTGTTCTCCTTCTATTCGTTTGAGTTGTGTAACTAATGTTTTGATTTTGTCCCTTCTTTTTTGTTGTGTGTGTCTGTTCCTACAAATTGGCCTCTGAGCACTGCCTTTGCTGTGTTCCAAAGGTTTTGGTATGATACGTTTTCATTCTAGGGATTTTTTAAATTCCATCTTTGATTTCTTGTATTACCCATTGGTTTTTAAGCAGGATGTTATTCAGTTTCCATGTATTTGATTTTTTTCCTTGATTTTCCTATCATTAATTTTTACTTTTATGACATTGTGATCAGAAGATACTTCATATTATCTCAGTGTTTTGGATTTTGTTGAGGGTTGCTTTGTGGCCTAAGATGTGGTCTATTCCGGAGAACACTCCATGTGTGTTGGAAAAGAATGTATACTTTGCTGCTATTTGGGGAATGTTCTATATATGTCTGTGAGGTCAAATTGGTTGATTATGGCCTTTAGATCTTCTATATCTTTGTTGAGTTTCTTTCTAGATGTTCTGTCCTTTACTGAGAATTGTGTGTTGAAATCTCCTGTTATTGTGGAACTTTCAATTTCTCTTTTCAGTGCTGTTAGAGTTTATGTATTTTGGAGCCCTGTCATTGAGTGCATAGATATTATGGTTATGTCCTCATGGTGAATTTTCCCTTTAATCATTATATAATGTCATTCTTTTTCTTTTATTTTGAATTTTGTTTTAAAGTCTATTTTATCTGAGATTAGTAATGCCACTCCTGCTCTTTTTTGCTTGCTCTTTGCTTGGTATATTTTCGTCCTTTCTTTGATTTTTGATATATTTATATCTTGGTGTCTAAGGTGTGTCTCTTGTAGACAGCGTATTGATGGGTCCTCTTTTATATCCTGTCGCTCTCTGTCTCTTTATTGGTGCATTTATGTCATTTACATTCAGTGTGACTATTGATAGGTGTGAGTTTATTGGTGTTATTTTGTAGTGCTGTTTTTGTTTTGCTGGCATTTTGTTTCCTACTCTCCTGTGCTGAATTCCTTTTGTGTGTGTGTGTGTGGATTTTTTTTGCATGTGTGTCTTTCCTTTTTGTAGATTTTGTGTTTACTGAGACTTTATTTTTTTCTTCTTTGTTTTGATGTTTGTTAACTTTCTTTGTGGTTACCCTGAAATTTACCAATATCTTCCTAAGTTTAAACTTAGTCTTTTTTTTAACCTTGCTTTGTTTTTTTGGATTTCCCTGTCTGGGTTGACTTCTGGTTGCTCTGCCCAGTGTTCTAGTCTTGGGTTGATACCTGATATTATTGATTTTCTAACCAAAGAACTCCCTTTAGTATTTCTTATAGTTTTGGTTTGGTTTTTACGAATTCCCTCAACTTGTGTTTATCTGGAAATGTCTTAATTTCACCTTCATATTTAAGAGACAGTTTCGATGGATATGTAATTCTTAGCAGGAAGGTTTTTTCCTTCAATTTTTTAAATATGTCATCCCATTGCCTTCTTGCCTGCATGGTTTCTGGCAGGTAGTCTGAGCTTATTCTTATTGGCTCTCCTTTGTAGGTGACTTTTCGTTTATCCCTCACTGCTCTTGTAATTCTCTCTTTATCTTTGGTTTTGGCAAGCTTGATTATAACATGTCTTGGTGACTTTCTTTTAAGATCTACCTTATGTGGAGTTCGATGAGCATCTTGGATAGATATCTTCTCATCTTTCACAATATCAGGGAAGTTTTCTGCCAACAAATCTTCAACAATTTTCTCTGTATTTTCTGTTATCCCTCCCTGTTCTGGTACTCCAGTCACTCATAGGTTATTTCTCTTGATAGAGTCCCACATGATTCTTAAGGTTTCTTCATTTTTTTTTTTAATTCTTTTATCTGATTTTTCTTCAAATATTTTAGTGCCAAGTGATTTATCTTCGAGTTCAGAAATTCTAGCTTCTACTTGCTCAATTCTGCTCCTCTGACTGTCTATTGAGTTATCTAGTTCTGTAATTTTATTGTTAATCTTCTGAATTTCTGATTGCTGTGTGTCTATGGATTTTTCCAGCTTATTAAACTTTCATTATGTTCCTGAATAATTTTCTAATTTCTTCGGTTGCTTTATCTGTATGTTCCTTGGCTTGTTCTGTATGTTGCCTCATTTCCTTCCTGATGTCTTGAGGGTTCTGTATATTAAGCTTTTGTATTCTGCATCTGGTAATTCCAGGAATGCACTTTCATCTAGAAGATCCCTGGATTCTTTGTTTTTAGAGCCTGTTGAGGTGATCATGGTCTGTTTCTTTATGTGAGTTGACATTGACTGTTGTCTCCGAGCCATCTATAAGTTATTGTATTAGTTTATGCTTGCTTACTGTGTCATAGCTGCTTGCTTTGTTTTTTTTTTGGTATAACCCTATGGGTTGCTTTAGTGAGCTAGCTTGATTATTTTCACCTTTGGAGCTCTGGTGTCCTGTCCCCAGCTGACTAGAGCTATTATCAGGTATATCAGTCTAAGAGTCCATTCCGTTTTCTTGTATGAATTCAGCTCAGGTTTCCAGGTAGCTGATATCAAGTGTGTGGTACAGGCTCTGTCCTACAGTCTTAGAGGGGCAGGGGTGATTGGTGTATATACCGGTATCTGATTGCAGCAGGGGGTCACGCTCTGAACAAGGCAGGGGGCTGAGAACCAACCCCCAAGTGTCTCTGAGGGAAATGCGTCTCCGTTCCCTAGAGCGTGCTGGTGGGTGGGTTCTGCAGAGGGACCATGGGCACCCAAAGTTTTTGGTTGTAAGGACTGGGAGATACCAGTTATCTTTGGACCCCTGTCGCGGGTGGCTGGGTGACCTGAGTGGAGCTGCCAGTCCTTTGGTCCCTGATGTGGGTAGGTGAGGACCTTGTTTAATAGGCAAAGCAATGTCAAACGTCAAACACCCGCCTTTCCACCGCAGACAGCTGAAATGGTTGGAGTTTGCCAACAAGGGCCTATTCTCCCGAAATAGGCCCACACAGGTCCATGCAGAAGGGAAAGGTGCTCAAGGTCCATGGACGGTTTATGCCTAGAGAGGAGCCGCTTCTGTCCTGAGCTCCCCTGGTTAATGGAGCTAGCAAATTATCTTTTCCCCCCAGTTGCAAATTTTTTCCTTCTCCAAGGCTGGGAGGATGGCTGTAGGTGCTCACTGAGGTCTATCTCAGGCCCAGGGATTCAGCCGCTGAAGCTGGCTTGGGTAAACCAGTCTTTTATTACTTGACATCACCTTGACTTCCTCTCCATTTGAAAGTTCTATACCTACACCGTTTATTACCTCTTTTATTGTTCTGACATTGTTGTCATTTACATATTGACCTCTCTAGTTCCCTACTGTAAATTTTTTAGTTTTGATTTATCCTTGAGAGTGCATTACCTAGGTTGGTATCTGGGTGATGCTGTCTTGAGTCATAGATTCAGACTGCTGTCTGATGTTGGTCCTCTAACTGAAAGACTCCCTTTAATAATTCTTGTAAGTTTGGTTTGTTTTTTACATATTTCCTTAATTTCTGTTTTTCTGGAAATGTGCTAATTTCATCATCATATTTTAGCGGGAGTTTTGCAGGATATATTGTTGGTTGGCAGTGTTTTTCTTTCAAGGTTTTTTTATATATATCATCCCACTGTCTTCTTGACTGTGTGGTTTCTGTTGAGTAATCAGAGCTTAGTCTTATTGTTTCCCCTCTATACATCACTTTTCATTTTTCTCGATCTGCTTTCAGGATTCTTTGATTTTAGCAAATGTGATGTCTTGGTGGTTTCCTTTTGAAGTCTATACTATATGGGGTTCATTGAGCTTTTGGATGGTCAGCTTTTCATCTTTCATGATATTGGGGGAGTTTTCTGTCAGCAATTCTTCAGTGATCATCTCTGTGGTTTCTGTTGTCTCCCCCTGTTCTGGAACTCTGATCACAACCGGATTTTTGCTTTTGATTGTATTTTACCTCACACTCAGGATTTCTTCCTTTTTCTTTGTTGTTTTTGGTGATTTTTCCTCAAAATGGTATCCAGGAATTTGTCTTCAATTTCTTTGTTTCTGTCTTCCATTGCTTCAGATTTGCTCCTAAAACCTCCTAATGCACTGTCCATGTCTGAAATTTTTTTTTATCATTTGGATTTCTAATCGCTGTTTTTGCACGATTGCTAGTTGTTTTAACATTTTGTTTCTGTATTATTTTCCTGAATTCTTCCATTGCTTTATCTGTCTTTTCCATGATTTTGTTTATTTTTTCCTTATTTTTGTCTGTATTTTCCTTCATCACCTGGAGAGCCATGAATATTAGAGTTTTGAATTCCCTATGAGGTAGTTTCAGTCCCTTTTCTTCTACCTGAAGATCATCTGGTGTTTAATTTTGAATGCTTTCTGGAGCCATCCTGTTCTGTTTTTTTATGTTTTGGTATTGTCTGGTGTCTTTGGAACATTCAGGAATTATTTTCTTCATTAATTGACTGTAGATTTGTTTGTTTCATTCTGCTTTTTTTTTGTTGTATTTGTTTATATCTGGGCAGGCAGGCTGGGCTTACTTTGTTGTTTGCTTGTCTGTGGGCATGATACTTCTCACCACCTTGTCCAGGTAGGCAGGGTTGGTTGCTCAGCTATGGTGCAGCAGGGCATGTGCAGTGGAGGGGGAGGAGTGGGTCATTTGCAGCACATACTGGGGCCAACAGGGTGGGATTGGGGTCAGTGCAAGGTAGTGTCTGGTTCACTGCACCTGTGTTGCTCAGGGGTGTGGTGCTCAGCATGCAATGCAGGTAGGCAGGAGGGCAGGGGAAAGATTTGATGTGTGAAGCTAAGTGGGTGTGTGAAAGAAGAGAGAGAAACAGAAAAGAAATGGTGCTGAGGGAGCCTCCCTATGGGATGGTGCGGAGCTGGGGAAGCTGGGTTTCAGTGACTTTCTAGCTGGGCAGTGTGGCACAGCCCATCAAGAAGGCATGGAGATGGCACACATGGGAGTGGTGGGCAGGAGGAAGGAAAGGAGAGAGATTTAAAAAACAGACAATGATGGAGGCTGTTGGTGGGTTGGTGTGGGCTGAGGAAGCCATATGACAATGGCTCTCTAGCTGAGCAATGTGGCACAGCCCATCAAGAAGGGGCTGTGACAGCACATGTGGCTAGGTGGACAGAAGAAAATAGAGGAAGGAAGGAAAAAACAAGAAACCAATAAAAAAAAAATGGCACTGAGGGGGCTCACCAGAGGGGTGATGTGGACCAGGAAAGCTGTAAGCTAGTGGCTCCCCATCCAGGCAGTGTGACTCAGCCTGTCAAGAAGGAGTGAAGATGGCATACATGGCCAAGTGGGCAGGAGAAAGGAAAGGAAGGAAGGGAGGGACAAGAAACCGAGAAAGAGAAAAAAAAGTGGTGCTAAGGCGGCTCACCACTGAGGTGGTGCAAAGTGGGAAAGCCATGAGCTGGTGGCTCCCCAGCTAGGTGGTGTGGCTGAACCCATCAAGAAAGAACAGAGACAGGACATGCAGCCATGTGTGTAGGAGAAAGGGAAGAAAGGAAGAGAGACAGAGACAAGAGACCAAGAAAAGAAAAATGGCGTAAAAGGAGCCCACTGGTATGGTGGTGCAGACCGGGGAAGCCATGTACCAGAAGCTCCCCAACCAGGTGTCATGGCACAGCCCATCAAGAAGGGGCAGAGATGGCACAAGGCACCAGCTGGGTGGGAGAAAGGACAGGAAGTAGGTGAGATAGAAGAAACAAAAACAAGCCAAAAAACAATAAGAAGAAAATGGAACTGAAGGTGCCCGCTGGTGATGGGGTGAATTCAAGTGGCAAGGCCCTGTCCGAGTGACTGCAGCCTGCTAGAAAGCGGCGGAGTCCATGCAGAGGGAAGGAGGATGGGATGTGGGAAAGCATGTATCCCTGGTTACCGAGTGCTCTCTCCTGTTGGGTGCTCCATGAAGTTGCCTTCCTGTACTCCCTGTCCGCCATTCTTGGTGGCTGAGGGGTCCAAGATGGTGAGTCCATGCCTTGTTAACTGGTAGGGGTCCTCTGCTCCGTAGTTGTTCTCTGTTTCTTATTCCATTTGGTGCTTGATTGAGTTCTTTATCCCTTCCTATGATGTTTAGGTTTCCAGGATTTACATTTGTATCTGTTTTACTTAGTTTTTCAGGTCTTTACTGTAGAAGTGTGGCATGGTGCTTTTGTGTATAACAATGGGTTTTTAAGGGAATGTTGATTGAGGTGATTTCAACCTAATGTGATTTCTCCAAATATTACTTGCAGATCAAAATAAGTATTTAGAGTGCTCCTCATAAAGAGATTTTGCTTGTCCTGAAGAAAGATGACTTCTCTGAGGAATTATTTTAGGGAAATAAACCTGTGTATGTTCAGGTATATTTGGAATGTATATATGTGTATGCATAGGTGTATGTGTGTATGTATCTGTGTATGTTTATATGAAAATAAGTTTGTCATTGACTTTAGAGTGTGTGGTGTAGCACCAAATATAAAGTATTCAGGAGATTAACAGAAATGCACAGAAAAGCTCCAGGCAAATAATTTCATTAAATATTTATGCGCTTCATAAAAGCTGAAGCTCCTCTATACATAAATATGCAGAATATCAAATTACTTTTTTTTTGCAAAACCAGACCCTTTCAGATAGACTCTGAGGTCCTCAGGTTATCAGTTGAAATGTAAGATCAGGCATGAAGTTCATAGCCTGTCAATTAATGATGCTTTTGAAAAAGACAGTCCCAGCTCTCCCACTGCCTGCCTCTTCTGGGGTATGGATAAGAAAAGTGAAGTTAAAGCAAGCCTTGTGTGGTTTGGAATGTGGATTTTTTATCAATTTGAAATGAGAAGTAAGTACCTAATGTAAAACAGTACTATTTGACTACTAAACTGGTGATTATGTCCAAGCATTCTACCCTGGATGAAGGCACTCTTCACTATCTGATATTCATATGCTCTCTTAATGAAATTTTGGGGCTGTATACATTCCCAGTTTATTGTAATTTATTCATTTTCCCTGAAAAAATGAATCCCAGGAAAACCTCTAGAATTTCTTCTTTAATCTTTTGTTTATGTTTAATTCAAAAGTCCACAAACAATTATGATTATCTCTTTTTTTCTAGGCACTGGGCTAGGTGCTGGGGATGTGAAAATGAATGTCAAGGGGCCCTGCATTAAAGGGTACAGTATGAGATTAGTGTTGACGAGGAGGAACACTTTTTCCTCAGATATAATGTAAGAGATTTTGAGGTGGTGGGAGACAGACACATAACTGGATAATTGTAATGCAGTGTGGTAAATCCAGTCATGGTCATTTTACCATGTGTTGGATTACAGAGGATACCTAATCCAGTGTGGTCAGGAGGACAGGGAAGAGTTCCAAGAAGAGGTGATGTCTGAGCTGAATAAGAATTGTTTACTGACAGTGAAGATAGTGGGGGCACGTGAGACATCTCAGGAAGGATAGAAAGAATAAGGGCATGGGAATCTCCAACATTTACTGTTGGCTGGAGTGTGAAGCGTGAGGCAGAAAGTAATAAAAAGGAAGCTAAAGAAGAATTTACAGTCTTCAATGCTGAGTTTAAAAGCTTAAAGTTCATCTTGGTAGATATGAAGTAAGGGGATGGAATTGTCGGAATTGCACCTTGGATCACTCTGACAGCTGTAGGGAAAAGAGATTTGAAAGGAACTGTTGTTATTATGCTGGGGGCTATGCCACTGGTATTTAAAATACCAGCAGCATCACCCATGCTGGAAGGGTTTCAATGGATTTTCCAGACTAAGACAGACTGGGAAGAAAGGCCTGGAGGTCCACTTCTGAAAATTAGCCAGTGAAAATCCTACTAATCACAACAGAACATTGTTTGACATAGAGCTGGAAGATGAGCCTTCTAGGCTGAAAGGCACTCAACAATGGATTTGAGCATACCAACAATTGTGAAGATGGCACAGGACCAGACAATGCTTTGTTATACGTGGAGTCCCCATTAATCAGAGCCAACTTGACGGGAAGTAGTTAGAACATACAGTGAGATAGTGAGTTTGATGCAAGAAAACTAGCCTTTGAATCCCTCTCATCTCTACATGCATTCTTTCAATAATTTCATTCATTCTCATGGCTTTAGCTACCACTTTAAATGAATGAATCTCTATATTTCTAGCCACAATCTTTACTAAGCTCCACATGTACAAATCTACCATACTGAACATCTTTATGTGGAGGTTTTCTGGACACCTTACACATCTATCCCAAACTACTATCTCATCTCAATAAACTTATGACACTTCTCTCTCTGCTAATTTCTATTCAAATCTCTCAAGTCATCCCATATGTAAAATGTCAGAGTCATTTTTGAAATAAACAATTCTTTGCCCCCAAATGGAGCTCTAGTGGCACAGTGGTGAAAGTTCTCTGCTGCTAATTGAAAAGTTTGTGGTTCAAACCCACCACTTGCTCCATGGGAGAAAAATGTGGCAGTCTGCTTCCCTAAACATTTACAGTCTTGGAAATCCTATGAGGCAGTTCTACTCTGTTCTATAAATACAGTCACTGAGTTGGAATCGACTTGATGGCAACAGGTTTGGTTTTTTTTGGCACCTTCGAATTCATTTAGTTGTTCAATTTTAATCAATTTTTTATTCACAAATCTTCTGACTTTTTCTGGTCCCTATGCTCAAGACTATAGTTAGGTCATTATTATGTCAGCTCTGACTCAGTGAACTTACGTACAACAGAATGAAATGTTGGCTGGTCCTGCCTCATCCTCACAATCACTGGCATGTTTCAGTCCACTGTTCTGTCTACTATGCCAATACATCTCACCAAGGGTTTCCCTAGGCCTCATTGGCCCTCTTTTTCACCAAACATGATGTCTTCCAGTGATTGGTCTTTTGCAAAGCAAGTTAGTTGGACGATGTTTTTTTGTGGTCCATAAGATTTTCCTTGGCTAGTTTTTGGAAGTAGATCACCAAGCCTTTTTTCCTAATCTGACTTTGTCTGGAAACTCCACTGGAACCTGTCTACCATGGGTGACCTACTGATATTTGAAATACTGGTGGAATAGCTTCCAGCATCATAACAACACATAAGCCACCACAGTAAAACAAACTGACAAAAGTGGAAGTATGACAGGTGGTGGAAGTACATTGTTTAGACCTTTCTTAGAAGGCCCCTATGCATTGACCTAAAAAGGTCCCCGTGTTTACTTCACCGCAGGCTAGCACTGTTAGCCCAAACCCAATTGTGCCAAATTCTTGCACATCCGATTGCTTTAAACATAGCCCCCCTAAAAAAACCATTTTTTAGCCATTTAGAGCCTACTTTCTTCACATACCCTATGAAACTATACCCAGTATGTGCTAACCATAGATAAGACAAAACTTGTAGCTAGAAAGACCCCAAACTGCTGTTGCCCTTTGGAGTTCTCTGACCCAGTGATTCCGCACCTTGCTGCTGAGCAACATCACCTAGACATGTAAGCCCCCTCTCTGATTTCTCCTTCCTGGAGGTCGCTTGCTGTATTCCCTTTGTGGGTGCTGGCCTTATGCCACTGTCTCTGGAGTCTTTTGCTGGGAGGGACTTTCTGTCTTATGCAACTCTGTCCAAGCACTGCACAATAAAACTTGTGTGTTAGTGCCCCTTATGGTCCTGTCTCTTCCTTGATCAACCCCAAATCTTCGAACTTACCACAATCTTTTATATACTTATGTATACTTTTTTCACTTGACCTATCTTGGACTGACAATGGTGGATTATTAGTGTGTTTCTGTCAACTATTCTTTAAACTTCTGTAGTTTCTGCTTTATGAAAGTGGCTGCTGTGTTATTTGGCACATTTCATGCATGCTGTATCTTCACTGTGAATTGTAGCCTCTTACATTGTAAAGTGCTTTTGGCCTGAGTTCTATCTTGTCAGATATCAATATTACACAAATTAACAATTAAACCTAAATTTCCATTACAGAAAGATCATTAGCTGGTTTATATCATCAGTTAAGATTTATTTCAGAAGCAATGGATGTTTATATAAAATCCCTTAAATATTTGAAATTATTTCCACTGGTAAGTCACCCTATTGTGATTTGGTATGGCGATTTGAATCTGGTCAGTTTTGAGAAAGTTACTTTTGATTGTGCATTTCAACTAGGATGTTGTCACTGTGGGAAAAGAGAAAAATACAAATTCTCTTTAAAAGAAAGTAAAAGCCTTTGGTATGAAATTTGCTTCCCTTGAGGGGAAAACATAGTTTGTTTAGTGCAAATAATTTTCAGCACACAACATGCTCCTGCAAGATTTTTAAACCTAATTCATATATACTTTGGGGTCAAAAGCCTTAACAAATGGCAGTAGGGAAGGCATTTTTAATACGTTGTTAAGCCATAAACTGATTCATAACAGAAAATAAAAAGAAGTAAACTTTGGTTGGAGATCTGGTGGGGAAGATTATTCAACTCTTTGTTTCACACATTTAGAAGCAAACTATGAATAACTGAAAAATGACATATTGATAATTCTTTTCTGTGTTTCAGTGCCTCTTAAGTTTTCAATAATTTGTATTATTTATGTGAAGGAATGCCTATATAGTGAATTTTGTATTTAAAAAAAGCCACATGAGAGAATATAAAATATAATTTGTATGTTTTAATTTTTAAATACCCGGCATCACTTTTGTATTTTTCTTTGATTGGCAGTTCAAAAAAATCAAATGTGTTTGGTATTTTCATTGACATTTTCTCTTGTCCCATCTCCCACCTCCAGGACAGTGAAAGGCTCAAGGTGGGTCCTTGATGAATATTACTTAAATAAATGACCACAATTTACCTTTTTAAAGACAACTTTAGTCCCTGTTAGGGTGTGTCTACTGGAACCAAATCTAGTCTAAATAGAGACCATTGACAATGTACAACTCAGCATGACCTGACTGCCATTTTGTTTTAAAACAAGATTTAGAACACCATTGTTGTTAGTTGCTGTTGGGTCGATTCTGACTTAGGGCAACCCCATAAAATACTAATGTTCATCATTTTCTTGATCCCAATTTAGCTTAAAGGCAAGTCAGTCCTTCTTATTTTATTGAGTATTTTAGTCTTTGATACATATATAAGACTTTTGAGGAGTTGAAAATATAAACAATATGTGATGATTATACAATAATAGATCATGATGGGAAAAAATGGAAGTGACTAAGGTGATCATTAAAATGGTTGTTTTTGTAGCAACTGTCCCAGCATCACATCTCCCAGAGTATCTACAACTCTACTTGATAATAAGATACAAGACAAAAATGGTATGGAATTTTTGTTGAATTGATGGATGAATAACATGATGCATGCAGAAAAAAATAGATAAAACTTATTGAATGCTTACTTCATGTAAGTCATTGTTTTAAGCATTTTACACCTATCTTACTTGATCCTCAAAACAGTCACTTCTGTCAGTTTTTCTCACAGTGGGGGCTTGTGTGTTGCTGTGATGTTGGAAGCTATGCCACCAATATTCAGATACCAACAGGGCCACCCATGGCAGACAGGTTTCAGCTGAGCTTCCAGACTAAGACAGACTAGGAAGAAGGACCCTGTGGTCTACTTCTGAAAAGAATTAGCCAGTGAAAACTTTATGAAAAGCAGTGGAGCATTGTCAGACTATCAACTGCTGATATACAAGTTCAAGTTGAAGCTAAAGAAAATTAGAACAAGTCCATGAGAGCCAAAGTATGACCTTGAGTATATCCCACCTGAATTCAGAGACCATCTAAAGAACAGATTTGACATGTTGAACATCAATGACTGAAGACTAGACGAGTTGTGGAATGATGTCAAGAACACCAGACATGAAGAAAGAAAGATCATTAAAAAGACAGGAAAGAAAGAAAATACCAAAATGGATGCCAGAAGAGACTCTGAAACTTGCTATTTAACGTCGAGTAGCTAAAGTGAAGTGAAAGGAAGAAATGATGAAGTAAAATAGCTGAACAGAAGATTTCAAAGGGGCAGCTCAAAAAGACAAAGTAAGGTATTATAATGACATATGCAAAGACCTGGAGTTAGAAAACCAAAAGGGAAGAACTTGCTGAGCATTTCTCAAGCTGAAAGAAGTGAAGAAAAAAGTCAAGCCTCGAGCTGCAGTACTGAAGGATTCTGTAGGGAAAATATCGAACGACTTAGGGAGCATCAAAAGAAGATGGAAGAAATACAGTCACTGTAACGAAAAGAATTGGTTGACATTCAGCCATTTCAGGAGGTAGCATATGATCAGGAACTGATGGTACGTAAGGAAGAAATCCAAGCTGCACTGAAGGCATAAGTGAAAAATGAGGCTCCAAGAACTGATGGAATACCAGGTGAGATGTTTCAACAAATGGATGCAGCACTGGAAGTGCTCACTCATTTATACCAGGAAATTTGGAAGCCAGCTACCTGGCCATCTGACTGGAAGAGATCCATATTTATGCCTATTCCAAAGAAAGGTGATCCAACTGATGCAGAAATTATCAAACAATATCATTAATATCACACGTAAGTAAAATTTTGCTGAAGATCATTCAAAAGCTGCTGCAGCGGTACATCAACAGGGAACTGCCAGAAATTCACGCCTAATTCAGAAGAGGACATAGAACCAGGGACATCACTGCTGATGTCGGATGGATCCTGGCTGAAAGTAGAGAATACCAGAAAAATGTTTACCTGTATTTTATTGACTCTGCAAAGGCATTTGACTGTGTGGATCATAACAAATTTTGGATAACATTGCAAAGAATGGGAATTCCAGAACACTTAATTGTGTTCATGAGGAGCCTGTACAAAGGCAGTCGTTTGAACAGAACAAGGAGATACTGTGTGGTTTAAAGTCAGGAAACATGTGTGTCAGGGTTGTATTCTTTCACCATGCTTATTCAATCTGTATCCTGAGCAAATAATCCAAGAAGTTGGATTATGTGAAGAAGAATGGGGCATCAGGATGGGAGGAGACTCATTAAGAAACTGTGTTATGCAGATGACACAACCCCGCTTGCTGAAAGTGAAGAGGACTTGAAGCACTAACTGATGAAGATCAAAGACAACAGCCTTCAGCATAGATTACACCTCAACATAAAGAAAACAAAAACCCTCACAACTGGACCAATAAGTAACATCTTGATAAACGGAGAAAAAGATTGAAGTTGTCTAGGATTTCATTTTACTTAGATCCGCAATGAACACCCATGGAAGCAGCAGTCAAGAAATAAAATGACACATTGCATTAAGCAAATCGGATGCAAAAGACTTCTTTAAAGTGTGGAAAAGCAAAGACATCACATTGAAAACTAAGGCACGCCTGACCCAAGCCATGGTGTTTTCAGTCACTTCATAGGTATGTGAAAGCTGGACGATGAATAAGAAAGACCAAAGAAGAATTGATGCCTTTGAATTATGGTGCTGGCGAAGAATATTGAGTATACCATGGACTGCCAAAAGGACGAACAATTCTGTCTTGGAAGAAGTACAACCAAAATGCTCCTTAGAAGCAAGGATAAAGAGACTACGTCTCACATGCTTTGAACACATTATCAGAAGGTACCAGTCCCTAGGGAAGGACATCATCCTTGGAAAAGTAGAGGATCAGCGAAAAAGAGGAAGACCCTCAACAAGATGGATTGACACAGTGGCTGCACCAATAGGCTTAAGCAGAAAAATGATTGTGAAGATGGCGCAGGACTGGGCAATGTTTCTTTCTGTTTTACACAGGGTCACTGGGAATCAGAATCGACTTGATGCCACCTAACAACAACAACAATCATGAGGAAGGTACCATTAGTATTCCCATTTTGCAGGTAAAGAAATGGAGGCATTGGTGGGGGGAGGGGGAAGGCAGCTGATAGTTTTTTTACTCTCCAGTGCTCACAACTTGAACCATTATTAGCAAGTCAGTTCTATAAGACTTTCTGAATTCCCAAGTGCATCCAGGTCCACAAACAACTCAGCAAGACTTAATGTGGATCTCAAATCAGCACCACATGCAGATTGTGCAGCTGGCCATGCAGATGTAGATTAAAAACATCTGTAGAATTTCATAAATGAATCTATAGTTTAATTTATGACAGCCAATATACAAGTAATAGTAGTGAGCTATTTTAGTGTGTACAATTTCTTTAAGGAACATCTTCATCTAGAAAATTATTTGGGATTACTTAAGGCAATCTCAGTTTTATAGCTCTTCTGAAAACCATAGGGAGAGTCTTGATGTAAAGATGTAGACTTAAAATAACTTTTAAAGAAGTCAGCATGTCTTAGGTTTCATGATCAAACTGGTAGAAAGAGATAACTTCTTACGGTGTTCTGTCCCAGTGTCATACTTGGCCTAAATGATAGTTAATCTCTTTAATACGGCTAACTAAAAGTCACATGTTGGTGGAGTGGGTTGTCTGAAGCACAATTCTGTATTTCTAGCATCCTTCTCCTTCCTCATTATCATGCATCTGCCTCAATATCCTTTGTTCTTTAATTTTCTCTTCGTTGTCGTATTGCCTCTTGCTGCTTTCTCCACCTGGTTCCAATTTTCTCTGCCTCTGTAGCTTATCCCATTGGGTGTATTTCAGATACCTATTGCCACATAACAAAGTACCCCAAAATTTAGTGGCTTAAAACAACTACTATTTGCTTTTTTTTTTTTTTTTTAATTAATTTTTATTAAGCTTCAAGTGAACATTTACCATTCCAATCAGTCTGTCACATGTAGGTTTACATACATCTTACTCCCTTCTCCCACTTGCTCTCCCCCTATTGAGTCAGCCCTTACAGTCTCTCGTTTCGTGCCAATTTTGCCATCTTCCCTCTCTCTCTATCTTCCCATCCCCCCTCCAGTCAAGAGTTGCCAGCACACTCTCAAGTGTCCACCTGATTTAATTAGCTCTCTGTTCATCGGCATCTCTCTCCCCCCCACTGACCAGTCCTTTTCATGCCTGATGATTTGTCTTCGGGGATGGTTCCTGTCCTGTGTCATCAGACGTTCTGGGGAGCATTGTCTCTGGGATTCCTCTAGTCTCAATCATACCATTAGGTATGTTCTTTTCATGAGAATTTGGGGTCTGTATCCCATTGGTCTCCTGCTCCCTCAGGAGTTGTCTGTTGTGTTCCCTGACAGGGCAGACATCGATTGTGGCCGGGCACCAACTAGATCTTCTGGTCTCAGGATAATGTAGGTCTCTGGTTCATGTGGCCCTTTCTGTCTCTTGGGTTCTTAGTTGTCGTGTGACCTTGGTGTTCTTCCTTTGCCTTTGCTCCAGGTGGGTTGAGACCAATTGATGTATCTTAGATGGCTGCTTGTTGGCATTTAGGACCCCAGGTGCCACAATTCAAAGTGGGATGCAGAATGTTTTCATAATAGAATTATTTTGCCCATTGACTTAGAAGTCCCCTCAAACCAAGTTCCCCAGACCCCAGCCCCTGCTCCGCTGACCTTTGAAGCTTTCATTTTATCCTGGAAACCTCTTTGCTTTTAGTCCAGTCCAATTAGGCTGACCTTCCTTGTATTGAGTGTTGTCTTCCCCTTCACCCAAAGCAGTTCTTATCTACAGATTGATCAATAAAAAGCCCTCTCCCTCCCTCCCTCCCTCCCCCCTTTGTAACCACAAAAGTATGTATTCTTCTCCGTTTTTTCTATTTCTCAAGATCTTATAATAGTGGTCTTATACAATATTTGTCCTTTTGCAACTGACTCATTTCGCTCAGCATAATGCCTTCCAGATTCCTCCATGTTATGAAATGTTTCAGAGATTTGTCACTGTTCTTTATCGATGCGTAGTATTCCATTGTGTGAATGTACCACAATTTATTTACCTATTCATCCGTTGACAGACATCTTGGTTGCTTCCAGCTTTTTGCTATTGTAAACAGAGCTGCAATAAACATGGGTGTGCATATATCTGTTTGTGTGAAGGCTCTTGTATCTCTAGGGTATATTCCGAGGAGTGGGATTTCTGGGTTGTATGGTAGTTCTATTTCTAACTGTTTAAGATAACGCCAGATGGATTTCCAAAGTGGTTGTACCATTTTACAATCCCACCAGCAGTGTATGAGAGTTCCAATCTCTCCGCAGCCTCTCCAACATTTATTATTTTGTGTTTTTTGGATTAATGCCAGTCTAGTTGGTGTGAGATGGAATCTCATCGTAGTTTTAATTTGCATTTCTCTAATGGCTAATGATCGGGAGCATTTTCTCAAGTATCTGTTGGCTGCCTGAATATCTTCTTTAGTGAAATGTGTGTTCATCTCCTTTTCCCACTTCTTGATTGGGTTGTTTGTCTTTTTGTGGTTGAGTTTTGACAGAATCATGTAGATTTTAGAGATCAGGCGCTGGTCTGAGATGTCATAGCTGAATATTCTTTCCCAGTCTGTAGGTGGTCTTTTTACTCTTTTGGTGAAGTCTTTAGATGAGCATAGGTGTTTGATTTTTAGGAGCTCCCAGTTATCTGGTTTCTCTTCATCATTTTTGGTAATGTTTTGTATTCTGTTTATGCCCTGTATTAGGGCTCCTAGGGTAGATCCTATTTTTTTTTCCATGATCTTTATCGTTTTAGCCTTTATGTTTAGGTCTTTGATCCACTTGGAGTTACTTTTTGTGCATGGTGTGAGGTATGGGTCCTGTTTCATTCTTTTGCAAATGGGTATCCAGGTATGCCAGCACCATTTGTTAAAAAGGCTATCATTTCCCCAATTGACTGACACTGGGCCTTTGTCAAATATCAGCTGCTCATATGTGGATGGATTTATATCTGGGTTCTTAATTCTGTTCCATTGGTCTATGTGCCTGTTGTTGTACCAGTACCAGGCTGTTTTGACTACTGTAGCTGTATAATAGGTTCTGAAATCAGGTAGAGTGAGGCCTCCCACTTTCTTCTTCTTTTTCAGTAATGTTTTGCTTATCCGGGGGTTCTTTCCCTTCCATATGAAATTAGTGATTTGTTTCTCTATCCCCTTAAAGTATGACATTGGTATTTGGATTGGAAGTACGTTATATGTATAGATGGCTTTTGGTAGAATAGACATTTTTACTATGTTAAGTCTTCCTATCCATGAGCAGGGTATGTTTTTCCACTTAAGTATGTCCTTTTGAATTTCTTGTAGCAGAGTTTTATAGTTTTCTTTGTATAGGTCTTTTACATCCTTGGTAAGATTTATTCCTAAGTATTTTATCTTCTTGGGGGCTACTGTGAATGGTATTGATTTGGTTATTTCGTCTTCGGTATTCTTTTTGTTGATGTAGAGGAATCCAAGTGATTTTTGTATGTTTATTTTATATCCTGAGACACTTCCAAACTCTTCTATTAGTTTCAGTAGTTTTCTGGAGGATTCCTTAGGGTTTTCCATGTATACGATCATGTCATCTGGAAATAGTGATAGCTTTACTTCCTCCTTACCAATCTGGATACCCTTTATTTCTTTGTCTAGCCTAATTGCCCTGGCTAGGACTTCAAGTACGATGTTGAATAAGAGCGGTGATAAAGGGCATCCTTGTCTGGTTCCCGTTCTCAAGGGAATTGCTTTCAGGTTCTCTCCATTTAGAGTGATATTGGCTGTTGGCTTTGCATAGATGCCCTTTATTATGTTGAGGAATTTTCCTTCTATTCCTATTTTGGTAAGAGTTTTTATCATAAATGGGTGTTGAACTTTGTCAAATGCCTTTTCTGCATCTATTGATAAGATCATGTGGTTTTTATCTTTTGTTTTATTTATGTGATGGATTACATTAATGGTGTTTCTGATATTAAACCAGCCTTGCATACCTGGTATAAATCCCACTTGATCATGGTGAATTATTTTTTTGATGTGTTGTTGGATTCTATTGGCTAGAATTTTGTTGAGGATTTTTGCATCTATGTTCATGAGGGATATAGGTCTAAAATTTTCTTTTTTTGTAATGTCTTTACCTGGTTTTGGTATCAGGGAGATGGTAGCTTCATAGAATGAGTTGGGTAGTATTCCGTCTTTTTCTATGCTTTGAAATACCTTCAATAGTAATGGTGTTAAGTCTTCTCTGAAGGTTTGGTAGAACTCTGCAGTGTAGCCGTCTGGGCCAGGACTTTTTTTTGTTGGAAGTTTTTTGATTACTGTTTCAATCTCTTTCTTTGTTATGGGTCTATTTAGTTGTTCTACTTCTGAATGTGTTAGTTTAGGTAGGTAGTATTGTTCCAAGAATTTATCCATTTCTTCTAGGTTTTCAAATTTGTTAGAGTACAATTTTATGTAGTAATCTGAAATGATTCTTTTAATTTCATTTGGTTCTGTTGTGATGTGGTCCTTCTCATTTCTTATTCGGGTTATTAGTTTCCTTTCCTGTTTTTCTTTAGTCAGTCTAGCCAATGGTTTATCAATTTTGTTAATTTTTTCAAAGAACCAGCTTTTGGCTTTGTTAATTCTTTCAATTGTTTTTCTGTTCTCTAATTCATTTAGTTCAGCTCTAATTTTTATTATTTGTTTTCTTCTGGTGCCTGATGGGTTCTTTTGTTGCTCACTTTCTATTTGTTCAAGTTGTCGGGACAGTTCTCTGATTTGGGTTCTTTCTTCTTTTTGTATGTGTGCATTTATCGATATAAATTGGCCTCTGAGCACTGCTTTTGCTGTGTCCCAGAGGTTTTGATAGGAAGTATTTTCATTCTCGTTGCTCTCTAAGAATTTCCTTATTCCCTCCTTGATGTCTTCTATAACCCAGTCTTTTTTCAGGAGGGTATTGTTCATTTTCCAAGTATTTGATTTCTTTTCCCTAGTTTTTCTGTTATTGATTTCTAGCTTCATTGCCTTGTGGTCTGAGAAGATGCTTTGTAATATTTCGATGTTTTGGATTCTGCAAAGATTTGTTTCATGACCTAATATGTGGTCTATTGTAGAGAATGTTCCATGTGCACTAGGAAAAAAAGTATATTTTGCAGCAGTTGGGTGGAGAGTTCTGTATAAGTCAATGAGGTCAAGTTGGTTGATTGTTGTAAGTAGGTCTTCTGTGTCTGTATTGAGCTTCTTACTGGATGTCCTGTCCTTCTCCGAAAGTGGTGTGTTGAAATCTCCTACTATAAATGTGGAGGTGTCTATCTCACTTTTCAATTCTGTTAAAATTTGATTTATGTATCTTGCAGCCCTGTCATTGGGTGCGTAAATATTTAATATGGTTATGTCTTCCTGATCAATTGTCCCTTTTATCATTATATAGTGTCCTTCTTTATCTTTTGTGGCGGATTTAAGTCTAAAGTCTATTTTGTCAGAAATTAATATTGCTACTCCTCTTCTTTTTTGCTTATTGTTTGCTTGATATATTTTTTTCCATCCTTTGAGTTTTAGTTTGTTTGTGTCTCTAAGTCTAAGGTGTGTCTCTTGTAGGCAGCATATAGATGGATCGTGTTTCTTTATCCAGTCCGTGACTCTCTGTCTCTTTATTGGTGCATTTAGTCCATTTACATTCAGCGTAATTATAGATAAATAAGTTTTTAATGCTGTCATTTTGATGCCTTTTCATGTGTGTTGTTGGCCATTTCATTTTTCCACATGCTTTTTTGTGCAGAGACGTTTTTCTTAGTAGCTTGTGAGATCCTCATTTTCATAATGTTTAACTTTGTGTTTGTTGAGTCGTTACGTTTTTCTTGGCTTTTTTCTTGAGTTATGGAATTGATATTCCTTTTTGTGGTTACCTTATTATTTACAGCTATTTTTCTAATTAAAAACCTAACTTGTATCCTTCTATATCGCCTTGTATCCCTCTCCATCTGGCAGTTCAATGCCTCCTATATTTAGTCCCTCTTTTTGATTATTGTGATCGTTTATCTATTGATTTCCATGATTTCCTGTTATGTGTATTATTTTGTTTATTTATTTATTTTTTAGAATTAGTCTTAATTTGTTTGTTTTTGTGCTTTCCCTATTTGAGTTGCGTTGATATCAGGACGTTCTGTTTTGTGACCTTGTATTGTGCTGGTACCTGATATTATTGGTCATCAGGCCAAACAATCTCCTTTAGCACTTCTTGCAGTCTTGGTTTAGTTTTTGCAAATTCTCTAAACTTGTGTTTATCTGTAAATATCTTAATTTCTCCTTCATATTTCATAGAGAGTTTTGCTGGATATATGATCCTTGGTTGGCAGTTTTTCTCGTTCAGTGCTCTGTATACGTCGTCCCATTCCCTTCTTGCCTGCATGGTTTTCTGCTGAGTAGTCTGAACTTATTCTTATTGATTCTCCCTTGAAGGATACCTTTCTTTTCTCCCTGGCTGCTTTTAAAATTTTCTGTTTGTCCCTGGTTTTGGCAAGTTTGATGATAATATGTCTTGGTGTTTTTCTTTTTGGATCAATCTTAAATGGGGTTCGATGAGCATCTTGGATAGAGATCCTTTCGTCTTTCATGATGTCAGGGAAGTTTTGTGTCAGGAGTTCTTCAACTATTTTCTCTGTGTTTTCTGTCCCCCCTCCCTGTTCTGGGACTCCAATCACTCGCAAGTTATCCTTCTTGATAGAGTCCCACATGATTCTTAGGGTTTCTTCATTTTTTCTAATTCTTTTATGTGATTTTTTTTCAGCTATGTTGGTGTTGATTCCCTGGTCCTCCAGTAGTCCCAGTGTACATTCTAATTTCTCGAGTCTGCTCCTCTGACTTTCTATTGCATTGTCAAATTCTGTAATTTTATTGTTAATCTTTTGGATTTCTACATGCTGTCTCTCTATGGATTCTTGCAACTTATTAATTTTTCCACTATGTTCTTGAATAATCTTTTTGAGTTCTTCAACAGTTTTATCAGTGTGTTCCTTGGCTTTTTCTGCATTTATCCTAATTTCATTTGTGATATCATTAAGCATTCTGTAAATTAGTTTTTTATATTCTGTATCTGATAATTCCAAGATTGTATCTCCATTTGGGAAGGATTTTGATTCTTTTGTTTGGGGGGTTGGAGAAGCTGTCATGGTCTGTTTCTTTATGTGGTTTGATAAGGACTGCTGTCTCCGAGCCATCACTGGGAAACTAGATTTTCCAGGTAATCAGCTAAAAAAAAAATGCAGTCAGATCCCTATCTGAATTCTCCCTCTGGCTCCGGGTATTCGGATGTTAATGGAGCCGCCTGGGGAGGGTGGGGGAGGGATCAGAGAGCTGGGAGTGTAGCACCACAGGATATAGAGCTGAACACCGCGTTCACACTCCGCCCCCGTCTGCCAAAATCTGGGCGGGACGGCTTCCCGGCTAGGACACTGCTTTCCCTGCTCGGAGACCAGTGACTTCCTCCCGGGGACTTCTCCCTCTGGTGCGCGGCACCGCTCGCGCACACTGGGTGGGCATGTCCCGCACGAACGGGTGGGCCCGCTCCCAGGGTCTACTCAGGAGAATATAATTGGACCCCGCGCTCGCACCCCGCCCGCACACGCGCCCAAATCCCAGTGGGACGGCTCGCTGGCTGGGATGCTGCTTTCCCCGGTCCGAGACCAGTCACTTCCGGGGGTTTTTCCCTCCGGTGCGCCACGCCACACGCGCGATCTGGGTGGGCGTCACCCGCACGACCAGGTGGGCCCGCCCCCTGGGTCAATTCAGGGGAATATAATTGGACCCCGTGCTCATGCCCCGCCCGCGCAAGCGTCCAAATCCCAGTGGAATGGCTCCCCATCTGGGATGCAGCTCTCCCCGCTTTGAGACCAGTCACTTCCGGGGATTTCTCCCTCCGATTCGCCGTGCCGCACGCGCGGACTGGGTGGGCGTCCTCCCGCACGAACGTGTGGGCCCCGCCCCGGGGTCGCTTTAGGGAAATATAGCTGACCTCCCCCCTGCTCGCGCCCCGCTCGCTTCCTGCCAAACTCCCGGCGGGACGGGTCCCCAGCTGGGACGCTGTTCTCCTCGCTCCAATATCTGTCACTACCTCCCGGGTGCTTCTCCCTCCGGCTGCGCCACTACGCCTCCCACGCCAACCAGCTAGACTTCCTCCCGGGATGGGTTCGGGGGTGAAGGGCTGGGCCCCCGTCTGTGCCGTCTGCCCCCCGGGCTCTGTCCCAGATCGGGCTCCGAAGGTCACCTGCCTGGTACGCTGGCTCCTAGTTCTGAAAACGGTTGCTGTCTGCCTGTATTTGTTCGTTTTCCGTCTCTAAGTCTGTGCTTGTTGTTCAGAGTTCGTAGATTGTTATGTATGTGATCGATTCCCTTGTTTTTCCGAGTCTTTGTTGCAAGAGGGATCCGCGGCAGTGTCCACCTAGTCCGCCATCTTGGCCCCGCCTCCTATTTGCTTTCTTATCACTAGCCTCTGAGTCAGGCATTCACACAGGGCATAGCAGAGATGACTCATCTCTGCTCCACATTATGACGGCCAAGGCTAGAATGTCTAAGGTGGCTCCTTGCTTGCATTTCTGGTGCCTCAGCTAGCAGTTGGGATCTGGCTTGAATGGCTCTACTTATGTGTAGCGTCTTCATTCTTCCTGCTGGCTGGGTTCCTCTATTCTCCTCCATGCTCACATGGTATCTCCACATGGCCTCTCTATGTGGTGTCTCTATCTTATATGGAGCTCAGGGCTCCCAAGAGTGCAAAAGTGGGAGTTGCTTTATTGTATTAGTTAAAGCAGATCACTGGGCCAGCTGAGATTCAAGGGAGGACATTACACTAAGACTACTTTGGGAGTCACCAAAGAAACAATGTACCACATGGTGTAATGGCAACATCCTGCCCGTGCTTGTGTCCAGACATTATGTGCATGCCCTTAGTGGGCATTTGATGCAAGTGTTCTCTTTATTATTCTTGCATCTGGTCTGATCCTTACTCCAATCAGCTGTACACAGATGCAAAAATAATTACCTTATATACCATTTTTATCATGGTATTACTGTTTCTTTGGATTGGGTCAAGTTTGTAATAATTTTGATTAGAGCTTAATGCAGAATTTAGAAAGCAATGAGTTGTGTCTTATCTTCAAAATAAAGGCCAGATCAGAACAAAGTGAGAATAAATAAAAGAATAGGAAAATCTTAAATCTTATGAGTTGATTTTTAAACCAACATTTAAAAAAATAGGTTATTGCATTTTAGGTAAAAATATACACAGCAAAACCTTCTCCCATTCAATAATTTCTACACATAGTGTTCGGTTACATTGGTTACATTTTTCACATTGTGTCAACATTCTCATTATTTTCATTTTAGTTTTACTCCCATTAACTAAGTCTCACTGCCCTTCAGACTTCTATTCTGTGCTTTAGAGTAACTGTTATCCATTTGGTCCCATATGGATAATTTTTTAAAAGCATGCATTCCTCTTGGGTGACATTACTTACTTTTTGAGCTAACCTGCTACTTAGTTAAAAGTGACTTCAGGGGATAGTTTCACTTCAAGATTTAGAGAGTATTTCAGGATAATAGTTTTGGAGGTTCCTCCAGTCTCAATGGGCCCAGTGAGTCTGGATTCTTTAAGTTTGAAGTTCTGTTCCACATTTCTCTCTGTTTCTATCAGGATCCATCTATTGTGTCCCTGATCAGAACATTAGATAGTGGTAACCGGGCACCACCTCATTCTTCTGGTCTCAAAGTAGAGGAGGCAGTAGTATATGGAGACAGTCTTGTAGTCTGGTTCCTTCTCTGATTCCTGGATTTCCTTCTTTGTCTTCTGCTCCAGATGAATAGAGACAAATAGTTGTATCTTAGATGGCCACTTGTGAGCTTTTAAGAACCTGGACACTGCTCACCGAACTAGGAAGTAGAATATATGCTTTAAAAACTTTAGGAGGTGGGGCCAAGATGGAGGAATAGTCAGATGCCTCTTGTCATCCCTCTTACAACAAAGACTGGAAAAAACAAGTGAATCTGATTTAGATGACAATCTAGAACCCTAATCATCAAAGACAAAGCTGAATAACTGGATTGAGTGGCAGATGGAAGGAAAGAATTTTAAAAAAAACAGTGGAAATGTGGAAATAGGAATTGCAGGATCTCTGGTGTCCTGCTGGCTGAATCTGCACAGTGCACACAGGCTAAGGCAAGCAGAATATCCCAAGTCAAAACCCGCCCCATCTGGTGCAGCCAAGCAGCAGTGATTTTGCACATACTTCCAGAACCAAAGAGGAGCATCACCAGACCTGTGAAAGTTAAGTGCAAGCCCCCAACCTACCATGCACCCTTTCCCCACCAGAGCTCCACGGCAGAGGAGCACTTCTTCCCCCTCACCTCCCTCTTTGCTCCCCCACTCCCTGCTCTGACACCAGTCCCAAGGCATTCAACAGTGCCACACCTGCTAAGCCAGGAACTCACAGCTGTATCAGGAGGCACCAGCTCCTTTGCCCAGCCACTGGTGTAGAGGGTCCATGGACTTGCAGCACTCTTCACCTCTGCCCTTCACCCTTGCCTCAGTGCCTCATGGGCAAGGCATCCACCTGAAGCCCATTTTCACCTACAGCAGCCAAGTAAGAGCTGCAGATTTGAGACATTAAACACCACCCTGCCACACTGGGGGCCTGAGGGCCAATGGTACCACCTCCTCCATCTAGCTGCCCACGATAGGTGCCTGAGAATTAGTGATGCCTGCCAATCCCTTCAGCCAACAGCACTGGGTGCCCACAACAGGATGCACTACTACCGCCTCCCCACTCCCACCACCACCACTACATGCTCCCGTGGACAGGGACACACCCTCCATCTGGGCACCTGGGGATAGCCAACAGCCCTCTACCTTGTCCCCACACATTTTACCCCACTACAACAGGAGACCTGTGCCAGCTCCAAACACCCCCACACAGTCCTGCCTGGCTAGGACTGTAGGTGAGAGTCTCCACACCACACATTTGGTGACCAACAATTGGGCACCTGTACCCTGAACAACTGCACCCCCTGCAAGAACAGTGAACAGACTCCTGGGTTCACACACCTAGTAGCTGCTCTGACCACCTGGAGACAGCCTACTTGGACATAAAAACAAACAAAAATATGGGACACAGTAAACAAAAATACAATAAACAAATAAAATAACTTATTGATGCCTCAGTGACAACAGTCAATTCACATAAAGAAGCAGGACAAAAAGGCTCCAGCAAACAGCCAAAATAAAGAACCAGAAAATCTTACAGAGGAAGAAAAGGCAGTGGAACTACCTGATAAAAAATTCAAAAGACTAATATACAGAGCTCTCCAAGGGATCAGGAAGATCAGGCAAAACACAGCCAAATCAAGGAACACACAAACAAAGCAATAGAAGAACTCAGGAAAACAATACAAGAACAAAACAACACAGAATAAATAGGCTGCTAAAAACGATAGAGAAACAGCAACTAGAAATCCAAAAGATTTAACAATAAAATTTCAGAATTAGACAACTCAGTAGAAGGTCATAGGAGAAGAATTGAGACAATGGAAGTCAGAAATAGTGAAATTGAAGATAAATCCCTTGACACCAATTTATTGGAGAAAAAATCAGAAAAAAAAATAAGAAACCTTATGAATTATGTGGGATACTGTCAAGAGGAAAAGTCTACAAGTGATCAGAGTACCAGAGCAGGGAGGGATAATGGAAAACACAAAGTCTTTGAAGATTTGCTGGCAGAAAACTTCCCTAATATCATGAAAGATGAGAAGGTATCTATTCAAGAAGCTGAACAAACACCAAACAGAATAGATCCCCAAAGGCACCAGCATATAATCCAAATTGCCAGAATGAAAGACAGAGAACTCTGAGAGCAGCTAGGGATAAACAAAAAGTCATCTCTAAAGAAGAACCAATAAGATACAAAGATAAAGATAGGAACAAACAAACTCAAAGGACAAAATAAATATATCAAGCAAACAATAACCAAAAAAGAGCAGGAGTGGTAATATTAATCTCTGTTAAAATAGACTTTAAAGCAAAATCCACAAAGAGGATAAGGAAAGACACTATATCATGATTAAAGGGTCAGTACACCAGGGAAAAAAAAAAATTAAAAAAAAATTTTTTTTTCCACACCAGGAGGACATAACCATAATAAATATATACGCACCAAATGACAGGGCCTCAACATACATAAAACAAACTAACGGCATTGGAAAGAAAAATAGACAATTCCACAGTAATAGTAGGACTTCAAAACACCACTTTTGGTGAAGGGCAGAACATCTGGAAAGAAACTCAGTAGATTCAGAAGATCTAAATGCTGCAATCCACCAACTTGACCTCCTGGATATATACAGAACATTCCACCCAACAGCAGCAAATTATACATTCTTTTCCAACATGCATGGAACATTGTCCAGAATAGACACATTTTAGGAAACAAAGCAAGCCTTAACAACATCCAAAACATCAAAATAATGCAAAGCATCTTCTCTGATCAAAATTCCAAAAAAGTAAAAATCAGTAACAGAAACAGCAAGAAAAAAAAAAGGCAAACGCGTGGAAACTGTACAACATCTTGTTTAAAAACTACTGTGTAACAGAAGAAATCAAGGATGGGACCAAAAATATTCATAGAATCAAATGAAAATGAAAACACATCTTACCAAAACCTTTGGGATTCAGCAAAAGTAGTGCTTAGAGGTCAATTTATAGCAATAAACACCCACATCAAAAAAGAAAAAAGGGCCAAAATCAAAACATTAAACCTACAACTTGAACAAATAGAAAGGGAAGCAAAAGGAGCCCTCTGAATTCAGTGGGCGGGGCCAAAATGTTGGAGTAGTCAGAGGCTTCCTGTGGTCCCTCTTACAACAAAGACTGAAAAAAACAAGTGAATCAATTATATATAGCAATTTAGGAGCCCTGAACATCAAAGGTAAAGTTGAGAAATCAGACTCAGCATCAGGGGGAGGGAGAGACAGTTCAGAAGCAGTGAGGAGTTGCCAGATCTGACGTGGTGGGAACTGGTACCTTGCAGGCTGGATCAGTTGGCGAGAGCAGCGAGGCAAGAAGTGGCCCTCGGAATACGTTTACCACATTGAGAGAGACTAAGCGGCGGAGATTCTGCTCAGCTCTCCAGAACCAGCGAGAAGTGATGTTCAGTCAGCAAAAGTAAGTAAATGTGTCCAACCTACCATGGAGAGCAAGAAAGCACCCCCTTAGGGAAGAACCTCTCTCCCATTTACCTGTACCCTCTCCACTCTGCACAGGTTCCAGGGCCGGCTTCAGTGATTACCATGTCCCCTGGTCTAGAAGTAGGACCAGTCACGCATCCTGAGCCATTCTCCTGGCTTTGGAGAGGGAATAAATTAACAAACAGGAAAAAATAATCTGCCAGCTCCCGTAAGCCAGGAGCACAGGACAGGCACAGCCCCTTTGCCTAGGCACAGGCATAAGTGGTCCACAGACTTTGAATGCCTTTCACCCCTGTATAGACCTATGTGGGCCCATTTCAACAGCATAGGCCCTCATTAGCACAGTACAGCAGGGTATATACCTGAAACCTATTTTCAATTATATCAGCTATAAGTGGGAGTGGCAGATATGGGGCATTTGACACTGCTCTGCCTATTAAGCAGGGTCCTCACCTACCCACATCAGGGGCTGGAGGACTGGTGGCTCCACCCATGTCACCTAGCCACCCACGACAGGGGTCTAAGAATAAGTGGTGCCTCCCAATCCTTACAGCCAACAGCATTGGGTGCCCATAGTCCAGCTACAAAACTCACCCACCTACGCACTCTAGGGAACTGGGACGTGCTTTCCTCCCAGACACTCAGGAGCAGCTGTCAGTCCCCTCCATTGCTCAGCGCATGACCCCCTACTGTAGACAGACACCTGTGAGTACTCCAATCACCGCTGCCTGTCTAAGGCTGTAGGTGAGGGCCTGCCCTACACACTTGGTGACCAACTCCCTGGACACCTAAGCAGAATCCACATGGTAACAGGACATGAGAGCTTCAAAGATGCCAATAATCAAACTAGCTCACATGAGCAGCCTATTTGGGTATAACAAAAACAAAATAAGAAGCTAGGACACAGTAAGCAAACATAAAATAAATAAATATAATAACTTATAGATGGCTTGGAGATAACAGTCAATATCAAATCACATAAAAAGGCAAACCATGACGACTTCAGCAAGCACCCAAAACAAAGATTCAAGAAAACTTCTGGAGGAATATAATTTTTGGAAATACCGGAAGTAGAATACAGAAGATTACAGAACTCTTCAAGAGGTCGGGAAGGAGATTAGGCATAATGCAGAACAAGCCAAGGAACACACAGATAAAGCAATAGAGGAACTTAAGAAGGTTATACAAGACCATAATTACAAATTTAACAGGCTGCAAGAATACATAGAGAGACAACGAACAGCAATCTAAAAGATTAACAATAAAATTTCAGAGTTAGACAACTCAGTAGAAAGTCATAGTAGCAGAATTGATGCAATGGAAGCCAGCATTAGTGAGACTGAGGATAAAGCACTTGACACCAATTTATCTGAAGAAAAATTCAGATCAAAGAGTTTTAATAAATGAAGAAATCCTAAGAATTATATGAGACTCTATCAAGAGAAATAACCTATTAGTGATTGGTGTACCAGGATAGAGGGGGATAACAAAATATAGAGAGATTTGTTGAAGATTTCTTGGCAGAAGAATTCCTTTATGTCATGAAAGATGAGATGATATCTATCCAAGATGGTTATATTTATTATGGTTATGTCTTCCTGGTGTATTTTCTATAGTGTCCTTCCTGATCCTTTGTGGTAGATTTTACTTTAAAGTCTATTTTGTCAGAAATTAATATTGCCACTCCTGCTCTTTTTTGATTGTCGTTTGCTTGATATATTTTTTTCCATCCTTTGAGTTTTTGTTTGTGCCTTTAAGTCTAAAGTGTGTCTCTTGTAGGCAGCATATAGGTGGATCGTGTCTTTTTTTAATCCATTCTGCCACTCTTTGCCTCTTTATTGGTGCATTTAGTCTATTTACATTCAGCGTAATTATTGATAGGTATTTTTTTTTTATGGGTTTAGTGCTGTCATTTTGACTTTCTATTGATTTGTCTAACTCTGAAATTTTATTGTTAATCTTTTAAATTTCTGTTTGCTATCTTGCAACCTGTTAAATTTGTCATTATGCTCTTCTATAATCTTAAATTCCTCGTTTGCTTTGTCTGTGTGTTCCTTGGCTTGTTCTGCATTTTGCTTGATCTCCTTCCCGATCTCTTGAAGAGTTCTGTATATTAATCTTTTGTATTCTACCTCCAGTAAATCCAGGAAGTTCTCTTCTTCTGAAAGATCTTGATTCTTTGTTCTGAGTGCTTGCTGAAGCCATCTGCCTCTTTATGAGATTTGATATTGACTGTTGTCTCTGAGCCATCTATAAGTTATTATATTTATTTATTTTATGTTTGCTTACTGTGTCCTAGCTTCTTGTTTTGTTTTGATCCGCTCAAATAGGCTGCTTTTGTGAGCTAGTTTGATTATTGGCACCTTTGAAGCTCTAAAGTCCTGTCACCAGGTGGTTAGATCTCTTACTAGATATGTGACGTATGTATGGATTCAGCTCAGGTGTCCAGGTAGTCACCAACTGTGTGGTGTAGGCTCTTACCTACAGTCCTATATGGACAGGGGTGAATGGTGTAGGCACAAGTATCTGGCTGCAGTAGAGAGTTGCACTCTGAGCAAGGCAGGGGACTGACAGCTGCCCCTGAATGTCTAGGAGGAAAGCATGTCCATGTTCCCTACAGCACGTAGGTGGGTGAGTTTTGCAGCCAGACTATGGGCTCCCAGTGCTGTTGGCTGTAAGGACTGGGGGGCACCACTTATTCTTGGACCTCTGTCGTGGGTGGCGAGGTGACATGGGTGGAGCCACCAGTCCTCCAGCCCGATATAGGTAGGTGAGGACCTTTCTTAATAGGTAGAGCAGTGTGAAATGTCACGAACCTGCCATTCCACCATGTAGCTGATACAGTTGAAGTTAGGCTTCAGGTATATACTCTGTTGTACAGTGCTAATGAGGGCCTATGCTGTTGAAATGGGCCCACACAGGTCTGTGCAGGGGTGAAAGGCATTCAAAGTCTGTGGACCCTTTATGCCTGTGCCTAGCCAAAGGAGTTGTGCCTGTCCTGAGTTCCTGGCTTAGGGGAGCTGGCAGATTATTTTTTCCTGTTTGTTAATTTGTTCCTTCTCCAAGGCCAGGAGAATGGCTCAGGGCACATGATGGGTCCTACTTCTGGCCCAGGGAACGTGGCAATCTCAAGCCTATCCAGGACCCGGGGCAGAGTGGGAAGGGGGCAGTAAATGAGAGAGAGGTTTTTCCCAAAGGGGTGTTTTTGATCCACACGGCAGATTAGACACATGTACTCATCTTTTGCTGACTGAGCACCACTTTTCAGTGGTACTGGATGGTTGAGTAGACTCTCTGTCACTCAGTCTCTCCTGATATGAAAAACGCATCCTGAGCGACACTGCTTGCCTCACCACTCTCACCAGCCGATTCAGCCTGCAGGGTGCTGGTTCCCTCCAGGTCAGGTCTGACAACTGCTTGCTACTTCTGAACTGTCTCTCTCCCCCTGCCTCTCAGTCCAATTCCTCAACTTTGCCTTTGATGTTCAGGGCTCCTAGATTGTCAAATATAATTGGTTTGCTTGTTTTTTGGGGCCTTTCTTGTAAGAGGGACAACAGGAAGCATCTGACTACTCCGCCATCTTGGCCCTGTCTTGTTGAGTTTTGACAATTTTATGTATCTCTGTAAATATTACCAACCAGCAATTGTCTGTCTGTTTCTTGGACTGTGGTGCCTTGTGTGTTGCTGTGATGCTGGAAGCTATGCTACTGGTATTTCAAACTCTAGCAGGGTCACCCATGGTGGACAGATTTCAGCAGACCTCCCACACTAAGACAGACTAAGAAAAAGGACCTGACAATCTACTTATAAAAATTGGTCACTGTTCCTGGGGAAGCCAGCACAACTTGTCCAAGGCAAGGTCATGGAGGCTCCATCGACACATCCAAACTCCCTGAGGGACTGAATTATTGGGCTGAGAGCTGTAGGGACCATGGTTTAGGAGGACATCTAGCTCAATTGGCATAACATAGTTTATAAAGAAAATGTTTTACATCCTACTTTGGTGAGTAGTGTCTGGGGTCTTAAAAGCTTGTGAGCAGCTATCTAAGATACTCTATTGGCCTCACCCCATCTGGAGCAAGGGAGAATGAAGAAAACCAGAGACATAAGGGAAAGATTAGTCCAAAGGACTAATGGACCACAACTACCACAGCCTCCATCAGACTGAGTCCAGTAAAACTAGATGGTGCCTGGCACCACCACCGACAGCCCTGACAGGGATCACAGTACAGGGTCCCAGAGAGAGCTGGAGAAAAATGTAGAACAAAATTCTAACTCACACACACAAAAAGACCATACTTACTGGTCTGACAAAGACTAAAGAAACCCTGAGAGTATGGCCTCCATCGGACACCCTTTTAACTCAGTACTAAAGTCACTTCTGAGGTTCACGCTTCAGCCAAAGGTTAGACAGGCCCATAAAACAAAATGAGACTAAAAGGGCATACCAGCCTAGCGGCAAGGATGAGAAGACAGGAGGGGACAGGAAAGCTGGTAAATAGGGAGGGAACCCAAGGTCAAGAAGGGGAAAGTGTTGACATGTCGTGGGGTTGGCAGCAAATGTCACAAAACAATATGTGTACTAATTGCTTAATGAGAAGCTAGTTTGTTCTGTAAACCTTCATCTAAAGCACCAAAAAAAAAAAAAAAAACAAAAAAAACTTATGAATAGCAGCAGAACATTATCTGACATAGTGCCTGAAGATGAGCCCCTCAGGTTAGAAGGCACTCAAAATATGACGGGAAAGAGCCGCCTCCTCAAAGTTATGACATAGATGGAATAAAGCTTTCATTTCCTGATACGGTACAACTCAAAATGAGAAGAAACAGCTGCAAACATTCATTAATAATTGGAACATGGAATGTATGAAATATCGATCTAGGAAAATTGGAAGTCATCAAAAGTGAAATGGAATGCATAAATATTGATATTCTAGGTAATAGTGAGCTGAAATGGACTGGTATTGGATCTATCCTGAAGTACAACGCTGTCAGTGATAGGATAATACCCGTACGTTCACATTGAAGACCAGGTGATATGACTATTATTCAAATTTATGCAAACACTAAGGTCAAAGATGAAGAAACTGAAGATTTTTACCAGCATCTGCAGTCCGAAATTGATCAAACATGTAATCAAGATGCAGTGATAATTATTGGTGAATGGAATGTGAAAGCTGGAAATGAAGGATCCTTAGTTGGAATATATGACCTTGGTGATAGAAATGACGCTGGAGATCACATGATAGAATTTTGGAAGACGAATGACTTCTTCATTGCAAATACCTTTTTCAACAACATAAACGGTGACTATACATGTGGACCTTGCCAGATGGAATACACAGGAATCAAATCCACATGAAGGAACCTTAATGTATATCGCTAAGTGGAAGAAGTCAGTCTAAAAAGGCTTCATATTGTATGATTCCAACTACATATTTGACTTAATCAGCACTGATTATTTGAAATTAACTTGGAAATAGTGTTATAGATTAGTCATTGTTTTTAAAATACCCTGTGAATTTGTGGAAATAAAAAAAGTAGCAATTTGTGAAATCTGTAAATCTAGTCCTTGCAGTTCTGAAAATGTGCATACCATAATTTTGACGAATTTTTTTCCTGAGAAAATTTCGGTTTTTTTGGTAGTCATTTAAAACCACATAAAAAAAAGTCTTTGAGGAAATCTTTCCTTTGTGCAAATTAGAGATTATAAGTTTTTTTTTTTTTTTAAGAATCAGTAACATACATTGCGGGAAAAAAATGGGCATCTTTTTCTTATACCTTAAAAGAAAGACAACTTTCCTACAATCTCTGCCTGCCCTACCCGTCCCCACCAGTTGGCTTGGACCAATTAGGACCCAGCTGTAGGCTTAGGCATGGAGCCAGCCTCCTCTGAATAATTTTATGTCCATATGGAAGAGGTAGATGACTGAATAACATCAAGGTACCATTGTTAGGATTAGATGTTCGTGGCAAACCCCGTTCCCACAAATGTGCTTACTTACTGTAACTTTGGCAAAATGAAAAGTATGGCATTGAGGGAAAGTTGCCACACAAGAGATAGGTGCTAATTGGGTGAGAAAGTCATGTGGAAGAAGAATGGGGTAGAGAGCATGAAGGTGGTGAACCCCAGCGGGCACAGCCTAAGGAAGGGATTCAGTCACAGACGGGTCATAAAGTTGATCCTAGAGGGAGAAAAGCTAACTTCAAAGGCCAGCATGACTGGCTGCAAATTTTGCCTTGGGCCATCAAACTCAAAGATTTGAACAGCTTATAAATACACCAACAGCTCTAGGCAATTGCAGCACGGTTATAAGTCAAGCGCTAGAACTATGAGCTGCTTTTTAAAATAATTAAGTCATGGTGAGTCTCATTTCTCTGGACATTTGTGGGGTCTTATTTATAGCACAAGGGGATTGCATATGTGTAGGGATGAGGAGCAAGATCAACTGCATAATTTACAGGGCCCAGCGCAAAATAAAAATGTAGAGCCCCATATTCAGATATGATTAAGAATTTTAAGACACCCACCGCACAGCAAGAAACCAAGCGCGTGGGGGTTCTGTGCTACTACACAAGTTGCATGCTTATGAAGCATTCCTGGTCAAGAATGTTGCTCCCTGCAGAGCTGAAAAGACACACAGTGATTTCCACACACCCCTTAATGTACCCCCATATATATTTTAATAGGGCAACCCCACTGCAGCCATGTAACATCAATTAGAATGAAGTATCAGATCATAGGATTGGGAATCAGAAGAAGCAGGTCTAGTCCCAGTTTTGCAACTGAGAACAAATTATTTAACTTTTACAGATCTCGATTTACTCATTTGTTGGAGCTGATCTAGATTGGTGGTTTTCAAAACTTTTGTTTTAGAAAAATGGAACCCTCTTTTTCATCAAAAATATTTCTTGGAGTCATAAGTATAAAATAGATAAAACAGAAACTATGTTAATTGAAAACTCTCTGATGGAAGCAGAGTAATTCTACAGAATAATTTGATAACCATCTATCTAGATCAGAAATCACCAATTACAACCCTCAGGCCAAATCTGGCTGCTACCTATTTTTGTAAATGAAGTTTTATGGACACAGCCACAACCATTTATTTACATATTGTCTCTGGCTGCTTCCATAAAGTTGAGTAGTTGTGACAGAAATTTCATGGCCAACAACGGCTAAAGTATTTATTACCTGGTCCTTTACAGAAAAAGTTTGCTGACTCCTGATCCAGATTATTTATTTTGATGATGCTAGGAGAATGGCAAAAACAAGGCAAGGAAGGTTCTCAGGCTTGGAGGAAGAAAGTACGTCAATAGAGGGGGAAGTTAGGCTCCAGCTAACAAGCTAGAGACTAAGGCCTTTGTTTGCTTTCTTGAGCTGTGTCATGGATTGAAATGTGTCTCCCAAAAATGTCTGTCAACTCGGCTGGACCATGATTCCCAGTATTGTGTGATTGTCCACCATTTTGTCATCTGATATGACTTTCCTATGTGTTGTGAATCCTAGCTCTATATTATTGAGGTGAGATTAGCAGCAGTTATGTTGATGAGACTCAATCTACAAGATTAGATTGTGAGTTGAGCCGATCTCTTTTGAGATATAAAAGAGAGAATAAACAGAGAGACAAGGGGACCTCATACCACCAAGAAACAAGAGCCAGGAGAATAACATATCCTTTGGACCCAGGGTCCCTGCACTGAGAAGCTCTTTGACCAGTGGAAGATTGATGACAAGGATCTTCCTCCAGATTGACACAGAGAAGAAGTCTTCCCCTGGAGATGGTGCCCTGAATTTGAACTTCTAGCCTCCTAGACTTTGAGAGAATAAATTTCTCTTTGTTAAAGCCATCCATTTGTGGTATTTCTGTTACAGCAGTACTAGATGACTAAGACAAGCTGGGTCTGCCTTCATCTTTTTCCTTCTGCTCTTGAGAGTTCTTTCCCCCAACCCATGGGAGGTGGCCCACTCTCCTATTTTGTGTTCTTTATGGCATTCCTCTCCTGCACGCCACCTTGGCAACTGTGTAAGATGCAATAATCTTGTTGCTCCCTGTGGCTTGTTGTTTTAAATCCCGTTTCTCAAAAAGAGTTGTAGCTTCAGTAGATGTCAATGAAATAATTATTAAATGACATGTTTGGCTCTGATGAAGGATGATCTATTTCCTAATGATCTATATCTGACTGAAAATAGGAAGCCTTGAATATGCTAGTCTTGTGCAGAGAATATTGATATTTTAATTTTTTTCAGTGATAATGTATCAAAGCAATTTTGTAACAACAACAACAGCTTTTGACAAATCAGTCAATTGAAACAAAGTTCTGTGGTCACATTAGATGCCTTTTCTTACTACTTAGCATGTCAAATTCTCAACTAAAACTCCAGTAGCCCTTTTCCTCAGTGGTTGCAGTGTAAAAGACCCAGAACTTAACCATTTGATTGTATCTTTCTAGCTTCTTTTTAAAGAAGATACCATCTCCTGCTAAAAGGCTACATTTCAAGTAAATATTGGTGGCCTCAGCTATGTCAGAAAGTTCTGATTCTATATGTAAACATGGTCATTATTTTTGGTATTTCTGCGAGGAGCATTTGTTGCCAACTTTCATTAGAGGTAGAGTTGAAACGCAATGTGTTCATTTTCTTGTTTTGTTTTCATAACTAGACACATGATTTAGGAAAAATTTGTCTTGATAAATCACATTTCTATGACATACAAAAACCAAAACCGTTGCCGTCAAGTCGATTCTGACTCGTAGCAGCCCTATAGGACAGAACAGAACTGCCTGTAGGTTTTCCAAGGCGCAGCTGGTGAGAGCTCTTAACCACTGAATCACCAGGGCTCCTTTCTATGACATATGCTACATGAAATAGGAAAGACTGAATTCTTCCCTCAGAGTACAGGAATTAATTAGACATGTACACCCGCTACTTCATAGGAGAGAAAAGCTGCTTCTGGCTTCTCCTGAGAATGTTCAGATATGGAGCTTCTGTAATGAAGAGTTCATTGTACTTCTGTCTTACTAGTTGATGTTTCTCCTATCAACACTGCTCATGTTCATGCAATAGATCCCATTTCTCCCTTTGCATTGGCTGCTAGGATGCTTAGAACCAAATTAGTGTTCTATTTTTATTGAGTATTATTGTCAACTCTGCCTTCATATTTCTTATTTCTCATTGATCTCAAGTTTCCTCACTCATTCATTTTAGTTTTTGAAAAGCTTAACCAATCATATTAAGGTCATCCAAAAAAAAAAAAAAAAGTAGATCTCATCTCACCTCTGCCTGCATTGAATGGATAAGTAGCAAAATTGGGGAGAGGGAGGCGGTCATCCAGGCTTCAGCAGCTTGAGGAGCCATTGCCATCAGCAAGAATAACTCAAGTCTCACTGACTCTTGTCCTTGCAGTTCTTCTCTCCACTGGACTCTGATCCCTCTCCCCCTGGTGACAGGCACATTCTCTCTGCCTCCCCATGCACCTGAGCACAAGCTCCTCTAGGCAGATGTTCTCCACTCACTCCCTCCCCTATTCAAATTAACTCATACAATTAGATGCTTGCAACAAACTACTTCATGAAAATTCCTGAAACCCCTCTAGCTCAACCCAGATCCACACTACAGGTTGTCTGAACTGGGAAGCCTGGAAATGTACAACAGAATGCAGAGGAGAGGCCCCACATGTTCCCTTTTCTCCCCCTCTTGTTTGAATCTCTCCAGCCCCAGGGCCATGTTCCCATTTTAGGTACTCTGAGCACACTCATTGCTCTCTCTTCTCTCCCATTACACAGGACCACACTGTCCGTGCCAGGTCTACCCACGCTGGGGAGGCCATCTCATATAGTCTTCTCCTCTGTGACTTTCTTATTTCTCATGCACATGCTATTTGTGGGATGTAGATAGAAATAGCTTAATAAATTTCCTGACACTTATATGGACATGTGCTTCTTGAGGAAAGAGTGTGTACTGATAATTCCCTGAGAGAAGTACAAGGGTCCTATGCCCTTTCCAGATCAAAGACATGAGCATTAATTAAGGAAATTATTCTCCTCTTTCCTTCCAAGTAGTTATGTAATAAAAATATTGTTCAGTTATTTTCCCATTCATGAATTGTTCCTTTTAGCAAGTTAGCTCAATGCAATATTGAACTATATGCAAGGTAGAGTTATAAACTATAAAATAAACAAGACATTGCTCCTACCCATAAGAAAGTTTAGAGTCATGTTTCTGTTCTCACCTCTGGCTGCATAGGAGCATCCCTTGGGAGGTCTTATACTGATGTCAGGGCCACACCACCAGTTATTCTGATTTAAATGGTTTGGGGCGGGGTCTAGAAAAAAAATTTTGTGTTATCCTAATGTGCAACCAGGGGCATAGGTTATGGACAAAATAGCTCTACTGTAAAGCAGAACATGATTTAAGCATTATAAGATATACACCAGCTCCCTCATAACCACCTGCCCCTCTCCCCCACTGTGTTCTGGGTTAGTTGCCCCACCTGTCTTCTCTTGTAACTCCATACAGGCCCCTCAGTCATAGCATTTACCAGTAACTGTCTGCTCATGCCACTGGACTGGGAGCTCCTTGAGGCTGGGCACCAAGGTCTATAGGCAGAGTTAAGATCTGAGTAGCTTGTGATATAGGCAAGTTACTTAGTGTCTATGCATCTCAATTACTTATCTATAAGATGTTAATAATAATAATAATGATGCCTAACTTTTTAACTCATAGGTTTGGTATGAAGATGTAATAAAATAACACATATAATGTACTTAGTCTAATGCCTGGAACATAGCAAATGAGCAACAGAGATTAGCAATTTTTATTATTAGCCTCTCTTCTCCCAAAACCTGGTATACTGCTTCTCACTTGTTAAATACGTAACAAAAATAGCATCAGACTTGACTTGCCCAGACCAGATTTACCCAACTGGAAAGGGTATTTAAGCAGTCGATCAACTGAAAAAAAGCTGCTGCTAGTCCAAAACAGCACCTCTGTGCAACTTAGAGTGTCTTGTGATGGTTTTTCTCTGTTTTTTTTTCCAGAACGGATCTGTTTTCCACAGTTCCTGCCCTGCTCAATGCCTCAGGAGTCCAACCTCTCTCCACCATATCATTTGGGCTCCTTGCTAACAGGCTTGAGTTCTTCCTATGGAAGGTCTCATAAGGAAATCAGAGGGTGGAAGGAGACATGGACATTTATTCTCTGCTCCCTCTCTGCCTGAGGTTCCATTTTTGGCAGAAGCTGCATTCCTCTGCAATGGTATCTGCTGTCAGGAGGAGGGCTTATCCACCACATCCACCTCTACCATGGCACCAGCCTTCACTGGACTCTGGTAACACTACTTCCTTCCATTGCTCCTTTAGGTCTAGGAGTGGTAATGGCTTCCTGCCCTTGCTAGTCCCTGGGTGCAACATGCCTTACTGTTTTACTTAGCCCTGTCACACATGAGAGGGTTGGGGACGTAGTCTCTTATTAAAGTGCTTTGAACTGTCTGAGTTGGATTCAGCTTCGATTAGGTGCCTGACTGATACCCACCCCTTTCTCAAAGACATTTTACTGCCCTCTGCTGGAAAATTGTGGTGAGAAGTACATATTTCCTTCCTTCCTTCCTTCCTTCCTTCCTTCCTTCCTTCCTTCCTTCCTTCCTTCCTTCCTTCCTTCCTTCCTTCCTTCCTTCCTTCCTTCCTTCCTTCCTTCCTTCCTTCCTTCCTTCCTTCCTTCCTCCCTCCCTCCCTCCCTCCCTCCCTCCCTCCCTCCTTCCTTCCTTCCTTCCTTCCGTCTTTCTGTCTGTCTTTCTTTCTTTCTGTCTTTCTTTCTTTCTGTCTCTCTCTCTCTCTTTTCTTCTTTCTTGTGCTTTAAGTGAAAGTTTACAAACCAAGTCAGTCTCTCATACAAAACTTATATACACCTTGCTATATACTCCTAGTTGCTCTCCCTCTAAAGAGACAGCACACGAGGATTGCTATGAAATGGACAACACACCCAATACCTTCTCTTCTGTTCAAGGTTCTTTGATCTCTGCAGCTCTACTAACCTCCACACCATTTGGCTATCTTCATTTTGGGCTACATCTCAGCAATCTGAGTTGCTCCTCCTGCAAAATTCTGAACATCTACATTTCTTTATACCACCTTATTATTATTATTATTCCAGCCCTCTTATCTATATACTTTCATTTCTTCAATTTTCTTGATCTTCAGTCCTTCCTTGTTCTCCGTTCTCTATTTTCTTGCTTTTTTAAAGAGGTATAGACCTCCTGATCTGTCATTTGTAACTATTATTTGACAACTCTTGTTTCCTCATCTTTCCAATACATCTTTCTGGTAAAACCCTACTCCTAAATTACTTCTTCTGTTTTTATTTCTAGTTTTGAAAGAGCTATTAAAAAAAAAATTACACTTCAGTGAGGATCCACAAGTTTACAGTTTCTAACCTGGTGACGTAGTGGTTAAGTGCTACGGCTGCTAACTAAAGGGTTGGCAGTTTGAATACGCCAGGCGCTCCTTGGAAACTCTATGGGGGCAGTTCTACTCTGTCCTCTAGGGTCACTATGAGTCGGAATCGACTCGACAGCACTGGGTTTGGCTTTTTTGGTAACCTAGCTCTGGCAAGCTGCCTCTTTAATGCTTCACAACATCATTTTAATCTTTGACATTCTCCTCAACTTCCCTACTTATTGCTTTCTCTGAAGGTTGAGCCTCTTGCCACCTACACCGTGAGAGGAACTCCCTTGGAAATCTCTGTTACTTCTTCCCTCTCAGCCCTTCCTCAAAATCCTCCCCCACCCCCCCCCCCATTATATAGCTCTACATGCTTTTATAGTAGAAGTTTCTGTATCTCATTTTTTCCTATTCTTTAGGTATGTCGTTTCGTGCTCATTTCTGTTCTCTCCTTTTGCTTCACTCTACTTTCACCTACTTGCTCTTTCCTTCAGAATGTAAATGTGCTCAAGATCTTCCCTCCTTCATATGTTCCCCTTCCTCAGATGATATTGACTATAAAAAAAAAAAATTATTTTTTTTATACTGTCTTAATTTCTTAGTGCTGCTATAATCAAAGTACCACAAATGAGTAGCTTTAACAAACAGAAATTTATTTTCTCACAGTTCAGGAGGGTAGAAGTCTGAATTCAGGACTCCAGCTCTAGAGTGAGGCTTTCTCTCTCTATTGGCTCTGGGGAAATGTCTTGGTCTCTTTTTGGCTTGCGTTCCTTGGTAATCGTCATGTGACACGTATCTTCTGTTTGTGCTTACTTTCTTCTGTACCTAATTTGCTTCTTTTTATCTTAAAAGTGATTGGCTTAAAACATATCCTACACTGATATGGCCTCATTAACATAAGAAAACCCTGTACCAAATGGGATCACATCTGCATGTATAGAGGCTAGGATCCCAACACATATTTTTGGGTGGCACAATTCAATCCATAACACTCTCTAGAATATTTCTCCTTTTGTTTCCTGGTATGAACCTCCTCCCACTTCTCTGGCTGTGCTTTCTCACTCTCTCAACCTTCTTGTTCTCCCCCCCCTTCTTTTTTTCTTTCGTTCTCCAGTAAACATACTAACATTTTTCTATCCTCACCCTTCCCTATTGTTATTTTGGATCATTTTATACAGAAGTGATAGTCAAAATATCTAACAACTTACACAGTTGGGCACCAACAAGTTAGAACAGAAATGGTCATAAATATCTGATGTGGCTATGCCAGGGCATACCAGCTGAACATCAGCCCTGACTTTATGGCATCAACAATCACCTGTGTCCCAGCTCTGTACCTCCATCCCATGCCCCTCCCCTTAAATCAAAGTGGACACCCTCCTGAGATGTATCACAGACACCTCAAACTTAACATTTCCAAAAAGATTCTTATTTTCCTCTTTTCTCTCCAAATGTTTCTTCCTCTGTACTCCCTGTACTTCTTCTGCTGATAGGGGAATGGCACCCCCACTCTCTCCTGAGCACTACTGTATCACCACGGTGACCTGAGGTCCATTTTTCACCTTTCTTGCAATAGGGAAAATGCAAATCTCAACCTGTAACTTCCCTGCTAAAATCCTACCACAGCTTCCTACGAACCTTAAGAAAAAATTCCACTGTTTAGGGCTTACTAGGCTCTTCATGATCTGCCCTCTGTCTACCTCTTTAACCTGATCTCTCAGCATTTCCCTCACCATTCCCTAACCTTTTGTGCCCTCCACTCGAAGCTAGATAGAACCATAAATATCCACCCTGAGTTTTTATTGTTGTTAGCTGACATCGAGTTTGCCCCTGACTCAGGTCAACCCCCTGCACAACTGAATGAAAAGCTGTCCAGTCTTGTGCCATCTCCATGATTGGTTGCAGATTGGAACACTGTGATCCAGAGGGTTTTCACTGGCTGATTTTTGGAAATAGATCATTAGGCCTATCTTCCTAGTCCCTCTTCGTCTGGAAGCTCCACTGAAACCTGTTCAGCATGATAGCATTACTCGAGTCTCCACTGGCCAATGCATGGGAATTGAACCTAAGTTTCCCTCGTGGCAGGTGAGAATTTTAGCACTGAACCACCACGTCCTCTCTCCCACCCCTGCTCCAGGCTCCCCAAACAGTTGTGCTAATTTTTGCCTTGTGCCTTTCCACAGCGTCTCTGGGCTTAGTTATCACGTAGTCATCACTAACAACTCACCCTGACTTATTTATTGAAATGGCTCCTGCTGATCTTTAAAAGCTTGGTCAGAGATGCCATTTTTTTTTTTAAAAAAAGAATTGCTTGGGCTCCCGTCTCCCTAGTTGGGGTTGAGTAATCCTCCCTGCTCCCATTATACCTCAAGAGTACCTCTTTTATTTTACTTATCTGAAGGTATTTTATCTATTTACCTGTCAAGGAGCCCTGGTAGTGCAGTGGTTAAGCGCTCCACTGCTAGCCAAAAAGTTGGCAGTTCAAACCCACCCAGCGGCTCCGTGGGACAAAAACCTGGCAATCTGCTCACGTACAGATTACAGCCTAGAAAACCCTATGGGGCAGTTCTACTCTGTCACATGGGGCTGCTATGAGTCGAAACCAGCTCCACCACGTTGAACAACAACAATTTACCTCTCTAGTTCCCCACTACACTGTGAAGCCCTTGAAAGCAAAGACTTTGTGAGTTTAGCCTGATTAGTGCCTGGCACCCAGTAGAAGCTCAATGAACGTCTATGGATCAAAGGGCTGATTGCGCCCAGCAGGAAGATTATGGGAGACTGATGTAAAGGATAGACACCACCACATTGAGTTGGTTCATTATTGGCATATGGGTTATGTTTATCATTTGAAAAGACTTGAAATTCGTGAAGCAGATAACACTGCCTGGTCTTTGTTCAGTGTTTGGAGAAACTATTAAGATTCACACAAAGTGTCCCTTAGGAGTTTCTGAGAATCTAAAACCAATTAGAGGTTCCTGTGAGCAGCTGCTGTCTTCCCCTGGGTACCCAAGAGTGCTTAATAAATCTTCACTGACGGCACCTTTTTCAGTGCTTTGCCAAAACAAGCACGTATGCTTTAAGTTAGTTTCATTTGCCTCCATCCTTTCTAAATTTTTCCGCAATAAAGTAGAAGTAGCAACAAAAATGGACATCAGTAATATTCTTCAAACCGTTGTGTTTTGTAATTTGGGTGATTTATCAAATTCTACTTCTTTTTCAATCATTTCAATAAATCTAATTAATTATCTTTTTATGTTCTTCTGTTGCCCTGTCAACTGTAATTTTGTTACATCAAAAGTGTGTCCCAGACACAAATGGTGATTTAGCTTGTTCTGGATCCTGAATTGCCTGCAGCCATTCGATTTAAAATTCTAGAGAGCGAAGCCATGCTTATTAGAGGGTTGAGCCACAGTGTCTCTGGTGACTTGTGGGGATGGGAGAGGGTAAACATGCTGGGAAAACAAGCCCGTGAGTGATAAAAGAAGAAATAGCCTTTAGACATCAGAGGAGGCAAAGTAATTTGAGGTTGATTAACTGCACAGTAGTAAAGGACTCTTTTTTACAGGATCTCCTTTTAAATCATTGCCCGAATTGTGGTTAAAACATTCCTTTGCCCTTCCTGCTCTCACCTCTCATTGTCCCCACCAAGGAGATTAACAAAAAGCAGAAAAAATAATTTCTCAAATTCCTGAAAGAATAGAAATTCAAGCCTATTATATTAGAGCAATTTATCCTTCTTGTGTGAATACTGTAAGTGTTAATTTGAATTTTCCTTATGATTGCAATACTCAGTAACTCTTCTTCCATTCTGTGATCTTGCTGGGCTTTCTTGGACTTACTATTCATCTCAGATCATTCTTATTTTATTTCATTTCCAGACAAACCGCATGTCGGCCTTGGGCTATATTGTAAATGCCCAAATGCCAAGGCTGGTGTTTATTAACTTCATATTTCCATTGAAGAAAAGAAGAGAATGAACATTTATTGATCAGACATGGTGTCCTAGACACAATGCTGGGTTGCTGGGTGATTTACACATGTGGTCTCATTTGCCTCCGACCATCACCTAGTGATGAAGAGATTAGTTTTACCATTTAGATGAGAACACTGGGTTCTGAGAGCTTAATTTGACCGTGGAGCACAGAATTTGGATGAGCCTGGATTTAAATCCAATTATGGTTGATTGCAGAAGCCCATTATCTTTCCACTACATAAGTCCTAGAGTGATTAGGGAGTGCCACTAAATTTAGTGTTTAATTTCTCTTTTACCTCTTACCTTTTTTTTCCTCTTAAAATGTTCACTATGGTTCTGAATGGATGCCTTTCTGTCTCTCGTAAACTGTGTTCTCTGTGTGCATATATACACCTGTGCATATACATTAGAATTTGGAGATTGTTTTGTTGATATGTTGCAATGTTTAGTCAACAGCATTTTCTACTGAGAAATTTTTCCTTTGCTATGACCCCAATTTGAACTATGGAGAGTTTTATAAAATAGTCTATGTCATGGATTGAATTATGTACCCCTTGAAAATATCTCTATCAGTTTGGCTGGGCCATGATTCCCAGTGTTGCCTGATTTTCCTATATGTTGTAAATTCTGGCTCTATGATTTTAATGAGGAAGGATGGGTGGCAGTTGTGTTAGTGAGGCAGGACTCAGTCTACAAGACTGGATTGTGCTTTGAGGCAATCTCTTGAGATATAAAAAAGAGAGGTGAACAGAAAAAAGACTGGGGGACCTCATATCACCACGAAAGCAGTGCTAGGAGCAGAAGGCGTCCTTTGAACTTGGGGTTCCTGCTCCTAGTCCGGGGAACATTAATGAGAAAGACCTTCCTCCAGAGCCAACAGAGAAAGACTGCCTTTCCCCTGGAGCCGATGCCCTGAATTTGGACTTTTTGCCTACTTTACTGTGAGGAGACAAATTTCTTTTTGTTAAAGCCATCCACTTGTGGTGTTTCTGTTATAGCTGTACTAGATGACTAGGACAGCCTATAACTTAAAAAGTGAAAATGTGAACAAGAAATCGCTTCTCTGCACAAACTTTGGAGTAGTTGACATGGACCAAATTCTTCTGCTCTTCTTTATCTGTCCCCACATCCTTCCAATCTTATTTTCCTCTCTTCGCCATTGTGTTCCCCTCCAACTGGGTCTCAGTTGATTCCTGTCCCTGGCAGCTGATCCCACTCCTTTTGCTCCTTCCTCTTTTTCTAGGCCAGCTTGTCTCCTTTCTATGAAAACTTTCTCTATCTACTCTCCTCTTTAATCTCCTTTTACTTGGGACCACACAGTTATAACAATTAGATAAAGGCTAAGTTATTGTTAGCTGTCTTTCTGCAACTAAATTGAAAGGGTAAGTATTGCAGTTTATGAAGTGTTTTCTTTTTAAAATTCATACACAGTGATTGGACAATGCCGGGCATATGGTAGGGTCTCAACAAATGTTTCCAGGTCACTGGTGAGGGCTGCATATGAAGCTAAACCAATACTGGCACTACATAAAATAGCATGTTTCAACTGTCATTAGTTTTTGTGCCATGTAGTTTGAAAGTGACCAGCCTACTAAATGTGGCATCAGCAACAAATACGTGTCTATAAAGGGGTCTTACCCTGATATGCCTTCTTCATTCATTTATTTAACAAATGTTTATTGGGGCCTAATTGTTGAATGATATCATTAATATTATACGCAAGTAAGATTTTGCTGAAGATCATTCAAAATTGGTCGCAGCAGTATTTATTTAATTGTTGAACGATATCATTAATATTATACGCAAGTAAGATTTTGCTGAAGATCATTCAAAATTGGTCGCAGCAGTACATTGACAGGGAACTGCCAGAAATTCAACCTGAATTGACGTGGAACAGGGGCTATCATTGCTGATGTCACATGGATCCTGGCTGAAAGCAGAGAATACCAGAAGGATGTTTACCTGTGTTTTATTGACCACGCAAAGGCATTGGACTGTGTGGATCATGACAAATTGTGGATAACATTGTGAAGAATGGGAATTCCAGAACACTTAATTGTGGTCATGAGGAACCTGGACATAGATCAAGAGGCAGTTGTCCGGACAGAACAAGGGGATACTGAGTGGTTTAAAATCAAGAAAGGTGTGTGTCAGGGTTGTATCCTTTCACCATAATTACTCAATCTGTATGCTGAGCTGGTGGTGAAGTGATTAAGAGCTACAGCTGCTAACCAAAAGGTCAGCAGTTAAAATCCATCAGGCACTCCTTGGAAACCCTCTGGGGCAGTTCTACTCTGTTCTTGTAGCATCACTATGATTGGAATCAACTCAGTGGCATCGGGTTTGGGTTTTTTGGTTTTTTATGCTGAGCAAATAATCTGAGAAACTGGACTATATAAAGAAGAACAGGCATCAGGATTGGAGGAAGACTCCTTATCATCTGTGATATGCAGATGATACAACGTTGCTTACTGAAAGTGAAAAGGACTTGAATCACTTACATAAAGAAAAAAAAATCCTCACAACTGGAGCAATAAGCAACATCATGATAAACAGAAAAGATTGAAGTTGTCAGGACTTCATTTTACTTGGATTCACAATAAATGCCCATGGAAGCAGCAGTCAAGAAATCAAACAATGCATTGCATTGGGCAAATCTGCTGCAAAAGACCTCTCTAGAGTGTTAAAAAAGCAAAGATGTCACTTTGAGGACTAAGGTGGCCTGACTGTAGCTGTGGTGTTTTCAGTTGCCTCATATGCACATGAAAGCTAGACATAATGAATAAGGAAGACCGAAGAAGAACTGATACCTTTGAATTATGGTGTTGGTAAAGAACATTGAATATACCATGGACTGCCAAAAGAACGAATAAATCTCTCCTGAAGTACAGCCAGGATGCTCCTTAAGAAGCAAAGATGGCAAGATTTCGTTTCACATATTTTGGACATATTGTCAAGAGGGACCAGTCCCTGAAGAAGGACATCATGGTTGGTAAAGTAGAGGATCGTTGAAAAAAGGAGGAAGACCCTCAACAGGATTGATTGACACAGTGGCTGCAACAGTGGGCTCATGCATAAGAATGATTATGAGGAGTGGGACGGACTGGGCAGTGTTTCATTCTGTTGTACATAGGGTTGCTATGAGTCAGAACAGACTTGACAGCACCTAACGACAACACTTTTCATTCACCTTATATGCATATGAAAGTGGACAATGAAAAAGGAAGACAGAAGAAGAATTGGTGCTTCAGACTAGTGTTGGTGAAGAATATTGAGTATATGGTAGAGTGTCAGAAGAATGAACAAATCAGTCTTGGAAGCAAGGATGGAGAGATTTCAGCTCACCTACTTTAGACACATCATCAGGAAAAACCAATTGCTAGAAAAGGACTTTTTTTTGGTAAAGCAGAGGTCAGCAAAAATGCAGGAAACCCTCAGTGAGTTGCATTAACACGATTACAACAATGGATTCAAACTTAGCAATGGTCATGAAGATGGCACAGGACCGGGCAATGTTTCCTTCTGTTATACATCAGGTCACCATGAGTCAGAGCTGACTTGACGGCAACTAACAACAACAAACCACCTGCTAGGCATGTCTAGAGTAGGGGTCTTTAATGAGGAAAGGATTTTAATAAAGGAGAACTTTGGCATTATTTGGAGCCCTGGTGGCACAAGTGCTTGGTTGCTGACCAAAAGGTCAGCAGTTCAAATCCACCAGCTGCTCCTTGCAAACCCTATAGGGCAGCTCTACTCTGTCCTGTATGGTCACTATGAGTCAGAATCAACTTGACGGCAATGGGTTTGGTTTGGTTTGGGCATTACTTAGTGCCAATTAAACTAAGTGATGTAATGTTAATCATAAGCTGAATCTCATATTATTCAGCAATCAGGTTAGCCTTATCACTACTCTGTCCTAAACAAACCCACTGCTCTTGTCGTCCTAACACATGCCTTGTGCTCCTCATCCCAATCTCATTGTCTTTTTTCCATTTTCATTTGCTGAAATTCTTTAAAGCCCATTTGTGCTCTCAGGACATCCCATCCTTCTGCTAGCAAAGCACTTACGACAATTTAAATCATTGTGTGTGGCTGGGTAATATATTACAGCCTCCCTCTGAGGCTATTATGTGCTCAGTGCTTTGGAGGAGAGATATGGAGAGCAGAAAGCAAAAGGCTTCTTCACCTTGACTTTTGTCTTCAATTTCTAACCCTAGGGGCAGGGGAGAAAGAACATCTTGGTTTAACTAACATCTTGGAGGGAGAAAAAGCTTCTTTGCTGCAGAATCTGCTACTGTGCTCACCCAAAGCTGCTTCCTTTCTCACTTTCTCTCTCTCTCTTTTTCTTTAATTACATTTTTTAAAAAATTTTATTTTGGTGAAAATATACTCAGTGAACATACTCCCATTCATCAATTTCTACGTTACAGTTCAGTAACATTGGTTATGTTCTTCATGTTGTGTTACCATTCTTGCTCTCTCTACTCAAATTGTTTCATCACCATGCTTTCTTCTCTTGGACACGCACTTGGATGACATTTCCTAGCTTCCTCACTGTCAGATAAGGCCACGATGAAGTTCTAACCCATGGAATATCTACAAAAGTGTTATGTGTCTCTTTCATGCCAGGCCCATGAAAACCTCCCAGGCAGCCTATCACCCTCCTTCTTTTCTGCTATGCTGAGTCAATGGAGAGGACTCTGAGGACCTGGAGGAAAGGGGATCCACAAAATGGAAGGAAAGTGGGTCCCTGAATCACTATATGGAAGGTTTCCAGCTCAATACTTCCAGTGAGCTGTTTAATGAAGAAGAAGTAAACTTCTATTCCATTAGCCAATATACTCTGGAGTTGTTTAATTAATACACCCTCCCCACTTCCCATAGACACATCCCTGTGCGACTAGAAAAAGATTCGCTGGGTTGGACGAATGGAGGATGAGGGAGAGGAAAACATAGCTGTTTCTTGGTCCTGTATGGGGGAGCCCTGTGACTTTCCGTCTAGGTGGTGCTAGGTAGGGCGGGGAGGCAGAAAGACCTGATTCAGGTTTATGGAATCTGAGAATAGAGGTGGAGCCTCAGGTTGGTGGCAGAGCTCTACTACCCAACTAAAGGAACAGCACGACAGAGAGAGAGATTGCCCTCCCACAGTGGAATGATTCCTATCTTCACAAACACTGCACAGACACAGTACACTGAACTACTGGACATGAATACTCACATGGGCAAACCAAAAACAAACCAACAAAAATCCGTTGCTGTTGAGTCTCTTCCAACTCATAGTGACCTTATAGGAAAGAGTAGAACTGCCCCATAGAGTTTCCAAGGAGCGGCTGGTGGATTTGAACTGCCAACTTTTTGGCTAGCAGCCAAGCTCTTAACCACTGTGCCATCAGGGCTCCTCACATGGACAGATTAAAGACAATTTCTCAGAGGTGACTTTGTGGGCCGATATCAAGCATCAGAGAGAATGCTGAGTGTCTCAGTGGATGCAAAGTGGACAAACAACCTCAGGGAACAGCACTGTTCTTCTCTACTCCTCCCCATGAATACCTCTACACTTTGTAAGACCCACCTCCAAAATTATATACAGCCCATGAAAAGAAGTGATGTCTAATAGACAGAGATGACATTTCTGCTACTTTGGGGGAAGTGGAACTTGAAACACAAAGTAAGTTGAGTTATAAAAATACATTTTTTAATTTATGTATTTTTTACCACTGTGTGTGAGGACTGAGATTCATCCCTGCCCGCGCCCCCCTGCTTTCTTGTGTCCCTTCCCTGATGTACAATGAGCTCCATGAGGCAGGCCTGTCCTGTTCACCAGGGTATCCCCAGTGCCTTGCACATGGCAGGCACTTGATGAATATTTATGAATATTCAGTCTGTGGGCGAGAGAGTGGTCCCATTTCTGCCTATAAATGGTGACTGCAGGAAATGACTTCACATCAGCAAGAGCAGAGAACCGAGTTGGGGGAGCCTCCTGTTGGGGATTTTGTTCTTTACTTCTAAAGGTCAAAAACTAAATGTCACTGAATCTATTTCCCCGGAGACAACATTGCTATTCGATCTTAAAATAAAAATTACCAGTGGCAGAACACTGTCACCTTTTGTGAAACGCTTCTTCTCATCCATGTTTAACTCTTAGGATGCTAAGCTTAGAAGACAAAAAGGCTCAATGGCAGGCTTCTCCTGTGATATATGTTTTTCTAAAAAGAAGATTATGCACATATAATACTGCCATAATTTTGATTTCAATCATAGTGACTACAGGGAAATATCAGTAGCATTTTTTTTTAGAGCTGGAAATTCTACATTTCTTGATGATTCGAGAGTGATTATTTTTGATGTGCAACATAAGATAATTTCTTTACTGGTTTTTCATTTTACATGATAATTATCATAACCACAATGATAATTACCAGCATAGCCATGATAGGGACCACTTATTGAGAGCTTATATACATTATCAATTGTCTTTTTAAATTACTTTTCATTTTGGATCCATGCCTGGAGAGGAGGGTGAAAAAGGAGGACAAAGAGATCAGCTGAAGTGTCCTTATCTCCCCCTATCCCTCTTGGGATCACATCTTAGGAGTTATATGTGGGCAGCAGAAATTCTCAGAATCATCCGGAAGAATCAGACTATCAGAGGCTTGGCATAGCTTGGGGAGAAGCCAAGTCTACAAGAAGCTCTGAATTCAGAATGGCGCCAGACAAGAGCAGCACTGGCTCTGCAAGGGGGCCTGAGGGCAGCCTTTCTGTGCACTGATCCTGTAGATCAGTGTACAAGAAGTAGTTAAGCATCCTAACCCAAGGGGTGTGGGGGAGCCCCGGTTGGCCTACAAAAAGACTCAGGCCAGGGCAAGGATCAGAGTGTGGATACCTTGGGCTCCAAGGCAACGGGGTGACTTCCCCATTCTCAGTGGTAGAGGCCAGCATGGTGCTTACAGACAAGAGCAGCACAGCCACCCCACAGGAAATTGGTAAGGACCCAAGTACATAGGTGGCTACCCAATGGCCAGGAAGGCTGAGGAATGTCATGGAGAAAATCACCACGACCTTGGTGCACAGCATGCAGCCCCAAAACCTCTCTGCACATTGCCAAGGGATAATGTGAGCTGTCCTTGATGTTTCATTTCCCAATAAGATGAGAAGACTGAGAGAGGGAAGATAGCCTGAAAACTGAATATTCACCCAAAAGACTAAAAAACACTATCTATTCAGGAAGAGAAAGTTACCTTTAACTGGCATGTTTAAACCCCCAGAGCCCCCAAGTATTTGTGACATAGGCAGCTCAAGGGCAGGTTAAATTATTGTTGTTGTTGTTTTTAGGTGCCATCGGGTTGTTCCGATTCATGGTGACCCTATGCACGAGGGAACAAAAGACTGCCCGGTCCTGTACCATCCTCACAATTGTTGAGCCCATTTTTGCAGCCACTATGTCAATCCATCTTGTTGAGGGTCTTCCTCTTTTTCGGTTACCCTCTATTTTATCAAACAAGATGTCCTTCTCCAGGGACTGATCCCTCCTGATAACTTGTCCAAAGCATGTGAGACATAGTCCCGCCATCCTTGCTTCTAAGAAGCATTCTGGTTGTACTTTTTCCAAGACAGATTTGTTCCTTCTTTTAGCAGTTAGAGAAAACAATAATCTACTTCTTTTCACATCTGAGTTGTTTGCGTGAATTCAAGTGTTCTATACTTCATTTCCCTCTTGTCTGGGTTGAGGATTTTCTCAGGAGACTCCTGTGCCTCTCATGAAAGGTGATTGCAACTACCGGCCAACAAGTCCTCCAGATGGCCCAGATATAGTGGAACCCTAGGGGGAGCCCACGGTAAACTACAGATGTGACCCTGCTTGGTAGGTAATAATGCTCTATGGGTGTAAATTCCTTTCCTTTTGTTTTCTTTTTCTGCCCCACATTTTATTATGAAAAACTCTAAATATGCAAAAAGTTGAGGGAAGAGTTCAACAAAATTTCTCATACCCACCCCCAATCACTTAGATTCAATGATTTTTAGCATTTCGTCATTATCTCTTCTGTCTCTCCATATATATGTGGGTACGTATATGTTTTGGAAACCCTGGTGGCATAGTAGTTAAGTGCAATGGCTGCTAACCAAAAGGTCAGTAGTTCGAACCCAACAGGTGCTCTGTGGAAACTCTACGGGGCAGTTCTACTCTGTCCGATAGGGTCTCTTTCAGTCAGAATCGACTTGACGGCAGTGGGGGTGTATGTGTGTGTGTGTGTATGTTTTATATATATACATACATATATATAATGTTTTACAGCTTTATTGAAGTATAATTAACAGATAATAAACAGCATATATTTAAATTATATAATTTGATGAGTTTTTACATGAAACCATCACCACCTCTTATTTGTTGTCTGTCACTATAAGTTAGTTTGCATTTTCTAGACTTTTATATAAGTGTAGTCTTACAATATATACCCTTTTTTGGTCTGGCTTCTTACAGTCAGCATAATTACTTTGAGATTCATCCATGTTGTAGTGTATATCAATAGTTTATTTTTTTTTTATTACGGAGTAGTATTCCCTGGTGTGTGTATTGGACAGTTTGGTTTACCTGTTTACCTGTTAATGGACATTTGTGTTGTTTCCAATAACTAAAGCCACTGTGAACATTTATGCACAAGTCTTTGTTTGGACGTATGCTTTATTTCGTTTGGGTGAATATCTAGGAGTAAAATGGTTAAGTTGTATTACCACACACGTACATTCAATTTTTAAAGAAACTGCCAAACTGTTTTGCAAAGTGCTTGTACCATGTACCAAGTGCATTTCCACCAGTAGTAAGCAAGCATTCCAGTTACTTGAAATCCTTGCCAACACCTTTTATGGTTGATTTTTATAATTTTAGTTAAGCTAGTAGGTGTGCCGGAAACTCTGGTGGCGTAGTGGTTAAGTGCTTTGGCTGCTTACCAAAAGGTCAGCAGTTCGAATCCACCAGGCACTCCTTGGAAACTCCATGGGGCAGTTCTACTCTGTCCTATAGGGTCACTATGAGTCAGAATTGACTCGATGGCAACAGATGGAACGGAGTAGGTGTGCCCACCACCCATCTGTCATCTTGCCATACTGTAGTGGCTTGAGTGTAACTGTGAGGCTGAAGGCTATGCCACGGGTATTTCAAATACCGACAGGGTGACCCATGGTAGACAAGTTTCAGTGAAGCTTTCAGACCAAGACAGACTGGGAAGAAAGGCCTGGTGATCTACTTCAAAAAATAAGCATATGAAAACCTTATAGATAACAGAATATTGTCTGACTTGCTTGCTTTAGACGTCATCAGGAAGGATCAATCGTTGGAAGAGGACATTGTTTGGTGAAATAGACAGCCCGTGAGGGAGAAGCCTGTTGAGATGGATTGGCACAAAAGCCACAATAATACACTTGAGCATGCCAGCAGTTCAATCTTGAGGATGATGCAGGACAGGACAATGTTTCTTTCTGCTGTACAAAAGGTTGCCATGAGTCAGAGCTGACTTGAAGATGGCTGTCTATCTATCTACTAGGTATGCAGAGAATTTTTATTATAGTTTAATTTGCATTTCCTTAAATCTAACGACGTTGAGGATCTTTTTATGTGTTTACTTACCTCCATATATCTTCTTTGGCAAAGTGTCTGTTCAAATCTTATGCCTCCTTTTTAATTGGGTTGATTGTCTTATAGTTGAGTTGTAAAAGCTCTTTATATATTCTAGAAAAACATCCTCTACTGGACATGAGTTTTGCAAATATTTTCTCCAAGTGCGTAGTTTGCTTTTTTATTTTTTGTAACTGTAATTCTAATGATTGTGAGGCACCTGGTTTTTGCCTGCACAGTATAGATCCAGGAGGTGCAACATGGCTCTAGAACCTACAATTGTAGAAGTGGTGGCTTTTAAATGCCTGGATTGTAGCTAAGGCAGGGTGTTCCTGGAGCTAGCAGCTGCTATCTTCTGATCCCATAACATGTTAGTCATTTGCTTGTTTGCTCTTTTCCTGCCCTGCTATGCTCCATATTGTAGACGACGGATGCAGTGAAAACGACATTTCTCAGATTTCCTCCCCAAGTGGCGTTTGATAAGGTTTGGCCAACAGCCGACAGTGCCAGGGAATACGGAAGGAGGAGTCGGGGAGAAGCGCGTCCTGTAGCGTCCAGAGGCATAGCAGCATCAGCAGTGGTGACAATGGCGACTGCAGCTGCGGTAGTAGTAGCTCCAGGGATCCTGAGCAGGCAGCTCAGCTCCAACAGCAGGAACCTCGGCAGCACGGTGATCCTGGGCTCTGGGTAACTCTGTTTTTCTTTCCGCTCCTTCATTTCGGAGCTGGCTGTGGTTTCCAGTAGGTACGATCTTCGAGGAGCCATACTTTTTCTTCTTTTGTCCTAGTTCTTCTAATACCCTTGCAACCAATTTCTGTATTCAATTTCATCGGTTTGAAATGTCTAGAAATGTTGCTTATTTCTTGACTGGAGCTTGACTAACACACCTTACTTCCAATTGTAGCTGAGAATGCAGTCCCCACTGTAAGCCAGTTCTGCAGGGTTATTTTAGGAAACATTCCTGCAGGCTCCACATAGAGATTCCCTTCCCTTTCTCCCAGTTATTTGCTAGGCACTGAATTTCCTACATTAAAACTTTCTGCAGGACTAGATGGTGCCCAGCTACCACCAGTGACCACCCTGACAGGGAACACAACAAAAAGTTCCTGATGGAGTGGGAGAGAAGTGTGGAGCAGAACTCAAATTCACATAAAAAGACCAGACTTAATAGTCTGAGAGTGGAGGAACATCGGAGTACGGTCCCTGGACACTCTGGTAACCCAGAACTAAAACCGTTCCTGAAGCCCACTCTTACAAAGATTAGACTGGACTATAAAACATTAAATAATACTTGCAAAGAGTGTGCCTCTTAGTTCAAGCAGATATATGAGACCAAATGGGCGGCTCCTCTCAAGAGTCAGGATGAGAAGGCAGGAAGGGGCAGGAGCTGGTTGAATGAACATGGAAAACCCAGGGTGGAAAAGGGAAGTGTGCTGTCACTTTATAGGGATTGCAACTAATGTCACATAACAATATGTGTATAAATTTTTGTATGGGAAATTAACTTGAGCTGTAAAATTTTACCTAAAAAAAAAAAAAGCACAATAAAAAATAAATAAAAAATTCTTCCTGGTCCAAAAGAAAAAAAAAACTCTTCCTGCAGAAAATAGCCAGAGTGATTTTTCTCCTCTGCAACTGAACCGTGATCAAAACAACAAGATTATGGGACTCAAAGCCTTGGTCATCTTTCTAATACTGCATTTCCAAAGCACCTGTAGACCTGTCTCTGGGGCCTAGCATAGGATTGTGGCCAGTAAGCCACATGCACATTCTGGTGACATTCTGGTCCAGAATCTCTGACTTTCTAGCTGCTGGGTCCTAAGAGTGATTCCTGACTGCAGGAGAGGACACAGGCAGACAGGTCAGAAGTGTTTGTGGGTTTCACTTTGCTCGTACACAGGACCACAGTAAGCAGTTACGGGATGTATTTGCAAGTAGTTTATCAATTTTATACACATCGATAGTAAAAGGAGGTAAAGTATGGTAGCTATATGCATAAATTTTAGAGTCAGATAGATCTGATTGAACCCCATCTCTTCCACTCATGTGACCTGCTGGTTAGCCTCCTATAGTCTTAGTTTTCTCATCAGAGTAAGGGAAGAATATCAGCAAAAACCTCACAAGAGTCTTGCCCAGAATTAATCTACATATATAGATGACGTGTGTGTGTGTGTATATATATACACACGGAATTTCTGGTGGCGTAGTGGTTAAGAGCTACAGCTGCTAACCAAAAGGTCGGCAGTTCGAATCCACCAGGTGCTCCTTGGAAACCATACGGGGCAATTCTACTCTGTACTCTGTCCTATAGGTTCACTATGAGTCAGAATCGACTCAAAGGCAGTGGTTTTTGGTATACATATGTATATATATATATATACATAAAGCCTTTGGATTAATGACTGGCATATCTTTTTTTTTTTCCTGTTCTGAACATTTAGGTTCTTTTTTTTGGTGTGTGTGTGCTTTAAGTGAAAATTAACAAATCAAGTCAGTCTCATACAAAAACTTATACACACCTTGCTATGTACTCTGAGCTGCTCCCCCCTCAATGAGACAGCATATTCCTCTTCTCCACCCTGTGTCCATTCAGCCAGCTCCTGTCCCCCTCTGCCTTCTCATCTCCCCTCCAGACAGGAGTTGCCCACATAGTCTCATGTGTCTGCTTGATCCAAGAAGCTCATTCCTCACAGTACCATTTTCTGTCATATAGCCCAGTCCAATCCCTGTCTAAAGAGGCTTCAGGAATGGTTCCAGTCTTGGGGTAATGAAGGGTTTGGGGACCATGACCTTGGTGGTCACTCTAGTCTCAGACCATTAAGTCTGGCCTGTTTATAAGAATTTAAGATCTGCATCCCACTGTTCTTCTGCTCCATCAGGGATTCTGTTGTGTTCCCTGTCAGGGCAGTCATCGTTGGTAGCTGGGCACCATCTAGTTCTTCCAGTCTCAGGCTGATGTAGTCTCTGGTTTATGTGGCCCTGTCTGTTTCTTGGGTTCATATTTACCTTGTGTCTTTGGCATTCTTCATTTTCCTTTGCTCCTGATAGGTTGAGACCAATTGTTGCATCTTAGATGGCCAGTTGCTGACATTTAAGACCCCAGATGTAACTGGCACATCTTAAGTATTAAAAGAAAAAAAGCTGTTATGTTCCTGAATTTGCATCACGAATTTGCCTGTAGTTTATATATATATATATATATATATATATATATGTATTTATATATTTTAATCTCCTAGAACATGGGGGTACAAATTAGCAGTTTAATCAAGCCCAGGGAAGAGGCCAGCCTGTGTCATTGGACCAAAACCAAAAATGAAACTCATTGCCGTCGAGGTAGATTCCGACTCGTAGTGAGCCTATAGGACAGAGTAGAACTGCCCCATAGGGTTTCCAAGGAGCGACTGGTGGATTCAAACTGTCAACCATTTGGTTAGCAGGTGAACACTTAACCAATGTGCCACTAGGGCTTTGTGTCACTAGACGGGTGCAGATTATTCAAAAGGCAAGGTAAGCATAGGTCATCTGTGGTGAACAATTTCACATTTTTTCACCACATCAAAGATTCTGCTTTCAGGTATGGCTGGTTCTGTCTCTTTCCCAACCCCATAACACCTTCCTACAGAATGAAAGCCTCTTTTCAAATTTACAGTCCCTGACAGGAACGAATGACCCAGTAAGCAAGGTAAGCATGGGCTTACTCGTGCTTGCTTACTAACACTAACAGTAAATAAGCAGAAGTAAGTACAAGTAAGCCTGTGCTTACCTTGCTCACTAAGTCATCTGTCCTGTCACTGGATGTTGTGCCTTCTCCTGAGGTACAGCCCAGAGGTCTGTTTTCAGGACTCAGTGAGGAAAATGGCCACTTACTCTTGCCAGTCACCCAAAAACCAAAGCAAACCTACTACTGCTGTCATGTTGATTTCAACTCATAGCAACCACACAAGACAGGGTAGAACTACTCCCACAGAGTTTTGAAGGCTGTATGTAAATCTTTATGGAAACAGACTACCACACCTTTCTCCTGCAGAGTGGCTGGTGGGTTCAAACTGCCAAGCTTTTTGTTAGTAGCCAAGTACTTTAACTACTGGGCCACCAGGGCAGCTGCAGTGCCAGTAGATTAGGAGACAGCATGAGAGAGCACATTCAGGTAGCCCAGCTGAAGTCCTGGCTGGTTTCACTTACAGACCTTTCACAATAGGTACATATGGTCACCACCACTTTACAAAAGACTGTAGAAGGCTGCTGATGAATACGTTGTGCTTTCTCTGCAGAGAGCAAGTTTTGAGTTTGGGGGCAATTTTTTGGGAAAATCTACTGAGACTGGGGCTTTCCTGGGGCTATGCCTAAGGACTCTCTGGAGTGATTTTTAGGGGACCCCGTAGAGGCAACTTTTGAACACTAGGATGATCAAAAGAGCTGCCTGGTCCATCAATGTGAAAATTTTGCCTTCTATGTCAGATATTACTGATTCCTTACTTAACAGATATTTCCCCTGCCTCCCTGCTAACAGATTCCAATTTTATTTGGGCTGCAGCTCGTCCAGCTCCAGGAGATGAATCAGAGCTGAACTAAGCCAATCATGGCAATCCTGTTGCCCTTTGCCATGATTGGTTTTGAAATGGGAATGTGCCTAGTTCTGGACAATGAGACGTAAGAAGTCAGATGGGCAAGATCCTCCTTCCTGTGGCAGGAGAGTCATGGGAGGAGAATACCCCCATTCTGTTCTACTGCATTCTTTCTGTTTTGGACATTTTCATATGAAGTTGTGATGGTTGGAGCTGCTGCAGCCATATTGTAACCATAGGTCAAAAGAATCACCACAGAGATGCAGACCTAGAGTCCTTACATCATTGAGCCACTGATCCCACCCTGGAAGTACCTACCTCCAGATTTCTTGTTAAGTACAATTATAATCAGGGGATATTCTTTTAAACACCATGTTGACCCTGATTCTGTCCGAACCCAGTTTGATGTCTAAGTCTTAGTCTGAGAAGATAATTTAGTAAAAGGCCAAGCTGATAATTTTCCTTAAATGTTGCTCACAAGTTCTTCTTGTTCTAATCTTTATGTTGGACTGCGTTTTATAATGTATGGCAAAGTAGTCTGAATCCACTGATAGACACTTTCTGTCTCTGAATCAACCCGGTAAAGAGGAAGGTGGTACAGAATCTGATTATTTCTGATCCTGGGGTGTCTCTGATAAATAAGCTCATTCACAAAGTTGTGTTGGGGAGTACAGATTTTCTTACTAAAGTGATCTTCAGTTTTATTATTGCTAGTTGGCTGTAGACAGGGTTATGCTTGCTGTCAGGGCCTCAGGAATTGATTCTGTACAAAAAAATAAAAACAATATTTTCCTGATGATTGTGTTTCTTTATTATGACCATATCATTACATCACACATCAGTAAAAATTGCTGAAGATCATTCAAAAGTGGTTGCAGCAGTACATCAACAGGGAACTGTTAGAAATTCAAGCAGAAAGAAGAAGAGGACATGGAACAAGGGAAATCATTGCTAATGTCAGGTCAATCATAGCTGAAAGCAGAGAATATAAGAATATCAGAAAGATGTTTAGCTGTGTTTTACTGACTATGCAAAGGCATTAGACTGTGTGGATCATAACAAATTATGGATAACATTGTGAAGAATGGGAATTCCAGAACACTTAATTGTGCTGATGAGGAACCTGTACATAGATCAAGAGGCAGTTGTTTGGACAGAACAAGAGGATACTGATTGGTTTAAAGTCAGGAAAGGTGTGCATCAGGGTTGTATCCTTTCATCATACCTATTCAATCTGCATGCTGAGCAAATAATCCGAGAAGCTGGACTATATGAAGAAGAACGGGGCAGCAGGATTGGAGGAAGACTCATTAACAACCTACTTTATACAGATGACTCAACCTTGCTTGCTGAAAGTGAAGAGGACTTGAAGCACTTACCGGTGAAGATCAAAGAACATAGCCTGGATCAATAAGCCACATCATAATAAATGGAGAAAATATTGAAGTTGTCAAGGATTTCATTTCACTTGGATTCACAATACATGCTCATGGAAGCAGCAGTCAAGAAATCAAATGATGCATTGTATTGGGCAAATCTGCTGCAAAAGACTTCTTTAAAGTGTTAAAAAGCAGGGTTGTTACCTTGAAGACTAAGGTGTACCTGACCCAAGCCATGGTGTTTTCAATCTCCTTGTATGCACGTGAAAGCTGGACAATGAATAAGGAAGACCGAAGAACTGATGCCTTTGAATTATGGTTTTGGTGAAGAATATTGAATATACCATGGACTGTCAAAAAATGAACAAATCTGTCCTAGAAGAAGTACAGCCAGAATACTCATTAGAAGCAGGTACAGCGAGACTTCATCTTACATACTTTGGACATGTTATCTGGAGGGACCAGTCCCTGGAGAAGTACATCATGCTTGGTAAGGTAGAGGGTCAGGGAAAAAGAGGAAGACCCTCAATGAGATGGATTGACACAGCGGCTGCAATGATGGGTCGAAGCATAACAATGATTCTGAGGATGATGTAGGATCAGGCAGTGTTTCGTTCTGTTGTACATGAGTCAGAACCAACTGGATGACACCTAATGGCAACACCAACGTGTTTCTTTATTCTTTATATTGGCTTCTTACGTTGTTCCTTTGCCAGGCTTTTGTTTTTTGTCTTTAAACTTGTTGAAATCTGCTGTATGCTTGACAGGAAAGATGTGTTTTCCTTGTCCTAATAATTAATTACTTGAAGTGGGAAAAAAATATCAAATACAGACTGACTAACAGCATAAGCTTGGAAGTTACCACCCACACTTGAAGCTACTCCTTTTTAATGTAAAATTTTCATAGAATTACATGTTATCAGAAAGAAACTTAAACCATATCTTTTGGGCAGAGAGGTAGCAAGGCTTCCTCTACCATTGCGAGTTGCTGTGAAGTCAACTCCTACTCATACCAACCCCAAGTGTGTGTCAGAATAGAATGTGCTCCATAGGGTTGTGAATGGCTGATTTTTCAAAAGTAGGTTGCCAATCCTTTCTTCTGAGGTGCCTCTGGGTGGATTTGAACCTCCAGCCTTTTAGTAGGCAGCCAAGTGTGTTAACCATTTTCACCACCCATGGGCTCCAGGAGTACCCTGTTGTTGTGTGCCATCAAGTCCATTCTGCCTCATAACGACCCTATAGGACAGAGTTGAACTGCCCCATAGGGTTTCCTAGGCTGTAATCTTTACTGGAATGATTGCCCAGTCTTTTCTCCTGCAGAGTCGCTGGTGGGTTCGAGCTGCCGACCTTTCGGTTAGCAGCTGAGTGCTTAACTATTTCGCCACCATGGCTTCTTTCAGAAAGGCCCTAACCCAAAATAACACACTATTCTTGAGTCGATTCTGACTCACAGCGACCCTCTAGAACGGCCCTAGTGACCTCTATTTAACCATCATTAATGATCTCTTCGTATGTTTATAGGTCTGATGTGTTTTCGAGTCAAGAATGGGCAGTGAAACTGCTGGAAATTTTGTTCCCATAACCTGGCTAGATGTCTAGATTTAATATGGAGTTTTAGAAACCATTATTATAAGCCAGAAATATTCCATAAAATCTAACGTTTACATACCATACTATTTCAAGAACATTCTCTAAACTCGTAAAAGAATCCTCCTCATTTCAAAAGAGATATCTTGGTTTTGTTTTGATTACAAATGCCACTTTTGCTTCCTCACAAAAATGCACATCACACATTCAAACGTTTGCATGTGTAATATACAAGTTTCCCTGTAAGCTCATCCTCTCAGAGACAAACTCTGTTAAGTATTTAGTACACAGGCTCTCAGTTTCTCTTGTCTATGTAAATACATAAATGTATCTCACTCAACATAATATTTTATAAATCACTTTTATCATTTAAATATATACATATATCTTGAACAATTTTCCAAGTCAAAAACTACAGACATACTTCTTTTTTAACAGATGCAAAATACTCCACTGGGTGGGTACACCATATTTTATAAAGCAAATATATAAAATTCACTGTTTTTTTTTTTTTTTTAACCACTTTAAACCATTGTACCTACATCCTTGTGTACTTGTCTGATTATTCTCTGAGGATAAACTCTTAAAAATGGAATTTGCTTTATATATAGTGCTTTAAGATTTTGGTACATAGTACCAGATTTCTCTAGCTTATATCAATTTGTGCTCTGGTAAATGAGAAGGTCCCTTCCTAATATCCTTGCTATTGCTGAGCAGTAACAATCTTTTGAATATTTGTCCATCTGAAAGATACAAATTATCCCTGATGTTTTATTTTGTATTTCATTAATAATTAGGAGGTTGAACATCTTGGCCACTTATATTTCATAATTTGCTGATTGCTTGAACATATCCTTTGCTCGTTTCCAAAAGGATGAGTAATCTTTCACACACTGATTTGTAAGAGCTTTGATATATTACAGGCATCAATTGTTTATTTTCAAATATATTGTAGAAGTTACTTGCTTGTCAAAGACTATCGAGTTTATTGAGGGTTACTTATTCATACGACCTCAGTCTTTCTGGGGAAAACGAGTTGAATTAATCGGTGCCTCCTCATTGTTTCTATAGTGCTTGGGACATGCACCTACTAGAACTCATCTCTCAGCTGCTAACCAAAATGTATGCAGTTAGAATCCACGAACCGCTCCTTGGAAACCCTATGGGGCAGTTCTACTCTGTCCTATAGGGTCGCTATGAGTCTGAGTTGACTCGATGGCAATGGGATTTTTGTTTATTTGATTTCTCGGTACTGTGAATGTTTTTGAACTGATTCTTACATCAGCCTGTAGCTCATGTAAAACCTCCAAAAACTAAACCCATTGCTGTCAAGTTGATTCTGACTCATAGTTCATGGAAGCCAGGGCCAGTGCTTGTTCATCTTTGTATTCTAGTACCTAACATGACCCCCCTAGAAGGTGCTCATTAAGTGTGGTAACAGAAGAAAGTTCACTGGCTTTCTTTTTTCTCTCTCTTTCAACGTACAGCCCAGGCTGACTCTGCATAATAGTAAGGCATGTGGTTTTGTTCTCTTCAGTCCAGTTTTAAGCACTCGTGGGGTGTCCCGACATTATGCCAGAGAGAGTTGATGCTCGGAAAGAAAGGCCTGGATTCCCCTGTTAACTTGTCTATTTTTCAATGCAAGGGAAAGGGGTTTCTCCCCTAAATTTGAAAATAAGGGACAAAATGTTTAACATGAAGCCACAGCTTGCATATATGGTACTGTATATGAATACAGAAAATTAAAACAATACGTATGATTCTGGGAAGATTTGGATTTAAAGTGTCTCAAAAGTGGCTGATACATCAAAAAATGACTGTATTTTGAAATACAATTAGGCACTCATTTTTTTTTAGATGCAAATGTAGTATCTCCCTTGTATAGATTAGTTTTGCAGCTTATTGCCTTATTCGTGACCATGCTAATAACTGAAATTTTTGAAGAACTGTTGCTAAGCAGTGTAACTTGAAGCATGTAATGGAGCTTTCCCACGACTACTTAAATGTAAAAAGTGCTATCTTAACTTTACTACCTCATTATCAACCTACTTTTAATGTTTAGGTGATTTCATCCTCCTCCTTCTCTAATTAAAAATTTTGCACAGTCATCTAAAATTGATCTAATACTCTAAAAAGATTAAGGGAGAATCTCCTTCAGAGAAAAATGTTTGTATAGTTACAAGGAGACAAGATTTTGATGTTCAACACTGGGTTATCTTTATTACCTAGTTGGGTGATCTTAAGCATGTCCTCTCTCTCTGAGCCCGAGACTTCACTGGAAGTCCCAGTCAATGTGACAAGACAAAAAGAAATGAAGTATCAGAATAGGAAACAGACAACATTTTCTGCATTGATTGTACTCTGGTTTTATACATATGTGTATATATACCAAAAATCCAAATGACTTCCCAGACAAATTATTAGATATAACAAAATAGTTCAGCAAGTTTGCTGTATAAAAATTAACACACAAAAACATTTGTGTTGCTATATCAGCAAATAGTAATAGAAGTAGAAAAAAAAATGCATTCCAAGAGCAACAAACTGAAAGTATCTAGAAATCAATAGGTGCAAGATATGTACAGAGAATATTAAAAAACATTACTGAAGGACCTAAGAAAAAATATGAACAAATAGAGGTATATACCATTTTCATAGACAGAAAGAATTGATATTGTAATTGATGTTATTTCTTTCCAGAAAAAAACTTCTAAGTTTGATAATATTCCAATAAAAATTCTACCAGGAATTTTGGAACCTGACAAACTGATCCTAAAATTCATACGAAAGAGTAAATGGCCAAGAGGAGCTAAAACAATTTTAAAGAAACTCCCCAATAATTCAGGCTCTCTGAATTCTTTGATCTTTGGAGCTTCAATGACCATATAGCCCATCAAATGTCTGGAATGCCTTGATGGAAACCAACTGTTTGTTTCACAGCATCATCAGATGGGTTACCAGGATTTTATCCAACACTGACTCAAAGAGAAGGTCGGAAATGGTTCCACATCTTTTGAATGTTTTGTACAAGTGTATGGAATATTTTAGGTTTTTTAACATAAATGTTAAATAGTAATCGTTGTAGTTATTCTTTTGAAATAATTTAGGATTTACCCCTTAGTGACATAATAAAGCTCTTTGACTAGAAAAACTCTGAATGAGGTGCATGCTGGCTGGTAGGTCATCTACAAACTTGGGAGGCTTTGAAAGTTTCATTCATCAAAGCCAGCAGTTTTGGCAAATTCTGAGATAGAGCTCTAATTAGCATCATGTTTCTTTCTTCAGTTTGGATTTTGCATAAGTTCAAGCAGCCAGGGAAATATTTTACTAAAATCCACCTGCTCACTCAGCATCACCTACTGCTTTGGTTTTCCATAAATAGCTCTGGCTGAAGAGTTGGCAGTCTACTTTTTCTGTACTCACAGCTTGGGTGCCTCAACTGAACATATGGGAAGACAGAGTTTGAGGGCTTTGTGACTCTTCTTGAGCCAAGGAAGTGTGTACCTGAGGCTCTTTTCTTAGTACCTTTCTTGATCGCCATCTGGCTCCCAGCTTGTAGCTGGCCTTGTAATGAAATTATAGCTCTAGTTGGCTTTGATGTTGCCCTGGTGTGATCTTTTACATTTTTTTGAATATCCTTAGAAACTAGCACTTTTACCAGTTCCTCTCAGGACTGTCTAAAGCCTTTATTTAGATACACGTGTCAATCTGTGTTTTAATTAAGTATAGGTGTTAAATAATTTGCGTCTATCATTAAGCCAATTTCTATAAACATAGAATTCAAATAGAAGAAAAACTACTCTGATAACACAGGATATAGCTGTCTTTTACAGTTAGTTTTCTTATCATTGGTATATTCTTCACTCACTTCCATTTAAGTAGTGTATGAGCTCCACAGTTTCTGTGAGTATTGGAGGGGAGAGGCCGGGGAAAGTGGATGGAGGTCTGTCAGCTGTGATGTCCTAGCCATTCAGCATGATAGGAAATGGCTTGATACTTTATAGCATTTTGGGTGGATTCTCTTTGACCTCCATTGATTCTGGAAATAGATATCTGACTATAGGCAGGCCTCATATTTCACAAAGCTTATTGATCTCCTTTGAGTCAGTTGAGCACTTTCAGTGCCTTCCAGAATAAAAAGGGAAATGGATCCTTCCTTTCCATGGTTCATAGTCTTCTCTTTGCCATAAATGGAGCAGACAAAGTATGGATGTGCTCACTTTCATAAGTAGAGTGTGCTGGACATGAAGATGCCCCTTTCAGATCTTTTCTCCCAGGGTGGACTTATTGCCCAGCTGTCTGCAGAGAGCTTCCAGCTGCACCTCACCTGCACAGAATTGCCTCATCTAAGGGCTCAACTGGTCTGGACAGGATTATAGAGGCCTGGCCATTTGGGCCTGATATGGGTCAACTCTGATGGGAAATATTTGCTCTGAGGTCCCCATAGTGTTGGCTGAGGTTTTGTCATGCCAGCATCACAGACTTTTCCTTCTGCCCAATCTGCTTCTTCCCTCTCCCTTCCATAGGTATTGTTCCCTAATAAATCCCTGTATGCCTAATTCTGTCTCAGCATCTGCTTCTGGACAACATAAAGCTAAGCTCTTTCCTTGCCAGTCAACCCTAACTGCCAAACAGAGCTGTGACTTCTCCATATTCAAGAGTGGTGGACCAGGTGAGGGGGTTTAGCATCTGGAGAGATCATAAAATTTGTGGATTCCAAAGATACTAAAAGCTAGGATGTGGGAGCAGAGAGAGTTCATTGAGTATGCTCAAAACTGTATTCTGAGAACTATGTTAAAGTTTAAGAACACTCCCAGCAACAAAGATCCCAGGGTGTAAACATCTGGGAAACACAGCATATTATATTTTCTCTTTCGAGATTTGTAATGGAGATTAATGAGAAATTCTGTAGTAAAGAATATAAATTCACTGTAGCTTGATAATCATTATGCAAATTTATTTGATTTTAGAATCCTTTTATCCCCATCAAACCATCATTAGGAGCCCATAGTGCTGATGTTCTTCAGAAAGCCATTTGGGAAACTTTGATGGAGACCAGCGCCTTAATTGACATATATAGAAACTGAGTCTCAAATAGGTAAAATGATTCCTAAAGTTTACAGAACTATTCTTGGCAGAATCAAGACTAGAACTTGGGTCTCCCCATTCCTTTCCAGCACTTTTACCTATGAGGTCCAGCTGCCTCTCTCATGTAAGTTCAGCAGAATGTTAAAATGAGATCTTTTAGTCTCATTTTCAGCTGAGGTCCCAAGACAATAAATTCAAACCAACCCCACATTCCAAAATGCAGTGTTAGGTGACTAAGCAAAACGCACAAATGATGAGTGTGTTTACCAGTATCTAGTTCTTAGGAGAAGGTTGGAGAGGTTGAAGTTGGAAATTGGGGAATTGTCTTGAAAGAGTGGTAGTTATGCTGACATATGACATGTAGCAGCTTACTTCTCCCCTCAAGTAAAGTGTGAGTGGCCTCAGGGACCACTCTGAAGGCAAGATCCATGTCTCCTGTGGTGTAGGCAGCAGTGGGCTGAAGAGAGACTGGCAGATCAGCTGGGGCCCACAGAGTAGACATCTATGGTCTGGGAAATCACTGAAATTCCACCAGTGATGGGACAAAGGAGCGCATTTTCCGTCTGACGAAGTATGAGCCTGGTGAGCTTGACAGAAAGCTTACCTGGAGCCCTCAAAAAGTGCTGGCCCAGGAGGGCAGCCTGGAGTGGAGATTTGAACAGAAGAAAGATTGTGGAGGTAGATTACTGAGAGTCAGAGCTGAAGGGGAATTTTAGGAAGCTAGTTGGATAAAAAAAAAAAAAAAAAAATTTTTTTTTTTTTTTCTTTTTAGTTGGATAGCATGACCTGCATCAAGGGACTGCTGGTGTGCAACCCTGGTTGCAGGGATTCTCCAAGAGCTCCCAGAGCTCCGCTAGAGAGACCAAGTCAGCTTCAAACATTAGCGTGGCCACAGCGAGCCAACGCTAGCTCGGTGCATACAAGGAAGGACCCCCAGCCCTCCTTTACCCTTACTTCTTTCCCTCTCAAATCTCCAACCCTGTAGAGGGGAAGCCATAGTTGGCTAGTGGCAGGAACTGGCAGACTAAAGGGAGAGGCAGCCAACCAAGCCCCTCTCCCAATGCAATGCCTGCAGCAGCCATTAGCTAGGAGCACGGAATACTCTTGTTTGGAGTTTTAAAATATTATTATTCATTGGACCTCACCTATTATTTACTTAGTTGTGACTGTTCATATGCCTTGAAGTTACTGAAAGCCTTTTATTCTCTAAGAGAAAGGTCGTAAGACCTGCCCAAGATTTCATTCAAGGAGTGAGATGAAAAGGGGGTCATACGTAGAAAGGAACTGACATAACAGATTTGCATAGGCAGTCTTGAGAAAGAATCTGTGAGAGCAATGTAGTTAAGAGCACAGACTGTGGAGCTAGATCACCTGGGTTCCTGTACTATGCTTAGTAGCTGTTTGACCTTCGGCAAGGTACTTAACTTCTCCATGCTTCAGTTTTCTCATCTGTAAAATGGGCATAATAATAGAACCTACTTCATAAGTTATCATGAGAATGAAATGGGTTAACACACACCAAGTACGTAGAACAGTGCCAGGCACCATAATAAGGGCTATGTAAATATTGGCTATTGTGGATCTAGTTCTTTCATCCTATCCATTATGTAAGCATGTATGAGGATCCCAAGGGTAGCCTTTCCATGGCTGACAGTAAACAAAACAAGCACGCTATTAAGAGTATTTCCCCCTGTAGAACTAGGAAATATTTGTGTCCTGCAATTCAGAAGATTGAAACTTGTTACCATTCTGTCCATAGCTCTGCAGATCTCCTTTCTTTCTAGGAAAAGGTAAGATGTCAGCTCAGCTGGCTGTGTAGACACTGGTATAGCTTGGTATTTTTAACTTAAAACTTAGGACAATTTACTCGTTTGTGGTAATTTTAAATACAGAGGAAGTGCTGGCACTGTAAAGCGCTGTTCTATTTTAAGCTGAGGATATTTCCTGACTTTCCCGGCCCCCTGCACCAGCATCGGCGAATCAGCAGGAGGCGCTGTTCCTGTGCAAATCTAATAATGCTGGAATTTCGGATTCAGTATTCAGGACACTGCGCTGAAGTGAATGTTTCCACCCAGCGCCATGGAGTGGATTCTGACTCACAGCGACCCGTTAGGACAGAGTGGTATGTTTAGCATGATTTTAAAAAGATGTCCGATCTCTTTTGTTGGTTCGCATAGTTTGTGAATTTCAGTGCCAGCTAATAGAAAATCTTTTTTGCTTCCTTGCCCATAACTTCAAAAGGGCGAGGAAGTGGAAACCCAGAAGTTTTGTTTTCTTTTGTTTTAATCCCTTGGAAAACGAGATGTCTGATGTTGGGAATCTGTCTCGTGGCTTCCAAGTATTCAAAGCAGAGTTTAAAATTGGAAAGTTAAAGAGAATTTGACATTTAATTGCTGTATCAATGAATCATATCACTTGTTCTTGACTCTGATTTATACACTTAACGTTTGAAATTAACAATCCATTTTGTAGCATATGCAGTTGAGTTAAATAATAGCCTTATGTTTTTATAAATAATAAGGTCAAGGTTGTATTTTTTATTCTTGTGTTGCAGTTTGCTGGTCTGTTTTATGCTCGCAGAGAGCTCTTCTCACATAAATGATCAGTAAGATGTTTAGCTAAGAAAGGTTGGGTGGTTCTGTTCAAACACATTCCTGTACTAGGAAAACAATAAGTCTCTACACCAATATGATGACTTTTGTATGAATATGGTCAAATTATTATGAATACAGAACAGATATCACCTTGGCAACATGGAACACACACACACACATATGAATTAACTGGTGGTGTATAGTTTGGGTTTCTTATATATCTTTATCTGTGTGGCAAATCTTTCTCTTTAAGAAATATGATTGAGGTTAATGACTTGTTCATTCTGCCCCCCATCTTGGACTTTGAAAGAAAGATCCAGACTGAGTGAGTTTAGTTAGTTCTGGTTTTCCAAGACTGCTGTCACTTCACTGGAAGCCTCTGAAGGATGCTGGGTTGCCTGAATGGGTTTGTGTGTGAAACAGTTCTTTGACCTACTTGTGTCTCGAATGACTGGGCCACTTTGCAAGGTTAATTCTCTAGCAGATTCTCTCACATTTTGCCACATACTTTCTGGGAGGAACAACTTATCCAAAGTTCTGTGTGTAGGGGGAGAGTGTTTGAAGCAAAGTAGTGGTCCAACATTCAATGTCTCTATTTTCATAAGATGCAACTGACTGCTACACGCAAAGGAAAAATGTGAATTTAAGGAAATGTGTTTTCTAAAACTCCAAGCCTCTTATACACATTAATATTAAAAAATATAAGAAAAGTTCTTACCCATCATAAATATTCTAGGTAGCAGACAGACCCCAAGCAACCTACTGGTTCCAGGAGAAATAACCGTTTTTCTTATTATACAACATTGCATAATTGTACCTGAACCTAGGAACAGACATACCTGGCATTAAATATAATACGTTTAGCTCTTTTTGTTTGTTCTTATATTTAAAAAATTTATTGTGGTTAAATGTATATAACAAAAAATTTGCCATATTAGGTTTTTTTGTGTGCATAATTCTATGCCGTTAATTACATTCACCTTGTTTTGCAACCATCACCACCATCCATTTCTAAAAATTTTTCATTACTCCAAACACAAACTCAGTACCCCTTAAACAATAACTCCCATTTCCTCCTCCCCCACCCACTGGTAACCACTGATAAACTTTTGTCTCTTTGTATTTGCCTGTTCTAGATATTTCATGTGAGATCATATATGTCTTTTTGTGTCTGACTTATTTTACTTAGTAAATGAATAATGTCTTTTATAAGGATTAGCAGAAAGCTGGTTCTTATGAGGCAGAGGTTAAAGTTGTCCCAAACGTCCAACTTTTCCAAGCTGCAGTACCGCTCCAGCATCTCTAATATCAACTACTTTCTCCCTCCTCAGTACTCTTCCTCCTGTCTTTGTCGTTTCACTGCAACATCTCACAGAACCCATGAACGATGTAGAGGGAATGGCTCATGTGGTTGTGAAGACTGGCAAGTCCCAAATTTGTGGGTCAGGTGTAGACTTTTCCCTAGCCCTCAGTATCTGCCCAAAGGCACTCAGCTTTCTCACTCTGTGGGCAGGGAAGCCCACTGCCCTGTCTCCTGCAGCTCTCTGCTTCAGGTCTCTGCTTCAGGTCTCTACTGCAGGTCTCTCCTTCTTTTGTGGTGGTGGGCTCTCCTCCCTGCTCTGGAATTGGCTCTCTTTTAAGGCAAAGCTGACCAATTCTGTTGGTGTGTCACAATTATCTTATTTGCACAGCCCTGCCCAGTCACCTAGGTGGGAGTCACAAGACTGAGGTTAGGAAGGCCACACACAAAAGTAACTCATCACACTGCACTTAGCATAATGTTTTAAAGATTTATCCATGTCATAGCATGGATCATAATTTTACTTCTCTTTTATTGCTTAATGGAAACCCTGGTGGTGTAGTGATTAAGAGCTATGGCTGCTAACCAAAAGGTTGGCAGTTTGAATCCGCCACATGCTCCTTGGAAACTCTATGGGGTGGTTCTGCTCAGTCCAATAGAATCGCTATGAGTCAAAATTGACTCAATGACAACAGGCTTGGCTTGGCTTCTTGCTTAATAAAACCCAGTGCCGTCAAGTCAATTCTGACTCATAGTGACCCTATAGGACAAAGTAGAACCACCCCATAGAGTTTCCAAGGAGCGCCTGGTGGATTTGAACTGCTGACCCTTGGGTTAGCAGCTGTAGCACTTAACCACTATGCCACCAGGGTTTCCTAAATCCATTATATTATATACTACATTTTGTTTATTCATTCATTTATTGATGGACAGCTGGGTTGTTTCTACTTTTTGGTTATTGTGAATAGTGCTGCAATGAATTTTGTTCCTTCTTTCAAGTCTACATAGGAATGGAATTGCTGGGTCATATGGAAATTTTATGTTTAACTTTTCCACGGCAGCTGCACAAGGGTTCCAGTTTCTCCACATCCTCATTAAAAAAAAACCAAACCCATTAAAAAAAAAAAATTTGAGTCAATTCTGACTCATAGAGACCCTATAGGACAGAGTAGGGATTTACTTGGCATTTTTATAAGAGTCTCTAACAGTTTAGTTACTAATAGACAACAAAACAGCAAAAATTCTGAGTGTTGCATATGTGTCAAGGTATATGAAAAAGATTCACAAAAGTGAGAAAGATTTATTCCCTAACACTTTACCATAGTTTACTTAATCTTAGTGAGGGTGACTCCTAAAGAATTTCCTTCTCTTGGGATTAGTTATCGGCAGCTCATTAACAACCCATTGAAGACGTTAAAAGTGTTACTGATCAAAATATGCCCACCTCATCCCAATTATGAATTAAGTGAAAATTATTCACCGAGTTCTGGTGAATTTTCTATTTTTACCTACTGTATTCAGATTAAAACGGCCCTGAATGCAGTGAAAGCAACATTTATCTAGTTAATGTAAGCCACATAAATGATAATAAATGTCTGTGTATGTCAGGAGTGCCATCCAGGGTCAGACGCCTGACAGTTGGGCCTAAAGCTAGGTTGTGAGTGGCCTCACATGGGAAGCAGCTGAGCGTAACTGAAAACATAGTGACCTTGACTTAGGTGGACCTTTTTGGAAATTCTTCAAAGACACTGGGATTCTATGAATCTCAGGGCCTGTATTAATATTGGAGAGATGGTTCAGGGTGACTGTTTGGCCTAGGCCTAACTTTCTTCATATGAAAGACTTCTATTTCAAATTTTTATGTTGTCTTTGAATTCAGCTGTTCAACTGTCATAGGGATACAGCAACAGGATTGAAAGAAATCTATCAACTTCAACTTATGTCCTATTCCCAGACCATAATGACTGTAAAAAACAAGACAAAACAAAACCCGTTGCCATCGAGTCAATTCCGACTCATAACAACCCTATAGGACAGAGTAGAACTGCCCCGTAGGGTTTCCAAGGAAGGGCTGGTGGATTCAAACTGCTGACCTTTTTGTTAGCAGCTATAGCTCTTAATGACTGCTCTACCAGGGCTCTGACTGGCTGACTGTAGTGGGCTATAAATTAATATTTTATTGTATTTTTATATCAAATGACTTGTTTATTAAATGTAATCATTGAACATATACAGCAAAGTTATAACATCATATTTTTAACATAACAGTAGCCTTAAAAAACTGGAAGTAGTTTGGTCTCTGTTATATTGTGTGTAATTTACAGCCTACTTTTTTTTTTTTTTTTTTTAAGGGTGGTGAGTTAGCACTTAGAGCCCTGGTGGCACTGCGGTTAAGTGCTTGACAGCCAGCTGAAAAGAAAAGTCTGTGGCTCAAACCTACCAGTTGCTCCACTGGAGGAAAGATGTAGCGGTCTACTTCTGTTAATGATTTACAGCCTTGGAAACCTTATGGGGCAGTTTTACTGTACCCTATAGAGTCACTGTGAGTCAGAATCACCTTGACAGCAATAGGTTGTTAGTTAGCACTTGAAAAATGCTAATTAGGAGTCCATACTTCAGAGGTAGCTATTTAAATATTGTTATCTAAATCTGCACCAGGGGTTTGTTATTTAGCAAAAGACATGTTGCATATAATTCTTCAGTAGAGAAATGAGTGGTGTTCAAGGGATGTGGTTAACAAGAAAGATTATACAGGCATCTTGATCCTTTAATAAAAAAAAAAAAAATGGAGGAAGCAAGCAGCCAGGAAACACAGTAGCATAACATTTTTTGGAGTGATGCCTCTGCTCTAGGATTCCTTTTAATCACCCTGTCCTCAAAGTATTGTTACATCTGCTTGGAGTTTCCTACAAGGTGTTTTCAGAGTCAGCAGGACTCTGAGTGAAGTTTTTATAGTGTTTATAAGAATAGGTTGTATGACTTTTTTTTTTAATCATTCTTTAGGTGAAAGTTGTATGACTGTTCCTGTACCCTACTTGTTAATAAATGTTTGTATGTGTGAGAGTTCAGTGCGGCTTGTTTTCATTTAACATACGATCTGGCAGCCAGGTGGTAGGGAGGAGACGTATAGTTCTCAGTTCCTCTAATTGTTGCTATCAACCTTGGGAGAGGCACACTTCTGAATATAACAACTTCATTCTATTTCTTTCATTATGTCTTCAAACTGGAGGAGAATTTCTTTTCAGCTGGATTATATTTTTCCTTCAACAATCTCATACCATGTAAATAATGTGAAGACATATTGATAAACTACATACATGAAGACCTTCAAACATGATTTGGAGACATTTCTTCATGAAAAGAAATTATCTTTTTGTTACCTTGAGCCCTGAAATACAGAGATGATTCAAGATGATCACGACCATGAACTCTGAGGTAGTGAAAACTCTTAAGTGATTTACAGAAGGAATGGGGACAATGAATTAATTGATTATTTAATTCTCAGTGGCTCAGATTCTTTCAGGGATGAACTTTGGAAGTTAATTTAATTTTTCATGTTCCTGTCTATAAGTCAGAAAGGCATTCTTTAGTATGTTAAGTACTGCGATGTTCGTAGAAAACAAGCTATTTATTCAAAATTTAATTTTATCTTTTCCTTATTCATTAAGCCTTTTCTTAAGTGTTGCTTACAGGTTTATGGTTATAAAAAGGTGACCATTTTGAATCTCTTTGAATGGGTGACAATATATTTTTCAGAACTATTTCAGATACTTTGCTCGCACTATTGACTCAAGGATGAGGTATTTGAAGTGTGGAGTTAGAAGTAGACATTTTAAAAGTGAAGGAAGGAATGAATGAATAAATGTTTCAAGGCACAAATTAGTGACACTTTAGTGTGATATGTCATAGAGTGTTTCCTTATGCTAGATTAAGATATTGATTGTTAAAATTCCTGTACAAATGGAGTCAAGTGTAGTAAAAAGTACAATTAGAGGTTGTAATGTTTTATTTGATCATAATATTTGAAAAGAATGTCTTAAGGTATTTCAAGATTAGCCAGGTAAGATTTCTCCTAACAAAAACCAGGTTCTCTTTTCCCATTCTGGATGTTTGCTGTGTGTCCAGAGACCCTACTAGGCAGTATGGAAATAAGACTCACTGACTAAAACCCAAAGTCTCTTATGGAATCTTCACGTGGCTAGACCCCTCAGCCTTTGAGTTTTTGTGGAATAAACTTGCTGCTATCGAGTTGATTCCAACTCACAGCGACCCTATGGGACTGAGTAAAACTGCCCCACAGGGTTTCCAAGACTGTAAATCTTTATGGAAGCAGACTGTCACATCTTTCTCCCCTAGAGTGGCTGGTGAGTTTTAACTGCCTACCTTTTGGTTAGCAGCCAAGTGCTTAACCACTGTCTTATGGAATACAAGTTTTAATTTTGATAATGATTCTGCAGTAAACTCTCGAGTTTCTTCAGAACTTTAGGATAGATTATTTTCATCTCTACCTTACTTTCTAACATCTTTTGATGAGGTCTAGAATATTGGTGTGTTGTTTATTATTATTCCATCTAATATCTTTGATCTATTTGCTTGAAAAGACAATTTGGAGGTGGAAATCTTATAAGATCCAAATTGTCTTTTCATGCAAGTAGTTCAAATCTATCTATCTATGTACAGATAGATATTAGTTTAGAGATAGTATGCATATGTGAAGAAAAGCAATCTGACTGTGATGATCATAAATACTTGGGCAGATCATATGTCACATAAATTTTAAAAACAGGAAATGATTTGAAAATAAGATCTTTTTGATGAGTAGGTCTTTGGAAGTAAAGGGATTATTGCAGGCTATGTCTCTGTGTTAATTCTACCACAATCACTCAATAAAATGAATGTAATCAAAATTGTCCAGACTATTCAATGAATAAATTATTTGTTCCCTCATGGATAGAGTTATAAAAAATCAAAGAGTCTTACCAGAGTAGGAAGTAGGTCAGAAGCCGTTGGTACATTTACATTTTATTGCTGCATTTATTTCCTAAGGGAACATAAATATCTTTGGGGGGAGCTGGGGACTAAGAGAAGCAACACTTTTCTACTCCTCTAAGCCCAGTCAAATGCAATGTTTTTATTTTTTTCAAAGACTTTATGTGCTCATACTTGAAGTTATGAAGTCTTAAAGAAGATTGAGCCTTCAATTCTTTAAAAATGTAAGAAATGATGATGCAAAACATAATATTTTCTGGGTTGGCTTTTACAAACCTTTAATAAAAAAAAAACACGAGGGAAATACATTCTCTTTGGTGACAGTTATAACACCATATGCTTTGGTTTGAAGTAATGTATTTCAGCTTTATAAGGAATAACAATATAAATAATGTATACAAAACGAATCAGGGGAAAGTCCTCAAGTGCTTCTCCTGGACCAAATGGTGTTTTCTGAGAAGGCTTAGATTTTCTAATGTAGAGGCTGGCTCCTCAAATGGATGGCTCTGCTCCCTGATTCCTGTCACTGAGACAGGCTGTCCTAGAAGGTGATGGTGGTATTTTAAGACTGACATTCTATGGTTGAAACACAAACCTTTTTTTTTTTTTTTTTTTACTGACTATTGTAAATTCTTAATTTCTGTTGCTTTGTCTATATAAAGCTGTACCAACAAATCAGTTTAATCCACATTGTCAATGAAATCAACAAAAATGATAAAATTCACTAAGCTTACAGTCATTCATTAATTTTTTGTTGAGTTCCTACTACGTGCCAGATACTGTTCTAGGCACAGAAACCAAACAAATTTCCCTGACCTCATGAAGCATAGATCCTCATAAGGGAGACAGAGAAAAATAAATAAATATGCCATATAGGTATCTAAGCGCCTATGGCTGCTAACCAAGAGGTCGGCAGTTAGAATCCACCAGGAGCTCCTTGGAAACTCTATGGGGCAGTTCTAGTCTGTTTTATAGGGTCGCTATGAGTTGGAATCTACTCGAGGGCAGCGGGTTTGGTTCTTTTATTTTTTTAAAGGACCTAGAGTAGTGATTGGCACATAATAGGCATTCAACAGGTTTAAATTTTTTTTTTTTTATTTATTGAGGTAAAACTTTACATACAGTGAAGTAGGCAGAGTGATGGCTTTTCAAAGACGTCCATGCCCCAACCCCTGAAACCTGTGAATAAGTTTCTTAGCTTGGGGAATTAGGCTGCAGATAGAAGAAAGATGGCTAATCAACTGACTTAAAGATAAGGAAATTATCTTGGCTTATCTGGATGGGCCAGGTATAATCACAAGGATTCATCCTTTAAATGAGGAAGAGGAACGTAGAAGAGTCAGTGTCAGAGTGATATTATTTAAGAAAGATTTGACTGGTCATTGCTGGCTCTGAAGATGGAAGTGGGGCATGAGCCAAGGAATGCGAGCAACCCTTAGAAGCTGAAAAGGACTAGAGAATTGATTCTCCCCTGAAGCCTCCAGAAGGAATGTAGCTCTGCAGACACCTTGATTTTAGGCCAGCTGAGACCCATTTTGGACTTCTGACCTCTAGAACTAAAAGGTATTAAGTTTGTATTGTTTTAAGCCACTAAGTATGTGATAATTTGTTATAGCACCAATAAGAAACTAATACATACAGTCAAATTTACAGATCTTAAGTTTACAGTTTGATAAGTTTTAGCAAATATATACACCTATGTAATCAATCAGCTCCCTGGTGGCATAGTGGCTAAGAACTCGGCTGCTAACCAAATGGTTGGCAGTTAAAATCCACCAGCTGCTCCTTGGAAACCCTTTGGGGCAGTTCTATTCTGTCCTACAGGATTGGAGGAAGACTTATTAACAACCTGCATTTACAGATGACACAACCTTGCTTGCTGAAAGTGAAGAGGGAGCACTTACTGATGAAGATCAAAGACCACAGCCTTCAGTATGGATTACACTGCAACGTAAAGAAAAACAAAAATTCTCACAACTGGACCAATGAGCAACATCATGATAAACTGAAAAGATTGAAGTTGTTAAGGATTTCATTTTAGTTGGATCCACAATCAACAGCCATGGAAGCAGCAGTCAAGAAATCAAACAACACATTGCATTGGGCAAATCTGCTGCAATAGACTTCTTTAAAGAGTTGAAAAGCAAAATGTCACCTTGAAGACTAAGGTGTGCCTGACCCAAGCCATGGTGTTTTCAGTTGCCTCATAGACATGTGAAAGCTGTATGATGAATAAGGAAGACCGAAGAAGAACTGACACCTTGAATTGTGGTGTTGGAGAAGCATATTGAATATACCATGGACTGCCAAAAGAACGAATAAATCTGTCTTGGAAGAAGTTCAACCAGAGTGCTCTTTGGAAGCAAGGATGGTGAGACTACCTCTCACATACTTCGGACATGTTATTGGGAGGGACCAGTCCCTGAATAAGGATATCATGCTTGGTAAAATTGAGGGCCAGTGAAAAATAGGAAGATCTTCGACAAGATGGATTGACACAGTGGCTATAACAATGGGCTCAAGCATAACAATGACTGTGAGAATGGCACAGGACAGGGCAGGGTTCATTATGTTGTACATAGTGTCGCTATGAGTCAGAACCAACTAGACAGCACGTAACAACAACAATGTAATCAATCAAGTTATAGAATGTTTCAATTACTGAGAGAATTTCCTCATTGGCCCCTTCCGATCAAACCACTCTCCTCAAAACAAGAGGAATCACTGTTCTTATTTCTATGACATTAGATTTCTTTTAAGGCCCCTGAGTGGTGCAGCATGCCAGGCTACTAACTGAAAGGTTGGAGGCTCCTGTTCTTGAACTTCACACAAATGAAATAATAAAGTACATACATGTATCGTATCCTTTTACATCTGGCTTCCTTCTTTCAACATACTGTTTTTGAGATTTATCCAAGTTGTTGAAACTATCAGTAGCCCAACCCTTTTTATTGACAGATAGTATTCCATTGTGTGAATATTGCCAGGTAAGGTTAAGCTCACTCTTTAGAAGTAACACAATGCCATTTCTGCCATATTATATTGGTCAAAACAGTAACAGAACCCACCCAGACTCAAGGGGATGAAGAAAAACCCCACCTCTTGGTGCGAGTGGCAAAGATCTACTGAAGAAGATGTGAGATATTATTGTGTCTGTATGGGGAAAATATAAACTGCCACGACTAGGTTTAAATCCTCTACTTACTGTTAGCTTTCTACTTACCCCATCTTTTGTTCTTTTTGTTACTTATTTTTCCCTTTCCTGCCTTCTTTGGTTTAATTGATTATTTTTACAATTCCATTTTCTACCTTTTTAGCCATATGCAATCTGCTTTCAGGCAAATATATTGAGTTTTTCATTTCAGATGTTGTATTTTTTCAGTTTCAGGATTTCCATCTAGTTCTTTTTCTATATTTTCCATTTCTTTGCTGAGCTTCCCCACCATTCACTCTGTCTATATTTTCTTTTGAATTCTTGAACTTATGTTTACATTTATAATTGAATTCATAATAGTTTTTAAAGTCCTTATCTGTCAAATCTAACATCTGAATAATCTTGCCCCTTACAATTTGTCCAGTTTTATATAGTTGTTTATAATGGGAGAGTAAGTCCAATACTACTTACTTCATCATGACACATAGTGGAAGTCTAATAACTCAATACATTTTTATTAAATGCATGAATGAATGAACTTGATTTTGTGTTCCCAGTGCTTGGAACAAGGTTTAGCACTGGTGGAGCTTAATAATGTCTGTTGGATAAACGTCTATGATTTCAAAGGAAATCTACCCTTAAGCTCCATTTTGATCCACTGTAAGTGTAGAAGATAGGAAAGCAGAAGGTGTTAAGTGTTAAGTGTTAACAGCACCTTGTTGTTTTCTTATTTCTGTTATCTTGTACATCATGCAAACGGAAGAAACGTTTCCATTTCCAGAACTATTGTATTAGTAAACTTTATATGGAAGATCCAGAGGCATTTACAGAAGCAGATTATTTTCTTGGTAGAGAGAAAACTGGCACCAATAGTAAACTAGATAGAAGAAACAACCATGGTGTTGAGATTAGAAGAGTTACGTATCTCTATGGTGAGCAAGAAAATGTGCCTTGTTAAGGACTCATTTTATTCGATCATAGATGTCATTATCAGCTTTTTAAGGGGCTATACCAAAGAGGGCAACCCCGTCACCTTTGCAGCATTTTTTCATCTTGTTTTCTGAGGGATTTTTTGTGGTTCCATACAATGCCCTCACTGGGTCTAAGCAGAATCAGCTGGAGGAGTCCTTCTGCACTTGGGTCCTGCATGTCCACTCTGCATGCCACCAACAGTGATGGAGAAGTTGTCAACATCATGGTTGGTCCTCAGTGGAAATTCTGCCACTTCTAATAGCTTGGTGTCAACCTACTTCTATGCTATCAAAATAAAATGTTAATACTAAAGGTTTAATAAGGGCAATGCTTCTACTTTTCTTCTTTTCAAACTGACACTCCTAATAAAATATCCATTAAGAGAACTACTGTGATTTATTGTCACAGCTTAGATGCCTAATTTTTTTTCCCTTTAACCTCTTTTCTCCCATTCTCTGCACATTATATGTGGGCACAAATCTATGTTCTTGTTTCCTACAGAAACAATGAGGCGGCAGAGTTAAAACGTACTAATAAATCATGTGGCCTTCTGTAGTACCGATTTTATTGAAAAACACAGTAGATTATGCATATCTTGCTAGCTGCCTGAGTCCTGACACTTCCTCCTTCAGAGAATTAACTTGATTCAGGACTCTGCAAAGCAGGAAGATGAATGCAATATTAATAAGATTGATTTATGCAAAGTAAGGCACAAACAATGAATATATTGTGCATTGTGCAAACCAGAGGCAATGTACTTCAGAACCAGAGTCACTTGAAATCTCAATTATGGTAGTTTATGTATTCCAGGACACCATGATGGCAATGTCCCATATTGAGCATTTAACATCAGTTATCAAATAAAAATTGTAACTTTAAAAGAAATTTGAAAAAAACCAATAAAAAAACCATAGCACCTAAATTATTATGAACTTACATGTATTTCTTGGCCTAACAAATATGAGAAGATGACAAATGATAAAAGAGAGTTTGAACACATTTGACACGTGCCTTTCTGCTCCACAACACACCTTATATGCCTAATGAGGATATAACCTTTTCTCTTATAATACAACTCACATCCAACTGGGGAATGAAGTGGCCATTAATGCACAGCTGTTAGCTTCTGTGTCACAGATATGGAACAAAACGTCCTCTATCTAGCAGTTGCCTTTTTGTGAGACAGCAGTGAAATTTCCTTCAGTAATAGTAATGACAATAATCTCTTACATTTGCTTAATGATTTAGGATTCACAAAGCATTATGATTTACAATAACAGTGGTTGCCGTTTATTCACCTCTGCACTGTCCCAAGTGCTTTACACATATTTGGTTGGTTTAATCCTTACAACAACTCTGTGAGATCGCCATTTTTTTTTCATTGTCTAGATGAGAAAACTGAGCTTTAAGGTGTTAAGTGACTTAACTAAGGTTATATAAATAGTAAAAAGTCAGAGGTTAGATCTGTGTGACCATATGCTAATTCTTAAATACTAGGCAGGGCTGACTCCTTTAATGCTCACAATAAAAACGTTCGTATGCTAAATAATTAGAGTTGCTCCTTGCCTTACACTCATAATTTAGGATTTAAAATCTATTTACAAAAAAAAGGAAAAATCTGTTGCCTGACTAAATTTTTGTCTTCATTTGCTTATATGATCCTCCATACCTTTTACACCCTCATTCATATGCTTTCGCTTTAGACAGAGCCCACCATTCTCTAGCCTGTCCCCTGATGTTCATCCGCTTGGAAATCCTCCTGCCTACTCAGCCATTAAACAAGCTGCGTTCAATAGGAAACTCTGTTCTTTCATCACAAATATTCTACTACGTGTGTGTGGTGGGGGCGGCGGGGAGAGGTGAGAGAGAGAGACAGAAAAAGAGAGACTACCTCGGTAGCTGCGTTTCACAAAATCACATACAAAGGGAGCAGTCGACTTTTCTGAGGCAACAGTGATAGTTTCTATGCCCTACCTCTGAGGCTTTTCTGAGTCATGCCCAGATATTATTCATTCATCCATTCATTTATTAATTCAATGAATAATATTTGGGCATCTCATGCCAGGGCTTGTGCTAGATGCAGGGAATACAGTGAATAACACAGATACATTCCTTGTCCTCATGGAGTTTACAATCCAGCTGGGAAGACAGATACAACCCATCACAATATAGTGAGAAGAAGGTTTTGAAAATGGTGACAAAACATAAGTCAGAGAAAAATGAAGAACAAAGTAGCGTTTGTGATTGTGGGAACACTGCTTCCCAACTCCTGATGTTTCCATCCTTGTCGGGGACCACAAATTAGTGTAACATCTAGCATCTCTATTTGTGTCTCACTCTCCTTCTGGGTACCATTCTTGTTTGTCTTCACTCTTGTTCTATATCCTCTTTCCATTCAGTCTTACTTGATTGGTGAGGTTGGGATGAGAAACCAGGCACCTATTGTTGTTGCTGTTATTAGGTGTCATTGAATTGGTTCCGACTCATAGCAACGCCATGTGTAGCAGAATGAAACACTGCCCAGTCTTGCGCCATCCTCACAATCATCATTAAGCTTAAGCCCATTGTTGCAACCACTGTTTCAATCCATTTCATTGAGGGTCTTCCTCTTTTTCACTGACCCTTTACTTTACCAAGCATGATGTCCTTCTCCAGGGACTGATCCCTGAGTTTACTTATATCCCAACTATAGCCATAGGGAGTACTGATTATAACAAATATGTTTTAAAGTATCTCTACTTTAGAACTTTAAAAGATACTTGTTATAAGTAAACTCAATAATTTACACCTGCCTTTCTGACCCATTTGAGCAAAAATACAAAAGAGCAAGATGCATTGAGATTACAATATCACCTTTATTATAGTTCAAGCCAATAAAAAAAAATAAGTGTGGCTTAAATATGAAGCAACGATATGTTTTTAAAGCATCTCTACTTTAGAATGGAAACCCTGGTGGTATACTGGTTAAGTGCTATGGCTGCTAACCAAGAGGTCAGCAGTTCAAATCCACCAGGCGCTCCTTGGAAACTCTATGGGGCAGTTCTACTCTGTCCTATAGGGTCACTATGAGTTGGAATCAACTCGACGGCAGTGGCTTTTGGGTTTTGGTCTACTTTAGAACAGGACTAAGAAACATAAAATTATCCTCATAACCAGATTGTCAACATGATAACTGCCTGTTATTTTATTTCCTACAGCAACTTTATTTGAATAAAAGTAGTGCTGGAATACTCCTCTGTCAATTTGGTGTACTGTGGGGGCCTGTATGCTGCTGTGATGCTGGAAGCTATGCCACTGGTATTCAAATACCAGCAGGGTTACCCATGGCAGACAGGTTTCAGTGGAGCTTCTAGACTAAGGCAGACTAGGAAGAAGGACACAGTGGTTTACTTCTAAAAAGAATTAAACAGTGAAAACCTTATGAATAGCAGGGGAACACTGTATGACTGTACTGCCGGAAGATGTGCCCCTCAGGTTGGAAGGTACTCGACAGACAACTGGGGAAGAGCTGCCTCCTCAAAGTAGAATTGACCTTAATGACATGGATGAAGTCAAGCTTTCTGGACCTTCGTTTGCTGATGTGGCATGACTCAAAATGAGAAGAAACAGTGACAAACATCCATTAATAATTGGAACGTGGCATGTACAAAGTATGAGCCTAGAACAATTGGAAATCATCAAAAATGAAATGGAATGCATAAACATTGATATCCTAGGCTTTTGTGAGCTGATATTGGCCATTTTGAATCAGACAATCATATGGTCTACAATGCCAGGAATGACAAATTGAAGAGGAATGGTGTTGCATTCCTCATCAAAAAAAATTTCAAGATCTATCCTGAAGTAAAACACTGTCAGTGATAGGATAATACCCATACATCTACAAGGAAGACCAGTTAATAAGACTATTATTCAAATTTATGCACCAATCACTAAGGCCAAAGATGAGAAAATTGAAGATTTTTACCAGCTTCTGCAGTCTATGCAAAGGCATTTGATTGCATGGATCATAACAAACTATGGATAACATTTTGAAGAATGGGAACTCCAGAACACTTAATTGTGCTCATGAGGAACCTGTACATAGACCAAGAGGCAGTTGTTTGAACAGAACAAGGGAATACTGAGTGGTTTAAAGTCAGGAAAGGTGTGCATCAGAGTTGTATCCTTTCACTATACCTATTCAATCTGTATGCTGAGCAAATAATCTGAGAAGCTGGACTATATGAAGAAGAACAGGGCATCAGGATTGGTGGAAGACTCATTAACAACCTGTGTTATGCCAACGACACAACCTTGCTTGCTGAAAGTGAAGGGGAGTTGAAGCACTTACTGATGAAGATCAAAGACAACAGCCTGCAGTATGGATTACAGCTCAACAGAAAGAGAACAAAAATCCTCACACTTGGACCAATAAGCCACATCATGATAAATGGAGAAAAGACTGAAGTTGTCAAGAATTTCATTTTACTTGGATCCACAATTAACCCCATGGAAGCAGCAGTCGAGAAATCAAAAGACACATTGCATTTGGGCAAATCTGCTGCAAAGGACCTCTTTAAAGTGTTGAAAGGCAAAAATGTCACCTTGAAGACTAAGGTGTGCCTGACTCAAGCCATGGTATTTTCAATTGCCTTATATGCTTGTGAAATCTGGACAATGAATAAGGAAGACCGAAGAAGAACTGATGCCTTTGAATTGTGGTGTTTGTGAAGAATATTGTATGTACCATGGACGGACAAAAGAATAAACAAATCTGTCTTGGAGGAAGTACAACCAGAATGCTCCTTAGAAGCAAGGATGGCAAGAATATGTCTTACATACTATGGACATGTTATCAGGAGGGATTAGTCCCTGGAGAAGGACATCATGCTTGGAAAAGTAGAGGGTCAGCAAAAAAGAGGAAGACCCTCAATGAGATGGACTGCCACAGTGGTTGCAATAATGCGTTCAAGCACGTCAACCATTGTGAGGATAGCACAGGACCGAGCAGTTTTTCGTTTTGTTATATATGGTTGCAGTGAGTCAGAACCAACTTGAGAGCACCTAACAACAAGTACTTTTCCTCAAAGAGAGCCTTTGCCTTGTATTTGTCTCAGCTGTAATCTACTGTTATTATATTGGAGCTCTGTTGCTATTGTGGAGCACTGCTGGCACAGTGGTTAAGAGCTTGCTGCTAACAAAAAGGTCAGCAATTCAAATCCACCAGCCACTCCTTGGAAACCCTATGGAGATTTCTGCTCTGTACCACAGGGCAACTATGAGTCGGAATCGACTCAAAGTCAAAGGTTTTTTTTTTGGTTTGTTTCTATTATGGTAAATTGTGGGCGTTGCGTATAGCAGTCTATAATCTTCTGAATAAATCTCAGTCTTTTAGTAGGCCTGTGTCTCAGGGCTGTGATCTATCCATGTGTTTCTCCAGTGGTATTGCTTCCAACTCACCTCCTCCCCCCGCCCCCGTTCCATTTCCTTTTCTGGCTGCAATATTTGAAATCTATTTCCTTGAAGCTATGGTCCCTGTTGGCTATGTTTTTTGTCCTTCTTAGGTGAGACAGGAAGGCTAGAGGAGTCTAGAGGAGGGAATGTCTTTCTTCATCCATTCTTTTTTTTTTTTTTTTTTTCACACTAGTGGAAATAGAATGTGAGTGTTGGAATGTAAGCAGCCATCTTAGACCATGAAACAAAAGCCACAAATTGAGGATGCAGAGCTACAAAATAAAAGGAAATTGGGTCCCTAACACTTCTGAGTTGTCATACTTGTCCTAAACTGCTTAATTCCTGATATCAGTTATCTATCATCACAATAATGTGGAGTAAGAAAGGTCCACAAAACCTAAGTGGCGTATAATAATAAATATTTCCCACAGTATGTGGGATTGAGCTGGGCTCCCTCATGCTTCTGGAGGTCAGCTGGGGGTTGGATGATCTAGTTTGGGCTCTAAAGGGGCACGTGGCATGACTTGGCTCTTCCCCAAGTGTCTTTCATTCTCCAGCTGGACCCATTCTTCTTATAACAATAATAGAGGCACAAAAGAGCATGAGAAAGAGCAAGACTTCCTGAGGTTTAGACTTTGAATTTGGAACACAGCACTTCTGCCTCATTGTATTGGTCTAGGCAAGTCACAAGGCTGGCCCAGATTGAAGGAAATAGGTTCCATCAATTTAATGAAAGAAACTAAATATTCCATGACAAAGAGATATACAGGAAGGGATGAAAATAGGGGCTATTTTTGCAGTCTTTCACACTTTCAAATTTGTTTTTCATAAGAAACCAACTTCTGTCTTGTTGGAGCTTCTGTAATCTAGTTTAATGCACTTTTAATTTCATTATATGTAGCTGACCGTGATCCCAACTGATTTATTGTCCTCCCATTGCAATGTGAGCTTCATGAGGGCAGGAAGTTTCCATTTTTTTTTAACCATGTGAAATATGTTATCTTTAAAAAATAAAGATAAGATAAATAGGGTTTTTTTTTTTTTTTCTTTTTAAGGTAGTTTTTGCCATTTGCTCATGCCAAATAAAAATTTTCACAGGCTCACATCAAAAAAGAAAAAAAAAAAATTTTTTTTTTTTTAAAGTAGAAACGACAGGCTTTGAAAAAAGCAAGATGAAAATGATGTGAGGTTAAGGTGTTTAGGGTAACGGCCAGAAGAGAGATTAAGTCATGCTTGGGTGGAAGGGCTGTGAGCTGAAGGTCAGTAAATAAAGGGGCTGAGAAGAGGACAGTGCACTAGATGATCTGAGCTTCAAGGGAAGAGAGATCATAGAATGAAAGTTGTATCTGAGTGGTCTGGAGATAAATGGGAACCAGGAGAACGTCAGTCGTGCTTCTTGGCCTAAGGACATAGAGGGGCTTAAGAAACGACCAACTGCTAGCTGAGCAAGTTTAGAGGCAGTGTCACCAGGGAAAATCCAAATGTGACTTAATGAAAAAAAAGTTTCTTTTATGTTTTTTTAAAAAGTTAAAAATAATCAGGAAGCTAGCAATCAATCAAATGTTCCAGAAGACGGCAGTAGGGTTTGGGGCTGGGAAAGGGAGGGTGGGTCAGGCAAAGGCAAGGCTTCTCCCTCACGTTCACGTGATTATCCCTGTCAGCTGACAGAAAGAGTTTGCACTTTAAAAAACAATTGTGAATCACAGAAATGGGGCAGGAAGAGAGTTAGGAAGTTGGCAGAAGGAAGGAACTGACATTGATCCTGGGCATTTTCACATAGATATTTCTCACTTAATTTTTACAACAACACCCAAGGTAGATGGCATTATTCTCATGTTCACAAATGCAAAGTTAAGGCCCCTAGAGCTTCAATAACTGGCCTAAGATCATACGTACACTTAGGTTGAGGTACTGTCTCCCAGCCTTACACATTCCTCTGACTCATCCATTCAGTAAGAAAACTGGAGCCTAATTAAAGGAAACCCCACAGTGATATGAGTAGGGAAGGTGGCCATGTGCTTTTCTTAAGACAGACAAATCAACTCTAACCACTGTCAGCCGCATTAACTTTAATCTTTAATATATGGATGAGGACAGGAGTCCAGATTAAGGAGTTGAAGTAGATAATCACTCCAGGGTCTGCCCATTTCTTTCTAAAATATTTGTTGACTCCCTCTTGGGGCTTTTTTGTATTTTTTAACTCACTGCTACACCCATAGAAAGTGGAACAATGCCTGATCCATAGTAAGCATTCAATAAACATTTGCTGATGGAATAAATTAATCTGTATGCTGAGCAAATAATCTGAGAGGCTGGACTATATGAAGAAAAACGGGGCATCAGGACTGGAGGAAAACTCATTAACAACCTGCCATATGCAGATGACACAACCTTCCTTGCTGAAAGTGAAGAGGACTTGAAGCCTTTACTGATGATAAAGGACCACAGCCTTCAGTATGGATTACACTTCAACATAATATAAAACAAAAATTCTCACAAGTAGACAAATAAACAAGATCATGATAAACAGATAAAAGACTGAAGCTCTCAAGGATTTCATTTTACTTGTATCCACAATCAGTGCCAATGGAAGTTGCAGTCAAGAAAACAAACAACATACTGCATTGGACAAATCTGTGGCAAAAGATCCCTTTAAAGTGTTCAAAAGCAAAGATGTCACCTTGAAGAATAAGGTGCACCTGACCCAAGCCATGATATTTCTAGTCACCTCATATGCATATGAAAGCTGGACCATGAATAAGGAAGACTGAAGAAAAAAAAAAAAGGAAACCGTGGTGGTGTAGTGGTTAAGTGCTAGGGCTGCTAACCAAAGGGTTGGCAGTTCGTATCCCCCAGGCACTCCTTGGAAACTCTATGGGGCAATTCTACTCTGTCCTTTAGGGTCACTATAGGGTTGCTATGAGTCGGAATTGACTTGATGACACTGGGTTCTGGGAAGAAAAATTGATGCATTTGAATTATGGTATTGGTGAAGACTGTTGAATATACCATGGACTGCCATAAGAACGAACAAATCTATCTTGAAAGAAGTATAGCCAGAATGTTTCTTAGAAGCAAAGATGGCATCACTCCCTCTCGTGTTCTTTGGGCGTGTTTATCAGGAGCGACCATTCCCTGGGGAGGAACATCATGCTTGGTAAATTAGAGGGTCAGCAAAAAAGAAGAAGACCCTTAATGAGATGGATTGGCACAGTGACTGCAACAATGGGTTCAAACATAGCAACCACTGTGAGGATGTCACAGGACCAGGTAGTGTTTCATTCTGTTGTATATGCTATAAGTCAGAACCGACTCAATGGTACCTAACGACAATGCATGACACTTACGCTTAATATTTCAGAAAAGAACTCTTCTGTAAAAGAGCACAAAAGTATGAAGAATGGTAATCAATCGAACAACCAACCAATAAATAAATCAGGATTACGGAGAGCTTAAAAACCAAATTAAACTGTTATAAAATAAAAAAATTTTTAAAATGCTGATGTGTCTTAAAATAAGTTGGCAACTGTGACATATTAAAATTTGGCTCATGCAGATCCTATTCCAATATTTTTAACTTGACTTTCTAGGACTATAAAGGCTGGAAAGATGAAATCTATATCTATACTCTCTAGTGTCCAGAGTTCCGCAAGCAATCTAGCTTTCACCAAGCTGATGCTCCCACACTTGATCTGAAGGTAAAAGTGAGCAATTTAGGGTGGTGGTTGTACACAGAAAAAGTGTGTCTCCTGGTATGAATGATGGCAGAGGCACCCAATTCTTCCGAGTTAACTATCATGGGGTTTTAGCTTAGTGTCACAGGTACCGAGTGGTGGGAGAAGCGCCATTGCGTTCCACAAAGGTTTGGTGATATGTTTCAACATTTCTCCTGGCTTTGTGGTTTTCAAACCCAATACTTGAACAATCCTAGATATTCTGTAAACTATAAAATATATTTTAAAAGACCCCTTTTCTTCATAAACCAGTTAGAGGGGATTCTGTTGTCTGCAATTATTATCAGAAAATACCAAACATTTGATCATTTATATTAGCCCCACATTTAATGGGGTGATCTTTAAGGATCTTTAGTTAGAATGTTATAGAAACTTTTCATTTTGGCTTAGGATAGAGGTAAGGAAACTTCACAAATAGGTATATTTGTGAAGCACATCTTTGATTTTGTTTATTTTTAAAGAACATTTCTTTGGCAAGGAAAAGAAGTGGCATTACAAATGGAATATGACTGAAATATCAAGAAGTGGAAAGTATTAGTGTATCAAACATGTTTACAGTGGTTCTTTTACATATCCACAAAAATCAAAGTTTAATTTTTATTCCTTTTTTTCTATACGCCCTTTCTCATGTCCCAGAATAGGTTTTTATCTCATATAGAACAATGATAGCACGAAAAAATTGGAAATATATTTTCAGTGATCTTCGCGATACAAATAAAAATGTTTACACAAGCAGAGTAAACTGATTTTTAAATATTTTTGCTTATTTTTGCAGAAGTGGACGTAAACTCAAAGACAATATGTACTTGTCACAAAAATAAATACAGGTTTACACTTATGAGCTTATACCTGGGTTTCTCATCCTCAACACTATTGACATTTGAGGCTGGGCATATCTGCTGTGGGGGCTGTCCTGTGCATTGTAGGATGTTTAGCAGCATCTGTGGCCTCTGCACACTAGACGCCAATAGCACAATCCTCCTTCCTCAAGTTGTGACAATCAAATATCTACATTGCCAAATGCCCCCATGGGAAAATCACTCCCAGTTGAGAACCACTGGCTTACACAGACAGATCTTGATGAACTACATCTTAGCACATGGAATACACACCATAGATAGCAGATGTTTATATTATATCAAGACTTTGTAATGAAAGAGGTGCATTAGTGTTATGATGTTTGGTTTTCTTTGTATCAGATCTAAATGAACAAGATGTCAATTTGATAAAGGCAAAAAAGTCGGGCATGTATGCACTGGAAAAAAAATAAATAACTAGAGGGACTTAGCAATTACCTATGACTCATTTTTGAGTCTATGGTGTTATTACTTTAATTCTTGGAGATAGTCTTAGCAGTTGGAATCTAGTCCTGGGAGTGGAATGAAAAACTATTCTCTTTTTTTTTTCCCAGCAGCTCAAAAGAAAAATGGCTGTTTACCTGTGTTCTATTCTAAAACCACATGGGGTGGCCCTTGAGCTACGTGGCCACCATTGGTTTATATGCTCTGTGGTCTTGGTTCTGGAAATGCTTCAGGGATGTTGGAGCAGTTTTAAGCCCTCTGAAATAACCATTCATCTTTAAAACACTCCGTCAAAATAAATTTTTTTTTTTGACTTAACAAACAATTGTCTCAAACGGGACAGAGCTTTCTGTTAGAATGAGAGTTCCAGTATTTAGGACTCATACAGAAAGCCTTTTACATTATGCCAGAATGACAATTGAACTAAAAATGAGATTACAAACACAGACATTTGGTTTTTTCGGGTAACTTAAATAAACTATTTAGTTTATTTTTTAAAATATCTGTTATTTGATAGACATTCAGGCAATCCAAATTCTCATTCTGCTTCTAGAACAAATTAGACTTATGATTTTAAGAAGAGGAGGAAAGGAGCTTTTTAAAAATAATGCCCCTAGGACAGCAACTCCACATATATTCTCCCTAGATAACTTTAGTAAGCTGTTTCAAATCACTGATTCCCTCAACTTCAAATGAGATTGTTGGCTCTGGCCAGGGTTTCTTAATTGAGAGTCCATGGATGGGATTCAAGGTGATCTGTGAATTCCCTAAAATTGCATGAAAAATTTTGAGTTATGTGTGTATGTGCAATATTCTGTGGGCGGTCATCCAGATCTTCTATCAGATTCTCAGATTCAGTTCCTGAAAAATAAAGAACCAGTTCACTTAGATTAAATATAGTGTGCATACCCTGGGGAGCAGGCAAAGGCTTTCTAGGGGGTAAATTGACATGGAAAGCTCTAAGAATACTGATTTGGGTTTCTCAACTTTCTAATACATTGCGTGCTAAAATGGATCTTCCTGAGAAAGTGCCTGGAGCAATCAATCACCTGTGATGGAGGGCAGATTCTTCTTTCCTATCTCCTTCTCCATAACTTCCATCCTTCACATTACAAAAGAAAGGTTTACTTCCAATTCCCTCTTAATCTTACAATGGTACTTTGCCCTCACAGCATTCAAAGACCTCCATGGTGACAAACACAAATAGTGTTGAGGTTGAGAAAGTGAATGACTCTAATCTAGGTAACAATCCTTTCACACATTTCATAGTTTTTCTTTCAGTTGAATTGAAAGAGAACTTAATCAAATTGTAACCTAATAAATTGTTACATATTTATTAGTATCCCAGAAAAAAACCTTATTAGTATAGGTCCCAATGTTTGTGGGTATAAAACATTGGTAGTTGGAGACTTCAGCATATCTCTATCAGTAATTGACAAATTACACAGGCAGAAAATTAGTAAGTGTGTAGTTGAACTGAAGAATACCAAAAAAATACTTCACTGAGGTATTTATAGAATACTTAACAACAGCAAAACACACTAGTCCTATTCAACATCGTACTGGAAGTCCTAGCTGAGACAGTAAAACAGGAAAGGAAATAAAAGGTATACAGATTGGGAAAGAAAAAATGATTGCTTTTGTGCACAGTTTTTTTTTTTTTTTTTTTAATTCTGAAGAATTGACTCCCCTCAAAACAAAACAAAAAAACCTTTGACCTAATAAGCAATTGGAGCCCTGGTGGTACAGTGGTTAAGAGCTCGACTACTAACCAAAAGGTCAGCAGTTCAAATCCACAAGTTTGGAAACCCTATGTGGCAGTTCTGCTCTGTCCTGTAGGGCCACTATGAGTTGGAATTGACTTGATGCCAATGGGTTTGTGTGTGTGTGTGTGTTTGGTTTAATAAACAGTTATAGCAAGGTCACAGGATACAAGATTAATGTTATGGATTGAATTGTGTTCCCCCAAAAACATTATGTTGAAATCCTAACCCTTATACCTGAAAATATGACCCTGTTTGGAAATAGGGGTTTTCTTTTGTTATGTTAATGCCAGTGTAGGTTAGGTCCTAAACCTGTTCAGTCTTCCTTATAAAAAGGGCAGAATAAACACAGAGACACATAAAGGGGAAGAAGACAGATGACAGAGACAGAAACATCTATAAGCCCAGGGATACCAAGGATTGCAGGCAGTTATAGGAGCTGAAATAGACAAGTAGGATCTTCCTGAATTTGGACTTCTCATCTCCTAAACTAGGAGACAACAGATTTCTGTTTTTTAAATCCACTTACTTGTGATATTTCTGTTACAGCAGACCTAGGTAACCAAAATAGTTAACATACAAATTCAGTTTGTTTTCCTGTGTATCTGCAATGAATAATTGGAATTTGAAATTAAAACACAATACCATTTACATTAGCTAAAAAAAGAGGGAAATACATAGGTAAAGATCCAACAAAATATGTACAAGATTTATATGAAGAAAGTTAGAAAAATTTAATGAAAGAAATCAAAGATCTAAATAAATGGAGAGAGATTTCAATTCTTGGATAGGAAGACTCAATGTTATTAAGATATCAGTTCTTCTCAACTTGATCTATAGTTTCCATACAATACTTACCAAAATCCCAGCAAGTTATTTTGTGGATATTGACAAACTGGATGTTGACAAGCTGTTGCTAAAGTTTATAAGGAAAGGCAGAAGGTCCAGAGTAGCCAACATAAAACTGAAGAAGAAGAGGACCACAGGACTGAAACTACCCAACTATAAGACTTATTATAAAGCTACAGAAATCAGGACTGTATAGCCTTGGTGAAAGAACACATAGATCTATGAAACAGAATAGGGAAACTAGAAATAAAGTTTCTAGTATAGTCAACTGATGTTTGAAAAACGAGAAAAGGCAATTAAATATGGAAAAAAATGGTGTTTTCAACAAATGGGGCTAGAACACCTGAATATACAAAACAAACAAAAACCTAGACATAGACCTTATACTGTTCACAAAAATTAACTCAAAATGGATCAGAAACCTAGACACAAAACCCAAAACTACAATACTTCTTGAATATAACATAGGAGAAAATCTAAGTGACCTTGGGTTTGGTGATAATTTTTTAGATATAGCACCAAAAGCAAAATCAATGAAAAAATATTTGATAAGCTGGACTTCATTAAAATTAAAAACTCTTTTCTGTGAAAGACACTGTTAAGAGAATAAAAAGACAAACCATAGCCGGGGAAAAACTACTCTCAAAACATGTATTTGATAAGGAATTTGTATCCAAAATATGCAAAGAACACTTAAATCTTAGTAATAAGAAAACAAACAACCAAGTTAAAATTGGGCAAAAGATTTGATCAGACATCTCACCAAGAAGACAAGCAGATGAAAAATAAGCGTATGAAAAGATGCTCAACATCACATGTCACGAGGGAATTTTAATTAAAACAACAATGAGATTCCACTAAGCACATATTAAACCAAAACCAAACCCTTTGCAGTGGAGTCAATTCCAACTCATAGCAACCCTATAGAATGTAGTAGAACTGTCCCATAGGGTTTCCAAGGCTGCAGATCTTCACAGAAGCAGGCTGCACTGTGGTTCTCCCGTGGAGTGGCTGGTAGATTCGAACCACCTACATTTGGGTTAGCGGGCTGAGCACTTTCACCACTGCACCACCAAATCTCCTTATACACATGTTAGAATGACTAAACCCCTCCTCCCTACCCTTCCAAAAAACAAAACAAAACAAAAAAACCTGACAGTACCAAATGCTGGCGAATATGTGCAGCAACAGGAATTCTCATTTACTATAGATGAGAATACAAAAATGGTACATCTACTTTGGAATACAATCTGGTAGTTTCTTACAAAAGCTAAACATAGTTTTGCCACCCAGTCCAGCAGTTGCAATCCTAGATATTTACCCAAATGAGTTGAAAATTCATGTCCTGTACACAAAAACCTGCAAGAAATATATGAAGAAATTATTTTATACTTGCCTTAAACTGGAAGCATTTAAGATGTCCTTTTTTTTTTTTTTTTTATCAATAGTGAAGGAAACCCTGGTGGTGTAGTAGTTAAACTTTTGGCTACTAATCCAGAGGTCCGAAGTTGGAATCCATCAGGTGCTCCTTGGAAACCCTATGGGACAATTCTACTCTGTCTTATAGGGTTGGTCTGAGTCAGAAACGACTGGAAGGCAATGGGCTTGGTTTTGGGTTTTCAATAGTGAATGGATAAACTATTGTACATCCATAGAATGGAATATTATTTATCAATAAGAAGAAATGAACTATCAAGCTATGAGAAGACATGGAGGGATCTTAAATGCCTATTGCTAAGTGAAAGAAAGAAGGCCTGGTGGTGCAATGGTCAAGAGCTTGGCTAACTAAAAAGTTGATGGTTCAAACTGCTGGAGAAAGACCTGGAGATCTGCTCCCATACAGATTACAGTCTAGAAAATCCTATAGGGCAGTTCTACTCTGCCACCTGGGATCACTATGAATTAGAATTGACTCAATGGCACATAACGAGAAGTATGATTCCAACTATATGGCATTCTTGAAAAGAGAGAACTACAGAAATTGTAAAATGGTCAGTGCTTGCCAAGGATTTGAGGTGGGAATGGGGAGGAAGGGATGAATAGGTGAACAAAGGGAATTTTTAGGGCAGTTGAAGCTATTCCGTATGATCCTCAATGGTGGATACATTATGCATTTGTCAAAACCCATGGAACTGTACAACACAGAGAGTACTTAATGTAAACTGTGGACTTTACTCAGTAATAATGTCTCCATATTAGTTCATCGATTTTTAAAAAAATGTGTCATACTAATGAAGGTGTTAATAATTTAAAACTGAGTGTAGGGGGAAGGTGAAGGATAGGGATGGGGGAGAAGGGAATACGTGAACTCCATACAATATATACTTAATTTTTCTATAAATTTAAACCTGTTCTAAAAAATAAAATCTATTAATTAAAAACAAAATAAAAAGTTCCACTCATAAGTTGTTGTAATATGAAATTGTGCTTAACTGTAATGAAAAAGGATACAAAGCTGCAAAAAAAACAACAACAAAAAGCAAGCTATGGAGCCATTTTCTTCATCGTGTCTTAAAACCAAACGAAATCCTATTTGCCCAAAGTTTATGCTGCCTGGATCATTTTTCCTCCTGACTAGAGTATTGCTTAGTCTTTTCTTAGCATATTCACGTTACTTATCTCTTTTCCAAGGTGCATTACTTCACATGTATTCTACTGTACACTTCTAATATGGTGGGTAATACATAGGTGTAGAGTGGGTAATACTATGAACTCTAGAGTCAGATTGCTTTCATTCTAAACCCACTTCTACCTCTTGCTAGCAGTGTATACTTGATCAGTTTACTTAGTCTTTTCAAACCTTGATTTCTTAGTCTTTAAAGTGGAGATAAGAATAATGCTTAATTCATAATATTATTGTGACTATAATCCTAGATAACACGTAAAGTACTTAGTACAGTACTGGGAAGACAATACACATTCAATAAGTGAGCGGAATTGTCTACAGGATTTGAATATGGTTATTCTCTGTGAAACAACATCTGATAGTTAAAATTCTCTGCCAACCTTTTGTATGTGTTCTTTCTTCCACACTGTAAGAAAGTATAAAGCCAGTGAACAAGAATAGATACAGTACTGTACACTCTGGTGTGTGCCTCTGAACTTTCTTTCACCCAGGCTTTTATTTGCTACAGATGGTCTGTGAACCTTCCTCCAAGGTAAAAGAGAAGCAGAAAAGTTGGGCAAATCTTTTGACAATTCCCAGAAGTAAAAAGAAAAAACTCAATTTGGTTTTGATCTGCATTTCAGTGTTTATGATAGTTGAAGATTTTAATACATTTTCTTTGTCAGGACTGCCACCAAACGATTGTCTCAGTACTCTGCTTTATTTATTAAAATTGGAGAATAACAGTATTGTTTTGAGAGGAAATGGATACCCCATAGTGAAACAAGGAAAATGTTATAATGCAGGTGCAAATTCTGGCTGAGTAGACTTTTATCTTTCTCCAGTCCAAGTTTTAGGTATAAAGGCCTGAGGTGGGTATATACAGTTTATGTAAGATGTTAAATGATCTGAGAAACTGGACCCTATGAAAAATAGGGCATCAGAATTGTAGGAAGGCTCATTAACATCCTGTGATGTGCAGATAATACAACCTTGATTGCTAAAAATGAAGAATTGAAGCACTTACTAATGAAGATCAAAGACTACAGCCTTCTGTATGTATTGCTCCTTAACATAAAAAAAAAAACAAAAACTAAAGAAAACAAAAATCCTCACAATGGAACCAATAAGCAACGTCGTGATAAACCGAGGAAAAGATTGAAGTTGTTAAGGATTTCATTTTACTTGGATCCACAATCAACACCCATGGAAGCAGCAGTCAGGAAATCAAAGCATGTATTGCATTGGGCAAATCTGCTGCAAATGACCTCTTTAAAGTGTTAAAAAGCAAAGATGTCATCTTGAGGACTAAGGTGCACCTGACTGAAGCCATGATAATTCCAATTGCCTGTGAAAGCTGAACAATGAATAAGAATGAATAAGAAGAAGAAGAAGAATTGATGCCTTTGAACTATGGTGTTGGTGAAAAATATTGAATATGCTGTGGACTGTCAGAAGAACAAACGAATCTGTCTTGGTAAAGTACAGCCAGAACGCTTCTTAGAAGCAATAATGACAAGACTTCCTCTTACGTATTTTGTACATTGTTTTAGTTATCTAGTGCTGCTATAACAGAAATACCACAAGTGAATGTCTTTAACAGCAGTTTATTGTCTCAGAGTCTAGTAGGCTAGGCATCCAAACTCAAAGTGCCAGCTCCAGGGGAAGTTTTTCTCTGTGTGTTGGCTTTAGAGGAAGGTCCTTGTCATCAATGCTCCCTGGTCCAGGAGCATCTCAGCACAGGGACCCTGGGTCCAAAGGACATGCTATGCTCCCAGTGGTTCTTTCTTGGTGGTATGAGGTCCCTCTGTCTATTTGCTTGCTTCTATCTTTTATATCTCAAAAGAGATGACTTAAAACAAAACCTAATATTGTGGATTGAGTTCTGTCTCATTAATATAGCTCTCTAATCCTCCCTCATTAACATCATAGGGGTAGGATTTATAATGCATAGGAAAATCATGTATGATCAGGAACCCATGGTACTGAAGGAAGAAGTCCAAGCTGCACTGAAGGCATTGGCAAAAAACAAGACTCCAGGAATTGATGGAATATCAATTGAGATGTCTCAACAAATGGACGCAGCACTGAAAGTGCTCACTTATCTATGCCAAGAAATTTGGAAGACAGCTACCTGACCAATCGACTGGAAGAGATCCATATTTATGCCTGTTCCCAAGAAAGGTGATCCAACAGCACGGGGAAATTATCAAACAATATCATTAATATCACACTCAAATAAAATTTTGCTGAAGATCATTCAAAAGCGGCTACAGAACAAAGTGGGAGGCCCTACTCTACCTGATTTTAGAACCTATTATATCGCCACAGTGGTCAAAACAGCCTGATACTGGTACAACAGCAGATACATAGACCAATGGAACACAATTGAAAATCCAGACATAAATCCGTCCACATATGAGCAGATGATATTTGACAAAGGCCCCAAAAGAGTTAAATGGGGAAAAGACAGTCTTTTTAACAAATGGTGCTGGCATAGCTGGATATCCATCTGCAAAAAAATGAAACAAGACCCATACCTCACTTCATGCACAAAAATGAGGTCAAAATGGATCAAAGACCTAAATATAAAATCTAAAATGATAAAGATCATGGAAGAAAAAATAGGGACAACATTAGGAGCCCTAATACATGGCATAACCAGTGTACAAAACATTATTAAGAATGCAGAAGAAAAACTAGATAACTGGGAGCTCCTAAACATCAAACAACTATGCTCATCCAAAGACTGCACCAAAAGAGCAAAAGGCTACCTACAGACTGAGAAAAAGTTTTTAGCTATCACGTTTCTGATCAGCGCCTGATCTCTAAAACCTACATGATACTGCAAAATCTCAACTACAAAAAGACAAATAACACAATTAAAAAAAGGGCAAAAGATATGAACAGACACTTCACTAAAGAAGACATTCAGGTAGCTAACAGCTACATGAGAAAATGTTCACAATCATTAGCCATTAAAAGAAATGCAAATCAAAACTACAATGAGATTTCACCTCACTCCGACAAGGCTGGCATTAATCCAAAAAACACAAAATAATAAATGTTGGAGAGGCTGTGGAGAGATTGGAACACTTATACACTGCTGGTGGGAATGTGAAATGGTACAACCACTTTGGAAATCAATTTGGTGCTTCCTTAAAAAGCTAGAAATAGAACTACCATACGATCCAGCAATCCCACCTCTCGGAATATATCCTAGAGAAATAAGAGCCCTTACACGAACAGATATAAGCACGCTCATGTTTATCGCAGCACTGTTTACAATAGCAAAAAGAGGGAAGCAACCAAGGTGCCCATCAACGGATGAATGGATAAATAAATTATGGTATATTCACACAATGGAATACTACACATCGATAAAGAACGGTGAGGAATGTGTGAAACATGTCATAACATGCAGGAACCTGGGAGGCATTAAGCTGAGTGAAAGTAGTCAGTTGCAAAAGGACAAATATTGTCTAAGACCACTATTATAAGAACTTGAGAAATAGTTTAAACTGAGAAGAAAACATTCTTTTGTGGTTACAAGGGGAGGGGAGAGGAAGGGTGGGAGAGGAAGGGTGGGAGAGGGGTATTCACTAATTAGATAGTAGTAAGAACTACTTTAGGTGATGGGAAAGACAACACACAATACAGGGGAGGTCAGCACAACTGGACTAAACCAAAAGCAAAGAAGTTTCCTAAATAAACTGAATGCTTGAAGGCCAGTATAGCAGAGGTGGGGGTTTGGGGACCATGGCTTCAGGGGACATCTAAGTCAATTGGCATAATAAAATCTATTAAGAAAACATTCTGCATCCCACTTTGAAGAGTGGCGTCTGGGGTCTTAAACGCTAGCAAGCAGCCATCTAAGATGCATCAATTGGTCTCAACCCACCTGCATCAAAGGAGAATGAAGAACACCAAGGACGCAAGGCAATTACGAGCTCACGAGACAGAAAGGGCCACATAAACCAGAGACTACATCATCCTGAGTCCAGAAGAACTAGATGGTGCCCGGCTACAACCGATGACTGCCCTGACAGGGAACACAACAGAGTGCCCCTGAGGGAGCAGGAGAGCAGTGGGATGCAGATCCCAAATTCTCATAAAAAGACCAGGCTTAATGGTCTGACTGAGACTAGCGGGACCCTGGTGGTCACAGCCCCCAGATCTTCTGTTGGCCCAGGACAGGAACCGTTCCCGAAGCCAACTTTTCAGACATGGATTGGACTGGACAATGGGTTGGAGAGGGATGCTGGTGAGGAGTAAGCTTCTTGGATCAGGTGGACACTTGAGACTATGTTGGCATCTCCTGCCTGGAGGGGAGATGACAGGGTAGAGAGGATTAGATGCTGGCAAAATGGACACGAAAAGAGAGAGTGGAGGGAGGGAGTGGGCTGTCTCCTTAGGGGGAGAGTAATTGGGAGTGTGCAGCAAGCTGTATATAATTTTTTATGTGAGAGACTGACTTGATTTGTAAACTTTAACTTAAAGCACAGTAAAAATTATCAAAAAAAAAAAGCAGCTACAGCAGTATGTTGTCATTGTTAGGTGCCATCGAATCAGTTCCAACTCATAGTGACCCCATGCACAACAGAACAAAACATTGCCCGGTCTGGAGCCATCCTTACAATTGTTGTTATGCTTGAGCTCATTGTTGCAGCCACTGTGTCAATCCACCTCATTGAGGGTCTTCCTCTTTTCCGCTGACCCTGTACTCTGCCAAGCATGATGTCCTTCTCCAGGGACTGATCCCTCCTGACAACATGTCCAAAATATGTAAGACGCAGCCTCACCATCCTTGCTTCTAAGGAGCATTCTGGTTGTACTTCTTCTAAGACAGATTTGTTTGTTCTTTTGCCAGTCCATTCAATATTCTTCGCCAACACCACAATTCAAAGGCAGTATAGGGACAGGTAACTGCCAGAAATTCAAGCCGGATTCAGAAGAGGATGTGGAGCTAGCAATATCATTGCTGATGTCAGCAATATCAGAAAGAGGTTTACCTGTGTTATATTGACTATGTAATGGCATTTGACTGTGTGGATCATAACAAATTATGGATAACACTGGAAGAAAGGGAATTCCAGAGCATTTAATTGTGTTCCCAAGGAACCTGTACATAGATCAAGAGGCAGTTTTTCAGACAGAACAAGGAGATACTGCATGGTTTAAAGTCAGAAAAGGTGTGCATCAGGGTCGTATCATTTCACAATACCTATTCAATCTGTATACTGAGCAAATAATCCGAGAAGCAGGACTATTTGAAGAATGGAGGATTGGAGGAAGACTCATTAAAAAACCTGTGTTATGCACATGACATAACCTTGCTTGCTGAAACCGAAGAGGACTTGAAGGGTTTACTGATGAAGATCAAAGACCACAGCCTTCAGTATGGATTGTACCTCAACATAAAGAAAACGAAAATCCTCATAACTGGACCAATAACCAACATCATGACAAACACGGAAAAGATTGAAGTTGTCAAAGATTTCAGTTTACTTGGATCCACAGTCAACCCCCATGGAAGCAGCAGTCAAGACATTAAGACACATTGCATTGGGCAAATCTGCTGCAAAAGGCCTCTTTAAAGTGTTGAAAAGCAAAGATGTCACCTAGAAGACTCATGTGCACCTGACACAAGCCATGGTATTTTCAATCGCGTCTTATGCATGTGAAAGCTGGACAATGAATACGGAAGATAAAAGAAGAATTGATACCTTTGATTTGTGGTGTTGGTGACAGATATTGAATATACCAGGGACTGCCAAAATGACGAACAAATCTGTCTTGGAAGAAGTACAACCAGAATGTTCCTTAAAAGCAAGGGTGGCGAGACTGTGTCTTACCTACTTTGGATATGTTGTCAGGAAGGACCAGTCCCTGGAGAAGGGCATCATGCTTGGTAAAGCAGAGGATCAGCGAAAAAGAGAAAGATCTTCAGTGGGATGAACTGACACAGTGGCTGCAGCAATGGGCTCAAGCGTAACAATCGTGAGCATGGCGCAGGACCAGGCAGTGTTTCATTCTGTGGTACATAGGGTTGCTATCAGTCGGAACCGACTCGACAGTATGTAACAACAACAACAACAGGAAAATCACATCAGATCAGAAAATGGTGGACAACCACACTAAACTGAGAATCATGGCCTAGCCAAGTTGACAAACATTTTTTGGTTGGGTGGGGGGGTCACAATTCAATCCATAACAGACATGTTATCAGGAAGGACCAGTTCCTATAGAAGGACATCATGCTTGGTATAGTAGAGGATTGGTGAAAAAGTACATGACCCTCAATGAGATGGACTGCCACAGTGGCTACAACAATGGGCTCAAGCATATCAAAGATCATGAGGCTGGCACAGGACCAGGCAGTGTTTTGTTCTGTTCTACACGAGATTGCTATGAGCCAGAACTGACTTGATGGCACTTAGCAGCAACAACATTAAATAATCATTATACTGCTTGATAATAGCAGTAACCTCATAATTCTGATATTTTATTTCCTTTTTTTTAACTGCAAAGGCTATCTGAGACAAGTTCCTGTTCAAGCAGAAATATCAAAGATGGAGCATGCTTCCTTTGTGAGGTCGCACAAAGGCTCAACTGAGACTTGGATTCATCTTGGCAGCCAGCAGCCATGTGCAACTGCCAGCTCAAACAAAGTCAGTTTATCATGAACTCCACATCAACAGCAGAGCAAAGGGTTGCTGAAAAATAGACTGTAAAGCTGGTGGTTATAGATAGAGCTCTAGAAATAGATGAATTTCAGAAAGCAGAAACAGAAAAGCCTTGACATTCTCAGATGGTGTTATATTTACAAGTTGCTCTGACAAATGAAATTGAACACTGGTGACAAAACATTCACCTGAAAATAAATATCAGAAACAGTCCCTCGAGCCTGTGATTGAAGATGGCATTTTGTTATATCAGGCAGAAAAGTTTCTTTAACTAAGGCTAAGCTTAAAAAGTGTGAGACAGGATGAATATAAAGCAGCATCTTCACAGTCAGGGGGTTAGTAACACATGCCAAATGAAGAAATAGGTTTGGCACATGTTTCTAGAAGAGCACTATTATTATCATCATTACCATCAGCAACACCAGGCACATGCTAGGGTGACCACCCACCATGCAACCTGGGTTGTTTGGACAGTACTGGTTTAAAACTGTGGTTATTACAACACTAGGAGCTCTGGTGGCACAATGGTTAAGGGCTCAGCTGCTAACCAAAAGGTTGGCAGTTTGAACCTACCCAGTGGCTCTGAGAGGAAAGACGTGGTGATCTGCTTCCATAAAGATTACAGCTAGAAATCTTATGGCCAGTTCTACTCTGTCACATGAGTTTGCTGTGAGTAGGAATTGACTCAGTGGCATCCAACAACAACATTGTAACCTTGCCTGTTAGGGTTCTCTTTCACTCACAAATGTTCTTCTTCAGACCATGAATTACATGTCCACTCTGTGCATGGCACATTAGTAGGCAGTGGGAGGCTAATCCAAGAACAACTGTGGCCTCTGGACTTGATGGTACTTCCTTACTCTTTCTGGGCTCTAGGTGCCTCTGCTGTATTCTGGAAGAGCAGGGAGCAGACAGTGTTGTAGGACCTGCAAGGCTTAAAAGATGGGTAAATTGGTCGTATTAAATCATCAATCACTCTAGAGCCTCCTAAGTTTAGGTAAATACCCTGCTGCCTGAAGATTTCGAGGATTTTAAAGACCATGATGGCCCGGACAAAGAGCAGTGGTATTCAATATTACTAAGTTGAAAAGCAGCCATGTGGATGGACAAAAGACTGACTCTTAAAGCATCAATATGAACAGAACTTCTCTTCATACCAAGAAGTGCAGAGCAAATTAATCTTTGCTATTAAAAAAAAAAAAAAAATTTTTTTTTTTTATTATCTCAGTGAAAAAGTCCCGAACATGTGCTTCCCAAAGTTAACAAACTTGTAAAGCTACTACTAAAGTCTGTTCACGCCAAAGCATTCCTTTTTCACCTACCAGGGAAAGTAACCCACCAGCTGAGTCCCGAATAATTTGTTGCTTAGTGTTGGTCAAGTTCCCAAGGTATGTGGTTTTGTTGTTAGGTGCCATAGAGTCAATTCTGACTCATAGTGACACATATGACAGAGTAAAAACTGCCCCATAGGAATTTCTAGGCTGTAATCATTTTTTTTTAAATGTACTTTAGACAAAGATTTACAGAACAAACTAGTTTCTCATCAGTTAGTACACATATTGTTTTATGACGTTGGTTAATAACTCCACGATATGTCATCACCTCTCTCCATTCTCAACCTTGCATTCCTTGTTCCCAGCTTTCTTGTCCCCTCCTGCCTTCTAGTACTTGCCCTTGGGCTGTTGTGCCCGTTTAGTCTCGTTTTGTTTTATGGGCCTTTCTAATCTTTGGATGAAGGGTGAACCTCAGGAGTGACTTTATTTCTGAGCTAAAAGGGTATCTGGTGGCCATACTCTTGAGGTTTCTCCAGTCTCTGTCAGGCCAGTAAGTCTGGCCTTTTTTTGTGAGTTAGAATTTTGTTCTACATTTTTCTCCATCTCCGTCCAGGGCCCTCTACTGTGATCCCTGTCAGAGCAGTCAGTGGTGGTAGCTGGGCACCATCTAGTTGTGCCGGATTCAGTTCGGTGGAGGCCTTGGTAGATGTAGTCCATTAATCCTTTGGACTAATCCCTTTTATCTTTAGTTTTCTTCATTCTTCCTTGCTCCTGAAGGGGTGAGACCAGTGGAGTATCTCAGATGGCCACTCATAGGCTTTTAAGACCCCAGGTGCTATTAATCAAAGTAGGATATAGAAGGCTGTAATCTTTATGGGTGAAGATCACCAGGTCTTTCTTTCACAGAGCCACTTGGTATATTCGAACAGCCAACCTTTTGGTTAGCAGCCAAGCGCCTAACCCGTGCTCCACCAAGGCTCCTTTTTCAAAGTGTTGTTGTTGTTGTTAGGTGCAGTCGAGTTGGTTCCGAAGCATAGTGACTGTATGTATAAAAGAACAAAAAACAGCTCGGTCCTGTGCCATCCTTATAATTGTTGTTATGCTTGGGGCCATTGTTGTAGCCACTGTGTCAATCCATCTCATTGAGGGACTTCCTCTTTCCCTGATCCTCTCCTTTACCAAGCATGATGTCCTTCTCCATGGACTGATCCCTCCTGATAACATGCCCAGAGTATGTGAGATATAGTCTCCCCATCCTTCTTTTAAAGAGCATTCTGGTTGTACTTCTTCCAAGACAGATTTGTTCATTCTTTTGGCAGTCCACGATATATTCAATATTCTTCACCAACACCATAATTCAGAGATGTCAATTCTTCTTCAATCTTCCTCATTCATTGTCCAGCTTTCACATGCATATGAGGCAATTGAAAACACCATGGCTACGGTCGGGCAACCTAAGTCTTAAAGGTAACGTCTTTGCTTTTCAACACTTTGAAGAGACCTTTTGCAGCAGATTTGCCCAATGCAGTGCATCTTTTGATTTCTTGATTGCTACTTCCATGGGTGTTGGTTGTGGATCCAAGTAAAATGAAATCCTTGACAACTCCATTTATCTTGATGTTACTTATTGGTCCAGTTGTGAGGATTTTTGTTTTCTTTATGTTGTGGTGCAATCCATACTGAAGGCTATGGTCTTTGATCTTCATCAGTAAGTGCTTCAAGCTCTCTTCACTTTCAGCAAGCACGATTGTGTCATCTGCATAACACAGGTTGTTGATGACTCATCCTCCAATCCTGATGCCCTGTTCTTCTTCATATAATCCTGCTTCTTGGATTATTTGCTCAGCATACAGATTGAATAGGTATGGTGAAAGGATACAACCCTGGCACACACACCTTTCCTGACTTTAAGTCACACAGGATCCCCTTGTTCTGTTCAAACAATTGCCTCTTGATGTATGTACAGGATCCTCAGGAGCACAATTAGGAGTTCTGGAATTCCCATTCTTCTCAATGTTATCCATAATTTGTTATGATCCACACAGTCAAATGCCTTTGTATAGTCAATAAAACACAGGTAAACATCTTTCTGGTATTTTCTGCTTTTAGCCAGGATCCACCTGACATTAGCAATGATATCCCTGGTTCTGTATCCTCTTCTGAATCTGGCCTGAATTTCTGGCAGTTCCCTGTCGATATGCTGCTGTAGCCCCTTTTTGAATGATCTTCAGCAAAATTTTATTTGTGTGTGCTATTAATGATATTGTTTGATAATTTCCTCATTCTGTTGGACCATCATTCTTGAGGATAGGCATAAATATGGATCTCTTCCAGTCAGTTGGCCAGGTGGCTGTCTTCCAACTTTTTTGGCATAGACAAATGAGCACTTTCAGTGCTACCACCATTTTTGAAACATCTCAATTGACATTCCGCCAATTCTTGGAGCCTTGGTTTTCTCCAGTGCCTTCAGTGCAGCTCGGGCTTCTTCCTTCAATATCATCGGTTCCTAGTCATAGGCTACTTCCTGAAATGGTTGAACATCTACCAATTCTTTCTGGTATAGTGATTCTTTGTATTCCTTTCATCTTCTTTTGATGCTTCCTGCACCATTTAACATTTTCCCAATAGAATCCTTCGGTATTGCAACTCAAGGCTTGAATTTTTTTTTCAGATCTTTGAGCTTCAGAAATGCCAAGTGCGTTCTTCCCTTTTGGTTTTCTATCCCCAGCTCTTTGTGCATGTCATTATAATACTTTGTCTTTTCAAGCTGTCCTTTGAGATATTCTGTTCGGCTCTTTTACTTCATCATTTTTTCCTTTTGCTTTAGCTGCTTGATGTTCAGAAGCAAGTTTCAGAGTCTTTTCTGACATCCTTTTTGGTCTTTTCTTTCTTTTCTGTCTTTTTAACGACCTCTTGTTTTCTGCATGTGTGATGTCCTTGATGTCATTCCACAACTTGTCTGCTCTTCAGTCATTAGTGTTCAAAACATCAAATCTATTCTTGAGATGGTCTCTAAATTCAGGTAGGATAAACTCAAGGTCATACTTTTGCTCTGGTAGACTTGTTTTAATTTTCTTCAACTTGCATGTGAGCAATTGATGGTCTGTTCTGCAGTCAGCCCCTGGCCTTGTTCTGACTGATGATATTGAGCTTTTGTATAGTCTCTTTCCACAGATGCAGTGGATTTGATTCCTGTGCATTCCATTTGGTGAGGTCCATGTGTATAGTCACCATTTATTTTGGTGAAAAAAGGAATTTGAAAGGAAGAATTTGTTGTTCTTGCCAAATTCTATCATGTGATCTCTGGCATCGTTTCTATCACCAAGGCCATACATATTTTCTAACCACTGATAACTTCTTTTTGGTTTCCAACTTTTGCATTCCAATCATCAGTAACTATCAATGCATCCCGTTTGGATATTTGATCAGTTTAGACTGCAGAGGTTGGTAAAAATCTTCAATTTCTTCATCTTTGGCGTTAGTGGTTGGTGTGTAAATTTGAATAATAGTTGTATTAACTCATCTTTATTCTGGTGTATGGATATTATCCTATCACTGACAGCATTGTCCTTCAGGGTAGATCTTGAAATATTCTTTTTGACAATGAATACAACATCGTTCCCCTTCAAGTTTTCATTCCCAGTGTTGTAGAACCAAAAATAAAATTTGGATGATTTTTAAGAGAATATTTCGTCCTTGTAGGCATTACAGACAAGGAAATAAGATTTCACATCTAAGGAGGATCTTAGATTACACCACTGGACACCAAGAAACTCAAAGAAATACATTAAGATTTATTTCTCAAAATTAATTTTCACAACTCTGTGAAGGAAGGAATATGTATCACAATCTCTGTTTAGTTGATACAGGAATCAAAAGATATAGTTTCAGAGATGTATATATGCAAAGTGGAATAATGAATTTTTATTGACCTTTAAGGAAAATGAGTAAAAAATAATTAAAACTGCCTTTGGCAATAATGAGGATACTATACATTGAAATCAGGGGTTCAGAGCCAAAGCCAGGAAGAAGTATTAAAAAATTTTCCGGCCAATTTATTCTGAACCTCACTTTATTTGAATTATCTTAGATATTTGTCAACTTGATATAGTTAGGCCTCAGTTGTTTATCTGTAAGAATCATTTGTTGCTCCTCTGAAAATGCAGCAATTCTAAAGAATCCACTAATTAATTCAGCAAAGATTTATTTACCACTTTTATGTGCCAGTCACTTTTCTGAGTGCAGGGAATCCTGGGGTGAAGGAGACAGACAAGGCCTTTCCTGAGCTTACGTTAGAGAGAGAGAGGCAAATGTCAACATTAAAAAAAAAAAAAAAGGCAAGTTCAGATGGGGCTTCGTGCTGTGGATGATGAACTAGAGACTCTTATAAGCTTCTGGGGTTTTAGGCTAAAAATTTGAGGCCAGTGTCTATTTTTCTATTGTTAGTCTTTCAGTTTGTTTCAACTTTATGTCTAATGGAGCCCTGGTGGTGCAGTGGTTAAGAGTTTGGCTGCTAACCAAAAGGTTGGTAGTTCAAATTACCAGCTGTTTTTAGGAAACCCTTTTATGGGACAGTTCTACTCCATCCTATAGGGTTGCTATGAGCCTGAATCAACACGACATCAACAAGTTTGGTTTGGTTTTTGGTTTTATGTCTAATATTGCAAGAACATCTTTATACAGGTCTCCTATTGCACCAGTATAAGAGTTTCTCAAAGGAATGTTTGAAGTGTTTATGCTGGGTCATGGTTTATGCAAATTTTTAATGCTAGAAAGTGCTAAATACTCAAAATGGTTCTACCAATTTATCTTCTCCCAAGTAGTTTATGACATTCTTATTTCCGTAAAATACTTGTACACTGAAACCTATAAAAATTGCTCAATGAAGTTAAAGAGGGCTTAAATAAATGGAATGGCATCCCCTGTTCATGGATTGGAATACTTAATATTGTAAAGATACCAGTAGTACACAAAGTGATCTACAGATTCAAACAATTCCTCTCAAAATTTCAACAGGTTTTTTTTTTTTTTCTGATATAGAAAATCTATCCTCAAATACATATGGAATTACAAGGGCCCTGAATAGTCAAAATGATCTTAAAAAAGAAAAACAAAACAGGAGGAATCATATTTCTTGATTTCAAAATCTCCTGCAAAGAAAGCAGTAGTAATCAACAGTCTGGTATGTAATAATAGGCATATAGACTAATGGAATAGAATTTCGAGTCCATAAATAAACTCACACATTTATGACCAGTTAATTTTCAGCAAGGGTGCTGAGTTCAATGGGAAAAGAATAGTCTCGTCAATAAATACTGCTGGAACACCTAGATCTCTACATGCAAAATAATGAAATTGGACCCACACCACACACCATATACGAAAATTAACTCCAAATAGATCAATGAAGTAAATATAAGAATTAAAACCATAAAACTTTTAGAAGTAAATATAGGGGTAAAACTTCAAGACCTTGCTTTTGACAGTGGAGTCTTAGATACGATACTAAAAGTATGCACAATCAAAAAAAAAACAAAAAACCCAGATAAATTAAACCTCATCAAAATGAAAAAAATTTTGTACATGAGAGGATTGAAGAGACAACCTGGAGAATGGGAGAAAATATTTAGGAACCATATATCTGATAAGGGTCTGATTTTTGTAAAATGTAAAGAACTCCAACAACTAAACAAGAGAAAGACAACCCAATCAAAAAATGGGTCTAGGACTTGAATTTACATTTCTGAAAGAAGATATACAAATGGCCAATAAGCACATGAAAAGATGATCAATGCCATTAGTCATTAGGGAAATGCAAACCAAATAAGATACCACTTCACACCCACAAGAATGGCTATTATCAGAAAAATAGAAAATAACAAATGTTGGCAAGAATGTGGAGAAATTGGGACCCTTATCCACTGCTGACAGGAATGCAAAATGGTGCAGCCACTATGGAAAACAGTTTGATGGTTCCTCAAGTTAAATATAGGCTTACAACAAAACCAAAAAACCAAACTTGTTGCTGTGGAGACAATTCTGACTCATAGTGACCCTATAGGACAGAATAGAACTGTCCCACAGAGTTTCCAAGGAGTGCCTGGTGGATTAGAAGTGCCGACCTTTTGGTTAGCAACCATAGCACTTTACTACACCACCAGGGTTTCCAGACTTACCATATGACCCAGCAATTGCACTCTTAGGTATATACCCCAAAGACTTGAAAGCAGGGACTCATACAGATACAGGTACACCAGTGTTCATTGGCGAATTCCACTTTCACAAAATACTTAGAATAAGCAAATGCATAGAGACAAAATGTTATTAGTGGTTACCACAGGCTAGGGGGAGAAGGAAACGGGAGTTATTACTCAAAGGACACTGAATTTCTGTTTGGGATGATGAAGAACTTTTGGAAATGAACAGTGGTGATGGTAGCACAACATGGTGAATGTAATGAGTGTCACTGAACTGTAAGCTTAAAAATGGTAAAAACAACAACCTTTTAGTTATATATATTTTACCATAATAAAATAAAACAAACAAGCAAATAAAACAAATGCAGTTCTAAAAAATAGAGCCCTACACTGTGATCAGCTTTCCTTGAAATGGTGCCATAGAATAGAGGTGGACAGAAGATCACAACAGACTCAGAACGAATTACCCTTCGTTTTAGAAAAATTTGAAGTATACTTAACTTGCAAGCCTAATTTACAAGTAGAATAGTTCTTGGCAAACACAGATACTTTTAAGATTTCAGAATTCAGGTAAGACTCAAATTTTAGCCATATGCAAATACATTAGTGTGTTGGAATTTGTATCTATAGTATTTATAGTCTGCCCTTTCATTTAAAAAATATTTATCCTGATTTAGAGATTGAAGTCAAATTCTGGACTTCCCCTGGCTAAAGAAGAAGGTAAATGTTTGCTTTATAGTTCAGAGGTTGGAGGAAGAATATTATTTAAATGTTTTCATTCCATTGTGCTTCCTCTCCTTTTCCTTATTGCATAGTCTTTATCACGGTTGTCTCTGTGTGGTTATCTCATTACATTAAAAAAAAAATACTGAGAACGTTTTTAAATAACAAAGTACTCTCAAATTTAAAGCTCTTGGGTGATAGGATGAATGAATTGTATAAGTAAGTTAAACATTGTAAATTTTATACTTGTCATTGAGAAACAAGATAAGATTAAACAAACAAGCAAACAAAATAGCCCCCTCCTGACCTCTATTCAGACTTCTCCGTTGATGCCAGAATACAAGCGTGACTAACCCTACGTTGCTCATATTATGTTTAAGCAGAAAAAATGACCCTATCAAAAATTCATTCTAAATAATTCACCGTTGAGATGTGAGAATCACTTAACTGGATTTCTTTCCTTCACTCTGACATCCACATTAATGTTATCTACTGCTGACTAAAATTCAAGGATCAGTTATGCTTGGATAACCCACAAAAGCTACTCTTTAACCCCAAATTCTCCAAATTTTTGTAGCAAACATCGTGTCTAATGAAGCTTTGTTGTGTTTATGGGCCTCTCAAAAGTAAATTAAAAGCATATTTGTGTGTTTTGCAGCGAATTATTAAATCATTAAAAAATACTTATTAAAGTACTTACTGGAACTATGCATCAACTGATTTATCCTAAGAATCAAAATACACAGTACAACTTGGAAATTTTTTATTCATAGTCATTTTTTACAACTAACCATCAAGTCTAATTAATGTTAGCTGGAGATGAAGAGTCCATTAAATGTCAATATTTATATATTTTTAGAATTTTTTACTCATCCACATGGTCTGGCAAATACTAATAGAATTTACTGTTGGATCTTATGTAGTTGCTCTTATTCTAGGAAAAATTTAGGCCACTGTGGAAGAGAGAGATCTCAAATCTAAGATTATTGGCTGTTGTTGGTCACAAGCTTTTTTACCTTTTCTGTGATCACATTTATAATCATTTGCAGGAAAAGAGAAAGAGATGTAAATTAAACAAAGTATTATGTTAGTTGTTCCAAAAATGCTTACCCTGTAATCACTGAGAAATAATTTTGAGGGCCCAAAACTGTGTGTGCATTTGAGGAACAAATGTCTTAAAGGGGTTTCTGCAGCGTCACAGAGTCCCAGTGGTTCAGATTATTTCCTTGCTTACTGTGGCAGTTTAGGGACATGAGCATAACGTTGAAGAGAGAGGGCCTTCATCTCTGGTTCCATGCCGGCAAGAATTTATCAGCTCTTTATGCTCACATATTTACCCGGAAAGATAAAGCTCTGTACTGTACAACCACTCTCTGTTCTAAAAGTACGTTCTTTTCCATTTTGATTTGTTCCCTCCTGATTTTGGGAAGTTTTACAGCAGTTTGTTAGAAAATAGTAGCCACACCCACAGCAGCCACTATTGTGAATGGGTCACTTTCCTCAGTCATTTTCCCCTTAACCGGCCTTGTGTGTGGTACATGAGGCGAGGCTGAGTCGCTAGCATCTTGGTGCACAGGGCAGTGGGTACAGTTACTAGCCAGAGCGCCTGCTTTAATTTTGTCCTGAAGATGCAAACTGTAAATTTCCTTAAAATTAAGGAGCAAAGTATTTTTCTTGTTCCTTCACACCCTTTGCCTTTGCCTTTTGTTGGTTCTCCCACATATGCATGTTTTCTCTAAAGAAGCAGGTAACCACTTGACCCTTTGACTTAGCCTATAATTCCCCATTGTGCTTCATCAAACAAAAAACCTTTTCAAAAAGATAGTGGGAAGATGTTTTTTCTTACCGATTCATTACTTTTTCTGAAGAAAGAAAAGATAAATAAATAAAACCACAGTAGAGTGGCAGTTATATAGCATTAAAGGTCTACCTGTCTCTTTTACTTATTTCTTTCTTGAAGTCCTAAAAGTGGAATTTTCTACTCCTGGTGGGGAGAATTTTTTACTCCTGGTAATACCTGTATATGTGTGTGTGAGTGCATATGTGTGGTGTGTTAAATAAAATGAAACAGTTAAATAATTGGAGAAAAAAATAAACCTCTGTTCATTTTCTTTTTATCCTCCCCACTCCTCTTTTGCTAACCATGACCCCAATAGCCAACTGCTGAACGCTCCCAAGTACATCTCCACATTGTCCTCATTAGGCAGCAGGGCCAATACCTGATAATGTTCTTTTATCTTGTCACCCAGCAGGCATTTAGTACTCGGAAAAAAAAAAAAAAAATCCCCATTTGAAAAGATTTGACTTTTCCCTCTTAAAAAATACCCCAATTATTTTTTAAAGTGGTGACATACTGGCAATTACAATTGCCCTCCCCAAATGTGATCCTGCCTGTCTTCCCTTTAGGAACATTAGCTTCCTGCACACTTAGCGTGGCTGCTCTAACCGAGGTGGTCCTCCCATGTCACTGAGTTAGGTGATTTCTCTTTGGCTTGTCTATGTTTTCACAGCACTCTTGACAATTAAACAATGGCGACATGGGAAGGGGCTTGACACTTTGACAAGATGATCACACTCTTTGATACTGGTGAAATCCCACAGAGAAGAAAGTATGTTTAGAGAAGTCTTCTGTGAAGTAAGTGGAGGCTGCAAGTGAAATATTTCAAGTAGATGGATTCCCAGTTATCAGTATTTAGTGGGCAGTAGCAGGGAGGCTGAATATCCTGAAGAGTGGGGGGGTAGTCTTATAAAAGGGAGTCTTACAAAAGGGAGAATTAGCTCATCAAAATTCAAAAAGTGCCCCTGTAGAAAAAACCCTGGGTGGAATGTATACTGAGAAAGCAGGAATGTTATCCTTTGTCCCTCCCGAGTTCCCCATCTGGCAGTTCCTGCGCTATATCATATGAAGCTCCCGGTTGCTCCCAGTTGCACCATGGGCCACCACTGGTCACTTTGCTTCTAGTCATTCCCCAACACTTCTAGGCACAGGCCCTTTCAGAGAATGTCACTCCCTCTGTGTGGGAACCGACAGAGGGGGAATGAGAAGATCACACTTTACTTGACTGTTGTGTCTCTGTATGCGCCACAATTCCACCATTTATGTTTTTCAACTGATCCTACTGAAGTTTTGGTGTAACTATAAGGTGTGACATTGTATGTAAGTGGGAGAATGTTGAAAACTTTACACTGAATAATATGACCTTCTGCTTAGTTCATGGATAAAATATACTGAAGTTTGTGAGCTCGCTAAGGTCTTAGACGCTTCTCTTAATCTCTACCATGTGAACCCAGCTCTAAGAAATTCTGTCTTGTACCCACTGCATTTATCTTGCCCAAAACTCATCACCTTCCCCAGTAGTCTGTTTCCCCAAGCATGAATAACTGTATCTAGAATAAGCTCTGGGGAACTCCAACAGGAAAGAGGGCCAGGAGAGGATGGCCAAGTATGGCATGGACACTAAATCTGCTCCCTTTTGAGGTCTCCCACTGGTGCAAATCATCGACAGCCCCTTTATTCTTCTGATTATCCAGTGCATAACATATAGACACACTCACACACACATACATACCTCTAAAGGACAAATTTAATTTTCATAGACATCACAGTCTAAAATCTCTGAGGAAGGAAGGAAACATTTTCCTCATTTGATTTCATAATTTGCAAGACTGCCTTCCTCATGGTGGAATTGGTACTTTGCCTTATGCCAAGCAGTATTTTTTCCCTTTAAGTTATTGTCCCATTGACCTACTAGGAATAAGAAATAGTCCACTTCTGAGCCTCAGACCTCTTGATGGATATTCAGATATGCAAAGAACTGCACAAAGCTTTGAAATAATCACTTGTGAGGGGGCTGCTAAAGACTTCAGAAAAGGGCCATCTATCTTCTTTCCTGTTTCTTTGTGGCTAGAGGCAGAGGAGGGGGACAGAAATGATGATCAGAGTAATTCTGGCCCAATCAGTGCCTTTGTACAGTTAGAAAAAATGTCCCCTCTGGGCATGGGCATGAAGCTTAGTGAGCAGAGTGTGATCTTGGGTTTCGGCGCTCATTTGCTGTCCTGGCTGAGTGCCCTTGTACAAGGCACAACCTGCACAGACTTCTATGGTAGCTTTGGGCATAATAATCGCTAAGTTTGAGCTGTGAAAGTTCTGAGAGATTCTACCTGTAAGCTAACAAGATAGCCTGCCACATTATATAAACAAACACACAAATATATGCATATATATATGAATATATACATACACACTGACAGAAACATCAGTGTTAAGTTCAGTAAAGTCTTTATTTAGACTTTAATTATTGCTTCTGTTCTAACTGTCTTGACATTTTTTCCCTCCTTTCCTCTTCAGTAATATAATCTGGTGTATGGTTGCCTGTAATAAAGATATGTTTGGTCATGTGACTGAAGTTTGGCCTAATGGATATAAGTATGCTTCATCAAAGGAGTATCCTTAAAGGGAGGGCATTCCTTTCTCCCTTTTTCCTTTCTGCTGGCTGGAATTTAGACACAGTGGATAGAGCTCCAGCAGCCATCTTGGACAATGAGTAATCTTGGGAACGACAAAACAATGCAAATCCCTTTGAGATTGTGGTTGTCATAGAACAGAATAATAGAACCAAGTAAAGCAAGGAATACTGAATGGTTCCATTTAATGGCACTAAACAGCCTAAAGAAATAGAACATTAGGCTCAAATCTCTAAGTTCTCTTCTAAGACATGACCTGAAACCAGGATCTTGTTCTGACCACTAAGAACATCTTTTAATTCTTGCAACTACAGGGCTGAGACAGCCAGGGGTTGTGGTAACCAGAATGGTCTACTTAGCATTGTTTCTGTGATTCCTAATATTGAAATCGATGGGGATTCCAATTAGGTCCAAGATGATTCAAGTTACTGAGAATCCCCACGTCTAATCAATGGAGTCCTAATTTGATCCATCACAATGGACAGCAATGATCCCTTACCAGTTCTCAGATGTGAGCAGTTCATAGATCCAGATCTCCTAGAACGAAGCAGACGTTACTCACACTTAAGAAAGGAACTTTCAGAAACACCATTAATGAATTGTGAATCTTCCTACCAGCCTTCACAAAGAAACTTAGGTCTATTTACAGGGTAACCACAAAAGGCACCCTACTTTCTTATGTACTCTTGCTAAACACTCAAATTTCAATCTATGTCTTTGGAAATGGTATGGTATTTAGATGTTTCCCTTACTTCCTGTGATGCCAGCACTAAAAAATTACGCCTCCTGCAGAGACTAGCTCTTCTGCAAGTGAAGATGTCTCAGGTCCTCAAATCTGCTCGACCGCTAGAAGTCTAGCTTGCCTTTTTTATGGTGAGATAATTACTGTGTTGGAACCATTGTTTTGTGGGATGCTGTGATTGTGCATAAGGCATTCACCTAGATCATGGATAGTGGAGCAGGCAGGCAAGGATGATGGGAACCTAAATCTCTTCTCCAAATAGTAAACTTTTTTTTTTTTTTTTTAAATTATAAACCTAGTCCTGTTGCTGAAATTTTAGGACTACTCACCACATTTGGATTAAAATCCAAGGTCTTTATCATGGTCACAAGCCCGGAACAATCTACTTCATCAGCTTGTCTACTGCCACTCTTCTCACTCAATCCTCTCTGGCCACACTGGCCTCCCTACTTTTATGTTTCCATTTCAGGCCCTTTGCACTTCTCCCTACCTGATCATCCCTTCTTTCTGATATTTCCATAGCTAGCTCTCTTGCTTCTTTCAGATCTCAAATGTCACACCCCTGGAAAGTGCTTCTTTGATTGCCCTCTCTAACACAGCAGCAACTCCTCCACACTTTTCCATCCCCCCTTTCTCTGACAGATAGTTTTTTTACCGACCTTACCGTTAATTGTTATTATTAAATATTTAGTAGAGAGTAAACTGGTAGAGCAATGGTTCAGCACTCGGCTGCTAACCCAAAAGTCTGCAGTTTGAATCCCTCAGTGGCTCTGTTGGGGAAAAAACATGGCCATTTGCTCCCATAGAGATTACAGCCTAGAAAAGCCTATGGGGCAATTCTACTCTGCCATATAGAGTAGCTATGAGTCAAAATCGACTCGATGGCACACAACAACAAACTTTACCAGGGCAGGCATATTGACCTTCTTGTTCACTGCTATATCCCTGTTGCATTGTACAGTCTCTGGCACATAATAAGGGTTTAATCAAAACTTGTTGAATGAATGAATGAAAAAGTTCCCCTTCCTTTCTGTTCTTGCAGTAAATAATTTTTTTTTTTTTTTTTGCTTAGGATAATTAGATTTGGTTTCTGTTGCTTGAAGTTAATAATTTTTACTGACATAGGATTGAATTGCATTAAAAAAAATTCTTCTTTTCCAAGAAGAAAACTTCAATCCAAACCCACTATTTGCCAACAGATAGAGTATATGACTTATTGTTGGCCCAACCTTCTTTGCTCTTAGACACTAGTTGAAAGTCCTTCCCAGAAATACAGCTGGATAATACTTGATTCACAGCCCCATTTCAGATGTTTAGCACTTTCTTCTAGCACAGTTGTCTTGAACTGAAATGAGATCTTTTCCTAACCATGTTTTCTAGTTTTCCAACACTCTGAGAAAATACCATACAGAAGAACTTTAACCCCCAGGCATGCTGTCAGGAGCTCTTCCTGACACCTTCACCTAAGTACTTTATTTATGAGGACCAAGTCTCCACGTGTATCACCATCCATCTTTTCACCCCTTCTCTCTTCGTGCCTGGTTGTTTTCTGGAAGTAGCCATCTCTGTGTGACAGTAAAAAGAGAGGTTCCGAGAGAACATGAGGTAGAGGAGGGACTCTGGCTCCTCAAGAACATCACTCACGAGGTAGACAGGAACTTGCCCAGTTTTTTTAATTGGTGTTGTCTTTCCGATCCAGTGATCAAACAATGGGGCATAGCCAAATTGTCTTACTCCCTGTTATCATGTGGGTATTATATGGGTTCTCCTGAAGCTAGTTTGGAGCCGTGGTTAAGAGCTGGGCTGCTAACCAAAAGACTGGTGGTTTGAATCCCCCAGCCACTTCTTGGAAACCCTATGGGGCAGTTCTACTCCGTCCTGTATGGTTGCTTGAGTAGGAATTAACTCGACAGCAAGGGTTTTTTTTTTTTTTTTTTGGTAGCTAGTTTTATCGGTAGTACACTTAGAGGAAATTTCCCCTCACATTCTGTGTATTAACTGAGTGTCATTTTTAGGTGGCAGTCTCTGAAGTGTATACATCTTTTCTGGTAATTTACAAACATTTTAGTGGAAGTTTTGAGAGGGTGTGTCAGAACCTTCAACTAAAAGCCCTAATGATTATTTCCATACAAGTTATATTTCAAGTATTTTTTTTTTAGGACATTTGTGACAAATACAACATATATACTCATGTATGAATCAAACCAGTACTTACACTCACATACTCCACATTTCAATAATATATTTTTCTAATTTGGGGACATAGTCTTTAGCTCTGAGCTCTCACATTGCCAATATTGGAACTCAGGTCCCTTAACCTCCATTCTAAATCCTTCCAGTCCTCAGAAGGGTCTTAAAAGGCTTAGTAGTAGTAAGCTCTAAAATATGCCTCCTGCCTCGAGGCCCCTCAGTCCGTGTTTGGTCTTTGTTTCCAATGATAGTGGTGGCCTTGCCATGACATTTACAGTTTACCTGGAGCCTCACTGATGTCAGTCACAACTTTCACTGATATCTGCTCTTGAAATATTTCTATTTTCATCTAGATTTAAATTCTTTGAATGTGTCAGTCATGTCTTTTTCTTTGTGGAAACTGTATGGACCACTTTTAGACTCTGGTGTCCTGTACAAGGGAGACACTCAGTGACTATTGGTTGATTGATTACCATTAAGGCTGAGGTTTTCATATGTGAAGTAGCTGGCTCACAGGTTGAGTTACTGAATTTTTGTTCTACACATGATTAGAAGGCCACAGTGTGAATGGAGGAGTTATAACATTTATTATGCACATTTTTTGACATTTTCTATGTTTGTAGTAAGCATTTCCTATGTGCCATCTCATTTACTTTAGTCTTTACTGCAGATATTATTATTCCATTTTTACTGATAGAAAAGTTCAGGCTCAGAGAAGTGATTATACTTGGTCACAGTAAACAGAAACAACAGCATTAAATTGCGTTCTGAAAACTGAAAAGAAAAAAAATCAAAAGATGCATAGGCATGGGAGAATATTCTCAAAGTATGATGAAAAAAAATTGAAGGGTATGATAATTTGTCTCCTGGAGGGAGAGCCTGGCCAGGAACAGAGCTGGCATTCAGTAGAGACCTCAGTAGAGTTCTAGAAGCATAGATTTGAATAGTTGAAACCTTCACTAAGAGCCATAACTTTTCTTCTTCTTCTCTCTTTTTTTTTTTTTTGTTATTTTCATTCTGAAGAATCTCCACCAGGGAATTTGAACAACAGTATAACGAAATTTGGAGTTTCTGGGATTACGTAACACTTCACATCTCGCCATTGTTAATTACCCTCAAGTTAGCCATCAAAAGCTCCTGTCAGAACAGTAGCCTTATTCGTGATTACGGGAAGCTGTGTTTCTCCTATTAATTGAGGCATCGTCCTCTGTCCTGGTGAGAGGAATGGATGCAAGCCTGTATTTTTAGTATAATTTGAGAAGTCCTCCCTTTGAGGTCCATAGTTTGGCAATGCTAAGTCCACACCCTATTTGTGTTGTGTAGCTCTGCCCAGTAGAATTTTCTGCAGTAAGGGAAAGATCCTGTATCTGTTTCGTCCAATGTAGTAACTACTACTCGTGTGGCAATTTGAGCACTTGAAATGTGATTAGGGAGACTGAGGAATTAAAATTTAATTTCAATTAACCTAAATTTAAGTTTAAATAGCCACATCTTGCTAGTGACTACCATATTGGATAGCGCAACCCTGGAGTGTGGCCAGAAAAGAAACCAATTCATTTCAGGTTCTGCTCTCCCTACTGAATTCTTGTCTGCAAACAGCCTTTTCCTCTGTACGATCACGTGACTCCTCCCACCTCTCACTTCACTCTATTAACTCCCTCTCTTATCACTTGTTTCTCAGCCTTTTTCAACCATTACCTGCTTGCTTCTGGCAGGAATTCCTAAACAGCGTTATTGGACACTCTTTTTATAGAAGCATTATTCCCCCCATATTTGGAAAATAAAACTAATCTTTTAAAAAGCTATTTCTTTTCATTTACTTATTAATGAAAAGCAGTATTCCCCAAAGTGTGACACATGTGTCCCTGGTGGCATGAGTGATGATTTTAAGTGACACAGTACCAAACATTTACATCATTTTATTAGCTATTTTTATTTTAATGGCTTTAAGAGAAGTGTGATTCACACCCCAAATGTGTAATTTCAAGGATGTTATTGCTTAACAAGGAGTGAAAGTAGGCATTCAAGTTTTAAAAACAGAGTCATTTAAAGCAATATTAAGTAAATAGTAGGCAGGTGCTACCCAGAAACAGCAAAAATCATTAATTTATAAAACAAAATGGCTAAACCCTTGGGAATTCAGTTGTTTGATAAACTTCCTGTATCAGCTCCATCCCCTGCCACTCTCCACACATTCTCAGAGCTTCAGCCCTCTCCTAGCTCCAGCCCACTGTTCCTTACTTCAAGCAAACTTTGTCTCCCTCATGGTATTGTTTATTTGGTTACTTCCACCAGGAGCGCTCTTCTGCTCTCAACCACTCTCTCGCCAACAGGTGAAATTCTACGTACCCACCAACGCCAGATCACATCCTTGATGACATCTTCCCTACCACCTCTTTTTCCAGACTCTGTCAGAAAGTGAATTGCTCATACCTCCTTATCCCCGTCATTCATTCCTCCAGTGTAGTGCTTATCATATGATGGCATGGTTGGTTGTATATGGATCTGTTTTCCTTACTAGAATTGAGAATTCTTTGAAAGCTGGGCACGGTGTTTTGTTTTCTCTTGTGGTAAAAATGTGCATAACAAAACATTTGCCAATTCAACAATTTTTTTTACATGTATATTTCAGTGACATTGATTACAATCTTCATGTTGTACTACCATTGTCACTATTCTTTTCCAACTTATTCCACCACCATTAACATAACCTCAGTGCCCCATAGACAGTAACTTCCTCATTCCCCCTCCCTCGCACCCCTGGTAACTACTAATAAGCTTTGGTTTCTATATATTTGACTATTTCATATCATTGAGATCATGTAGTATTTGTCTTTTTGTGACTGGCCTATCTCACTCAACATGTTTTCAAGGTCAATCCATGTGGCATGTTGTCGTTGTTAGGTACTCTCAGGTCGATTCTGAAACATAGCAACCCTATGCACAACATAACAAAACACTGCCTGGTCCTGTGTCATCCTCACAATTATTACTATGCTTGAGCCCGTTCTTGCAGCCACTGTGTCCATCCATTTCATTGAGGGTCTTCCTCTTTTTTGCTGACCCTCTACTTTACCAAGCATGATGTCCTTCTCCAGGGACTGATTCCTCCTGATAACATGTTTGAAGTACGTGAGACTAGTCTTGCCATCCTTGCTGCTAAGGAGCATTCTGGCTGTACTTCCTTCAAGAAGAATTTGTTCCTTCTTTTGGCAGTCCATGGTATATTCAATATTCTTCACCAACACCACAATTCAAAGGTGTCAATTCTTCTTCGGTCTTCCTTATTCATTGTCCAGCTTTTGCATACATATGAGGCAATCGAAAACACCATGGCTTGCGTCAGGCACAGCTTAGTCCTCAAGGAGACATCTTTGCTTTTCAACACTTTAAAGAGGTCCTTTGCAGCTGATTTGCCCAATGCATCCTGTTCTTTGATTTCTTGACTGCCACTTCTGTGTGCGTTGATTATGGATCCAAGTAAAATGAAATCCTTGACAACTCTGACCTTTTCTCCATTCATCATGATGTTGCTTGTTGGTCCAGTTGTGAGGATTTTTGCTTTCTTTATGTTGAGATATAATCCATACTAAAGGCTGTGGTCTTTGATCTTCATTAGTAAGCACTTCAAGTCCTCTTCACTTTCAGCAAGCAAGGTTGTGTCATCTGCATAACGCAGGCTGTTAATGAGTTTTCCTCCAATCCTGATCCCCCGTTCTTCTTCATGTAGTCCAGCTTCTATAATTATTTGCTTAGCATATGGATTGTATAGGTATGGTGAAAGGATACAACCCTGATGCACACCTTTCCTGACTTTAAACCATGAAATATCTCCTTGTTTTGTTTGAACCACTGCCTCTTGATCCACGTACGGATTCCTCATGAGCACAATTAAGTGTTCTGGAATTCCCATCCTTCACAATGTTATCCATAATTTGGTATAATTCACACAGTGATATGCCTTAGCATAGTCAATAAAACACAGGTAAGCTTTTTTCTGGTATTCTGTGCTTTGACATCAGCAATGATATCCCTGGTTCCACGTCTTCTTCTAAATCCGGCTTGAATTTCTGGCAATTCCCTTGTCGATATACTGCTGTAGCTGCTTTTGAATGATCTTAAGCAAAATTTTGCTTACATCTGATATTAGTGACATTCTTTGATAATTTCCACATTCAGTTGAATCACCTTTCTTGGGAATAGGCATAAATATGGATCTCTTCTAGTCGATTGGCCAGGTTGCTGTCTTCCAAATTTCTTGACATAGACGAGTGAGCACTTCCAGAGCTGCATCCATTTGTTGAAACATCTCAATTGATATTTCGTTAATTCCTGGAGCCTTGCTTTTCACCAATGCCTTCAGTGCAGCTTGGACTTCTTCCTTCAGTACCATCAGTTCCTGATCATATGCTACCTTCTGAAATGGTTGAATGTCAACCAGTTCTTTGTAGTTTAGTGGCTCTGTGTAGTCCTTCCATCTTCTTTTGATGTTTCCTGCATCATTTCATATTTTCCCCATAGAACCCTTCAGTATTGCAACTCTAGGCCTGAATTTTTTCTTCAGTTCTTTCAGCTTGAGAAATACCAAATACATTCTTCCCTTTTGATTTTCTATCTCCAGGTCTTTGCACATGTCATCATAATACTTGACTTTGTCTTCTCAAACCACCCCTTGAAATCTTCTGTTCAGCTCTATTACTTCATCATTTTTTCCTTTGGCTTTAGCTACTCGACACTCAAGAGCAAGTTTCAGGGTCTTTTCTGACATCCATTTAGTTTTTTTTTCTTTCCTATCTTTTTAAAGACCTCTTGCTTTCTTCATGTGTGATATCCTTGGTGTCATTCCACAACGTGTCTGGTCTTTGGTCCTTAGTGTTCTACTCGTCAAATCTATTCATGAGATGGTCTCTAAATTCAGGTGGGATATACTCAAGGTCATACTTTGGCTTTCATTGACTTGTTCTAATTCTCTTCAGTTTATTCTTGAACTTGTATATCAGTAATTGATAGTCTGTTCTGTAGTCGGCCCCTGGCCTTGTTCTGACTGATGTTATTGAGCCTTTCCATCCTCTCTTTCCACAAATGTAGTTGATTTGATTCCTGTGTATTTCATTTTGCAAGATCCATGTGGATAGTTGCTGTTTATGTTGGTAAAAAAAGGTATGTGCAATGAAGAAGTCGTTGATCTTGCAAAATTCAATCATGCGATCTCTGGCATCATTTCTATTACCAAAACCATATTTTCCAACTACTGGTCCTCCTTCTTTGTTTCCAACTTTCACATTCCAATCACCAGTAATTACCACTGCATCCTGATTGCATGTTTGATCAATTTCAGACCCCAGAAGTTGGTAAAAGTCTTCCATTTAATCATCTTTGGCCTTAGTGGTTGGTGCATAAATTTGAATTATAGTCTTTCTTGTAGGCATATGGATATTATCCTGTCACTGACAGTATTGTGCTTCAGGATAGATCTTGAAATGTTCTTTTTGATGATGAATGCAACATCATTCCCCTTCAAGTTGTCATTCCCGGCAGAGTAGACCATATGATTGTGAGATTTGAAATGGCCAATAACAGTCCATTTCAGCTCAGTAATGTCTAAGATATTGATGTTTATGCTTTCCATTTCATTTTTGATGATTTCCAATTTTCCTAGATTCATACTTTGTACATTACAGGTTCCAATTATTAATGGATGTTTGCAGCTGTTTCTTCTCCTTTTGAGCTGTGCCATCAGCAAATGAAGGTCCTGAAAGCTTGACTCCATCCACATCATTAAGGTTGACTCTACTTTGAGGAGGCAGCTCTTCCCCGGTTATATTTTGAGTGAATTTCAACTTGAGGGGCTTATCTTCCAGCACTATATCAGACAATGGTCCACTGCTATTCTTAAGGTTTTCACTGGCTAATTCTTTTCAGAGGTAGATTGCCAGATCCTTCTTCCTAGTCTGTCTTAGTCTGGAAGCTCAGCTGAAACCTGTTGGCCGTAGGTGGCCTTGCTGATATTTGAATACTGGTGGCATAGCTTCTAGCATCACAGCGACACACAAGCCCCCACAGTATGACAAACTGACAGGCATGTGAGGCATGTATCAGGATTCATTTCTCTTTGTAGTTGAGTAACATTTCATTGTATGTATATACAACATTTTCCTTATCTTTGATGGGCGTTTGGGTTGTTTCCACATTTTCGCTATTGTTAATAGTGCTTTAGCGGACATTGGTGTACTGCAAACACTGTTTTAATCATCTTCGTACCTTAGAGTCAATCACTGTGCCTTGCACATTGTATTTGAGAAATATTTACCAAGGGCCAAACCCAGTTTTTAAATTAAACTTAATTATGTGGAGTCAATCTTTTAGCAGCCTCCTTCCTCTCACATTGTATTTGGAAGGCAGCCTTTGCCACACTCAGTAAATGCTCAGAAAGACAAATTACATTTAGTATTAGCCAAAAGGAAGTAAGTAAGGCTGCTAAATCTGTGACGGAAAATAATGCAAAACTTTCCAAAGTTAAAATAGATGATTTTTTAAATCACATCATTGTTACCGAAGTTTTTACATTTAAGAATTTAATTTTGTCAAGATATGCAGACTAAAATATCCTATTTCATTGAAAAAATTTTTTTTGTGGCTTGAATTATGCTGGTTTCATTCACTAAGTAATTGTTCATCTCTCCTTTTCACATTGTCTGGTAAGCTACATTATAAATATAACATTGCATAACTCTGCTATCAAGGTCAGATAATCAGATATATACAGTGAGCACCCGAATATAACACATTTTCTATAAGCCTCCTTACATGGATGAATCATTTAATTATGTCTTTCTCCTGTGGAGTGGCTGGTGGGTTCGAACTGCCGACTTTTCAGTTAGCAGTTTGAGCGCTTAACCACTGTGCCATCAAGGCTTAATTATGTCTAAGACAATAAAAACTATGCAAGATAGCCAGGGTTTTACAGGGAAAGTCTGTTTAAATAAAAAGTTAAATGCATTAGTTTCTAGAAAGCTCTTGGCCTTCTCTAAAAGTGCTTTCTAACTTGGATAGGCCATATATTTGTTTAGGAGATATTTCCTCTCATGTTAGTTTTCCCCTCCAACTGTAAATGAAATCTAATAGGTAAGGTCTATTGCCATCTTTTTTAATTTTAATAGTATCTGATTTTGAGAATGAGTGGGACAAATTCCTCAGTCTATTTCTTCATTGTTCAGCCATTTGTCAAATACTTAATGCATGCCAGGTGCTATACCAGATGCTGGGACAGAAACTTCATGAGACGAGGTGCTGTAGCTTGTGAAGCTTACAGTTTATGGAGAAACACATAGATAAATCAATGTTGTGTTTGGTGCACTCAGAAAGTTCTGTGGTTGCACTGATGAGGGCACTTAAACAGCCTACAGGGTCAGAAGAGGTTTCTTAGAGAAGATGACTCTTGATTTAGGTTTTGAAGAATAAATAGGTGTTAGCTGAACCAGGAAAAGAGAGAAGGACATTCAGAGTGAGTAGCATATACGAAGCACAACACAGTAGGGAAACCGAGCATTCTGTTTGGGTGTGCAAATTGTGTTCACACTGGGGAAAGGGAGGAAATGAGGCTAAAAGAGTTTGGCAAATGGTTAGAAAATGAATGAGCCTTCCATTAAGCTAAGGGATTTGAACTTTATCCTGAAATTTGTTGGAATTATTGAAGGACTAATAGCAAGGAAGTAATAAAGTCAGATTTATGCTTTTGACAGAGCATTTTGGCAGCTTGGTGATATGTGTACTGGAGCACGGCCAGATTGGGACAGGAAGGCCAATTTGGAGGCTCAGTTACCAGGACAAGGCTTAGCAATCTGATGGGGTGAGGAAGGGTGAGAGGGGTTTTAGGAAATAATACTGCAAGGCTTGGTGACTACAGGGTGAGTAAGAATGCTCAGAGTAAGCATCTCACAGGTCTTTGCTTCACCAGTTGGGTAGGCGATAATGTCATTCATTGAACCAGGGTTCACAGCAGGAGGAAGGGGTAGGTGTGGTTTGGAACACAGTGTTTTAGACATGTCTCTGGGACATCAAATGTTGGGATTAGGGATTATCAAAGAGTTCTGAGAAAAAAATAGACTATTAGAGAGCCGTAAGTACCAGGAGTGGCAACCAAAGCCAAATATGTGGCAAGCATGATCCAGGAATCATGCACTGAATGAGAAAAACAGATGGCCAATGTTGAACAAAAAACCCATTGTATAGTGACCCTATAGAGGCTCTGGGCAAAGCCAGCAGTTAACAGACAATTAGAGAAAGAAACCATAAATAGCAATTCTGGTTTGTGATAAGATTCAGGGTTTGACCATAGAAGTGAGTTGCTAAATTGGAGGTGGTTGCTGAGTTAAATATAGTGAGGAATTGAATAATATAAGGACAGATAATTAAATATTAAAACCAACAACAGAGAAGTCATTGGTAAACTTGACAAGAATGTTCATTGATATGCGAAGACCAAAGCAGTAGTGGAACATGTTAAAGAGAGTGAGGGAGTATAAACAGTGACTATAAGGTGGCATTTGGAAGGTTACATGGCATATGGGATCATGAAACAAGGATGGTTTATTTTTTGAGATAAGAGATACTACTAGTGTTTGATTGTACAGGTAAGAGTATAACTACAGATGTAGATAGTTTGGAAGCTTCAGTGGTTACAAGACAAAGGAGCTCCTGTCTGACTGCTTCTGTTTCTCAAAGAAGAATGAGACAAGATGCTGAAAGCGATGATAAAGGAGGGAGTGAAGGAGGTTTGCTGAGAAAGGAGAAAGTGTGGAGAGAAAGAGGGAATATATAGCATTTCTGGAAAGTAATGCATACCCATTTGAGATTTGTGACTATAAAAAGAGGTTGGTCTTTTTAATTTTAAAAGCATGGTCGTGTGTTTTCCTTCAGCTGGGAGTGAAGGAAGAAAAGATCATCAGAGTCAAGGAACAGAGAAACCAAGGTATTGGGTAAATCTCTTATTTGGATGTTGAAAGAAAAGCAGTCATAGTGATAGGTGAGGTGAGAAACAGTCAGTCAGGCACTAATTGATTAATTTTTGAGGGAAACTGTCAGCAGATCAGTAGATGACGGCAATTATTGAGGGATAGCAGTTTGTCAATGTAATGCCATGAATTTCAAAAGATGTGGAATTTTTAAGGAAGTGCGAGGAGAAATGGTGTGAAAGTCGCAACAGGGAGCAAGAGGTTACCTATCTTCTGCTCCAAAGGTAAGTAGGATGTAAGAAAAAAAAGCAGCAACCACGCGAACGGGCTGAAAGGAAAGTAGATATTCAGGGGATATTAAGATTTAAATTACGGTAAAAAGGTAAAGATGCAGGGTGGAAAAGTTTTCTGAAAACATATCATGAGTTCTCAAAGGTATTACTGAAAGATTAAAGATGTAGGAGAGGTAAAAATTTAGGTCAGATTAAAGGATGCTTAACTGTCCCTGCATATGATCAGGAACCGATGGTGCCGAAGGAAGAAGTCCAAGCTGCACTGAAGGCATTGGTGAAAAAGAAGGCTCTTGGAATTAATGGACTACCAATTGAGATGTTTCAATGAACAAATTCAGTACTGGAAGTGCTAGCTCATCTATGCTAAGAAATTTGGAAGACAGCTACCTGGCCACCAACTGGAATAGATCCGTATTTATGCCTATTCACAAGAAAAGTGATCCAGCCAAATGCGGAAATTATCGAATGATATCTTTGACATCACATGCAAGTAAAATTTTGCTGAAGATCATTCAAAAATGGCTGCAGCAGTATGTCGTCAGGGAACTGCCAGAAATTCAGGCCAGATTCAGAAGAGGATGTGGAACCAGGGATATCATTGCTGATGTCAGGTGGATCTTGGTTGAAAGCAGAGAATACTAGAAAGATGTTTACCTGTGTTTTATTGACTATGCAAAGGCATTCAACTGTGTGGATCATAACAAATTATGGATAACATTGCTAAGAATGGGAATTCCAGAATACTTAATTGTGCTCATGAGGAACCTGTACATAGATCAAGAGGCAATTGTTCAGACAGAATGAGAAGATACTGTGTGGTTTAAAGTCAGGAAAAGTGTGGGTCAGAGTTACACCTTTCACCTGACCTAGTCAATCTGTATGCTGAGCAAACAATCTGAAAAGCTGGACTATATGAAGGCGAATGGGGGATCAGGATTGGTGGAAGACTCATTAAAAACCTGCGTATGCAGATGACACAACCTTGCTTGCTGGAAGGGAAGAGGACTTGAAGCACTTACTGATGCAGATCAAAGACCACAGCCTTCAATATGGATTACACCTCAACATAAAGAAAACAAAAATCCTCACAACTGGACCAGTAAGCAACATCATGATAAGCACAGAACAGACTGAAGTTGTCAAGGATTTCATTTTACTTGGATCCGCAATCAACACCCGTGGAAGCAGCAATCGAGAAATTAAAAGATGCATTGCATTGGGCAAATCTGCTGCAAAAAGACCTCTTTAAAGTATTAAAAAGCAAAGATGTCACCTTGAAGACTAGGGTGCGCCTGACCCAAGTCATGGTATTTTCAACTGCATCATATACACGCGAAAGTTGAACAATGAGTAAGGAAGACCTAAGAAGAATTGACATCTTTGAATTGTGGCATTGGCAAGGAATATTGAATATACTGTGGATTGCCAAAAGATGAGCAAATCTGTTTTGGAAGAAGTAAAACCAGCATGCTTCTTAGAAGCAAGACGGCAAGACTATGCCTTATAGACCCTGGACATGTTGTGAGGGGAGATCAGCCCCTAGAGAAGGACATCATGCTTGGTAAATTACAGAGTCAACAAAAAAGAGGAAGACCCTCAACGACATGAATTGACACAGTGGCTGCAACAATGTGCTCAAGTGTAACAGTGATTGTGGGCATGGTGCAGGGCTGGGCAGTGTTTTATTCTGTTGTACACAGGGTTGCTACGAGTTGGAACTGACTTGATGGCACCTAACAACAACAACAATAACTATCATTACATCTGTGTGATGCTTGAGGACTTAGAAGACTTGGGGCTTTGAAGATAAAGATCTGGGATGTGACATATGAGATTAGCTTCGTAGATGAGTTTGGGGATAATCAATAAAAAGTATGGGACCACTGGACATCTGTTTTTGCCTGAGGCTCATGGTTGCTTTGTTGCTAAGTGGATAAGTTAAAGCCTCTCTCTTAGGCAGCCATTAGACATATAGATGATACAAGCTTTTCTAGAGAAAGCATATAGCTTGACAAGGAAGAAGTCTTGAGACTGAGACTTGAGGAACTGTGATATTTAATGTCTGGGTAAGGAAGGATGAACATGAAAAATCAAAAAGAAAAACAAAACAAGTTGAAGGAAACCCACGAAAATGTGGGTCATGATGGGATTCATTAGGAGAGTTTGTTTTATAATGAGGGATTGATCAACATTGTTAAAAGCTGAGGAGTAAAAATGTCGTTGAGTTTGATGACATGGAGATCATTAACAATCTTTATGAGAAATTTATGTAAAGCAATTGGACAGAAGCTAGATTGGTTGAGGAGTGGAGGGCAGGTGAGAAGATTGGGATAATGATTTAGCAATCTCAAGACTGGCTTTGAGAGGGTGATGAGAATAGGAGGGTCACATAGCCTCTAGAGACGGTATCATTTTTAAAATTGGTAATACTTCAGCATATTTGACTATGTGCAGGACAAGGAAGAGGTTTCATATTCAGGAAATAATTGATAATGTAAACAAATTTCCCCAAGAAACTGAGAAAAAATAACCTTGTTGTTAAGTGTTGTCAAGGTGGTTCCGACTCATTATGACCCTATGTGCAACAGAACGAAACACTGCCCAGTCCTGCACCATCCTTACAATTGCTGTTAATCCATCTCGTTGAGGGTCTTCCTCTTTTCCTCTGACCCTGTACTTTACGAAGCATGATATCCTTCTCCTGGGACTGATCTCCCCTGACAACATGTCCACAGTATGTAAGACTGTACTTACATACAAAGTAAATATGTAGGTATGTATGTACTAAGTAATGCAGTGGTATTAGTTTGCCTCAAGACTTGGTACCAACACAGAAGCCCTGGCGGTGCAGTGGTTAAGAGCTCAGCTGCTAATCAAAAGGTCAGCAGTTCGAATCCACCAGCGGCTCCTTGGAAACCCTATGGGGTAGTTCTGGTCTGTCCTATAGGGTTGTTATGAGTCAGAATTGACTTGACGGCAGTGGGTTTGGTTTTTTTGGTTGGTTTATAAATCTGTGGCATTTACACTGGCCCTAAATAAAACATCGATGCTGCTTTTTTTTTTTTTTTTGAAGGGGGTTGTTTTGTTTTTGTTGTTATTTGGTTTTTCTTTTTTGCATAAAGTTCAGCGCTGGATGATAGAGGCACTATTTTAGGACTGGATTAGTATCCAAGTGACTAATGGTTATGGTGTCTTCTGACCTTCCCAAAGCTTAGCTCTAGCTTGCTTTGCCATGGGAGATATTGGCCTTTAGTAAGGCTTCTGATCTCTACAAAGTTTATTACCATAGAGATAGTATGGTGTGTTTATGTCTGAGTCACAAAATAAGAAATGGGAGCTAGGCACAAAGTTAGACTCCCATTTGAGTTTCCTAGTAAATAAAAATACCACAAATATATTTTTGGTATATTTATCAGAAAAAATAAGTAGAAATGATTTAAAAAAATAAAAAGAGTTTACAAAAAGGATAGAAATTATTCCTGGGTTGGAGGTAAACAATTTGCATTTCCAAAGTTCAACAATTCAGTTTTGAAAGATACCCAATATGAGATTATTACCATTTACTTTAAATTCTAGGGGTCAATAAAATCAAAGTAAGATGATTGCACAATCTTAAAAGGAAAAGGAAAATCTACTGCATCCAGCTGAAAGAGTAAACCCAACCATACTTAAGCTTTGATGAATAAAATGAAAAAAATGCTGCAATTTTTCTACTTTGTCTACCTTGTTGCCAAAGGATGTTAACTAGAAAATGGTTGCGCATTTTTTAATATTATTCTCTCATTTAATGTTAACTTAAAAGGCAAAGAGTCCCAGGTGGTGCAAGTGCTCAATGTGCTTAGTTTGGAAGTTTGAGTTCACCCAGGGGCAACTCAGAAGAAAGGTCTGGCAATCTACTTCTGAAAAAAAATCAGCCACTGAAAATCCTACGGAACACAGTTCTCCTGTGACACATATGGGGTCGGCATGAGTTGGAGTCAATTCTACAGCAACTGAGAACTAGTAAAAGACAAGGTGTTTTTAGATTGTAGCTGAATTTATCTGTTGGGAAATTAAAGGTTACTCAATGAAGAAAAGATAGATATCTCTAGAGAATGGAAGAACAATCAGCAATTAATGAATTCACTTGCAAATTTACTGTGACTATGTTTAGCTATACATATATATATATGTATATATATAGTAGTATGCTTAGCTGAAATAAGAAACAGTTGCAGCTCTGTTCCCTTACTTTTCACCCTTAGCTACGTCTTCTCAGAAAGGGGCCGCAACAACACCAAGAACTCAATGGAGGAAAAAAAAAAAGTTTGATTCTTCTGCCTAGAATTTACATTTCTATTCTCCTCCTACCCTAGAATCATAGGAAAGGAAGTAGAACATTTTTGTGAAGCAAGTTACACTTCTTAGGTTTTTTTTTTTTTTCCTTTATTCTATCAATATGGCGTGTCACATTAGTTGATTTTCAGAAGTTAAACAAACTTTGTAGTCCCGGGATAAATCCCACTTGGTCATGGTGTATAATTCTTTTTATATGTTGTTGGATTTGATTTGCTAGCAATTTGTTGAGAATGTTTGCATCTATATTCATAAAGGTATTAGTCTGATATTGTACAGCCCACAAGCTAAGAATAGTTTTTACATTTTTAACTGATTAAAAAAATCAAAAGAAGAATAATATTTCTTGATATGTGAAAATGATAACAAATTCAGATTTCAGTGTCCCTGCATACATAAAGTTTTATTGAAACACAGTCACAGTCGTTCATTTGCCTATTGTCTATGGCTGCATTTGCGCTGCAATGGTAGAGTTAAAGTTGAGTAGTTACCATACAAACTATATGGCCTGCAGATCCTAGAATATTTATGACCTGATCCTTCTCTGAAAACATCTGCTAACCCCTGCTCTAGATTATTGGTCACCTTACATAGTTTCTTTGCGCCTACAGTAATTTTTGATTAATTGCTGGATATTGTGAATATAGGTTGTAGAAATTCTGGCTGATGGTATCTTCCTCAGAAGACTATTAAGTTTTATTCTAGAAGGCAGTCAAAACACTAGTGCACCACCTTCATCATTTTGGGGTTTGGTTTTGGGCTCTGTTATGGAAGGTTTATTGTTTTGGCCTTATTTTTAGGGCAAAGACCTTGCTGCCAGAACATTGTCTTTATACTTAAAACAAAAACAAAAAAACAACCAGTTGCTGTCAAGTCAAGTCTAACTCATGGCGGCCCCATATGCAGTTCTTGGGTGGCACAAGCTGTTAATGAGCTTGGCTGCCTTAGAAGAAAGGCCTGACTTCTGAAAAACCAGCTACTGAAACCCCTACGGAGCATAGTCTTTCATACTTACGATGTGGCCTTTTTTCATGTCTTATCCAAATGTCTGAGAGTTCAGAAAGTGCTCTCTGCCATGTCTGGGTGAAACACCAACCTCTATCCCTCCCAGCACAGTGCAGCCTTTGAAGTCTCTGCTCAGCTCTCTAACTTCCCAGCAGCTTTCTTTGCTGGGCCTTCCAGAGTTTTGCCATGTTCATTTAAGCTTAGGGATTGGCTCTGAGAATAAATTTTATGCAGATTTTTGAGGCTCTTTCTCTTGGCCCCTCCTTTCGGGAACTCCGCCCACCAAATCCCAGTTTCCTTCGCATCTCTGAACTCTGATCTCTGTCTCTTCTACCCAGTGAGACGCCACTCTCTGACCGGGCACTCTTTCCTTGTACTTTGGTTTGGAAAATCCCCTCACGGTGACAGCTGGAATGAACACAGGGAAAGCTGAAATGAATCACCTAATGTGTTTCATTTCTTACTCGTTACTCTCAAGGATCATAGCCTTACATTGGCTATCATCCAACATTTTACACAGCTTTTAAAATTGTTCATGGGGGGGAAGTTATTCCAGTACCAGCAATTCCATCACATGCATATGACCATACGACCCAGCAACTCCGTTCCTAGGTGTATACCCTGGGGACAATTATTTTAGACATAACTTTCACTCCAGACATATATATATAAAACCATGTATATTATTGCTAATCTATATGTCTATCCTGATAAAAAAGATACATATTATTATTCCTGTTTCTAGTGATTAGGAAACTGAGGCATAGAAAGTTTAAGAGAATTGACTAAAATTACCCGTTAGTCAATAATAGAATTGGAACTGGACCTGGGATTTTTTTTGGCTCCGGTTCCTATAATAATATGCTACCTACTTAGTTACGGAGAAGTCAGTGTATAAATTCCACACAACAGTCACTAAAATTTTACCCTAAATTTTGCAGCAATATTTTTGTGGATGAAAATATTTAGAGGAGAGAATATTAAAGTCATTGGTTAAAAATCATAACTGCAGCTTATGAGGGTTTTGTTCCCCTATACACAGATAATTCATAACTGATTCTATTTAAAATAGTGAGAGTTCCTGAAGTATCATTCACAGACTTCTGGCTAATATCTTGGGATATTAAAATAATCCTGACCCATTTAGAGGAAACTGATACTGCTGCATCAGTGCACATGGAAAGCTTTCTGTTGATAGAGACTTTCTATGTTTTTGGAAATGGAACAATTTACAAATAATACTTAGAAATTGTAAACCTATCAAAATGTTATCTGACCCTGCAGTTATGCCTTCTTCACAACTAGTGATGCTAATCGCCTTCTCTAACTCCCTGTCTTTCTCAGCAACAGCTTACAAATAATCCTACAAACAGTATTCTGAGTTTCTCCCAAAGGAATATGTTTCCAAAATACAAAATTAAGAAGTTACAGAAATAAACAGAAAAAAGGAGTAAAAACAGTCTTTGAGCTCTGTTGCCTATTGTCTGTTTCTCTGCTTTGTCTGTATATTTTAGATCACTAATGTTGTCCACAGAGTGTTCTTTCTTGATGAGGCGTGCTCATAGAAGTCCTTTGATCTCCTAATTGTTTTATACATTTCTTGGATAAGACCTATCCATTCTACTTCTCTTCTCTTCCCCCTCTCCACATATTTTCCACTAGCCTTTCTTTCTTCTCTCCTGTATGAGTTCAATTATGTGAAAAAAAAAAAGCTCAGTTATTCTAGATGCCATACATGTAGTACTGTGTGCTGAGTGGATTCAGCCAGACTTAGGAGAGTCAGAAAAAGGTTACGAGAATGACATAAGGGAAACATATGGGCCACTGGGCATTTGCAGCAACACCAGTCATTCCAGGCAACTGTTCAGCAATTTGGGGAGGATCATCAATCACTTTTGAAGCAAGACTCTGAAGCTTTTATTGAATACAATACACAGGTGCACTCTATTCTAAACTGACGCAAAATGTATGGTGACTCTCAGGTCTACAACACAGGCAAGCTTCACTCTTCCCTGAGTGGAAATGTCTTCAAAATGGGCAACACTTAAGAAGGTATAACAGAGTGCCAACTTTTGCTTCCTGAAGGAATCCATAAACAGAATGAGTGTGTACCTTAAGGGAAGCTCTAGTGATGTCATGGCAAGTGTGGCAAAATTCTTCGTGGAGTGAGTGTTTTGTAACAGCACTGTGCCACTAACCACTAATGACCCAGGAGTGATAACTAAGCAGTGAGGCCCTGGACTAATAAACTGCATACAGATCTCCTACTTGGAGCTTTCACCCGTCATCCTTTGGTTCAGAGACGGAGCATAGATTTTGAGGCCAAGGTGACAGACAAGGCTCTTGCAGTGGGAAAGGGAAACAGGCTTTCTCCACCTCGTTTCTGTTGAAGTCCATGTCAGACATCCTACTGTGACACCTGCACTCATGACAGCTGTTCTCCTCTCTCTAATGCTACTTAGCTACTTTTTAGGAGACAAGCATGGAGCAAGGAATCAGGGCGTAAGAAAGGGACCCAATGCTGTATCGCCTCTACAGTGTGAAATGATAAAAACTGCGTGAGACTGCGTTGAGGCCTTTTCTACCAGCGGGAGTGACATTTTACAGCTCTTACTTGTTACTCTCTCATCTTGGTTTTCTCCTTTCCTGTCTCAATGGAGACTTAGATCATTTGGATTCAATAACCCCTCTAGAGAAATGACTAGAAGGCAATGCAGACATTCAAAGGAAGCAAGCCAAATGTGAAGGAAGAGGGTAAGGTAACCAGTCATTCCAGCCAGACACCTGAAATTACCGTAAATATTGTTTTAATAGAGAGACTCCTATCAGGATACGCGCTGCCAGGTTCAGCTGAGGTGTATTTTATTCACGTCTCTTACATTTGGTGGGGGCCCCAAGGGCAAACGCATTGTGAACTCTTGCTTACAAAATTAGAAACCTTAGTTCTGTTTGTCACAACTCTTCAGCGTCCTGTGCAACTCTGAAGTGGAAAAAGCTGAGAATAAAGGATTGTTGATAAAGAGTACCACAAAGTGTTAATTACAAAAGGAAACACGTTCTAATTTGGGCTATTTATTTCTTTTTTTGTAGAAAAAGACTTCAGGGATATTTCAGGTAGTATTTGGGTTTTAAACAAATTGAAACATAAACTGGAGAGGTTTTTGGATACTTGTTTTCTCAGGTTTTTGATGTTAAAAACAAAACAAAAACCCAAACAGACCCCCAACACTGTTAAAGGGGATGTGAGCTTACTGCTTAACCGAACAATCCATCCTCTTTTTATCCTCTCTTCCCTTTCCCCCCTCTGCTGATCATAGTCCATTCCTTTCCTGAATGTTATTTTCTGCCCAGCCCCTTTCTCTGCCGTAAACTCTACCACGAGTTTTTTTTTTTTTTTTTTGGGGTGGCCTTTCAGCGCTTTTGGATTCGGGGGCGGTATTAGCATGCCTTTGTGTAAATAAACATATACTCAGGGCAAATAATACCACGTATTGTCCTGAAATGGGAAAATTTTAAAGAGCACATCATTTTTCACTGTAAGATCCCTATCCAGGCAATAAAGATAAAGGAAAATGTGAAAAATGTATCTCAATTATTAATTAGGGTTTGGATTAATAGGTATAGGAGATGCCTGAGACAGAGTTAGTTCCTTTGGTAGAAATATGGTCGCGTTCAGGTTTCAGATTTCTGTGCTAGAGACATAGGGCTTTCCTTTTGGGGAACGGAGAGCCTCTGGTCATAAGCACCAATGAAGACGACATCAGGGCCTCCTGCTGGGTGGTTTACCTCATTTAACTCATACAACAATCCCAGGAGAAAGACATGATTAGCCCCATTGCACAGAGGAATAAGCGTCTCAGTAGATTGCTTAGGGTCACTTTGCTGGTAAGTTTCAGAGGCGCATTGGAACTCAAGTCTGCCTGTGATCCTTTGGCGGCGTTACATCGCCCTGAACAGAGACGTTTTGAGTTGGTCTAATATGCTTTTCTCAGTTCCCAGAGTGAATTTTTCGTGAGTTGTTTTCTTCTCCCATTTCTTCCAAGCCCATTACGATGAGAGCAGTTGTAACATTTAGGATACTGGAGTTTTGTTTTCTAATGCGGGGCCGGCGCCTGCTCAGGAGCCCTGCCGCTGTCCCGGGCTGGTGGTGCTGGATTCGGAGGCGCCTCGCAGGTGCGAGAAATTCCCTTCCAACTTCGGAAGGAGGATCCATCTCCAGTCCGCTCAATTAAAAAAACAAAACAAAAACCTCTTCGCCTAAACCCAGATGTTGGGCTTCCCTATCTGTGGACTAGTTAGAAGAGAGTAGGGGCACTAAGGGACCTCGGGAGCGCCCTCTGGCGAGAGCAGAGCGTGCGTTTCCCCGCCCTCGCCCCCCTTCGTCGCCGCCGCGGCGCCCCCGCCCGGCTTTCAGGGTTCACTCTCGGTCTCTCACTCCGTGAGACACAGACGGCAGTTTTCCGAGCGAGCGAGCGAGCGAGCGGCGGGCAGGCTGAGGCGGCGCCAGCACAACTGCCGCCGCTTGCCCCGAGAAGACCTCAGCATCGGGAGAGGAGGCCCTCCATTCTTTTTCCCTCTCCCTGTAGGGGTACCTCGAACCCACAGACCTCCCCACGCCCCCGCGCGACTCTCTCCGCAGCCACTCCACGGGGCGTGCCAGGACTTGGGGACCCCGCTCAGGCAGAGCCAGGGCAGGAGGCGGCGGCGGCACCGGCGCGGGGGTGCC